>NW_026991715.1:17006251-18256251 GCF_029215605.1 Mirounga angustirostris | reverse complement strand
ATATACTAGAAAGAAAGAGTCTGTAATCAGCGTGATGATGTTGCAGAGATAGGGCAGAATGGCGCATCAAAAATGGTTACATTTATAGATGGGATCAAATAATAAATGATCCTGGAACACTTCATTGAAGAAAAAAGTTAGAACCCTACTATATACCATAGAATCATGAAATTGCAGGTGATTTAAGGGCCAAATAACAAAACTAAATATTGTTAGAAGAAATTGAAGAGTCAGGGCGCCTGGCTGGCTCAGTCACTAGAGCATGTGACTCTGGATCTCAGGGGAGCTCAAGCCCCAAGTTGGGCATGGAGCCTACTTAAAAAAAGAAGAAGAAAAAGAAATTTAAGAGTCTCTGTAGTCTTGGGGCAGGGGGAGTGAAGAGAGCTTTTAAGCTTGACATCATACTCAGAAAGCATAAGTCTAACATACTTAACCACATTCAGATGTTTAACTGCTTCCTGGTAAGATGCCTTTCTTCCAGATACAGCATTGCCTACTGTGGGATTTAAGGGAGGCCCACAAAACTCTCTTTAACCTCCCCCATCACATTTCACACTACAGTGCAGAAAGGAAAGGACTGAGCACCAAGTACCCCTAAACCTAAGTGAGGCCCCATGAGCTCCTTTCCTGACCCACACAACAGTAAGTGGTCCTGAACACTGCCTCCCTTCACATATCCCTCCTTAATTGGAAGTGGAAACAGCCATTCCCTAAAAGACCATCAGTACTCATCTTGTTGGGAATTATACCCATTTACTTGATACACTTAATCCAGAAATTCAAGCTTTCCAGGGCCTCATGGAGACTCTTATCCACAGACAGATCTGGATATTCCCTAGTCCTACTTTTCCCAAATTTGCACGTATCCATGCTTCCCATACATAATTTGCAGAACCTAGTGCAAAAGGAAAGGGTGGGGCCCCTTGTCCAAAAATGAGTAGGAATTTTATGATGGTAACAGTGAGACATTAAGGCAAGCATGGGTCCCTTCCATGTGTGGATGATACCCATGAGGCTGCCTGTGTTCTCACCCCCGAACCCTTTCTTTATTGCCTCGTAGTTGTTATCAGCAAAATGTAATCTCAATTTCTTCTCTATTTTTTTAAAAGATTTTATTTATTTACTTGCCAGAGAGAGCACACAGGCAGGGGGAGGGGCAGGCAGAGGGAGAAGCAGGCTCCCTGCTGAGCTAGGAAGCTGATGGGGGACTCGATTCCAGGACCCTGGGATCATGACCTGAGCCAAAGGCAGACGCTTAACCAACTGAGCCACCAAGACATCCCCCCAATTTCTTCTCTAAATGTTGAAAAGACTTCTTCTTCGTACTCTAACTCATTATTAGCTGCCCCCTGAGGACACTGCCAGATTCCCATACCTTACATACTGTGGTGCCTGGGGTTGGGGTGAGCATCCTCTTTATTCCCCCCTGCTCTCCCTTTTTAGAACTTTCTTTTTCCAAAACTCCCATTTCTTTCAAACCCATGCCATCCATCCATATCACCTATTATCTCTCCTTGTGCTCATCCGAATACCCTGCCCCCTTGTCCAGCCAGCACGGGATGCTGAGTAGAAGTCCCAAAAGTAGGTATTGAGAAAGTTGATCCATGATGTGTGCAATCATTTTGAAAACAAAACAAAAAAACTAGGTAGAGTACAAATTCGACTTGCCAACTGCATAATAAGAGCAGGTGCAGTCTAAGCAAAGTGTCCGTACGCCGGAATCACTCACGAGATCTGGATATTTGCATTCTATATTCTGCCTAAGTTTTGTCAGAGAACCGGCCAAGACGTGGCCTGTTGCGAAGCCAAGTTGATATTTATACCCTAAATATTTACGATTTCTTTTAAGAGTCGGCAAGGGCACAAGATGAAGGAGTCACTCGGTATGACTTCAGCAGTAAGTTCCTGTCCCTTTCATAGGTTTGCTGCTACAGTAAGCAAGAACCGAGGAGCCCGCCGGCCTGGCCATGCCTGTCCTGCGCGGTCCGGATTTCTACCATCATTGCTTCCAAATGCTGCCCTCTTCTGGCCAGAGTGCTTACTGGCAGAGCCTAGCGACAGGAGCCTGCTTGGGGACACAGATGGGAACAGAGGCAGGGATACCGTGCAGGAATGACAAGCACCATGAGACAAATGTGGGAACAAAACGGGAAAGGTAAATCTACAGCACCCCCCCAGCCTCGATGTTCACTGACTCGGCGTGTCTCCTCCTTGATCTTGTCTAAAGTCCACCTGAAGAAAACCAGTCAAGTCTAAAAACTCATCAGACTTGCTTTAGCACCTACCGCAAGCTGAGGGCTTGGAAGAGCGAAGGCACCGTTGTCAAGGCCCCTCTCCTCTCTCGCACACGAGTCCCGCATGCAGCCTTTATCCTGCTTCACCTGTTGCTCTGACTTGCTGGGCGTGTCGCTGTCCCCGGAACCTCCACACGCAGCTGACCTGCTCTTGGACCCCCGGGGAGCCTTCCCGATGGCACCAGGGGTTTCCCCTCATTGCTAAAAGGTATATGGAATTGCTTCGCCACCTGCTGAATCTGGGATCCTCTCTCTCTAGAAAATTCTACATTGGTGATAGAAGCTGGGAAGGAAGCATGTTTAAAAAAAGAAGAGAAATAGCAACTTTCGCCAGGGCAAGTAACTAAAATGTGAACTTTAATGTCTTTTATAGTTGATCCCACAGTCTAAAGGCTCCATGTTCGTCTTTATCAGGGTCAACATCACTTACCAACACACAGGCTGCAGATCTCCCAAGCGTGCTTCGCTTTACAGCGCATCTAGGAAATGCTGATATGGGTCCCGCACACTCACGCTAACCACCGAGGCTGCTCACAGCCAGAGGCGACCACCACCAGGCAGACAGCCTAGGGGGACAAAGGGGTTAATGTGTTAGCACACCAGTAATGGGCACACTGGTTAGGAAGCCGTGGTCTAGAAAATGCACCAGACTAAGGCAAAGTCGCTTGCTTTAATCAAGTTATCAGGAAATCCTGTGGACAGACCCCAAGGATTAACAAGGAAAAACAAGCCAATTTGAATGCAAACAAAACATACCGAGCTCCACAATTCTTAGGGCGGCCCACGGTTGGTTCCTGTGGTTTCCTTCCTGGGGTGTCCTTCAGTGTCCCCGCTGCCTCTACCTGCTCATTCTCTCAGGGCCAGCTCCAATGTCCCTTTGCTACATGGTCTTCCTAACCATATCAGCTTCCCTGTCTGCTTTGGCCGCAGGACTCAGAGCCCGTCTGCCACCATTTGGCACTTGGTCTGGGGTTATTCACGGACGTTTCCTTGGAGCATGTTTAATCCTCTACCCACGTTCTCTGGCCTTTCAGGGTCGCATACCCCTTTGCTGGCCAAAATAACCCAGATCTCAGTCCTCATTAGATGACATCTGGAATCCCCATCCTCCCCGTAGGTGATACTGAGGATTAGTGGAGAGATGCACCTGCCCTGGCTGATGCGCCTAACTGCTACTGGGCATGCTCTGTGCAGGCTCAAGTGTTTCCTTGCTCTGTCTGTCCCTGTGTAGACCTCAGCTTCCCTCTTATTTTACACATCTACCCCCCACCCCAGCACAGCCAACAATAAGGCACAATAAGGCTTGAGGATGCACAATAAAAATGGGAATGCATGCAAGGAATCTTTAGAACTTAGGAATCACTGCTCCCACATCCAGCAGCCTTCTCCCAATGTACAGAGTCCTCTCCTTGTTGTCTCTCACCTCCGTCTGTCTTGTGAACACGTTGCTATGGTTTCAGTCCCTCCTCATGTAAGTGGGAGTCCCCCTGACCCAGTTCTGAGTCCAAAACTTCAATTTCGTTTTTGTCCAGCGCTAGCTCCAGAGGATGAAATACAATAGTAATTCCCCAAAGTTGGAGCTCTGTCCGCTATAAAGGTGGCCATTCCCATGCCTTTGCAAAATTGTTTCTCTCTTCTTTGTGGCAACCACGCATATGAGACTAAAGCCAGGGCTAAGCTTTGTATATTACAAATGCCTCTTAAAGAGTTTCCTCGAACAATAAAAAGAGTCTTTCCTTCCAATATCAAATGATGCTGCTAGTATCCTGATATGTGCATATGACTGAAATTTTTTATTGACTTATTTTTTTATTTTTATTTTATTTATTTTTATTTTTTTAAGATTTTATTTATTTGACAGAGAGAGACACAGCGAGAGAGGGAACACAAGCAGGAGGAATGGGAGAGGGAGAAACAGGCTTCCCGCTGAGCAGGGAGCCCAGTGTGGGGCTCGATCCCAGGACCCTGAGATCAGGGCCTGAGCCAAAGGCAGACGCTTAACGACTGAGCCACCCAGGTGCCCCAATTGACTTATTTTTCAAATTAAGCAGGCTCCATGCCCTTGAACTCACGACCCCAAGATCAAGAGTCACATGCTCTAGCCGACTGAGCCAGCCAGGCACTCCTGACTGAAATTTTTTAAACTTTTGCCTGTTTTTGCCCTAATTTGCCAAATTTATCTGCCTCAATGACAAAGAACAATGCCTGTTTTCTTGGGTTTGTGGCCAAAATACTGTCAATTTTTCACGAAGGAAAGTGGTCCGTAACAGGAAGCTAGAAATAGATTTCTGTTAGAGCAGCATGGTAGAGACTTGTTCCTCTGAATGTCTGTCTACCCCTTCTTCCTGCTGCCACAGTGAGACACTTGGTCATTGTTCCTTTTAAAGCAAGAAATAAACATCGGCATTATTTCAGGCATCATGTTTTGGGTCTAGTACCCCAGTTAGCCTCCCCTTAACACAAGCTATAAATGGATACATCAGAGATGCCCCTGCTGAGATGTGGAGTTAGTGGAGGTCTACGTGGTATGAGGAGGGACACTTATGGTCAAGGAGAGGCCTGCCCCCCACGCCTTCGTGACTTCCATCCCAACATTCTGTCTGAAATCCCACCACACAGATTTCATTACTTTGGATAAAGACATAATATTCTTAGGAAGCTTCTTTAAAAAAATTATATCACCTGATGTTAACTCACTGCAATTAAAATAAAAAAAAACTACATCACCTGAAAGAGATAGCACATAAAACCATTCCCTTTAATCACCCCTTTGCAGAGATGACCTTCTCAAATTTCTTTCTGCTGAAACATCTAGTGAAAAGTCACGGAAGGGACACAGGCCGTGAAATGTCAAAGGGCAGATGGGTGAAGGAGAGCTGGAGGGGTATCTGGAGCATGGAGCCCTTGAGTTTTTGTTCCAACGGACACGAAAGTCTGGGCAGCAGTGGGTGGGATGTGGGACCATAAGATCCTGGAGAAACCTTGAGAGAGAACCAGAAAGTTCAAAGAAGGGAGAGGAAGGCGTTGAAGGCAAATCTCTTGCTCGATAATTTGGCTGAATACCGATCCTTAGATCGGTTGTCCCAGCCTTTCCCTGTTTTAAGCGAGTGATTTCGATGGCCCAGCCCACTTTTTAGACCCGCCCACGGCCCCTCTGGAGAGCCCTGTGCAAAGTCATCAGTGAACCTTGGGATTTGTTCAAATGTAACCATACGCGCCCTTTCAGGGTTTGGATGTTTTGACTAATTTTTCCCTCAGTACCTTCCTTAGAGATTCCTCTAACGATAGCTACCATTTCAGATGATGAAGTTATTTTTCTCTCTACGGCTCATGGAAAAGACAGATAGGTGGGCAGGGTAAGGCCTTTGGGGTTATCGGCACCCAACTCAACGACCAAATAATTCAGGACCATCTGTCCATGTACGGTTAGTTTTTAAAACAACTGTGGGCACATGGCAATCGGTTTTGGGGTTAAAAATATTAACAGGACATTAAGATTAACAGTGATGAAACAGAACATTAAAGATTTGCATCCAGAAGGTGACATGTTGCGGAATAGCTGTGTATTCAGGGGTGGCAAATCCTGGAGCCAGTGTCCTTGGGCAATCTGCCCCGACCAAACTCGGCTGTGTTCTCATTTCCTTGAGGCCAGCCGTGGAGGTAGCCGGCTTCCCTCACGGATGTGATCGCTGTAGCTCTGGCCCATAGTTACATTGGTCCTACCCTACACCACCTAGATGCTTCTATTCGTTGTCTCTGGCTGCCAAAATAAATCACTGAAAACTTACTGGCTTGAGCAATGCACATTTATTTTCTTACAGCTCTGTAGGTCAGGAGTTCAACCCTGGATTCACCAGATAAAAACGAATGGTGGGCAGGGCGGCGTTTCTTCCTGGAGGCTCCAGGGGAGAAGCCGTTTCCCTGCTCATTGAGGTCAGTGGCAAAGTCCAGGCAAGGCACGTGTGCTTAGAGGACGGAAGTTCCAGTTTCCTTGCTGGCTGTCGGCTGGGGCCACGCTTAGCCCCTGCAGGCATCTCTCTGGTCCTTACACAGAGTTGCCTACATCTCCGGCTGCAACAGGGTGATGGATCCTTCTTATGCTGCCGTTTCTCTGACTCCCCCCTTTCCCTTCTTTTTTTTTTTTTTTAAAGATTTTATTTATTTATTTGAGACAGAGAATGAGAGAGAGAGAGCACATGAGAGGGGGGAGGTTCAGAGGGAGAAGCAGGCTCCCTGCCAAGCAGGGAGCCCGATGCGGGACTCGATCCAGGGACTCCAGGATCATGACCTGAGCCGAAGGCAGTCGCTTAACCAACTGAGCCACCCAGGCGCCCTCCCCCTTTCCCTTCTTATTCCACTTTTCAGGACTCATGCAGTTCAGGTTGGGGCTCCCCCAGATAATGTGAGATCGTCTCCCCACCTCAAGGTCTACAACCTTAATCCCATCTGCGAAATCTCTTGTACCCTGTAAGGTAACATATTCAGAAGGTTTGGGGACTGGGCATCCACAATGTTGGGGGGCTGTTGTTTTGCCTAGCACACTCTCAACTAAGAGTCACCTGAAAACCCTTGGCCTGTAAGTGATCAATGTGTTTCAGTGATAGGACCTGCTCCATAATGCCTAGGTCAGGTTTCACTTTTTTTTTTAAGCACATCTGAAGTTGAAGCTGATATCCATTGCTGGCTTGATCTCATGTTCCCATAAATAGAGCTGAAGGGCATTATCAGACATACCGTGGAATCCTATGCTCTCAACAGCAATCTCTGCCATTCCATCTTCCTCTTTTGCCCCCAAAATTAGTAGCTAAAATTTAAATCATTCCAGTTCGACCCCAGTGGGATGTCAAGAAGAGAGTTTACCTGGGTGTAGACAACATGAGACTTCACTATACTTTTTCTATGAGTTGTGTTTATTTAAGTATTTTTATAAAAAATGTAAGCAGAACTAAGGTGTATCATCTTACGATAAGTGTTTTTCCTGGTATATATTCTCGCTACACCTCCCGGTTTGGTCCCCACTGGAAACACCTTGACTGCTTCTCCAAGGAGTCTGTTTCCTTCAAATGCAGGAAAACCTCATGTCTCGTCTCTGATCACAGTGCTCACAGAGAGTGGGCAGCACGGGCAAGACAGGAGCACCATTTCATGTGGGCCGCATGGTGGATCACCAGGAAAGTAATAAATGATAAAGGAAGGTGGACCGTCGCTTCAGGATGGGGGAAGGAGAGGGGCTGGACTTCCAGCCCTGACTTGATATGGGATTAAAGCCACACAGGCTGGTTCAGGCAGGAGTGTGAAGAAGAAATGCTACTAATGTCAGAAGGAGACAAATACAGAAAGACCCAGGGCTGTTTTCAGTAGGTAGAGGACATTGGATATCTATCTCTCTCTCTCTCTCTCTGTCCCCTGCTCCACAAATGAGCCTGCCTGTCCTTAGCCACAGCAGCTTGCTTCTTTTTCCAGAAAGAGTCTTGGGTCAGGATTCCTCAGGCCCAAGCAGTGTCATCTGGGAGCCAGTCCGGAGACCCCAGTTGGAAATACTTGTCTGTCAGAAAACATTCAGAGGAGGCTGCCTGAAGAGTCCCTGTAATGGAGCTCTTAACGGGATTTCCATGCGGACTCACAGGGGGAGATTCGTCCTCTCCACACCCCTGCTAGAATGCTTGTTCGGTCCCCAGTGTTCCCTGCTGATAGGACATCCCCTGCAACTGTGATGTGACTTGAATGTGCAAATAAGCATCCAGAAATCCTGGAACCCTTCCTGTAGCCTTAACTAGAGGGGATTTTTTTTTTTTTTTTGCAATTCCTAAACTTCTATTTTTCTTTCTTCTTTTTCTTTCTTTCTTTCTTTCTTTTCTTTCTTTCTTTCTTTCTTTCTTTCTTTCTTTCTTTCTTTCTTTCTTTCTTTCTTTTTTTTCTTCTTTCTTTCAATTCCATTAATTAACATAGAGTGTATTATTCATTTTAGAGGTAGAGTTTAGTGACTCATCAGTTGCATCCAACACCCAGTGCTTATCACATCACGTGCCCTCCTTACTGCCCCCCTCACCCCCCTCCTCTCCTAGAGGAGAATCTAATGGAAGTTTGCAGCATGAGTTAAAAGAGCAGTGAGGGTGGTGCGGTGTTGCCCACGCCTCTAAAAATCATGCACGCCAGACCAATAACTGCCCGGCTGGGAGTGGAAATGGAAGCCTAGGAGTACCTTCATCTAGTACCTTCATCTAGTGTCTGCTCCTCATCATCCAGAAGATTATCTACAGGGACCATAGCAAGGTTCGAATTCACAGCTCACGCAGGTGCCAACTACTGTCCAAGAAATTATTTTCTTTTTGCAGTACAAATACCGGCACAGAAGTGAGTTAATTGGAAGGAGGGCCGTTGGCAGAGAACAGGCGAGCTCCCTCCTGTCCATGCGGAGGTTCTGACGACTTGCCTTTGCTAAGAGACAGGAACTCTTAGACTGAAGTTATTCCTACTGAGCTTGCTCTGGGTGTAATTCCACGGGACACTTGCAGGTCAGCTGAGGGGGAGCTGGGCGGGGGGATCTCCCCCCATGTCCAGGCACGTGTCCAGACGACTCACTGCTCCCTGTGGAAGTGACAATTCCTGCAAGAGCCGGTCGTTGCCCACTTCCAGAACTCACAGACTTAATAATGTCTACAGAGTAGTTGGTTTGGATTTTTTTGGTCATGCTTTGAAAGGAACGGGTATCAGAATGTCTTGTTAGGGCCCCAAGTGGCAACCCATTTCAAAGTGGAGGCCAGCATTTTTGCTGCGTTTCCCTGCTGGACTGCTGAACATCAGCAGAAGGCAGAGTGGCTTTTGAAAGACAGGACCGCACGTTCTGCGTGGAGCACTGGGTGTTATATGCAAACAATGAATCATGGAACACTACATCAAAAACTAATGATGTAATGTATGGTGATTAACATGATAAAAAATAAATAAAGTCTAAAGTTTAAAAAAAAAAAAAAGACAGGGCTGTTCACACTTGGGTTTTCACCTCCTCAGTGTAAGAGAAACCCTGACCAGCAGGCAAACTAGAAGCATACTAAGATTCCCATTTGCCTTAGTTACAAACACTGGATAAAAAAAAAAAATCACATTTGGCAGATCTTTTGTTCGCATAGTTCATTGAGTTCATGATGAGATGAGATCCGTATGTAGCATACAGATAGCACTGGGTACGAGTGGGAGTTTGGGATTCCGAGAGTCGCGAGTTTGCTTCCCTAGTCCGTCCCTCGACTCAAGCTCAGCGTGACCTCGAGTTAGCTTGTTACCTATTTAAATATCAGTTTCTTCAGATGTAAAATAAAGATAACCTCTCCTTGTAGGCTGATGGGAGATTTATACACACGGCAGTCTAGGGAGCTCTAAGCGCAGTCTGACTCAGTACTCTAACTAGGTATTAGATGTTGTCATCTTTGCTAGCGAAATGAAAGAACTAAACCATCAACGGTATGAGATGTTATGTCTTTCTCAAGAGGATAATCTTCTTTGAGGGTAGCTAAAGACTATTTTAAAGTTAATCTCTTCTTCCTTTGGAACAGACAGAAAAAAAAAACAGCAACAAATGATTAGTGCAACTATCTTAACTAACCTCTTACAATACAGTGATGTGGGACTAAAATACTAGGTCCAATACATCTGCTTGTATAACTTGGAGCTGACTGTGCTGTGTTAGGTCATGAATTCAAGGTCTGCAGCAACCCAGTGGATCCAGGATGGCTCTGAACTTCAGCCATAAAATGAACAAAGATCCCGAGCAAAACTGCCGGGAGTCCGGGCAAAGCAGCGCTGTCCGGGGGAGCAGAATTTCCTGGGCAGAGCACCTTCCTGACCCTGGCCTCCACCCAGGAGCGCCTCGCCTCTATGAATGCACATTCAAGGTCTAAAATACAGGGCAGTTTCACAAGCCATTGCCTGGGCAATGGGCGGGGAGGCACAGGACTTCCTGGCAGGCTTTTAGATCTCAACAATAAAACACCTATCAGCCCTCGGATGCCCTGGAGAACTCTCCGGACTTCTCCTATAGAAGGAAAGAGCTAACCTCCACCCATGTGATGAATCGCCCTGTAGAAATTTTCTGACATACGAGACTGGCACCAGTTCTGAAATTTCACTGTAGCATTTCCCGCTCTTGGTAAGGGAGTAGGAGTTAGGCACGGTTCTAGTACTTTAACTCCTTAGCTCTTTTTTGAAAGTCTTCGCTGCGCAATGATTTTATAGAGAAAGGAAGATTCCCAATCAACAGCTCAATTAAAAGCGTTTCCCTGGGTGGCACGTTATTTCAGAAAGCACAGGGATGGGAAGGAATCCAGTTTTTCTTGAGACTAAGGAGTTGCCTGAAATTGCCACCTGAATCCTCTTGTTCCCTGAATAATAACAGGCCTAACTGTGAAATTCAAAAATCTTGCTCAGGAAAAGAGAAAGGAAGAAAAACAGCAACAGCTGGCTCTGAAATTTCCTGGAGACAAAAACGCCGGCCCTGCGGAGGTGCAACCCACTTGCAATTCTGCCCGACGGAGTGTGACGCCCCGCCCCCCGCCCGTGTGTCTGCGCGCATGCGCACAGCTGTTCGGTGGGGGGGCTGGGGGAGGCAGAGCGTCGGCCCACTACGTCATGGTCATGGCCACGCCCCTGCCGCCGGACCCCCAAGCTGGCTTCCCGCGCTGGACAACCTTGAGTGGTTTCCAGGGTTTCTTGTTTCCTCTCTTTCCCTCCTTTTCCTCCTTCCCTCCGTTACCCCAACCTCTCTCAAAAGAATTTTAGTCCTGTGACACTTGTGCGGGGAGAGGGCTTTACTTGGCGGCTTTTGGTTTACAGGATCGTTGGTGAACAATCAGTCTGTCTGGCAGGAAGGTACGCCCACAAATATTACAGGGAACCAGCTGGCTCAGGGCGCTGGTCCAAGCAGCTTCGTTTAAGGCATCGAGATCATAGAAGCCTTTGGCTGAAAAGTTAAAGAAGAGAAAAAAAAAAAAAAAAAAAGAGGAACAAAAAGGAAAGAAAAGAAAAAGAAAAATGGTAAAATGGATCAGTTTTTATTCTGGAGAACCATACTCTACTTTTTATGGAAAATATTTTCAGGAAATACCTGTTGACTGAGGCTTTTAAACAAATCGTACTACTTTTGCCAAAAAAAAAAAAAAAAAAGTACCACTCCCTCTTGCAAGGGTTGAATAAAAAGTTAGCTATGAACCAGAGACTTTTCACTCCTTGGATTTTAAAAAGGGGAAGACATTGTTTTATGTGTTATGATATGCATTCTTCACTAATTATTAACATCTTTGCTTACACATTATTATCTTGCAAATACAACTTTTGGCCTTCTTTCAATTGACTCTAAATATAAACTTACAAAGGGAAAAGAACATGCATTTGTGTTTTCCTCTTCTGTAATCCCTTCAGTGGAATGTTCCGAAAAGCCAAAACTGACAGTCGAGGGTGAATTTAGGATGAATGATATCCTAAAAATGTATCATCTCTTCAAGGCCATAAACTTGGAGATTCTTTAAATAATTAAAGTGAAGAATGCAAACAGAATAGTTAATCTGACGAAAAGAAGTGTCCTTAAGAAAACAACCAAGACATCTGAGAAATGTATAATCTTCATTGGCAGAGCATAGGAAAAAAGGCATATGGCTTTATTTTAGAAAAACAGTGTGGGATTTAGCTTTAATAAACCTTATTTAAATAGAATGGCTTTAGTACATTAAATTGACTGTGTCTTCAAATCGCCCCAAATAGGTCCCCTTAAGTGTAGCCAGGCACTCAAACATAAATTGCATACTTTTCTTTTTATCATTTTCACAGCAAATATTTCTTCATTAAAGCCCAGGCAAATCTCCTGTGACTTCTTCCTAATGGTTCACACAAGCATAGCAAACTTTAGATTCCCATCCTGCTACTCCTCATGTTCTTTATTTTACTTGATGGGAAATTGAACCCCAGCACAACCTCATTTTTCTCCTTTGGACAAATCAGTATCACTTTCCATACGAATGTGTATTTTGAAAGCTTTGAAAACTATTGAAAAAGGAATGGCACAGACTTTCTCCTTACTCATACCATGTAATATGTATTCAAAAATTCCAGAGTATTCATTGAGTCTCACTGGTGATGATTCATCACATCGCTAAAAGTTTTTGAGCAGGGCTTTGACTTTGGATCTGGAGGAAGGGTTGTTTGGATTCCGTGACCATAGTAAGTCCGTGGGGGTAGAAATGAGAATGGGAATTCTCTCTGCCTCGAGATGAATGACACCTTCAGAAACAAAAACAGCATGGCGCCCAGAGGAAGACTGCAGGGAAGTACAGTGATAGGGCCTACCATTTCCACCTGTGGCCAGTAAGAGACTAATGAACCCCACCCAGGGCCTTCAAGCCCATCATTTCTCTCTCCTCTTCGAGACTCGTGATCATTATGCTCAGGCACAGAAGGTGATAAAGTCAGAAGTGAAGAAAACAGATTTTTGACACCACAGAGAATTGCTAGGAGACAGTTTCAATGAGGCAAACAAGGTCTTTGTGGGCAAATGCTCTAATTTCAGTGGATGGATGTGTTCATCTTGAGCCCTTTTCCCACCTGAATGATGAGTCCTCCTACTCTTGGCAAGGACTGTGAATAGTCGGGTTCTAGCAGCCTCTAGAACTTTATCGTGACAACCTAGATTCCACTCTGTGGATTGTTAAGAGAACTCTCTTGTGTCACATTTCTGACAAGAGTGCTCTGGACTGATCGATACTAAATGACTTGGAGGTACCCTTCAGTTATGCAAATCTACAGTTACAGAATGAGGATTACTAAATTGAATGATACTTTTCTTAAAACCAAGAATGATTTTCCTTTGAGGTGATCCACTGAGAAAGTGACGATGGTAGAAATAAGATTAGCAAGTCTGAGTTGGCCTGGCAAACATTCTCTGAACTACTTTGTTCTCACCCCAAATGAACAAGCAAAGGCTCCATAAGTAGGCCACACACGGAAGTTTATGGGGTTTCATTTGGCTTGTGTGGTGCTTTACAAAGCATTAATTGCAAAATTTGAAAGATCTGGGCATTGCATATCGATTTCTGGATTTACAGATTCTTTTGTGTTTTCGAAAAATATGCCCACACTGGGCTACATTTCTTAATGGTAACAGCAGGAAGCAGGGGGCCGTGGCCTCCTTTAAAGAGAGTCGGTATTCTCCCACTCCCCATGGTCACCACCCTCCCTTTTGTCATACGTGGACTAATTTATTTAGTTTTGCACCCTGGCTGATGGACCCTGCAAACTGTGAGTCCGGTACCCTGCTCTGTGAACACTAAGACACATTCATATTTGAAAACATGTCTCCAGGTGCCCGCCAAGATTTTTTAAGCTTCATGTTTTTTAAGTATAAGTCTGATAATATATGAAAGTAACTTTTGGGAAATACAGGGAATGCCAGTGGGTCTCTCTCCTTGCACAGTTTTGACAATAGTGTCTTTACATCTTAGCATCTGAGGCCCTTTGGTCAGGCATTCTAGAACTGTTTTTCCTATTTGGTTATAATCAAGACAGTAAATGTTGCTGGTTGCAGTTATTTGAATAAATAAGAAGGAATACCTCTCCTCTTATAAGTTCAGAGAGAAAAGTCTCCCTTTACAGACTCAAGTGTTTTTTTGTTTTTTTTTTTTCCCAAAACTTACCTGTAATGGTCCTGACTTCTGGTTTTTTAGGTTCTGATCTCCTTAACTCTTTAGGTAACAAGTTGTTTTCATTATGCCACTTTTTCAGACATTGTGGTTCATGGATGGCAATAGATTTTGTTCCATATTCACGACCACAAATGTAGCAGATAACTGTTGGTGGACGCCTTATCATTGTTGGCTACAAGTAATATAAAATATCTGTTAGATAAAGTGCAGGTGTAGAAATTACACTTTAAATTATAATACAGTCACATTAGCTAGACAATCACATTTTTAAAAATTCCAACCAGTCAGGTAAATTGAAATTTTTTTGACAACTAAGAGAATAAACCATGTCATCTGAGTGACTGGGGTGGGGGTGAGGGTGTGGAACGATAGGAGATAAAGAAGAGCTGACCAGAATTCTACAAATTGGTACTTTGTAAAATGTGTTTTCTCATTTAATGATTTTTGATTACTTATCTTCTGGCCATTCTCCACGCTGGGAGACTACAGAAATAAGAATCATCTTTTCAGTAACATCATGCTCTATTATGCCAATACTTCTGAGAAGTAAAGTCATTAAGCGTCATTGGAGAGTCTAGAAGGGACACTGTGTACCGTCCCACATTCCCTCACCTTAACAACTTCCTGTGATTCTAAGCCTTTTCTGACCTGGAGCAGGCTCCACCCACAAGCAGGGCGGCTAATCAATCACAAGTGGGAGTTGATCGATAATGGCCACTTCACCGAGGCTGATTCCATGCAGTGTTCCAAGAGCCCCTGGTGGGATTTCACCTCAGCTGCTCATTCACACACTATATAGATTTCCTTCTCTTCCCTGTCGCTCCTCCCACTACTTTACTGGGGGTCATGGGGTCACCTCCCCAGTAAACTACTTGAACTCAAATTCTTTTCTTAGCACTTGTTTCTGGGAGAACTAAATCTAAGGAAGACTGAAGGATAAAACAGAATAGGGACTTTCTGCTTCTCTCCAGGGTATAGAAAGTGACAAGAAACTTTGCTCCCACCTAAGCAATAAGAACAAATCAGAGAGCTTATGGAACCATAAGTTTTTAGTCTATTGGAGAATCAAAGTTGCAAGGCAAATTAATGAATAGAAGGACTGCCTGAGTTTGAGAGTGGATCAGCACAACCAAAAGAGTATCTCCCATGCTGCAACCTTATGTGAATATGAGACAGCAGGTGTCTGCCACAGAGAAAAGGCAGGACAGCTGAGTGTGAACCCTACTGAAATGCAGGCATGCAGTAACTATCTATGTAAGTCCTCCCACACCCTGTCTTACACCCAGTAACAATAAGGGGTGGGGCAGTCTAACAATGCGGAGAGAAACCCTCACGAATTCAAGAATGCAGGTCCTGCCTAAATCTGAAGGCTGGAGAATTAGGCCTTGCTCTGGGTATGAGATAAGAACAATCAACTGCTGATGGAGGGATAGGAACTAAGGAGGGAGGGGGCAGTAGGAGGGACTCCCTCCGTGTTGCATGCAGGAAGGGTCCAGAGCAGCTCAAGGGTGCGGCAGGAGAACAGGGAAGAGCCTTGTAGCTCCAGACTTTATACGAAGTACAAGGCAGGGGTAGCTTACCACTGGGGAGTTTAAAGCCCAGAACTAAGCTTACCTAAAGCAAGGACTAAACATTGGAAATAGATTGTCCTAGAATTCTTAGATTTTTCTTAAACTGATTTTTTAAACACAGAATGTGATATATTAAAGGTGCAAATTTTAATGTCTACAGTAATCACAAACCACAAACACATGCAAAGAGGCAGAACTAAAAATTCAACATGGGACATAGAATTAAAAAAAAAAAGGTAAGTTAACCAGTTGCCAAAGAAAGATAGGGAAGAAGGAACCAAACAAACAACAAACAAACAAACAAAAAAAAGGCAAGAGGAATAGAATTAAAACACCAAGGTGATGATAGACTTACACTCAAACATATCAATAATTGCAGCAAATATAAATGGACTAAAGAACATAATTGAAAGGTATGGATTGACAGACTAGATAAAATAAAAAACCTCTAGATGAAAAACCCCAACTATATGTTGTTGACAAGAAACACATTTTATGAATAAAGGCACAAACAGTTTACAAGCAGAAGGATGGGGAAGAAGTTTCATGTAAACACTAAGCAAAAGAGGATGAGTATGACTTTATTAGTGGTCACACCTAAATGAAATGCAAAGGTTGGAAATGTTTCTTCCAGTTGTGAAGATCAGGGAAGCCTGAAGGAAGTAGCATTTGGAGAATGGGTAGAGTTTGGATCACAGAAGGTTTTGGAGATGGGAAAGAGCGTGAGCGAAGCTTCAGGGACAGGAACCTAAAGGTGAGTAGAGAGAAGAGCAACTAATATAAAATATTTCTATTAATAATAACAAATAGTTGCCCAGTGATAAATGTAGACTTGAGAACTATAATCAGATAGTTTGGCTGCAGCCATGCTATGAACAACCACGAATGCCATGTTAAGATCTGGATTTTGTTTTGTAAATGATAGGAAGCTATTAAGCAGGGGAATAACCTATCATTGTACTTATAGAAAATTAGTCTGGCAATAATGTATCTCCAAGGGTTGTGTTGGCAGCACATCTATGAGAGCTTGAGCATCCTTGGGTAGGAAATCATGGATCCAAGAGAACATCAGTGGTGATGTCACTTGCAGAAAAGAGGAAACCCGGAAAGGCAGGTTAGGGAAGGAGAAAAAAGTAGATTCTGTTCTGGACGTGTTGCATTTGATATCCTAGTAGAATTCAAATGTAAGTCCAGCCAAAAGAGCAAATAGAGGCCTGTCATTTGGAATTAATGGGTTTCAGAGCTTTGCACGCAGAGATGATGTTTAAAACCGTGAAAATTCCAGAAAAGGAGAATATAGAGTATGTATGGAGGGAAAGTCCTGAGGGAAATCTACAGTGAAGAGATTGGGCAAAGGAAATCACAGCCTGAAAAGACAAAGGTTCAAGTTCTCCATTAAAGAAACAGGGCGTGGAGACAAAAGACTCCATGGAGAATTCAGGAGACACTTCTGGTTTCCAGAAAGGCGGCAGCACTTCTGTCCAATGCCACAGGGAATAATGGGGGGCTGAGGAAAGTCGCTAATTTGGTTGCTGACAGATTATATGCCAGTGACTTTTGAGAGTTGAGCTCTAATAGAGGGATACGGGTAAAAACTTAACTGTTAAAAGTTAAGGATTAGGTCAAGGAAAACAGAAATACACCTTCAAAAAGTTTGCAGAAAGGAAATTTGAGACAGAGGTGGAGCTGAAGAAAGATCTATTTTGGGGGTACCTGGATGGCGCAGTCAGTTAAGCCTCCGACTCCTGGTTTCAGCTCAGGCCCTGATCTTAGGGTCATGAGATGGAGCCCCACATTGGGCTCTGCACTTAACTAGGGTCTGCTTGAGATTCTTTCTCTCTCCCTGCCCCTCTCCTCTGCTCCCACTCTCTCTCTAAAATAAATAAATCTTAAAAAAATAAAGAGATCTGTTTGGTTGTTGTTTTAGGGGTAGAACAATCTCTGGCAGAAAGAGACAGGACTGAGAGCAGAGGGCTAAGTATGGGAGCAAGGTCTCCGAGGAGGCAGGAGGAGATGAGATCCCAGGATGTAATTAGACATGTTAGCCTCTGAGGACAAGGAGAAAAGATGAAAGAGAGATGGTTCATCACAAAGTGAGGCACAAGAAGGAGCTCCTACAGGATGAATTCAGTCTTCTAACTATGAGGCAAACCATCTTCAGAGAATGAAGAGATTTGGATTCTGGGAAATAAAATAGCAAAAATTACTGAGGTTTTTGCAAAAACAAACTGGGATTCTCTTGGCACCGCAGAGAATGTGACAGTCATTTAATTAGGGAAGAATACTCACCCAATAATGGGAAGACCCAGGGAGGCTGAGCTGCAAGCAACTTAGTGGAATGAAAAGACCTTTGCCAATGTTTGTAAGTAGCACTGGGTGACGTGAAAGCAGAAACAAATTAAGTTGGTGGTGTGGTTTCCTCTGGGGATATAAGACACGGTAAAATGTGTGCATGTTTGAGAGTCAGCCAGCTTTTCACTAAGGCTCATGGGGGTTACACCTGCAGTGCAAAGAGAGCAAAATCAAAGCAAGAAGGAAGCATGTTTCTTGTTTCCGCATACCCGAGCAGAAACTACAGATTCTAGATGAGTGAAGCTATTAATACACAGCAAGCAAAATGGAAAATGGAGTTACTCCTGAGATGATCCACTTTTAAAAAAACACACATTATTTGCTAGAGGGGAGGTGGATGGGGGACAGGTGAAAGAAGGTAAAGGGGATTCGGAGGTACCAACTTCCAGTTATAAAATAAGTAAGTCACGGAAATGAGAAGTACAGGTAGGGAATATGGTCAGTAATATTGTAGTAACGTTGTATTGTGGCAGATGGTAATGACACTTGTCTGGGATAAGCACTGGGAATTTACAGAATTGTCAGATCACTATGTTGTACACCCGAAAGTAATATAGCATTGTATAATACTGTATGTTGACTATACTTCAGTAATTAAAAAAATTTTTTTAAATATTTTAATTAATTAATTAATTAGAAAGAAAGAGAGCGGGGGAGGGGCAGAGGCAGAGAGAATCTCAAGCGGACTCTGAGCTCTGTGCAGAGCCCGATCTGGGGCTCGATTCCATGACCCTGAGATCATAACCTGAGACAAAGCCAAGAGTTGGATGCTTCACTGACTGAGCCACCCAGGCGCCCCAAAAGAATCATTTTTTTTTAAAAGCACATTATTTGAAGTAGAATATTTTTCTTCTATTATTCTATGCTGAACTATGCCAATAAACTACATTTATCAAAAAATGACTAAATTGTTTTTAGCCTTCTTGTTTATTAGCCGTGTAACAGGATCTAATGCCTGAAAAGTGACTTTAAAAATAATGCAATATAAGTTAAGAAAAAAAAAAGAAGAAGGTAGCGGGAGGGGAAGAATGAAGCGGGGGAAATCGGAGGGGTAGACGAACCATGAGAGACGATGGACTCTGAAAAACAAACAGGGTTCTAGAGGGGAAGGGGGTGGGAGGATGGGTTAGCCTGGTGATGGGTATTGAGGAGGGCACATTCTGCATGGAGCACTGGGTGTTGTGCACAAACAATGAATCATGGAACACTTCATCTAAAAGTAATGATGTAATGTATGGGGATTAACATAATAAAAAAAAAATTTGGCGAATTCGAGACCTAAAAGAAAGGCTAAAGCAGAAGCAATGATTTTCAAAATACCCAACAGTTACTATTTTTTACATGTTCATTTACTTGAAGATTAATTAAATACAGGCTTTTTTAGTTTAACATGAGAAGCTTGTCTTTTTACTTTGAGAATAATGAATATTAATATTCCATATGGAAAGTATGAGCCAATTCCAGTCTTTAACCAAGCATATGAGCAAAATAAATGGCATGGGTCATTAATGGAGACATTCATGTCACATTGTCAGAAGGTTTCCTTTGGAAGGAAGAATTAGAAGAAAACAGGCAGACCCAGAGGCCAGAAGACATGCACAAAATAACTTAAAGGGATGTGGGAGAAAATTAATACCATGAAAAGGCTAAGATGTTCTATATTATATTTTCCAAAGCTTGGTCCATGCTCTCTATTTGTGGTTGAACTGCAGTTGAACCTGCAACACACTCCATATTCTTAGGTTTTAAACATTTCACTCCTAAGCCTGCTTGAGGGAAGTGCAAGCAACCCAGAATGCAGCTGAAGAGAAAAATGCATCCCCTGTGGGGCTGAATGGAGATAAAATAACCTCTTTTATTTTTCATTCATTTCACGATTGTCAGTCTGAAACTTGCAAAGAGAGCTGAACGATCTCCATCCCCTGGTCCTGGCTGTGGGTTTGCTCTTCAGCCTCTTTCTCTGGTGTTTTGAGCTGGATGGGGGTGTGGGGAAGATGGAGAGGGAAGAGAGGTAGAGTGGGTCAGCGCCCCGGGAAAGAAAAGGGCAGGAGGCTCTGCTATGAAAGGGCACAGCCCAGCTGAGCTAGGCAGGCGCACTGAGGCTTTCAGCACGGCGTGCGGACTGTCTACCTGGGGCCTTGCCAGGGCCACAGATTCCAGGAAACCGTAATCAAAGGAAGGCAAAGAGGAAGCCGATAAGTCTAAAGTTCTGACAGAGCAAACGGTTAGATCAACAGTTTTCCTGTCAACATTTCACATACTCTTGGGGTGAGGCGTTAATTTTTTAACATCTAGGTAAAAGATTTTTTGAAAGAAGTTAATCTCTGAATCTACAGAAGAACCCTTTCAGGTGTGAACTGTTTTAGGGGAGGGGGGCAGCTAAAGCCCCACCCCCATACAAGTTTATTAGGACTCATTACAAATTTGCTTTTGCTTCCTGATTTCCTGGGAAAGTCTACTGAGGCTGGAAATGGACAGAGGGCGTTGAGCCGTTCAGGGAAAGCTTTCAGATGTGTGTATTTCTTTTAACTTGAATCTACTAACTTTCATATGTTTCCAATCATTTTGCTGGCCACCTTTGGCATTATCATTTTATTTTCCATGCAGCATTTTTTTTCCCTCCTTTTTGCTAATGTCTTTTCTCTGCTGGGAATGCTTCATGTTTAATCTTTTGGGCCAGGACTGTGCATGGCAAAAGAAAGTGGACATTTAACAGCTTTTCTCCGGGTCACTGTGAGTGACCGGTCATCTACCTACTCACTTTTACAGTTTAAAGTAAGTAGCGGTCACAACCAGCGTTGGCGAGGATTTAGAGAAAGGGGAACCCTCGTACACTGTTGGTGGGAATGCAAGCTGGTGCAGCCGCTCTAGAAAACAGGATGGAGGTTCCTCAAAAAAGTTAAAAGTAGAACTATTCTATGACCCAGGAATCACACTACTGGGTATTTACCCAATGGATACAAAAACACTAATTCAAAGGGACACATGATGCACCCCGATGTTTACAGCAGCATTATCTACAAAAGCCAAACTATGGAAGAAGCCCAGGTGCCCATCAATAGATAAATGGATAAAGATGTGGTATATATATATATATACAATGGAATATTATTCAGCCATCAAAAAGAATGAAACCTTGCCATTTGCAATGACATGGATGGAGCTAGAGATTATAATACTCAGTGAAGTCAGTCAGAGAAAGACAAATACCCTATGATTTCACTCATGAGTGGAATTTAAGAAACAAAACAAAAGAGCAAGGAAAAAAAGAGAGAGAGAAAAGCCGAGAAACAGACTCTTAACCCTAGAGAACACACTGATGGCCACCAGAGGGGAAGGGGGTGGGGGATGGGGGAAATAGGTGATGGGAATGAAGGAGTGTGCTAGTCGTGATGAGCACCAGGTGATGTATGGAAGTGTTGAATCACTATAATGTACACTTGAAACTAATGTAAAAATAAGATTAAAATAAAATAAAATAAAAAGTAAATAGCTGTGTAATACCACCATCTAAGCAATGGAAACAGAACAAGGACCAAAAAGGAGAGTGTTTTGGTGTTAAATGAGGTATTGACAGAAGAATGGAAATAATTCCAGTAATCCTAGATTAGGGTATCTATTTCAATAGCTTCAAACAGCTCCCAGTGACCACCCTGAGAGCTCAGACTGAAAGGAAACCCCAGCAAACAGCACAACTCAATCCCGATAGAGTTTATAAGAGGAAGTATAACAACTGGTTGAAGGGGAAAAATATTCCAAGCATTAAGTGTTATCGTACGAATCTTAACAAAAGTGATACTGAAAAGTAAAATCAAAGCCATTACTAGCAATTTTACAAAAAATCAGAAACACTCTACATTTGGCCCTTGCTTATACTAATCCCACAACAAAAACTAAGTAATAATAATGCTAAATTATATTTGTGTGATATCATTTCTAGGAGATTAGGAGAACATAATCCAGCAAGGTAGCCTTTTGGAGATTTGTGGTAAAGTAGAAATTAGTAATATTTATGGGGCAATAGGCCCCTTTAAAAATCTAATGAGTTATATGGTCATCTTTCCAGAATAATGCACATGTATACAGAATTATGGGTATGATTTTGAACAATTGGTGGACTCTGTAAAGCCTACCCATTTACCCCAGGAAGTGAGCTGTTGAACCTTTAGTCAGAGCAAACTTTTTTTTTTTTCCCCAAATAGATGCTTCTTTGTGTAAGGAGCCATTTGGCACCATTTAAATGCCTCAGAAAAGGGCTAAGTTGAAGAGAACTTATGAAATACACCACCTCTGGCTTTAGGGTGATCTTAAGTTCTGCTTTGCCTAAAACAGTCCCTGTGATACCTGTTGTCTTGACAAGTATTAATAGCTCCTTCTTGCATTCTCTAGGGTGTCCCCATTTGATTAACAAATTATGTAATCACTCTACTTCTGATTCCCTTGGGAAAACATTATTTAATAAAATAGAAGCAATCAAGAAATGAAACAACCAGACAAGCTCAGAAATCTTGAAGCTGTGACTCCAAGACTGCAATGGATCCAGTTAAGCCTAGAACTAAAGCAAGACGACCCTAGAAATTGGGGGTTTGAGAAGAGAATAAAAAAAAGAACATACCTTGACATACAAAAATACTTACCAAAATTTGGGAAGGGAAGGAGAGGGGCTAAGATGTTAATGATACTAAATTCTTCACTGTTACGACAAACAGTCACTTAAAACAGTATAAAATTAAAACCCAGAGTTACATTTTTTTTCAAATCTGGTAACTTATCTTTGTTTTTTTAACTGTAGTGGGTCCTTTAAAAATATTCTTTAAAGAATATTCTTCAGTGAAGAAATATTTTCCTGAAGCTCAGCAATACCATCACCATCTCTTTGGTTTCTTTTTGTCAAATTCAAGTAAAATTAAATATAGTATCTCTTTTGCCTTTATAATATCTGTATTAATAACTTGTACGTGACAACCTTAGTCCTATGACAACATCTGCATGCCTGTTTATTTATATATGTTCGTGCCCAGAAGAGATGGCTGGAGTAATAGTGACTTAGGTCAAATGAAAAGGAGCTCACAGCAATTTTTATGCCAATCTTTGTACTTTACTAGTGGCTTGAATTTTTTATAATAAACTCGTGTCATTTTTATAAGCATAACAAAATGATAAAAAGAATATCAACCCCAGGGTCAAAACTCAAGTTGGGATTAGGTAATCAAATCAGTCCTAACAGGAAAAATCAGGTGGGGCCCAAAGTCCTTTCTGAACGTTCCTTAAATAACTGATAAAAGATGGTAATCAAGCTTGTGTATATAATCCAATCTAGTGTTGTCATCAATTAGTAATTGGACCTAGAATTAATGTTACAAATGAATAGTTTTGCATAGCATAAAATAGAACTGTAATGCAAAATGAAAATATTTACAGTGTCTTAAATTACATTATTCCAATAGTACCATTTTATTTTGTCAACTGTTTATAGTTGGACATACATCAGTCGCATATATGATACAATTTATTTGAAGCCCGAGAATTCTACTCCATTACTTTAAAAAGCGATAAGAGGGCGCCTGGGTGGCTCAGATGGTTAAGCGTCTGCCTTCGGCTCAGGTCATGATCCCAGGGTCCTGGGATCGAGCCCCGCATCGGGCTCCCTGCTCAGCGGGGAGCCTGCCTCTCTCTCTCTCTCTCTCTCTGTCTCTTATGAATAAATAAATAAAATCTTAAAAAAAAAATAAAATAAAAATAAATAAATAAAAAGCGATAAGAAGGCCTAGGAAAAAAAATCTGAAGACAGAATTTAGCATGAGTTTGTTTCCACCTAAGATAATCTAAATCCAGGTCTTCCAGATATTTTCATTTTGTTCAGGCTCATTTGTCTGGCTTGGTTACGTTAGCCAAAATATGATTTCAGAAATAGCTAAATGGAACCGTATGGTATTAGCCATCTTATGCTGAAAAGTGGCAGCCAAAAGGATGATTTGGAGGGATAGATGGATTGAACCATCCCCTGGGTCCTGTGTTGCCCAGTTGTGGCTGGACTGACAAATCAACATATAATTTTCAGCCTCCCAGCTGCCCCCCTCTCTTCTCTGCACTTGACTATGTTTTGTGCAGACTTGGCCTGTCTGATGTGGTATCCAGAATTTCTGTGGTTCTTCGTGGCTACAGAATAAAGGCCAAATGTTGCATGCTGACTTCATTCATGTCAACTTTAGCCACGAGAAACAGTCTACTAGCAACACCAAACTCAGCCCCAGACCCCAAGCCCACAGTCCTCAACTTTTCCTACCTTCATGACTTTATTCGTCTGCTCCTTCCAGCAATAACTATTTAAATGGAGGAAAGCATCTTCCCCATGCTGGAGGTTATGGGGAATGCTAAACCTTAGCTCTCCGTAGTAATGGAGACTAGCATAACAATTACTCATTCAATTAGAAGGCAAAATTGGTTAAGTGCTGTGATAGATGGAGCCCCACAGGAGCCTGCAATAGGAAGGAAGGAAGGGTTTCGACCAGAAGCCAGTAAAATGGGCTGTTGAACAGGTAGAAACGTACTTGACCTATTCAACAACTGTTTAATATTACTGTAGTCAGTTAACATGAACACGTTAAAGTCGGTCATGAAAACTGATTAGAGAGAGTGTGAGAGCAAGGATCAGTCTATTCAAAATAGGTGGTCAGTCCTTGAGAACACACTCAAAGTTTGACACCTCTTCAAAGCATCCTGCCCTTTCCACTTGGGTCCTGACCCCAGACTCCACCCTCCTGCCACGAGAAGCTAGCCATGCCTCAGACGCTGGGGAGCGATTTGACAGGAGGTACCGGCAGCCAGTACTTTCTCTGCCAACAGAAAGGCATCAGCCACCATTAAGGCACTGTGTTGTTTGGGGCATCGGGCAGAGAGAGGGCGATGAGAAAAGTGACGAAAAGTCTCTTGATCGTACTGAGACCTGAGTGTAAGGATGAGGACCTCAGCCCTTTGAGACAGAATCAGATGAAGGCATGCATCATATGGGGGCACTTCATACTTTTCATAGATTAAACCATCTTGATTTCTTTCTTGTTGAGGAAATGCAGATGGGTTTTTGCCTGCCCTGAAGTAGCACTCTTAAGTGAAAATAAAAACAGTAAGGCACGTGTTGTGATGAGCACTGGGTATCATACGCAACCGATGAATTGTTGAACACTGCATCAAAAACTAGTGATGTACTATATGCTGGCTAACTGAACATAATAAAAAGATTTAAAAAAAACAATAAGGCAACTGGAAACACCTGTGAATAGATAAAGTCTAACACTGCCATGGCATGGACCATTACTTGGCAATAAGTACCACTGCCGCTTGCACCAACGTGGATAGCGCTCAGAGCCCTCAGGCTGAGAGCAACCAGACACGAAAGAGTCCACTGCTGCCTGATTCCAGGGATAGAAAATCCACACTAAGCTGTAGTGTTTAAAAATCAAATCAGGGGTTGCCAGGAGGTAGGATCAAGAATGAAGTGTATAAGGAATCTTCGGGGTGATGAAGATGTTCTGTACGTTGGTTATGGTGGTGATATAACAGGTACATAAAACTGTCAAAACTCATTGAATTGCATGAGTTTAATGAACGCGGTTTATTGTTTGTCTTCGTTCCTCAATAACGCTGGTTAAAAACCACTCACGCAGATCTCATTTAGGGGAGTATTTTGCATTGCCGTGATCGGGGACTGCAGTCAATTTCAAGTCAGCAGTACACCCCGTCACAAATGATGTATTTTAGAGCAACGTTTGCCGGGCATTAGAGACTATTGTTAAGTCATCTAGATTCACAACCCTTTAATTTGTCTCCCAAGAAATTCTTGAAAAAAGAAAAAAAAATGCCACGGGAGAAAAATGAAAAAAGAAAAAGAACTAGAGCGAGAATTAGAAAACGTTTTATTGAGTTATTTTTTTTTTTTTCCCGGACATCAACATTTTTACCAGAGACAATGCCCCGGGGAGCAGCAACCACAGTCACATACAAATTCATTCAGAAAAGTCCAATTCTAGACTGTCAGGCCCTCACCCTGGGGCAGAGATGAATAGTTTGAAAGTAGGGCTATCCCTCCGTGCCCACGTGCTTGGCATCTGGTCTGTTGGAAACATCACTCAAACCAGTTTCTCATCTTCCAGTAAAAGGAACTTCAAAGTCCTTTAGTGCATGAGTGTGTGTGTGTGTGTGTGTGAGCTTGTGCACAAAGGAACAGGTCAGGTCACTTTCCGCAGGTAATGTCAGGGATATCAAAAGTCACCCTTTGCTTCAAACTATCCATGCTTTTACATTTTCCTTGGCTTTGTCCTTGACCTCCTTCCAGCCTACGGTTATCATCTCTCAGCTCATTCCCCTCAAGAGGAAAGAGATAGAGAGTGCTGAGAGCTTTGGTTCTAAAGGTCCCAAGTACATTAGCTATGTGCCACCAGACTGCAGAGGAAGCCTCCCACATTCACCCACTGGGAGACAGTCATTTGCTGGATTTCTTTGCCATCATGGAAGCAGTTGGCCAGTTCCTTTTGAGGAGGTCATTTCAGTGGCGCTGTGCCAAAGCAAACACATCAAAACGTAAAAGATGTCATTTTATTACCAAATATGTATGTAAATGAAATGCCCGCTTTTTTCCTCCAAGGAACATGCTTCACACATTATTTGGAAATGGAACCGAAAATGCAGTAAGTTTAATTGTCCTTTTTTTTAATTTTTATTTTTTTAAAGATTTTATTTATTTTAGAGAGAGAGAGGAGTACAGAGGGAGAGGGAGAGGGAGAAGCAGGCTCCCTGCTGAGCAAGGAGCCCAATCCAGGACTCGATCCCAGGACCCTGGGATCATGACCTGAGCTGAAGGCAGACGCTTAACTGACTGAGACACCCAGGAGCCCTTAATTGTCCTTTTTTTTAAGGTTGAATCACAACATCCCTGCATCAAAATAGCCATATGTCCTGTGTTCATTTGGGGACATTTGTTAACCTGAGAGTCAAGGAACCCAGAGGTGAGAACATCCTGAAAAAGAAACCATCTCCATTGTTCTAAACCATGACTTTGATGAGTACATTAGGGAAAGGTGCCCCGCCTTAACACACTTTCAAACCATCTGGTTGTGATCATTAATCTGTAATGGTAGAAGTCACAAGATGCAAAATTAAAAAGTGATGGCCATGGGAGGGATACACATGACAATCCTTCCTGTCTCAAGACTTGGCCTCGGATCATTCTTCTATATGTTGACATGTACTTTGTTTCTGGGAGTGTGACTGGTGATAAGCCCAGTATGGCCAGGCTGTAAATATCTGGGTTTCATCAGCTTTTTTTCAACTTCACAAAAGGCAGGAAAGCAATGAATTTCTAAATATTGATACTGAAGGTGCACTGTGAGCAGAAAGGACCCAGGGACACCTACTAAAAGCATAGCTCAGGCTTTTGGAAGGTTGAGACCTACCCTAAGTGGAAATGCATCTGGAGGAATGGGCTGTCTGTCAGAAGGTGATTCCGTGTAACCCAGATATTGTTGCTCAGGAAGAATCTTCTGGTTACAGGCCATGTGCCAGGCCCCATGCTAGCTACAGAACTAGGAACTGGTCCCAGCAGTTGGGATAACCATACTTCACTCCCTACCTTTACTTGGGAAATATTTTTTCACTTTCTCCTAAGCTTTTTCTCTGGGACAGTAGGTCAGGGGGATAGATTCCTCTGTGGCATGCCCAGAACCCACTCCATGTGAAGTTAGTCAAGAAGCAGAGTCTGGGTGATAAAGGGGCCCAGTGATGGGAGAAAGCATTTTTTTAACCTCTCCACCCACTAATATTTTTAAACTCAGACTCTAAGTTCTAAAAAGTACTGTCCAGATTATGGAATCTCTCTAGGATCCTGTACTTTTTGTGGCCCTGTAAAATTCTTAGAAGGTATGTCACCTGGATGTTTGACTCACAAGAACAGCCTCTTTGTTCTGGGGACTCCCACAGGTGGATCCAAATGGCAGTTGGTGGCTGGGGTGAGTTACCCTATGCTCAGGCATGGAGGGTGCAGGCCAGCATTCCCTGCATACAACTGTTACACAACTATGTGCGTCCCTTCACAGGTCCCTCATGACTCAGGCTGTCCCCTTCACAGCATCTCACCAGGCTACTGCCCAGAACTCCCTCCCCTCTGCCTCATACTCTGGATCTCGGATTGTAACCTGATGGACCAATGACCATTTCAGCCAACAGACAGTCACGTTGTACTTGACTAGCACGATGTTCTTAAAAGTTTTAAATGTGATACCTTTAGGGAGGACTTATTCTCCAAAATACCACAGGCTCTACCTCTCCCTATAGCCCTACAGGCATCCCGCCCAAACCCTGAGAGCACTGGAGCCAGGGGCCCTGAGTAGCTAATTCCCCACTCCTCTCCCGGATAAAAGGTATTTGCCTTCTAGCTCCTGTCTAAGAAATGAGCCGAACTTGTGGTTAATTGGCATTCGTGTGCCAATAGCTAAAGAGGGTTTGTGATCCATCTAGGAAATCTTTGCATTTTAGCTGGAAGTCAAAGGACTGAATCTCAGACTGTGGAATTCAAAACTCGCCAGGTAGCAGGGAAGGTATTTAACAACAACAACAAAAAAGCGTGTACAGTGAAAATTAACAGATGGTCACAATGAGAATTCCCTGCTTTCTTTGAATCTAGCACCGAGGCAATTCCCAAAGAGCTCGACAGGAGTCTTGACGCCCATCCTGAGGTCTAAAGAAGTTTTTACTTTAAAGGCTGAGGATGGTTTCCAAGACCGCATTGTAACTGTGGGCACAGTGACTGTGCATTACCCACAAGTCGTTGGCTTGCTGGACGGTGTTTTGCTTCCCCCACTCCTGACCGCTGGCTGTCAGAAGCAGGGCCCAACCTGCCAGAGGCTGAGGGTCTCTGTAGCTCTTTGCGTGGGTGTCATGCCATTGACAATGTTCCCTTTCTGCATGACAAAATTAAACATAGAGGACTTGGGCCTTCACTGCTATTTTAGATTTTCCACACTCCTGACTCCTTCCATGAGGGCCAAATAATTGAAATGTCTGTGGTAAGTGCACAAGGCATATCAGAGAAGGCAAAAAGTCTGGATGGGGAAATAAGAGGGAAAGTTTTTCTCCTCCATACTTGCGGAGAAAAGAATAAAATATCTTGTAGAAATCCTTGTGAACGTTCCAATATTGAAACTCTCTGACCAAGTAGCAGCTAATAATTCCCCAGCACTTTCGAAGTGCCAGGCCTTGTACTAAGCGCTTAACACACTTTAATCCCAATAATTCTCATGATAGTCTTCTGGGCAGAACTCCGTGCCCCCATTTTACAAATCAGAAAACTGAGGCACAGGGTCGTTAATAAGTAGTGAAGTTTGTTTTCACTCAGACAGTAGCAGGAAGGAGCTGATGAGGGATGATTTGTCAGACACCATCCCTGGTTCTGTGTGGGAGATCTTTCATTTCAGTCTCTCACAGTGGGGGGACAGAAGCTGGGGAAATTTAGTAATTGGCTCAAAGGTCTGTGACTTCATTGTTCATCTACTATCAGATCCCAGGTCTGTCTGATTCCGGCTGCTTCTAGGAACACGGTGGAGGTAAGGTCACCAAAGGTTAGCAGAGTGTCACAGTCAGTCTTATTTGTCTGCAGAATCAGCCACTGGGTGAGATTTGAGAGAAACCAGCACAATTCCTACGTCTGTTCTCTTGACTACCTCGAATTTTCATTCCTTTGGGTTGAACACTGCCCTCCTTCCAGATCCTTTTTCAAAATGCAAAAAGTCCTACGAAAGATTTTCCTGTGAAGGATTTCATTGGATTCTCCCAAGCCCCTTCCAACAATATCGAGAGATAGGGGTTGGCAGGGACAGGGAGGGTGCACAAGGTGCTGAAAAGGAGAACAAGATCAGAATATGAGACTGGGTCAACAGAGACTCACTTCCCAAGTCAGAATTTTGCCTGCGGCCGTTTAAAGCATAATTTCAACAAACCTGACTGAGACTGAATGTGTATAATTAAGTGGCATGCCATACCATGCAGACAAAGTATAAATAACATTTTAATGAATAGGAGTAACAGCATAACTCCATCTCAAACCTCAACAATTGCAGTTTGATTGTCCAGAAACCGCTGGTATTTCACATTTCCTTCTGGTGTTTTCAAACAATTCTACCCAAATGTCACATCTGGAAGGATCATTGTTTGAAACTGAATTGTTTTTGGAAATCACTGGATGCCACGTTAAGGAATTTTCCGACCCAGCCTGTGTATAGGCCAACTATTAAGAGTCTGTTACTTACGATGTGGAGTTTTGTTTTGCTCCTTTGAATGATAAGAAAGACTTCGCCAATCATTTGGAAAGGCTGTTAATATTCAAGTATCTGCACATACCTGATTTTTTAAAATGAGCTACTAGTATTTGGAATATATGCTTGGTATTTTAGAATTGCTCATCCTGAGATACAAGACTGAAAAATGTAAGTCAAAGAACAAGTGCCAAATTGGTCTCTGCTTCTGAAAGGAATACAGTTTCTTGGCTGAAGTTTGTTTTGTTTTGTTTTGTCTTTTTGCCCTTCTTCTTCTTCTTCTTCTCCCCCTCCACCTTCTCCTCCCTCTCCTCCCTCTCCTCCTTCTTCTTTCTTCTTCTTCTTTTCTTCTTCCTCTTCCTCTTCCTCTCCTTCTCCTTTTTCTTCTTCTTCTTTCTTCTTCTTCTCCTTCTTCTTCTTCTTCTTCTTCTTCTTCTTCTTCTTCTTCTTCTTCTTCTTCTTCTTCTTCTTCTTCTCTCACATTTGAGATACAACTGCTTTTGTCCCTGATATTGGTTGGAAGGTGAGATGTATGATCCAGTAAGTCTCTTGCCAAATTATTATCAAGACTGACTTTTCTTGAAGAAAATGGCTGGAGGATGTCCCTGGTGTTTGGTTCTGGCGCTCCTCTGTTTGGCATAAGGCCTGACCTTGTGGCCCTGAAATGACTTTCAGGTCACAGGTAAAATGAACAATCAAGGGAGCAATGTGAGTAAGAGAGGAAAAACTCACAAACTGAGAAAACCACCCAGTTTTTCCAGCTTTTATAGTTAGAGAGAAAAAAAGCAAAGCGTAGATACTATCCAACCTGGAACTTGGAAGTTGGGGTATTTCCAATGCTTGATTTGTCTCCAACTTATATGCTGATGGGCCCCCCAGCTCAGAGGGAAGGCCAAAGAAGAATATTAGAATATTTATATATTGAAATATTGGAAACTTCTTCAGTTCCTGGGCATATTAGGCCCTCCTTTAATCTCTAGGACATTTCTTCATATGTAAGACAACCTCACAGAGGTAAAAATTTGAAAGGGAAGTAGATGTAAGAAGGAGGTGAATTATATAATATAAAGGGAAAGCGAGAGGCAGAGTCCTAAGTCAGACCCTCTCGAAGCTCCACCTATTCAGAGGCTGAACTTTTGTCTGACATTTAGCAGTGAGATTCTGTTCACAGGAGAATCACCTCTGTTTCAGTAAGAACTTCTTCAAGGTTGCATTGCCTTTGGTGAAGTTCTAAGAATCTTGGGAGAGATCTTAGTTGTTGACCCTGGAATTTGGATTTCTAAGAACTATGTTTATCCATTCAGTCATTATGCAATGATTTACTGAGGATTTACAACCAGAAAATATGGACGTCTGCTTGGGGCCGGAAGCAGGGAGAAGGGAGTGACAGGGAGAAGCAAGCACATAAAGATGTCTGAAATTACTTAAGCTGGATTGATTGTTTGAGACTGTGGCATGTTGTAGTTTGTTTATTTTAGGCCTGAATAATATTAGAATTTATTATATATGATACTCTCCTCTCACAGAGGTGACAGTGTATTTGTACATATTGGCACATCAATGCAACAAATACCTAATATGGCTTTGGTCTTTGGGCTCTGAAAGAGGTAACTCTGTTATGGTCTCTCCTACCATATATACAATTGTAATTTGATACTGATTTTTTAAAAAAATAATTATGTTAGACTGTCATTTGTACAGATGAGCATTACTCTTCACATTTTCATATTAGGAAATGATACATCAATTTCACTGATGATGCTGTTGTTCTAAAATTTGTAACTCCCCCCACCCTCACTGCACACAGAGCTCACACACGATATACATGCACAGATTCCTTTTGGGCTGGCTTCTAGAATCAAGAGTTCGAAAAAGAACTGGTCTGGTTACCTTACAGTTGCTCTTGGTACACCTGAGAGTCATGGGATCCAAGAATGCTTCCCTGATATGCAGGCATGGTTGGCACCAAGGAAAGATGAAGAAATGGCACATGGAGTTGGACATTAGTGGTCCAGCTGTCAGCATCATCAGGGGGCAGTTTGTGAGGTCAGTGCTGGTTTTCATGACATCAACACAGCTGAGGAGGTGAGTTAGGGCCACTATAAGGGTAAGAACCCCCAGAAAGATCCCACTGAATGTTTCATCTACCATCTCCAAAGACTTCTAAGCCATTCTTGTGTTTGGGAATCGTAGAGGCAAATGGTTCCAGGAACCTAGCCTTACTCTTGATTTCAGGAACTCAGTCTAACCGAAGGCAGGAAGAGACAAATGACTAAGTAGACTCTTAAAATTAACCTTTTTCTCCCTCCGCCTTTCTTTCTCATCTGATAGGCTTAATAAGCTTGACTGGTATTTCATTGAGAAAACATGAGATATAGGTGAACAGATCCAAGTTACCTCATCTTCCCTCCAGCAGCCTACAAACTTGCCTTATCTGCATTCAACCTCCTCTGGACATGAGCAAGTACCACCTCCTGTCAAACCCCACCCTCCCGGTGTGCTAGGATCCCACCCGCTGCTGTGTGTTTCTCCCCCAGGTTTCACACTTGTCCCTATGGCCTCCCCTGCATCTTCAACCCCCTCTCTCCACTGAATCATGATCCTAAACATTCTCATATGGTCTAGAGGTTCCCATCTTCTATAGAAACCTCTCTTACCCTGCCATCTCTATTTCTAGCCCACCATTATTTCTGTCCTGGTCTTCAAAGCCAAACATTTCAAAACACATCCTACTGTTATTGGTTCTAGGCAGTTTCACCATAAGCATCTTCTGCAAGCATTTTTGCTGCATACCTAATGGGCGGTAGGGCAATTTTGCCGTAAAGGGTAAAATAATGAAAAAAAAGGGACAGTAAAAACGACATAATGAAACATAAAAAAGTAATAAAATTAATAATTTCTTTCTTCATTAAGAGAGGTATCAGTTTTCCAAATCCGAGGGTGCATATTTGAAACTGAGCTTTGCATTGCATTGTGAAAGCCTTCTACGCTGTTTGTTCTTGGCATATTGTCACATGTCTGTCGATAGGCGTTCCAAAGTTCTATGGGAAATGTGGAAGAAATGCTAATGCTGTAATGCATTTGTTGCTGGGCTTTGTTATCATCGTCACTGATGCATTATCATTTTCTAGTATGGTAGAGTAGAGTATACAATCTGGCTTCACACTCTCTTTTTTCACACTTCAAGTAAGTTTTATCACTCTATTTTCTATCCAGTCTACATATGGTGTTGTTATTCACTATTTTAAGATCACCATGTCTGTTCATCACTGCACAGAGCTTTATGAGGGCTAGGTAAGATTTATATAATGTAAAAATTGGAATTTGTCAATGAAGAAATAAAACAAAACTGTCGGCCAGTTATTTTGTCTTTTACAGCCAAATTGCCCTACAGCCAATTAGTTACATGGTGAAAATGTTTGCAGCAAAATGCTTGGGGCAAAGATGTCTGTGGCAAAGATGCTCACAGCAAAAATACCCGAGGACACAATCGTCATCATCCACACACTCTGGAACCCCCATCCCTACATGGAATGTGTCCTTTCCAAGGTTATGAGACTCAATCCACATTGCCAAATCGAATAGGTGTTCTTTTGGCCCTCATCCTACTCCACCTCTCGGCATCCCACACTGCTTTCCACACCCTTGTTTGTGACATTTTCTGCAGTGTCCCCAGGCTGTCATTCTCTAGCTCCTTCTCCTCTAACCACTAAATCACTTAATACCTCAGGGCTCAGCCTGCCATCTCCTTTTCCAACCCACTACTCATTCCGATGACTTTAAATATATATTAATAATGCACAAATATATATCCCAGTCCAGTCATCTCTTTTGAGATCCAGACTTCTATATTCAGCCTGACTTACCCACTTAGATTTCTCACAAGCACTTTGAATTTGCTGTGTCCAGAAAGGAACTATTGGTCTTAACCTCCAAAATCCTCCCCGGGGCTCCAGTCTTCTCATCTTAGAAAATGGCACCAGAGCACTCACTCAAGCCAGAAGTCTGGGAGCCATGCTCGACCCCTCCTCAACACCTCCAACATCCCAACTACCACCAAATTCTATTATACCTTATCTCCATCTTTGCTATCAACGACCTTGGCCAAGCTTTCATCTGCTCTCAGCTGGATCCCTGCAAGAGCCACACAGCTGATGACCTATGTTCACTGGAAAGCTTCAGGGATTATACTATTTCTACAGCCTCATCTTTTATGCCTGTCACCTCCTTCATCAAGCTCTGGCCTCTTGACCTTTGGCCAGAATGTCTCTTCCTCTTACTATTCCCTTCCCTCCCACATCTTTACTCTTGGCTAATTCTTTCTTACCTGTCATGTAGCAGCTGAAATATCACTTCCTCCCAGAGGATTTTCTCTAACCAAGATTCGAATGTCAACCTCCCATCATTAGACACTGTCATATCACAGTTTGGAATTCTTTTTTTTTTTTTTCATTTAGTCCTGCATTTATTAGGAAATTGTAAAAAAGATCAATAGATTTTGTTCACAGCATTTAAATAATTGACATCTAAAGCAGTAGTATTCAAATCTGGCAGGCCACAATTTGGAATTCTGTATTTATTTCTTCCATAAGAATAAAAACTCCATGAGATCAAGAACTGTGTCTTTTTTATGACTCTATATTTAGGACTCAGTCCACTGCCTAACAATAAATATTTGCTGAATAAACACACTTCTGTCCTCTGTCGTACTTAACACTTACACCTTTTTTGTATCACACACATGCCATGTCTCTTAAATTTGAAAAGATAAGGTCTTTGGAATTAGATCTGGCTCTGACACCCACTACCAAACCCACTGTGTGACTTTGGGCAGGTTGCTTCACCTCAGTCTCCCCAAATAGAAAATGGGAAAATCATATCTGTGTTATGGTAATATTCAAAGGAGATCATCCATATATAGTGCTGATCATAAAGGTACTCAGTAAAAAGTCAGTTTTCTTTCTTCCATGCTTTCATATAAATTCCAAATGCTTCGGGCGCCTGGGTGGCTCAGTTGGTTAAGCGACTGCCTTCGGCTCAGGTCATGATCCTGGAGTCCCAGGATCGAGTCCCACATCGGGCTCCCTGCTCAGCAGGGGGTCTGCTTCTCCCTCTGACCCTCCCCCCTCTCAGGCTCTCTGTCTCTCATTCTCTCTCTCGCAAATAAATAAAATCTTAAAAAAAAAAAAAATCCAAATGCTTCTAACCCAGTAGATGCAAACATGCACACACATTTGACAAGGTGACAACATGCATCCTGCCCCTTCTCAGTCTTTCTGATTGTGACATGCCCACTGAGAGTTTTGCCTTTAGAGAATGAGAATACTTAGCCATGGAACAGCATTCATAATGTTAAACCAAATATATAACTGTATCTCTAAATAACTGCAGTCTGTATTATAAGGGCACCTTCTCAAATATATCTGGAGGTAACACAAGAAGAACAGTACTTTTGACAGCATAGAGACCTGACTTTAAAAGAAAACGCCAGATGGCAGCACCAGATGCTAGAGATGTGTCTGATGGGATTTTAGTTCAAACCTAAACATCTAGGATGCCAAAGGTAGCTTAAAACTAGATTCAGAGAGAATCATTTACAGAAAAAGATGATTTCCCTAAAGAACACCTATTTTGTAATATAGTAGGGGATTTTTAGAAACAATGTTTCACATTTACAAGCAAAATTCAAAGGAAATAACCCCAAGCATTATCTAACCAATAAAAGATAATGAGACCAAGGCTTCATTTGGTTTGTAGTTACATTTAATTAACTGCTGATCTGTGTTCCAATTAGTCAGAAAGGGCCTGAAATCAAAGAATGAAAGATGATCGGGTTCTAGAAAAGGGCAACTTTTTTCCCCAAATTAAAATGCAAGCACTAAAATTTATCCACTCATATTAAAATAAGGAGCAATAATGACCTCTATTACTGTACCCCTCAGCATCACTTAGGGAATTGCTTACTAAAATAGACAGTAGGCTTACTAAATAGACTAAAATGTAATACATTAAATAAATGCAATATTAACATTTAAAAGGATAATCTATGGGTTTCCATATTATGCATCAACATTTCATCTGGGCTTATCACCACTTTTAAAATCTTGCTACGGTGGAGATTGCTTATGCAGGCTTTCCATTTTTTTTTGGAGGAAAGAGACAAAGTGTGATTCAGCTCAAGAAACCATATAATTCAGATGCAGCGACCCCAGGGCCGTAACACCTTTGAAATAAGGATCCTCACTCAGGGTTTTATTCCTCTGCTCCATACTGCTTAGCGTCCTTCAGAGCTTGTCTGTGAGATCAGAAAGGGTAAATTCAACCCTGTATTCTGGAAGAGAAGCAATGGGACAATTCAAGCGCATACGGTGGTTAGTGGGCCAAGCAGAGCTAAAGCAAAATGCCTGCTGAAGTCTTGGAGAAGAACTCGTCTCAGGCGGTATTTATTTGTATTTAGCTTTGATTGAAGTGTAACAGCACCCGCCGTGTCATAAGAGAACTGAGCCAGTCTATGTTGGAGGAACATTCTGAGCGGAGGCAAATTTCCCTCTGCCAGCGAAACAGTCATTGTTGCCCAACTGGAGCGAATTGTTTTCCAAGCACCATGATCACGGTGCTGAAAATATTCTTCCTCACCTGAATTCGCTACGAGATTGAGCCCTCCGAGAGCATCAGGCAAGCTCTGATGCCGATCTGAAGTCAGACCCAGGATTCTAGATTCTGACTGACAAGAGAAGCAGCGCACATCTGAAGTGTGACAAGAAGGCGTGTGTGTCATAACCAAAAGTCGGCTGTCACCGGCAGATGAAATATTGAAGTCTAATCGTGCACAAGGCAGTGATCTTCATGGGAAATGGATGGTTTCCCATAATATCTCAATTTTGAATGATACAAAGAAATTGTACTATCTAAATTTCAATTGACACGAAGAAAGAAAAACAGCAATGGATCAAATTGTAACTGAAAGAGAAAACCACACCTCCCGGGAGACATTTCCGGCTGAAAGGCGGACTTCTAGGGAAGTCAAGTCCATTGCTTCAAGAGAACCTCTTTCTCTCTGGAGCCTACCAGCTTTCTCCATTTTAAGTCATGCAAGCTTGCTTTAAGTCTGGCAGCAAAAGGGACCCTATGTTGGATGACCTTCCTATGCCCTTCACGAAAGCCTGTGTGGTCCCCAAACGGGCCAGCACACATCTAACAGCCGTGAGCGCCAACTTCCTGCCGACACGTGCCTCCTCGGGTCCGGGAGCAGGATTGGTGGTGTTGTGACAGAGCCACGTCCTCTAGATGCCCTTATTCTGACGGACAGCCCCCACTTTGATCTAAACTCCCCAGTTACTGAGGGCCATCGCTGTGACCTCTCCTTCTGACATCTCCCCTCCAGACCACTGGCTGAGTCAGGAGGTGTCTTCCTGTGAAGCCGTGGGCCCAGGCCAACCTCTGAGCAGTCGTGACTGAGTGAGAACACGCTGTGCTCAGCCTGTTGGCACAAAGTATGTGTTACAACAACAAGCACAGGAATCCTGACCACACTCTTCCCTATCTCGAGATCTGTGCTGAGAACATGTGAAGCAAATGCATACACTCAGGAAAACAGGGCTGCAAGTCAGAGAGCTAATGGACTCGCTGATTTGTGGCCCTGAGACACGGATTCTTGTGATCTCTGAATCCAGACCCCACACATTTTGGAAGAAAAGCAACAGGCAGGAGATGGGAAAAACAGATCATGTGTATGAGACCAGCCTGCCGTTCATGCCACACGTAAGAGTGTGGGTTTTGATTTCGGCACAGAAACTAGCCATTCTTTCTTCAATGTTCATCGGAAAACTTGCCCAGCCTCTCTTAGTCTGACTCTTGGGCTTTATGGTCATTGTCTTGGAATCTACTTGGAATCTACTTAACCAGTAAGTTTCTAATCATTTCATTTTAAACATGAAAGTGTTTAACTAGAAGGTTGCCAACGTATGCAATAAAAAAGTAAGGAAGAAAAGTTGCAGTAAAAATAAAGGCTGCTTCCCGCCCCCACAATCCCCAGTCCTTCTGGTTTAATCTTTTAGAATAGCTTGGATAACCTCAGTTTCCCCCAAGCAGTCCATTAAAAGACAGGGGTGCCTGGCTGGCTCAGTCAGTAAAGAATGTGACTCTTGATCTTGGGCTCATGAGTTGGAGCCCCACATTGGGTGTGGAGCCTACTTAAAAAAAAAAAGAACTATTCTCTACAGGTGGGGGGCTTTGGGTAGCAAACTGTAGAGAAAAGATTAACCCGGGCTTAATGGCAGGACAAAGCACACGGACCACGTCTTGTGGGGAACCACCCTCAATAAGCGTTCTTCCCCAGTTGTGGTTGATGGTGAACCTTCAGGTAAACAATACTTCAGCATACAGGTTGGGGAGCCACGGCATAATGCTTATTCCCAAGTGCCCAAGTGGGGAGCAAAGCCTGCTGTCCAGCCCAAACACAGGCCACTGAGCAAGTGGGAACTGAGCACTTTCCGGAACCACGAACCCACACCTCGTCGCTTTGGAGTGCACCCTGGGGTTAATCGCCCACGTATCAGAATCACAGAAGTGTTAAAAGAAAACATGCTGTCTTTGAGGAGCGCGTCTATTTCTGCGAATGCTTCAGTGCCTAATTGTTGCTGAAGTCATTTGGGGTTTTTGACACAGATTCTATTTTAGTAAGATAAACTCAGCATAACCCGGTGTTGCCAAAAATGAATTCCTAAGGTAGATGACTAAAATAAACCGGTAATAAATATTGGCTGTTGGAATGGGAATTATATCTCTGCAATGTAGACACAGCATTAATGACTCATTTTTCCAAAGAACAGTCTCTCCCAAGGATTACTGGGATGAGGAATCCGGGAAGAAGGACGTCCATCTCTCTTTCTTTTAGGCGGCAGAGTGTAAGAGGACTCTAAACCCACCAGGCAGGGATGTTCTTATATCGACTTGGCCAACCGAGATACAGGGTCCGACAGGGGTCAACTTGGACAGGATGCACTGAGGCAGACATAAGGCACTGAAAGAAACCAACCTAGGGGTTGAGGCAGCTGATTCTGGGGATAGTTTTCTCTCATTCCCCTGGGGGGTGGAATGTACCCATGGGTCTACCCAATGCATCTCATGTGCCATGAATTACCTTATCAGTCACCATGGGTGCTGCCATGTTCCTTTGCTGCTTGGACTTAGTGGACTCTTTGAGGTCACCTTTACTTCCTAAGGTCAAATTCTGAATTTTTGGCCCACGAGGTTGAGCTTTACAGCTTCTCTGGTGTACCGGAAGGCGTTCTGGGGCAAAGGTCCGGCCGCAGTTTGGACAGGGCTCCAGCTGAGCTTGACTTGGCCCCTCTTGGTTGGACCGTCCAGTGGGAAGTGGCTGAGGTTTCTGTGGGAGTGGTCGGCGGAGCTCCCTGGGGAGCCGGTCATTTTCTATTTTCCACTTTTCCAGGCATTTGGGCTCATGAATGGGAAGGGACAGAGTGCCAAACTCCCTACCACAAATGTAGCAGATGAGAGTCTTTGGTCGGGCTGGGATGCCCCCAGCAGCCTTCCTGGGACCAGTACGATCGTCAGAACTGCTGGGGGTTGGTGCTCCAGGCCCGTCACCCTTGGGCTTGCAGCTTCTCTGGTGCACCGGAAGCCGATCTGGTAAGAACGTGCGGCCACAGGATTCGCAGGGCAGCAGCTGAGACCGGGAACTCTGGAGCGCTGCTTCGTTCACTGCCTGCAGATTGTAGGACCCACTGCCCCCGAGAGGCTGTGGCTTGGAGGGTTCTGGCCTCCTCAGGTGCTTGGGCAACTTGCTGTTTTCAACCCGCCACTTCTCCAAGCACTGGGGTTCATGAATGGCAATTGACTGGGACCCAAATTCTCGGCCACAGATATAGCACACCCGGAATCCAGGCCTGCGGGAGGGGATCACGGGGGGGCTGGGCTGACTTCCCGACATAATTCTCCTACTGGACTGTTTTGAGAGTATCACCGTTCCAGGTCTCGTTTTCTGAGGTCCTGTCCTTATTTTTCCAACACGACTGACATGCTCTGTGTCTGGCAAAAGCCTAGAAGGGGAGTCACCACATAGAATGGCCTGGTTGATAAGGAAGGTGGGCTCTTTAGAATGGTGGAAACTCTGCTGCAATTTGTTGCAAACCCTTCTCTCCTTTCCTGTTTCCATTAAGGAGCAAGTCTTTCTGTAGGCTTGCTCTGATTTCAGGCCAGACTCATTTTGGGATTCTGCTCAGAGTGAAGGTTAGTCAGGTTGGCTTGTCCTGGGGTTCCACATTGTTGCCAACTCCTTAGACTCAAGGACCATGACTCAGAGCTTCATTGCAGGGCAGCGGTCTGGAATGCTGGAAAGTCCTCATTAAACCTCAGATGCCTCCAAGATCTGTGGGGGAAACATAAATCAAGAACTCATTACACACACACACACACACACACATCCACACCCCTCTTAGATTGTAAGTTGATAAACAGCAGTAATTTTTTTTTTTTAACCTAGTATCCTCTTTGGCTAGATAGTAACTAGCACATAAGATTTGTTCAGTAAATGTTGAAATAAATTTGAAGAAAATTTCCACTATGAATTGCACTATTACTGTATTGAAAGTACTGTTCTGAGCAAAGGAAGATCAACAATTACAGTATGTCAGAGACACACACGGCACAAACCAACAGAGGCATGGTGGTGAGACCCCGGAAGACAGAACTAAGACCTGCGACAATTAAATTAATGAAACTGCAGATAATAGAGGAAAATCTTTTCCACTCCCTTAGGGATTCTTAGCTTTTTAGTGCCATGGATCCTTTCAGCAGTTTCTCTGAAGCCTATAGTTTTAAAGGCAAAAAACAAAAATCTTACTATCACAAGTGAAACTAATTTTATTGAAATAATTGATCAAATATCTTTGGTCATAATATATATTTTATTTGAGATATAGTAATAGGCCACACTTAATGAATGCCCATTAGCCTAAGGTTAAGAACCCCTGCAGTAGGAATTCAGTAGTGAATATTATGAGTATTATCAGGAAAACCCACAGAGGGGGTAAACTTCTTATAACCTACCATGTATCCACTTTTCTTTATTATGGGAATGGAGTGTGAATAAATTGGGGCCATAGATATCAAGCCAAGAATGCAACCCTGGCCTATACCCTTCCTGGTAAATTATCTGTAGATCTTCCCGGGGATGAAGATGCTCAGATTTTGCTTGATGTTCTTTATATTCTTTATATAGCTATTGTGCTTAATTCCTTGTATTATCTCTCTTATCTGTATCTGTATCTATACAGATAGTATAGATACTAGTTAAATATTAGATAAGACAGATAATATACAATTAGATAAATATTATCTATTTATATATTATAGTTATATATTACATATTATTATATATAATATATAATAACTATAATATGGAAGATAGATAATATAATCTGTTATCTATAAATATACTTTATATTTGTATATTATATATTATTATATTATATATTATATATTTATAATCTATTATTTTAAATTTAAATTATTTTAATGATCAATAATAAGTTATTAATACATTATTACATTTAATCATATATAATTATATTCTATACTAGATATTATGATAGATATTATCTATCTTCAAAATAATTTTTGTAAAAACATGGCTCATGATTTTCTCAGACAAGACAGAAGGGCTGGTTGGTAAAATCTCATAACGGGCAGGAGGCTAAGGAGTTTTTACCATGGGGAGAGGCATGAATCAGTTTCACCCAGGGTAAAGATTATTGTCTAAGCCCCAAGAGAGATTACTGTCAGACGTCTTAGGACCTCCTTCATTTCCTGAAGGGGGATTCCGTCTGGATGAGAGGCTCCGTATCACCGGCCCCTCATCACAAAGGGAGAAGCGCCTGACCTGAGGCTGGACCCTGTGGACCAGAGCAGACCCCTGAGTTCAGGTGGCACAGGGACTGCCTGCTGGTAATATCACAAAGACCAAAAGAGCTGTAAGACTTATGCCTCGTTCCTGTATTTTGGTGCAAAGGAAGGTCGGAGTCTTTGCAAATAAGACTATGGGATCAGCTCTGGCACAGAAAAGCAAGCGATTCTTCAATTTGACAGGTCCTAAGACAGTGATATTAACACATGTGACAAAAGAATGCATTGGCCCCAGGGTAGCCAGCACAGAAAATGAAGCTCACAGAAACCAAATGTGTCACCTGACTGGCACCAGCTGAAAGAAAGTGGATCTCAAAAACACAAGGAATCTAGGAAAATGATTTCATTAGGTTTTTATCAGCACATGGGGGAAATAACCCCCAAACCACTCTGCTTCTTTGGTTCTGGCATCTTGTTTACCAAGGATCCTTATTTTCCTTTCCCATTTTCCTTCATACCAGGAAGCTGCAGATAACAAAAGGACTTAAGAAGACATGAAAAATCAATGCAATTAAATAACCTTACTTCCCCTAAACTTGCTCACAGTTTCTCTCTCTCTCTCTCTCATACACACACACACACAAACACACACACACACACACACTGCTCCCAGCTGATCAGAGTACTGGGGAGGCCCCATAACTTGCCCCAGCAACTCCTATCTCCCTTAGGATCAGGTAAGAAGACTAATAGTTACTGAACACCAACTATGCATCAGATATTGTACTGATTTGTTATATACACAGTTTCAATTAATTCTCAGATGAAGGCAGGTATGATTGTTTCAGTTTTATAAGTGAAGACACTATGAGTCAGAAGACAGTCCGTTTTTAAATGACAGAACTGGGAACCAATTCCAGCTCTTTTTGGCTCCAGTAATCAGCTCTTTCCATGATTCATTCTGCCACAAATTCCACCAACAGAGCTTCTTCTCTTTAGTTTTTTATCCCGGTTTTAATGTACGATTCATATGTCTCACGGGAAGGTAACCAAGGTCCCACCGGCCTTTGTGTGGCCCTTGAGGAGGAGGAAGAGGTGGAAGGGAGGAGGAGAACAGGGTGCAGGTGGAGAAAATCCTCTGAGATGGAAAAAGCAGGAGAGAGAGAGACTGGGAATACTGGAGGCAGCATTTTTTCCTGAAGCACCAGGGCTCATTTTTCATTTTGCTGGAAGTGGTTTTCTCGACGACGTTGTCCCTCTGCAGCATGTACAACACAGATTCTTTTCCTGATCGCACCAACATCCCCAGGTGTGGGGACAGGCCAGGGGGCCTGGGGTGGTATAATGAGCGCAGGGTGAAAGCGAAGGCCGCCCCAAGAGCAGATGGTTGTTCCCTTTGCAGCCCCTTCCCCAGTTTGATTAGGGATAGATCTTCATGCACATAAGCATTTTTCTGCTATTGATATTTTCTCTGCAGCAAACATGAGAGCATCATCAGATTCCGAACCGTATCTTCATCATTTTTCCCACCATCTCTTTCCTCCTCCAATGTCCTCCTGAAATCTCTGTCTTACTGTGCTTAAAGTTATCAAAATATGAAAGATGAGGTAGCCGGAAGAAGTGAAATTTTGGGGAACCACTGTGTTGAATGGAGAACCCTGCGATGCTTCTTTCCACCAGTGATTCTGGCAAGGCCTAGTCCAGCCAGAGGCTCTCCCCTATATGTTAGTTCTAAAAGCACAAGTACTGGAAAATACTAAATATGTGTAGTTAAATCACTTAAGAAATTGGCTTGCCATGCAGACACATCATAAAGCAATGTTGCGAGTTCATAAAGAGAACTACTTTGCAAAGCTAGCCAGCTCTACCCCAAGCAACCGTGGAGAAACGTTCACCCCAGTTGGTCTGAATTATTCATTTTGACCATATTTGCACACAGGATATTTAAAGAATGTCCTGGAAGGCATCATACTTTATCAAGATGATGCCATTTTTCCAAGCCCTTTGGGGTTCACGAGAAGGGAGAGACACTCACAAAGATGAATATAATAACCATAGAAATCCAAACCCATCTTGGCATTAGGAGGTGTTTCCCTATCAAAGAAGAGGGGGGTGGGGAAGAGCACAACCAAAGGATTAAATCTTTTAAAAGTAAATTTAGTCTTTTGAAACAAAGTAAGTGTAAGTGATGCATGACCCCTTCCCTGTTAGTATAGAATCCAAATTCTTTAAATGGACAAATGAATAAATAAGAAAGATGGAGTTGAGCTGGTCCTGGCTCTGAGCAAAATTATAAAATAGAGGAGGTTTGCCTTTAATATCCTCCAACCACCCCATTCAGCAGGCTCCATTCTCCCCTGCCTGGTGTCCTCATATGCTCACCAGTCTTCCTTACTTTTGAAACCCCACTTTCAAAAAGGAGCTGATAGATTTATTCACACCAAGCCTTATGATTGATGAGGTAATATCCCTCCCACAGTCTGGCAGAGACAACTGGTTTCCCACCAGTCATTATTTTGCCCAACTTCCTCAAATTAAGAGAGCCCCAATTTTTAGCTGGGCACATGATTTCTCAGCTACAAGTCTGCAGGCTCCTTTGCAGAATTGTGTAAGACATGTCCACAACCTGCTCCTCTTTCCTTCCTTCATTCTGATGCTTAAACCATGGATGTGATGGCTGGAGCTCCAGCAGCCATCATGGACCAGACTATATTTATGTGACCCCTGACATGACAGAGCAGACACTTGGATGGACTTGAGTCCCTAATAATGGTGGAGTCACCATACAAGCTCTCGGGTGTCACCCTTAGCCTTAATTTACATAAGAGAAATAAATATCTAATTGTATTTCAGCCACTTTTAAAGAGTCTTTTCCTAGCATAAAACCTATAACTAGAACCTAATTCTAAGGAGATACAGTTGTATTTTAATAGCTGTCTTTGGCTTAGCACAAAATGAATTCTAACAGCAATATTTCAAACTGCAGGGTCTTGTTTTTAATAAGTGAATTTTTTTTTTTTTTTGAGAGAGAGAGAGAGAGTACACTTTGGGGGCAAAACTGATTTACTAAACATCTACTTTTTCCTGAAAATCCGAAATAGAAAAATTGAAACTATAAATATGAACCAATGGTCCTTAAGAAATTCATTCATGATCTTCCTGTCCTAGAATTATTTTTGGGGGGGAACAAATTTGAATGACATATTTTGCTTCAGGAAAATAAAAACTTATTTTTTCCATAAGCTTTGGAAGGAGCTAGAAGTCATCTGCTGTGACAATTATTAACATTGTGTATTCCAAACGCTCTTTTCTGTATTCAGCTTCACTATGCTCGCTCTGGGACTCCACATGCTCCATAATAGATAGGATTAATCTTAACCTCTTCCCTTTGATACTTCAGCCCTAGGAGTGGTATCTGCTGCCTCCTTCATAGAGTTGTGTTCTCTTTTTATCCTCCTAGTTACTAACAACTTCCTTCCTGGTTAACAGCTCTTTATATGAAACTGTAATTAAATAATTGGTATAGTTTCTGTCTCCTGACTGATACAACCACCCTCAGAAAATAAGTAATAAAAATCTGTGATATTCAAGCTGCACATTACCCCAGTATTGCAATAAATATAAACTCAAATGAATTCTTCCATAGCATCTTAGAAAATAATATGGTGCTTATATTAACATTCAATCCTCAACTCATTCAGACCACCGAAAACGTATTTTTAAATTTTACACCATCATCATGCTTCCAGAACTAGAAAATGTTGCTTTTCCTTTTGTGACCAACTGAATTAAACCAAAAGAAGAAATCTGCTGTTTTAGGCATATTCATATTTTCCATCATTTTATACGATTCTCTTCTGCAGCTGACTGCCCAGCCATAAGGCCACCACCATCACATAGGGAGTCAAATTAAAGTGATCCCATTCCCAGATCAAGGATGACCAGGTAGGGTCGGGGCGAATGGTCCATCGCACTCTGGCTGATTCTCTGCACTTGCCTGGGCGTAGCCCCTTGGCCAGTAGTACTTGTGGTCCTCAACAATTCTAAGGGGAGTGACAAAAGGCCAGGTGAGAGCAAATAGGAACCGGAGATGGTTTGGTTTGGGAAGGACAGGAGCAGCATCTGAAAGGTAAACAAATAAAAACGTATATTCAGAAAAGCCACTGAGCCTGAGACACACGGCTTCCAGGGAATCTGGCTGTCCCTGTTGGCATTTCCAGGCTGATTTTTGAATAGCTAATGAAAATTTACCCTTCCTTGTCTTCCCTTCACTGTGAAGAATTTTAAACCAGAAGTCAGCGTCTTCACCTTCATTCAATCTAATTGTCAGGTGTAGACATAATAGTCTATGGTGTTGGGAGAGCCATGCAAACAGAAAATGGGAGAAATGTACTCTTTACACTTCTAAGTAGAGCTTTCGGCAAGGACATTTTATGTTGCTAAAGCTCATAATATCACCCTATAAAGGCTATTGTTAGATTGAGTCTGTAATTTTCACTCTATATTGAGCTTCCAAATCACAGAGTACTCGCGAGTCACGAATGCCACACAGGTATGACCATGTAATTGTAACATTGACATTTGGAGTGGTGGAGAACTGGTTATGGAAACCATCAGTATAATCCCATTAGAATCCTATCATGTATAGAAATCCAAAGGATAGACAAAAAAAGTGGGGAGTCAGGCTGTTGAATCATAAACAAGCTTACAAACCATCTTTTCTGACATTTGGCATACTACTATTCCAATAAAATAGCTCTATTCCAAATAGCTCTTTCTCAAGACTTTAAAGCAGTGGTTGATACATCAAATCTGGCCCATCAATAAGTTCTTTTTGACCTCCCTAGAGTTAAAAATGTTTTGGGGCGCCTGGATGTCTCAGTTGGTCGGGCATCTGACCCTTGATCTCAGCTCTGATCTTGATCTCAGAGTCGTGACTTCAGGCCCCACGTTGGGCTTCCCGTTGCGCTCCACGCTGGACATGGAACCTATTTAAAAAAAAGTTTAGGGGCGCCTGGGTGGCTGAATCCATTAAACATCCAACTCTTGGTTTCAGCTCAGGTCATGATCTCATGGGTTGTGGGATCAAGCCCTGCATCGGGCTCTGTGCTCAGTGGGGAGTCTGCTTAAAGATTCTCCCCCTCTGCCCCTCCCCATACTCACTCTCTCTGTCTCTCTAAAATAAACAAATATACCTTTTTTTAAAAAAAAGCCTGAATTAGGTGCCATTATTTTAAAGTTGGGAGATGTCACACAAAATCAGGATTTTGGTTTCTTTTGAGAAGGTGGGAGAGCAGGCCATATAGAGCCCACATTCCAATGTGGCAACAACCCCTATAAACTGGTACTGAATGAAGGCTTAACTGTGGGTCAGACTGCCAGTCTTCACTCTTCCAAAGTTTCTCATCAGTCCTTTGCTTTATTTACTTGTAATTCATTCTTGATTCTCAAAGGCATTTGAGTTCCTGACGATATGTGATCCTCACTTTAAAGTATCTCTTTCCCCCATTTTTCTCTTCAATTAAATATTTGAATATCACTTCAAGGAGCACTCACCCTCAGTCAACTGGGAACCCAGTTGAAGGATTTTCTATGGGAAATATTTACTAAAAGCATGACAGATTTATTGCTAAAAATTCGGAAACAAAGTTTCGTAATGACAGCAGAGTGAGGCTGAAAGACTTATTTCTAGGAGGGAAGGAAATATCCAAAGGGAAAAGAAAGAACCAGTGACCTGAGGAGGAATTTTCCTACATTAATGGAAGGTCACAGGAAATGATGCATCTAATTTCAGAGAGAAAAAATTCAAGCAGCCAGTGTTTAGATCAGCCACAGGAGAGATGATAGAACCGAAAAAAGAAAAAAGAAAAAAAGAAAAACACAAAAAGAAATGTGTTTGGAGACCATCTGAACTTTTTGGAGGCATTCCCATAATTATTGAGTTACTACTGATATAACGAGAGCTACTCTTCTGCTTAAGCCAACAGTTCTTGATTTACCATTAAATGATCCCTCACATGAAGAACGTTGGATCACTTAAGTTATTAATCTAAAGAAAGAATCAGTCAGTCAAAAGAACATCAACAAACCATTAACAATATATGGTAGATTTCCAAGATTTGGGCTGGAAATACTTCCTAAGAGAGTTACACTTCCTTGTATGGATTACAGAATCTGATGCACTTTTTCTTTCTGACAAACTGGCCATTTTGTCAAGTACCACCTATAAATTAGTTTGAATTGAAAATGTATAAGAACAGCATAGTAATTCCTTCTCAACCTAGAATGAGGTATCAGATATCCATCAAGTGTCTAAAGTTGATGTATTATGATAAAACATAGTGGGGGAAAGGATAGATACCATTTTAGAATTTAAAAACTGTAAATAGATGCGTGCGTTTCCTAGCCCCCATCACGTGATATGTCTGCACAGAGTTCCCACTGTCTTCGTGCTCCTGATTTATTGTCTCAGTGCCCTACCTCAGTGGGATATCTTTGGCACAGACTTGCAAACCACAGGGTGGTAGTATCAGAAGGATAGTCACTAGATTCGTGTGTCCAGGTGGAAACAAGCACAAAGAAGAAAAAGCTGCCTTTGGAGGGAGCTGCCTGGCCAGGAGAGATTGGCCAATGAGAGATGGGCCTCTCTGTATCCTGGAGGAAACTTTTCTTAACTACATCACCCACTTACCAGACAACAGCCTCAAAATCGTGCCTTTAGCCCTACCCACCTCCAGGAGGTCGGTGTCTCCCAGAGCCTGGCTGACACTTAAATTGATCGTCATTACCATTCATTGCAGACATCAACACCCTTTGTTAATGCTCTCTCCACCCAAAGCTGTTTCTCAGGAAAGTCCATGGGAAGAATGTCAAAAATAGGGCCGAGCCCGTGAGGCTGGGCTTCTGCTGTATGTGTAATGAATGCGCCTCTATTTTCTGGTCTGCTCAGCATTACTTCCCTGGTGGTGGCTCTGGAGACCTGGGAGTGTATGTACGACCCCAGGCTGAAGGCTGTTTCTGAACATGGGCTCTTTGTTGCTCTTCTCCCCACATCTCTGGTCTTCCTATGTAAATAAGTCATCAAAAAACTATTATCATTCCATTTGACATCTCTGACTCTCATGAACAAGGCACTCTTTCACAGACCAGATGGTCTGAGATCCCTGATGGTTCAGAATCCTCCGTACATCCTTTCCTTGCTCAGGAATCTTACATGGGCTATCCCCTGCTGAAGAAAACCACTAGAAGGTGTCTTCTAGTATCTAGGAGGAACTTGTCCATCCTCTCTGTCCCAGAGCCCAAGCCAAACATGAAACATTGTGACAGCTCTTTATTTGCAAACCTTCTTAGCTTGTAGTTTAATTTTTTTGGTAGTTTAAAATTTACTGAACGCTTCCTTCCACCCCACGCCTGGTAACTATCAGATAGCAAGGAAGTCAGAGTGTCAAATTGCTTTGTTCTGTTTTCCTTTGGTAAACACAAAGAAGATCTGTGTGTATTTTAAGTCATACCTTGGATCAGAAAGATCAGGATATTTGATTAGAAGAATACAATTTAAAATGAACTGTGTGGATGTTGATTTTTCCACTTTCTTGTGGTTTCAACAGGCTCTTTTCCCACCTTTTGTGCTCTCTCTTGCATTTTCTTTCATTGTTTCCACTTGTCTGTCTGTCTCCACTTTAGGTCTGGAAGGACAACCCAACACAATACAGAGAAGGTGCCATTAGGAAGGGCACCCTATGGTTGACTCCACTGCTAGTTTGTTCTGGGGCCACAAGGCAATGCTGACCAGCTCACACTAGAAAAGTGTGGTTTATATTTTAACTCTATTATAATTTTCTGGAGGAAGAAGGATTAGAAATGATAAGCCCAATATAATCATACAAGTCCTCAAAAGTGGACAGCCTTTCCCTGAAAGAGGTGGGAAAACCGAAGAAGAAAGAGATCCAACTACCCATGGCTGACTTGAAGATGGAGAAAAGGAGCTATGTGCTAAGGAATATGTATGGGCGTCTAGAAGCTGGGAAGACCAAGGAGACATGGGGCCTACATACACTCCCAGGGCTCCTAAAAATGAACACAGATTGGCTGACACTGATTTTAGCCTCAAGAGACCCATGTTGGACTTATGACACCAAGAACTACGAGATAATGAATTTGGGTTGTTTTAAACTGATAATGTTACTATATTTTGCTATAGCAGTAATAACAAACTAAAACACCCCAAAAGAAAGAGACCAACACTGTGAATGCAGACTTCTGCAAAAATATTACTCAGCTAGTTTTGGCCACACTATACCCTGGAATTTTAATAGTTCACAGTCACCCAGCTCTAGTCTCCACTGGAAACACCACGGGGGGGTGGGACTCCATCCCAGGGCCATGATAAGATGCCCCGGGTGGTCCTCTAGAATAAGAATTATAATACAATTCACCCTATAGTAACAAAGGCATAAATATTCACATAATATTATACAGCAGAGTCCATTATCTCTTTCTAGCTCTAGTGAGGACCCTCAACCAGTGTGACTCAGGAAATAAATTCTTTAAGATTTGGCATCCTCCTCAGTGTGGTCTATACAGCTTTCTTGTCTACATGTCAAGCTTGTATTCCCCTTTCCTCTTTGACTGTATTCTCTGTCTTGGCATCTACATGTTTACATAAGATCAAGTCTTTATTGACTGTTTTCTTTAGAAAATGCTCATGGCTAACTGACTCCACTTCTTGTTAAGGGTTGTGCTGTGTGCATGACAAGGGTCCCCTTCTCTCTTTCAACTGTGTTGTGAGGACCACAAACAGCCTTCTCAAATGATGGAGATGGATGTTTAAACCCTTCTTAGGTGGAAAGGTCATTATCAGTTTGGATTTTGAGCTGAAAAGCCATTTCTGTTTTGTAGAGTGATTTCCTATTTGGAATTGTAGGGTATCAGATTATGCCACTTTGGCATAAGGATTATTTCGAGCTGAAGGCAACTGGGAAGAAGATACCAGGAAAGCTCTCTGCTCTCACTCTATTTGCCTAAAAGCAAGACATAAATTTGTAAAGATGTCTCTCCCAAATTAGGAAGGGAAACTCAAAGACAACTCTAGACTCTTGTCAGGTCAGAGCCAAGCACACCAAGAGGAAGCTAAAAACAACACCACTAAATAGCCCATATCTTCTATTAGTTTCCCCCATATATTTACTTCCTATACTTTGCCACCCCTAAAAGCCTAAATCCCTTTGCTTTGTCACTTCTCCACAAATTTATTGTTCTTTGTTAAGATGTGATATAAACCTCAAATTCTGAGCACCCCAAGAGTTTCTCATCACTGAGTCCTCCTGTGTGTATGTGTGAGGCACAGGTTGACAGACTCCATTTTTCTCTTGTTAATCTGTCTTTTGTTAGCATATTCTGCAGGCCCAGCCACTGAACCAAAAAAGGTATAGAAACTTTTTCCTTCCCTGCAGAACTGTAGTATGAAAAGGATCCCCCAACATGCTGCACCAATGACACTTTCTGTGTAACCCCATTAGATGGCATCAATAGTTCATGGTCATTACAGTTCAGCCATTTCATACCCATGTATATGCATATAAACATGATAAAAGCAAAAACGAAATTTGGAATATACTGTACAAACAGCACAGCAACATTGGAGATATTGCCTGTAGTGCTCAGAAAAAAGTGGTAGGTTTGATTTTAATACAGAGGTGAGACTATTTGGTCAATAACTGAGTCATATTTGGAGCTTCTCCATTGGTAGAAGAGGGTTGCAACAGATAAGTCACTGCATTAACATGATGTAGCTACCCAAAATATGGCATGCTTGCCATCTGTGTGCTCCTCACAAAGAAGACCTACTTGGTAATTCAACTTCAGAGTATGTTGCTTAAAGCTGTGGCGAATGGTTGGTCTGCTTTATCATTGTGTCCCCAGCCCTAGTTGCGGCCATGTGATCTGCTGCTGAGCTAGGTCTTCCTCGGTCTGCACTGATGTGATTGACCATTCGGATCTAATTATAGAAGTTTACATTTTCCTAGGTGCATTTCATCCCATTTAGTTTTATCACATCGTGATCCTTTAAAATGTATCTTGTTGGGGCGCCTGGGTGGCTCAGTTGGTTAAGCGACTGCCTTCGGCTCAGGTCATGATCCTGGAGTCCCGGGATCAAGTCCTACATCGGGCTCCCTGCTCAGCGGGGAGCCTGCTTCTCCCTCTGACCCTCCCCCCTCTCATGCTCTCTCTCTCTATCTCATTCTCTCTCTCAAATAAATAAAAATAAAATCTTTAAAAAAAAAGTATCTTGTTATCTAAATATTAAGAATTAATGTTAATGTCTTAGGTCTGAAGATGACGTGATGATTATATTCTTAATTGCAATTTTTATTAAGATAATGGTAGATTCACATGCATTTCTAAGAAAAAATATAGAGATCCCTTATGCCCTTGTCTGATTTCTTCCAATGGTAACAATGTGTAAAATTATAGCATGATATTTCAACCAGAATATTGATATTGATACAATCCACTTTTTTTTTTAAGATTTTATTTATTTGAGAGAGAGAATGAGAGAGAGCATGAGAGAAAGGAGGGTCAGAGGGAGAAGCAGACTCCTTGCTGAGCAGGGAGCCCGATGTGGGACTCGATCCCGGGACTCCAGGTTCATGACCTGAGCCGAAGGCAGTCGCTTAACCAACTGAGCCACCCAGGCACCCCGATACAATCCACTTTTATCTATATTCATGTGTGTGTGTATTAAGCTCTATACAATTTTACCACCTAAAAACATAAGCACCACTATAGTCAAGATACTGAACAGTTCCAACACCATATGATGTCTCATGTTACCAATTTATACCTACTTCTCTCCTTCCCACTGCCCTCTTCAAGTCCCCATCTCTTACTCCTAGACGTCATTAATCTGTCCTCCATTGCTATAATTTTTTTCATTTATAAAATGTTCTATAAATGGGACCATGCAGTATGCAACCTTTTGGGATTGGCTTTTTTTCTCAGCATAATTCCCTGCTGATATATCTAAGTTGTTGTATGTTTCAATAATTAGCTGCTTTTAATGGTTGAGTACTATTCTATGGTAGGCATGTGCCATAATTTGTTTTACCTGTTCAAGAACATTCAGGCTGATTACAGTCTGGCTATTATACATAAAGTTACTATGAACAGTTGTGTGTAAAATAACAATGTCATTGGGGGGGGGTTGTGAAACAAGAATAGGAGTTACATAGGGAGAAAGACATTTCCAGCTGACACAGACAGCACCATATGCAAAAGTGCGCTTGAAAAATTGTGGGGCTCTGGTTTGTGGCAGGAAGAACAGGTGTATGGTGTATGTGAAAATTTGTGGAGGAGAGGTCTGAGTATGAGTATGTCTATAAGCAGATGGGTATGTAATTAGATGTGAGTAGATGGATGTAAGTGGATGAGTGTGTGTATGGGTGAGTGTGTACATGAGTGTAAGTGTGTAGATGGAGAGTAGTTGGTGGGTGTGTGAGGATAGGTGTGAGTTGATGGGTGGGCCTATATGATGGGTGGAAATGTGTATGAGTCTATGAGTATAATTGAGAGTGAGTATATGTATATGAGTGTGTAGATGGGTATGAGGGAATGAATATGGGTTGTACATGAGTATAAGTGAATGGATGTGTGTGTATGGATAAAGGAATGGATAAGGGTGATGCAAGTGGAGAGATGGATGTGAGTGTGTGATTGGATATGAATTATTAAGTGTGGTATATGTATGGATATGAGTAAATGTGTGTTGAGAGTAATTGGGATGTGTGTGTGGATGTGAGTGATTGGGATGTGTGTGGATGGTCGTGGGTGTGTAAATGGCTGTGTATATATGAGTTGGTAAATGGATGTAAGTGGTTGTGTGTGTGTGTGTGTGTGTGTGGTTGGGTAGTAAGATGTGGGTGAAATGGCAGAGGGAAAAGAATGAAGAATAACAGATATAAGTAATAAAGAAGGTAATTTGAAAACAAATTATGAAAAGCACTATAGCTATCTCCAAAAATCTGATTGCCTTACAGGAAATGAGGACCCTTTATAAATTTTCTTATAACACATGCAACATATGATTGAAAAAAGGTCTTGAGTAATAAAATCTGGAGAATATCAACATTTCACATCTAAGGACTACACAAAGGAAGCTCTTTAGTTTCTTAAAAGGATCCACTGCAGAATTTTCTCAAAAAACAAACATTTAGTAGGAAAATAGATTACCCTGAACTACAAAATGTAATTTGTACCTAACTTCTTGAGCCTATGTGTACTACACAAAGCCAGATGTATATGTTTCTTCCAGTTCTCAAACTCTGTTTAATGTTGTTTCAAACAGTTGCCTTCATGTCCCATCTTAAGTTCCTAGTAGCTGACACATGTCTAAATATTTTTGTTAAAAATCCTGACAAATACTTCTGGACCAGAAAGCAAACTTCTGCTGTAGAATTTTGCTGCATTTAGACAGAACTTTAAAAAATGAAAGAATTTATTTTAAAAAGCATCTTCCCTTTGGATGCTAAACCAATTCCCGTTCCCCTTTCTGTGTGGCCTGGGATCAGGTCACTCAGATCTTAAGTATGATACTATCACATCTCGGAAAAAAGCCCCCAAGTTCAAGCCAACTGTAAAATCCCCTGGTAAGGTTTAATTTGCTAAGTAAAAGCAGAGAAAGTAGCTTATAGCAAAGACTCAAGTAATACTCTTGTTAGTCTCCACTCCAAAGTACTTTTTGCATACGCCTTCTATAAATTCAGACCTACCTGAAATGCTAGCTCCAAAATACTTCTCAATTGTGGAATCTTGGGATATGTAACTTCTGGGTGTCTCAGTTTCATCTTAGGTTTAGTGGGATAATAATAGCTTACATAGTTATTGTGAGGCTTAAAAGTAAGACCAAATGCTTAGCATGCTGTGTGGTAGGTGGTAAGTATGTTATCAGCATTGTCACTATATGGCTTTAATGTCTGTCTTCTCCATATTTTCATAAACCCAGCAGGTGGGAAAATGTAATTAGGAGACTAGCTATAGATTTATGAAATTATTCTCCTTTTCCTAAAATATTGTGAGGAATTCCAAAGTTGAGTTAGCTAATTCAAATCATATTTTATTTTATTATTATTTTTTTAAATTTAATTTAATTTTATCATGTTATGTTAGTCACCATACAGTACATCATTAGTTCTTGATGTAGTGATCCATGATTCATTGTTTTCGTAGAACACCCAGTGCTCCATGCAGTATGTGCCCTCCTTAATACCCATACTTTAAAGATTTTATTTATTTATTTATTTATTTATTTATTTATTTATTTATTTGAGAGAGAGAGAGATTGGGAGAGCCTGATGTGGGGCTCAATCTCACGACCCTGAGATCATGACCTGAGCCAAAATTCAGAGTCAGACACTTAACTTACTGAGCCACCCAGGTGTCCCAAATCATATTTTATGAAAAGACATTCCAGGGTGCCTGGGTGGTTCAGTCCATTAGGCATCTGCCTTCGGCTCGGGTCATGATCTCAGGGTTCTCAGATTGAGTCCCACTCAGGCTCCATGCTCAGCAGGGAGTCTGCTTGTCTGCCTGCCCTTCCCCCTTGCTCATGCTCTCTCTCAAATAAATGAATAAATAAAATCTTCAAAAAAAGACATTCCAACCTGTAGTCCCAAAAAGGAAAGAAATACTGAAAAGTTAGGAGATAAAGAAGTACGTTTTTTAACGTTATCAAATCTAATCAGTTTGAAGTGTGTCACTCAACTCCCCCTTCCCAGTCTGGGCAGATTGGAACAGAACTGGGTGCTAGACAAAATGCTGTCAATCTGTGGCCTGACATGAAAAGAACTGGTCCAATCATGTTCCTGTCTTGGGGAAAAGAATAGTAATGGTCGCTCAAGCCGAGAAGACAGAGAGAGCTGCCACATCCCAGCAAATAAGTGAAGCGCTGGAGTGAACAGAGGGAACGGGAGTGGCTGTGGGTGAGACAGAGTAGAGCTGATGGGCCAGGCTGATGACAGGACATCTGGAGCTGCCCTTGTTACTTGGGGACAGAAGACACGTGATGTTCTTCCGTCTCTACATCTTACTCTGAGTGTAGAGAATATCTGTGCTCCTGGAACGTCATGATACTGCTACCAGATATGAGAAGAAGCTTTTGTCACCATGTCCCAAATGAAAACTAGATTTGGATGTTATCACCGTCAATCATGTCAGGTGTGAAAGAGGAAGCAGTCACCTCAGATGGAAAAGTGGTGACCACATTGGGTTTGTGGAACATGACTGTGGACAGGCCTCCTTCTCCACCTCTCTTCAAAAGGGAAGCAGGCTGTGGTCTCTAGTTCTCCTGAGATTTTTTCAACAATTCAAGAAAGAGACCAGATGAACATAGGTCTGAAAATCAATGGGGTAATATCCAGTTATTAATGCTCTACTTGGCAGAAATAGAGCCTGGTTGAGGAGTTCCTTTGATTTTCCTCTAGAATTCTGAAACTTTATGAAAAATTGCCTACTAATTATTTTGGTGTCTGGGCAAGAGAACAGAATCTACTCAACCCTCTGGCTCAGAAGTCCCCTGGAACAGGTAGGTCTTGTGTTTCCGGAAGCCTGTATTTCCATGTGCATGTATCTTTCTAATAAATGCCCCACTGTCTGAGGTACTTGAATCTGGTAAGAAGGCCTCCCTGGATTAATTTAATAATTCATTCAGCCCAGAATGCTCCCTCTGGCAGTAGAGTTCAGAACAGATATTTTGTGACATAATTTTCGGGTTCCCATCACCACCACCACCACCAACACATTATTCACTGGAGAAATAGTTCCAAAGAGTCCAACCCTTCCAATCATGAGTTAACAGGCCCATTTTTACAACATGGTTACTTCGATTATGTATTGTTAAGATTTTGCGTCAGAAAGAAAATCCTACTCCAGTCACTTCACGAAATAGAGGCATATCTTTCTATCAAAGTAAGAAGTCTGGAGGTCATCAGAGGCTCAACAATCCCGGTGCTTCAGTGAAGATCTTGGCTTTTTCCTCATGGATGTAATGACTGCCCTTGTACTACAGTATTATTTAAGTCATGTCATTTTCTTGTCTTCCTCCAGAACAGATAGGCAAATCCTAGGGTCCCCAGTCCTAGGGTCTAGTTGAGCTCTTCTCCTATATGGGTTTTCTGCGACAGTTTGTAGTTGGCCCAGCTCCCAGGTAAACATTTCGGAGAATTCCATCAGCCTACATCCATGGGACACCAACACTAGGCATCACAAACATCCTCTTACTTCCTCTCTCCTCCTTTCCCTTTCCTGAGTTTTCATGCCCAGAAGTCATATCTACAAAAGGCTATTCCACTGAAAGACAAATATATCACGTTTCTCATGTGCCCCTTAAGCTGCCTAAATAGATTTTCCCTTCTTCACTGTCTTGAGAACCATTTTGTTACCCTGAATCCCAAGGTGGGCAACTACAGCTGAGATGCTTTTAGTAAAATCCCCATTTGCTTTCAGTGAGCTTTGGCAATTTCTCAGTGTTTTATTCCACCCCTCCACCCACCCACACACACACTGTTCTTTCCTCCCAGAAGCTTCATTTAAATGTTTTTAAGCTGGTTGTCACTTATTTGTTCATACCGTCATGTTCCTGGCTTTCAAACACCAAGATCTTATATACCATGTTTATATCTAAAAAATATACATATAGAACAGGCTGGCATATCTCAAGATGCTATGGAATCAATATTTGAAGATGAACAGATTTAGAATCTATCCTGCAAATATTGTGTGGAGAAATGACAATTTTAGGAATCAGTCCTTTTTGGTTAATGGTAAAATTCCAGCTACAAAATTAACATTGAAAGAGATGCTGTCACATTAAAGATAATTAAATTATTGGTGAAGCACTCAGAACCTATTATATTTAGGAAACCAATGGATAGTGTCCAATTAAGTAATTTTAGCTACAACAGTATTCCAGTGCTGCTTATCTATAAGCTTGTCCTGGGAGTCTCTGTTGAAAATTTATTTACAAGTTTCTTATCACCCATAAATATGTTAATAGCTAAAGTAATTAAACTCCACTTGACATAGTATTTGACATAGGAAATAGGCTAACTGAAGAGGAAAATGTGGTTTTAATTTTTGTTGATCAAAATGTCATGTGTTTCATATATAAGATGGTTCACTTGGAACTAAATAGAGTAATCCAAGATTTATCTTATTCTTATGTTGCACAATCATTTGGTATTTTTGAGGTGAAATGCCATGAACTGATTCAAATAATGTGAATCCTAATTTCTTTTTACACATTTATGACTTTAAAATGATCCACAATATAGTTTTTCACAAATTAAATATATGTATTTCTATCCTTCCAATGAATATATATATATATAGTTTCTTAGCAAGAGACAGGAATTTTATTAGCTATATTTATTATCACATCACTGGGCACTCTGCTTCCAAATGCTCACACACAAGAACACACAGACACACACACCCAGACACACACACATCTCTACACATTGATAATCATTGTCATAATCATCACTCAGCAATGAATTGATGCCAGGATCTATCTAACACTTATTTGGTAACAATATGCTGGATTGTAATCAGGTCAGATGGTACTAATAAGGACAATTATTGGCTGAAAATTGAATTCTGACTCTATCTGCAATGGTTTATTTCTTCTCCCATCCTCATTACTTCTCATTTTGCTCTTCGTTCATTTCACAGTAATTTTACTAAAATAACCCTTGACCATATCTCTGGACTGAGAAGAAGTCACAGTGGTGGTGAGTTCAGGCTGAAATGATCATGAGGGTGTTTTCCTTTGCCCCAGCTTTGCAATGAGGTTCTTAATCTTAGCGTGGGCTTGCATGGCAGATGAGGGGTCGAGGAGAAGAGAGCAAGAGGAAAGGTAAAAGGCACTACTTTAGTAGACACTAGAACATTTAGCATCTCTTCATTCTTGTATGATCGCCTGTTAATGATCTGACAGAGAAGTAAACATCATTTCCCACTCCGCTCATCTTCTCTCTTCTTTCTGCTCACCTTCTCATCTTCTGTTGTCTCTGCTTTTTGCATCTTCACGCATCTTCTTTCCTATGTTCTTTCATGCCTGTCTCAGTTCTATCCCTTTGATACTGGGTAACCCTGTGATATTACATTAATTCGCATAGAAACATTTCCACATCTATCGTTGATGTGGCCAGTTATTCCTCTTGGATGTTTGGCCTGTTCTCCTAAGTTTGCTGCCAGGCAGGTGAATGGACGCTCCTTGCCAGCCCCGGGCTGCCTCAGTGGTAGCAGGTGAATAACCCCTCCCACGCACCCATCTTTTTCAGAGCAGTCGCATTCAACTCCTTAAATCACGAAACAGGTCCTACACCTCCCTGGATTAAATGTTCCATGGTTGCCCTCCCACTCTCAAATAAAATCCTAACTCTTTGCCACAACGGTCCTCTGTAACCAGGTTCTTTTTTAAGTCTCTGCCTTGGGCCCTCTTTACTTTCCATTGCCAGCACTGAGCTTTATCCATGCTCACTTTTCAGGTCCTCAAAGAACACAAAGTCCTTCTCACTCCAGGGTAGGTGAGGGGAGGGACTGGAAAGGGGCTTTGCACAGGCTCTTGCCATTGCCTAGAATCTTCCCCCAGGTCTTTGCCAAGCTTGCTCCTATTTTCTCTATTTAAATATCATCTACTCAAAGAGAGCCGTCCTGACTATGCTTCTTCCAGTACTTTCTCTCTCAAACACACATACTGACACACATATGCACACACACACCTACGTGCAGAGATACACATGTGCAGACACATGCATATACATGCACACAGAAATGCACGTGCACACGCAGACAACATGCACACACACGCACGCATGCACACGTGACCAATGCCACCACCATCGACACAGTCACCACCACAGTGACACTGCTTTTTATTTTCTTCACAGCACTGACTATATTTTTGTCTTGTTTATTTATTTTATGTATAGTATTTGTCTCCTCCACTTGGACATAAACTCCAAGACATTAGGGACTTATTTTCTCTCCACATAGCTATATCCCTCATGCTGGGCACGTAGTAGGTGCCAACAAAATAAACTGAATTAAAATTTTAAACAGAAATCAAACCTTTTATTAAAATGGAGGAATGAAAACACAACAGGAATTTGGAAAGGAAGGGTTAACAGCCAGCTTTGTAGTATTTTCTCAAGTCTTGGGGATCCCTGAGCATCTAACTCTTGTCCCTTGTAATCCTCAGGAAATTAGGAATTAGTATTCTAGCTTTAGAAGTGTAACTCTACCAAATCCCAGAGAAATGAGAATGCAGCCACGGACTGCGTACTGGACCAAGCCCTCACGGCAAAGATAGTTTATCAGGTCATGAGCAACAAGCATCGATGGCCTGGAGCTTCCCCCAAGAATGGGGATAATCGACAGGGACTAGCTAGATCGTAGGACTAGCTAGATCAGGACTAGCTGTGTGACTAGGCAGAAAGATGAAGAAGGATCCGAGAAGTTGGTTTTCCTGAGCTGAACTTATTCATGCCTTGTCTCTCTTGGTCACATGCATTCTGAATGCAGATGGTTTTCAAAGTTTAATTCTCTTTGGAAGTCATATCTCTTTTGAAGAGGACCCCAAAGGACTGGGCGCTCAAAGGAAGAAGAGTTCCAGAGCCACAGGCCTTTAAATGTCAATGTATGAGATGGGAAGGTACTTCATCAGAACTGAAGATTAGACAAGTGTCAGCCAATTATGGCTCACTAGCCAAATCTGGCCAGCTGTCTGCTTCTTTCTGTAAATAAGGGTTTGCTGGACCAAGTCACGCTTATTCATTTCTGTGTTTAGTTTTGGCTGCCTTTGCCCCACAACTGCAGAGCGTATGGCCTACAAGGCCTAAATTATTTACTGTTTGATGACTCCTGAATTAGAGCCTACAGACGAGACCCCATTTTATTTTAACAGTGAAACATCCAATTATCAACGTGAATTTACAAAGTAGCACTCAATGCAACCAGAATTCTACCAAATTTTGCTTGCATAGGACTCCGTCAGGCTCCTCATAGAATTTTCTCTCAAAACAACAACACAGCAACAAAATACTCTTGCTGCATTACACTCTGGACATTCTATTTGCAGCCTGTCACCACTTTGAGGCTCTCAACAGCTTGCCTCCCATACATTCTCCCTCTCTGCGGCCCCAACATGGGGTACACTGTGCCTAGTACCATACTTGTGTGCTGTGATATTCAGAAAATGCTGTTAAGACTTCACAGGAATCACCACCTTCTTCCTCAGGAAGGGTGTTCTGCAACAGTTCACATTCCTCATCACTTACGGGTTTTTTGTTTTTGTTGTTGTTGGTCTTTTTTTTTTTTTTTTAGAATTGCATGTATATTTGAAAATGTTTCATTCACCACAGAGGTTGGGAAAATTATTTAAGATGATATTGCCTATTCATTTAAATTATTTAGACACGGAGAAGAAAGAGCCGTATTAAGGTCCAAGTTTGCGAAGAAATTTCTCTTAGAAATAACACATGAAATTTAAATTCTAAATTTAAATTCTAAGCTGAAAAATGCAACCGGAAGAAATAATAGTTTACATTCTGAGGCTCAGAAGGAATGGGTATCTTTCGACAGCAATAGCAAACTTGGGAAGCCTGAGGAAATGTTCCTTAGTAAACACTTGAGTGTTGATAATTTTCTGTCAATTCACAGGAATGTATGAAGACATTCAATCTGATGTTTACTTTACCAGATACAGATTTTTTTTCTCTATAATTGTGAGGAATACATTGTTAAATAGGCAATAGAGATTATAAATAACGTTTCCTTGCAAAAATTTGAACCAAGAAATAATCTCCCCTCTTTCTTTGTCCAAAATCGTGCCTGGAATACAGTAGACACTCAATAAATTACTGAATGAATGAATGGGAATTAAGTTCATGTATCATTCTGTACAAATACATTTGAAAAATGCATCTCTTTTGCTGCGATTATCATTCCTGAATACATTTCTGACTGTATATTTTTGGGCTTTGCTTGTTATAGAATCACTTAAAATCAGATTATTGCCTAGGGAAAAAACTGGACAACATGCAAGGAAAAATGCTCAACCTAATTCAAACTCTTGTGCATAGTTCCACTGGCAAGAAGTCAGGGAAGGGCTCCATTGTATATTTGTTTTTAATATTTGCTGCACTACTTATAAGCCAAGATGAGCCACTTTATTAAAAATTAACAATGCCTGTAAAGATAGAAAAATAGGTTTATGTAACAGAAAAGTGTCCAGAAATATATGGCTCATTCACATATGCAGTCAATTCGTTTTTGACCAAGACGCTGAGACAATTCAATGGAAGGAAGAAAATCTGTTAAACAAATGATGGTAGAACAACTGGATACATGTAGGGAAAAAGTTAATACCAACTCTCTTCTTTCACCACACATGAAACTTAGTTCAAAGTGGGTCACAGAACTAAATTTAAAAACTTTAATATATAAAATGTACAAGTATAAAAACTATAAAGCTTCAGGAAGAAACCAAAGGACAATGTCTTTATGACTTCAGGAGACACAAAGACGTCTCAGACAAAACGCAAAAAGCACTAAACTTAAAAGAAAAGAATTTAAAATTTTTCCTTCATATAAATTAGAAACTCCTGTTCTTTAAAAACCACCATCAAGGGGCACCTGGGTGATTCAGTTGGTTAAGCGACTGCCTTCGTCTTGGGTCATGATCCCAGGGTCCTGGGATTGAGCCCCATGTCGGGCTCCCCGCTCAGCGGGGAGCCTGCTTCTCCCTCTGCCTCTGCCCCTCCGCTCCACTCACACTCTCTCTTGCTCTCTCTCTCTTAAATAAATAAAATCTTTAAAAAAATCACCCAAGAGAAGTGAGAACATATGTCTCACAAAAGACATATACAGATGTTTACAGCAGCTTTTAGGCTTAATAGTGAAAAATTTAAGAAACAACACAAGTGTACAACAACAGGTAAATGAGTAAGCAAATTATGGCACATTCATGGAATAGAATATTACCCCACAATAAAAATGAACGAACTTCTGATACAGTGATATAGATCCCACTCAAAAATATTTTGTTGAATAAACAAAAAGGATGCTGAATTATTCCATCTATGAACAGGCAAAGCTAATCTTTAAGGGACAGAAAGTAGATCGGTGATTGCTTGTGGGTGGGTGGGTGGGTGGGAGGAGAATGTACTATAAAGGCTAATTGGCATGTTCTTATATTGATAACATTGGTGGGTAGATGGATGTAATCATTTGTTAAAACTCATCAAACTGTGTACTTAAAATGTGTGCCTTTTACTGGATGCGAATTATACATCAGTGAAGATAATATAAACAAGAAAAGAAACAACTAAAATGAACAAGAAATGTTAACCAGATAGTTAATAAAAGCGAGCTAGCAATCTCCAACAAGCTCATGTAAAAATGCTCAACTTCATTATTCAGGGAAATGCAAATTATAACCACAGTGCCATATCATTTCATACCCATTATAAAGTTAAGCATACGTCTACCATCAATTTCAATGCTAGGTCTGAATCTAAGATACATGAAACCATATGTTTACCAAGAAACTTGTTCAAGAGTGGTTACAGCAGCTTTAGTTATATGACCCTCAAAGTGGAAACAAGCCAAATACCAATGAATAGGAGAAGAGATAAACAAATGTGGAATAATCCTATAATGCAATAATACGCACCTATAAAAAGAATTGAACTAGTAACATACACAGTAACATGTAATAATCTCAAAAACATTGTTGAGCCAAAGAAGCCAGATCTAAGAATATATACCGTGTGAGTCTATTCCTATGAAGTTCACAGACAGCCAAATTATTCTCTAGTGATAGAAATCAGAACACTCATTGCTCATAGACAAAGGACTGGAAAGGATATGAGAATGCTTTCTGGATGATAGAAATGTCCTGTGTCTTGCTGAAGGTGATAGTTTACATGGTTATATATATTTGTCAAACTCACTGATTTTAAGCACTTGAATTTAAGAACTTAAGATCAGTTACATTTCGCCATGTACATTTTATCTCAATTAATAAAAAAATCCACCCACTCAACTGAGTAACTATAGCCTTTCTCACCCTTTTTCTTTCAAGGATAATTTGGTTAATAAACATATAATCCTGGATTAATGTAAAAACATTTTATCTGCCTTTCTTTCAAGATAATTATTTTTAGATAATTATACATTTAAATAATATTATTCCTGGGGCACCTGGGTGACTCAGCCAGTTGCGCATCTGACTCTTGGTTTTGGCTCAGGTCATGATCTCAGGGTCGTGAGATGGAGCCCTGCATCGGGCTCTGTGCTCAACGCAGAGTCTGCTTGAGATTCTCTCCCTCTCCCTCTGCCCCTCGCCTCCCCCCACTCTTTCTCTCTCTCTCTGTCTCTCAAATAAAAAGAAATAAATAAAATCTTTACATAATATTATCCTTTCAAATGGAATTTGGTTTTAGTTCTCTTTCAGCCCCTAAAACATTGACTCCATAATTCACATTACCTCCAGCATCATCCAATGAAGTAAAATGATACCTGTTACTTTGTTTTAGCAGTACTTGCGGGTTTTTACTTCATGATTCATTATTTTTATTTGGGGTTCCTTTTCTATAGTGAGAAAGTATTTACGACATACTAGTGAGACAGAAGTGGAGGAGATCAGGATGACCTAACATAAGAGTCTATTATTAGTGGAAAGGTAAGGTTGGAGACTGACTGATTCGTTAGATAACAGAGGAAAAGCACGCCTTCTGAGAGAGCCTCACCTGGTAATATTTGTTGTCACCCTTCTGCTTCAGCTTGTACCATGGCCTGCTGAGCCCCTCAGGGAGGGGGCTGGTGGAAACAGGAGCAGAAGAGCTGGGAGCTCCACGATTCACATGCCCTCCCGCAGGAGTTCTTAGAGTTTGCGCGGTGGGCTACCGGGAAGAGGAACCCCAGCCTTTGAAGCCTGGAGGTATCCCGGCAACCTGTCAACAAAAGGGACAGGACTGAGCTCTCTGGTAACGGATTGGAAAAATCCAAAACAAGGGGTGGAGGGACTCTGAAACCAGCGGTACAACAGGTATGGATCTCAGATTTCTTGGAAGTTGACTCCAACGGACAGAACTCCAAGGGAGGAGAGGTGCATGAATTTAAGTCACAAGGCTCTTCTCAGGGAGGAAACGGAGTAGAACCGACTTTTTCTTTTTCTAAGGAAGAAAAAGAAACAATTTACTGTCTTACTGATCTTGTCTAAGGTCTTTAGAAAGCATGATCTATAGTGAGGAAGCCTGGCCTCTTAGGGAGACAGATGGAGGTTCTCCATGAAGATGTGGACATTATGGGGAGTTTATTTTCTAATGTGTCCCAAGTTACAGCAAACAGCTTTAAGAACTCAGGTCAACATTTTAAAATGTATCTGAAAGAATGATTTTTTTAAGGCCCATATTTAAAAATACTGAGAGATTAAGCTAATTGTGGTACGTTCTTGTGATGAAATACTCTGCACACACTAAAGCTTTTGAGATTATTACATGTTTGTAAAACAGTTTACAAACGTGGGGAAAGTACACAGTCTATTTGTGGGAAGAGAAGCTCCGAAACAGAATAAATGCTCCGATCTCATCAAACTTGCATGTGTGCTCGCACGTGCGTGTGTGAGAGTGCATGTGCTTAACTCAGAGAATGCACACTGAGCTGTTTATAGTAGTAGTTGCTGGATAATGTTGAAAAGATCCTACTAAATGTTCCTTAAGATGAGGAGTTGGGGGAAAAAATACGCCCTGACCTCTAGGATTCTACAACCCTGTTTCTTGCCCCCAGATAACTGATTTGGGAAATACAGGTGATTCACAGGACTGTGAATTCTATTGAATTCATGTCTAAAGAGCCTGCTGGACGATGAAGCTCCGCACCCTCACATTCTGCAATGCTCCAACGATGACTATTTATACAGAGAGATTTAATGATGTTTCAATTATACTATCACCTAACGTAGTTCCAGTTTGGATGTTGTTCTCCTGAAACCTTTCCTAAAATGTCACAGATAAACGAAAGAGCGTGCCTTAGGTGACTAAGCGTGGGAGTGAGAAAACTTCGTTTTACAGCGGGCTGTTTCCTAATTTGTGGGTCCCTCGTTAACCTATTTTGTACTTGACCCAAACTCCATGTTTTCTCGGCCCTACTGTGAGCTCAGTGAGATATTTCTCTAAAGACATTGCCCAGTAAATAAACACCATCGCACATGCACCCACAGTATTCCGTTCAGTGGCCAGCCACTTGGGCCAGATGGCAGAAGAACAGATAGGAAACCCTGGCCTAGGGCAGGACAGCCCGGGAAAACACGGACAGCAGATACCGCCGTGCTTAAATAGGGCAAAGGGTTCTTTATCCGGGCTGGAGAGACTGCTCTGGGGAAGCCTGAAAATAATAGGTCCTCCAGGAGCGGGCATATGCATCTGCTGGGCAGCTAAGGGCGCATTCAGAGCCCTCTCCTCTCTGGTGGGTTTGCTGACTTACCAGCAGCTTTTCTGCATTTATCAGAGCGGCTTCTGAAACTGGCTGCTGAGGAGCCTTGGTTTTCTTGCAAATTCGGGACCCATGTGAAATTCATGGGGTTGTAGTTTCAGCTTAAAGTGAACTTCCGGGTGTTCAAATCTATTTCATCTTGGCCCAACAGGCCTTCCCAGGTCTCTCTGTCTCTCTCGGTCTCTCTCTTTCTCAGCCTTTTAAAGGGACCAACGCTTTTGAGCTGCTTATATTTAAACGACAGAAAGATCAAGCTCAAAAGGCATCTCGGACATCAAATAGCTCTTACAACACAACCTTTTGATGACTTAAGTGTAAACGAAGCAGGAACATATGGATTCCATTTCCCATTAAGCACACACGGTCCTTAAAAAAAAATTGAGGGAGAATGTGCTCAGCACGATGTATTCTGTTTGCTCAAAACTAAAATAGCTGAAGAATACTTGAAGGCTGATGAATCCGAAATATTTACCCATCCCTATATTTAACATCGAGGAGCAAAGCCCTTGATTCACAGCAACAGGGAAAGTGCTCACACGTGCTGAGTGGACAACCAGCAACCCGTTTAAGATGCAAGGGACCTCATGAGAGACGATGGACTTTGAAAAACAAACTGAGGGTTCTAGAGGGCAGGGGGGTGGGAGGATGAGTTAGCCTGGTGATGGGTATTGAGGGGGGCACGTTCTGCATGGAGCACTGGGTGTTATGCACAAACAATGAATCATGGAACACTACATCTAAAACTAATGATGTAATGTATGGTGATTAACATAACAATTAAAAAATTTAAAAAAAAAAGATGCGAGGGAACTGTGGTCCATTTTCTTTTCCCTCGCCGGGTACTCAGCTCAACCTCAGATCAAAGACAGCACTTCCTTCAACAGACTTAGTCCGGTTTGGGTTTGCATGAGCTTTTCTCACCTACAAAAATTGAGAGTAATTTCAAGCTCTTGGCTGTCCATTCATGTTTGTATCCCTGTGGGGTGATGCCGGGCTCCACCAATAATCGAGATCTGACCCCTTGTGGCAACAGCCCCACCACAAGGAATCTGGTTTCTGTTCCCTTCATAAAATCACAGCTGTTGTGCCCGCACAAGCCCCTGACTTTTTCATTAAAGGAATAAATCACGGTGATTTTTATGGAGCAGGAGAAATACGGCTCCTTGCTGGTTTCTCCGAAGGTCCTGACGTCCCTTCAATGATGCAAAATCCAAGTCCCTCTCTGAAAGCGACTTATAATACTTTTGTATACTTCATTCTTTATACTGGACAGGGGCTACATTCTGCGTGCAAGATTTTTTTTTTTTTTTTTTTTAATGGTAGCAGCAGGAACTCAAACAGGATATTTGTGAAGTTTGGCAAAATAGGTCCCCTGGGCGTCCTGTTCTCTTCTACCCAGTTATGGTTCACTTTGCCTTTCTGCCTGACTCAGAAACAGCAAGAGTCCATTAGCTCAAACCCTTTCACAACCCTACCAGGTGAAGCATGAGTATCCTTGTTCTACAGATGAGGAACCGGGTTTAGAGGCTTTAAGCAACTTGCCCCTAGTTGCAAGGCTAACCCCAAAGCAAGGCTGGGACTGAAATGTGGGTCTTGCTGATACCTGAGGACTCCCCTTTCATGGCCTCCTGCAAGACCTCACTGTCAGATTGCCACACAGGACAGTCTGATCTCAAGAGAGTTGTTTTCCAAGCTACAACTTTTATCACAAGGAAAGGGTTTTATACGCTGCAGCGAATTTGAAGAGGTCTAAATTTAAACATTTGCAGAAAGTGTCCTGTGGTAGATTAGAAAGGGCACAGGAAATGCGTTAAATACAGACTTTTTAAACTTAAAAAATAAAGTATATTTGATGCACCAGAGTCTTGCGCAACACGTCTTAAACACCCGAGGACTCCTTGCCCCAGGACAGTGTTCCTCAACCTTTCTTTTTTCATTATTGCTCTCTCTCCAAATCATTTTATATATATATATATATAATTTTCATATCACCCCCAACCAGGAGATTTTAATACCACAGATAAACTTGATATCTGTTTATGCATTATGGCCCCATGGTGGGCCATAAACCAATGTATTATCTAAAGTTATGTCACCCCCAAAGCCCATTTATACTGCCTCCATGGAATGCATGCCTGAGGGACATACATCCAAAGAGCTGACAAGGCTGGCCTCCGATAATCTATAGTTAAGCTGATACACAGAAAAAGCGACCAAGAGGACATAGAAACCATGGAAACCTTCCTAAATTGCCAAAACAAAAAGCAGAGCAAATTGCCCTTCAACTGTGTGCAAGAGAAAAATGGATTTGTTTGCAGAGGCCAATAAGGGTATGATATTTTCTATGCACTTGAGTGGTTTACCATAGAACCAGAACTTTTGGAGCTGAAGTGGGCTTTAGAATATAGCCTCTAGTCCAGCCAACCGTCTTCAGGCAGAAGTACATAATTGGCCTGACTTTTTTAAATTGATGAGGCAGAGGACATTAAATTATTTGTTTATGTGCCACAGATTTCAAACTCAGACTCCAATGGGAAAAAAAAAATTGTCAAAGGACTCTCTTGCTTTATCCTTGGCATAATGAAAAACATTGCCAGGGCAGAGAGAAGGATTTCTTTCTTTTGATCTCCCTTCCTATGGATGGGGGATGCTTTTTTAGTATTATATCTAGGCGCTCCAGTGATTATAAAATATTTTGTAGTACACTGTGTTGGAAATCCTCCTCTCTCGAAGGCCTTCGATTCTCGGTTTTAAATATCTGCTGTGAATCTGGACAACACTTCACAAGTTCTGGCTCTCTCCAGAACGTCCTGACACACCCCTCCATCTTGCTTCTCTTCCTCTTTTTCAATACCCACCACACCCAGCCAAACACAGAACTTGTACATACTAGGTGCCCACAAATATTTACCCACCAAGCTGGGCACACACCTTTCTTTGTTAAAAAGGATGATGTGACTAGCTTGGTTGAAGGTAATTAAAAGTTACAAGATGTTAAGCCCCGATTAATCCTTAAAGTTTTCTACTTAATGTAATATAAACATTTTGAAATAATTTTGCTTCTCTTTTCAGAGAACTGGCAGGAGTCCAATGCTTTATGGCATGTGAACAATAAATATTTAATAAATACTTAATCACCAGTTTATTGCCCACAGATTTTCAAAGCTGGTTTAAATTAGAGTGTTCATGGCTGATAACAGTCTCATATTTTACCTTTCCATGAAGGGCATTTCAAACTCTAAATTGAAAACCGTAAGTTATAAGAGGATTCCCTCTTATTTTCATTCTTTTTAAAAATTTTTATTTATTTGACACACAGAGAGAGAGCTCAGGCAGGGGGAACAGCAGAGGGAGAGGGAGAAGCAGGCTCCCCGCTGAGCAGGGAGCCCGATGTGGGACTTGATCCCAGGACCCTGGGATCACGACCTGGGCCGAAGGCAGACGCTTAACTGACTGAGCCACCCAGGAGCCCTCTTATTCTCATTCTCTCCATAGGTCTCAGAGGGAGGGGCATTTCTCCTCCGGTAGTGGGCTTCCCTGATTAGTCCCTTCTCTCTAGCACCTTTCATTTCTTCTATTCTACCGGCTTCTTCCCCTCAGACTTCACACAGTCTCAGGTGTCCTCTATTTTAAGAGACAAGAATCTGTGCACTTACCCTCTTCCTGATAAGAATGGTCTAAGTCACTGCCTCTCTTCTCATGACTTCCTTCAGTTTTTACCCTGTCTTGGCCTATCATCTGGTTTCTATCCCCTTTTTCCCTAAAGCATCTCCTTAGAATTTAAACAGTGGCATCCCAATCAACTCACCTAAGAGTCTTTCCACTCTCCATCACCTTCGGCGACTTTGATGTATTTAACACGGTCACCCTCCAACCCATTAGAAATTCTCTCCTCTTAACCACCCCATTGATTAAGCAAAAAATACACATTCCTCAGGCTAACTTTAAGTCTTGATGAATATAAATACGATCCAGTCAAGGAGTGAAGAGTGCAAAGCCTAAGTCATGGCCCACAGTTCCTGGATGAGTTAGGAGAGACATGGCAGCTGGTCAGATGTCAGTAAGGAATGCTGTATTCTGAGACCTAGAAAGAAAGAAGAGAGGTCACTCTTTTGTGCACCACATCTTATGCCAGGCAATAGGCTACTGGGTTGTCCCGCTGCTATGATAGGTTGGAGTTTTCTGTCTGTCTTCACTCCCTGATTAACCACAGATCTTTGCTAAGACAGAAACTTGGTTAGAGTGCTAACTCATGAAAGCTTTACCAAAGAATAGACCCGTATCAGCAAGACCAAGTTTGTTTGCCTTGTAGAGGCTCATGGTAGAGGCAGACCGTGCCTTACGATGAAGCCGTTAGCTTTCAGAGTATAGCAGACCACGTCCCCATTGCCCTCGCAAGGTACTTAATGAAGCTAGATTGAGGATACATGGTAAGGGACACCAGGAAATGACAACTCGGGTTGGTCCAAATACCAATCCTCGTCTGACTATATGAATCAAAATAAAAGTTGATAGGAAAATCATCCTCTGAATCATTACTTCTTTTTTTTTTTTAAAGATTTTATTTATTTGACAGAGAGAGACACAGTGAGAGAGAGAACACAAGCAGGGGGAGTGGGAGAGGGAGAAGCAGGCTTCCCGCCGAGCAGGGATCCCGATGAGGGGCTCGATCCCAGGACCCTGGGACCATGACCTGAGCCGAAGGCAGACGCTTAATGACTGAGTCAACCAGGCGCTTGAATCATTACTTCTGAACTGGTAATGATCCGTCCCTCCACCTCAGGGACGTTTGGCAATGTCTAGAGTTATTCTGGGTGGTCACATATGGGGTTGGCGGGAGTGCCACCAGCATCTGTGGGTAGAGGTCAGGGATGCAGCTAAACATTATACAGTGCACCACATAATATGCCCCCAATAGCAAGGAATTACCTGGTTCAAAATGTCAGTAGTGCCAAGGTTAAGCCTCGTGCTCTAGACTTTCTGGGCGTTCAGAGGAGAACGCTTTCTTTCCAGAACAGGCAGGGTCAGCTCTAGACTTTCTGGGCGTTCAGAGGAGAGCGCTTTCTTTCCAGAACAGGCAGGGTCAGCTCTAGACTCTCTGGGCGTTCAGAGGAGAGCGCTTTCTTTCCAGAACAGGCAGGGTCAGCTCTAGACTCTCTGGGCGTTCAGAGGAGAGCGCTTTCTTTCCAGAACAGGCAGGGTCAGCTCTAGACTCTCTGGGCGTTCAGAGGAGAGCGCTTTCTTTCCAGAACAGGCAGGGTCAGCTCTAGACTCTCTGGGCGTTCAGAGGAGAGCGCTTTCTTTCCAGAACAGGCAGGGTCAGCTCTAGACTCTCTGGGCGTTCAAAGGAGAGCGCTTTCTTTCCAGAACAGGCAGGGTCAACAGGCTCTTTTCAGACTCATGGTGCATAACTAAGGGATTACATTACAAATGAAGCAGCAGGTACAGAAAGCCTAAGTAGCTTAGTCATATTTCTGCAGCCAACAAGTGAGGACACCTTGGAAATGTGAACACAGGCCCTGCCTGCCTGACTTCAAAGTCTATACTCTTTTCCACATCATCTACTCCAAGCAGCTAGGCGGCAGACATTCAGTCGTATGTGACTAAGTGTAAAATCACTTTTGCAATGTCAAAGCCAGTTAGAGAAAGTGCAGGGACAGAGGAGGGAGATTAGTCTTCCCCCATGCAAGTTGTAATGGAATTAGAGTGGGCAGGAATACAGCTAGGAGCCATAAAGTGTGGGCAAGTGCATATGCTGAGGAACGAGGCCAGAGCCCAGTTACAGGAAGATATTAAGACAAGTTCAGCTGGGCTGGTCAAGGGCAGCCGTACTGAAATTCACTCCTAGATAAAGCACAGACTGGCAGGGGCTTTTGAGAGGTGATGATCCCAGTCAGGTAAACTTGGTCGTGACCAAGTTGTCTGTTATCCCCCATGAGCCTTTAGCCACACTGCTCTCCTGCCCCCCCCCCCCAGCTTCTGCTCCTAGCAACTTCTCCCCCTCTTCCCGAATGCTCCTTCTCAGAGCAGCTGTTCTAACACAACCACTGAATTTTGAACTTTTCGGCTAGTGGGGTTCATGTTGTTAACAAGACATGATCTCTCCAGTATCAGACTCAAAATGGGTATGTTTATTTTCTATGGTTTGGGAGTCCCTGCTTTAACAAACATTAGCATTTTCTGTAGTCTAAATTTACCCCACTTCATTTTAGAAGAGTCATTTAAGGTTCAGAGGGAGAAAATTATCCATCCAGTGCAATGGAGAGCCAAGAAGGATATGGCCTTTGTTTGCTCACTCTGTCTTTTGATACTACATTGATTTTTTTTTCAATGAGCAATACACATATATGTGTGTATACATATACACACATACATATGTAATATGCATATGCTTTCTTGAATGGGATATATATATATCCCAGAGTATATATATATATATATATAACGCCCAGAGAGTCTAGAGCTGACCCTGCCTGTTCTGGAAAGAAAGCGCTCTCCTCTGAACGCCCAGAGAGTCTAGAGCTGACCCTGCCTGTTCTGGAAAGAAAGCGCTCTCCTCTGAACGCCCAGAGAGTCTAGAGCTGACCCTGCCTGTTCTGGAAAGAAAGCGCTCTCCTCTGAACGCCCAGAGAGTCTAGAGCTGACCCTGCCTGTTCTGGAAAGAAAGCGCTCTCCTCTGAATGCCCAGAGAGTCTAGAGCTGACCCTGCCTGTTCTGGAAAGAAAGCGCTCTCCTCCATATATATATATATATGGCACCAAAAAATGAAAAAAGAGCACACATGAAAAAGTAAATTCTTTTCCCACCTCTGACTCACCAGGTTCCCACTCCAGGACCTACTCCAGCAGCAACATGTGTTACCAGTTTCTTTTGCATCCTTCCAGAAAGCCTATGCATTGACAGTCACATAGCTATGTGGGAATCCTGCCTCATGACCCACAGGCGGGTGCCCTTCCCATTCCTCTTCATGGCCACTGCAGCTTCTATTGCTCAAGAGGAGCCACGACAAAACAGATGACACATTTGTGCTGTTGAAGGAAAACTCACTGACTCAGATAGACACAAATTGTTCCATACACCTTTCATCCTCATTACCAGGTAACTTTGCCAAGGTCAAGTGGTGACATTCTGATTTACCACGGAGCAGACTGGACACAACTCCCATTTGACGAGACTCTGGAACTCAAATACCAGAAAAAGAAAAAAAAAAAAAAACCAATATTTTCTTAAGGCTTCCAGTTTCGTAATTGAACTTGCTTTCTTGCTTTGTTGAAAATATTATTTTCCTTTCAGTTCAATGACCACAGTCAATCTGAAAGAATAAAAACAGGACTCCCCCAAATCCCCAATTCATCACCAAACTGCTAAATTTAAAATCCAGTTTCACCATCTTCTTGACATCTCCATTTAGCATCTCTGGGAACGAGGACCAAGGAGCCCCACTGTTTTCACTAGCCAGGTCAGGCGGAGCCAGATCCAGGTTCCAGGTACGAAATCAAATTTGGCTCGCTGTGGCTTTACCATTTACAAGAATCTGTATTCATATAAATCAGGGATACATTTCTCTTGGCTCTTATGGAGACCCTTTTAAACAGTGACTTCAGCCCTCCTAAGGTTTTTGTCCGGGTTGCCTAAAAGTGGACAATTTTCACAAGTTTGCTTTGGCACCCATGGCATGAATTTTTATTGAAAGTCTCAGTTGTTTTAGTGGGCACCACAGTCTGCCAGCAGATCTCTGTAGGGGCCTCCCAGCCAATTCGATGAGAACTATGTGCACTTAAAACATGCCAAATGTTGTAAGAAGTGACACGTCCTCCAACTCTTCGCTTGCCTGCATACAACCACTGATTCACTTGCACTTTTGTTTTAAGGACACACTATTGAGTGTGTCTGCAGCATTTCTGAAATCAAGCAGCTATGTCTATATTGAAGTTTATTCTGGTTTTTCCCTACAAAGATTTCTTTATCTCTGGAGTTATACTCAGTGTCTTCTATCATATCAAAAAGGTGAGGCAACAGAAAAATAAGTTTATTGGGAGCATACCTCTTCCGTTGAATTAAACAAGTAAAGATTTTGTTGGGAAGAGATGGGAAGGTCGCCCAAACCCATTCTCAAAATGCCCTTTAAGTCACCCCTGGGAAAGAGCAGTGATTTCGAAGTCTTCAAATAAATGTACAGAGGTATGTGGAGACCAAAAAAGACATCTGTTATTTTTATGCTACTGTGTGTAAATCATCACATAATCACCAGGAAGTCCAACCGTAATCGGCTTAAATCGGCATTTACAAGGTCCTTGCCCCAAGATTGAGAAGTCTCCTGACATCATTCCTTTATTTTCTGATTTTTTTCTATATTCCGTTTTAACCTTACGTCATATTACTTTGTATCATTGAAAAGCTTTTTAGAATTTTACTTTATGGAATGCTTAAGAAGGCTTAGCTTATTCATGGCTCAACCCTTCCACTGCCCAATTTTCGTCTTTAAAATTAGACCAAAATCCTCAAAGCCAATTCCTTCCTGTTTACAAATACCCTGCTCAGTAAATTCTCGGTAAGACCAGAAAACCAATGCAAAGCAGAGAAAAAGATGTACGTGAAAATAGATTTTGTCAGCGGCTCTAGTGAAAACACATTTTAAACCAACTGAAAAAAAAAAAATCTGCTCTTTTACGATTTTCAGCTTCCCTCCCATTATACTGGCTTTAATGTTTTTCCTTTGAATTCTCCTAGGTTACACAGCACTCTTAAACCTCAAGATCGTAAAAGTGAGAAACCTTTCCCAAATCACATGGGTAAAGTCTCAACCTGCTGTTAAAAATACTGCGGATGGGCCAGGCCTTCATTCTGTGGGCAGGTGTCAGAGGCTACACGGACGTAGAGATCCACAGTGAGTAGTAATGAACTACAGGGAGCACGGCATTCCGCACCACCCTGACCCTGGAGAAGTACCATGGTAGATCCTGGGAATTGTCCCATCAACAGACTTTCCCTACTTCGTTTGCTATTTCCTATTTCTTAAGAAAGAAAGAAAGAAAGAAAGAAAGAAAGAAAGAAAGAAAGAGAAAGAAAAAAAAAGAAAGAAAGGAAGGAAGGAAGAAAATTACTTTCCCTTCCTCCTTTCCACCTGGGGACAGCCATGTCGTTAAGCTCTGGCTAAAAAGACATAAGAAGTGCATTAGAGCAGTGTGTCTCAAATTTTACTGTATGTGCGAATCACCTGAGGATCTTGTTAATATACAGAATCTGAATCGGTAATCAGGATGGGGCTAGGGACGTTGCATTTTATTTATTTATTTTTAAAGATTTTATTTATTTATTTGACAGAGAGAGAGATAGCGAGAGCAGGAACACAAGCAGGGGGAATGGGAGAGGGAGAAGCAGGCTTCCCGCCGAGCAGGGAGCCCGATGTGGGGCTCGATCCCATGACCCTGGGATCATGACCTGAGCCGAAGGCAGACGCTTAACGACTGAGCCACCCAGGCGCCCGGGACGTTGCATTTTAATTAGTTCCCAGGTGAGGCATGACGCTGTGACCTGAGGAGCACAATTTGAGTTAGCAAGGATTTTCTTCCTTGATTTGGCCAGAAGGGTGCAAAGAGAAAGCTGCTTCCTGTACTTCCTGCAGCTTCCTGCTTTCGAATGGGATTGAAGAGGGATGTGAGTATGGGGCTGCATCTGCCATCTTGTACTGAAGAGGAATGAAAACCAATGCTGAGAAGAGCAAAGGAGAAGAGTGGAGAGCACGTATGTATTTGATGATGTCATAATGCCAGTGAAGTTCAGTAATTTTAGAACCTCCTACCTCTAGACTTCTTATTTTACTGGGATAATAAATATCATGATGGCTTAAGTCACCGTTGGTCAAGTTTTTTGGGAACTATAACCAAGCAGTTCTTTTTTTTTTTTTTTTTTTTTTTTGAGCGAGAGAGAATGAGAGACAGAGAGCACGAGAGGGAAGAGGGCAGAGGGAGAAGCAGACCCCCTGCTGAGCAGGGAGCCCGATGCGGGACTCGATCCCGGGACTCCAGGATCATGACCTGAGCCGAAGGCAGCCGCTTAACCAACTGAGCCACCCAGGCGCCCCAACCAAGCAGTTCTTATTTATTATATGAACTAAGGTGATCCATTCAGGACTGGGCTTCAGTCAGTCAGCCCAGAGGCAGATCCCATCTTTTGTAGCCCGTGGCCTGTGGAGAGCCACTGGGCCTGGGGTATGGGAATTCGATGGCTGCGAGTCTTCTGGGAGTAGAGAGCATTCACTCATGTGCTGGCAGAAAGGAAATGGACTCTGAAGACTGTAGCAAGTTGGTTTTTAGCCCCTGGCACAGAAGTGGGCAATAGGGGAATGTAGAGATAGAAAAGATGCTGAAGTGTTTCTTCTACTGTCTTATTCTTCTAATGAAACAATTCTGAGGAAAGAGAGGATCAGTTATTTCCCACGGTTGGGCTCAGAACGTGAAGTTAGCTATTGAAATTCATCAGGTAGCTATTGAAAAGCATCTTTTGATGTCCCATATTGAGGATAGGGGTTACAAAATTAGAGTAAGTTAACTAATGTGTATTCTTTTGGGGAAACCACCCACTTGCTTCTCCCATTACTGAATAAACACAGGGTGGTGTAACTTTGTCAACAATGCATTTTTAATTTCTTGCTTTACCTTAAGTATCTCTTACCCCAAAAGAACTCTAATCTTTCCAGTTCTCCCCCAAATCTTCGGTAGCTTTCTTTTCATTGTCTTCATTTTCTTATTGTAGTAGTTAGGCTACAAACGTATCTGCTATTAAAAAAAGAAAAGAACAATAGGTTCACTTAGGTAGAAATGTATGTATGTCTCATTTAATAGTCTGAGTGAAAACAATTCAAGACAGAGAGCAGTTTCACAGTGTCAAGGACTCATGCTTCTTGTAGCCTCTTGCTCCATCAATGTGGGGCTTCTCTGCCTTGTAGTCTGAGGTGGCTGCTCAAGGTCTCAGCATTACGTCTCCAATCCAACCAGATGTGATGGGAAAAGAAGAAATGGAAGAGACTTCCCTCCCTCCCGTTAAAAGCCATGTAGGACTTTAAGGTCCGTGTGCCAGGTAAAACTCAAATTTTGCTACTAAATAGAGAAGTGAAGACTGCATTTTGGAGACACAGTCTGTACCACATGCATTGGTCAACTGGCTTAGAGGGTTTGTGGCTGTCCTTCCGCAACAGCGATTACAAAAAAAATAGCCCCCATTATTGTCCTTTTATTTTTTTAAAGATTTTATTTATTTATTTGAGAGAGAGAGAATGAGAGACAGAGAGCAGGAGAGGGAGGAGGGTCAGAGGGAGAAGCAGACTCCCTGCCGAGCAGGGAGCCCGATGCGGGACTCGATCCCGGGACTCCAGGATCATGACCTGAGCCGAAGGCAGTCGCTTAACCAACTGAGCCACCCAGGCGCCCCCATTATTGTCCTTTTAGATGCACTGGTTTATTTGGAGTACTCAGTGCCAGGACAGAGGTAAGGATGATTCACAGCATAGTCCCCTTTCTGTCTGTCACTCTGGTCGAGCTACCAGGACCTCATATTTGTACTAAGAGACAGGACTAGAATTAAAAAATGAATAAAAACTAACATAGGTGAGATTTCTGGGAGTCCAATGCATGTCTATATGATGCTAGAAGCTTCCGTAACAACGAGAGGGGGCATTTGTATTAACTGCAACAGTCAAAATTTGGTTTAGGTGCCACTGCCCTGAGCATACGGCTTTGCGATTTGGCTCAGCAATCGAGTACGGTGGCAAGAACGCTTCTAACGTGCACTGTTGAAAGAGCTGCTTCTTTGTTCCTTGTCATTGCCATAGTGATTTGCAGCCAAAGAGAAGATCACAGATGGCACACTGAACTCAAAAGATTTGGCTGCAACACACGGCAAGAGTTTCCTGAGAACTTTCAGGACGACTTTGGAAGAATTTGACGGATGCTGGCTTTTTCACAGAACAAGTGGAGCGTGGCCAGAAAAAAATCCTGATGTGTAACTGTCCATTTTCATTGCTTTGGCTACAAGAATTTATTCTTCATTCAGTAGTCCCCACAATTCCACTTTTCCCAATGGCTGCTAAATCTGTGTGATTCAAGCCCATTTGATCCCCTCTTCCCCTGGTTAAGGCTTCCATCTGAAAGAGACAGACATCACTTTCATTCTTATGTCACTGGCCAAAGTAAGTCATTATCTTAAAGAAGCAAGGAGTGAAATCACTACAACATACCCTGAAAGAGGAGAATCAGAATATTCATAAACAGTCAAATGACGGCCACAGTACTTAAATAGTAGACTGAAAATGTCATAAGATAGGAAATATTAGCTATGATGATTGCTATAACCAAATCAAAACTCGATTGCTCCACCTAATTTTGGTGCCAGCAAATGTATTAATCACTACTCTTGCCACCTGGTGCAACTCTTCGTGACTCTTTAAGACACAGGGTGTGCCTCCTAATACAGAGCCTAGTCGCCAAAGAGTATAAAGGAAAACATGATTCTGTTGGTCTGCGTGATATTGAGTAATGGGCCATGCAGCAAAAAAAGTCTCACATTTATGTTTAAAAGGATTTATATTGCAAAGGTATTTTCTACTTTCCTCTAGAACGGCTACTGGGCACAGGGCTGGGATTAGGAAAATTTGTGCAGAGAGTATGATTTGGAACTATTTCATCATCTTTTGGGGCTAATATCTTCTTGCTCTTCTTTTTTTTTTTAAGTAGGCTCCACACCCAGTGTGGAGCCCAGCCTGGGGCTTGAACTCATGACCATGAGATCAAGACCTGAGCTGAGATTAAGAGCCGGGCACTTAACCGACTGAGCCACCCTGGCACCCCAGGGCTAATATTTTCTTTCCACTCTCCACCCCTATTTCCCAAGGCTTCCAGAAGTTTAATACCCACACCTGGGTTTTCACATTCCAAAAAGAAACAATTTTTAGGGATTGTTTCAGTCTCAAAATTCACAATCAGAATGAAACAGTCTCAAAATTCACAATCAGAATTTAACTCTACTGTGATCCATTCTTTAAGGACAAAACTCTTTGAAAAAATAATTTATTACAAAGTGTTTACGGCTGAAAGGAATAGAATGTGTAATCCTTTCCACTAATAAATTTACAAATTAATAAGAGCTTTCAATATTTTTAAGCCAAAGGAGAAAGAAACAATAGGAATTTCAGTTCTCAGGAAAATAATTATGGGAGATCTCTTTGAACAGAACTTCCCCTGGGGGTTTCCCTCAAACCCCGCCATAGATCTTGAAATGATCATTATAGACATAAATAATATCTTTTTTAATTCTTCTGCTGTTACAATAACCTAACTGATACCATCCGATGCTGGCAAGGGTTAAGTTTAACTGACCTCTAATTAAATGCCTTGTATTAGGACAGGAATACTTTTGTGGGAAATAAAGTTTGGATTATCAACTCAGTAGATAAATCAAGGATTAAATCCAATTGTTGATGAATGTTAAGCAAAAGGCAAAAGAAATGTTAAACTAGTCCTACACACAATCCTCTCTCCAGGCACACTGCTTTCTTTTCATTTTTTATGTACATGAGCTCCCTTGCTTAGTGGTCTTTCAATGTGCCATTAGCTCTGCTTGAAGTATACTTACCTTCTTTTCCTACACCACTTTTTTTTTTCTCTTTCCTTATTCTTTAGGACTTATTTAAATGCTATGTCTTCTAGGAAGCTCTACAAGACTCTGGGAGTAGGGGCGGAGCCCTATCTATGTATTTCCATAGGACATCTATTTCCCCATCCAAAGTACTGGCCACTCTATAGACTGATCCATAGCTTCTATACTAAAGAAAGCTCCATCAAGACAGGAATGGTGGCTCCCTTGGTCATTGCTGTCTTCTTAGTATGTCAGGAATAGTACTTGACATAGTGCTCAAAAGGACACTTTGAGTAAATTTGTTACTATATTTAACATTGTAGAAAATTGTCTGTTCCCAATACACTAACTGGCCGTACCCTTGCCTGATGTTAGGGTTTCAAAATTTAGCTATCTCAGTAAAGTAATAATAGATATGGATAGATTTAGTCTATTAGACATGGGTCTGGGCAGAATGATACATTTTCTATAATAGATAAATAATTCCACTATTAGGTTAAACAAAATATGTTAAACGCTATAAATACAAAGATGCTCCTAGAAGTCTTGTTTATCAGGCTTAAATATTAGATATATTCCAAATGCTCACCATTAGGGGATTATTTAAGTAAATTATAGTGTGGCACCTGAATAGAATAATATGTAGCCAACTGAAATGATGGTTATAAAAAAAGAGGGCTGAGGAGACCATCACAACATAGAAAAACCATACAATAAAATGTTAACTAATTACAAAGTATGACACTAAACTGTACAAACGTCATTGTTTTAACTAACTGAAAACATGCGTGTGAAAAGAAATAAAAGAATGATTGCATTAGAGTGGTTGACTGTGGGTTATTTTCTTCCTGAGCCCACATTTTAAATTCACGTGCTTACATTACTTTCATAATTACGGTATGTAATAAAGATATTTGCGACTTTAAATGTCAATTATTATGTATTATGGGTGGCAAAATAAGAGTAACTCTTATAACTGAAAGTTTAAAACTTAAGATGCTAAGACTGGAAACTACAATTGACTGGATAAAAATAGATATTTTACTTAATGTGATAAACTAATAGAAAATAAATTACTAGCCCAATAACAAAGGTTCCTTTTGCAGAACTCATTTCACCCAACAGAATGAAGACAATTGCATTACTTAAAACACCTGGAAGATGGAATTCAAATCACAAGAGGAAATGCTTGGGCATGCATCAGTCTTCTCTGATCTTCCTAAACAGAAATGCTAAATTTTCATGTAATACCTGAATGATTAGGTGCCAAAAAAAGCAGAAGAGATGTAAAGGTAGGAGAAGCAAATAACTAAACAAGGCAGTGTTTCAGAAAGGAATTAGCATGCCAGGCCTTGGCTCAGAAGCAAAAGTCTTTCTGTGAAGGGTTCACAGCATCTATTAAACACAAAGTCAATCACAAAAACAAAACCCATCTGTTTGAGATTAACATTTGTAATAAACATTTTAAAGGAAGGAATGTGGAAGGCAAATATATATTGTGAAACAAAATCTATACTCCTGGGAGAAGTAATACTTCCTTTAAAAAAATTGCAGGGGCCCAAAACTCATTCCTTATACTGAAAGAAATAACAATTAGATGCAGGACAGCACATTAGCAGAGGCATATTTAATTTCTGAGAGGGAAGTATATTAAGGCAAAAATCAAGCACATCCTTCCATTGTAGGAAATGCCAAACTTCCTTAGAGACAATGGACAAAAGAAAAAAAAAATATATATATATATAACTGGAGTATACCTAAAAATGAAGAACACAAATCATATATTTTAAAACCATGGCTTAGATATATTAAATTATTTGGCTGCTCTAAGAAATTATTTATCAAGCACTTCAACAGAGAATCACGATTTGCTCATTTATATTTGGACAATGGCATTAAATAAATGAAATTTTCTATCACAGAAAGTTCTACTGGATAGCACTGGTCTGGGGCCAGTTTGAGAGAGGAACTACTTTATAGGAATCTTGGATTGGGGGCCAGTAAAACTTTAAAGAATGAGTAATGAGATCTGAAGAGTAAAAGTGAAAGCTATACTGTGGAGGGGAGGTTAGGTCCTTACTTTAGAAAAAGAGGGCCTGTTGGTTATAGAAACGTCTAGAGTATTTTTTTTTAAAGATTTTATTTATTTATTTGAGAGAGAGAGAATGAGAGACAGAAAGTATGAGAGGGAGGAGGGTCAGAGGGAGAAGCAGACTCCCTGCCGAGCAGGGAGCCCGATGCGGGACTCGATCCCAGGACTCCAGGATCATGACCTGAGCCGAAGGCAGTCGCTTAACCGACTGAGCCACCCAGGCACCCTAGAGTATTTTTATAAACACAGATACCTACCATCTACCCCATTCCACCCTTACACATGCTCCAAATCTTTGGGAAATTCTCCTCCACACACAGCCTTGGGTCAGTTGCAAAAGTCAGTGTCATACACCACACGTGGGATGAGAGGAGATTACAAATTCAATAGAAGTGGGAATTTAAGACCAGAGGTAATCAGATCTCTCAACAGAGACAGAGACAAGATCAGCGATCATCCTCTGGTAATCTCCAACCTGCCCCAAGTAAGAATGTCCAGAAAGGGGTTTACATCAACCATCACAGGTGATCCCAACTGATTCCAGAATTACTTTGATTCATCAAGACAGAGGTTACATACCTATGAAAAAAAATTATAAATTACTCTATTTTCTGAGAGACAATAAACACTTTATTAGGCATTAAGATGGATAAAGAACCCAAATGCATTCTCCTCCATTTATCCAGCTCAGAAAAGGCTTCAGTTAAAAAGAGCTAGAGATTATTGTTTCAAGGGGGAAAAATCCCCTGACCGCCGATGAGAGATTGATTTATGGAAACTTCCTCTTAGCTTTATTTTATCTGTCTGCTCTTTGCTACCAGTTTCAGAAATGTTCAGAATAGAAAGGGCCTTCCTGCAGGGCCTACTTTTTGAGGTAGGTGTTCTAACTCGGAAATAAAGCTTATGTCATAAGTTTTCTGGGTTGTCCATACCAGAAAGGCCTTGAGCTTTTCGGTTGGGCTCAAGAGTGACTGTTCTTTTGTTTTTCGAAAACCAATAACATCCACCATATTAAACAGGAATTTCATGTTTATTTGTGGATTTTTTAAAAAGCCTTTTGGTCAGCCCTGCAAATCATACAGGCTTCCAAAATTAAAGGAATACCAAAATAACTATGGCATTTCCTCAGCTGAACATAATGGTTTCTTCAGAGCAGATTTGCCCCATAAACACTGAGCATTTTCTTTCCCTCCAGCAACATCTGTGAACAAGTTTCCCACTGGACAAAGCGAAGGACTAATAACCACGTCAGACATGGGTGGGCACAGGTGCTTCAGCGTGTACTTCCACAAACACATCCCAGTTCTGTCAAGTGGGCTATTCCTGACCCTGCCCTTCAGACTTCAGTCCCATGGTGTGTTTGGCTTGGGAGAAGGGCAATCCATTGGCAGGGCTGACAGCAGCAGCATCGAAAGGGCCTGACTTTTTACTGGCAGAGTCATCCCCTGAACATATTGACTCTCTGAACACAGAACATCAGCCCAACAATTTATTAAAAGCAATTGTGTGTTTCCTAGGTCTAGCCAAACATTTGGTGCATGTTATAAAACCTTCCAAGACCCAACTTCAGTCCTACTTCTTCTAAGAAAAACTTCCCCAACTAGCCCGGATTATGAACCTCAAATTTCCTATGGCAACCATTGTCTGGAATGTTCACTGGACACTTAACCATACACTGCGTTATGAGAAGTCCCTCTTCCGTCTGTAATGAACAGTTATTTTCAGTTTGTGTTCTATTCAATTTCTCTCCTTTAAAACTCGTGCTCCTTAGCTCTAGCTACATCTCATACTCTTTGATGATAAAGGTTGTTTTTTATACTTGTTTGTTTGCTTAACGATACTTAGTGTGAGAGATTATACCTGATAGGCCTTAATATATTTTTGTGGATTTGAAAATAGAATTTTAGAATGGCAATTTAGAAAAACAGCATAAACTCCTGGCTCCTTATAAAATTGTTTTGGGTAGCAAGATGACATTTGTCTAGCACTCTGGTAGTATGAGAGGAAAAGAAATTAATTTAATTTTTATTAAAATCGAGGAGTTGGTGGGTATGTAAAGGAAGACAGAACAAATAATACGTGTATGAGAAGTTTCAGAGCACTCACCTCGTGCTAGCTGGAGGAAGTGTACCGAATCCTGCAAGTACTTGAAGGCATACTACCTCGCTTTATCACCTATCACCAGGCTAAAAATGAGGCCCTCTTCTCTGCTTTCTAATATCCACTGTTTAGACGCTGATTATTTCATAATAGTCTGTTAAAATATTTTTCCCATTTAAAATTTTTGATTGTTTATCCATTATTAAATTTTGAGTGTTCCTTATGAAATTTGGATACAAGTGCTTTATCAATCAGATAAATATATTTCCCCCAGTCTCTGACTTGTCTTAATTCTCTTGAAAGTGACTTTTGAAGAAGTTTTTAATTTTTTAAAAAATTTTTATTTAAATTCCAGGTGGTTAACATACAGGGTAATATTAGTTTCAGGTGTAGAATTTAGTGACTCAACACTTCCATACATCACCCGGAGTTCAGCACAGCAAGTGCCCTCCTTAATCCCCATCACCTACTTCCTCCATCCCTCCCCACCTCCCCTCTGGTGACCATCAGTGTGTTCTATAGAGTTAAGACTCTGTTTCTTGGATATCCTCTCTTTTTCCGCCCCCCATGATCGTTTGTTTTGTTTCTTAAACTCCACAAATGAGTGAAATCCTATGGTATTTGTCTTTCTCTGACTTATTCTGTTTAACATAATACTTTCTAGCTCCATCCATGTCCTTGCAAATGGCAAGATTTCATTCTATTTTATAGCTGAGTAATATTCCATTGTATATATACCCTATCTTTATCCATTCACCAGTTGATGGACATTTGGGCTATTTCCATAATTTGGTTACTGTAGATAAAGATTTTTAACTTTGATAGAGTCCAATTTACTGATTTTTTTGTGTGTGTGGGTCCTGTTTTTGGTGTTGTATCTAAGATATCTTTGCCTAAACCAAGGTCAAAAAATTTTTCTCCAGTGTTTTTTAATGAAAAATTTGTAGTTCTAGAGTGTACATTTGAATTCATTTTTGTATGTGGTGTGAGATATACATTGAAATTTGTTTGCATATGGATAGTCATTTGTTCCAGCACCATCTGTTGAGAAGATAATTTGAATTATGTTATATTGTTTTGAAAACTAACTGACCATATATGTGTGGGTTTGTTTCTGAACCCTCTACTCTGTTTCACTGATCAATTTGTCTGTATTTAAACCAATACCATATTGCCTTGTTTTCTGCAGCTTTATAAATCTTCAAATTGGGTAGTGTTGGTCTCCTGCTTTTGTTCCTCTTTTTCAAAATCGTTGTGTCTGTTTTAAGCCTTTTTCATTTCCATGTGAATTCTAGAATTAGCTTCTTCGTTTCTACAAAACTGCCTGCTGGGATTTTTCTTTTTCCTTTTTTAGTTTGAGTGGAACGTATACATCAGTTGGGGAGAATTAACCTCTTTGCAGTATCTTAACATCTTCTAACCTGTGAACAGGCAATAACTCTCCATTAATTTCAGTCTTCTTTAATTTCTCTCAACACTGTTTTAGAGTTTTCAAGACTTGAGTATCTGTTGTTGTTAGATTTATCCCCAAGTATTTCATATTATCTAAAGATATTGGAAATGATATATTTTTTTAAAGATTTAATTATTTGAGAGAGAAATCAAAAGCAAGATGGGGAAGGGGAAGAGGGAGAGAGAGAGAGACTCTCAAGCAGACTCCATGCTTCTTCTAAGAGAGGCAGAAGTTGCACATATGAGATGTCACAGAAGAAAAGATTAATGAACTTGAAGACATAACAATAGAAACAATCCAAAATAAAATACACAGGGGAAAAATAATTTTAAAAATATATATTGTGAGCATAAGATAGCTGTGAAAAAACATCAAGCAGCCTAATATACACATAATTGGAGTCCCTAAAGGAGGGTAGACAAAAAGAATATTTGAAGAAATAATGCCTGAAAAATTACAAATTTGGTGAGAATTACAACTGGCAGCTGCAAGAAACTCAATAAACCACACCACAAAAAACATGACGAAAACCACATAATCATAATCATAGCCAAACTGCACAAAATCTGTGATAAAACATTTTTTTGAGAGCCAAAGAAAAGAAACTTTATGTACCTAGGAACAAAGACCAGAATTGTACCAAACTTCTTAATGAAACAATACAAGTGAGAAAACAGTGGAGCATCTGGGAGGTTCTGGAAAGGAAAGAAAATCTGCCCCTAATGCCTTACCAGTGCTTCTGTCAATTTCTCTTTGGAGAAGACCCAAGGAAATGGCTCTCATAAGAGGAAACACCCATCTGTGGAACTGTTTTCTTTATGTCTATACTTTAATGGGCAAACAAGGCCAAGAAGACATTCTTTTTTTTTTTTTTTAAAGATTTTATTTATTTATTTGAGAGAGAGAGAATGAGAGACAGAGAGCATGAGAGGGAGGAGGGTCAGAAGGAGAAGCAGACTCCCCGCCAAGCAGGGAGCCCAATGTGGGACTCCATCCCGGGACTCCAGGATCATGACCTGAGCCGAAGGCAGTCGCTTAACCAACTGAGCCACCCAGGTGCCCGCCAAGAAGACATTCTTAAAGCTACTTTGTGATTGACACTTGATAGAGATGCATGAGGTCAGCAGGGGGACGGGGGGTGGAGCATGTTGAGAATCAAGAGCTATGTTCCCAGGCGCCTGGGTGGCTCAGTTGGTTAAGCGACTGCCTTCGGCTCAGGTCATGATCCTGGAGTCCTGGGATTGAGTCCCGCATCAGGCTCCCTGCTTGGCGGGGAGTCTGCTTCTCCCTCTGACCTTCCCCCTCTCATGTGCTCTCTCTCTCACTCTCTCAAATAAATGAATAAATAAAATCTTTAAAAAAAAAAAAAGAGCTATGTTCCCTTGTTTTCTCAGGGTTAGAGATGAGGACTTATGCAAATGGTATCTCCATCTGAATCCCCTAGCTGTATCAGATACTGGACACTTCCTAACTTTTGGTGTTTTTATTACTCACTTCTTCAGTGTCCAGTTAGTTCACCCAGGAACTCAGCTTCTTAGGGCTCTTTTATTGCTATTTCTTGGGTCAGAACAAGGAATGACTTTGAGCAGGTGTGTATCCACATATAAACAACAGGGCTTGAAGAAGGCCTGGGGTCATATTTTACCCTGGGAAGAATATACCTACTCACAGTAATCCAGTCCCCCCGCTTTTTTTCACTATTGCCCTTCAGCAATTCAGGCTAGACACAAAGTTTTATTGTCACAGAGAAGGAGTAATAGATAGATATTCCCCAGATCAAAAATGCCGTTGCTCAGATTTGAATCTAAAAGCAAATTCTTTCGAGTCCTTTGTGAAATAATAGCATCGAAATCCAGCCCTTGCTGAGATAGAAAGTTTTTATTTTTTTATTTTTATTTTTTTTTAAAGATTTTATTTATTTGTTAGAGAGAGAGAGCATGGGCGAGAGAGAGTGAGCGAGAGTACAAGCAGGGGGAGCTGCAGGCAGAGGGAGAAACAGGCTCCCTGCTGAGCAAGGAGCCCGATGTGGGGCTCGATCCCAGGGCACTGGGATCATGACCTGAGCCGAAGGCAGCCGCTTAACCGACTGAGCCACCCAGGCATCCCTGAAATAGAAAGTTTTAAAAAATAAACCCTAAACTTCCCCTTATAGATCAAGAACAAAATGTGAGGGTCTGAGCATATGTATTGTAAACCATAATAAAAAATAGAATGAAGAATGGTGTTCAGGAGAGCCTTGATCCAACAGGAATAGGGGGAGATTTGTCCAGTTGCTGTGTGGCAGAGCCAAGAAGGGTAAGAGTTGGGTAGGGGGAACATGGCCAAGTATTCCAGCTCACCTGTTAGGGTCAACATCCCCTGGGTAAAGAGGAGCGATATCAAACTGGTCGAGGGATGATTCAAGAGCACTGGAGCCGGAAGTCCCTGTCCACAGAATGAGTCAGGAAGACTATGTTCCTGAGCAAAGCCCAACATCCAGTTTGTTTTAAGAGCAACATGGCTCACAGGAGCAGAACAGCAATAACTGATGGAGGGCCCTTTGGCAAACTCACAGAATCCTGCACCCTGCAGTGAGGGGTGCAGAAGGCAGGCAAACGTTCTGGAGCTTCCCAGTGGGGCACTCATGTATGGGGCTCGCAGACCCGGGAGGACTGTGGTGGCACAGGGGTCATCATACATAGAGGCCATGTCTATAGCCATGATCACTGACCTGTGCACGCCAGCAAAGTCTGTAAAAGACCAGCTCAACTCAGCAGACACCACAACCCTCTCCCAGGAACAAGGCAAGATGAGGGTATCTGAGCAAATGCTGGTGAGAAAGACTGCCCTCCCCCACGTTCAAAGGCTGCATCAGCTTCCCCTTATATCCAGACGTCAGTGTGGGCAGAAAGAAAGGGAGCAAAACTCTTGACAGTGAACATGAACCCTGATAAACATTTTTGAATTTTAAGAGAATAACGTGCCTCGAAGTGGCAAGTGCAATTATTTTTCTGCATCAGCAGGAATGGGGCTGTCAAGGCAAGATGAGAATTTTAAAGAACAAAGAAAGTACATCTGGGGTGGATTTGAATCATGGTGAGTACTTTTCAGCTCCACCTCTCACTGTATTACACATTCCTAGTGTTAGCGATCATGGCTGGGGTAGAATTCTCTGGAGAAAGCCTGGTCCCCTCAGGTGGCGCACGTTCCTCCAATCTCCTGAAGTCAGAGCCTAGAGCCAGAGCCTGGAACCCACGGCTCCTCCCCTCTCTGAGCAACGGATGTTGCTGCCTTGTGCACAAGTAAACACAGATCACAGTACTTTGTTGGATCAGTTCACCTTCTTCTCGCGCTTTCTCCCGCACAGTAGAGGACAAAAGAACCACACTCTTGCTCCGTTTCCGCTTCAAACATGAATAGCGTACATGAGAGACACAAGGAAAGTTTATACGAGTCTCTAGTCCCTTCTGTTAGTCTTATAAATAGTTCTATAAAGGACATTTATGAAAATAACAAAATTCTTACTTAACTTCTGGCTTCTAGTTGGCTCAGTCGTTTACAACAGAAATCCTGATGCAATCTGGATCAATAGTTGGTTATTCATTTAAAAGTTCAGCTCAAGCACTTACTCATAAAAAAATTATACTTAACTCTAACTTTCTATTTCAAATTAAAAATAGACATTTATTCACTGTTTATGAAAATGCATGCATATTTATTCACAACCTTTCGATGCCAATAGGTCAAATGATAGAATACATGCTGCTTTTTTTTTTAAATAAACCACTTCATCATGCATTACCTATACTTTCTAATTTTTATTTCTTTGAGGTTGATTGAGATTTTGAAGATGCTTGTAAAGCAATCTAAGTGTAAAATCCTTCTAGAGTAAAATGATTCTTCCCTCTCCCCATTTTTACACTAATTGTCCACATGTAATTCAACAGCTAGTTTTAGCGACTCATCTCTATCAAGTGTTTTAAAAGCTTTCAACTTTTCATAAGAACAACGATTTCCCTTTTTTCACTCTTACTAATTTTGTAATAATTTATAAGTTAAAGTTGTAAGCACGGCTGACGTAAACAGACTGGAGAATGAATACAACTATCATATATGGGTAAAAGTTTACCTTGGCTGGTAGGAGCTTGGTAGACTGGAGAAAAGCCTGATGTCTGTGAACATTCAGTAAGCTGTGGGCACTAATGAGTGTGCTTTACACAGAAGAAGGTAAAACACCGGTTAGGAAGGCTGGTTATGAAGTAGTCATAAGCTGATAAAGTTTCTTACAAAACCATTCCTGGCAAATTTATATTGCATCACATAAGCTATATATATATATATATATATATATATATATATATATATATATATATATATATTTTTTTTTTTTTTTACAGTGCTCAACCTGTAAGCAACAACCTTTATCGACAACGTCAACTGGGGTTTTTTTTTTGTTTTTTTTTTGCTTGCTTTGTAGTGTTCAGAACAGGTACTCTTTCTATAGCTCTACTACGACTTTATTATCGTCTCTATAATCTATTTCCCACCTGGTCTTCTCACTTTGAAATAATGAGTAAGTTCTGCTTTTTTTTTTTTTTTTAAGATTTTATTTATTTACTTGTCAGAGAGAGAGAGAGAGAGCACAAGCAGGGGGGAGCGGCAGAGGGAGAAGCAGTCTCCCCGCTGAGCAAGGAGCCCGACACAGGACTCAATCCCAGGACCCTGGCAGACGCTCAACCAACTGAGCCACCCAGGCGCCCCAGTTCTGTTTGTTGTTGTTTTTTTTTTAATGCACGTAGGGAGCCCTTAGCCAGGCTTTCTAGTTATCTCCATCCTGCTTTTCTGGGATTTTCCTGCCACAGTTTGTCCCACATTTTTATCTATTCCCTGGATCAGCTTTATACCATCTTCTAAGCTGTTTGAGCAGTTTTTCAAAATGTTTTTAGTCAGTCAGGCAGGGGCACCCAGCCATCGGATCAGGGCACTGCCTAATGCTAGAACAGGGTCATACAGGCTCTCAGCTGGGCTATACTTCAACCTATTAGCTACTGGATCATTGGGACATCCAAGGGCTGGATGCAGTAGGAACACTTATGTACCCACAAGTCTCTTAATATCTTATCAAGTACAGCCCAAATTTATATGTGCTGACTGAATATAAGCTAACAGACTGCAGAATTTTCTTACAGTTCTAAAGCACTTTGATTGTGTATATACAGAAGCATGTGGATGCACACATGCACTAAGCTCACTCCCCAAAATTGTTTCTGTTGACAAATGATAACATCATTTTGAACATTGTTTAAAAAAAGTCAGTATGGCTATTTTAGTAGACAAAAATAATTATTTTTAGATTTCCCATCATGGAGGTCCAACATTAACAATTCTACTCTGAAAGTGGTGGTCATTAGGACATATCCTTACTTCTGATGGAGAACTTTGTTTAAAATTGAAATGGTTTTATTTGGGTCTCGTTAACAGCCTGGATCTAATGAAATCATCAGTATATTCTAAATTCAGTGATACACATTAAAAGAAACAAAACAAAAACAAAGCAAGGAGAGCTTTCGAAATTCTCTCTGCCTGAGTAAAAGTTAGAGCTATCATACCAAAGATGTAATAGTACTTTTAAGGATGAAATACCACTTCTGCTCATGCTTCACTTTGACTAGAAATATTAAGTTCATGACAACCATCTATCCTTTCTGGCAAATTCTATATTTTTCATTAAAAAGTATGTTTGTACTCAAGTATTTGTAAGATAAGTAGATATGCCCTCAGGAGTTGGTTTCAAAATAATCCAGTAGAGGAGTGGGGGCTATAGTTAAGTGAGATTGACCGTGTTTCATAAGATGCCGATGGTAAGTACCTGGGAGCACATCCTACTATTCTACTTTCACTGGTGCTTAAAATTTTCCATAATAGAAATATTTTTCTCTTCCATTTTTTGGTTTTTACTTTAGGCATAATCATACTTACGCTTCTAATTCATTTTCTTTCTTTCTTTCTTTCTTTTTTAAAGATTTTATTTATTTATTTGAGAGAGAGAGAATGAGAGACAGAGAGCATGAGAGGGAGGAGGGTCAGAGGGAGAAGCAGACTCCCCGCTGAGCAGGGAGCCCGATGCGGGACTCGATCCCGGGACTCGATCCCGGGACTCCAGGATCATGACCTGAGCTGAAGGCAGTCGCTTAACCAACTGAGCCACCCAGGCGCCCTCTTTTTTTTTTTTTTTTTTAAGATTTTATTTATTTATTTGACAGAGAGAGATAGCGAGAGGAGGAACACAAGCAGGGGGAGCCGGAGAGGGAGAAGCAGGCTTCCCGCTGAGCAGGGAGCCCGATGTGGGGCTTGATCCCAGGACCCTGGAATCATGACCTGAGCTGAAGGCAGACGCTTAACGACTGAGCCACCCAGGCGCCCTAATTCATTTTCTTAAAATGGAAAAGAAAAGATCATTGGGAACAGTATGTATCTAGTTACAATGAAACCAATCTTAAAATAATGAGCCCTTTCCCATAACCATACCCATCCTTAGTTGTGATTGACTCATGGTATTCATTTTTATGGTAATTGGAAAAATTATCTTAGAGTTAACAAAATTTAGAGTATTTCTATTCATAAATTCATTTAACAAATATTCCTGGAGCACCTCCTGTGTACCAGTAACAGTGGGGTGGGCACTAGGGTTATCTGTGGTAAATAAATAGATACGTGTTCAAAATCTTAGTGTGAGAAACAGATATTTATCAAATCTGTGCTGGCTTTTATCTCTTTTCCTATTTGGAAGAACAAGGGGTATAGAATGCCTTATTAAAATTTCCCCAACATTTTGCTTTCTAATAGGAAATACACTTTTTATAGGATTAACATATTTTCACATTACTTCTAAATTAATTTCCATATATAGCTTCTCATCAAAGTGGGATAAATTGATAAGGTAAATTAATTAGCTTTTTGGCACTGGCCTGCTATCTAACATAAAGAAGGTGAAATTATTAATTGCAGAACGGTACCATATAAAAATATTTACAACTTGGTGAGGCAGCTATTGTCGGATCTGGGATTTGATTTTACCCCACTTACAAACTAATACATGAGCCTGTTGCTGTTTCATTTCATTAGTGCTGGCTGAAGACTTGAGATCCTGAATCAGAAACACAGGACTCTTTGACTCATGGCACAGAAAGCAGCACGAGCATCAGCATATTTATATTGGCTCCCCTGTCCCCAAGTCCCCCAGCATGACCCAATATGCTCATTGGGTTCAACGCATACAGGAGGTTTGCATCACAGTTAAAGAACAGTGAACTTGGAGAATCCACTACTTTTTTTTTTAAAGATTTTATTTATTTATTCATGAGAGACAGAGAGAGAGAGAGAGAAGCAGGCTCCCAAGGAGCAGGGAGCCCGATGCGGGACTCGATCCCAGGACGCTGGGATCATGACCTGAGCCAAAGGCAGACGCTTAACCATCTGAGCCACCCAGGCGCCTGGAGAATCCAATACTTTTTAAAAAAAAAAAATTATTTCTTTATTTGAGAGAGAGAAATACTGCAGGAATGAGCAGACTCTGCGCTGAGCATGGAGCCTGATGCAGGGTTCGATCTCACGACCCTGAGATCACAACCTGAGCCAAAATCAAGAGTCGTGAGCTTAACTGACTGAGCCACTACTTTTTAAACAAATAGTAAGCAAGCCTATTCTTTGTCTGGGGGGAATACACTTACCTCATTCTCTCAGAAGAGATTGGAAGTCCAATTCTGTCCTCGACTAGAAACTGGATGGCAAAAAAAGAAAGAAGAAAGAAAGAAAGAAAGAAAGAAAGAAAGAAAGAAAGAAAGAAAGAAAGAGAGAGAGAGAGAGAGAGAGAGAGAGAGAAAGAAAGAAAGAAAGAAAAAGAAAGAAAGAAAGAAAGAAAGAGAGAAAGAAAGAAAGAGAGAGAGAAAGGAAGAAAGAAACTGGACTACAAGACATCTGTACTCGCTCCCAATGCTGGTATGCTAAGGTCTCTGATCAAAAATTGTGTTTTTCTGTTGAGTTAGAAGAGTTCCTAATTCAATCACAGTTTTTAAACAGGTTTATGAAGATAGACTTTTTCAGTGATAAATTTCATGTGATTTCTGGTTCTGAGAACCTCCCTCTGCCTGATGCCAACAACTTAAGGCAAAATGAGTAAAATGCAGTGATTTCACAGATATTCAAGTTTAACACACAGTCAGACTGGGGTCCCCCCCTCCTTCCCTGGGGTTTAAAGCTCTTGTGACTGGCCCAAATGTGGTGGCATGAGTGAGCATGGGGATAGGAAGATGTTCACTTCCTGATCTGCTTAGGGCCGAGGCTGGCTGCCTGTTCCACATTTGTCGTGTACAAGTGGGCCATAGGCAGGATCCCCTTGGATGGACGGTGAAGTCCTCAGAAAAAGAGAAGAGCACAGCAGGTAACAGAAGTATGACCCCACCACACAAAGCTAGCCAAACATTGCTTGGTGATCAAAAGTGCTGGGGTGAGGGATGGAGATAAGACCCCAACTCTTGTGGAATTAAGTCCCTTGTTTTCAGGTTGCTTTTCTCCTATGGGAAGCCAGGCACAAACAACCTATGCAATTTGGGCCTGCCAGGTTTCAGAGCAAAGCAGCATCTAGAAATGAGCTCCTGAACGTTACTCTCAGTGACCAGGAGAGGGCACTTAGCACAAATGAATGAAAAAATCTTGCCAGCAGCGGATTCCTCTTGGACTCTACTACCTGCACTTTACAAATCAATTTATTTCACGCGCCCACAGCAAACGCCTTTTGATCTAAGGATAATTGTGGTTACACATTCTTCTTGGTGACAGTTCGGTTCCCTATAATGTACCAGGTGGCCGAGATACATACAGGACACAGAAACAAATCCATATGAGTAAAAAATAATTTCAGAGGCAAGAATTTATTTTTGGAGACAGTCTCCCAAAATGAACATTTCAGAAGAATTGAAATGTGTTTAAGGAATCTTTCAGAAGAAGGAAAACATACTTACTGAAAACTTCCTGTACGGAAGGACTTCTGATTCATTCTCCCTCCCATTTCTTACACACGTATGTGGCTGGGTTCAGACTGAGCTCAAAGAATTCACCTCTGAACACACTAAAACAGGGGAAATAATATTATTCTATCATAAAACAAAATGGGACGCAATATCTGCCCCCCACCACCCGCCCCACCAAAAAACCCCCCAAAAACTTGAATTCTATGTATTTCCTTTTAGGTCTTGCACAGATATAAACAACAATAAACTGGCCAACCATATTCTTCAGGCATATAATTTTCTTTCTTCCCAAAGTGGACACTCCTTGGGAAAATACAAATAAGTTCTAATTGCAAAGCCCTCAACAGAAAAAGAAAGTAGGCCACCTTGACCAGAGCACAAAATAATCTTTTCCAAGAGCACTTGAATGAGCGCCTCATTACTCAAGGAAAAAATACATACCAAGATTTTTTACTACTTTATTTTGTTACATTTTCAAATACTTTTTATAGCCATGGGGAAAAAAAACCACAACATATTGATGAATCGGTTTCTCCAAAACAAAACCATTATGTCTTTTAATTTTAGCCTGCAAGTTGCTCCCCATCTCCAGTATTTGAGAAATAATAACACTGTTGCAGAGTGTGGCTGAGGGACTCGCTCAGGGACACACAATGTGTCCAACTTTGAGGGTAATATTCCTGCACATGAGGCACTGATTTCACACTATAAAATCATCTACAGATTCCATACTGTGTTTGTCCTACTAGGTATAAAGAAATCTCCATAATCCGAAGTGATAATGGCTTAATTTACATAATAGCCACTGTAACCAACTTTAGTTCAGGAACCTAATTATTTACCATTCAGAGGAAGTACATTTTGCTCTTGGCTGACAATTTTTGTCCATGATATTAGTAATGATAAACAAAGCTCTTATTGAGTGGCTGTTATGTGCCATTATCCTCTCAATCATCTGATAGCTTTTATTGTCCCCATTTTACAGAAGAAAAGACTGAAGGGCTCAGAGAGGTCAAGTAATTATCCCAAAGTATCGAGCAATTAGTGCAGAAGCAGAGAGGGCACCAGTCGGTCAGACTCCTCAACCTTGCTGTCGCCACCACCCCTCACTTCTCCTTAACTGCATATATTATTTTTCAAAATTGAAACATAGATGCCATTTTCTATTCATAGCAATAGTAACTACTTTCCTAAATCTCTATTTTTCAATTTAGGGCAGAAAGGGATTACAAAACAAATTGTGTGTTGCACCTACTAAAAATCCAGAAAGTACGATGAATTCTTTTTAAAAAAATATTTTATTTATTTATTTGACAGAGAGAGACACAGCAAGAGAGGGAAAACACCAGGGGGAGTGGGAGAGGGAGAAGCAGGCTTCCCGCCAAGCAGGGAGCCCAAGGCGGGGCTCGAGCCCAGGACCCTGGGACCATGACCTGAGCTGAAGGCAGACGCTTAACGACTGATCCACCCAGGCGCCCCAAGTACGATGAATTCTTATGATAAAAAGTACACTTGCATTACTAGGTTGAGTACACGATACTTCGTACATTTTTCTGAGACATCTTGTTATTAATAAATATTAAGGCATTTTTTCTCTTTATTTATTTAATTTTCAAGCACAGGTAAAAATCTTGTTGTTACATACAGCCTTTAATGATCTAATAATCAAGTTCTTGAAACAACAATATACGCTCCTCTATGATGAAATATGAATTTCAGGAGGTTTAAGTAGATTCTCTTCAAAATCTGTCCACATGCTTATGCTTGGAGGACCACACAACTTTTTAAATGGCTTTTATACTCTTTATCAAGTTCAAACTAGGTGACGTTATGTGCTTTAGCAAACCCAAGGCCTATTTTTCAAAGATGAGGTACATAACATCTCAGGAGTGCATACAATCCTCGGGCGCCTGGGTGGCTCAGTTGGTTAAGTGACTGCCTTCGGCTCAGGTCATGATCCTGGAGTCCCGGGATCGAGTCCCGCATTGGGCTCCCTGCTCGGCACGGAGTCTGCTTCTCCCTCTGACCCTCCCCCCTCTCATGTGCTCTCTCTATCTCATTCTCTCTCTCAAATAAATAAATAAAAAATCTTAAAAAAAAAAAAGTGCATACAATCCTTTCGAACAGTTTTCCATCTTCCTGAGAGTTACCAGTGTCAAAACAACAAGCAAAGTTTTTCATGTGGTTCCTGGCTGCCCCGGCCATTCCTTGGCAGGAGACTTGGGGAAAATACCCAGAAGATGAAAAGACAAAAGATAGAATTCTGGGGCTGCAAGTTCCCCACCTTGGCTCCTGCGCTCTCCCCCAGTTGTAGCAATCCAACCCCAGCCTAATCCAGGTGTCTGGAGGAGACCGTGTAAGTGGCTGCTCAAGGGTCAGAGAGCCGGGCTGTTGAAGCAGATGCAGGAGACAGGCTTTTCCTGTGTGTCTCCCGAGCTCTTTGTGGACAAGGATGAAGTCCTCCCGGCCAGGACTGGCCTGAGGGCAGCTTAGCTGTCAGGCCCGGTGGGATGTGGCATTCCCTCTCACAAGCCCATCCACCTGTTCTCTTCAAACGTGATACTCCAATGCCGTGAGAAAGGGACTTCACCACATTCTGTTCTGCTGTATTCACCCCAGCTCTGTCCTCTACCTTGGGGGTGCCCCTGGGGTGTTAACAAGAAAGACAGCAGGCTGGGGGGACATGCACCCTAGGAGGACCCAGCCCAGGCTCCAGGTCACCCGAGTGGCAGATACACTGGTATCTGAGAGGTAGGAGAGTAAGGGATAATTATTTTTCTCTACATATCCTTTAACAGTGCCTTTTGAATTTCATGGCATGTGCACTATTTAGGTTAGTCTTTTCCTTTAAAGAGTAGGGGCTTTGCGGTTAAACGGCTCTAGATCAAGTCTCATTTCTACCCGTCTAGACAGATTACTTAACCCCTCATCTGTGCAATGACAATAAGACCCTAAGCAGAAAGTGTTTGCCATTTTTAAAAACGGTCCATCTGAAATAGCAGTAACGAGTTGGTTGTGGTAGATTTTCAGCCGTTCTGACGACATGCGGGACACATGGGGCAGTGGGGTTTCCCGGATGACGCAACAGTTGTTTCTACCACCCATTCCTTTCCCTTCTTTCCGGCAATCACACCCACATATTCCTTTGGAGAACTACCATCTTCCCAATTCTCAAACAATCTGTTTTTGAGTGGACTTGATGCTTGGTACTGGGGATTGACATGGAACTGAGAGCTGACCAACCCGAGCTGCATGCCCTGGTCCTAGTGAGGTAGAAGGCAACAATTAGCAAGATTGTCTTCAACAGACCGGGAACGGTTCTCCTAGGGATTGCACTCCTTCCTGCCCAGACCACACATCCATTGGTCACTGGCTGGGAAGACATTTCCTCTTCTGTGTAGACCCCAACTCTCTTCCGGCTAGCCCCACAAGCACTGTTTTCAAGAAGCCATTTCATTCTTCTATGAGGCCAACTCCTTCTGTGCAGTGGGGTACCCGGTGAGATCTCCAAATCTTGTGAGCATCAGCGCATTTCCTCTTTAGTAAACTTGCAGTGTTTTGAAGTGCAAAGCACTTCTGAGATCAGATTCTACTTCCGGGTCTGGAGGAAATGGGGGAGGTAGGATGGGACACGAGGCAAATTAGCATCCCCAGGCAAAGTGACTACATCGGCAAAGATCACTGGGGGTTTTTAAAGCAGGGAAAGACTAGTACATGAGGTTGGAGGGGCTACATTTGCTGTCACGGGATGGTCGGTGGCTTTAGTTTTGGATAAGCAGAATTTTCCAAATCTTCTCAACGCTCACCTCTCCAATTCTCAGAGCCTTCCTCTTTCCCAAGCAATGCAGTTTCACATAAGAAATCTGGCAAGTCTGTGAATTCAACCTATGCTGTAATTTGAGAGGCCATAGGGTCAGACTGTGTGATTGATTTCTGGCTACCAACAACCCACAAAAGAGAAAATTATTTTAAGGCTAAAAATTCCCTGGTTCCTTCGTTGTAGTGAGCAGAAAATTTAAAGCCCTCAATTTCTCATTTCTTTTTTTTTTCTCTCATTTCTTTTTTTAATCTCTCTCAGTAGCCAGTTTTCCCCTGTTTGTCATGTTACCCTGTGCCATGGCCCTTATCTCTCAGTTATCAAAGCTATCTGGTTTTCATGGAAAGATTTTATTATTCATTTATTTGAGAGAGAAAGAACACTCAAGCAAGGGGAAAGGCGGGGTGGGGGGAGGAGAGAGACTCTTAAGCAGACTCTCTGCTGAGTGTGGAGCCTGAAGCGGGGCTCCCACGACCCCGAGATCATGACCCGAGCCAAAATCAAGAGTCAGACGCTTAAACGACTGAGCCACCCAGGTGCGCCTCAAAGCTATGTTTTCTATAGGCACTTTATTCCAGGTGCCGCGAACTACGATTATTCCATCATTTCATGGTAAGTCAATCCTCATTTCCTTCAAACCCAAGTAGGCTGAATATCTAGCCTACTGTCTCACATGCTGTTATCAATCAAGTTGCAGTCAGAGATAACAGAAAACGCTCTATTTTAAGCAGGAAATAACTTAAATCAGGGAATTAGGTCTTTATAAAATCCTTGAAAGAGATGGAGAATTGGATGCAAGCCCGGCCTCCAGCAATAATTGCAGAATGAGTCTGTAACACTGGCTCGCCAAAGGAACCGTTACCTAGACCGCATTTAGAAAAGCTGGGAAGCTGGAAGCTCTCCCTGGAACGTTTCTCTAGGAACACTTACCTTAGCTGCAGTCCAGGGATCTGGAAGGTACAGCCGTTAGCTCCAGAGCCATCTTGCCCCTCCTGGACTCTGTACTAGCCGTAGCCCCGCAAAGCCACAGAATCGACCCTGCGAGCTTGGCAGCAGGCAACCCCAATTCCCACATAATCACGCTTGCCAGCGAAATCAACAGAAACGGAAGAAAGAGAAACTCTGCCTCGCCTCCGTTTCAGGTTTTGTGCCTCCTATCTGATTGTAGAGACTAATTTTTGAACCCTAGCTTCGGGGGTCTCTGAGAGGTGCAGATGTGAGCTTTCCTACCTTAGCAGTTCAGGAAGTCTTGCCATGGGGAACGACATCCCCCATAAAATCCCAAAGCAAAATTCTAACGCGCCTGAAACAAATGACTTCATTTATTCTTGGATTCGTAATAAATGTAGTTCTTGGATTCTTCACAGTTACACAATGTTAATAAGCTCCGTTCTGAGTCTAGCATCAGCTTAAGCACCATGTTTTTCCCAGCTAGCTGCCATTCTGTTGGGCCTATCCTACTTCTTACGCTTCCTCCTCGATGTGGTCTAGGGCTGAATTCTAAGCAAAGCAAGTCAACTTCGAGGGATTCGTGGACTGAAAAGTTCTCCGAATATCCTTTTAAATCATGTTTAAATTTATTTAAAGTAGTTTTGAAGGTTAGGCTTCATGTCTTAGGGGAAGAGGCATGGAAATATTTCAGATACTACAGATGGAAGGGAGGACTATTATCTCCTTGAGCACTTCTTGTTTGGTTGGTTTACCTGTTTCTTAGAAAATGTGGGATCTTTCTATTTACATTAATGGACAAAGAAGCCAAATAATAGTATAGTAATTTTCCAACATAATGGATATTAAGGTGACTTACGTGCAAGGGAAAAATAGAATGGATGAGGCCTGCTGAAGTCCCTAAACAGCCCCTTGCACATGGAGCCACACTCGCGAAGTCTCCCCTGAGATGTGCACAACCACATCTCGTGGTTTAGGATTTTTAAAGTATGGACTAATCAAACAAGAGAAAAACTTTATACTTTTTCATTGTTTAGGTTAATGGTTTGACTTTTAAAAGCAACAGTGAATTGTTGACAGATATGTTCAATGGATTGAAATAAACAGGGGGAGGAAACAAAATGTACTGTAATCATGTTCAGAACCTCACAAAGGTACAACCGTGAAGAACTCTTTAAAATTTAAAATTATTCTTTAATTGTTCTCTACGTTTGGGTACATCCTAACTAACACTTCAGAGATAAACCAGCCCATTTGCAAAGGAATTTTTTTTTTTTAAGTTACATTTGGCACTCAGGATATACCATTTGCGATTTAGTTGCTTACACCTGTATTCTGCATTTCTTCAGGTTTGCTCCACACACGGCCAAACTGGAAAGAACAGCAAGGAAATTCAGAGAGAAAAATGTCAACGCCTGGATCTGGACACTGGGGCTGAGAACCATGTATTCGGTGGTGCTTGGTTGATCAGTGATGCTGTGGCCCCAGGGTCCCTGTCACTGCCTCAGTTCCTCACAGCATGGGGCTTCTTTCCACTGCATGTGTGTTCTTAAATAACTGACCGCCCTTTCTTAACATGACCTAAGGGTGGTCTTTGTACTTACATATCCAAAAGAGTATAATTTAATAGGCAGTGTACTGCTACAGTATAAAGAACAACAACAACAACAAGAGTAGAGGAAAAAAGGCAGAGAAATGGTTAAGAGAAAGGGAGAATCAAGAGCACAGGCGAGCGAAATTCAATATTCAATTTGAAGAAAACATATACCCCGTTTCTTGGATGTGCTGAGTGAATCCATCCATAAATCTCTTCTTCCAGCATATGGGCTTGACCTACCCACCAACTTTCCAACAGACGAATGTCTCCACCCAACTACTCGTTCCAGAGTTATACTTATTGAGTCAAATGCCTTGGCCATTCTAAGAAAATTCCACAAGTAACAATTACTGTACTTGGCAGGAGGCCTGGTAATACCCGGCTAGGACTTTATTTTTTTATTGATTTAAAAATACATTTCTAAAATATTTCTCAGATTTATTGCTACTTAGGAAAGTGTATTATCAAAATATAAAGTGAAGAATGAACTAGAAGAAGTAATTTAGGCTAATAAGTAGATAATAGTATTCCAAATCGATAGGCTATTGAATTAGAATCTAAATATAATTGAGTCCCTGTCCCCAAATGGCCTATTTTCAAATAGTAAATAAAAGCAGTTGGAATCTTTACGAAGTCTCTTGGTGGGGTAAAATGCCTACAAACGGATCGTGTGTTGTTAATACAAGCCACATGACTTAACATTCTTTTTAATGGATCATTTTCTTACTTCTCAACTCTTTATAAACTTAGCTCGGCCCCTCAACGTGATCTTCCCTCTGCCACCCTCTCTCTCATCTGCCTCCTTATAGAGGAGGGACCCTCCTACCAGTCTCTCCCCAACAGCTAGGGCTGCCTACAGATGCTCTCCCTGCTGCATGACTTTCCCTCTAAGTTTACTCTTGCCCTGGGCTTCGACTGCTTTTCTCGTAAGAATCATCATCCCATCACTCAAACTCTGCTTAGAAAATGAGATCCAACCAGAAAGACTTTTTTCTGCTTGGAAGAAAACAAAGGGTTGAGGGAGACTACGGATATTTGCGAAGTAATTTTCTATTTTCTCTGTTACCTTTGGCCCCATTGGATCTTTATTCACACTACCACGAGGAGAATACCGTATGTATTTGTACAACTCACCACTGCCACGCATCACACTCCGACATGCTTCTCTTCTTCTCTTGGGTCACACGGGCCCCCACCATGTACAGTGGAAAGCGTACTACGCCCACGTCCATCTAAGTTTCTCCTATAAACCTGTAAAGGAAATGCATCAGCAGTAGGATTTTAATGCCCACCCAGGATATTCATTTTCAGTAACATCAGGATGAGGTGATTTTATAGAATTCTTCTTCTTCTTTTTTTTTTTTTTGAAAGAGAGAGAGAGTGCATGCATGCACGAGCGGGAATGGGGCAGGGGCAGAGGGAAAGGGGGAGAGAGAATCTTAAGCAGGCTCCATGCCCAGCACAGAGCCTGATGCAGGGCTTGATCTCACAACCCTGAGATCATGACCTGAGCCGAAATCAAAAGTCAGACACTTAACCAACTGAGCCACCCAGGTGCACCGAGAATTGTTTCTATTACATGGGCACTTGACCCCTAGATGACCTGCACCAACATAATTGAAGCAGTATGGGACCAAACCAACCCACCAAAGTTTTGGGTAATCAGAAATGGTCCAGAAAATTTTTTCTCCTATTCTAGGTACTATAAAATATAGGGAATTGGGTAGCTGAAAAATTATATTGCTGTTAAACAAGGAGGACCCTTCCCAACTTGGCACACCCCTGACAAGGGTGCCTCAGGGTCAGAAACCTCACTTTAAATAAAGCAACCCACTTAGAGAGGCTGAGTCAGCCTTGCCTCATCGCTTCTTCTTCAAGTCCTCCCTAGATCTGGGGTTTAGGCTCTTTCATCTGTAATGCTCCTGCAGGGAAGCTCTTGGCCCACAGCAGCCCCAGTTAACTTCACTAACCACAAAAATTCAGGGAGATTCTGAGCAACTATTGTAAAGTTGATGTCTGCTTAATGTATTCTGAAGTCTAAGACGGTTTAATCATTCTTCCTAATCAATCCTTCCCTCAGGAACTTGAGCCAGGCAATTTTGAGCCTATAACAGACTCTACTGCCCCCTAGAGGAGGACTCACTTCAATGGTTTTCTGTAAGAATGCAAGAGCAGTTTCTACCCACTCACAGTTAGGAACTTGACACATGACCTCCAGCCACTCTCCATCCTGCCATACACTCATTCTTGAGCAGCGAGGAAGTCCACTATGGAAAGGAAAGTACTGTGTGGCTTGGACCCCACTAGACCTATAGAAAACATTTTTCTGTCTCCAAGGAGGTCTCCTAAAGCAGTTCCAAGTCATTTGCTAACCACACCTAAAGTTCCATTTCTTGGGTTCCTGGTGAGACACCTCCCAAGAATTCCTCAAATTCCTAGTAGTAAGTAGCCTGTATCGGTAAATCCAGAAGCTGTTTGACTTCAAGTGTCCCAGTGGAAGCCATGTTCTGAGGACATGAAATTTTTGGAAGGCGAGTGGAGACATTAAAATAATAAAAGCAGGTCTACTATTGTCTTCTTTTCTTTTAGGAAGTGTTACAAGAAATGGAAGAAAAATTCCAAGCGACTGAGAGTCTACTGAGAATGGATTAAAAACCAAGCTCATAGATTCCATCACTACAATGCTACAAAAATCTAGTTTCTACATTAGAGCATCCTGTCTGCCAAATTGACATTTTGCTTCAGTACATCTCCACAATATTTCACTGGCTTTCAGTATTACTCTAAAACTCACTGGCATTTGTTTTGGGACCACTTTCTCATTTATAGCTATTCTGTTCATAGGCAGGCATGGGGTAAGTATTTAGTTCTTACAATTATTATATACTAGCCTCAAAATTCTGAAAAGTAGTCCTTAACATGTAACTTAAATAGAACTTGGGCTCCATACTAACTCAGCAGGATGTCAATTCAATAAATAATAGTCAATCATCCTAATAGCAATTAAGCAATTAGAAACTTTAGTCAGTCTCCAAGGAAAATGCCAAAATAGGGGGTACATACTTAAGACATAGACCGTTTTCTTTTAAAATCTCTTTAGACATCACACAGTCTCAATCTCTAGCCAATATGAAATAAACATTGAATATTTAAGACAGATCTCTGTTCTCAGAAACTAAGTTGGAGTACCATCATGGCAGACAAGTCTTTTTGTTAAAGGTGATTAAGAACGATGCAGCACATTATAGCAGTATTTTATTAGTATTTTCCTTAGTATCACCAGGAAAGTATATTGTTTCTTTCTAGAAATAATCAATTTGATAACACCTGTTTATTTATAAGGAAATAAGTAATATGTGTCAATTTGTTCTCACTAATCACTTATTTAAAACTGATTATTAGTACGAGGTTATAACATAGTAAAAATGTATTGATAAAGAAAACAGTAATTTCTGTTTACATTTATTCTTTGTTCCTATAGCTACTAGTAGGGGATATTTTCCTTTTTTGAAAGCAAGTCTTTAATGGAGACACTTAGAGAAAAGCCTATTTGATTGTGTACATAAGTGTCAACACAAACAAAGTCTGCTGTAGTAATTTGTGGATTTCCTCTGTGGTCGGTTTAAAAGATCGCTAAATGATCATTTAGCACTTCACATATGAAAATATCATCATTTGGAATGCAGCTGGAGTTGCTCTTAGCAGGGCTCTGTTATTTCCTAGGACAAGTCATAGTATTTTTAGGAACCCTATCTCAGTGCTCATGCATGCATTTTGCCACATAAACTTTGCAATTTAATGTTAAATCATTGTAAATTTCCTTCTCCTCATCTCATTCACAATCCACCACACAATTATTGTTGAGCTGCCCAAAGGCCGTTCTCAACAAAGGGCAGTGTGTAAAATATCCAGAGTTCCAAGAAGATGTGAGTAACAGCTCAGTTAAACGAATTATTCATTTTATAAATGAAAATTTCCATAGGATAACTCTGAAATTCTTTAGTCTAACAGAAAACTGCTTTGTTTACAATTAAGTTACCCTTACCCTTTTTAAATTAAGAAACATGTAGATACTGGTAGATGTCAGTGTGAGAGCCTGACTAAATCCACTTTGGTGTGGTCAAGTATTGGGCAAGATTTCCCATTCACCTCCGCCAAGACCCTGTCACTTCAGTGCGATTAAGGTTCCAATTGCTTCAGCCCAAGACCCCTGGAGCAGACGCTCTGCTCTTCTGGTTAAATTATGCCCATTTCTCTCCCAAGTGAGTAAATATGTAAGTTCCCATTCTGAGACAACTGAAGTGACTTTTCATTTGGCACACTGATTCTGGGAGTGTAATACATGTTTGTTGAAACCATACCAGGCTGGGACAAAGTATTTTTATGATTACTACTTATTAACATGTATTGAGAACAGATACTGTACTTGGTCCACACACAATACATAAAGAAAGTCATCATTCCTACAGATGGAAATAAACAGCTTGGATGAATACACTGATGAAATTTATACCCTTATGGAAATGATAGTTCAGTTGGAAAGACAAACACTGAACACATAATTTGGGCAAGGCCAGCTTTACAAAGAAGTGTGGTATACTATGTATGTGCAAAAGACAAGGAGCTGACCTTGTCTTGGGGTTAAGGGAAAGTCTCCAGAAAGAAATGACCTTCAACTGAGATTTGAAGAAATAGATCAAGTTGGCTAGCAAAAGAGAATAGGAAAGAGTGGTTCACGTAAAAAAGACCCTGATGGGAGAGGGCATGACAGTTTGGTCTGGAAATTGCAACAAACAGCAGGAGTGTAAAGGAGGTAGGGCTGTGAGGAGAAGGGGTTGGGGGTGCCATTGAACCTGCAGAGGTAGGCAGGAACAGCATCCATTAGGCCATAGCATGGGTTTTCTTCTTTATCTTAAGGGCAGTGAGAATCTCCTAAATCATTGTAACAATAGGAATGGCACAGTCAGAAGTATGTAATGAAATTATCCTGGCTGCTGTATGGAATATGTGAATGGTGTGCATGGGTAAATGTGGGGAAAATGGTTAGGAAGTTATTGCCTGAGGGAGAGATAACTGGTGACAGGGACAGGGTGTTTGAAATGAAGACGGGGAGAGGTAGAAATGCCTAAAAACTTAAAGCAGGTCCAATGGACCATTTGGTGGGTTGGATACTGAGTTAAAAGACTGAGCGACCTGAGGGATGACTTCCCTGTTTCTGGACTAGCCAGCTGGGGATATGGTTACTAAGATGAATGACAATAAAGGAAAAATTATGGTGCAGAAAAATAATGTTTTGGACATATTATATGTTAAAAGTTTGGGAATAGATACATATGTATTAATGTATTATTAACCATACATTTAAAAATTATTTCCTTCTTATCCAGAATTAAACACAACTCTCATACATACAAATATTGCTCCTGTCTCCTCTTATGCAACCCTTTTGTCGATTCTATGATGGGTTAAAATTATTTAAAAAGTAAATAATATACCTTACAATATTTTTTATCTTTTAGCCTTTTATGAATTACTATAATTAGTTGAAAAGTATTAATATCTGAGATTAAATAGCAAGTGAATATTTTTGAAAATATCTGGTTATTTTCAATATTGTGATTATGTGAAATGAATTATTCATGTTCTTTTCAATAGGTTTTTTTTATGGTTGAAATTAGTTTCCCTAATAAAATGATTCATTCACAGATAGAATAAAGGATGTATCCTATATATTTCTGAGACAAAGATATAACTGAATGTAGCTGTATGAGTGATCTCATGTGAAAATAGCGGAAGAACCACTCACCTAACCCAAAGAATTGTGAAATAACCTAGGTTCTTTTAAGCACAATGTTTTGGGATGGTTTGTTATATGGCACTAGTTAACTGATATGGTATTGTTTTTTTCATTACCTATTTTCTAAAATTGTTTACATAAAATCATTCTGGGTATTTCTTGACCTTTTCTTTCTTTTATTTACATCCACCACACCTCTTTTGCTGTCTCTTGGTATTCTCCTCCTTAATGAAGAAAAGTTTTTAAGAGGATATAAAGTCAATATATAAAATCAGTTGTATTTCTATAAACTAGCAACAAACAACAAGAAAATTAAGTTTAAATATTTTCATTTATAATAAGCTCAAAACACATAAAATACTTACGAATAAATTAAAACAAAAGATGCCTAGCTTCTATACTGAACATTACAAAACATTGCTGAAAGACATCAAAGAAACTCTGAATAAGGGGAGTGATATACCATGTTCATGGATTGGTAAATTCATATTATTAAAATGTAAGTGGTCCCCAAATTGATCTATAGATTCAATGTAACCTCAATCAAAATTCCAGTTGTATTTTAGGTAGAAATTAACAGGCTATTTCTGAAGTGCATGTGGAAATGCAAAGAACCTAAATTGAACCAAATATTTTTAGTAAAAAAATAGAATATTGAAGGACTTTCACTATATCTAGTTTCAAGGCTTACTATCTACAATAACCAAGACAGTGTGGTACTGGCATAAGAATAAGTAAACACATCAGTGAAAAATAATAGGAAATCCAGAAAGAGGCCTATACATATAAGGTAAACTGATTTTTGATATAGCTGCCAAGGGGCATCTTAGAGAAAGAAGAGTCTTTTCAACAAATAGTGCTGTCTCAATTGGATATCCATGTGGAAACAAATAAACCTCAACCCCTATCTCACACTATACCCCAAAATATTTTTAAATGGATCACAGACCTATAGATAAAGTTACAAAGCTTTCAGAAGAAAACATTGAAGATACACACTTGTGAACTTGGGCTAGAAAAAGATTTCTTTGACAGGACACAAAAAGCACTAACCATAAAAGAAAACAAACTGGTAAACTGGATTTTATCAAAATTACAAACTCTTGTTGTTCAAAAGACATCATTAAGAAAATGAAAAGATAAGCCTACACACAGAGAAAATATTTGTAATACATATGTCTCACATAAATAAGTCTGTGTCCAGAATGTATAAAAACCTCTTACCCCTCAATAAGAATATTAAAAAACATTAAAAATTGGCCAAAGATCAGAATATATATTTCACAAATGTGTAGCATATGAAAAATAGCACATGAAAGATATGCTCAAAATCATTAGTCACTAAAGAAATGCAAATTAAAACGACGATGAGATACCACTTCACAGCCAATGGCTAAAATGGAAAAAGACTGAAATATCCAGGGGTTGGCAAGGATGTGGAACAACAGGAACTCTGTATGTGGCTAGTGTGAAGGTAAATAATACAACTACTAATAAAAAGATTTTATAATTTCTTGTAAAATTAAACATATATCTACATATACTACATATATATATATATATATAAACACATACTCTAAAGATGCAACAATTCTGCCCCTAAGTATTTACCAAAAAGAAATGAAGAATACATGCATAGAATAATTTATAGATGAATGCTCATAGCAGCTTTATTCATTAAATAGCCCCATCTGGAAAACATGTAATTTCATAGCATGAAATACTACTCACTAAGAAAAACAAATGAACCTCTGATTAAGCAACAACACGTATGAGTTTAACAGACATGCTGAGCAAAAAAACGGACACAAAAGGGTACCTTCTGTATAATTCCCACTTACATGAACTTCTAAAGGAGATAAAACTAGTCTAAGTGGAAAAAAAAAAATCAGAGCTGTGGTTTCCTGGGCAGGGGTGGAGTGGGCTTATGGGGAATTTATGAAATAATATGGAAATAATCTGTGTCTTCATTGTAGTGCTGGTTTCGAAGGCATATACACATTTGCAAAAATTCTTCAAGCTGTACACTTGAAAACTATACATCTTATTTTATGTAAATTATATCTCAATAAAGTTTATTTTTCATGGAATGTTCCTGCCCCAAAGTAACAAAATAGGCACATTAAAAAGTAAAAAGAATGTCTCCGTTTCAATGTTTAGAGAAAGTCTTTTTGCATGATTGTCTGTATACAAAATAGTCTTTGTTGACATCGAAATTCGAAATTCGAATACCCAAGTACCAAGTAGTAACAATAGTCTTCATCTACATAGTGCCTAATATAAGCTAGATTCTCTGCCATACACTTAACAACAATCCTGCAAGGTAGGTCTTACTATCTTTATTTTTGGTTGAGAAACTTGAGTCTCAAAAGAGTTAAGGAACTCGTCCAAGAACTCCCTGTTAGTAAACAGTAGAGGTAAGAGTTTCTCCAAGGACTGTCTGTCTCTATCACCCTACTACATGTCATCTTCCAGTTGACTTGTATATCACACCTATTCCAAAGCCATTTACCTAGAGGCACTAGGTAAGTAATGATTGCTAGTCTACTCATTAATTTGCCTTGGCCATAATCTCCTTGTCATGTAGCCTTGAATGAATCGTTCAGCCAAATTTCTCCAATCATTAAAACAATGAAAATTAAAAAAAAAAAAAAAACCCTAATAGCTCCCCTCTACTTCACATGGCAAGAGTTTAATGTGGTGTGTGTTTAATAGGATAGATCTGGGTTCAAGATCTAGCTCTGCCAATTTTTAACTGAGCATGTCACTTTATCTCTCTAAGTTTCATTGCTTTATCCATAAAGTATTAATAACCACTTTCACGGGGTGTTGTGAGGATAAGATGAGGTAGTGCGCTTAAGCATTCAGCATTGTGCCAAGAACACAGTAAATGACAAGAAATAGAAATGTGTATTATTAATGAGAGAACAGGTATTGTCCTGTTAGAGAGGGTGCTTATTTTTCTTATTGTTGCATATTTCCTTATTATTTCCTTCCTCTACTACAGACCAATTTAGCAAGCTTGGAAAGGCCCTCAGTAGTCAACTTGATTATTTTGGCATTGGCGATTCCTTAGCTGCAGATCATTTTGAGGTTATATACATTCATTTAAGATTTTTCACTTGGTATTTAATATTTCCATTGAATATTTTCCAATATACCATTAATACCTTGTATTAATTATTTCCCAAATCTTACATAGACCATGGACAATAGAGTATAAAAGATATGTCATTGGCAGAAAAACCTGTCTTGTTCCCATAAGCAGCCCAGAAGAATGGTCAAACTGTCTAGTGCCGTTAGGAGACCTATATGAGACACTGTTCCCAGAGACTTTATGAGCTTCAGTTTTTCTCTTTTTATTAGCTACCTTCTGGAAGAAATGACTATGATCCACGTAATAGTTGAAAGGTAAGAAAACAAAACAGGTAGAAGGCAAAGAAATACATCTTTACAACAATGTCCTAACTGGGCCTGCTTTAAGAGACTCTCACTGCTTTAAGAACCATTACACATAAATCTTTGATTCTGTGCTTAAGATGCCATATAATCAAGAGGAAGCAAGATGGTCTCAATGAGTAGTATTCCAATAATAACAAAAAGAGAAAGAACTATGATTCTCAAAACTGACCTCAAGTACAGTTAGGAAACAGGTTTTTCTCTTCATAGCCCCACCAATATCTTCCTTCTATTCTGCCTCTATTCCAAACACCCATAACACTCAAATGTTCTGAGATATATTCTTTTATAGGGGAGGGGAGAAAAAAAAAAAAACCCACAACTCCATATAATTTGTATTAGGTTGTTAGTACTTTGTCATCTTGTTCCCCCTGGGCCCCAAAAGAAAGCAGGACACCTAGGGTTAAGTTAAAAAGAGAGATGACAGGTTGGCTTCAATCATTGCAAGTGATGGGCAGATGAAGGAGATGCCCTAGTTAAGCGTAAATGTCCTCCTAACCTCTATCCCACCATCTCAGAGGATCACACCTAGGTTATATGAAACTAAATGACTTCCAGCGTTCTCTGGCAGTGAAGCTGAATCCAGGAAGAGTGGAGGGGCAGGTAGGACAGGACTGGACCAGGGAGTACATTACGCTCTCCATTAGAAACAGGAATGACCCTAATACACTGCATGGCATGAAGAACAGTTGCTTCTTTGTCATTGGACTGTCCATCAAGCCCCATCCAATCACTTGGACTTCACTTGTAGGCAGTTTTGCCAACTGGCTGACCCCTTATTTTTGTGGTCACTATCACCAAATTACTTTGAACTCTGATTCAGTGAATTCCAAAGAGCCATTCTCCTATCGTAAGTTCATCTCTTCTCATTTTTCCATTTCATTATAATGACTACCATTATTTACTTAATCACATATGAATATGCAGAAAAACACTAGAATGAAATACTTTTCAATTCCCTACGGTTAAGTTCCACATTTCCATTCCCTAGGTGGCCCAAGGGGATGGGTAACCAAAGAAGATATATTTAAAATTCATTATTTCTGGAATTCTTCTACTTAGTCTGTTTACAGAATTTTTTTTTCAGGCCATTCTTGACACACAGACAAGTGTGTACCAACTGTCTACTTTTTATATTTGGATGAGTACCTGGAATTGGTATGTGGCAGGAGACAAGAATGAAAAGGAAACACAAGAGCACTGTAAACTTGAAGACTAACTCACTCTTCACCTCCATTTTACTCTAAATAAAATGAGTTCCAGTTCTTTGTTTCACTCTGCTACCCTTTCTGAATTAATTTTTAAAAATGTGCTCCTTATTCATCTCTCAAGTCATCCTCCTTGTGTTGATGTCATACCTTCCTCTTTTCTCAATCATCTCCCCCCTACACACCTCCAACTTCCCACGTCCTTTATTTTATTTTCTGTGATGTTTTCCAAACTACATGGCACCAAAGCACATAAGAGCATTCATTTTTACTAAAGAACAAGGCTGATAAAAGCTTTCTGATCCCCAAACAAAAGAACTTATATTCAACCTGGAGTTCTTTAGTATTCTGGCCCTGGTCATTCAAGGGGCACTGTTCTATGGTTTAGGCTTTCTGCATAATTCTACTTTCCACTTCTATGAATTATCCCACAACTATAAATACAGTGAACAAATATTATGAACACGGCTTTATGACAAATTCCACTTCTTGGTCAATGAGCCAAACATTGTTTCAGTTTAAATTCTTGATATTGAATGGGTTGCCTGGTTGGCTCACCTGGTAGAGCATGCAAGTCGGAGTTGCGAGTTCGAACCCTACGCTGGGTATAGAGATTACTCAAAAATAAAATTTAAGGGGCGCCTGGGTGGCTCAGTCAGTTAAGCATCTGCCTTCGGCTCAGGTCGTGATCCCAGGGTGCTGGGTTGGAGCCCCAGCATTGGGTTCACTGCTCAGCGGGGAGTCTGCTTCTCCCTCTCCCTCCGCCCATCACCCTTTCCCTCTCCAGCTCTTGCTCTTTCTCTCTCAGAGAAATAAATAAAATCTTTAAAAAAAATAAACACAATTTTTAAAAATTCTCGATAACGATAGCCTAGAACCTAAAAAAAAGAATTAGTTCCATTTCAATACTCCTCTTCATATGGTCTATACTGCAGAACGGTCCACGAAAAGAAAGTCTCAAGGTCAGAGTGGAATCAGTTGTGGCTCTTACCAAAGCTAAAAAGCTGAAGGTGTTCTGATACAGCTGCCATTGTTGTTTTTGTTGTCTCAGTATTGATTAGAAGGCAGTGTAGTTCTGTCATTGCATAGAGAGTGCCGTTTGTGGTTACAGTATCCCCTACAGGCCTTGCACATACTTTCAACTGCCCCCCATGTGGTAGCCATATGTTTGTTTTCACTTGGCTGAGTCTTCAGCCAGAGAGAGTTTAGAGAAAGCGGAAGAGAGAGAAAACCAGCTAAACATCTTACTAGGATGAGTGACAAAGGGTAATATGTTTTCTTCCCTAAAGTACTGTGTGTGTGTTTAAAAGAAAATAAATATTGCATACCACTACTGTTCTAGTTATTTATACTCTGATAACACATTTTTAAGTCTGTTAGAACAAATCTGAAACAAATGATAAAGCTCATTTAGCTATAAATTCTGCAAATGAGGGAATCAGTTGACACTCATTGAGTGTTCATGTGTGTAAATCAACACGATGGTGTACCACATTTCACAGCATAAGTGTGATCAAGAGACATGTGTAAAGCAAAAATGTATACTGAATTTCACTGAAGGGAAATACGTAAAAAGGGAAAATAGCAGTCTGCAGACTCTAACTCACACATAAAATACACCCAAGGTTTTAAAGTCCAACTAAAGGAGTTATTTAATGAAATATTAATGATCATAATGCAACATTATAGTGAATAAATGGAAAGTCGCTGGAATTACTTAGACATTCACAAAAATCAGTGGCTTTAAGACTAGGAAAAACACTTTGAAAAGAATTTGAGTTAATCCTTGAATCCTACAGATAACAAAGAGCCAGGGAAAGTAAATCAGGTGTTCAAAGATACAGAGCTTTTTTTTTTTTTTTTTTTTTTTTGAGCACCAGGATGGGAAACAAGGGTATTTTAACTACTATCCAGCATAAACTTTCTACCCTCCCATTAGGGGTTGCTCTGGTCTACCAATCTGACAGTATCATCTCCACAGAAAAGATCTTCCCTCAGCGATGTGTGGTCAAGCGCTAGCAGTTACGGGATTCTCTTTCTGGGGAATAAGCTATTCATGGGCAGAGGAGAGATGAGAGATAATTACACTCTCTCCCTTCCTGCTTCCCCTATCATTTGGCCTGTCCATCCAAATTATATACACCTGCTTCTTTTTTCCTCCATCTTCTCTTAGTGGGTTTGGAGACATCAAGTACTTTGATTTTAAGTTCTGCGGCAAGTCTACAAAATGTCTCTGACTTTCAGACACAGATGGAGCACTGTTCACCTGCCATGAGTGGGATGTGCACTTGGATTTTGCCTTCATCATATAAGCAACAGATTCATCAATCTACCGGCAAGCTTCCATCTGGAACTCTTCTGTAACCAAGGATGCTGTGCGGTCATGGGCAGAGCAAATCTAACTTGACTCAAAAAGAGCCAAACCCATCCTGTGTGTTGGATGCAGAATCATGAGGTCTGATTAGCTCAGAGAACCAATCACAATCCCCCTCAGTATCAGTTCAGGTTCTTTTTTTTTTTTTTTTTTTAAGATTTTACTTATTTATTTGAGACAGAGAGAATGAGAGAGAGAGAGCACATGAGAGGGGGGAGGGTCAGAGGCAGAAGCAGGCTCCCCGCCGAGCAGGGAGCCCAATGCGGGACTCGATCCCGGGACTCCAGGATCATGACCTGAGCCGAAGGCAGTCGCCCAACCAACTGAGCCACCCAGGCGCCCTCAGTCCAGGTTCTTAAAGTGGCAACCAACAGCAATTGACTCTGACAGTGTCAAGCCACAAAGGACTGCAATGGAGAAAAGGAAGGAAAAGCTGAACAACCATGCCTTGGAAGGTACAGGTCTGAAACAGCTCAGGGGGAATCTGTGTAGCAAGAACTCGTAGAAACTTTCTTCAGTAGCGGGGAGTGTGAGCTCCAGCATTTTTGAGCCTTGTGTCCATCTGCTCATGATTCCAATGGTAGGGAGATGGTTTGATGAGCCAAGCTGGGATCTCACTGCCACTGCTTGAAGAGGCAGAAGTCTCATGAATGCTCAGTCAGTCCTACCATGCAACTGGGTAGGGGATTTTTCCCAAAGGAAAATACGGTTGTTCTTGCTAGAAAAAAGGGAAAATGGATGCTAAGCATTCAGATCAGCAGCTGTCCACATCATCAAAATGGGGTGATTAAATGTGGGGAGACAGAGATCAACACGAAGAGGCGAATAATGAAGTCTATTTAGACAACAGCCCAATGATGAAACCAATAAAAAGGTTATTAAAATCTGGTTCTGAGTCACAGTTTTAAATCAGGCTAGTTAAAGACTTTTTTTTCTTTGAAATGTTTCCAACACTGCCCCAACCCTGTGTGGTATGTGAATAACAGGCCCATTAAGCATCCCTTTCCAGTTGGCATTACCTGCCTCCTACCCATCTGCCCCCCATTCTTGTCTGGCCCCTCCCACTCCCCTGTCCTTAACAGAATCTGAACACCCAGGCTGTTTCTTCAGAAACCCCTTTGCTTACATTGGAAGATCACCCAGACACCATAGGATGTTTGACTGACTTTTCAAAAATTTAACAAACGATGATTTAAAGGGCTTATTGTTATTATTTTTTAATCCGAAGTCAAACCTCCTCATCGGATGTAGGATGAGAAAAGTCATGTAAAATGCTTCTTTGAAGCTGCTTTCTGAGTGCGATCCTAGGCAGACTTGGTATAGCCCCCTTTACTGAAATGTCCTGGTAGATGCCGTCCAGATGAAAGAGGTTTTCCGCTCCCAGTCAAAGTACAAATCAGGCCGGCATTTTGAAAAAGAGACAGGTTTACTCATCCCTTCAGTGTTAGATGGCTTTGTTCCCTGTAAAATTTCACTTTTGGTTATTGAAATACTCACTGTAGGAAACAAATTTGTAACCCATTTCTCATATTACCTACACAAAGAAAAACAAAATTTGATATCCCGGGGTTTATTTGCTGAGGGCGCTTCCCATAAAAGCGAGTGGGTATGCATTGGGAAATTTGTCTGGTTAACTCCTTATGGATAAACGTTAGTCACAAGCATCCCTCCCCGCCCCCTCCCCGACTCTCGCCCCCAGCACCCTCCCCACCTCCCGACTTCCCGCCTCTCCAGGGCTGGTGACCTAATAGCATTTTTCTTCATGCATATTTTGGCGTCGCCCCATGGCCTGGCTGCCTTCGCCTGTCTGAGTCTTTTGAAATTCCTGCATGTTCGCCCCAGATTAAGCCGAGTGTGTCTCAGGATGTGTGTTCCGTTTTGTTCTTTCCCCTTAACGCTCCCTGTGCAACGTGTCTGGGGGGAGGAGGACAGGACGGGGAGGGAGGGGCAGAGGCGAGGAGCTGTCCGCCTTGCACGTTTCCAATCGCATTACGTGAACAAATAGCGGAGGGGCTGCCGGGCCAGAACTGCTTGTGTAACTTTGCAAACGTGCCAGAAAGTTTAAAATCTCTCCTCCTTCCTTCACTCCAGACGCTGCCCGCTCGCCGGGGCCGCCGCGCCGCTCCCCGTCGCCTTCCAGAAGGACTGGGAAAGAGGAGACAGGCGGGTGCCACGTCCCAGCAGCCGCCTCTACAGGACAAGGGTCTGCAGCCCACCCTCGGCACTGCTTGTAGTGACTGAGTGACCCGCGCTCCGCCCGCCTCCCTGGTTGAAGATTTCTCCCTCCTTCGCGTGATTTGGGCCCCGTTTTTCTTTTCTCCGACCTAGTCCTCCCGGAGTGGGGACCATCAGGCAAAGGGAGCGATGCGCTTCGCCTGGACCGCGCTCCTGCTCGGGCCCCTGCAGCTCTGCGCGCTCCTGCGCTGCGCCCCGCCGGCCGCCGGCCAGCAGCAGCCCCCTCGCCAGCAGCCGCCGGCTCCGGCCGCCTGGCGCCAGAGGATCCAATGGGAGAACAACGGGCAGGTGTTCAGCCTGCTGAGCCTGGGCTCGCAGTACCAGCCGCAGCGCCGACGGGACCCGGGCACCACCGCCCCGGGCGCTGCCAACGCCGCAGCCCCGCAGCCGCGCACGCCGATCCTGCTGCTCCGCAACCGCACGGCGGCAGCACGCGAGCGCCCTGCAGGCACGTCGGGGGTCGCCGGCCGACCCAGACCCGCCGCCCGCCATTGGTTCCAAGCTGGCTACTCGTCGTCCGGGGCCCGCGACGCTGGGGACTCGCGCGACGGCAACCGGACGGCGCCCGGAGAGCGCCCGACGCTCAGTAACCTGCAGCCGCCCAGCCGCGTAGACGGCATGGTGGGCGACGACCCGTACAACCCCTACAAGTACTCCGACGACAACCCCTATTACAACTACTACGACACGTACGAAAGGCCCCGGCCCGGGAGCAGGTACCGGCCCGGATACGGCACCGGCTATTTCCAGTACGGTAAGCACCCCCCAAGTCGCAGGAAGCAGCCGCGCACCCCTTCCCCAACGCTGTGGCTCCCCCAACGTGGCTGCCTGGGCGCGGCAGGCCTTAGTCCCGCTGATCCGATTCCCTCCCCCTGCGCCTGCAAAGGCAGCCCTGGAATCTGGTGCAAACCGCGCGCCTGGCCCCTCCTGCTTTCTTTCCACTTTGCTTTGCAGCCCTGGGCGTCCCCCGTTCTCCTGCTACCCGCAGCCCGGTTGGGTGAAGGGTGAAGAGTAGGGGACACGGAGGGACCCGGAGCCGGGGTAGGGGCCACTGGGTTGTCTCACCGCTACCTCCCCCCATCGCCTCCTGACGTTTAGGTCTCCCGGACCTGGTGCCAGACCCGTACTACATCCAGGCGTCCACGTACGTGCAAAAGATGGCCATGTACAACCTGAGATGCGCCGCGGAGGAAAACTGCTTGGCCAGGTACTGGCTGGGATCTCCGCGGCCTCGCTGCCCCATCTCGCTTCAGGCGCTGGTCTTGTGCCTGGTCTGACCGCTCTCGGTCCATGCAGACAAGAGTTGGGAAATGGGGCAAGAGCTGCGAAGTGGAATGTGGTCTCCTGGGCATGCGGACCTGGATGGAGAGTTAACATTTTGAAGATTTCTGTGGGTTCTGTCTTTCAAACTGTGGCACAGATCAGGGAGGTGGGGGCGAATCCTTATCCTGGAGAGTTGGGATCTCACATTCTTTTTCCAAGATCCTCAAACTTTGGAGCCAATGGTTTCCCATAACTTTCTATTAAAGAACTGTACAATAACGTGGAAAAAATATTGTAATGGAAGAGCTTGTCAGTGACCCCTTAAAAAAACAGAGGGCTAACTTGCCAGTGGGGCAGCCCTCATCAGCAAAGGTTAGGTTTTCATCTTTTGTTTGAGGCCCCAATTTAACTTCGTTGTTTTGGTATTACTTCAGCCAGAATAAGAGCATGAGCAAGAGCTTTGTTTTTGAATCAGTGCTAAAATAAAATCATAGCAGTTTGGGGAATGGAATTCTCTGACTTTGCTTCTGGGAAACCAGCAGAGGGAGCAAAAGATGTTCTGATAGGTCTCATAAAAATTTTTCAAGTGGAAAGTGAAAATACTCAACAGTATGTGAATATATATATTCACACAAAATACGTTAGAAGGGACAGAGTAATATTTATCTGTTCAGTTGTATATTTCTCCCTCTCTGACCCTTTAGAACTGTCAGGCTAAAGGAAGAGAAGAAAGCCGAACTTACCATTTTCATTCTTAAGTCTTGCATCACTCCCTCCATTGCACTCCCTAGGATATTATTACAGTCATGCCATTGTTTTCAAGATAGCGAAGTTACAAATTATTTATCTAATCTGGGTGTATGCTTCTAGAATTATTTCTCCACTTTACATCTTAGGAAAGTGTTTAAGAAGAAACCTATTGATGAATTCAAAGTTCTTAATAAGTACATAGGATTTTTTTTTTTTATTTGGGATACTTTCTACTCATTCACGTGGTTAAATAAGAACTGATTATAAATACAGAATTTACTTATCACATGTACATTTGTAGTGCTAATTTTATTATCCTTTTTCACACTTTACTGCAGATTTCCATAGTTGTCATTTATTCACTTATTCAACAAATATTCACTGAACTTTGGCCACTTGCCAGGCACTGTTCTAGGACCTGGAGATTCAGCAATAAACAAAATAAGCAAAATGCCTCTTGCAACTGATAGTCTAGTTGGAGGTGGGAGGTAGTTGCTATTATAAAATGGAAATGGTTTTGCTTGGAATTTGTCTTCAGTTAATATCCTGTGAAAGTAATGTTTTCTTTTTCAAAATCACAGCACAGCATACAGAGCAGATGTCAGAGATTATGATCACAGGGTGCTGCTAAGATTCCCCCAAAGAGTGAAAAACCAAGGGACATCAGATTTCTTACCAAGCCGACCGAGATATTCCTGGGAATGGCACAGTTGTCACCAGTAAGTGGATGGGCCTCCTGGGTACTTCCGAGTTGCCTCTTCCTTTTTCAGGTAGTTCTTGATGTGCAAATGCAAAGTCTTATTTCTAGAAATTTCTCTGTGTAATGTGACATCATCAAGGGAGTCTTTCTTTAAGAAAATACATCAACTACCAGATCCTGTTTTCAAAATGGAAATTCTAAGTCCAGTTCATTAAAATTGCTGATACGTTCCAGCAATTGGCTTCACTAGAATTTTATTCCAATATACTACAGGTAAGATTTCTAAAAAAAGCTTGTTATAGCCAAAATCATCTACAGTTAGTATTTTTTTAAAGATTTTATTTACTTATTTGAGAGAGAGAGAGGGAAATTGAGAGAACCAGTGGGAGGAGGGGCAGAGGGAGAAGCAGACTCTCTGCTTAGCAGGGAGTCTGATTCGGGGCTCCATCCCAGGACCCCGGGATCATGACCTGAGCCAAAGGCAGACGCTTAACTGACTGAGCCACCCAGGCGCCCTAGTTAGCATTTAATAAAAACTACAAGTTGTTATCAGAAGGATTCATACACCAACCTCAAAGAAAGATAGAGATGATATACTCCATGAGCTGAGAAGGACCTACCTCTATCTTTTAAAATGCCTGTGTTAAACCCAGGGTAATTGTCTGTTCTGTCCTAAATTTAAAGATCTCTATATAAGGTGATTCTATAATTTGCCTTGGTAACTTGCCCGGGAATCCTGGTAATGCCAGGAAATCCTGATGGATACCCTGAAACCTTCTGCAATTTGAGCAATTTTTTCTTGTTCTTTCCTTATGTGAGAAGATACATGGCTCAGCACCTTTCCTTTAATGAAATGAGAAAAGCAGATAAGAACACCTAATTTTTTGGTAAAATAGAATTATTTTATTTCTAAATAAAAGTTTATACTAGTTAAATAATAATGATGGGGGAAACATACCAGTACTTCTCCCTTGCATTTTAGTAATGGTTTTACATTTTTAAAAAATCTCATAGAAACCTCCCAAGAGTCATGTGCTCTTCTTTTATTTGGAATGAAACATCAGTACTGGAAGCCAAAAGAAACAGACTAGAGAGCATATGGCAGGTTTTACTTAAACACAGATCATTTAGTGTCTATTTCTAATTAATATTCAAAGATAAAACAGGGTGGAATAGGAAAACAAAATACTCAAAAGAAGTCCTTTTTTCCTAGAAGCAAGTTTAAAGGCTTACAGTTCTGATAGATGGCTCTTCCTGGGGGAAAAAAAAAGCTAGCATGAATCTAGCTTTAAGAAGATAAACTGGATCTCAATTGTAATGTGAAAACAAGTGTGGGAGGCAGTGGGGAAGTCATCTAAAGTCCTCATGCCTTTCTCCGTATGTTACTGATCTCTGTCTCTGTGTTGTGTGGGACATCAGACATTACCACAGCATGGATGAATTCAGCCACTATGACCTACTTGATGCTGGTACCCAGAGGAGAGTGGCTGAAGGCCACAAAGCCAGTTTCTGTCTTGAGGACACATCCTGTGACTATGGCTACCACAGGCGATTTGCATGTACTGCGCATACACAGGTGGGTTGGCCCCCTGACCTCAGGAACCCGCAGGCTTCAGAGAGAAAACAGTGTGGTCTTCTCTTTTTCTTTCCTCCTGCCAGTCTTTTTTATATAAACTGTTTGATTTAGGGGGTCACCTAGTCAAGATGGAAAATAATTGGGAAAAGGAAGCTGGTCACTTGATGATTCAAATTATTATAATTAATGTATTTATTTTTAGAGAGGGAGAGAAAGGGCGGGGAAGGGCAGAAGGAGAGGGAGAGAGAGAATCTCAAGCAGGCTCCACGCTCACAGTGGAGCCCCGACATGGGGCTTGATCTCACAACCCTGAGATCATGACCTGAACTGAAATCAAGAGTCGGACGCTTAAGTGACTGAGCCACCCAGGCTCCCCAGATTCAAATTATTTTTAAAGAATTTCATCATCATAGAAGGTGAATGTGCATAGTCGCTATGTTTCACAGTAGAAAGAAGCGGTTTAGTCCCTGAACAAATCTGACTGGTGTCCAGGATCTGCACTCATTCTGTACTCTTTAACTGGCTTGGTAAATAACGGTGAAGACACTTCTGTGTCCTCACCTTCAAAACCATTCCTCCCTCCACCTCTTAAGCTAGAGAGAGAATGGTGATTGGGGTTAGAAAAGAGAGAACCTAAGTTTCTTTAAAACCAGTCTCTTTCAAGCATGCAAATGGGAGCAGAAGGACACAATTTCTTTCTCCACGCATATGTAGTTAAACCTACAGTATAATTGATGTCAGATGTCCTTTGGATGGATTTTTAAAAATAGTGCTGACCTAAGCAGTGTGTATGTCTTATAAATGGGAAAATGTGTGTCAGTTAAAAGCCATGCCAGTATTTCCACAAGACACCCTCATTTGTAAGAGGACGTTGTAATTTTAGTGCAGCTGAAATTCTGGCAAGGAGCAGTGAACGTACATAACGCAGGGCAGGAAAGGATCAGCAGCTAGCATCTCGGGGAGCAAATTCCGGGGCTGTGGCTAGAAGCTTTTTAGTGACCTAAATGTTACCGCTGTTTCTTTCTCTGAACTTAAAACATCAGAGCAATGGGAGGGGGAAGAGGTTCAATTCCACATGCTCTGGGGGCAGCACTTACCCTTTAACTAAAAGTTGAGGCAACCTACCCACACATTACACATATGTGGGCAGAGAGATCCCCTTTTCGCTCAGCGATCTCCGCAGTGGCCGCCCGCCTATGCAGAGGCTCTGGCGTTTATTCTTTCCATTTAGAAAAAGAGGCACTCTGGACAGCTCTCTGTTGAAATATTTGAATTTAGGTCTCTAGGTATTTATAGCTTTTCTAGTCTTCCAGTTCCTTGGGGTGACCCCACTTCATTTTCTATGGTAGCTTTCTTATTAATCATCTTCCGTTTATGTCCTATTTAAACCACTGTTCACCAGGTCTTGCATTGCAAGTGATTGATGTATTTGTGTTTTTCACTAGACTGGTGTTTCTTGAATATGGACTTCACTTAAAGGGGCAAAACAACTCTCACAAAACCCCAATGTTGACTTAGAATAGTTGTATTACAATGTTGTTTGAATGTATCCAAATATAAAAGTAGATATCACTTCCTTATATCTATACTTCCATATAACTCTTAATTCTTAGATAACAAATTTACATTTTCAACATATATGAAACTAGAAACAGTTACATTAACCTCATTAATTTAATGTAACCACCGCTTCTCTTTTGCTAAAACCAAACAGCTAATTTAGACAGCATTAGTTAAGGCTCTACATTTCTTTTCTTTTTTTTTTTTAAAGATTTTATTTATTTGAGAGAGAGAGAGAGAGCATGAGTCGGGGGCGGGGAGAGGGAAAAGCAGGTTCCTCACTGAGCAGGGAGCCTGGTGCAGGGCTCAATACCAGGACCCTGAGATCATGACCTGAGCCAAAGGCAGACGCTTAACCGACTGAGCCACCCAGGTGCCCCAAGGGTCTCTACATTTCATCTGTTTTTAAAGTTTGATTTTGAATACAGGACATGCCTGATTTTTCAATAGCCTTAAAAATTCCCATTATTTGTGCGCTAGTTCAAATAATCAAAGTTAAAACTTAACTTAAATCCTGCTAGCAGGAGTACCAATTTCAGCGCTCATTAAAGCTCTTTTGTTCACTTGAAGGTAAGATCAGCATTGTGGCATTGTTTAAACAGTCTTAAATACATAGCTCATCCAATGAATGGAGGTGTTACAACGCCATGGGAGGTGGTGGGACTTGGTGTTAGGCGCGGTGGCAACAATTACAATAGCTAATGCTTACTGAGTATCTAGTATGTGCCAGAATCAGAATTAATGTGCTGGGCCCGAAAACTGAAAAATCTCCATATGGTTCTCCCTGCTGAGGCACAGGTACTTTTGAGTTTGGCCTGTCTGTGCTATTGTGTGCTGAATGAGATCACAGGTGCTGTGCCCTTCTTCCCCAATCCAGCAAGAGCCACCCCAGTATTGCTAGAATATGCTTAGAGGATCTTGCCATCTCTTTGGTGACCAAAGTGATCTTAAGCACCGAAGAAATTTTGGGGGCTGAAATGAAATGGAAGTAATGAGTTAAAATGATTCTAGCATATGCTTTTAAATTTCCTTTAGATTCGTATTAGAATGAAAATACAATTCAAACTTCTCAAGAAGAACTAATGGAATCAAGAATATACCCAATGAACTCCAATTTGAGCAAATTTCCCCAGACTGTAACTCTCTGGAGAGCAAGGACCCTATCTTACTGGAATTTTTCTCCTCCCTGCCTGTAGAAGGCACTCATTTCCTTATTGAAGGGAGTATCTTAGCAAGTGGAGTGATGTGGTGGTATTGATTTACTGAGACATACATTCATCCCTTTAATTCAATAACATATTTCAGTGGCAATGAGAGAAGGAGAATAGTGTGGTGGGGACCCAGGGACCCTGGGCCCTCAACATCTAAACTGAAAGCCAGCTCAGCCACTTACTATCTATATATCCTCGAGTGACTTGATTAACATTAAAATGACTCATTTTCCTCACCTGCAAAATGGGGATAAGAATAGCACCTATCTCACGTACTTGTGAAAATTGAATTTATAGGTGTAACATGTTTAAAACGGTTCCTGGCACATACTACATACTTTATAAATGTTAGCTACTCAAAAATGCAACAAAGACTCCAGCCTCAGGGAGTTTATAATCTGTAGTTGGATATATTCTTATAGGGTACCATTATAATACAGAGCATTAGAGGACAAACACTATAAAATCGGGGCATTCAGAGTAAAGGAAGGTGATTTCCAAGAGAAAGTGGGAAGGTTTGTACTGAGGACATGTGAGTTAGGTGGATTATTACATGGCCTTTATTCCCGAACTGGTGATATTCTAGAATTTTGATGGAGGCCTATTCTGTCACTTAAGATTGTATTTATCACTGGTGATTGATGACACTTTTAAGAAGCTAGATGTACTACTACTTATATTAGTCCTGTATTTTTTTTAGCTGGAGGTGCTATAAGGCTGAGTAATATGTACTTCTCAAAGGAGATGCAATATAAGTATAGTTTTATGTCAAACTCTTGTAAGTACTAACTTAAAATTTAATTTGCAAATAATAAGCACATTCTTTAGCATACTCTAACCATATACCATCTTTTTACATTTTTAAATTTTATTTGTTTTAGGGGTTGAGTCCTGGCTGTTATGATACCTATAATGCAGACATAGACTGCCAGTGGATTGATATTACGGATGTAAAACCTGGAAACTACATTCTAAAGGTAGAGACCTTTGAAAATAGAAACCTTTAATTTATTTCGACTGCAACTCAGTGGGGTTCCCCTTGTGAATTCATTGTGAGATAACCATAATCCTGCAAGCAATTCAAGGTCTCCTAGAAATATTTCTAAACCAACCTACCTATATGAAAAAAAAAATATTTTAAGGAACTTCAGGGGGAAAATATAGAGCCTCCTTCTATAACTTCTCCAGAATTTCACCACTTGCTTTACTTTTTAAATCCCCTCCCTGCTTGATTTAGTTGAAGCATTTCCTTGTTCTAGCCCTGTGGAAATAGGAAGAAATTAACCAGCAAACACTGCTGATGAAATCTGAAACACGGATGATGTTTATGTTGCCTAGGTCAGTGTGAACCCCAGCTACCTGGTGCCTGAATCGGACTATTCCAACAACGTTGTGCGCTGTGAAATCCGCTACACGGGACACCATGCCTATGCCTCGGGCTGCACGATTTCACCGTGAGTCCTCTTTGCCTAGCTTAGAATTCTCCTCTCGAAGCGTTTTAGTTCACTGACAGGCATTATACATGTGTTTGTTTCTTTTCTTTTCTAAGATTTTTATTTTTATTTGTTTGAGAGAGAGAAAGAGAGAGAGAGAGAGAGCTCGAGCACGAGTGGGGGGGAGGGGCAAAGGGAGAGGGAGAAGCAGACTCCCGTCTGAGCAGGGACTCTGAGTCAGGGAATCTGATTCGATCCCAGGACTCTGAGTTCATGACCTGATGCGGCAGATGCTTAACTGACTGAGCCACCCAAGCGCCCCTACCCGTGTCTGTTTCTACTACTACTACAGCTTCCTTGTAAAATGGTCTGTCCGTGCTATCACAAAATTAGAGCCGATCTTTCTTTGGTGATGCTAGAGAAGGGGGTGGGGAGATGTACTCCGGTTTTTATCATCCTAAAGCTTAGCTTCCGAGACAAGACATGCACACAGAACACACTGTTTACTGCGAAAAGCCCGTGTGGTGGCTGAGTATGTAAAACATGCCATATGCTGTGTGGGTGACCTTGTGGGATCCCAAACAGTTGGATTTCCTGTCTCTTCGCCAGCGTCCGTGAAGCAGCTCTGAAGAAATTCCAAGAGTTCTTTAAAGTGCATTTTGAAAATCACTGCTTTAAAGCACTTCACTGAAGAGGTCAGACCGACTGTTCTGTAGAAACCAAGATTTTACAAATTTGAGTTCTAAAACCACAAGCACTAGAAAAAATACCCTACAAAAAGGAGTGCTGTGTGGAGGTTACTCCGTCATTTGCCTAGCCCCTAAACCCTTCTTTGAATGAAATCTCAGAGGGAATCCCAGCACATGGATATTTTTTTTAAAAAAGATTTTATTTATTTATTTGAGAGAGAGAGAATGAGAGACAGAGAGCACGAGAGGGGGGAGGGTCAGAGGGAGAAGCAGACTCCCCGCCGAGCAGGGAGCCCGATGCAGGACTCGATCCCGGGACTCCAGGATCATGACCTGAGCCGAAGGCAGTCGCTTAACCAACTGAGCCACCCAGGCGCCCCAGCACATGGATATTAATAGGGGTGACGCTGTGATGAAAGTAATGGAAGCAGAGTTAGGTAGTGTGATTGGCTTGTCTCTGTCCTCCTCCGTCCTTGAAGGCCTGTCTGCTCTAGTGTTGCTGGGCTAGCAAGCCTAACCCCCTGTGCCACCTGTGACTGATCCCAACCAGAACAACAGCATTAGAATGATGCTGAACATGCAGCAACGTGGGAGAGGGCACGAGTGCCTCAGGGGTCACGTGGAGACTTGTCACTAGAGCTTACACTAGTGATTTACACTTAACACACATTTCTCCCAGATCCACAAACCAGGGCAGTGGCTGGCCTCACGTAAATCTGAAGTTTGTGGGATTTCCCAAACTCACCTCAGCCTGGTTGTGCAGGTTCTTCCCCACCCCGGGCTCCTGGCCAGTGAAAGTGTGAGGCTTCTGTAGAGCAGTCCATTTTTCATGGACAGGGCCAGGCACTGTGGCTTGGGCTGCATTGCCCTTGGAGGGAGCCTTTTTCTTCTTCCATGAAAGAGCCGAGCCTGTACTGGACAAGTTTCATCACAGCTCTAGGGATAGATGCAGCCTAGGACAGCAAAGGGACAGCACCAGAAAAAGAAAATCCAGTATATCCTCCTGAACGTGCCCACCAGGCAGAAAACCTGGCTGGGTTTATGGCCCCTATTGTGTGGAGCTGATCAAAGTATAAATGAAAATCCTCAGCACGTCAGTGTAATTGAAGCTAAGATAAACTAAAATAATGTAAAATACATGGATTAATTAATTTCTCTTAATTTTTAGGATTCCTTATTCACTCATTCTCTGTTTATTCATCGGCATTCTCACTTTTGCACTTTGTCTTTACTGAGGCCCTACACTAGGTATTAGAGAGTAAGGCAAAGATAAGTATGATTTCTGACCCTTTATACTCTTCCCTTGTAGTTGTGTTACAATAATTCTCAATTGATTACTTGTGAATCTCCTGTATGATGTTTGTCTCCTATCCGCTCTGACATGGCTGGGACCTAGACCCCTGTCCACCCGTTTCCCGGGTACAGGCCTGCCACCGTGTAGACTCTAATTCAACACTCGCACAGTAGAGAAATGACCCTCTCTTTCAGGGAATTTAGGCTGTGGAATTGAGAAGCCGAGAGAAATACACATATAACTGGAGTAGAGAGGCACTATAAAACTCTATGAGGGGTAAGATGAAATGCAGGGGAAACAGAAGGACCTCTGCTATCGGCTGGGTGACCCCCAGATACAACGGCTGACCTTGCACTAAGAACAGGTCTGGAGATGTAACTCCTGTAGCAGAGGATGTTCACGAGTAGAATCTACTGAATTGGATATTGCCAAGTATTTAGTACAAATAAAAATCATTATATTGCTCCAGCACAGAGTTGTTCTTTTCTTTTTTTTAAACCAGGTGTCACTGACTGTAACTAAATTGCAAGAGTGGTTGAGGTAAAATTTTAATAAGCAATATGGATCAGGTGGAAATATGGGAAGGTGAAAGGACCCACAGTGATTTGTAATCAAATAACAAGATCCACTCTATGAGTGAAAACTAATGAAAGATGTGCAGAGACCTTGAGAAAGGAACCCTCACCTTCAGGAGAACGATGCCTGCCTCCTTTATTCTGACTTTCGCTTCTGGTCTCCCTTGCTGGGAATCGGCGTTCAGAGGAAGGAGAGATTTCCTCTGGCTGAGATTCAGGAGTGGCTTTAGGACAGCATGTGAACTGGGCCTTGAAGGCTGAGGAGGACTGGCCTGGGGGGCAGTTAAGGAAGGGCATGCCAGGAGGAGTCAGCATCATTGGCCACTCCACAGCAGGGAGAAACTGCAGGGCATATTTGGAAAACCAAGTCTTCTAGTGTGGCTAAGGAGTTAAGATTTGGGCGAAAAGGATGGAAGAGTAAGTTGGGACCAGATCAAAGGGAGCATTGAAGAGCAAGCTAGAAAGTTTGAACTTCATTCTGAAGGCCATGGGGAGTCTTTGAAGTTCCTTGAGCAAGGAGTGTAACTTGCCTAAAGCTGCGTGGTCAGTCTGGTGGTTCTGAGAACAGCGCGGCATGTGATTCCCTTGGTAATGTTATTGTACCTTTTTAACTCTTCAAGACGTATCATCCCTCAGTTCGCTCAGTGTTTTCATGCTAATCACATACTGGAGAACTTTCCACTGGTGCGTAAAAACTACCCAGGAGGACAGGGTGTGCCTTTGATATATCCACTCTCCTTCTTCTTCTTCTTCTTTTTTTTTTAAGATTTATTTATTTTTTAGAGACAGAGAGAGAGTGAGAGCAAGCACATGGTGCACACACATGTACGCTAGGGCAGTAGCAGAGGGATTGAGAGAACGTCAAGCAGACTCCACACTAAGCACGCAATGCAGGGCTCGATCTCAGGATCCTGAGATCATGACCTGAGCTGAAACCAAGAGCTGGACGCTTAACCACCCAGGAGTTCCACCTCTCTCCTCTTTTTCCTCATTGTCAACAAAAAAATGGACTGAGGGACTGTGGCCCAGTTCAGTTTTTTTTTTTTTTTTAAAGATTTTATTTATTTATTTGAGAGAGAGAGAATGAGATACAGAGAGCATGAGAGGGAAGAGGGTCAGAGGGAGAAGCAGACTCCCTGCCGAGCAGGGAGCCCGATGTGGGACTCGATCCAGGGACTCCAGGATCATGACCTGAGCCGAAGGCAGTCGCTCAACCAACTGAGCCACCCAGGCGCCCCCAGTTCAGTTTTATGATACTACGATTAATTTCTCCTCTCACAAAACTTAATATTTGGAAATCACTGGTTTATGATTTGGACTGCTTAGTTTCTTTACATCGGGATCTATGATCACAGTATAAATGACATATTGGATTGGTTGGCTTTGACTCAGTCTCTGCCTTTGAAGGCATCCGTTTACATCCAAAACCACGCTGGGAAAGGAGTAACCCGAGATGGTGCAGTGGCCATGAACCTGCTTCTAGGTGGACACGCCCCACTCCGTGGAGTGAACTCATCTGGACAGGGCTGCTGGTCCTCTGAGTCCTGCTTTACTCTTGATTAATTCAGAGGCTGTTTCTTTTAACTCTGAACATTAAGTCTGTAGGTATCAGGCATGCACTTTCGGCAGCTAACATAGTCGCTTCCTTCAAACATTATTAAAATAATGTACTGGGTAATTTCACGAGGTGACTACTGCATATGTGGAGGGAAATTACTACAAATGTTTTTTAAAGGGTCAAGGTTAAACTTGTCTACTGTACTCACTCAGAATATTATCAAGTTAATAATTTGTCCTATTTTGTTTTCTTAATCTAGGTATTAGAAAGCAAGCCAAAACTCCTAATGGATAAATCAGTGCCTGGTGTTCTGAAGTGGGAAAAAATAGATTAACTTCAGTAGGATTTATAGATTTTGAAAGAGAGAACAGAAAGCAACAAAGGAATTTTTGTTTGGACTGTTTTATAACAAAGCACATAACTGGATTTTGAACATTTAAATTGGCATTACTTGGGAAATTTTTAATATTATTCTTATTACTTTGTGAATGAACACAGTGTTTCCATTCTGTAGATGTACACTTTGGCTCTTTGAAGGAAATCCAAATTTGTTATGCTCCTTTGGAAATTATAGTGTAAAAGGGAAAATAACATTTTAGTGAATGAACCAAAATTACTATTAACTGAGAATTTTCTTGATTTCAGTGAACCATAACAATAACTGGCTTGTATTTGTCTTAGCATAGATTAATTTAGAAAGGAGGCTCCTACTGTTCAAACAGATACAGACACATTTGGTGCTGACGAAGGAACAAACATTACCATTGGTGTCAAGAAATATTACTATATAGCAGAGAAATGGCAATATATGTACTCAGATAGTTACATCCCTATATAAAATTTTATGTTTACATTTTAAAATTAGTAAACTCCTGTCTTTCTGTTAAGTGTACAATTTTATTCTGACTTAAGTCAGCTTTTGTTTCGGAACAAATTAAGTAACTGAGCTGCCTAACTCCTGTCTGACATTCACTGATGCTGCCTCAGTTCTTTAATTCTCCTATGGGCAGACCTTTTGAGTGGCATTCTTAAAATCACCATTCTGGGGACTGGTGTATGGAGGACAGCTTTGTCTATGGGAAGTCATTCTGATATAGATGTGATACATTCAGAGAAACTATGTATGCATCTAAGTATGTAGAAGAGTTAACTGAAAAATTTGCCTGGTTGACATAAAAATCATACAAACAAGTTCCCAAAACCACAACTGTCTCTCAAATATTTTAAAACATTAATGAAAAACATCTTAGGATTTTCAGCTTTTCTACGTTTTTTTTTTTTTAATGTTCAGCTTTAAAATGAAGAATGCTAAAAAAAAATTTAAATTATCCAGAGTACGTAATATCTAGATATAGGAACATTATCAGGTCATCCAGGACTCAGTAATACATGTTTTTTGTTTTTTGTTTTTCTTTCTGTGTGTCTGAAGTATAAACCAAATTAGCAAAGCACATAACATTACATAGTTGAGGAGCTGGTGAATAAGGGAAAAAAAAATAACTTTCTGTAAAACAAACGACTGTGTTGCATAATGAGACAGCTGTGATTTTATTTTAAAACTGTGAAACCATGTGCCACAACAAAATTTGGAAGATTGCTTTTTTTCCTAGTTCCAAAAGGTACAGAGAGAAATCAAATGACACTTTTAAGTTAGCAGGGCTTAGGCAGAAGTCTTCCTACATTAGCCAGTATTAAAATCTCCAGCGAGGGATTTCTAGTTTGGTAAAATTTAAAAGTGAGTTGGCATCCCTGTATCGTATGTCATAGAGTTGTGAAGTCAACACCAACTCCTAAGAGTCATCCTGCACTCATTAATGCCCAGCGCAGCAAGATGGGCTAGAGACGGACAGTCATCCCGGGGTGGATGCCATCCTCATCTGCCAGGGCACATACTTACCAAAAGAGAATGCAGCTTGAGAGAGCCCAGAACTTTCACTGAGCTAGTACCTGAGCTATGGAGTAGCTTCTTTGATGTACCTCTTTGCCTTAAGTTGCTTTTTTAGTTTTAAGACTGTAGGGTCATCCTTTCAAGTCATAGTCTTTTCTAATAGAGGTATTTTAATATACTTGCTTTTTTAAAAAACAAAACAAAACAAAACAAAACTACTGTCAGTATTAATACTGAGCCAGACTGGCATCTACACATTAAGGCCTATCATTTCATTGAGATTCTTACCCCTGTAAACACTATATTACGGTCTTTGGACACATATGAGAAGACATTTACTATCATTCACTGAGCCTTCCATCTGTCTGTCCACCCATCATCATTTGAGGGCCTAATACATGTCAGGCACTTACATGCTTGGGATATAAAAAAAAAAAAAAAAAACCTGTCCCCTAACCTCAATAAGTATTAAAAATATCATTATTACCCTTTAGGTTCACCTTATTTCATTTTTAACAACTATAAGTACATGTCTAAAATTTTCTATTTTTAGCACTATTGTTTTTCATGACCATATTTTATTTTAAAAAATAAGTTAAAATAAATAGTTATATGCATGTATGTGTTACTAATAATTAAAACTATGTTTTCAATCCTTGAAATGTCTGCCTCTTAAATATAACACCTACTATTTGGTTGATTTTGAAAAAAAAAGTTTCAATTAGGAAGCTAAAGATTCTTGCTTATCCCTTATATAAATATTCTTTCCTCCTACGCCTAAACACTCCCAAAGAACTCCCAAGTATTGATTTAACACTTAATATTTTTGAACCTCAAGGGATCTCTCCTCTGAATAACCACAAAAACTCACGTATAATGATTAGCTGGTAAAAGTCATCCATTAATAAAATTTAAATAAAAAACCTAATCCAGTCTTACCAAATTCCACATAAAATATTTTTACAATAGGAAGTAGAAGTAAACCTAAGAATGTTGAGTACTGAAAAGGGACTGGCTTTTAGACTAATAAAGACTCTGAAAAAAAATGGGCTAAATAGGAAAATAATTTATTGGCTCCTTCCATATGCCATATTAGCGGCTTCATAATTATTCAGACCATAGTCTAGATTAAAGATGTCTTGACTTCTGAGGCTAAGGTTCAGTCTCCCAACAGTACTATAACATGCGAATCCACACGTATCCACAAGAATCCATTGCCTATTTCCAGGAAATCTATATTTTTTTACATAGTAATTTTATTCACAATCTCTATCATCTAACTATTCACTAGGTATTATTCATAATAATGAGCAATTTTTTCTCTCTCTGACATCTCATAGGATAATCACACTTACAAACATCCCCAATATTCAGATTTTGGAGGAAATTCAGTGCACTAAAATGATTGTGGCACTGAGAATTCATCTTCAGCAAACTTTCTGAAAATACAGACAATATTTTGTTTTAAACATAACTTGTTTTGATATTAACCATATAGTCACTGATAAGTAAAAATTACCCTTTTTCTATACTTTCTATGTCTAGAATTCATATTCACAATCAACATATTCAATTAACAGCTCAATTTCATTCCCAATTACCAAAAGTCCTGGGCCACTTTTGAACACTTAAAGCATTTCATTTATCCTTCAAACCAAAATGGTGCTGAAATATTTCAACTTGAATGTAAAATGTATTAAGTTTTAGCTCACAGGATATAAACTTTTAATTAATATATAACTGCTTGCTACGAACTAAGTGACATGTGATCTGGTATAGTAATGTTTTTAATGACGTTTTAATTTCTTCCAAATTTTTCAGGTAACCTATGTGTAAAACATTTGTAACTTTTTTGAAGAGCTCTTATTTTAAATGCCCAGACACTGGCTTTATATTCTTCTTTACACTCTCATATTCTTTTATTATATGCTTATATTATGGATTGCAAGATTATGTAAAAATGCCTTGAATAAATGATTTCAAGTGTCTGTAGTGGTCATTTGTTGTTAAGTATAAATAAATGATAGGACTTTCATTTTAGGTTAAAATCTTAAAACCATGTCTATAGCTGGTTGTTTTGCTTAACTGCCTTTTGTATCAACAAATTGTTTAACGAGCTCACATGACGGGAAACTTGTTTTTGATGGGTAAGAATCTAGCTGATTTTTTTTTTTTCAAGAGAGGGAGAGGGGAGGTGAAGAGGGAGAGAGAACCTTAAGCATGGGTGTGGAGCCCGATGTGGGGCTCAAACTCACAACCCTGAAACCACAGGCCGAAATCAGGAGTTGGATGCATAACGGACTGAGCCACCCAGATGCCCCTCTAGCTGATGTTTTAAAAAGAAACTCATACATGAATGGATCCTAACCTCTGTCACCATTATCAACAACTTCTAAGGATGCAGAGCAGGCATTGTGAGAAGAACTGCACTCTGATAAGAGTTTATAAGAAATATACCTGAACCTAAATACTCAGGGGACTTATCCAACTCAAGCTACCAATTATTTATAAAAAGAGAACTGTTGCTATCACAGTAATCCTTACCGAAATGTGTACCAGATTAGCCTGGAACCTGGTAACCTGGAAGGGCAAACAGGCCCCCAACTGTGGGCAAGTGCTTTGGGGGGACAATTTGCAAATTCACAAAATTCACCTTCAATGAATTCTTGCAGGTAAAATGGATGTAGGCTCGTGGCTGGCAGTTTACCAATCTGAGTTATATGGTAGGTATCTGTGACAGCATCGATTTCGTGCTTCCCTCGTCTGCTCAAGGCCAAGTGCCTGAACATATTTTCATTATTAATGAAAAGGTGGTTTCTTTTGTCTTATCAGTGGTCAGTGTTTCAAGCACTGTTCATTCAACCAAAAGCTCATGAACCAAAGACAGGGGAGGGAGGATCTTTCCTTCTGTTAGAAAATTTGACTGCCTTATGTTACTTACTTACTTATTTATTTAAAGATTTTATTTATTTATTTGACACACAGAGAGATAGCAAGAGAGAGAGCACAAGCAGGGAGAGCAGCAGAGGGAGAGGGAGAAGCAGGCTCCCCACTGAGGAAGGAGCCTGATGCGGGGCTCAATCCCAGGACCCTGAGGTCGTGACCTGAACCAAAGGCAGACAACTTAACCGACTGAGCCACCCAGGGGCCCCATCATTTATTCATATTTCTAATCCTTGCCAATGATATTAGTAGAGGATTAACGCATGTGTAGAGGAATTCCAGTTTCACAAGATATGCTACTCAGAAAGAATTCCATAGAAAAACAGGTATGGGAGACGTTATCTCTATGGTGGAGATTCCCAATACATATTACCATGTTAAAGAATCTCAGAGCCTCTGCAGTAAAGAAACCACTTTGTGGTTTTCAAACTTGTTTTGCCACAAAAACCTTTTCTTTTCTTTTTTTTTTTTTAAATGACACTCGTTATTCTGTTAAACCATTTATCTTGGAAGACTTCGGGATATGACATACTAAGTAATTATCAGTTCATAAAAATGAGATAATCTATAAATTAATTAAAGCAAATATATGATAGTGGTAGTATTTGGGCTGTGGGACACAGAAACACCTAAAACCAACTAACTTACTGCTTGCCTTGCGTTCTAAAAACCTAATGGTTAAATAGGATCCTTTCAGTGGAAACAATCATTTTAGTCTCTAAACCATGCTCTAGTTTAGAAGGAAATCTAGATCTTTCCTATTTGTCAGATAACTTGAATGCTTTATGTACTCTTTATTAAAATCTCTCTTCTCCCAGGGTGAACCAATCATTTTCTTCATGGTTCATTCATCTTGTATAACTGAAATAATTTTGTTATATGTAATAGCATAATTGAAGTAAATTTTTTTAAGATTTTTTATTTATTTATTTGAGAGAGAGAGAATGAGAGAGAACACATGAGAGGGGGGAGGGTCAGAGGGAGAAGCAGGCTCCCCGCCGAGCAGAGAGCCCGATGCGGGACTTGATCCAGGGACTCCAGGATCATGACCTGAGCCGAAGGCAGTCGCTTAACCAACTGAGCCACCCAGGCGCCCAATTTAAGTAAATTTAAGTAAATCCTAATACTTCTCACAGCAGCCAGGGAAAAACAAGATTGGAAATGAATGACTTGGAAGGACATATGCATATATTTGTAATTTTCTGCTGATAATTTGCTGCCTAACTAAGGGTAATAGGCACCAAATCTGGAGGGAGAGAAAAAATAAAGCCACAAACCAAAAGGTGAACCATCAATACAAGGACCAAGGATATGCGTATGCTACTGTTAGAAGGAGAACATTGCTAGTTCCCAATTTCTTAAATACCAAATCAAACCAGAGTTTATGACAACTGTATATAACAAGGACTAAGGACAAATGTAATGATAGAGACTGACAAGAAACAACTCCTTTTTGCAAATGATTCAAGTAATACTGGCTCTTCATTGCACTTACCTTTATTGAACTAACACAGAAATTTGGACCCTGACAAATGTGGAGCCAATATTACCAATACTGCAACCAGTCATTTGCAAACAGGCCAATTATATTGTTAGACAGCAAACATCAGAGCCAACTATTTTCAGTTACTACAATGACATTACTTTTTTTTTAGAGGGATGGTATTAGGGAAAAAAATCTTTTATAGCAATCTATATTTGGGTTACTGCTGGAGCTAACATTCATGGATATATCAACAACCTGGTAGTTGTGATCACTTCATTTTTGTTTTAGGGCTCTTTGGTTTCTGGCAACAGAAATATATCTTAAACTTGCTTAGTCTAAAAAAGAATTCATAGGCTCATGTAACCAAAAAGTGGAAAGGCAAAGTTAGGGTTTGCTAAGGAGGAGGCAGATGTCATCAGGAAATCAAACACCATCAAGGCCAAGTTCTTACTGCCTTTACTCTGGTTATTTGTGTGTAAATTTCCTTCTCTTGGTTTAGCTTCTCCATGAGGATGGAAACTGTGTTGCCTACAGATAACACATCTGGGTGCACTGGGTGCACTTCTATCTGGCTTGTTGATCAGAAAGAAAACAACATTAATCCACAGCTCAAGTTTGAAAATCCAGGGGATGGCATTTCTTAGGCTCAGATTCAGTTATGTGCCAAACCTAGACCCAGTTAATGTGGATATTATGATGGGTCTAGATTGAGTCAAGTGCTCTTTCTTGTTCAATCACCAAAGTCAAGGATACATGGCCAAATAAGAGAATGGCAGCTCTCACCCAAACACATGACTGCATTTTGGCTTTATGTGTGGGTGTGAAAGGAAAGTGAGGGAAAAGAAAATGGTTACTCCAGAGGTAGGGGGTGAATTATTATGGGTATTGTCAATGAGAAGATTACGGGGAGCCAGCAAGCCACCCTATTCATGTCCAACAAAAAGATTAACAAAATCAACATCTATATAGACCAACTCATGACCTTTCCTTCCAGCTACTCATTCAACTGATTTCTGTGACAAAACCCCCATATTATCAGCATCTAAGGGTTGATTTTTCCTCCAGAAGGAAGTTAACGCCATCCTGCTCTCCTTTTCAACGCCATCCACTTTCCCTACTGGCAGGTCTAAATAGCCTGCTCACTCTCACCCCACCTTCTGTGTGTCATGAAGTCTTAGGGTATTTCAGAAGGGAAGCTCATCCTTACCAGTGAGACTTTAGTTCTTTCTTATCCAAACACTCACACTGGAGTTGCAAAAAGGAGGGTCAACCCAGAGAGAAAAAGGGAAAAGAACAAGAGGAAAAGCCATTGTTTTAAGGTTTTGCTCCTCCAGTTGCTACCCATTCCCGCTCACCACTCTCCCATCCTTCTATCTGTTGTTAATTCTTGAGCATCAGTGAGAAGTTCTCTCTGGCAGACATACCTTGGGGAAGGGCCATTGCACTCTTTATTTCTATGAGTTATGTTGTGCTTTTAACACAGTTACAGTCCCTGTAGCATGGGTACAGTTCAATGGTAGAAAAAATACAGAGGGAAAACTCAGAGAAAAGCACGACAAAATTCCAGGAACAGCAGTGGTAATGAGAAGCTTGGGTGACAGGAACTAGCTGTCAGCTATGCTCATCCCTCTCTCAATATTCTAGTGTTCACACCATTCTTTTAAATCCAGGGTATAGAAAAACTGACATGTGGTTGATGCTGGGGTGAGGTGGGGGTGGTGCACAGGTAGGACAACTCATCCCAGAGGTGTCTGAATCTGAGTCCAAGAGTGTCAGTGATTGGGCTAAATGTGCTTTGCAGATAGAGATCTAAGGAGATGAGGTCAGAGAGATGGGAATAAAAATATACACGTGGTGTGCCTTCTTCCCTAATTTAGGCAACCTACTCTCTGGAAAATGCCCTACCAAGCCAAGATTGTGTCCAAGGTCCAGGCTGACCAGGGATGCTTTTTAGTCTCCAGTGAGTTGTCCTTTTATTGTTTCAGAGTTTGAGAAGGCTCATCAGGAGCAAGGTACACATAGCTTTATTCCCAGCCCCCACAACCCCAATTTTCTCAGGAGAATACTCTGAGTATTAGCATTGTGGAAAAAAAATGACATATTCTCCTTTTCTCTCTCCTTATGCACAGGATTTCACAATTTAGCTACAGGGTGTCCTCGGGGATTCTTTCTCAGTGATCAACAAGAGGCCAGCATGAGTGCTTTAACCTCAGACACTGGTCTCATTTGAATCTGCTAGGAAAAAAAAAAAAGTCCAAGAATCCAAGACTTGGACTTCACCCTATCAGAATATTTTAGGTCTTTACTAAAAATCAGTATTTCCACCCTGTTTCCACTTAAATTATTTAAGTAGGTAGTCATCAATCAATAATACCCACTGAGGTAACCACTAAGGTAATAGTTTTTTTATATTAGCAAAAATCTAGTTAGTATTCAAACGTCAGAAACTGTCTCGTAACTTCTTTTTTTTAGTTAGTGCGTTTAAATCAGGATCAAACAACGATGACACATTGAATTTGGTTATTATATGTTTTCAGTCTCTTTAGAATTTGGTTATTATATGTTTTCAGTCTCTTTTAGGATTTTTATAGAATACCTTATTGTCTCAGAATTTTCCACATTCTAGATTTTGGAGTCTGTATCCTGGTGGTGTCATTTAATCCACTCCTCTGTTCCTTGTATTTCCTATAAAAATTCAGATCTAGAGGCATGACCAGATACAGGTTAGGCTTGATTTGGGAGCGCACGAAGACTGGCTAGGTGGTGGTATCTCCTTCATACCTGCATCATATGAGCTATGCTAGCCCAGGATGTCTCCCGCTGTCTGTCTTTTTGTGATGTTGACATTGATCATGGGTTCCGTGCTGTCAATATGATCCATCCACTGTAAAATCCCCCAGCACATTTTCACCTACTGATTTCAGCAGCCATTAATGATCACTGCCAGATCCACTCTCAAATGCTCAGAATCACTGATTTTTTTTCAAAGAACTGAGAGTATTCCATAATGGCATATATGGTTTTTCATTTGAAATGAACTACTTGTTTCTTTCATTAATGTACTTTATTAAATTAAATAACACTTAACATGAAACTTGATAACTGACCTTTTTTTTGCTCCCCTCTTTTTAGTAATTTGAGATGATTTTGGAACCTTATCAAAGACATTTAAGGTGCTACCCTCTTTCACAAGAAAAGCCAAAATGTTGTTTTTGGAGCTGTTTTTATTGTGTTGTGTGTATTTTTCCTCCATTATTGTCAAGTGTAATTCTAACCTCACACAAATGATCTGTTGATTTGAAATATCATGGGAAAACTTCAACCTAGAACATTTTCAAAGAGGTTACTGGAAAGAAGAAGAAAGCTGAGGACACTTGGCAAGGTGGATATATTACATACTTTAAATCTCTATGCAAGTAGATAGCTTTCTTCTTCCTCAGAATTTTCAATTTTAAATTTGGTTTCTCAATTTCCTGTAAACTAAATTTCAAGAACCCTAACGATATTCAAGGCCTGCCTTTATCTGGCCCCTTTGCCCCACTTAATCGGTTTTATACCCCACCATTTTTGTGCATTTCCCTTCTAGTCAAATTAGATAATTCACCATTCCCCATAGACCTCTTGTCCCCCCAGATGTAAAGTACTTGCCTTTGGATACACAGGAGCTTTACCTCTCTATTACTTAAGGTAAACACCTTCTTCTGTATAGATTCACATATATGCATGGTCTCTTATTAGACTTGCAGTGGACAGCTACTCTTTCTTGGCTAGCACCTTGTGCTCCTGCTTTTTAAAAGAAATGATCAGCTTAACTCCTTTTGGGGTAATCCCTCCCCCACATAGCCCTGTTAATCAGGGTGCCCTACACCAAACAGTAGATAGCTCCTCATCCTGAGCCAGATGGATTTAAAGATACTTTCGCCATAAAATTTTAATTACAAGCAAAGTCACTAAAAGATTAATAATGGTTAGGAATGATTATTTGGCAGCCAGATGAGTTTTTCAAGAATCAATAGCTAATATTCACGGAGTGCTTGTCAAAGAACCCTATGTGCTGTGTACAGAATCATATTTGCAAATGTGGCAGAACCATGTCTCTGTTTATTTTGTGGTATTTAGGGTATTTCTCATCTACTCTTCTTTCTCACTTACACTCAGGGGGTCATTTCTCTCCTCCTAGTTCATATTCACTCAGGAACCAAGATTCAAACATACCATAGACCTAGAGTGCCAGGTGAATTCTTTTTTTTTTTTTTTTTAAGATTTTATTTATTTATTTGAGAGAGAGAATGAGATAGAGAGCATGAGAGGGGGGAGGGTCAGAGAGAGAAGCAGACTCCCCGCTGAGCAGGGAGCCCGACGTGGGACTCGATCCCGGGACTCCAGGATCATGACCCGAGCCGAAGGCAGTCGCTTAACCAACTGAGCCACCCAGGCGCCCCTGTCAGGTGAATTCTTATAGGCATATTTGGAGGGCTGTTTTCTCTGACCTCAAAAGAACAAATAAAACTGGACCTGGAAAAAGGAGAGACAGAGAGTAGAGTGGGAAGCCAAAATGGAGAAGGAAATGGTCAGAAGGAAGAAGGAAAAAAACCTTCAGAGATTCAGGGAACAGAGTGAAAGGTTTTCTGGTTTTTCACCTATGGATAACCTCTCACTCACTACTCCTGGACACTTGTGGGTTCTCCTGAAGAAAGGGATAAGGGAACTTGGATCCTTTATATGAAGATGGTGGTGTTAAAAAGGCAAACCAAACTCTTACTGTGAACACAAACTGGAACTGAATAAAATCAATGGGAAATTTCCCTACAGATGAGGCAGTGGTAAAACCATGTTAATTTTATTTCTTCCTTTCCAGTTAGCTATACATTTCATATTTTTTTTTTATTTCAAACTGTAATGGCTTCAACTTTCAGTACACTGTGTAAGTAAAAATGTACTAATGATGTAATAACAGCCACCCTTGCTAGGTTTCTAACTTTTAATATTTCCTCATTAAATACAATGTTGGCTATCAGTCTAAGATAACCATTTTCTTTTTTTTTAATTTTCTTTTATTATGTTACGTTAGTCACCAAACATCATTAGTTTTTGATGTAGTGATCCATGATTCATTGTTTTCGTATAACACACAGTGCTCCATGCAGTACGTGCCCTCCTTAATACCCATCACCGGGATAACCCATCCCCCCACCCCCCTCCCCTCTAGAACCCTCAGTTTGTTTCTTAGAGTCCATAGTCTCTCATGGTTCGTCTCCCTCTCCGATTTCCCCCCCTTCATTTTTCCCTTCCTTTTCCTAATGTCCTCCAAGCTATTCCTTATGTTCCACAAATAAGTGAAACCATATGATAATTGACTTTCTCTGCTTGACTTATTTCACTTAGCATAATCTCCTCCAGTCCCATCCATGTTGATGTAAAAGTTGGGTATTCATCCTTTCTGATGGCTGAGTAATTGGACCACGTCTTCTTTATCCATTCATCCGTTGAAGGGCATCTCGGCTTTCCACAGTTTGGCTATTGTGGACATTGCTGCTATGAACATTGGGATACATATGGCCCTTCTTTTCACTACATCTGTGTCTTCAGGGTAAATACCCAGTAGTGCAATTGCCGGGTCATAAGGTAGCTCTATTTTTAATTTTTTGAGGCACCTCCATACTGTTGTCCAAAGTGGCTGTACCAACTTGCATTCCCACCAACAGTGTAGGAGGGTTCCCCTTTCTCCACAACCTCTCCAACATTTGTTGTTTCTTACCTTGTCAATTTTTGCCATTCTAACTGGTGTAAGGTGGTATCTCAATGTGGTTTTAATTTTAATTTCCCTGATGGCTAATGATGATGAACATTTTTTCATGTGTCTGTTAGCCATTTGTATGTCTTCTTTGGAGAAGTGTCTGTTCATGTCTTCTGCCCATTTTTTGACTTATTTGTTTTTTGGGTGTTGAGTTTGAGAAGTTCTTTATAGATCTTGGATACCAGCCCTTTCTCTGTAGTGTCATTTGCAAATATCTTCTCCCATTCTGTGGGTTGCCTCTTTGTTTTGTTGACTGTTTCCTTTGCTGTGCAGAAGCTTTTTATCTGGATGAAGTCCCAAAAGTTTATTTTTGCTTTTGTTTCACTAGCCTTTGGAGATGTATCTTGAAAGAAGTTGCTGTGGCCGATGTCTAAGAGGTTACTGCCTAAGTTTTCCTCTAGGATTTTGATGGATTCCTGTCTCACACTGAGGTTGAGTTTTATTCTTCTGCATGTGGCTGTCCAATTTTCCCAGCACCATTTATTGAAGAAACTTTTTTCCATTGCATATTTTTTCCTGCTTTGTCAAAGATTATTTGACCATAGAGTTGAGGGTCTATATCTGGGCTCTCTATTCTGTTACATTGGTCTATATATCTGTTTTTGTGCCAGGACCATGCTGTCTTGGTGATCACTGCTTTGTAATATAGGTTGAAATCGGGCAACGTGATGCCCCCAGCTTTGTTTTTCTTTTTCAACATCTCCTTGGCGATTTGGGGTCTTTTCTGATTCCATACAAATTTTAGGATTGTTTGTTCCAGCACTTTGAAAAATGTCATTGGAATTTTGATTGGGATGGCATTGAAAGTATAGATTGCTTTAGGCAGCATAGACATTTTAATAATGTTTATTCTTCCAATCCATGAGCATGGAATGTTTTTTCATCTTTTTGTGTCTTCTTCAATTTCTTTCATGAGTGTTTTGTAGTTCCTAGAGTATAGATCCTTTACCTCTTTGGTTAGGTTTATTCCGAGGTATCTTATGGTTTTTGGTGCTATTGTAAATGGAATCGTTTTTCTAATTTCTGTTTCTACAGATGCATTGTTAATATATAAGAAAGCAACTGTTTTCTGTGCATTGATTTTGTATCCTGCCACATTACTGAATTGCTGTATGAGTTCTAGTAATTTGGGGGTGGAGTCTTTTGGGTTTTCAACATAAAGTATCATGTCATCTGCAAAAAGAGAGAGTTTGACTTCTTCGCCAATTTGAATACCTTTTATTTCTTTTTTTCTCTGATTGCTGTTGTTAGGACTTCTAGTACTATGTTAAACAATAGTGGCGAGAGTGGGCATCCTTGTGTTCCTGATCTTAAGGATCCACTGAGGATGATATTTGCTGTGGGTTTTTCATAGATGGATTTTATGAACTTGAGGAATGTTCCCTCTATCCCTATACTCTGAAGAGTTTTAATAAGGAAAGGATGCTGTCTTTTGTCAAATGCTTTTTCTGCATCAATGTATAGGATCATATGGTCCTTCTCTCTCCTCTAATTAATGAGTTCTATCACATTGATTGATTTGCGAATGTTGAACCACACTTGCATCCCGTGGATAAATCCCACTTGGTTGTGGTGGATGATCCTTTTAATGTATTGTTGGATCCTATTAGCTAGGATTTTGTTGAGGATTTTGGAATCCATATTCATCAGAATTATCAGTCTGACATTCTCCTTTTTGATGGGGTCTTTGCCTGGTTTGGGGATTAAGGTAATACTGGCCTCACAGAATGACTCTGGAAGTTTTCCTTCTATTTTTTGAAACAGCTTCAGGAGGATAGGTATTATTTCTTCTTTGAATGTTTGGTAGAATTCCCCAGGGAATCCATCTCCTTTTATAAATCCCCCCTTAATATTTCTTGCAGGGCCACCTTAGTGGTCACATATTCTTTCAGTTTCTGCCGGTCTTGGAAGCTCTGCATCTCTCCATCCATTCCAAATGACAGCCTTGCCAGATAAAGTATTTTTGGCTGCATGTTATTCTCATTTAGAATCCGGAATATGTCTTGCCAGGCCTTCTGGCTTGCTAGGTCTCTGTGGATAGGTCTGACGTTATTCTGATGTTCCTCCCTCTGTACGTAAGGAATCTCTTCCCCCTAACTGCCCTTAGGATGGTTTCTTTGGTTCTAAGAGTTGAGAGTTTTACTATGCTGGGGTGTTGGCCTGTTTTCCTTGATCTTGGGAGGGGTCCTCTCTGCCTCTAGGACACAAATGTTTGTTTCATTTCCCAGATTAGGGAAGTTCTCAGCTATGATTTGCTCAAACATATCTTCTAGTCCTCTCTCTCTCCCCACCCCCTCAGGGATTCCAATAATTCTGACATTGGAACATTTCATGGTGTCACTTATTTCTCTGATTCTATTTTCATGGATTCTGAGTTGTTTTTCCCTGGCCTCCTCTTTTCCCTTTTTATCTATTAGTTGGTCTTCAAGGTCCCTAATTCGTTCTTCTGCCTCACTTACCCTAGCTGTTAGATTATCTAGATTAGATTGGACCTCATTGATAGCATTTTTAAGTTCTGCCAATTCAGCTTTCATTTCTGCCCTTAGAGACTCTATGTTGCCATTAATCGATTTCTCCATTCTAGCTATTGTCTTCACAATTGCTAGCCTGATTCCATCTCCGACATCTTGGTTATATCTGTATCCATTTGTAAATCTGTGGCATTAATCATAATCTCTGAGTCTTTCTATTTTGGGGGTTCCTCTTCCTAGTCATTCTGTTGAGGGATGGTTGAGGGAATGTACAGAGTCCAAATTATTGACCACAACCCAAGCAAGATGAACCTGTTTTCTAGGGACCTTAGGGTTGCTGGCCTCTTGTTTACCCACCCTCGGATGAGCACAGTGAAAACCGGTTTTGGGGGGCTTTTATTCTCTGGCGGCATGCCCTGGTGGCTTTCCACTTCTTTTCCGAGAGTCAGAGCAGAAGAGACTGTTTCCAACCCTCTGCCTCAGAGCAGAGAGATCGCAGTCTGTTCTTCAGTGAGCTCTCCAGGCCACATTCTCTCCATTTCTGTCTGTGCTGTTATAAACTGCAGTGTCCTGGGTTGTGCACCCCTCAGTAGGGCTCCCAGTCCTCGCCTCCAGGTCGGGGCACATCTCTGCCCTTTGTGCTTCTAAAACTGCCAGCCACCCCCAGTTCACACAGGAGACCCCACCACTCCGGTTTCCGTCTGGGAGGCTGCCCTAAAGTCTTTTCCCCACCATTACCAGTCTGCAAGTTTGTGCCCTGTCCCCAGCACGGGAGGCTATTGCTCACCAGTGGTGTAGGATCCCCACGGCCACGCTCCCTCCCGCTTCCCTCGATGTCTGCTGATATGGGCAGATATTCCGATATCTGCCCTTGCCCTTGGAATCACAGCTCCCTGTGTCATACCTTGAAACCAATGGAAACCAACCGCCTGCAATATTCTGTTTCTGGAGATCCAGATCTATCTTCTTACATCTCAGGCTGATTTCATGGGTGTTCAGAGTGGTCTGGTAGATATCCAGCTCAATTCTGGGGACTGGTTGGAATAGGGTCCCCTTCTCCGCCGCCATCTTTCCCCCATCCTAAGATATCCATTTTCATGTTGAGGAATTATCTTGCTATTCCTACATTTTTAAGTGCTTTGCTTAGAAATGGATATATTGAGTATTCGAGTTTATTATTGGGATGAAAAAAGATTTTTTTTTTATTGGTCTCACTAGAGTGATGTTTTTAATCAAATTCAGTTCCTAAAATTTAATTAACCATGGTCATGCTGAACAACTTTAAAAAATACAGAGAATTTGGTTTGCAGGATTGACATTTTCAGATCCACATTTATAAATGATTTGGCTCCTCTCACCTCCCCATAATTTTTGTTAGGTTTAGTATGAAAATTAGCTAAGCTTCAGAAAAACATGGCAGCATGAGGTAGTTGTTAACAACATGGCCATCTAAGTTCACTGTCAGTGAGTTCACTGAATATCCTGGCTTCAACCACTTGCTGTGTGACCTTCAACAAGTCACCTGACCAACAAGGATTAGGGTGACAGAACAGAATGTAATTATTCTAAACCTTCTTAAGGTTAAAATGACACAATTACCTAATGTTGAGAAGGGATGGAAAAGAAAAGGCAAGTTTGCTACTTCTTTATATTTTTGTAGCTTGGGTCAAAATATGTACTTTAAAGTTGATAAATATATTCATCTGCCTATTCTTAGATTTATTAATATAAAGATAAGCCATAAGCTCATATTTAGCAGTTGAGGAAAGGATACTGAAAGGAAGAAGAAATGGATTAATTTAATCATTATTCCAAACAGACTGTCTAAAGCAGGGGTTGACACATAAGAATCAGTGGCTAAATCAGGCACACCTCCCATTTTGGCAGATAAAGTTTAATGAAATACAGCCATTTGTTTACATATTATCTATGGCTGCTTTTATGCTACAACACTGAAGTCAAGTAACTGCCAGAGCTAAGCTGGAAAGCCTAGAATATTTACTGTCTCGCCTGTTGCAGAAAATGTTTGCTGATACCTGCTCTAAAGCAATAGAGTATCAAGTATAGTATATACAATTACAAGGATAAATATAGCTTCTATTAAAAAATACAAATACTTCATATCATAAAAAAATCACTGACACACAAAAATTGCCTAAAAAGAATAACAATGTAACTGACAGCCGTCTTTTCAATAGAAACTAAGTCAGAGAACAATGATGTATTTTCACAGTAATGGAAGAAAATAATTAGCCAAGATTGGTTACCCTAGTAGACTATCATTTGAGAATGAGATTAAAATAAAGACATTATTTTGACAGGTAAAAACTAAGAAAGCATACCACCTAACAGATCTTCAAGAATACAATGTTAATAAATATGTACTTAAGAAAATAGGCAAATAATAGGAGAAATGAGGTCGGAGACAAAGAAAAATCGATGAACAAAGAAGTTGGTAAGCATGTGAGGAGGTCTACATAAACACTGTAAAAAACAATAATGATATTGTTTAATTTGGAGATAAATTAAAAGGTAGAGCTAAAATATTTGATGCAAATGATTGCAAGATAAGAAAGTGAACTAAGAGTCATGAAGCCTATGTGTTGTCAGGTAGGCTTACTCAATTTAGATTTAAATTTAGATTTAAACAATCACTTTAAAATTTAAAGGGTAATTGCCAAAAAAAATTCCAAAATAGCAGAGAAGGAAAGTGGGAAAAAAACATTTGAAATGCATCTGAAAAAAGGTAGAAAGAGGGAAAGCCAATAGCATAGAAATCACAATGTATCAGAATCCATGGGATGTGGTTAAAAGAGAGTGCAAAGAAAACACTGTGTGTCTTACTTAGGCACACTGTTAACTATCTAATCTAGAAAAAAACGTGTAAAACACAGACATGCAAAATAAGACAAAAGACTTGCGAAATGTAATAAAAGAAACCTCATTTAATATACAGTTGGAGGACAGAAGGGGGAGCTCTCATGCCCTACCACTCGTCGTCAACTGCAAACTCCAGTGGGAGACCTACCCTACCTTCCTCCACAGGAAGAAGCCTACTTTACTGCTCCATCAGGAGGAAGGTAGGATTTCTCCTCAACCAGCAACTCAAGTCAGTGAGAAGCCATCACCACCGTGAATTCTCACTTCCTTCCAATGGACTTGGGTACAAAGCAGCCCCTCCCAATTTTCTCCTTTTCTCTATAAAGTAACATCCCCCTCCTTTGATCTCTGGACTTGCCTATGGCTTGCCATAGCTTGCGTATCCTGAATTGCAATTCTTCTGTTATTCCCAAATAAACCCATTTCACTGGTAAAATCACTGGCTGTTCTACTTTTAAAGGTTGATGGTGAACTACCCCAAACTTGCAGAAGTAATTTTAAAAGCCAACAGATTATATTGTTTTGCTCTAAAATAAAATATATCATGAATGAAATAGTTACTTTCAATATATATATATTTTTAATATTTATTATTTATTTATTTATAAATGTATTTAATTATATTTATAATTTATATATATAAATATATATTGAGTTCAGGTGAAAATCTAAACAAATTAATACAGAAAAGAGAGAGAAAGTTGTCAAAATGCACCAGGCTGAAATATTTTTTTCAGAGTTATTCTCCAATAAGTCTTGAAGAACAAGAGAGAAAAATCACATAGATCATTTTCATAAACGCATAAAAGGTATTTGATAAAATTCAACATCCATTCTTGATTTACAAAAATACACCAAATAAGAGGAATAGATCTTAATATCATAAAACATATCTACCTACATCTACAAGTCAACTTCATACTTAAGACGAAGCACCAGAAGTATTACTATTAATGTCAGGAATAGACAGGAGGTCTACTTTCAGTGCTGTGATTTTATGTTATACTGGATGTAGTAGCCATTCTAATTAGGTAAAAGAAATGGAGTTACAAGGGACACCTGGGTGGCTCAGTTGGTTAAGTGTCTGCCTTCGGCTCAGGTCATGATCTCAGAGTCCTGGGATCAAGTCCTGCATGGGGCTCCTTGCTCAGCAGGGAGCCTGCTTCTCCCTCACCCTCTGCCCCTCCCCCTGCTTGGGCACATGCACGCGCGCACACGCGCTCTCTGTCAAATAACTAACTAACTAACTAAATAAATAAATAAATTCCTAAAAAAAAATAAAAACGATGAGAGTTTGATAACCTGTGTGGAGGAAACTGATGATATGCAGAAGGACACAGTCTTCACATATACACACCATAACTAGTTAGAAGGTTCAAAGTACATCATTTATAACATGTATAAAATCAAATATTCTGTTTGGAAAAAAAATCAAAGTCAAAAGACAAATGATAAAATGAAAATTTTTGCAAATCATGATAGGCAAAGGGCTTATTGCTCTAACATATGAAGAGCCCCTACCAATCAGGAACAAAAATACTAAGAGCCCCAAATAAATATTACCGAAAAACAGGTCCCAGAAAAGAAAATTCAAACTGTGCTGATTGTTCTCACGTTAAATTAGTGACAGTGAACTTTGAATGGGCTCCTAACGCTGCCCAGGACTCATGCCAGTTTCTTACTTCAATTACTCTCATACTTTTTGTAGAAGATTAATTCATACCTTCTCCTCTATAATCAGACATTATCTTCTCTCCCATTCTTACTCTCCACTGCTAACTGCCCAAGTCCAAGCTGCCCTCTCTCTTACTCGAATTACTCTGATAGATTCCTAACTGGGAGCTGTAGCTATTCAATTATAGGAGTCATTAATAAGCTGAAGAAACTTGTATATGTCCATGATTATGTATTCAAACTGACATTTATTCAAATATTTATAGCATATGTATTCAAAAGGCAAATATTTACCTGGGCACCTATTATATACAAGTTTGGGACACGGCAGAGAAGGAAACAGAATCTTTGCACTCACAAAGCTTATATTCTAGATGGAGAGGCTGATGGCTATATAAATACATACATATATATAAAATTATATATGTAATATATATAATATACATAATATATAATATATAATTATATAATATATATTAATATATAATAAATATATAATATATAATATATAATTATATATATTATATATAATATATATCTATGTCTATCTATATCTATTTATATATATATATATATACACATCTCATATATATATATATGTCAGGTGGTGAATGTCAAAGAAGAAAAATCAAGCAAGGAGGAAGAAATAACTGGTTGATGTTTTTGAAGGGAGGTCAGACAAGCTCTCCCTGACAGGATGGCATGCAAATATCAATGTGGAGAACATTAATTCAAGCACTAAATAAAGTAAATTCTATGCATTAATAGTGCAATTATAGTGCTTACAAAATCTTTAAAAATTTGTTAGGGCCTGGGCGCTTGGGTGGCTCAGTCGTTAAGCGTCTGCCTTTGGCTCAGGTCATGATCCCAGGGTCCTGGGATTGAGCCCCACATCTGGTTCCCTGCTCAGTGGGAAGCCTGCTTCTCCCTCTCCCACTCCCCCTGCTTGTATTCCCTCTCTAACTGTGTCTCTCTCTGTCAAATAAATAAAATCTTTAAAAATAAATAAATAAAAATAAAAATTTGATAGGGCCTGAAAAACTTCTCCATTATCACAAGCAGTGTCAGTGATAATAAAAAAAAAAAAAATTCAGAATTGGTCCACACCTATTTCAGACATAAAACAAATTGGTTGTTGTTGGTATATGTGAGGACTATGAACTTTTGTCCATAAAAGGGAGAGTTAAGCCAAACACTGAATTTTTATACCATGCCTAGTTTAAAAATAAACACAAATAACCCTCCTTCTTTCACTTACCCTTTAAGTTTTGGCTGTCTTTATTAAAAAACATCCTTTTAATTTAATCCTGAAAACAACATGGAGAAGGACTTTCTTTCAAAACAAGTCTTCCCTTGAAGAGAAACACATGTTCAAAGTACAAACAACATTCCAGAGTCTGATTTAAGGCTACTTAATTTCTGCATGATGACGTCATACTTAGGCTACTGAACATGTTCGTGTACATATCATTTCTTCTACAATTCTAAAACTTAGGCCCATTCACAGAAGTGGACTTATCATTCTATGCAATTTTGTGTGAGAAGCAAGGACTTCTCAGGTCAGAAAATAATTTCTCAGAGTAATCAAAATTAATACTCCAACATAATTTTTGAAAATAAAATTTACTAGCTAGTTTTAAAATCTGTTTGTAAAGAAAAGACCTAAGAATAGCCAAGAAAATGTTGAGGGGAAAATAAAAAGACTTATGAGTAAACCAGGCTAGTGGGTATCTAAGGAAAACATAAAGCCATAATTAATTAATTAATTAATTAATTAATTAATTAATTTATGGTTGATTTAAATTCCAGTTAGTTAACATGCAGTATAATATTAGTTTCATGTGTAGAACTTAGTGATTCATCACTTACATACAATACCCAATACTCATCACAAGTGCCCTCCTTAACACCCATTACCTATTTCTCTCATTCCCCCCCTCACCACCTCCCCTCTGGTACCCATTGGTTTGTTATCTATAGTTAAGAGTCCCAGGGTCCTGGAATCGAGCCCTGCATTGGGCTCCTTGCTCAGCAGGGAGCCTGCTTCTCCCTCTCCCTCTGCCTGCCCCTCCCCCTGCTTGTGCTCTCTCTCTCTGGCAAATGAATAAATAAAATCTTAAAAAAAAAGTCTGTTTCTTGATTTGTGTATCTCTCTCTTTTTTCCCCATGATCATTTATTTTGTTTCTTAAATTCCACTTATGAGTGAAATCACATGCTATTTGTCTTTTTCTGACTGACTTACTGTGCTTAGCGTAATACTCTCTGCCTCCATCCATGTCATTACAAATGGCAGGATTTCATTCTTTTTTATGGCCAGTAATATTCTACCATGTATATACCACATCTTCTTTACCCATTCAATAGCTAGAATAATTCAGAGTATAATACTGGATCGGAGAAATAGAGGAAAAGAGAACCTAGGAACATTCCTGGGATTGTATAGTGACATTTCAAATCAGTAGACAAAGGATGACCCAACTACTCAAAAGTAGCATTAGGACAATATACATACTGGAAAAAGAGAATAGTTAGATCACCACCACATATCATACATGTATTAAAATAACCTTAGCTCAGTAACTGATAACCAACCTAAATCTCAATGACTTAACCAAATACTTACTTGTTGCTCATGTAAAGCTCAACAGGTGGTGGGATCGGGTTGAGGGGACCTGCTCCACGCAATCATGCAAGGACCCTGGCTGGCGGAAACTTTGTCTTCAAAAGCTATCTTGCAAGGGAGCCCAGGATGTCAACATCCTGCTGGAAAACAAGGGAAGAAATGTGGAAGATTGCCTGCAACATTTTGTGGGGAGGTGATCATCATGTAACCATTTTACCTACATTCCAATGGTCAGCGTTTGCCTAACTGCAAGAAGCTGGGAAATGTACGTTAGCCAGGTACCTGAGGGAAAGAAGAAATAGATGAAGTGAGCACTCCGCTAGCGTCTAATACAGTATGTCTTTCTGGTTACCAAGTATCCTACTGCAACCAGAGCACACTTCCTCGCTCCCCAAGTGAGACAACCCCAAATTCCATCCAGTTACTGCAACCAGCTTCAAGTCCAAGATCTCTGGATGATGACATGGTTCATATATGGATATAGCTCCTTGATATTCAGTGATATTTGCACAAACAACACAAGTTACAGAAATCTCCCTACTGCCACCTGGCCCAACATACATATGGTCAAGCAAGGATAAATTTGTACTAAAAACTGCATCTGGGAAAGGGTACACCAGAGGCATGCAGAAGGCACTGGTCTATTGTAGTTAACGATAAACTTCTGGCAGGAATTATGAGGTCCTTTTAAACTGGCAGTAAGAATATATCCTTGATTTCAACTTTGCTATCGGGGAGGAACTACTTATTCAAAGTTCTTCATAGCTCTGGATCTACTCTTTAGCAGGTTTTTTGTCCAATTGCACATTTGAAATAAATGATGGGGACTGACCCTCCTTGGAGACCTTTAAAGTGTGCAACCCATTTCCTCCCTGAGCAAGTTTGGGAGCCCCCAAATACTTCTAATGACAGAGCATCCAAAGGCTGCTAAAGAAAAGACTTGCAAATTTTTTTTTTGAATTATAAATAAGCAGACTATGTTTTTGAGAGTAAAGTATCTGTTCAGCTACATGCTAGTAGCATCTCCCAAAGTTCCTTCCTAAATATAATTCTCAAGGTTGACTTACTTTTTCCATCCTTTGCCCCCTGTCTTAAAGCAATAATATTTAGGAGGAAATACCACAATTTTATTCAGATCTGTGCTGGAGCCATAAGTCTTAATGGATCTTTGTGCATTAATCTCTTATCATTTGGGACTAGAAGCAATGTTTTTTATCTTTTTTACCTTTTTTTTTTTTTTGTACTTGCAAGGTAACAAATTCTTGTCACATCACATCTCTTTTCTTCTATCACCTTGGTAAATGCAGGTAGTAAAAGTCAACACTCACTACCAACATTACATTTTCTAGCCTTTCCTTAGAGCTATGGGGTCAAGGGCATGTGGTTCACATTCCAAGTAACTGCAAGTAATCTTTTAAAAAACTGTTTCATCACTGTTTTACACAAATCTCGTTTTCTAATACTGGGTATTAGTTTTCATCTTGATTGACTGCTGGACCAATGAATGGCATGTACTATGGATTTATTTTTACAGCAGCATCCACTTTCACCACCAATTTCTGAATCAGAATAACAGCACCTATCAAAAAATAATCCCTAATTTTCATTGTTTAATGCAACAGGTGTTTGCTTTGATAACTTAAATCCAATTGGCTTAAGTGGAGGAGTAAGTAGATGACTATGATTCTCATTTACTTAGGTTCCCAGGCTGATGGCTGTTGCTACATCTTAAAAGGGGGGGGGGGGGGTGTCTTCTAATGTTTTGCTGGGAATTGACATCCAGCAGAGGGATTCAAGAAGAGTGGAGGGTAGAAGAGGATTTTATGGGCTAGACCTGGAAGTGGTTGACACAATTTTGACCCACATTCCACTAAGCAATTCTTAAGTCACAGGACCCAACCTAACTTCAAGAGATGCTGAGAAAGGGCGCCTGGGTGGCTCAGATGGTTAAGCGTCTGCCTTCGGCTCAGGTCATGATCCCAGGGTCCTGGGATCGAGTCCCGCATCGGGCTCCCTGCTCAGCGGGAGCCTGCTTCTCCCTCTGCCTCTTATGAATAAATAAAATCTTTAAAAAAAAAAAAAAGAAAGATGCTGAGAAATACAGATTGATTGTGTACTAATTGATTTGATTAGGTATGCCAATCTGTCAGAACATATAGGGTTAAGTTCCAAACAGATTAAGAGCTAAATATAACATAAGCCTATAAAAAGTACTAGAGAAAAAAAGAGTAGAACTCTTTATGGATGTCAAGAACTTTGCGGGCGCCTGGGTGGCTCAGTCATTAGGCGTCTGCCTTCGGCTCAGGTCATGATCCCAGGGTCCTGGGATCGAGCCCCACATCAGGCTCCCTCCTCGAGGGGAAGCCTGCTTCTTCCTCTCTCACTCCCGCTGCTTGTGTTCCCTCTCTCGCTGTGTCTCTCTCTGTCAAATAAATAAACAAAATCTTAAAAAAAAAAAAAAAAAAAAGAACTTTGCAGGGTATGGAGGTTTCATGGGACTACACTGGCCACTCAGGAGATGGGGGACAGAGCAAAGAAAAAGCTTTCATTGATGGTACACACCTGAAAGGAGATGTTACTGCTTAGACACAAATGCCCACGAGGACTCTTGTTCCCTACTGAAAAAAAGTCTATCACTGTAGGTCACCAAACACTGTCAAGAGGGCACAGGTAAAAACTTAGTGTGGCTTGGGGAAGGGTAAATGGAAAAAAACAAAACAAAACAAAAATTGGATCCCTGGGGAGGGTAAGGAAGCTATCCTGTGCCCAGACTGAGACAGATCTCCTGACTTGGGGCAGGGCAAGAAAGTCTTCCAAACAAGATTCATCAAAGATGCAATGAAGAGTTTAGCTGCCACAAAGAGTGGCAGAATCACAGGATCCACCCACAGTCCTTTCAGTATGAAAACCACAAAAGATTTTGAACATGAAGAACTCAAAGAATTCTTTCCATGAGTCCTTTTTGAGGACTCTACTAGAGAATAAACCTCATCCAAACAAAAAATGACTGGGAAAGCTTTAACAATTCGGCTTTAATATATACTTCTTTGAAAATCAAAATGAAAGCTAAGGTGCAGCAATGGTAGAATAATGTTAGATAGCATGCTCTATATTGTGTGTTCCATATTTCAACGAAGTAAAAATAATGCAACTAAAAGTGGGAGGAGAATAAACTCAATGAAATGAGAGAAGTAGAATAAACTCATTAAATGTAATTTAGGTGAGGGGTGACTGTGTGGTTCAGTCGGTTGAGCGTCCAACTCTTGGTTTTGGCTCCGGTCGTGATCTCATGGGTTGTGGGATGGAGCCCTGAGTTGGGCTCTGAGACCAGTGGGGAATCTGCTTGAAGATTCTCTCCCTCTGCCCCTCCCCCAACTTGTGTGCACACACGCACTCTCTAATAATCTTTTAAAAAATGTAAGTTAGGTGTAAGAGAATGTCATTAAAAATGGACAATATAGATTGTGAATAAAAAAATTAGGGACAATGGGCATTAAAAATGGTGTAACAACTAGAACAGAAATATTAACCTTCCTATGCACCAAATTTAATTTAAAAAAAAGACTGCATGGCAAATACAGTTTGAAGAGAAATAGTAAATATAATAAATACAATAATTACAGCATAAGATAATCTGATAGAACTGAAAGGGAACATATTCACCTTATCAACAAATGTGCAAGGGCTGACTCTGCCTATTAAATGGAAAGATTTTCAGCTTGGCTCATAAAGACCTAACCATATGCTCTATTCAAGAAACATACCTAAAACAGACTGATTCAGAAAGGTTAAAAAGAAAGGGATGGTCAAATGTATTCCAGGCAAATGGGTACACTAAAAAAGCAGGGACAGCAATACTGATGTTAGATCAAGTAGAAAGGAAACAATAGTAGGGAAAGGTTTTCTGACTATAATTTCAAATTCATATACAAAAATGAAATAAAAGGAAAGAGAAAAAGAAACTGAAGCATCTGACTACATACAATAAGTGACAGAAAAACATGATAAAAAAGACAACTGACAAATTGGGGAAACAATATTTGTAATACACAAACAGATAAAGGGCTAGTATATGTAATATATAAATAAATCTTAAAAATGATGGGAAAAAGTCAAAAACAAAAACAAAAACAACTCACTGGTGGAAAAATGGGCAAGACATGAAAAAATTCACAAAAATAGATATAAAAAAGGCACTTAATAATTTTTAATGAGTATTGTACTATACCCATAATAAGGAAAATGCATAGTAAAACTACCTCAAGGTAACATTTCTCACTTATCCAACGGACAGAATTAAAAATGTAGAACACCTTACTCTATTGGAGAGGTTGTGGTAAAACAGGACTCTCTCTTGTGTTGCTGGTGTTAAGCACAATCTTCATTGTGGAAAATTTGGCAGTAGTTAAAACTACAAATGCACTTACCTTCTGACTTAACATTTCTACCCTAGGAACTTACCCCAAAGACCTAACTCCAATAATATGAAAACACATTTTCTTTGAAATATTTTTTGTAACTGCAAGATATGGAAAATAACTTGTATGCCCAGACACAGATGAGTGGCTGAATAAACTGACGGGTCTATCTAATGAGGTATTAGAAAGTTTTTTGTTGTTGTTGTTTCTTTGTTTTAAATAAGGAAAATCCTTATGGACATATGTGCAGTGATTCCAGGATATATTTTTAAATAATAATAAAAAAAAGGTTTTTTTGTTTTTGTTTTTGAGAGAGAGAGAGCGCACAGTAGGGGTGGGGTGCCAAGGGGGAGGGAGAAAGAATCTTAAGCAGGCTGTGGGCTCAGTGTGGAGCCTGATGCAGGGCTCCAATCCCATGACCCTGAGATCATGACCTGAGCTGAAATCAAGAGTCAGACACTTAACCAACTGAGCCACCCAGGAGCCTTGAAAAAAAGTAAAATTTATTAAATCACCTAGGAATGTTAATTTTTGCATTAAGAGCAGAAAATAAAGAAATAAAGATACGTATATTATACATTTATTCACCTGTGCAAACAGAAACACGGAAAGCATATACCAGGGACTAATGAGATGGATTATCTACAGGGAGGGGTGGGAATGGGGTAAAAAGAAAAGAAACAATTGGGAGCAGGAAAGCAGGAGTTGCCACCTCTCAAAGTATATCATTTTGTGCAGCTCTGACTTATGGAACAATGTTCATGTTTCACACACATAAAGAAAAAATATAAATAAAATCACCAAGGATGGAGGAAAATTCCTCAAGTAAAACACATCAGAAACGTGAATTGAAGTGCATTTCAGATGAAGTACTACATGGAAGGAAGGCAGTGAAAATGCACTAACCCAGGTCACTTTTTATTATTACTCTAAAAATTGAGATATAATTCACATACCATAACATTCACGCTTTTAAAGTACATAATTCAGTGGATTTTTGTATATTCACAAAGTTCTGCCACTAACACCACCATCCAATTCCAGAACACATTCATCAATCCCAAAAAGAAAGCCATCCATACCCATTAGTCACTCAGTGTCGCTCCCTCCCCTAGACCTTAGCAATCACTAATTTACTAATTGGTCTCTATGGATTTACCTATTGTGGGTATTTCATGTAAGTGGAACCATACTTTGTGTTTGGCTTCTTTCTTAACCTAATGCTTTCAAAGTTCATTCATGTCATAGTACATATCAGTACTTCATGCCTTTTTAGGGCTGAATAATATTCCATTGTATGTATATACCATTTTTGCTTATCCAGTCACCAACTGATGGATATTTGGCTTGTTTCTTCTTTTCGGCTATTATGCATATGCTACTATGAACATTCATGATCAAGTTTCTGTTGGAACGTTTTCAATTCTTTTAGGGTCTATAGCTACCAGTGAAAGTGCAGTTCATATGGGACTCTCACTATGCCTATGTTGGGACACTTGATGGTATCCCATGAGTCTTTGAGGATCTCTGTTCATTATCATTCATGTTTTTTTTTTCTCCTGTTCCTAAAACTGGATAATCTCAATTGATCTATCTTTAGTTTCACCAAGTCTTTCTTCTACCTGCTCCAATCTGCTGTTGACCACTTATGTTTAATTTTTCCTATCAGTTATGGTACTTTTAAATTCCTAAATTTATTTTTGTCTCTTCTTTATAATTTCTATTTCATTATTGATATTCTCTATATGGTGAGGCATTGTTATCAGACTTTCTTTTAGTTCTTTAAACATTGTTTCCACTAGTTCTTTGCACATATTCTCAAAATAGCTTATTTAATGTCTTTGTTGAGTAAATCCAAAGTCTGGACCTCTTTGGGGACAGTTTGTTTTTCTTCTTCCCTGTATATGGGGTATACTTTGTTTCTGCATATGTCTTAGGGTGTTTTATTTTAAACTGGTCATTTTAAGTAATATATTACAATGGTGAAAATCTAAAAACCAGATACTCTCCCCTCCCTAGGGCTTGTTATTGTTTTTTGTTGTTATTTAGTGGACTTCTTTGAACTTGTGAAGTCTATATTCTTTGTTGAGTGTGGCCATTAAAGTTTCTGCTTCATTAGTTTAGTGGTATACTACTAACTAGACAGATTTCCTTAAATGCTTGGAATACTACTGTGATTTTGCTGAGAGACTGTGTGTGTGTTTGTGTGTGTGCTGGGGCACACCTTCAACACAGCCAGGAAGTTGACAATTCCACCTGAGCCTTCATTTCCTGCCAGTCAGCTAGAAGTGACAGTTTAGGGCCTTCTCAGCTCTTCCCTGAACATACACACAGCACTACGCAAGCACATGACTTGCTTAATTCCAAGAAATATGTCAGAACTCGTCAAAGTCCCTAGAGATACTGAATTCTCCAGATTTCCTTTTAAGCTTTTTGACAAATTTGTTTGCAACTGTTACTCATTGCCTCAAGCAACTGTGATGTTAAACAATTACCTCTGATTGTTTTTGAAAATATCAGGAAAAAGGCTTTCGCACTGAGCAAGTTCTCAGTCAAGTGGGGTCTTCCAGTGAACTACCGTATTTGTCAAATAATGACAATTCTCAGTGAATATATCGTTGAAGAAGCTCCAACCCTGTTCTGTTTCTCCTAGTGGCTGCCAGGCTGCTGGTTTTCACTGTGATTGTTGGCTGTTGGTTTTCAAAACTATCATGGATCTGAGGAGTGAAAGATGCAAATAGGGAAAGTTAAAACGTCACAAAGATTACTGTTCTATCAAGACTCATCCATTTTTCTTGAAAAATACTCCCTGGATTGTAGTAAACCTGTGGTTAACTCCATAGTTCTAAAAAAGTTCATTCTGATAATACAGTGTTCTCAGTGGTTTTTATGGGGAAAATAATTTCTGTACATCTTTACTCCATCATTTTTGATGACATCATCCCAGGCAACTTTCAAACTTAGTTTTGAGAACATATGTCTTCAAGCAAAAGAAAAAAGAACTCTAAACTTATACTGAACTTCGGCTAGTAGACTTTTATTTTGCGGAGGCATCAGTTAGCAACTCTAAAACTGTATTCTAGGGTTTTGTGGATAATGGGAACCATCTTTCTTACTGTTAGATGGGAAAAGAACACAAGACACAGACTGAGTAGGCTCCCACTGGCCAAATTATGGACAATTTGAACATGAAAATAAATAATGGATTTCTACTTCTGTAGTAACAGGAATCCGATTTGCCATTCTACATTAAAGAACTAGAACAATGGAAAAAATAAAATACATGACTTAGGTTTTCAGACAATGGACAAAAAGCAGTACAGCATAGTAATACCTGAGAGTGAAAACAAACCAGTTGAGTGCTTTAGCTCATTGCATGAAGTTTCCAAACTATACCACAGAGGGGGAAGGAATTCCAGATAACTCAGTGGCCTCTCTGAAGAGACAGAATTCAGGGTTTGCATAGGCTACTGTGACTAGAATTTGTGACGCAAAATACAAAAGAGGATGAGATGAACAGAAAGAAGTGCTCTGGAGATCTTTGGAAGGATCCCCTAAAACCTACGGCATAAGACTAATCTGTGCAATGTGTATGAGGAATCTACCAAGGCCAGGGAAAAAATTCACTAGAAAGGAGTTTGTGAAGCAACTTACACTTGGCCAGGTATAGTTTTTGTTCTCATCTCACCAGATGTAACAGAAAGATTTGCTAGTAGAAAAAGCATTAGGCAGAGTGCTTAGAATGGTAATGCCTCTGGAGCCAAATGAGCCCTAGGCCAGGCTTTCTCAATCTCAGCACTGTTGACACTTTGCACTTGATAATTCTTTGTTGTATATAATGTAGAATGTTTAGTAGCATCCCTGGCCTATATCCATTAGATGTGACACAAAAATGTCTGCGGACATTGCCGAATGTTCCCTAAAGGTAAAACTGCCCCAAATGGAGAACCATTGCAGACAAGATCATTAAAATAGCTACTAATATTCCGTATGTTCAAGGAAGTAGAGGAAAAACCTGAACATGATAAGAAGACGTATGTAATATTACAACAAAAACAACAGCAAAGAGAGACGGGGGAAAAAAGAAGAGGAGGAGGAAGAGGAGGGGAGGGGTAGAAGGATGAGAGTGAAGGATAAAGCAAGTGCAATAAAGTGTTATCGATTGGAGAACCTGGGTGAAGGATACTGTGTGGTAAAGAACTTGGCTTTGCCCAAGGGAATTGCCCTTGCCTTTGGTTTCCTGGAGCCATCTATGTAATACCTGATAAAAGTATGTTTGTTTAGGGCAGCAGTTAGCTACACTAAAAAAGACAAACCATGTAACTGAGGATGGGGAATTTGGGATCATGTGGTATCAGTCATCTGGGACAATCATTTGGGCAATCAACTGCTTATGTTTATATACTGCAGACACAACAAAAAATCTACACACCAAAGCTTCAGTGAGCTTCTGAGATTGGCAATACTCTATGCACATTGATGCCAGGATGGTAATGCGTCCTGAGGACAACAGAAGCTTTGTGTTAGAACCCTCACAGACGGGTGCCTGGGTGGCTCAGTTGGTTAAGCGACTGCCTTCGGCTCAGGTCATGATCCTGGAGTCCCAGGATCGAGTCCCGCATCGGGCTCCCTGCTCGGCAGGGAGCCTGCTTCTCCCTCTGACCCTCCCCCCTCTCATGTGCTCTCTCTCTCTCATTCTGTCTCAAATAAATAAAATCTTAAAAAAAAAAAAAAAAAAGAACCCTCATAGACATGGTTCTATGCATCTCTTCCTTTGACAGGTTTTAATTTGTACCCTTGCCCTGTAATGAACAATGACTTTCAGTAGGTTTCATGTGTGTATATAAACAGGTTTCAGTAAGTTCTGGGAGTTTTTCTAGCAAATTTTTGAACCTGAGGGTGTTTGGGGAACCCACCCCCAACCAATGCCATCTCCAAACCTGCAGCTGGTGTCAGAAGTGACAGTGGTCCTGTGGGGGCTCTTCCCTCTAACTCTGTAGCTGGACCCTAACTCCTTGTGGTAGGGTAAGAAGTCTTGGCCAGACTTGGTAGTCTGGAGGACACTGCTCTCAACCTCGCAGTTTGGCTAAATCTGGGGAGCCATGGAGACATTTTTCTTTCACTTTTCCTGTAATAATTTTTCATAATTAAAATTTCATTGAAATTAATTTTAATTTTGCATAATTGACATTATGTCAAAATAAAAATTTAAAAGACAAAAGTAGAAAAAACAAATTTTGCTTTCAACATAGCAAAAACAATTTTTTCTGTATAATCTCTTGAATTCCATTGCTTTAGTTATCTAAATTCTTAAGCTCTTGAAAATGAAAGAAATGACTCTCCAAAGCTTATGAATTTCTGCAAACCAGGGGGCTTTCCTTGCCATTAACAGTAAGATGGAATTTAGTTATCTTTATTTAGTTAACCAAGAACCTTTAATTTCTTCCAGAGAAGTGGAAAGTGAAACATTTGAAAGGATTTTTAAAATCCCGTTTTCCTTTGAAATTAATAGTACTCCATAAAGAGTAGTTCCTTTGAGTCATCTCATCACTGCACTCAGTTATCTGGAAATGCTTCTTCAATCACACCTCCTTCAGAGTTTATCCTTTTGAATTCTAATCCACAATTCCACAAAAAAATGTTTCTATAAAAGTGCATGGTCAAGTAACTACATGTTATACATTCTTGATTTAAACAAATATTTCTATGCAGTGAGATATATAACAAATTATTGGTTGTGGTGCTACATTTAAACATGTATGTTGCCTAAAAAACTGAGGTATAATTCAGAAATGAAAAACTGCCCTTGAATCTATTTTAAAACAGACAAAAAGTAGATCACAAATAATTACAAATATAATAAAAATTAATATTTATTTGTTAATGTATTATCTCTATACCCATATAAAAGTTACTATCTTAGTTTTGCTAAGAATTACTTTTAGCAAAGGTGATCTCTTTTAAATAACTATAATTTCCTAATATTTTCCATTATTATTTTAATGTATCTCTCAAAATTTATTTTCAAAGCAAGACACAGAGTTAAACCTGGTGATAAGCACAAATTAGAAGTCTGAGACAGCTATTTCAAAATTTTTTCATAGAGGGAACAGCGTGGGTATATTATTAAAAATCAATTTAAGTATGTACTTGATTTGTGGTAGGCTTATGTAAACATAACTTTAATAATGGGCTGGTTCACAAAAAGAGGTACTATACTAATCAATCATCAAATGTAATTTTTTTTCCCTGAAACACAGCAATTTTAGATTGCTGCTCTTTTCGCCTCTTGCTTGCTTCCCACGAAGGATGAAGAGGCAGCTGTGATTGCTGTTTTGTACTTTGAAGTCCTCTTTGTGCACTCTTATTAAACAGATTCTTAAGCTGAGGTTCATTTTGCTGAAAACCTGGGAGGAGAAAGCAAAAATAGTGAGAAATAACCACATACTTACATAGCATATAAGAGAAAGAGATTTCATTTTCTCACATCAGTATTTAAGGAAGGAATTTAGTTTTACTTAAACAAAATACATTACAGTTTAAAATCTAAGTCCAACAGGGAACAGTGTGAAATTGAAATATACACATCAACAGGCAATTCTGGGACACATGCTTTCTAATCTTTTATTTTTTTTCCTAATCTTTTAAACAGATGCAAATTGTTTGTCTCCTAACATATGTTGTGCTGTCTTATTTACATTGGCAGTAAGAAAGGAAAGAATGCAGACAATATGGAAGGCCAAAAAAATCCCAAAAGAGCATCTTATATTTTCAAAGGAATATCATTGGTTTAAGGTAACTGTATATGGAGCCGATGTAGCCAGAAAATTCACATGTATTTATTAAGATATTGGATTTGACAACGTTGATGGGAGAGATGTATTTTTAAAGGGTTACTAATTGATTCTACTCCCTTCTATTACTGAACATAAAATTATTATAAAATAAATTACTGAATTTACTCAAATATAAGACAAGGTTCTTTTCCAATCATAAAATTATCCACCAGATAAGAGGGTGGCAAATTGTTTCTAGACCTTACGGCCTCTTATGTTATACTTTAAACTATGTTATTTTGAACAATAAAGTAGTGTTTGGGAGAGACACACCAGCCAGAAGACACATGAATCAATGCATGTTTATGGAATCAGGGGAGAAACAAAGGGAGACAAAAATTTAACATAGATTTTTTTTTTTTTGAAGTAGTCCTAGAGATGTGTACTTTCTCCACTATGAGTTAGACATCATTCACTGTCAAAAGCCTTTTAAAGATCTTCTTAAAAAGCAAATGTCATAATGTTACACAAACAAATGCACACAACTTGGGATAACATTTCCGAAATACTACCGTACAAAGAATGCAACATGTCCTGAATCCTGTACAAATCACATGTGGTCTAAAACCCAATATAATATTCAGGATGGCTCTAGTATGGAGATTCAGCCCCGGAGCAGAGTTACGAGTCAAGAATGTTCTTCTCAACCAAACCCGAGAATCTTAACACAGTAGACACTAAATGATGGTGGGGGTGGGAAAAAATACCCTCAAACATAAAGAAGGCAAGTTTGAGAACTAGCTCTAGGGGAAGATTGTTGGTATGGTGACTAGCTCATGGATGGACTAAATGGAAACCCAGAAGTCAGAAATCCACTACATTTCTGAGAGACCTGTGTTGTGGAAGAAATCGTATGTCTGGGCTGAAAAACTCTCTCTTGAATGTTAAAGACTTTGAACTGTCTTCAGGACCATGTGTTTTTACCAGTCACTTGGGGCTCTAGTAATGAAGAACCAAGAATTTAAATGTTAAATAAAACTGTTACATAAAAAATTGATTTAAATAAGGCAGTATTTAAAATAATATATACTTTATATAATTATGGAAAGTAAATTGATATCTGTAAACAAACTGATATACTAAACACTATAAATATATAAGCTAAGCAAAAAACAAAAACCCTTTCATCACTTGGGTCTCCTCACAGGGAAAATGTGGGAGTGCCTCAAGTTTACAGTTCTCCTGCTTATGAATATAAGGTCAGTGAGGCAGATTGCCATGTGTCTGCCAGACCTAGTTTTCTTTTCCTGCTGGGTGCACAAGCTGGATGCATTGCCCATCCTGACTACAGTTAAATGAGGCATGTAACTGAGTTACAGCCAATGGCATAAGAACAAAAGGCCTGACCATAAACATCTCACGCTCGATCCTTTCATCCTCTCTCTGCCTGCAGGGAGCACAGCGAAGTCCTGGAGGCACAAGAAGGAAGAAGAGTACAAGCAGCGCAGAGACAGTAATGAATGAGAAATGAATCAGCACGATGTGGGAGTTACGTGTGACAGCAGGCAGTCTACTACAAATACCAGAGTGGTACTAGGGAGGAGGATACAGCCATACATGCTGTATGTTTTACAGCATACAAATTTGGCAGTGGCTTCGCAGTTTAGTGGTAGGTAGAAGGAAATGGACACCTTAGTTTGCAAAGTACGCATGCTTCTTATGCTAAGGAAGCGGGTAAAACTGTGGCCAGTGGAGAACCTGGGAAGCAGGCTGTGGGCCTATGGAGTTTGCAGCACCAGGGTAAGTGGGTGGGAAGAATAAAAAAATTAGCGTGCTGATGGCTCTTTGGCAATGGACTACAAAACAGGGAAAGAACTCGCTAGCTCACAGGCAGAAACTAAAGGGAACAGAGTGTCCAGATATTTGAGAACTACGGTTTAGAAAAGCCTCTGGACTTCAAACGGTAAGACGTAAGACTCAGAAAGGTTTTTTTTTTTTTTTAAAGATTTTATTTATTTATTTGATACAGAGAGTGAGAGAGCACAAGCAGGGGGAACAGTAGAGGGAGAGGGAGAAGCAGGCTTCCCCACCGAGCAGGGAGCTCGATGCGGGGCTTGATCCCATGACCCTGGGATCATGACCTGAGCCGAAGGCAGACGCTTAACGACTGAGCCACCCAGGCGCCCCAGACTGAGAAAGATTTTAAGCAGGAAAGGTCTATGGAGATTCAGCCCTGGAGCAGAGTTACGAGTCAAGAATGTTCTTCTCAACCAAACCTGAGAATCTTAACACAGCAGACACTGAATGATGGTGGGGGTGGGAAAAAATACCCTCAAACATGAAGAAGGCAAGTTTGAGAACTAGCTCTAGGGGAAGATTGTTGGTATGGTGACTAGCTCATGGATGGACTAAATGGAAACCCAGAAGTCAGAAATCCACTACATTTCTGAGAGACCTGTGTTGTGGAAGAAATTCTATGTCTGCGCTGAAAAACTCTCTCTTGAATATTAAAGACTTTGAACTGTCTTCAGGACCATGTGTTTTTACCAGTCACTTGGGGCAACTCCCAAGGAAATTATACTAAATGTCCACTTCAGATGTGGCCATGGAACACAGACCTCCCCAGAACAGTCAGAAAACATGAAGAACAATGGATAAAGAAGTTCCTCTAGATAAACATGTTATGTGCCTCCCAATTTTCCCTTAATTGACTGGGAGTTTGTATTATGGTTACCTTGTCCCTGACCTGCCACTAAATATATGGTATGAGCTGGGGACAGGTAGTCTGTCTTTCAGTGACCAGGCCATCAAATTTTGAGCAGTCACATCCATGAGACCGGATGGAAACAAAGGACTGCATCACTGGTGGATGATGCTGGGCTTTGAGCTTGGATGCAGGGACTGGGTGGGACTCTGAGCTGGCTTCTTTGGGAAGGAGATAAAGTGTGCTCTGTGTGGGGGACAGTGAAATGAGCACCTGGTGAGAGAAAGGATAGTCACTGGCAGACAGTTACATGTTTAAGAAATTCTACTTCCTTTTTCCTCTTAACCACACAGTTAGATTGCATTTCTTAGCTCCCCTGTGGCTAGATGGTGTCATATAATTGAATTCTGGCTAATGAAATGTGAGCAGAACTGATTCCTGCCACTTTCAGACCTGGCTCATGAAAACTTCCTGCAAAACCGTCCATGTACTCTTCCCTTCTGGAGGAGTATCTGGAAACTGCAGGAGGAAGGAACCAAAAGATGAAAGGTGCCTGATTCCTGAATTACTATATGAAACACAGCCCCTCTGCCACCTCACAGTGGACTGTGATGTGCATGAAAAATGTATTTTTATTATTTTAAGCCAGTGAGAATTTGGAATTATGTACAGAAGTCCGCCCACCCAAATATATGTAACTTGATTTGTTATGAATTAATGTGAAAATACTTTGATTTTACTCTGAACCTAGAAAGTGACATACTAGTTACTGAATGCTTAATGGCATGATGCCGACTAAGATATAACTTAAAGTTATATCTTAAAATTTAAAGAATGTACTAGTTTATTCAGTTCAAGATAAATCAACTAGACCCAGTATTTCCTGGTAAGTTTTGCTTATATCTTTCATACTGGTAGCAGATAGGTAAAAACAAACAAACAAACAATTAAAATTTAAAAATTATACTGATAATTGAAAGATCTTCTTGTCCCCTTCCTGTGGGTACCTACGTATTTCATTCAGGCTATTAAGTAACCAGAACTTTTCATTCTTCTACTCTGGCAGAGCATTAGTCAATTTCATGTCAAGGTCAGGCAGCCATTAATACATACCTGGGGTTCTGCTTTTTGGAGCCTGTTCTCTGTAATTTCTAAAAGAAGAAAAAGACCATTAGGACTTAAAAAAGATAACTGACCTTAAGAAGATAACGTAAAAAAAAACTAGGGATAAAACTCACTCAAAGGACTATTGTACTCCCTCATCCCACCAGCAATCAATAAAAAAATGATAAAACCCCTAGTTTTATCTGTATCAAAGTCTGTGAGACTCCAGTGATACTGCAGAAACATGGGAGTTTCCCTCTCACCCCCCCTACATGGACTTCTGGTCATAAAATATTCTATCTTGGTTACTTGTGTCTACTCTTGAGGACTATCCAGATAAAGAATTTCAAAAGTCTTCTTACAGGGGGAATGAGTCACATATTACACAAAATCATTTTGTGGGAGATGGAAAGCATGAGTGTATTATTCTCAAGTGAGGAAAAAAAATGGAGCCTTCTGGAGCAAGTTTGGGAGATATAAAAAATATTTTAATTAATTTCAAGGTCTCAAATATGGTTTGTGTCTTTTCCATACTCCTACTTCTTTGGAAAATGTTTACTTCATGTGTTTCTATTTTATTAAAAATTATCCCTGACTTATACATAAACAGAAAACAGTTTCCTGAAGAAGGTAGCTCTTACTGAAGAAATTAGCTAACCATGATATTTATCCTAAAATGTGAAGTTATTCCCTCTCAGATTAGAATTACAAATGAAATGAAACTTATTGATGTAGAACAGAAGAGCTGTGAAAGGTGGTGGTTAACAGCAGGGACAGAGACAGCAATATTATCCGATATAAAGCAGTCTGGAGGAACTCGGAGTTAGAGCAAACAGCTGTATATACTGAAATAGCAATGCACAAGAAAATGACTGATGTTTACAATAATGGCCCTCAGTTATCAAGAAAAGAAAAAAAAACACCACCATTCTTTTCAGAAAGTTCTGTTTAAAGAGTAAGATATGAGACATTTTCAAAAGGTTTTCACGAAAAGCAAACTCAAAGTCTGGAAACTTTGACAATCGAAGGGATAAACTGAAATTAGCTAGACAAATTATTTGGCTCCAGGATTGATGCGGCACTGCTGTATGTATATTTGCATATATTATCTGAGTATAAAGTTCGAAAGGGCCAAGTCTAAACACAGGATGTGCTGTATAAACCACATGTACATATGGGAGAGATTCTCTTCTGTCATTGCTAGGATGTGCAGATATTTCATATCTTCAAAAAAATTAAGAACTAATAATTACTTCAGGATAGAAAAAAGTACTCTTACCTTCTAGAGCTTTTAGATCCAGATAAAGAATGGAAAAACACTGACTCAAACTTCCTTGATTCTGTACTTGGCTTGTTTATGTCACTTCTTATACTCTGATGGGTTTCAAGTAGATCTTCCTCAGGTAACACTTTTTGGGGGGGCATTTGTTCCTTAATTGAAGAATGGCAAGTACTTTCCTTCTTTCGTGTCCGTCTGACTTTCCCAATGAAGAAGTCATCACCACTGTCACTATCCTCAGACATGGAGGACTGTTTGTAAAACCTTTCCTCTGTGCTATCATCAAAATACTCCTTTTCTTCTTGTAATTCTTCTCCATCACTGTTACCATCAAGGGAGCTACTGGACTCTTTCCCTTTTTTGGTTTTACTTAAGGTTTTCATTTTTGGGTCAGCAGGTGTCTTCTGGGGCTCAGAAGAAACACCACCAGCCCTTTCAGAAGGCTTTGATGGAGAATTTGGAATGTCTACAGCATTGGGTCCATGTTCCACCTTGGTTCTTTTTTCTTTTGAATTTACTGGTTTCTTTGCCAATATTTTGGCTTCTTTCTCTTTTTGTTCACTGATGATAGTTCCTTCATGCTGTAACTTACTGGCATCATCATTTGAACACAAAGTGTCCTTGGAATGATTTTCTTCTGAAGCACTCTCTGATGATTTAACTTCAACATTTTGTCTTGCATCTTTAAAGGCTTTGACAGCAGCTACAACAGAAAAGCACAGGATCTGTTTCATCATTAAAACAAATATATAAAACATCACCACTTCAGTACAGTATTTCTTAAATTATTTGGAAACACTTAAGAGAACAACCACAATTATGTTAAGTATATATCACTGGTCACAAAAGAACTTCACTGACTTTAAAAACCAGACTTGGAAGAAATGGTCAGAGGTATTCAATTTAAAACTCTTAAAATTAACCATCCTTTCAGGCCCTGGAGCTATGAAAAATAGCAAAAACATCACTGAATACAAATAAAATAAAATGGCAACTTTAATTTCTTTTGCAATAATGTATTGCTATGATTGTGGTGCACTATAAACTGTGTTTTCAGACATAAAAATGAATATATTCTAATCTGTGATAGTAACATTTAATTCTTTAAGCACAGTTTATAATACACACATAAATAAAAATTATGTGACTAAGTGGCAACATCAAAAGTAATACTATGAATTACACCAATATTTAGCAAATTGATTGTATTCAGTATTACCATGAATATATTATATATAAACATAAGTGTATTCATATATTAGAATTTAGGAAAAAATACAGATTTAATTAGACATCAGATAACTTCCAAATTTTCAGGTACCTTCCCACATTTAAAAATATTTGAAGGAGATATTTTTAAAAGGTCCTCAAAACAAACAAACAATTGGGGCGCCTGGGTGGCTCAGTTGGTTAAGCGACTGCCTTCGGCTCAGGTCATGATCCTGGAGTCCCGGGATCGAGTCCCACATCAGGCTACCTGCTCAGCAGGGAGTCTGCTTCTCCCTCTCCTGCTCCCCCCTCTTGTGCTCGCTCTCTCTCACTCTCTCTCTCAAATAAATAAAATCTTTAAAAACAAACAAACAAAAAAAACCCAAAGAAATAAATGAATAGCCATTTATTCAAAATCTTATACATAAGTGCATTTAAGTACATGGCTTAAAAGTATTTAATACATACCTTTCAGCACATCTGTTTTTTTCTTCAGAAGAGGATGCATCGCTAGTCTGGCAACTGCTCTTTCAGTTGCAGTAGAATCAGGCTGCAAATTGAAACAACAAACACAGGAATAGGAACAATATAGTACTATTAAGAAGTGAATAAAAGAAAATGTATCATAATTTTTAAAAATGAGAGTTAGGAAACAGGAATTTGTTAGTATTCTCTAGATAAGTCACCTGGATAATCTATAATAAAGAAAAATAAAACTCAAGATGACAAAATACAACGGCCCCCGAAACAAATAAAATTATTATGTAATCAACTAACAAATCCCTTTGGGGACTTAATATCTTTCCAGAACTCTGGTAGGCATCCTGTGTGTTATTAAAAAAATGCAATATAGCTTCTGCTTTCAAAGAGGTTAAAAGATCTAGATCTTCTTAAAGACTGAATTAATATGAATCAAATAACATGTTAGTGCTAAGCTGGGTGATACAATTTATAACTACTGTAATGTTTGAAATTCCAGTTAATAGAGATGTAAAAACTATCTGATGCTAAATATTTGTATTTTCAAAGTCTAGTATCTCTACTATATTTTCAGAACCTTCTACCACTGCTTGTCTAAGAGCCAACACTTCATAAATATTTGATGATGACTGAGTTGGAACTGATTATATATTTAACATACTTACGAATTTAGAAAATTCATGATTTGGGAAAATTTCCTTAAATATCTTCTATGCGCTGACAACATCCAAATTTCTAACTGCTACTCTAACTTGAGCTCAAGACTCATATATGAACCCAAGAGAATTCTTTCTTTTTTTTTAAGTAGGCTCCATCCCCGGTGTGGAGCCCAACATGGGGCTTGAACTCATGCCCCAGAGATTGAGACCTGAGCTGAGATCAAGAGTTGGATGCTTTACCTACTGAGCCACCCACCAGGCACCCAGAGAATTCTTTGATATCCTTCTCAAACTTACTTCTTCAGTCTTTCCTGTCTTATTATACATAATTCCACTTTTGTTGGTTGCTCAGGACTAAAACTTTAAGAATTCTTCTATCACATTTCTCCTTCCTTCACAGCTCACAATTAGTCCTTTAGCAAATCTTGTGGTTCTAAATGCAAGATATATTCAGGACCATTCACTTCTCACCACTCCTACTCTTAGTACTTTTGACCGAGTCACCAACATGTCTCACCTGCAGCACCAACGTAATACACTCAAACCTGGTCACTTGCTCCCCCACCCCTGAGTTTCCACAGAGCATCACAGTGAGTTTTTAAAAAGGTAGCCAGATCACGCTATGCCACTATCTGTTCTTTAAGCTTTACTGCCTTCTGATGCTTAGGCTATTCCTTTGTAAGCTCTGCTTTCCCTGGAATACTGTACTCCCAAATGTATGCATGACTGACCATCTCTTATTATTCACATATCTGCTCAAATGTTATCTGAACAACACTTCCCATAACTCTTTATTTACTACTTATCACTTAACATTGCATGCCAGCGTAGATATTTTCCCATCTGTGAGGCAGGGGCTCTGTTTTCCTCATTGCTATAGACCTAGGGCTTGGAACAGTAACTGGAAGGAGTCTTCATTCAATAAACATCCCATAAGGCAAATGGATACATTTCATTGTGTGTCAAAATAGAGCTGTGAGCTTCAAATGTCTTTATTTTAAATTTTCTTTCACTGTTAATAGCCCACTATAAAGATTTTCCCCCCCCTAGTAGAACAAACATGAGGACATTAGTAAATGCAAGATGATGGCTCTCTGAAGCTTACTGTGTTTGGAGGACTTATCTAGGCAATGTTACCCTTCTCTAAATTATATCTGTGGTCTAATTACCTTGTGTATTGAATTGAAGAACATCTTCCTAAAATTTATGTCCAACTACAAACTCAGAATGTGACCTTATTTGGAATCAGGGTCTTTGCAGATATAATTAAAAGGTGAATATGCTGGATTAGGGTGGTCCTCAATCTAATATGACCGATGTCCTCATAAGGGAGACATCTGGATAGAGGCACAGAGAGAGGGAAGAAGGCTGAGGAAGAGATTACAGTTATCCTGCCATAGGCCAAGGAAGGCCACAGGCCATGGTTCACACAAGCTGGAAGAAGCAAGGAAGGGTTCTTCCCTAGAAACTTCCGAGGATCTTAGCACTACTGTCACCTTGATTTCAGATTTCTAGCCTCCTGAAACATGACAGGATACAATTTTGTTGTTTTAAAACATCTAGTTTGTGGTACTTTGCTACAGCAGCCTTAGGGTAACTATAAACTTTGATTCTCTTAGGCTCTTAGATATTGCCTCTGTTCAGTCTTGTCCAAGAAATGTAGTCCAGGGGCGCCTGGGTGGCTCAGTCGTTAAGCGTCTGCCTTTGGCTCAGGTCATGATCCTAGGGTCCTGGGATGGAGCCCTGCGTTGGGCTCCCTGCTCAGCGGGAAGCCTGCTTTTCCCTCTCCCACTCCTGCCTGTGTTCCCTCTCTCGCTGTCAAATTAAAAAAAAAAAGAGAGATGAAGTCCATTTGGAGACTATTCATTAAGTACAGTGTTAAGATAACCCATTGTTTCTATATCTTGTTGGGTTTCCTGAAGTCCAATACAGGACTTGTTGCCCATTTTATCTCCCTTGGAGATATATGAGAGAATCTGGGAAGAAAACCTAGTGCTGGTATCCTGAGTCACTCAGCAACAAGATGGGCTGCTGAACGTATAGGTCAAATATGTATGATTTAGTTTTATAGGGTGTATATTAAAAGCTCTAACACAGAACCCCCTGATGAGGGACATGATTTTTCATGCTGAAAAGGCCAACATGATATATGAAAATTGAGAGTCACATCAGAATACTAGAGTCTACATGCTTCCAGAGAAAGAACAAAGTTACCAAAAAAAAAAAAAAAAAAAATCAGGAATCAAAATTGGAGGTCAAAGACAACTGAATAAAAATCTTGTAGGAAAATGATTCCTAAATTAGATAAGAATAAAAATATTTCCCGACATGCAAGGTTTAAAAAAGCTTACATCTCTTGAACCTTTCTCCTTAGAAGGTACTAGCTCCACTAAAATGAAGAAGGATACAAAGAATGAGGAATGTATGGGATAGAAGAAACGGAGATACAGGCAGAAGGCATTCTCAGGATAGTGACAAGGAGAATTAGAATACCTGGTGTATTAAACATCTTTTTTTTTTTTTTACATTTTATTTATTTTTGAGAGAGAGCACGGGCGCATGAGTTGGGGGAGGGGCAAAAGGAGAGGGAGAAGCAGACTCTTCCCTGAGCTCGGAGCTCAACATGGGACTTGATCCCAGGACCCTGAGATCATGACCTGAGCTGAAGTCAGACGCCACCAAATGAGCCACCCACGCATCCCTGGTGTATTAAACATCTTGAGAGGAGACTTCAGTAACCGAAGAGCAGTTTGGTATTACACTAGAGAGAGGACAGGAAACTAACAAGGAAAAATAAACTATAGGAAATAGAAATATTGTGCAGAAAATGAAAAATAATAATCACTCACTACATGACTTGTAGTCAAAATAACAGAATCACTAAATATTCATCTAATCTAAATTTGACCCAAGTGCCTTAGGAGGATGGAAGTGATAAGGAAGGTACATATATGACAGAGGGGCTGGCAGAGGAAAGAGATATAAATTCTTATAAACCACCATAGGAAGTCAATAGTTAATACTTAAAATATACTAATACTGACCTACTGATGTGTGGGGTAAATCCCCTGAAAACCAACTGAAGTTGAAAGTCAGGAAGCACTAACGGAGAACTGTCATTTTCACAAACAAGTCTTGTAGAAGTACTTGATTCTCAAAACTGGTGGTTGGCAAATTGGCTCATGGGCTAGTTCTCACCTGCTGCCTGTTTTTTAAAATAGTTTCAGGAAACACAGTGAAATTCATCCATTTATATACTATCTATAGTTCTACTATGTCACCCGGCAGAGTTGAGTAGTTGTGACAGAGAATGTATGGCCTGCAAAGCCTAAAATATTTATTATATACAGAATTACTTTACAGAAAAAGTGTGACACCTGCTCCAATAATATGCAAGCAGAATCCTTGGTGGGGGTAAACTAAAAAATTAGGAAAAAATAAAAAATAAAGTTTTAGCAGGTTCATGATGTTCTAAAGTTAAATTTGAAACAAAAACAGGCGCACATGGGTGGCTCAGTCGGTTGAGCATCCGACTCTTGGTTTTGGCTCAGGTCATGATACTGGGGTCATGAGATCGAGCCCCGTGTTGGGTTTGGTGCTTCACGTGGAATCTGCTTGAGATTCTCTCCCACTCTCCCTCTACCCCTACCCTTCCTCACACATGCTCTCTAAATAAATAAATAGTCTTAAAAAAAAAAAAAAGAAAAAAAAAAGAAAACACTATCAGGACAGACTTTTGTTGCCAAATCAAAGCAACAAGTAATAGCCTTAAATGCATTGACTGTTTTTCTTGAATGGTGACATACTTTGAGATTCTGGCTTAGTAGAGAAAATGTGGTATTCAGTGAAAAAGCAGGATGTTTTAATTGCCAGGACTTACTTATCTCAGTACACTTAAATGTAAAAACAATGACAACAGAACCAATTAGTTCTGAGAAATATACACACCCCAAGAGCCTACCCTCCCTCCATATTACAAGGGAAAAGAAGAACCTCCAGCAGCAGCTGTTACTCTGTAACTGCTTCTTTCACTGTATTTCCACCCTGTAGCTACTAATAACTCACTTTAGAGATAATCGCAATATATGAACATCTGTATTTGTAAAACAGATAAATTATAAAGTAACTGTTCTAATCAGGAGTTAATTTCACATGTTTTAGATAAGAAGTCATGGGAAATCCAAATATTTGGCTAAATGTGTTCATATAAAATTTTTCAAAAACATACCTACTATTGTTCCAAACCCCTGCTTTGACAACTTGCTAAAAGCTCTGATGAGCTGTGTATTCTTTTTTCCAGAGCTAATTACATCCCACCATCTTAGTTATAACAAGGTTTAGAAGACCACTGATAATACTTGCATGTTGAGTGCTGACTTTAAGTAAAAACTATTTTGTTAAGAATCATTTTATCATCAAGTTTACTTAGCAATGCCCTGGAAGATATCCTGAGTAACTGTGACTCAGTGATCTGACTTCAATAAATTCTATTTTTTTTTAAAAAAGGCCCTAGAGCTCCCTGCTCGGCGGGAGGCCTGCTTCTCCCTCTCCCACTCCCCCCTGCTGTGTTCCCTCTCTCACTGTGTCTCTCGCTGTCAAATAAATAGATAAAATCTTTAAAAAAAAAAAAAAGGCCCTAGAATAGGATTTATAATTCTAAAATTATGTATTACTCTAATAAATGAAGACATTATTATCCTTGGATGTTACATGTCTTCCCCTATAACTGTGCTTTTATATTGCAACCTTCATGGAAGACTTACTTGAAGAGAATATCAGGTTAACTGATTTTTAAAAAGGTCACTGCATTGCCTAACACCAGGGGTGCCATCACAATGGGAGTGTGCAGCATAGAGCTTATGCATCCATATGTAACAGAATCAATACTGTTCAAAGAACATAAAAGGCTTGATTTTATAAGGTATACAGATATATATAATTAAGTAGTTACTAATCAGGTATGATTACTTAATAATTTAATATGAAGAATTATATATGCCACAGCTTTACTTCTGTAATTACATGCAATTTGTATCTTTTTAAAAAACAGTAAATGCCATCAGTAAATAAAAATTTTACTATTCTGTTCAAAGTGTTTTGTTGATAAGAGCACTTACTTCCCCCCAAAGGTTTTTTTTTTTTTTTAAGATTTTTTATTTATTTATTTGAGGGAGAGAGAGCAGAGTGAGCAAGAACACTAATGCGGGAAAAGGCAGAGGGAGATGGAGAAGCAATACCATCAAAAACGATAAAAGGCTTAGGACTAAATACAACAAAGAAAGTGAGAGATCTGTACACTGAAAACTGTAAGACTTTAATGACAGAAATAGAAGAGGACACAAAAAATTAGAAAGATATCTTATGATTATGGATTGGAAAAACTGGCATTGTTAAAATATCCATAGTACCCAAAGCTATGTATAAACTCAGTGTAATCCCTATCAAAATTACAATGGCATTTTTCACAGAAATAAAAAAAAAAATTTCTTCAAATTTGTTGGAACTACAAAAGACCCCAAATAGCCACAGCAATCTTGAGAAAGAACAAAGCTGGTGGCATTATGCTTCCTAATTTCAAACTACAGTACAAAGCTATAGTAATAAGAACAGTATGACACCGTCATTAAAACAGACACACACAGCAATGGAATAGAACTGAGAGCCCAGGAATAAGCAAATGCATATACAGTGAACTGCTGTTTGACAAGAGGGCCAAGAATACCTGAAGGGGGAAAGATAGTCTTTTCAATAAATGGTATTAGAAAAACTGGATATTCACAGGTCAGAGAATGAAACTAGACACATATCTTAACACGATTCATAAAAATTAACTTGAATTGGACTAAAAGACTTAAATATGAGACCTGAAACATAAAACTCCTAGAACACGTAGGGAAAAAAATTCCTTGACATTGGTCTTGTCAATGTTTTTTTGGATGTGACACCAACAGCACAAGCAATAAAAGTAAAAGTAAACAAGTGGGGCTACATCAAACTACAAATTTATTGCAAAACAGAAGACACAATCAACAAAGTGAATAGGCAATCTACAGAATCACAGAAAATATTTGCAAACCGTATCTCAGATAAGGGGCTAATATCCACAATATGGAAGGAACTCATACAACTCAATATCAAATAAATAAAACAAAATAAATATAAAATCTGATTAAAAATGGACGGAGGACTTGAGCAGATATTTTTCAAAAGAAGAAATGGCCAACAGGTACATGAAAAGAAGCGCAACATTACTAATCACTGGGGAAATGTAAATCAAAACCACAATGAGATACCACCTCACACTTGTTAGAATGGCTACTCTCAAAAAAACCAAGAGCTAACAAGTATTGGTGAGTATATGGAGAAAAGGGAGCCCTGGAGCACTGCTGGTGAGAATGCAGACTACTACAGACACTAGGGAAAAAAGATGAGGTTCCTCAACAAATTATAACTAGAGCTACCATATGATCCAGCAATCCCACTTCCAGATATACACCCGAAGCAAACGACATCTCAGAGAGATATTGTGTTCACTGCAGTATTATTCATGATAGCCAAGAGTCCATTGACAAATGAAGTGAATAAAGAAAACATATATATGTACACACACACACACACACACACAATGGAATATTATTTAGCCATGAGAAAGAAGAAAATCTTTCCATCTGCAACATGGATGAATCTGGTAGGCATTACAATGAATGAAAGAAACAGACGGAGAAAGACAAATACTGCATAGTATGACTTATATGTGGAATCTAAAAAAAACAAACTCACAGAGGCAAGAGCAGAATGTTGGTTGCCAGAGACTGGGGTGGTAGAGGAAATGGGAAGATTTCGGTCAAAGGGTACAAATGTTCAGTTAAAAGAAGAGTAAGTTCTAGAGATCTAATATTCAGTATGGTGATTACAGACAACAATACTTTATGATATACTTGAAAGCATCTAAGAGAGTACATCTTAAATGCACTCACCACAAAAAATTATAATTATATATGGTGATGGATGTGATAATTAACCTTATTATGGTTATTTTTCATAATATATATGTGTATCAAACCATCAGGTTGTATAACTTAAACTTACACAATGTTTGTTATATGTCAATTATATCTCAGTAAAGCTAAAAACAAAAAATACAAAAATTTTTACCAAAATATTTAACATTAATATATCAGCATTGTTAGGCAAAAAGCAAAGAAATAGCTTCTCAAATTCTCATTCATTTAGTTGGCAATCTATTTAACAATAATGTGGTCTTTTTTTTTTTTTTTAAGATTTTATTTATTTATTCATGAGAGATAGAGAGAGAGGCAGAGGGAGAAGCAGGCTCCCCGCAGAGCGGGGAGCCCGATGCGGGACTCGATCCCAGGACCCTGGGATCATGACCTGAGCTGAAGGCAGACACTTAACCGACTGAGCCACCCAGGTGTCCCAACAATAATGTGGTCTTATAGATATGTGACAAACCTACTTTGCAGCATAATGATATTTGCAAATACACACTTCAGCATGTCCTTATTGCTTCTAATTTTTATAAACTGGAAATTTTGTTAAAGTTGGCTACCTAACACCATCACCAAATATTTTAGAGCACAACTATTGTTGTTATACTGAAATATGAAAAATGTCAGAGTCATTTAAGAATACTTAAACATTAACAGATAATACAGCATAGAAATGCCATAAAACTCTTGCTTGAGTATGTGAGGGTGCACAAAACACTTAATTTTTTGGCAAAATGAAACTGAACACTGAGGATAAGCCCTGTTATTTTTACATCTGCTACAATAAGGCCTTTGAAGAGGGTCAAAAAGGCATTACCAGAATGTTTGACCTGCAAGAGTTTATTAGAGAAATGAAAAAAAACCAAAAAAAACCCCAAAAACAAAAAAGCAAGACCGAGAGATAGTAAGTGAACTGCCTGAAGTCAGGCAGCTAACGGCAAAGCAACACTAGTTAGAATGCAGAAACTCCTAGAAATTTAAGCCTCTTCCCTTTGCTAACCAGCAATTTTTGCAAATAGAATGCATTGTACAGATCTTCTTAGGATACATCTAGTCTTTCAAACTTATGTTTGATGTTTAATTGCTAGTTGTTTTTAGTTAATTTATATCTGTTCTTGATGGTCAGTTACTAATCTGCAAATCTGAGTAACTTACGATTTGGGGAGTAGAAAAAATATTCTAATGGGGAAAAACTGTTAATGGCATATACATAGTTGCATGCTTTACAAATACTAAGGATTTCAGTTTTCATTCTTCAAAGATAAAAAAAAGGGTACACATGTATTTCTTAAAATGTCTGATTTAAAGAAAGTCTTAGTTAAAAATACCATGTTTTATAAATGACAGCAATCATTTTATTTTTTATTTAGTTTCTTTTTATTCTTATGTTAATCCCCATACATTATTTATTTAGTTTTTTAAAAGAGTTTATTTACTTGAGAGAGAGAGCACGAGCAGGGGGAGAGGCAGAGGCAGAGGGAGAAGCAGACTCCCCGCTGAGTAGGGAGTCCCATGCGGAGCTCGATCCCAGGACCCTCGGATCAAGACCTGAGCCGAAGGCAGATGCTTAACCGACTGCGCCACTCAGGCGCCGCTGACAGCAATCATTTTAATAAACTTTATTTCTCCTAAGTAAACAATGTCAAATTTAACATTTTCAACCTGTTTCTTAACAAAGCAATTTGAAATCATTCAATGCATTTTTTTACTTCAAATTTTAACAAGAGGTAAAGGGAATACAGACCAATGATTTTATCCAATAATTAGACTAACAGTCTTGACTTCATTTCCAGATTACCTAGCTAGCTGGGAACAAAAGCTAGAACTGACAGTCAGGTTTCTGAATCCAGTCTAGTATTCTCAAGTGGTTTCCTTCTAAATTGTTTGAGATAACCTTCTCTCATTTTGTGACTCATCTCCAAGCCCCCCTCTCAAATCTTTTTGGAGAGAAATTAAATATAAGCATAAAAAAGAGGCTTGTAAAGTAAATGGGCAGAGGTCTGAAGCTCCGGCTGTGCTTTGGGTTTCGGCAGCCGTCTGCTGTGTCTACGGTTTGCTTATGTCTCTGGGCAGAGGGTAAGAACTCAAAGAATAAGCAGAGCAGAACCTGTCATGAGACCTTTCAAATTCTTTATTCCTCCTTATTTCACTACTGTCCATCTTCCTTCCTTCCTTTATCCCTCTTTGTATTCACTGATATTTATACTTATATAAACATGTCTAAATAAATGGGAAGGCATGGTCTTACACATAAGGACACAAACACCATCATTTGAGGCTCACAATCTTGCTCTAATTTTAACGGTTAAGACAAATGAACAACTAATTCATCAAAGACAGAATGTGATAAACTTCACCGGAAAGATGAAAAATGTTATGGAGGTTTATAGAAGAAATCTGAGTAGTCATATATCTGAAATTTACATAAACTGATTTTGAAGCTTAAAAGACTAAGTTAATTCTCTATGAACAGTTTTTACACCTGCATGAAAAAAGTTTTCATAATATTAGAGGGTATGAAGGAACCACAGCTTTCCTTATTTAACGTTGACATAATATTTGCCATGGAAAATTCTCAGGAAACTGTGGTTTTCGCACACCTCCAGTTTCTTCCATTTCAAATAAATTAAGTAAAAAGGGGGAAAACACCTCATCTTTTTATGGAAAAATTTTATTTTGGCATATGGGTATTTTTTATGAACACAAGCATTTGGTGTTCAATTCTGAAAAGAATTTTGAGAATGTACATGTGAATACAAACAACAGTCTAAAAATGAAAAAGCTCTCTTACATGCAATGTTCCTTCCTGTGAAAAGCTGCCTACAGCAAACTGACTCTGAGTGACCTGGTAGAGGCAGAATGATGGTAGCAACAGTCTCAATATTTAGACTTAATTTCAATTCTAGGTTTTACCTAAAGATATATTAATGTGTGCATTTATTAAAAACATGTAGGGAGGTAATAAGAAACAGTCCATTCAGTGGGATCAGAAGAATTGTGACAACCTAAGGCTTAGAGTCCACACTGAAGGCAAGGGGAGACGTTTCTGCATCTGTTGAGCTCTTATAATCCCTGAGACACAATGATTCTAAAATGGAGTCTTTAAAATAGGGGACCCAGGGGCACCTGGGTGGCTCAGTCGTTAAGCGTCTGCCTTCAGCTCGGGTCATGATCCCAGGGTCCTGGGATCGAGCCCCGCATCGGGCTCTCTGCTCCTCAGGAAGCCTGCTTCTCCCTCTCCCACTCCCCCTGCTTGTGTTTCCTCTCTCGCTGTGTGTCTCTCTGTCAAGTAAATGAATAAAATCTTTGAAAACAAAACAAAACAAAACAAACAAACAAAAAACATACAGGGGACCCATTCCAGCCTTTTCTTCTAAACTTCTGTTTTGTAGGCAGAGACCAGGGTTTAGACCTTGGGCCTGCTATCTGCTAATGACTGACCATAGGTATATTTTTGACCTTTCTGGGCCTATTTGTCCCAGTTATTATCTTCCCTGAGAAAGCTAACAAAAATAAAGCACCTAATGAGTCGGCAACTGTTAACAGAGGTTAACAAATATTAATTTGCTTCCCCTTATATGGTAGTTGTTTAATATACCTGTCTTTTACTCCCTACTAGATTATATATTCCCCTGGAAAATACTGAGTCTCCTATTCCCTTCATATCTTCCACACTGCCTAGCTGAGTGCTTTGCATGCAACACATGTTTTGAATTGAGAAGTTCCTGAAATCCTGGCACCAGCTGCCTGGAAATGTCAAAATTTTCATTCTTCAACTCCCTAGCTTTAAACTTTCATCATATACATATTAACTGCCTACTTAACCTTTCTAGCCCTTTTCTGCATTTGAAAAATGAAGACACTACTATTACCACACACACACACCACATGTGTGCACATATGTGCAAACAAAGGCTTTCTACATGAGATCATTGTTCTAAGATCAACTGAGATAAGAATGTATATGGAAGAACTGTGTAAGCTGTAAGATATTACATAAATTATTTTGCTCTGCTCTGATCTGATTGTCAGATAGCCTCAAACATACAGAGCTCTATGTAATAGACTTCGTTCCTGTGAGGTTATCTTCCACTGAGCTCATTTCCTACAACACACTGAAGAACAATCAATCCGTTCTACAGAACAACACTGCTGTCTGCCTCATTTTTTAGAGGTTTAATTTATTAACAGGTTTTCAAACAGAAGAGCCTGAATCCAACGGAAGAATACAAAATAGGTGAAATCAAATAGCTTGGGAGGAATGTGAAATGATTTCTTAAGCAGAGCAGTTTCCCTTTGCTTTAAATCCCTCCAGGGTTCCATCAAGAACTTGGATTAAACAACTGTTTCTCCTTCCTCCCTCTCTCCACCTTCCCTTCCTTCCTTGCTTTTGTTTAGAGGAAGGTATAAACAAAGCAGAAATGTAATCAGGTTTCACTTGACCCTTGACAGTGAGATCCTAGACTTCTTTTTTTTTTAAAGATTTTTATTTATTTATTTATTTGAAAAAGAGAAAGAGAGACAGCGTGGGCCAGAGAGAGTGACAGCAGGAGGAGTGGGAGAGGCAGAGGGAGAAGCAGGCTCCCTGCTCAGCGGGGCTGGATCCCAGAACCCTGGATCATGACCTGAGCCAAAGGCAGCTGCTTAACCAGATGAGCTACCTAGTCGCTCCAAGATCCTAAACTTTTTATCTGAATTCGTATTAAAAATCTCATGACCATGGGGGCACCTGGGTGGCTCAGTCAGTTAAGCGTCCAACTCAATTTCGGCTCAGATCATGATCTCAGGGTTGTGAGATCCAGCCCTTCAGGCTCTGTGCTTAGTGGGGAGTCTGCTTGTCTCTCTTCTCCCCTTGCCCCCCACTGCCTCTCGGGCCCCTGCTCATGCACACGTACAACTCTTTCTCTAAAATAAACAAATTAAAAAAAATTTCAGGACTACAAATCTTGTCATATGCAAATGAATTTACTAATACAAAATAACAATGATAAGCTAATATAGATGTTTGCTGCCTCCCTTTTTTGGAGAAGTGACACTTTCACACACTGGAAAGTTGAAGGAAGGGTTGTAAATGGAAGAGGATACCCTAAAAAACTGATTTTATAAATATTACACATACACTAATATTAATCTTCCAAAGTGAAAACAATCTGGCAGAGAAGATGCTTTTTACTTTCACCATAAATTAAACATTAATGAATACTTTTAGAATTTAGCAACCAGAAAGCTCAGAAAACTTACTCTGGAAAAATGATTATTTTTTTTAAACTTTCAAGAGAAAACAAAACAAAAAAATTCTGTAACATTTTTATTCAGTTACCATTATTCTATTTAACATGTCATTATTTTGTCTGAGATAGACCAAACCACAGCTTAAAACTATATTTTTTCCTCTCTTTATGAAAAAAATCCTAAGAAATAAGAATATTTACTGTAAAATTATTCTAGTACAAAATAAAGAGACTGTTGTAAAATCTTGTTCATGGATTTAGTGTTGCTTTTCTCATCAGGACAATGGCACCAACAAGTTTTCCCTCCCCTCAAACAAATAAAAACCTTTCATATTCTGGCTTTCTTAAAATGCTTTAAAATCTAACGTCTCATATCACTTGTAGAAAAGTCAGTGCTAGTCTCAAAGAATCAAAGCATTCTTTCCTGAGGGCTGGAATAGGCAAACTGACATCTACAGCTGGAGATTCTACATAAGGCTCTGGGTAATCAATAAAACAAGTAGGCAGAAAATCAGTAAGGATATAAATCACCTGAACAGCACCAACAACTAACGTGACCTACTTGACATTTTTAGGATACTGATCCCAAGAGAAAACATACTGTTTTCAAGTGCATATGAAATATTACCAAGATAAGCCATTCTGGACCATAACAGAAATAAAAATCATAAAAAGGCTGCTCATGGATCATAAAGGAAACAATAATGAAAACATACCTAGAAGACCCTTCAACTGTTCAGAAATTAAACAATATACTTCTAACTAAACCATAGGTCAAAGATGAAGTTTCAAGGGAAATTTAGAACATTGTGAACTCAAAGCAAATGAGAATACAACCCATCAAATTTAAGGGCACAGCTAAAGGAGTGCTTACATAAGGCAACTTTGTAACACTAAATGCTTGTTAGAAAATAAGAAAGCTCTAAAATCAGTAACTGAAGCTTCCACATTAAGAAACGAGAAAAAGAGCAAAGTGGACATAAAGGCAAGAAACAAGAAATAATACACATTAGAGCAAATGCCAATGAAAGTGAGAACAGAAAAGCAACACAGAAACATCCATTAATCCAAAATATGCTCTCAGGTTGGAACTGTCTTACGTAGACATTAGCAAATTGGACGGAAATGAAAAAGGGGAAATAGTAGGAGCAGGAGAACTGGGTAGAAGTCCCAACTGTGCCATATAACAGTGGTATAGCTCTACTCAGTTCACTTCATTCTTTCTGACCTACAGTTTCCTCATTTGTAAAAAGGGGGTAAAAATAATCTTTCACGAGTACTATATATGGAGATTAAATGAAATAGTCATAAAAATTACCAGGAAAAAATAAAAATATTGTTTGTTCTGTTTAGTAAGATTAACAAACTGTTACTAACACATAAATGGCACATTAAGTTCAACATACCTTTAAGGACCTTGAAGGTGTGCTATCACAAGCAAAGCAAAATTCATAAATTACCATAAAAATATTTTTTTGGTGGCAATAACGGAGCTCAACTGGAGAAAAATCATCATATACTAATAGTAACTGCTTGTTGATAAGTTTTTTCTTCAAGGACAAAGGTGACAAGAGAAAGTAAGTCAACCATATAAAAAGGAACTTTTCTTAAAAGAAAGACAATCCACTGCAGATATACCTTTTTGCAGATTTTTTCAAAGTTGATATCATCACTGAGAGCAGATTTAGTTACTATATCAGGTTTCAATTCCTGTAAAAAAAAAAAAAGGAATTTTAGTTATGAATCTAATTTTATTTACTTATTTTATTTTTGTGGGGGAGGGGCAGAGAGAGATGCAGGAGAGAATCTTAAGCAGGTTTCATGCCCAGCACAGACCTAAGTGGGGCTCTTTCTCACAACCCTGAGGATCATGACCTCAGCCGAAATCAAGAGTAGGATGCTTAACCAACTGAGCCACCAAGGCGCCCAGTTATGAATCTAATTTTAGTGCACCATTCGTTATTATGAGGTACATTCCTTCCCATGTTTGTCTTTTAAGAAATCTGGTATTAAATAAGTTCTTAATTTTTGGATGAGAATAACTCCTGTCACAGTATGAACTTACAATACTATGAAAAATCACAGCAAAATGAATTTAAGAGCTAATCCTCTTAAGACAGTTATACTCAGATTCCATGGAAGCCAGAAAATTTAATGTGCCATTAAATTTCCAGCTTAATAACAGTTCTTTAATTGAAATAAGATTAATATAACTCAAAATATTAATTTAAGACTTCTAAATTTCAAAGAAATTATTACTTATTTTAATTACATTTCAGGGCATTAGCAATTACATCATTTCACAGAGAAATGTAAAGATTTATAGAGAAATACTTAATTTTAATTAATGATTAAAAAATCTAAGCTACAAAATACTTTTATATTATACAAGGAATTAATCCAAATTTACTTTAGAAAATTAAAAACCAGAAAAGCAGAGAAAAAAATAAGTAAAATTACTAACAATGTATACACGGTTATAATTTTATCATACACCCTCCTATATGTTTAAGAGAACTGAGTTTGATACACATTTCACTAAAGAATGAGGACTTTAGATCATACAAAAATGAAATTTCTCTTAACTTATCAAGTTATTCTACTGTGCATGAAAAAATACAATGAACATTTGTGTATTTTTTTCATAATACTATTTGGAAGAAAGCTAAATAAAATCAGATAGTTGGTTTTAAAACAACACTGAGTGATAGTAAGTTAGATAAATGTATGACACGGCAAAAACTGTACAGGAATTATTCCATGAAAATTATTTAAATTATATGTATTTTTAAGATTTATTTATTTTAGGGAGAGAGAGAGAGAGAGTCTGAAGCAGACTCCACACTGAGCATGGAGCATGGGGCTCGATCTAACAACACTGAGATTACGACCTGAGCCAAAACCAAGAGTTGGAGACTTATCCGAACATGTCACCAAGGTGCCCCTAAAATATATTTTAAACAAAAATAGGTCCAGGGCACCTGGGTGGCTCGGTTGGTTGAGCACCAACTCTTGGTTTCGGCTCAGTCCATGATCTGGGGACATGAGATTGAGCCCTGCCTGGGGCTCCCCACTCAGTGGGGAGTCTGCTCTCTTTCTCCCTTGTCCCTCCCCCCGCTCACACACGTGCACCCACGCGCATGCTCTCTCTCTCTCCCTCTCAAATAAATAAAACCTAAACACACACACACACACACAAACCAGGACCATAGCATTTTGTAAACTAGCTTTATCATTTAATGACAAAGCAAATATCTATCCATTTTCTTTTCATTCTCTTACATCACTGTCCTTATTTATTTAGCCAACCTTTTATTATCAGACATTAGTATGTTTTCTGATTTTTTAAATCTTTTTATAAATAAGAATGGAGTAATTATCCTTGTACATACTGATTTGTGTAACTCCTGAAAAATTACCAAAGATTCTGTATTAAAAAACCATACTATGCTTTTGGAAAATGAGCAGAATGGAAAAAAAAGAAATACTGATAATGGTCTAATGTCAGAAAGATCAAAAAGCACAGTTTCTGAAAATACTCAATTTTATTTTGTATACACGGATGCAATTAGGAAAAAATGTGTATGTAAAACAAATCTATGTAAGGAGAATAAAAATAATAGATTCTTTCTTTTAAGTCTGTGTGTGTGTGTGTGTATAATGTCTTTAGGAACTGATGAGCTAATTTGAAAGATGGGCTCCCTGTCAGTTTAAAGTCAGTAAAACTATTTAAATTATAATTTAAAAAATCCAAATTTTTTTGTCGGCTGGCTATAGGTATCTTTTTCTACTCTGTAAATAAAAAAATCATTCTAAAGAGTAAATCAGTTAAATGTTATTGCAAATATGAACATAATACGTGCAGAAGATAATGCTGCTTAAATCTCAACCAATCCACATACTCCCTCCAAAAGAATAAATTCAACAAGGACTACATGAACCATGCCTTCATCGTTATTAGGAGGTAGAGGATACAATAAACTTCAAAATATCTCCAAGTTGAGAAACTAACACCAAATTCAACATAGCACTCAATGCATTACAAGCTTGCACATACAGAGAGCCAGGGAGTAGAAGATTAAGATACTGGGGAAGTTGATACTAGAAAAAAAAGATATCCAGATTGGATCAAAAAGCAAAACCTAAGTCTACGCTAAATATATGAGATACACAAAAAAACACAATGATTCAAAAAGGCTAAAAACAAAGGAATTCACCAAGATATACGAGGCAAATAGGAACAATTAGGAAGCAGGAGTTGAGATCATGTATCAGATGAAGAATAATTCAAGTAAAGAAAAAAAATGAAATGAGACACAGCAGAAACTACAAGATACGGAAAAATAGAAACACACTACTAATAGAAGACTTTCACACAACCCTCAGTTCAAGAAAGTTGAGAATAGGGGGAAAAGCACTAGAAAATCTTAACATAATTAATAAGGTGTATCTGTCATGGATTTATTTTGAACATTATATTCTAGTAATACAAATTATACCTTCTTCTCAAGCACACATGAACGTTAAAAAATTGATCACATATTAAGTCAAAGTAGGTATTAGTAAGTTCCATCAAGTAAAATACTAAAAACAACATTCCCTGATCACAATGAAAAAGTAGGAATTAAAGAAAACCAATGGAAAAAAAGGCTCTTCTACCAGGAATTTAAAACAACAACAACAACAACAAAAATCTCAAATAACTCTTGGGAAAGGAAAAATATAAACAGCAATTTCAGGGTTTCTGAAAATTAATAAGGCAACACTGCATTTCACAATCTATAGGACACATTTAAAGAGGTTTTTATTTTATTTTATTTATTTATTTTTTAAGATTTTATTTATTTATTTGACAGAGAGAGACATAGCGAGAGCAGGAACACAAGCAGGGAGAGTGGGAGAGGGAGAAGCAGGCTTCCCGCCGAGCAGGGAGCCCGATGTGGGACTCGATCCCAGGACCCTGGGATCATGACCTGAGCCGAAGGCAGACGCTTAACGACTGAGCCACCCAGGCGCCCAAGAGGTTTTTATTTTTAAAACAACGATATAAATAAAAATAAGGTAACAGAAATAAATGAACAAATGCTCAACTAAAAGGAACCTAAATTATCTTTATTCAATTCTTCACTTATCAAATGGAAAGGAAGACTCAATTAAATCATGTGATTTTTCCAAGGTCCTATTGTTAGTTGGTGGTAAGACTGACCTTAATTACTGCTTCCACTAGATCATAATCTATTTTATTGCCACTTTGATATAATCCAAAAGAGCTCCACCATCTTTAAAGTATTCATGTAAAAACTAACACAAAAGTTAAACTCTACCTCATGGTTCCAATGTCATGTGACCAATGAACACAGAATCTTCTAGTTATAAGAACCTTCTAGTTTTAAATGAGGCTGATTTATAGAAGTTTAAAGTATTTACTGTACCTTTCAACAGTAACACACCTTTCAACACACACAAAAAATAGATACGTTTTTGAATAAATGTGAGGCACTAAGCAACCCCAGTACCTAATTCTGGCAACTTACGTGGTCTTTCAGAAATACTATTGGGAAAATGTTATGAAGGTTCAAAATAAACAGAATACGCTTAACAGGGAAACTGAAGTTGATCTGAATTGAATGAGGTTGAGAATATTTAAAGAAACATGAATGCCACTAAAAAAGGCTGGGCATTTCTTGGGTAAATTATAAGCAAGAGCCACTGTCAAAATCCGTGAAGGATCTGAGATTTTACCCTACTTGAAAGTTAGTAAGTAAGCCTGACATGGTATTGTGGATGCCAGCAGAAGACACAAAACTCTTGCGCCAGAGATAAAGAACGGTTTATTACTCAGCAACAGCAAGAGCCAGAGTACCTGCTCTTTATCTCATCCGTTGTTTCTGAAAAAACTCAAAAGCCCCTGACACACCGTAGACAATGAACTTAAATTAAATCCACACAATCAAAACTAAAGGAGCCTTTAAGAAATATAATACTTCTGAAAAATGGCCACTAAGTAGAGAATATATTCTTAGACTGAAGAAGGGAAAAGCATCTGTTTACATTCGTACCTTTGGGAGTATGACCAGCAAACACAAATTAGGGTTATGATAACCTCTACTTTTACAACATAAGTAACTATTATTTGCACACTCTGTACTAGGTTGAACGGCTTCCCAAGTATGTCCATGTCCCAATTCCCAGAGCCTGTGAGTATGTTACCTTACAGGGCCAAAGAAATCTTGCAGATTTACTTAAAGATTTTAAGCTGTGGGTACTATCCTGGATTATCCAGATGGGCCTAAAGTAACTAAAAGTTCTGAGAGCAGCAGAGAATAGGAGTGAGATAGAGATTGGGTTGGAGGTGGGGGAGGGAGAAAGGAAATGAGCAAGAGAAGGAGACTGAAACCTGAAGATGCTATGCTGGTGGACTTGAAGATAGAAGAAGGGGCCATGAATGGAGAAATGCAAGTGGCTTCTAAAAGCTGAGGGTGACAGGAGACTGACTTCTCTAGAGTCTCCAGAAGGTATACAGCCCTGCTAACACCCTGATTTTAAGACTTCTGACTGCTAGAACTCTAAGATAATATATCCTTGTTTTAAGCCATTAAATTTATGATAGTTTGTTACAGAAGCACTAGGAAGCTAACATAGTTTCTATCTCCTACCAATCTTCGTATTATTCATTACACTGTATTATTTGGACATGCACTCTGTGCCATCAATAATGCCCAGAATAAAATATTCACCTTAATTATCAAAGTAAAATTTAGATGGAGATGAATGACTTAAACAATCCTTATGACAACACTCATTCTTGAGTATTTTGGAGCCAAGTTGTTTATTGCCTTTGTTTTAAATATAAGCACATGACAGCATAGGGGATGCTATCTCCTATGTTAACCTAGAATTTCTGTTTAGTGCTATCACAAGTAGACAATGAGAAGTTAATAAATAAAATGTCATTTTAGACAATGCAAAAACAGCAATAAATAGTGTATTATGAAGTTATTCCTCCCTCCCTGTATGTTTATTCATAAGAGATCAGGTATTGCCTTTCAGAATAAGACTCCTGATATATTGTCACAAGTGGATAGACAGCACCTCAAATGTTAGTATTCCCATCAGAAGGCAAGAGGAAATTTAACCTATGGCCTTTTTGAATCCTTCTAAGAGTCCACTGTGGAGTCTACTTGGGAAGTTCATGCTAAACTTTCAAAATTCACAAACTGTCTCTTACTGCTCTAAATTCTAGATTTATGTACATTCTGACTCAGCATATCTAATATACTTTCAAGGGATAAGTTTTAAACAACATTTTCATTTCTCTTGGATTGAGTGAAAAACTAAACATTGGGTTATAATTTGGCCACACAATTTTAGTCATATTTTAAGAATAAATTACCCTGCAAATGGATTATGAAAGCCAGTTGCTACACCAAAATTCATTAAGGTCCACTAGATCAGTAATTTAAACTGTCAAGGATATTGGGAATTGACTTTTTTTTTTTTTTTTTTAAATCTGAAGTAATTCACAATTTTCAAAGAATACTTGGGATGATGGGTAGTTCATAGGATTTTCAGCTGTCAATACATCTTTTATCTTTGTTATAAGTGAATGGTTCCCCACAAGAGTTCCAAAAGCAAGTAAAATTGCAAGGTTTGTGGATAAAACCCCAAAGAGCCTTAATTTAGTGTAAAAAGGAAAGAACTCTGAAAGACAAATGGTATTTAGAGGCTTGAACCATAAAGAGTTTCAACAATTTCAGTTTTCTGCCTCACTATTCAGAAGCAGAGGTACACTCTAACCAACCAGCTTGTTGGGAACAGTTTTGTTTCAAGTGCATGGGAAGGAAGCAAACCTGAACACGGCCAGGCAGTAAGCTATCTAGTCAAACCGAAAAGGCCTGAGGTACAATATAAAACAGTCACAGAATAATTTATGCTTATATTAACCTTTGCCTTCCATTTTCTTCATATAAAAATGGAATGAAAAGCCTACAGGGTAGGTTCTTCAAGGGTAAGAAAGGTGTTTTATTCAATACTTTTGCCTATTAGATCCCAGTACAAAACATTTATTTAACAGAATTGGACCAGAATAAAGAAATTTAAAATGCCTATTTCTTAGTGAGAAGAGAAAATCTAAAAGAGATCAGTAAAGTCTCTTATCAAAAGAAAAGTCAAATCCAGGATTTGCCAAAAAATATTTAGTTGCAAATGTGGGCTTTTTCTTTATGAAGCAAAGCTGAAGAGAAATTCTGGAAAGAATGGCAAGGAGGACTCCTAGGGTGTTGCAAAGTGGAGCATTTACTGCTCAAAAGTATGGTACATTACTGTACTTTTTTTTTAGAATGAGAGAAAGTAAAATATTACTACTTAAGGACTCACTGAAACATACATATTATGTTGTGAATGGGTAGGAACCACATTAGCTAATAAGCTAGGTAGGTGGCAACTAAAAGATAAGACTGTTCCTTCTGAGAAACGATTTTAAGCCAGATAGAAAACTAAGATCCATTTCTAGACCGAATAACAGACTTTTTACATAGCAGCTATTTATTTATTCCAAGGACATTTTACAAGTACTTAGTTTTGAAAGGTTATCTGGTCCCCTCATGCACATGGTTAAGAAAATATCCATTAAAAATGTGAGAGAAAAGATACCAGTTCAGGGCTTGTATAATAATTTTGCATTAAGCCATTTCTAGTGTATGGGGTTAATTCTAAATAAAATGACTAACCATACAGAAACACTTAGTTTTCTTTTATACAAAATTAATTCTTAAGCCTTTTTCCAGATAAAAGTATTTCTCTTAAATTTTAGAAAGGTTTTTCTCTATTTTAAATTGAATATAACCATGTCAAATATTCAACAATTTCAAAAGCAGAACAAAATGCATTATTCCATATGGTAATTTGCAAATTTTATATCAAAGTCATACATTATGGATGTGGGAAAAAAATACCTAGATACATTTTAATTTAGGAAAAGAAATTTTTTAACATTTTAAAATCCAATAAATATGAGCAAACACATTAAGTGACCCCCCCCAAAAAAAAGATAAGTAGCAAAAACACAAAGCCATTCTCAACTAGAAAACCATAGACCAAGGATAAACAATAGGAAAATGAAGATACCAGAGTTAAATTACAGATGCAAAATATGGAATACTGCACTAAACAACTTTAAAAATGAGTGCAAAAGAGACTCATACTAAATAAGACAAATAAAACCTGAGCAATTTTACTCAATTGTAGAGAAATCCTATAAAGGGTTTTCATTTTAAAAAAAAGTTTAAATTTATCACCAATGCAAGGGAAATTAAAAAAATCAGTAATTTACTAATCAAATGCTGACTAAGCTTCTGAAACTGAGCTTAAGTGGCTTCTTTTCCTTTGACTTCCTTACAAGAACTCAAGTCTGAAAATCTTAATCTTGGGATTTTATTCACTTGGGAGTTTATTCATCAGTGAGCAGGGCTCTGTGTTGACTTGTGTAAGACACAAATTCTTTCACTGTTAGACATTCAATTCAGCTTTATTTTCTAGCGTCAGTATAATTTATTTCTTTTATTTAAGCTTTCAAATCATTATGAATTATCCAATCCATCTCAAAGATGAAATAAAGCATTAAATTTTTTACAAATATATGAGAGGAGTTAGTAATCCATTCATTAAAACATTAAAATTATAAGAGACTTAAACTATTATGTAATTCTATACCCATGCAGGAAACGGTTAATTCAGCAGGCCTGGGTTGCTCAAACTCTGCACATAACTGAAAAAGGTGTATCTTCAGGACTGGCCATTGGCCAGCTTCTGGAGATGAGTTCTGAGCTCTTTGAACACAGGGTACCAATTTGATCAGATAGTTGATGCTAACAATGTGACTCATGGTGGCTTATTCTATGCTCTGGGAGGCTTAATTCTGAGTCATTGATGAGGACAGTCATGCAGGTAATTCACGACTATGTGACTGGCTCTGGATAAAAACCTTGGGCACCAAAGGCTCAAGTCAGCTTTCCTAGTTGGCAACACTTTGCAAGCGTTGTCACATATGATTGCTGGGGGTATGTCCATGTGACTATATTGGAAGAGGAAGGAAGATACAAGTGTACGCCTGGTGTCTTCTGGACTTTCTTCTCATTTGCCATTTCCTTTTGCTGATTTTAATCTGTATCCTTGAACAGTAATAAAATATTACTGTGAGCATAAAAGCTTTTTTTTTTCAGTATTGTGAATCCTTCCAGTGAATCAATGAGCCTAAGAGGAAATGTTAACCCAAGAAAGTGTAAGAGATCCATTCAAGGTATTATAACAGGGGTGGGCCTGGAATCCCCACATGGTGCTTTTTGCCATATCCTGTTGTCAGTGGTGATAAATCAGACATGGTTTTCATTCTTTCCTCATCACATTCAACTAAAGTTGTTCAAGTTTCTTACATTAAAAGTAGTCATCCACTAATAACAAGACTTACCAGAATATTCCAGTTCCCTTATTCCACATGATGCTGGATGCTACTGCTTTGCTTATATTCAAAATAGCGAATTTAATTGGAATGAGATAATCCCAATTTTGATTATTGGGCTATCTCCTTTTCTTTCTTCTTTCCAGAGGCTTTTGAGACTTGTATCTTCTGACTCATAACTAGATAACCACTGTACTGTTGTCTCTGATTCAGTGGGCAAAGTATGTTTGCAGTCAAACTGTTCTATATCACGCTTTGGGGAGAGAGACTGAGTCAAGACAAAAAGTAACTTGGACGCAGTAACCATGCTGACACTTTTAATTCCAAGAGGCTCTCATTAAGGTTGGGCTTTTAATTTCATAAAATAGGAAACATATTTCTGTTTTCCAAAATGAGACTAAAATTGGACTCCGTTTAGGTTATAAGGGGCAAGACCAGATACAAAGAATTAAAGGGTGACAAGAGAAGTCTGAATTCTTAGAAATTCTTTTTTTTTTTTTTGGTCTATTGGGAAATCAGGCAAGAAAGGCATTTCTCTGAAATACAGAATCTGAAATAACTCGTGAGAGAGTTACTGACATCCAAATCTTCATGCGTTTCCACAGATGGAAATCTCATTATGGTTATCCTTCAGTGACAACAAAAAACTTTGTTCCTAAATATTGTTCTACTGTTTCCTAAATACAGTTCTACCAGATGGAACTTCAATAAGGTATACTCTGTTATCATACTGCCAAGGGATTTTTTTTTTTCCAAATAAAGTATCTCTGTCTTCCTCCTTTGCCTATCGCTGTGTTCCCTATTGCCATTAACGGCATCTCCAGCCTCTGCCATTCAGAGGAGACAGCTCAGAGGCGTCTCCCACTGTGGGCCTCTTCGTCACGCTTCTGCTATGTTCCTATCCCCGTTCTGCTTCCTCTCCTGTACTGTTTGTTGAATTTGGTTCCCTCCTTTGGACTACCATTACCCTCCTCGTAGGTTCAGGATTCCATTATAGATTTAATCCCCACAGTAAGGAGGTCAACTAGAAAATATTTCCAGTTTTAAGATGAAGAAACAGACTAAAAAACATTAAAGTAGACAAAAGTACAAAAAAGGTATCAACCTGACTTGTAAACCTTTTAGGAAATGACACAAGTAGCTTTATTCTTCTTTGCTTTTTTAATTACTCTCTGCTACATCTTAAAATTTATCAACATACTGAACTTATTTTGACATTCAAGTTCTTAAACCTGAAATGAAAAATGAACTAACAACAAAGTCTCAAGCATTATCGTTAAGAGGATAAAATAAACTAATAAATTCACTAGCTACTATGATAAAGATTTATCTTCAATCTGATTTGAAAAATTTAATGGTTCTTTACTATATAATCTCTTCAAAAACCTATTTATAAGAGATGTGCATATTAATATTTGAAACATGTTACTGAGAGCTTTCCATTGTGCAGAACACCAGGTACTGTGTAAAAAGACAAATAACCAAATAAAAAATTATTGATAGTACATACCTACCGATAATTATTTTAAATGTAAATAGACTAAATGCACCAATGAACAGATAGAGGATTAATGAATGGATAAAAAAAATAAGACCACCCTATAAGCTGCATAGGAGAGACTCACTTCAGACCTAAAGACACATACAGATGGAATGAAGGGAAAGAAAAGGATAATCCATGAAAACAGAAACGAAAAAAAAGCTGGGGTAGCAAAACTTGTATCGGATAAAAACACACTTTAAAACACAGACCGGAGGCTTCAGGGTTTTCTATATATAGTATCATGGCAACAACAAACAGTGACAGTTTTACCTCTTCCTTTTCAATTTGGATGCCTTTCTTTCCTTTTTCTTGTCTGTCACAGCTAGGACTTCTAGTACCATGTTGAATAAAAGTGGTGAGAGTGGGTATCCTTGTCTTGTTCCTGATCTTAGAGGGGAAAGTTTCAAATTTTCACCACTGAGCATGATGTTAGTTGTGGATTTGTCATATATGGCCTTCATTATATTGAGGTTCATTTCCCTCTTTACCCACCTCACTGAGAGTTTTTATCATAAGTGGATGCTGAATTTTGTCAAATGCTTTTTGTGTATCGTTTGAGATGATCATGATTTTTATTTTTCATTTTATTTATGTGGTATATCATGTTGAAAGATTTGCAGATATTGAACCATCCTTTCATCCCTTGAATAAATCCTATTTGACCATGATGTATAATCCTTTCACTGTACTGCTGAATTCAGTTTCCTAATATTTTGAATTGAGGATTTTTTTCATCAGGGATATTGGCCTGTATGTTTTTTTATAGTGTCTTTGTTTTACGCATTAGAATAAGGTTGGTTTTATAGAATGACTTTGGAAGAGTTCCTTTCTCTTCAATTTTTTAGAATAGTCTGAGTAGGACAGGAATTAACTCTTTTTTTTTTTTTTTTAAAGATTTTATTTATTTATTTGACAGAGAGAGACACAGTGAGAGAGGGAACACAAGCAGGGGGAGTGGGAGAGGGAGAAGCAGGCTTCCCGCAGAGCAGGGAGCCCGATGTGGGACTAGATCCCAGGACCCTGGGATCATGACCTGAGCCGAAGGCAGTCGCTTAACCAACTGAGCCACCCAGGCGCCCCAGGAATTAACTTTTGTTTAAATGTTTAGAACTGACCTGTGAAGCCATCTGGTCCTGGACTTTTGTTTGTTGGGAGTTTTTTGATTACTGATTCAATTTCATTACTAGCAATTAGTCTGTTCAGATATTCTATTCTTCTTGATTCAGTCTTGGAAAACTGTATGTTTTTAGGAATTTATCCATTTCCTACAGGTTGTCCAATTTGGTGGCATAGAATTGTTTGCAGTAGTCTTATGATCTTTGTATTTTATACTTCTCTTCCACTTCTGATTTTATTTATTTGGATGTTGTCCCTTTTTTTGGTGATGAGTCTCGCTCATGACTTATCCATTTTATTTATCTTTTGAAAGAACCACCTCTTGGTTTCATTAATCTTTTCTACTGTGTCTCTGTTTTGTTTATTTCTACTCTGATCCTTATTATTTTCTTCCTTCTACTAACTCCAGGCTTTGTTCTTTTTCTTGGTACTTTAGCTGTAAGGTTAGTTTTTCTGAGATTTTCCTTGTTTCTTGAGGTAGGCCTGTACTGCTATAAACTTCCCCCTTAAAACTGCTTTCCCTGCATCCTACAGATTTTGGAGCATTGTATTTCCATTTTCATTTGTCTGAAGGTATTTTTTTGATTTCCTCTTTGATTTCTTGCTTGACCCATTGGTTGTTTAATAGCATGTTATTTAGTCTCCATATATTTGCGTTTTTTTCTGGTTTTCTTCTCATAGTTATTTATAGTTTCATACCACTGTAGTTGAAAAAGATGCTTGATATGATTTCATTCTCTTAAATTAATTGGGACCTGTTTTGTGGCCTAACATACAATCTGTCCTGGAGAATGTTCTATGTGCACTTAAGAGGAATGTGAACTGTGCTGTTTTGGGTAGAATGTTCTGATTTATCTATTAAGTCCATCTGCTCTAATATGTCATTCTAGACCAATGTTTCCTTATTAATTTTCTGTCTGGATGATCTATCCATTGATGTAAATGGGGTATTAAAGTCCCCTACTATTATCATATTACTGTCAATTTTTCCATTTGCGTGAGTTAATACTTACTTTATATATTTAGGTGCTCCTATGTTAGGTGCATACATATTTACAAGTATTCTATCTTTTTGTTGGGTTGACCCCTTTACCATTATGTAATACCCTTTTTTCTCTTCTTACAGCTGTTGTTTTAAAGTCTGATATAAATACTGATACTGAATGAAGTCAGTAAAGTTGCAGGATACAAAATCAATATAGGCTTACCTCAGAGATATTGTGGGCTTGGTTCCAGACTACTGAAATAAAATTAATATCTCAATAGAGGGAGTCAAATAAATATTTTAGTTTTCCAGCACATATAAAAGTTATGTTTATACTGTACTGTGATCTACTAGGGGTGCAAGAGGATTATGTCTAAAAAACAATGTACATAGCTTAATTTAGAAAAGTCATTGCTAAAAAATGCTAACCATTATCTAAGCTTTCAGCAAGTTGTAGTCACTGAACACAGATCACCATAACAAATATAATAATGAAAAAATCTGAAATCTTATAAGAATTTCAACATGTGGCATAGAGACATGAAGTGAGAAAATGCTACTAGAAAATGGTGCCAATAGGCTTGCTCAACACAGGTTTACCACAAACCTTCAATTTGTAAAAAATGCAGTTATCTGTGAAATGCAATAAAGAGAAGCACAATAAAACAAGGTATGCCTATATAAAAAATCTGTTGCATTTCTACACATTAATAACAACTATCATCAGAAAAATTAAGAAAACAATTCCATTTGTAATTGCACCAGAAAGAAGAAAATAACTAAGAATAAATTTAACCAAAGAAGTGAAAGACCTTCTCTGAAAACTATGACACTGATGGAAAAAAATGGAAGATGGCACAAAGAAAAGGGAAGTTATAGCATGATCATGGATTGGAAGAATACTGTTAAAATGTCTATACTATCCAAGGCAATCCAAGATTCAGTGTAATCCCTATCCAAATATGGATAGCATGTTTCACAGAACTAGAAAAAATAATTCTAAAATGTGTATGGAACCACAAAAGACCCCAAATAGCCAAAGCAATCTTGAGTAAAAACAAAAAGCAGAAGGTATCACAATCCCAGATTTCAAACAATACTACAAAGCTACAGTAATCAAAATAGTATGGTCTTGGCACAAAAATCGATACGTACATCAATGGAAAAAGAATAGAGCCCAGAAATAAACCCATGCTTGTATGGTCAATTAATCTACAACAAAGGAGGTAAGAACGTACAATGGGCAAGAGAATCTCTTCCATAAATGATATTGGGAAAACTGGACAGCTACATGCAAAAGAATGAAAGTGGACCACTTCCCTACACCATAACAAAACCAAAACTCAAAATGCATTTAAGCCCTAAATGTAAGACCTAAAACCCTAAGACTCTTAGAATAAAATATGTGGGCAGTAAGCTCTTTGACACTGGTCTTAGCAGTATTTTTTTGGATCTGCCTACAGGCAAGAAAAACAAAAGCAAAAATAAAGAAATGGGACTATAGTAAACTAAAAAGCTTTTGCTCAGCAAGGGAAATCATTAATAAAACAAAATGGCAACCTACAAATGGGAGAAGATACTCACAAATGATATATCTGATATCCAAAATATATAAAGAACTCCTAAAACTCAGTATAAAAAAAAATACGATTAAAGAACAGGCAGAAGACCTGAACAGACATTTATTCCAAAGATGACATACAGATGGCCAATAGGTACATAAAAAGATGCTCAAAATCATTAACCGTCGGGGCGCCTGGGTGGCTCAGTTGGTTAAGCGACTGCCTTCGGCTCAGGTCATGATCCTGGAGTCCCTGGATCGAGTCCCGCATCGGGCTCCCTGCTCAGCAGGGGGTCTGCTTCTCCCTCTGACCCTCCCCCCTCTCATGTGCTTTCTCTCATTCTCTCTCTCAAATAAATAAATAAAATCTTTAAAAAAAAAAAAATCATTAACCGTCAGGGAAATGACAATCAAACCACCATGAGATATTACCCAATACTTGTCAGACTGGTTATTATTAAAATAACAAAAAATAAGGAGTGTTGATAAGGATGTGGAAAAAAGGGAACCCTCGTGCACTCTTGGTGAAAACATAAACTGGTGCAGCCACTGTGAAAAATAGTATGAATGTTCCTCAAAAAATTAAAAATAGACATACCATATGATCCAGCAATTCCACTTCTAGCTATTTATGCTCAAAAAATGAAAACACTAATTTGAAAAGTCACATGCACCCTATGTTCATCACAGCATTATTTACAATAACCAAGACCAAACAACCTAGGTGTCCATTGACAGATGAATGGATAAAGGAGATGTGGTGTACACACACCCACACACAAGTGTGTGTGTGTGCCCATGCACAATATTACTCAGCCATAAAAAAGAATGAGATACTGCCATGTGTGACAACATGGATGGACCTATAGGGTATTATGCTAAATGAAGTAAGTCAGAGAAAGACAAATACCATATTAACTTCACTTATATGTGGAATCTAAAAAAACAAGTAAATGAACAAACAAAACAGAAACAGAATCATAAATACAGAGAATAAGCTGCTAATTGCTAGAGGGAAGGAGGGTAGTGGAAGGATGAGTAAAATCAGTGAGGGACACTAAGAGGTATAAATTTCCAGTTCATACAATAAAGAAGTCACAGGGAAGAAAAGTTTAACATAGGAAATATAGCCAAAAAACTCGTCATAATTTTGTATGATGAGAGATGGTAACTAGATTTACCATGGTGATTATGTCATAAGGTGTACAAATGTTGAATCTCTCTGTTGTATACCTGAAACTAATATAATGCACATCAACTATACTTCAATTACAAAAATAAAAGAAACCAAAAAGAGTAGTTTTTTTTTTTTTTTTTTTTTAATTTGACAGAGAGATAGAGAGCACAAGTAGGCAGAGTGGCAGACAGAGCGAGAGGGAGAAGCAGGCTCTCTGCTGAGCAGGGAGCCGTACGTGGGGCTCGATCCCAGGACCTCAGGATCATGACCTGAGCCGAAGGCAGCCGCTTAACCGACTGAGCCACCCAGGCGCCCCAAGAGTAGAGTTTAATTTTCAAAATAATCCTCCCAATAACACAAAGGAAGATACAATGCAAAAGACTGTTAAAAATTCATTAGCTAAGTACTTAAATATTTGAAGACGAAGTAAGCAGGGCAACTTCTGTTTAGTACTGTACTTCTCAATGGTGGGAACAATAAAAAGAAACAAATTAACGTGGGACTTTTCTGAAATTTCACATACCTCCCATCCATTATGATCTATGTCCACAGGCATGAATCTTCATGCATTTACCCCGATTCCCCCAACAAAACCACTGTTTTAGAGGTTTGTGAAAGCTATGACAATGATTCACTCTAGTTTTCTAAGAGTTATACATGAAGTGGTGGTGATTGCTGCTTAATCAGATAGAGCTAGAGGATCATAAAAACAGGAATCCATATTTACATGCAGGAAATATAATGCTGCCTGTAGTCTGCAGACAGAAATAGGGATGAAAGAGAAAGCTGCTCAGTATGAGAGACGCCAAGTGACAAAAAAGCTTTTAATACCCATGAGGAATTAGACCAGGTGTTCGAGACAACAGGAAGTTAATTTAGGTTCTTGAGCAAGAGAGTGATACAATAAAGCAAGTAGTTTTACTACTAGGAAATTTTACTAGTGTCAGGTTTTTGCTGGCAGCCAGTTAGAGAATTACTAAATGTCTACAAATAGTACTGTCTCACTTCAGTACCAAGTTGACTTTCATGTTTAAAATTACATCTTCATATTCTAAAAACTAAGCTGTGTACATCTTTCCACTATAAATTATTTTCATCAAAGCATATACTGATGAAAATAATTACTGATATGAAAATGATTACAATCTCAGTGGGCAAACACTGAAAACAACTTGCATAATTCAGTATTTCTAAGTTTGCATTTCACCTCACAGGAAATTTCAAGTAATTTAGCCAAATGAAGCTCCAAAACCATCGTGTCATTATATAGCCCTATCTCACAGTAGAAATACCTTTCAGAAAATAAGACAAAACTACTTGCTTAACCCAACTGATTAAACTGGATTACATTTTTTCATGCCAAAAAAAAACAAAAAACAAAAAACTACAGTAGCCCTGGCACATAAAATTATTCACTTCTATGATGTCTAAAGAGGTAGCAGAGATAAGGTCCAGCATTTACCTCAACCTGAAGATTCTAAGAGCCCTTTTGCATTCTAGTAAGTCAGAGACAGATTTCTTCATTCTAGAGACTCCCTTCTAAAAAAGTGGCTGGCCTTGGGGAGAAAAGTTTACCGTATCTGACGTAGAATCTAAACATTTGTTTAAAAGAACATATTGTGGCCAATTTATAAGAAGTAAATGAAATGCTTAAAACCACTTAATTTTTATGTTTTTTCAGGATAACACGTTGAGAACAAAAATAATTAGTGGAGGTGACAGGTATAGAGGTATTACGTTTATTACTGAGTATATCAAATAAAAAGAGGACAAAATTACAGCTCGGTCTGAACCTACTATATTTGCATTTTTATTCCTAAAATATTTCATCTACATGTATTTGCTAGTTTTCCCTGCTCAACCACAACCAGAAACAAAACCTCAAACTTAATGGACAATTACCTAAGCCTATAGCACATTTTTCCCCTCACAATGAATCAACTGGGAATTCATCAAAAAGCCTTAGGGAAATTACACTATGTGACTGAGCCAGTTTTTTCCTATAATTTTGGAATTATGACTAAGATATAGAGAGGTGCTAACAGAAATACAGGAATGTGCTGAGAGTGGTCTTTAACTAAAAAAAATAAAGGAAAATCTTCCAAAGTCCCAAGGAAGTCAAAATGTTTGTTATTCCTTCGAAGTATTTTCTCTAGAATCTTCAAGTTTCTGTAATCTTTTTTAAGGGCATATGATAATAAAACCCATATTCGTTTCTTGATAATACCTCCATGTGTTAACAGTTTAAAAAGCCTATATCAATTAATATTAGAATCATATTACATTCAAATGTGTTTAAAATATAATACCAAATTTGGCAAGAAATGAAAAAATTTTAAAACCTAATCACTGCTACTAATTCATGGTCCCAAGACAACTGTTTTGGTATTTAGTTTCCAAATAATATTTCTAAATGCTAAAATCACATACAAAATCTATATATAATAACGCACTCTATCTTTTAGAAAAGCCCAACTATTCTAATTACTTCAAATTATGAACAGATCCTATTTTTTTCCCAAGAAGCAATGATGATATATTATTTCATCATTGTTTTCGCTTTTCTATTAATAGTGATCATTAAAATTATAATGCAAAAGCACATTTCTTTATAATACCTATTCTTGATAAAATTATACATTTAATACTTAAAGGGGTTAAGGTTAGTAAAGAACATGGACCACTGATTCAGACAGATTTGCACTAAATTCTGGTTTTATCTATCAAGGGTGTGTGACTTTAAGCAATTATCCCCGAAGCCCCCAGTTTCCACGTCAGTAAAGCGGAGCTAATGAGGAACCTTGGAGAGCTCCCACGCAGATTAGGACAGATACGTGCAGGCTGCAGCAAAGCGCCTGGCACAGAGGAGGCGCTCAACAACCACTAAGATTATTATTACGTTGTTTATGAGCAGCAGTGTTCTTACATCCGAGGTTGAACTTCCTTGTGCTAGAAATAATATGTAAGTCTGGGATGTGAAGTGGCTGCATTGTATCCTGCTATCTAACTGGAATACAATTAAAGAATAATAAGGAAATACTCAATTTGGTAATAACATTAATATTTTTTATTAAACTGGTCACCGTTCCCAGGAAACCTTCCTTGATTACTAGCTAAAAGCAATCTCTTGCTCTTTAAAATTTTCAAAGCACCTATCATAACTTACCCTGTTTTTAAAACTGTGTGTACCAGCTTCTTTCTCTGATAGTGTCAGATTTTTACAGAGCAGGAACAACGAATCTTATGGCACACGACACAGGTTTAATAAACGTGCATGAAAAAATTAAGTCAGTAATTGCTTCCTATCTAGTTATCTTGCCTCTAATCTCTTTTCCCTCTAAATCAATCTTCCACAGTCCTTCAGATTTATCTTGCCAGAAAACAAATATGATTACTCAAAAACCTTTGACCATCCACATTTTCTAAAAGGCTTCCAACTCTAATTTCATTTACCATTTTGGTCACTATCGTCAACTATCTGTGATTCCATTCATACCATATTCCATCCAGGACATGAATTCACTGAGGAAATACTTGCTCAATGTCTGCTTTTTGCCAATTAGTGCACTACCACTGGGTAATATCCTATTCTCAAAAAAGGTGACATATAAAGAAATAATCACAGTTCAATGTGCTAAATACTATATAAGAAAAAGAGAACTGAGCACTCCTTCCCAATCACACCATGTACTTTCAGACCTGTATGCTTTGTTCTTGGTGTGCTCTTTACGGAGACTGCCTTTTCCAAAGCAGAATCATATCTATTCTTAGAGCTGCAACTCAGTATCCCCCATTCACTAAGGTCTTCCCTAAGTCCTGTAAGTAATTAAATTAACTGATCCCTTTCTGGGTTTCTACCACTCTGTGGTTATAATACTGGTAGAGTACGTATCCTAAACAGATTCATATGCTTCTTGCTTGTTTCCCACAGAACAGTATGTTCCCTGACAGGAGAAATCTATTCATCTATACATATAGCAGTAGGTTCTAAATTAAAATGTATTTAACTAACCTGAGCATATAATAAAGAATTTATAATAGCTGTTCTGGAAATGTTTAATATTTTTTTTTCATTTGTACCTTTTGCTTTTCTTTTCTGGTTGAAAAGTTAATGGATTTTAAGAAGAAAAATGATCACTGATAAACTGGGATGCTATCTTAGATTGTGATGAACAGAAGAATAATTTTTATTGGTTAACTAAACCAAAACCCACAAGTTCTATTTTAATATACTGAGTCTTAACAGAAATCGGCAAGATTTGTTATCACAAAATATCAATTCTTTGAGTAGCCTAAACACTAATACTAGTTATTCCAAAACACAGGAAAGAACAGAAACCATACACTGTTTCCATCACAATAGGAATCTAACAATGTAGGACATGTGTTCAAGTTAATGAGTGTAAATGTTTCAGTGTAATTTGTCTCCATTTAACCAAAATTCAGGTGACATCCAATTAAATAAAAAACAAAATCCTATTTTGCAAGACCAGTTATTTACTGTTGTTATTGCTGCTCTTCCCTAGGGCCTGTTCTCTCCCATTGTGGATTTCCAACAAAGTATGTTGTAATATTTGCCTCTTTTCTCAAACACCACATTATTACTGGAATTATGATAATGGTATTGGTTGTCCAAATTTTTAAAATTAGTAGTTGAAAAGGGCTTTGGGTACTTTCACAGTTAGTAGGAATGTTCTGCCAAGGTTTAAGGTCAACTTTCCAGAATTACAAAACTTAAAAAATTAAATAAAAACAATACAAAAAGAAATAAAAAATATTTTTTAAAAGGCCATGTGATACTCTTTTACTTCCTACCCCTCGATCCTGTTTACACGCTCACTTCTCTTTGAACTAGGCTGATCTTGACTGAAGCAATTCCAAAGTCAGTTTTTTAAAATTAGTGTGTAATGACTCAGTAAATGCTAATCACATTTTCATCACTTGTGCCAACAGGGACCTCTAACTTATCCTTTGTTTTCATACAGAAACAAGCAGGTTCAAAGCGAGGATGGGTACCACTTTTATCTGCCACAAATGCTCTTACTTAAAAGATAAAAATATTTTAAGGCTACCAGAGACTTGATATAATATCCTGATATCAACACAGCTTAATAATGCAATACTGTTAAGGACTTCAGGAATATGACTTATTCAAAATGCTGGCTTAAAGCCACAGAAATCACATGCCAGGAAGAAAACTGAAATTCCTATGTGATGATCTGTTTCTAAATGCTGTTTCTTGAATGTAAGGAGGGCAGTATATACTGATCTTTTAAAATACCGCTAGGCCTTCCTGTTTATCATTTTAAATGTCACAAGTTGAGTACAGAAGGCTATTAAATCAGGGTATCCTACTCTGCTTTAGAAGCAATAAGAGTTCTGCCTTTAAAAAAAACTAAACTAGAAGGCAAATGGTCTAGGAGCAATGGCAAAGGTGAGTGTGAAATGAAGAGCCTATTCACCTTCGGTTGCTAACATTTAACATTAAAAACAATGACTGGTTTTAGACTCTTCTCAGTCAGTAATGGGTCAGTATTCTACTTATCTATGGAGATGCAGAGCAACCTTGACATTCTAAGTAAGTCCAAGGAAAGTAAAAAAAAAAATAATAATAATAATTGCTTAAAATTCACTCAGTCAGCTAGCTAGGCAACATCCACTATGTACCTGACACATTATTAGGTGCTGGGGACAGAGAACTGAGTAAAACCACCAACTTTCTTAAGAAGGTTTAAGTAGGAATGGCATGAAAGGAGACCGCTATATGATAGCAGAAATCGATACAAGGTCAGGGCTACAGAGGAGGTGGAGAAACAAGTCTGGGGTCAGAGTGGTGCTATGAGTTTCTGAAAGCAAGTAAACCTAAGATGTAGGTGTGAAAGTAAAGCGTGAGTCTTTGTTCAGGTGATAGACATATATAAAAAGCCTGATCAATAGCAAGGAGGCAGGAAATAGACTGATATGTCTGGGGTTCAGTATAGTTGGCACAGAAAGTACGGGGTCGACGGAAGAGAGAGGAGGAGAGGAGCCAGAGTACAGATCATACAGGGCCTTGTGTGCTATGCCAGAGAGACTCCTGATCAGATCCATGTTAGAAAGAATAAGCCCCTAAGCTGGAAGTGGCTACATAATTAGAAGAGAGAATTAATAGATCTGGCAGAGAACAAGATTTGGGAGTAGCAGGTAGCTAAGGAAGAAGGGAATGCAAAGGGATTCCTAGATTTCTGGCTTAGGAAACTAGATGAATAGTGTCAAAACCAAAATCAGGAAGAGAAGAAAAGAACATCTGAAAAAGAGTCGTGATGAGTTACAAAATGTTAGGGCCAATACTCAGACACTGGTATCTTTCGGAGTATCTGCCCATTCACTGTCTCTTCTCTATCGTACAATACGCCCAGCGCCCCAGGTGGTAGACCGCTGATGGACATTATCCCAGAACAGGCTGAGGACTTCAGCCAGCATAGGTTCTTCCCTTGAACAGAAGGTGTGAGGATTCTGGAGTTGAGGCCGCCACTGTAAGGTGGCCCTGGACACATCTACGGAGTGAAAGCTCTCTGGAGAGTTGGAGAGAAAGAGAGGGACAAAAGGCGATGGGGTGGAAACTGAGGAAAAGTAGAGACAGGCATAAATTGAAGGGAAAAGGGGCAAGAAGGAGACACATACATGAACCAGCTAAGTTTCTGAGAGCTCTCTAGATCCCGACTACAGTCCCCAGCAAGGTTAAACTGAGTTCTTGCCCTTAGGCTTCTTAAGAAACCCCACAGTCCTAAGAAAAGGCCTCTGTAGCTTAGCTCAGTGAGTCGTGTCAAATGTTCAGTTTCAGATGCACGTGCAAACACCTAAGTGGAGCTAAACATAAGAGCGCACATCTTACGGGAAAGATTTGCCTCAGACAGAGATTCTCGTGTCCAGAATAGTGATAGTAGTTAAACTTGCAAGCGGCCAGGCTAGAGAGTATAGTGTGAGAAGCTAAAGAAAGAAATGAAGGGGGGAACACCAGCGTAGGGGTCAGAGTTCATCCTATTCAAGGATACTGAGGAACAGGCAGGGAGGAGCTAAACTCAGCAGCTGGAAGTGAGAAGGTCGAGATCACAGTGGCTATACTATTAGGAACAAAGAAGCTACTCTAATAAGGAAAAGAAGACAGTGAGAGGCAGTTAAAGGAGGATGACGGGTATTCAGGCACAAACTAAACAAGTTTATCAGCTGAGGAACATCCACACATTAAGGAAGAGTCTGAAGCTATCAGTGAAATAAGGCATAAGCAATAAAAGGGGCAAAAGAAAGGGACATGGCAAATTAAGAGGGACTGGCCCTGAATAGAAGGGGAAAGGAACACCCCCCCAAGACCAGTAAGAACAAACTATCAGTCTAGGGTTAGTTTCTGAAGAAACAAAGACTTACAATAAACCTTAGAGAGTTTCACCATATGTCACTTTTTAAATACCAAAATACAAGGAAGATCATATCAAAAACTATTACCATCATTAAATGTTAGATACTAAAAGGGTACACGTCTAGAAAGGCCTTACTCTACCAAAAATACAAAATAAATAAGTAATTGGCAATTTAGTAAAGTATTTAAGGAGTGTAAGTAGTATTATAATATGTAAAAACGTGTCAACTGTTGCTCTGTAATTAAAAGATAAACACATTAGACACTTTGCCAAGTGTCTGTGTCAAAGGGCATATGACCTTTTATGCCCACCAACAGTGAATAAGACTGCCTGTCCATGTAGTGACGTCCTCTCCAACAAGAGGTATTTTTCAGATTCACCTTAGTCCAAGAACCACTGATTTTTATATTGCTCAGTCTATCCCCTTACCTATTGTATGAGCTATTTATTTAATAGTGTCCACCACAATAGACATTACCAGTAACTACAGTAGAGAAAAGCGAACAGGGAGAGAAAAGAGAAGAGAAAATGTGATGGGACAAGTAGAAATAAAGGAGAAAAATTCAATAGTTACACAGACGGCACCACTCTCCTGGGTGCCTGGATGCCTCCCTCCACTCTTCTGGAGAAGGGCATTACTTGTCTCCCTCCTGGTAAAAATACCATGCTGAGTTTTTACTGGGGATCTTTAAAGATAACCTGAAGGTTTCAAGAAATTATTTATTACTTGATTTCTTGAATGCACTAGAGAAAAGGATCCATTCACTTTCTTTCTTTTTTTTATTTCATTATGTTATGTTAATCACCATACATTATACCATTAGTTTTTGATGTAGTGTTCCACGATTCATTGTTTGCATATAACACCCAGTGCTCCATTCAGTACGTGCCCTCTTTAATACCCATCACCGGGCTAACCAATCCTCCCACCCCCCTACCCTCTAGAACCCTCAGTTTGTCTTTCAGAGTCCATAGTCTCTCATGGTTCATCTCCCCCTCCTATCTCCCCCCCCTTCATTTTTCCCTCCTACTTTTTTTTTTTTTTTTTAACATATAATGTATTATTTGTTTCAGAGGTACAGGTCTGATTCAACAGTCTTACACAATTCACAACGCTCACCATACCCTCCCCAATGTCTATCACTTTCTTTATCAGGAAGAAACTCCAGGAAAAGTAGATGAAGGAGTTTAATGTACTTGTTAATAATATGGTGTTAACTGGTCCTCCTGGTAAACAGACTAATGGTTTTTGTTAGGAGGAAAGTCCTTACTTGAAAAAGGCTTAGGAGGCTGTCCCTTGTAAGGATGCTTACAGTAAACAAACCTAAAAATCTATGGACTTATGAGGCACGCACCTCTGGAGAAAATCACTTAAAGCTATCCAACACTGGAAATGGAGTGGAGAAGTTTCAAAATCTAAATGTTCTTTGCTATGAGGTAGTAACTACACTTCCTCACTTAGAGACCTAATCATTTACTCTGGGCCAGAAAGTGCCTGTCTGATGTAGAAAGGAAGGACATGGGGAATCACCCAGAGTCCCAGATCTCTCTCCTTGCTTCACATGCCTTGACTGCATACCTAAGCTGGACTGTAGGTAAGATCTCTAATATGTGTCTGATTTAATTCTTTAGATTGGCTTACAGGCAAAAGATGAAACTGTCAAAAATATTATCTAAGACTAACTTATTTAATACTATTACTTTAGTACGATAAGTGAACTAAATGTTAATTTGATACAGCTAATTAACACAGTAGCCTTCCAGGAAAAATAAGGCATCTTTTACTCTATGGCATTCATAGGAGAAAACAACCAAAAGTATATGAAATTATAGAGAAATTTCTCAACAAGTTTTTAAAAGCAATTTTTTAAAAGCAAATACAACCAGAAATGTCACAAAATGTTAATATATGAAAATATATGATGATAAACCTATAATCCAGTGGGTATATGCAGCCCAGAACTCTTCTAAACATGTCCTGTGAAATAAGAATTTGCCTATACAGTTGGGGTGAAATTCAAATGACAGGATATAAATATCATCATAATCTACACCATTTTACCTATTTGTGCTCCACTAATGCCAACCACTTAGAAACAGGCTGTGAAGGGGCGTGGGAGCAGGCAATCCTAACAGCTGATGCAAGTTCAAAGGTTGGTTTGAGTAGGAGACCTAAGCACATCAAAAGAAGTGAAGGAGGACACAAAATCAGAAAGTTTTAAAATAGAGAAGTAAGGTAGCAGGCAGAGCAAGGTCTCACAGAATCCACACATTCTCAGTGTACAGGAATACCTAACATACCGAAAAGTAACAGCCTCAACGGTGAACAAGTAAGAAAAAATAGAGAGAGGGGTAACTGAATATATTTTGCTGTGAGGAATTAAAGAATCTGAAAACATGTTGTGCATATTTAGGCCTTTGTCCTCTACAGGACACGTATCATGTTTATTATTATATTCTCTCATCCAATCTCTAGGAGAGTAGAATCTAGATATATTTCAGGAAGTTCTTGTCTTACCGAAGCAACACAATTAAGTAGCTACTTCCATTCACTTCATAATCCATTGGAAAGCCCACCACCTAATAGCTATTTGACCTTGGGCAAGCTGCTTGACTTCTCTAAGACTCAGTTTCATATTCTGTAAGATTGGGACAAGAATGATACCAACTTCATAAGATAGTGAATATAAAACACACAATGTACTACCTGGCACATAGTAAATGCATAGTAAAAGCCAGTCATTATCTTTACTATTTAAGAAGGAATTTCTTGAACATTTTGACTGGCTTCAGTGTATGTCTTAATTTTACCATCTCCTCCTCTAGCTAACTAACAGGAATCTGTAAAAGTTGATTAGCTACTTTAATTTCCAAAGAAAAAAGAACTGTTTCAGAAGACAGTACTTATACTAACATCAAAGTTAAAAGCATGAATACTATTAGAAAAGGCAGCAAAGACTTGGTATTCATACATTATAGTCTATAAAATTAGAACCTATGATTTTATAGTATCATAAAGATCAGGGCATTTTTTTTTCTTGGCCAGAAAACACAAACTCCCATTTCTAAAAATATCTCAGGTTTTCTTCTTGAGGAAATCAGCTTGCAACAAAATACCCTATTATCATAGAAAGCAAGTATAGGACAATATGTCATGAACAAGTCTATAAAAATGTAGTGGTATATGAGCCAAAGAAAAAAATCATCTGGAAAAACAAGTAAGTAGAGGTTTTTCTCCAAATTTATTTGAGACTGTAAGTTTTCTGTTTTGTAACTACTTCTTTGATACTCCCAGATGATGAACACTTCCTTAAGAAATCACAAATGACCTTTCAATTTTAAAAAATCCTCTTTGCATTTGCTTCTTTTAGAAAAGTAGCTTAATTTTGTAAAAGAATCATGAGTGTAAAAATTTCAAATGTAAGAAAAGCGTACCGTCTTTCTAGTACAATTTTTATTCTGGTTTTTACATTTCAATGTAATCCAGTTTTTAAATAGCATTATGAAAGTCAGAGTATCCAATCTAGACCACTACTACCAAAAACTGGAAGAACATATATACTATTAAATTTACAAATGCAAGGAATATATAGGCTATGAATTTTAGCTTTCTATGAGGCAACAATCCCACAGTACTCTTAAATAATCATGGTAAACTAAGAAAACAAACAAGGTCACAACACTGCAATCTTGTAAACCTATAAACTTTAATTATCATTCAGCCTGATTTCCTGTTGCTAAGGATTAAGAATAACAGAAAACAACTCTCACATACAGATCAAATAAGGACTTTTCTTTCTAATTAAATTAAATTTACTATTGAGAGCTACAGAAAGGAAGATTAACAAATATATTTTAATCTCAAACTCTTCATACACTGCATATAGGCTTATTGTATACAAAATATCCTTTCCAGGGTAAAATAAAATCAGCAGTTACCCAGTAGTTCAAAGCATCTGAATAATTTAGGACTGCAAAAATGACTATTCAGAAGAAATTATAGGGAAAAATTTAGGTAAGGAATGTAATTTAGTAAGGACCTTGGTTAAGAGAAAGTGAAAAAGAAAAATTTCCTATCTCAGTGCTACACTCCAAACAAAAATCTCTATAAAGATTTTATTTCTCGGAGGAATTTCATGGGAAAAAAGGTATGAAAAAGCCTACATCATGTGTGATCTATACTGATACAAACAATAATAAGGATTCACATACAGAATATTTTGACTGAATGACTAGATAAAAGGGGGATTAAAACTTTGAGAAAGAAAAGATACAGTGAATGGATTCTGTGAATTCTGCAGACCTGTGAACATAAAACAAATAAATACCCCACAAAAAACATAACTCACACAAAGAATCGTGTCCCACCATGTCATTTCTACTCAGATTAACTGTGATAACTTTGTCCTATAAAACACTTTATCATGGGACGCCTGGGTGGCTCAGTCGGTTGAGCATCTGCCTTCGGCTCAGGTCATGATCCCAGGGTCCTGGGATCGAGTCCCACATCAGGCTCCTTGCTCGGCGGGGAGCCTGCTTCTCCCTCTGCCTGCCTCTTCCCCTGCTTGTGTTCTGTCTCTCTGACAAATAAATAAATAAAATCTTTAAAAAAAAAAAAAAAAAAAAACTTTATCATCCCTTCCAACGGAAAAAATGGTGAGAAGCTTTGATGATCTAACTCAATTGAAATATTGTTAGAGAATTCTCTGGCTCTTTTATCTATCTCAAAACTTGGAAGTTATACCAAAATGTAATAGTTAAACATACATGCAAAATGACCCTGCAATTAAGGTAATTGCTGGTACCAAATGCTGTTTTTAAGTTCTGCAATAAAACAGTCTCCCAGACATTTAATAGTATGTCATTTGGTAAATGAAAGTTTCCACAAAGTAAGAGCAGCGAGAAGACCTAAAAATTATGCTAGTGAAGAGTCTGGCTGAAAGAAACAAAAATATGGATCATCTTGGTCCAGCACTAATTTTATTTCAAGTTACTACAGAGCTGAATAAAACGCTGACACCACCACACAAAAATTTATTGAGCTGGCAATAGGCAGAGCGTGATGTCAGCCACCAATATCACCGTCCGTGTCACCAAACAGCATGGATGCTTCAATTCTCCAACTTAATGTAGACTTTATGTGTGAAGTTAGAGTAAAAATAAAAATCTCAGGCGTAAGGCATTATTAAACATAGATGGGTTTAGCTTGGCATAGCTTCTATGTAAATTATTCTAGGACTTTAACAAATTCAGCAAAAAACATGGAAAAAATGCAAGCTTAAACATATTACAATTTTCTAAATGTGCTACATTCTTCACCAAACAGACCCATAAAATTAAGTCTTAGTGAACTGGCAATAATATTCAAATAACTAACACCACACACACAGCAGGCTGAGAGGAGACACGGAAACACACACACACATACACACACACATACATATACACACACACCCACACAAGGCCTTACCTTCATAGCATGAATTTCTTCAAGCAAGCGTTGTGCCCGTCTCTGGTTTTTTAACAGTGCATCTTCAGCACCCCTGTAAAAAATACATGAAAATATACAGCCAGGAAAAGCATGTATTTTAGACTCCAATCATAATGAAAAGTCTCTTCATTTCTTTTAGAAAAACATAAAGTGTAAATAAAGTGTACTTTTTTTTTTTAAAAAAGTTTTTTAACTTTTTTAAGTTAAAAAAGTCATCATGCACTGCCCAGAACATCCCCACTGCCCAACACAGACACCAATTCCATGAATAAACCCAAGTTTTTGGCACATATGAGCATTATCTGGCATTATATTAATGACTATTACTACTGAGAGACAGCTGGCCACCTAATTCCTTAATGGGAAGGCCGAATAATCAACTGCTTAATGCCACATTGCATTTAATGTAACATAACCTTCATAAGCTACATTTAAAGGTCAGATATAATTTTATTAAATAAAATTTTGTTCTCTGGAATTAAAGAAATACATAAAGAGAAATACTGATTACATCAGAGAGAAAGGTTATTTATGATAGAACAAGAAATTAATCAGGAACAAAATACATGTGAAGACTAAATATTTATACTGAAAGTGTAAACACTATAACATGCTTACTCAAATACTAGTGATAAGGACATTACAAAATATTATTAAAAAATAGATGGAACATGTTTTGATAAACACTTCCACAAGGTCATGAAGATTTCCAATTATTTAGCAATTCAAGGAATAAACTGATATAAAATCTTCATAATTGATTAAAGTTATTACTAGACTTATTAAACTACACCAACATCTTAAAATAACTTCCAATAACATAAAACACATAAATAACTCCGAATGACTTTCATTCTGAAAAGGCCAGTAAGGAGAGCCCTGAAAAAACAGCAGAATTCATTGTGTATCCTAAGAAAATGTGGCCCAAACCATGTAAGGACATACTGACATAGCACAATGTATCCCACTCAGATCCTCTCTCCATATAAAACAAAGTGTTGTATGAGTAAGATACTTAATTATTCCTCCTGGTACCACCCTCAAATTTTGTAAATATTGAATAAAAACAACTTCTGACATTTTATTAGTCATAGGACCATGACTTCAAGTGACTAACTTTTTTGACTTCAGTCTGCCAACACTCCGGACAAGTTTTCGGATAACCAACACTCGGATTCTCTTCACTTCTTTTCTCATCTTCACAACCTTTGAGGAATAAAATCGAAATTAGAAAGGTTCTCCCTTAATTCGAGAAGAAACATACTTTGAGTCTTAATATTACAGATTAAGTCTAGTCACTTTAACCAAATTTTCAACCATATTCACAGTTCGATGAAATCAAACTTCTTTCATGAACAGTGAAGGAGTAAATCAACATTCTAAAAATGTGTCTGAGGACTTAAGAGAACCAAGCTATGATATTTTAGAAAGTCATAGCATTCTCGGTGATTCGTATTTCAATAGTGCACTTGTATTTTGTGCTTGGAACATAATAAACGGTGAGTTCCCAGAGATCAGAGAGCATCATATTCACCTCTGCACCCTTGCGATTTAAAACAGAGCTTTACCCATAATGGCAGGAATTTAATTTACTGAATGAGTGTTTATATTGCCAAAAGCAAATGTGTGAAAGTGATAATATTTTACTTATTTATACAACAACCCCTGCATTCGTTTCTGGTGATAAATTTCAAGTGTAACTTTAAAAGAAATGTGAAAAACACAAGGGTGCATGCGTACATGCACGCACACTGACAGACGCTTTAAATCATCCCATTAGACAACAGTGCTGAACTCTAAGAACAAAAAAACCAGAAAGACTGGCCAAGAAATGGAAATATTCTAATGATGAAGAACCACATGTTATAAAAGTACTTAGTACAATGGGATGCTGCTATCATTTTGAGTTTATATTTTTGCCTGTCATATATATATTTTATCCTTCCTCCTATAATGTCCTTCTTCCCCTTCTTCACTTTAATAACTATATAAAATTCAGGTCAGATATCTTTCCTGAGAAGTCTTCCAATGACTTCTTCAAATGGAGATAACCCCTCCAACCTTCACGTTCCCACTATACTTTGTAGGCAGCATCTATCTCACTGTACTGTCCCTAACTGCTCACGTGACCATCTTTTTCTATACTCTGGGCACTCCTAGAGGACAGGGGCCTTGTGATCCCTAAGTAATTTTTTCTAGAGTGTTGCTGGACTACCTGGAACATAAAATCCCTCAAAATCTCCTTGCCAAAATAGCAGTATCAACATCATCCTGTTTCTTCGAGGTTCCCGCATTTGGCTATAACACTGTCTCTTACCCTCTGTATATTCCACACCCTTATTCAGTGAAGATAGTGGCAATCAGCTTATAATTTATCTCTGTCCTAACTTATCCCGGCATTCTGGGTGACATAGATGTCTATGTAATATAACCTATCCATTATAATATCCTCACTTATTGATTTCCTTTCTTCATGACCTCTTCAGTCTCAGCACCCATGTCCAAGGTCACACTGTAGTCCTTATAACCATTAACACACTGAGATCACAATGCCTATTTCCTTGTTCAACTCCACCTACCACCACCATCTTTGACTTCACTGAGACCAACAGTTCACTGACCCCTATACTTTCCCTCAAATGATTAGTCCTGTTCTTTTCAATTTTCCTCCTTTTATTCAGTTTATGTACATGATCAACACTTGTCAATATCTTAAACTTTATCCTTCCTGTTAACTATCCCTCTAGTTAATCCTGGATGAAAACATCATCCTGAGTTCTTTTCTTTTCTTTTTTTTCAAAGATTCATTTATTTATTTTAGAGAGGGGGAAAATGCAGAAGGAAATGGGGAGAGAGGATCCTCAAGCAGACTCCACGCGCTGAGCGTGGAGTGAGACAAGGGACTCAATCCCAGGATCCTGAGATCATGACCTGAGCTGAAACCAAGAATTGGCCACCCAACAAACTGAGCCACCCAGGCACCCCTAATCCTGAGTTATCATAGTCCCCCCAAGAGCTGGGAAATACTTGAGACATTCTATCTATATTAAATTCATCATAACTAACATGAAATGGGCTCCTACACTCTTAGCAAGCCTATTATATTTTTTTGGTCAATTCCTTCTACAATGACTATTTTAAAACTTTGCCTGCTTTCTAAAACATCTGACCTTCTTCTTCCTCTTTTCCAATTTTATGGAGAAAATGAACATCAGAGGGGAACCATCATCTTTCTACCACCATGAATGCAAATTTACTTTCTTTTTTTTTTTTTTAAAGATTTTATTTATTTATTTGACAGAGAGAGAGGAGAACAGCGAAAAAGGGAACACACGCAGGGAGAGTGGGAGAGGGAGAAGCAGGCTTCCTGCCGAGCAGGGAGCCCGATGTGGGACTCGATCCCAGGACCCTGGGATCATGACCTGAGCCGAAGGCAGACGCTTAACGACTGAGCCACCCAGGCGCCCACAAATTTACTTTCATCACCTACCGTCCTCTATTAACAAATTCTCCTACACAATATCTGACATTCATCTTCTAGTTGTATTTTGGATCTCATCTTTTCTGCCTTAGAACCCTTACTACAGATTACCCCTTTACTCTAGCATTGTCAATCTCTTACATGGTTGTTTCTATTGATTTTTAATTGTGCTTGATTCATTTTCACTAGACATAAGACAGACAAAACATTCTCACTATGAAGATCACTAGGAGAACCCTCTCTCTACAACTGCCTCAGAGTGAAGCTTTCAGAGAGGCTCAAACTCCCTAACTCCATTCCTGCATACCACATAATCCCAGTTGGATTTCCATTCCTATTAGTCCACTAAAAGCTGTTACAAAAGACACCCATGATTTCTAGAAGTCCCTCAAATCCAACAGAAATTTTTCAACTTCACTTTACTTGCAATCTCAGCAGCATTTGACACTGTTGACCACTTTCTCCTTTTAGGAACACTTATTCATTGCTTTCCGGGACATAATACTCTCCAGGGTTTCCTCTGTCCTCTCTAGTCACTCTACCTTGGTCTTCTTTGAAGACTCATCCACCCCTAACCAGTCGTAAGTTCAAGGGGCAGTCCTAAGCCAACTCTTCTGTTCACAATATACGTTTTAGACCTAAGTGAGCTTACCTGGGTATATTGTAATTTCCCACCTAAATAAGATGACTCAATAATTTCTGCCTTCAGCTAAAATCTCTTTTAGCTCCAGACCTAAATGTGCAATGTCTACTTGATATTTCCTTTTGAGCATGCTTAAAATAATCTACAATGCATACTTGAACTCACGTTCTTCACCCCCAAATGGATTCCTTTTTTGTTTTAAATTTCAGGGAAAAGAACAATCCTTTTGTTCAATTATAAACCTAGGGCTCATTTTAAGTAGCTTTCTTTTCTAAATCCCTCACAGTGAATCTGTTACCAAGTCGTGTTAATTTTATCTCCTAATTATATCCCAAATTTTACCACTTTCCCCCCAATCTTGACCTCCTAGCTCTCTTGGGTGAGTTGGTTTGTCTACACCCATTCTTCCCCCTCTCCAACCAGTTATCCACAACTGAGTCAGAATATTTCTTTTTTAAGATTTTTTTATTCGACATAGAGAGACACACACAGACTGCGCACACACAGCAGAGGGAGAAGGAGAAACAGACTCCCTGCTGAGCAGGGAGCCGAAAGCAGGACTCGATCCCAGTACCCCAGGTTCATAACCTGAGCCAAAAGCAGACGCTTAACCGACTGAACCACCCAGGCACCCTAGGATACATTTTACTCGTAATCTGATTACAATCTGATGTGTCTTCTCAGATTATAAATTCCGTGAAGGTCAAGTGTCTGGTTTTACTCAACATTACATCTTAACACCTAACACAGTGATGGTATAGTGTGAGTTTTGAATAAACATTTGTTAAATAAATGACCTGAAAAGTTGTAATACTCACTTGTTCACTCACTGTTTCAAATGCCTAATATATTAACAAAATGCAGGGTAATCAGGTTTCTTTCCCACTAGATATACCAACCACTTTGGAATTTATTTTGAAGTTAGGTTTAGAAAAAAAAAATTCACACTTGCATAACAAGCCATTTACACTAGATTTTAAGTGAAAAAATTGTTACATTTCTTCTTTTTTAAACTTTTATTTATCTGACGCAGAGAGAGAGTGCGCACAAGCAGGGGGAGCAACAGAGGGAGAGGGAGAAGCAGGATCTCCACTGAGCAGGGAGCCAGACATGGGGCTCGATCCCAGGACCCTGAGAGCATGACCTGAGCCGAAGGCAGATGCTTAACTGACTGAGCCACCCAAGCACCCCAAAATTGTTATATTTCATATGCAGCAAAATGGGAGTTTATGACACATTCTTTGAAGGTCATTTATAAAACAAAATAATAGTGAGTGATAAATTATGCATTAAAATATATTAACAACTGTTTCTAATTGCTGTACCCCACAGGTGCATAAAATGATTATATGCTATTCACTAACTGCTGTTAACCCAACTTAACTAATAAATTGCAGTGAGCAGAGTTGGTCCTCATTTACATTCCAATCATGGGAAAGCTAAACTCTAATTTTAAAATTCCAATTTAAGAAGTACTATGTTTGTCATTACTGCATTAGGGAATTCTAAAAGAAAAGGGAATGCTTTCTGTATGTAGCTTCATGCCAAAACCAAAAAATCCTTTTCTAGCTTATTGACTTTTCCAGTATTTGTGTGCAGGCAGGAGGAAAATTTGATTAAGTTTAATATATTAGAAAAATAAGTACATCATTTTATGTAACAATGGAAATATTATTTTATTTTTCTCACAACTGCCTACCCCAAGCACTTAGCTTTCTTCAAGCACTTTATTTTTGCAAAACTGACAAACAGGTACCAAGAGCCTTTCAGTTAAGATTCAAAATTCATTTGCACTTAGGAATTAGGAAATTGGTTGACAGAAAACCCACAAGTCAACAAACAGGCCTAAAACATTCAATACTGTCAGAAGGCCAATGCACTACTTAAGGGCAATGTGCTTTGGTTTTCCAACCAAAAGCAAATAGAACTACCATTGTTAGAAATGTGAAAAGAGTAGGATACTGTCTGGGAGGGAAAGAGAAGTAGAGGAAAGAGAAAACACAGGCATAATAATGGAATGAAATGCACTGACAAAGAAGAAACGAAATGAAAAAAAGTGAAAGGGAAGAGCTTGAAGAAAGACACTGAAGGACAAATCTGTAGGTCATCATCAGTAAGACCGCCAAACCCACACTGAGGGCTTCCAAGCAGCAAAAGAATGCATTTTGAAGAAAAAGACACACACACACACACACACACAGAGGGACACACAAAGACATGAAGACACAAACACACACAATACACGTGCTAAAGTGAGGGGTCAATGAGAACCTACGCATGCAGATGCCTTCTGTTGACCTGGTAAAATCTCAACCCAGTAATGTAACCTGGATCACCTCTTGGGTGGAGAGTACAAAAAAATGATCATAACTAAGTTAAGTGGAAAGCTAATATACCTGCTTGGGAAAAGACCATGTGGGCATAGGGGGAAGAGTCAAACACAGGAAAGGGAGCCACAAAGCGCAAAAGCTGGCGATATCTAATTCAAGGAGATTCCAAAGAAGTGTTCCTCAGTTCAGAGATGAGAAATCCAGTTTGTACTGGAGTAACTCAATTATGGGGACAAATGTATCATAGACCAACAATGAACTGAACAACTAAAACCCCTTTCTATGGTTTTACATTCCAAGTAGCCAATGTCGATCAGTAGATAATAAAAGAATGTTTTACAATGTAAGCATTACTGTCTTACATTAGATATATTTAATAAACTAGCTTCCTCATTTTTATAGTCTCTTCTAAGCTATCGTTAATGTGAATTTGCTTTTGAAAGAATGAGCTATACTTTTGGGGTGACAAGGATGGCAAGTTTCTGATCTATAAAGCTGAGAGAAAACTATGGTCCAAAGACAGAAGTAAATACTACTTTGAACTGTCACTTAGTTAACTATCTGAGAGCCAGTCAACTAGACAGCCTCTTTTGGTAATTCACTGACTTGGCCATGCATTTAAATTAACTTCTAACAGAAACCCACGGGTATTAGAAAACAATTTTTCCAAGGCTAATATTGTTCTAAGAGAGCTTAGAGTGCTAAGAAAACTCTGAGTGTACCTATGATTCTTAGCGTACATTAAAACTTCTAGTTACTTATTACTCATCTATCAGATTGTAATACCAAAAAAAAAAAAAAAAAAAGAATACGACAACATTCTGTCCATGAGGCTGTGACAAAATAGGCACTCTTCATATGCTGGTGATAGGAATACAAACTGATATACTCTTTCTGGAGGAAACTCTAGCAGCATCTAACAAAAATCCTACTTCTAGGAATCCATCAAGAAGATACACCTCCAACAATAGGAAAAGGCTATGCACAAGACTGTTCACTGCAGAGTTCCTATAAAATTCTGCATAAGAGATAAAATAATGCATATAAATAAAGCACAAGCAATGTGGTGTTCTAAATCAATGCAGGAGATATGCATGTATTATCATGAGTAAACCCCAAAATTGTGTGGTGAAAAGGGACTTTTAAAGATTTTTTTTTTTTTTTAATTTTTTTATTTGAGAGAGAGAGAATGAGAGAGAGAGAACACATGAGAGGGGATAGGGTCAGAGGACAAAGCAGACTCCCTGCCGAGCAGGGAGCCCCACGCGGGACTCGATCCCGGGACTCCAGGATCATGACCTGAGCCGAAGGCAGTCGCTTAACCAACTGAGCCACCCAGGCGCCCTAAAGATTTTTTTAAAGATTTTATTTATTTATTTGAGAGAGAGAGAGAGAGCATGCACGCATGCAGGAGAGGGCGTACAGAGGGACAAGCAGACTCCCCACTGAGTGTGGAGCCCGGCTTTGGGTTCGATCCCAGGACCCTGAGATCATGACCTGAGCCAAAGGCAGAAGCTTCATGGACTGAGCCACCCAGGTGCCCTGAAAAGTAACTTTTATAATGATACCTGTGGTATAACATGCATTAACACAGTAACACATGCAAATTTAAAAATATACAACATAATACTATGGGCATATATAAGATAATAAATGCTGGTATATGTTACTAAATTACAAAAAGATGTGGATGAGAAAATTACACTGGAAGAGTAAGAATTACTTCTGAGACAGAGAAGAAGGTAGGTGGAATTAAGCATTACAATATGGCAAAATATTGACACTTGCTAAATATAAGTAGTAGATTATACGGACATTTGTTATATCATTTTCCATATGAACTACTTCATAGTTGACAAAATTAATTATGGTATTAATTATTGTCGTATTAATTATAGAGAGGGATTCTAATTTGGTCATTTGGATGACAACTTACTGTTGAATTATATTTTTTTACTTCTGATGAGCAGCAATTTAAAAATTCTAGAATGCTTGGTGATTATCTACAACTTAATCATTACTGAGCATATACTGCCACCTAGCAAAATTTCCCAGAGTAGTTTAACAACCAAACAGAAAACGGTTCTCTTATTACGGATAGACCCTGATTTACTACTTCGGGAAAAAAATATTAAAAAGTACTATGCACTCAATTATGAAATAGGAGCTATATAACTTCAAAAGCACATACAAATACAGTTCTTGACATTCTTATCTTTTACAATATGTGGAGGCAAATCACTTTGTTCTCTGGCGCTTTAGAGTCTACCTTTACTATCTTATAGGAAGTAGAAAGCAACTGTCTAACGGGCTTCTTGGTAATTTGCTATCAGGAATAAAATAATGTCTCTTTCATATAAAGGCCCTTGGCCCTCCTACGGAATTAAAGTACATGATCAGATTGGTTCATTTCCTAGTTCTGAATTTGCATTTCACTGCTGCCTAAAGAAACATGACTGGAGCAAATCCAGCTCTCGTTTCACAAATTCTTTATTCACTAGATGCTAGGGCCGCTGTTGTTTCCAATTTGTGAGTCCTTTCTCTAGTTCTAATGGAGAGGGAGGGGAAAAAAAGGGTACAGTTAGGAGATTTCCCTCCCTCATGTGAACATAAAGTAACTCATGTTGAGCTATCTATACTTTAATCTGCCCAACACTATTTACTCATTATTACCTGTAAACAAGGTACTATGCTTGAGGCTAGGGAAGTTGCTATAAGTCAGTTAAATAGTCTCACTTCGAAGTCCATGTAAAGTACTGGTCAAAATAAAAGATGCAATAAATGATACTAAGGTGAAGTAAAAAGTAATTTTTTTTTGAAGAAAAGTAAAGGTAAAGTTAAAAAGGTAAGATTTTACATACTGACGAATAAACGTTATTTTAAGAACTTAGAATCAGGTAGTCATCTATAAATGTCAGCTTTTCTCCTTGGAAAATTTTTGAAAAGAATAAAAATATTAAGGGTAGAAGACACTGAAAGTTAGCATAATATAATAGGTGCCTGTGCAGGCAGGCTTTTTACTTTCACAAAAGACATTTTGGGAAATTAAATATGCTATAAATTAGATGGCCACAGAATTATTTAAAAGAAAAGTCATAATTAAAAATCATGCATAGATAACAAGTACCAATATCCTAAAGATAATAACAGAGATTTAGAAATGTTTGAGAATCTGATGAAACCTATGGACTTTTTTCCCCCAAGAGGCACACACACAAACACCAATTTACACAAAATTTCAGGTAGTTATAGGATCCCTGAATTCCTAAATCCCAGTTAAGGAGAGCTAATTTAAGTTATTAAGTATCATAAAAATGATGGCTCAAGTTTCTCACTGAACACATCAGTACTGAGGATATGATGGTGAGCAAAAGCTTACAGACAGGTGGAAGAAAGAAATCTCTCACATTCACACACACCTAACACTCAGCAACTCTTCCAAGTGCTAAAAAGTAAATGGTGTTACAGAAGTTTATAGAAGAGGTAAAATGAAAGTCAAACCCTGTTTCCCTGAGAAATAGCAAGTAAAGTAGAAATATGAAATGGACTGAGAGGAAAAGGGGTTTTGGGTAGAAGGAAGAACTTGTGCAAAGGATGTTTAAGAGTGCTATGCTACCTAGTTGAGGAAGGCCAGTGAGGCTGAAGTGGGGGCAAGCAGTGGTATACTATAAGGGGGAGAGGAGACTGGCCTTGTTTAGACTGGTCTTTACCAAAAGCAACAGGAAACCATCAAAAAGGCTGTAAGCAAGGGAGTCATGAAATTAGATTTCTCTTTTGAAGAGAGCACTCCAGCTGCACTACAGAGATCAGACTAGATGGAGACGAGAGTCAGGACAGTAGCTGGAAGGCTTGAAGGGTAGTTCTGGTGAGAGATGTAACCTGTACCAGGATGGGATGATGATGAAAAAGTAATGGACACATTAGTGAATGTGAACTCTTTTGCAGATATATTTCTTCCTTGGAGAAGCTGGTAATTCATTTCTTTTATCAATGTTCTAAGAGGCAGTTTTTCCTTTTTCTTTTTTTTAAAGATTTTATTTATTTATTTGAGAGAGAGAATGAGAGACAGAGAGCACGAGAGGGAAGAGGGTCAGAGGGAGAAGCAGACCCCCAGCTGAGCAGGGAGCCCGATGTGGGACTCCACCCCGGGACTCCAGGATCATGACCTGAGCCGAAGGCAGTCGCTTACCCAACTGAGCCACCCAGGCGCCCAAGAGGCAGTTTTTCTTAATTACTATTTTACAGTAATGATATTAGCCATTTACCTGTTATATTTTCTATATGTTGTCTCCTAATTGGCTGTCTTTTTTAAATTTGGGGATGTTTCGCAGTTTTTATATAGACAAATCTATATCTGTTTTCCCCTTTGTAGGTATTTTTCTCCCATTTGTGTTAAATTATAACACCTTTCATCATCTCCACTTCCGCTGTCCTTTCCCCCACCTTCATATGAGAACGTGTAAGATTTACTTTAACATGGGATGTATACACTTCCTAATTTGCTAAACTCATCTAGTCGCCCAGCAAACATTATCATAGAGCACATACGTTGTAGGTAGTAGACAAATACATAAAAACAAAGAAAGAGGTACACAAGTGTTTCAAGAGTAGAAAGTGGTCGCACAAAGAACAGACACTTAGCCTAGACTGAGGTGAATTAGTGAGCAATTCCTAATTTTAACTGTTTTAAAGAGGCCTGGGAATTAGTTAAGTGAAAAAAGAAAACACCGTAAGTGAAGAGTGCTAAATGACTCTAAGGGCAATTCCAAAACTGAATAGGAAGCTCACTAGTATTTCAAAGAATTCCCAAGGATATCCAATTAAACTATTTTATATGTCCTAGGCAAACTAATGAGAAAAAGCCCACCAAATGTTTTCTGGAAGTAGCACAAGCTTAACGTATGTTTACGAATATATGTTAGCCATCTTCAGAATTTCCCCCTTCACTATATTCTGTACTCCACTGTCAAGTGAAATTCGGACTTAATAACCTGGCAGTAAGGCAGTAATTATAACTTAGTTTCATTCCCTACTTAATCCCAGAAGTTCTCATCTCTGGAGAGTTATCTAGCCCTTTACCACCCAAGCAGGTCCCTACTACCATCTCTTACTGCCTTATACCGGTCTCTCTGCCTGGAATGCCTTCTGCCCCTTCACTGAATCAAAAATGCAGTTCCAGGGTAAGATCCTTAAAGAGAATTCATTTTGCCTTCTTTGGCAACCTTTCTGCACTACTTGTTTTTCTGGGCATGATTCTGTACCATCGGTGGGTGCTGCCTACCCTTTCCTATCTGAGTATAGGTTGCTTGAAAGCAGAAAGTATGTCTACACACAACTGTACAACGTGAACAGTCTATCTTGCTCACGGCAAACACTTAAACAGCCACTGAATAAAGAAGATAAAGAACTTCCTTTTCAGTAGCTGTGAGGTCATTTGATTCTTGCCTTAACAGCTTACTTTAAATCTTCAGATGTCTTATAACTTCCTTAAATAGAACCAGAAACTAGAAAGGGGATGGCGGCAGAAATGGTAGCCTAGTGACACTGACATTTTATGTTAGCAGTGATAAGTGCAAACACCTGATTTCAGACCGAATTTAAGAAAGAAGAGAAATTAGGGACGGCAAGTATAAACAGCTCTCTTTAAAAATTTTGCGTAAACGGAAGGAGAAAAATGGGACAGCAGCTGCAGTAAGAAACGTGATACTGGGCGTACAGCCTTATAAACGATACGATCGCATTGAAGATCAGCAATCTTAGTAAAAGCTATAGCTCTCCACCCCTCCCCCTTCACTTCCAGCATCCAATAAAAGGCAGGTAATCCGTAGAGAGTTTATTAGCTGTCCGGCACTGTGCGAACACTTCCCGTACTCCAATTAACTTTAAATCCCACAACCACCTTGCGAAGGAGGTACTATCATGAGCGTCGTTCTACAGACGAGGACACTGAATATTAAGATTACATGATCTTCCCAACATCCCACGGATAAAAATTCATGGGGCCCGAGGGCCAGAAACGGGTCTTTCGCTTCAGCCACCTAGGAACCGTGAGGCGGTTACTGTGGCCAGGCTCCCAGTTCCGGGAAACCAGCCTGGGCCCATCCAGAAGCTGCCCCAGCCACACGCCCTGCCCTCGCCCCCAGGAGACCACGGGCCCGTCAGAAAGACCCAGAGAAGGCATTCTGGGGGTCCCGAAGGGCAGCCCCACAGGTCCCCCCGGCCTCTGCGCCTACCTCGTTATTAAGGTTTAGTGTCCCCGGCTGAGCCATGGTAAGTCTGAGAAAATCCGCGGCGGCCGGCACGTGAACTATGTGAACCAAATCGCCGCTCCGTCGCCACGCCCCTCTACGGCAGCCTTTGCGGCCCAAAACTCATCCGCCGTCCGTTCGAGCCGACGTTTGAGCAACAGGGAGATTGACTGAGGAGAAGAACGGAAGTGAGTGCGAACAACTTCCGGAGTGGAGTGCTACGCGCCGGAACTGCGCGTTTCTATGGAAACCAGGCACGGGCAGGTCGCCCAGGGGGCGCTCCGAAAGCTGTTGCCAAGTTTAGAAGTTTTTCAAGATGCTGGTTTTATTGTATTCGTTTGTAGACGTGGCCCGGCTTTGTAAGGACCATGTTTTTGTGTCCCAGTGGGGGTGACAGCCCTTTTACGAAAGGAACAGTTGAGTGACCAGTTTTTGCTTTGAATTTTTATCTGGCGTTTGTGAAGATTCTTGTGCTTATAACAAACAGTCCTTATTAGATACAGCTTTTTCTCCCTAGGCTCACGTTATAGCTGAAGCACGAACATATTTTTTTCTGTACACTGTAATAAGGTTTAAATTTAGGCAGTGACCGTTTAAATTTAAAGGAAAATCAAAAGGAAAAAGTTGAACGTTTAAAGCCAAATGTTTAAAGCACATTTGCAACTGCCTATGGCTGAAGTATTAGCCTGTAGGCAGCGGAGGCATTAGGGAGTAAATCTGAATTAGATGATCTTTTAATTAATAGTTAACACCTGGTAGTATTGATCATTAAAATGGATCAAAGTCTGGGGCAAAAGCTCTGCATGAATTGTCTCCACAATATTCACAGGAATGTAAGGACACAGGAGCTATTCTTACTTTACAGATGTGGAAACTGACTTCTGAGGAGCCAGGTGCGTCGCATCCATAGTTGCCCAGCTGGGGCCACCCACTGCCACAGGACTAAGGGGCTGGTTACACAAATCTGCAGAGCCCAGTGCAAAGTGAAAATGCAAGATCCCTCATTCAAAAAGTAGGAAAAAGTTTTTTTTTTTCCTTTTCTTGCATAGTGTCTTTTGCCCTGTCATGTGTTTTTATTTGGTATTTAATGTGTCATTCTCTCAAGCACAGGGATATGGGTGGATCTAGTGCAGACCCTCACTTGGGACTTGGGTGCTTGGGACTTGCACCCCAGGACTTAGTTAGGGTGGATGTATGTTTTGGAACAAGATGGCAGCAGTTGCTGGGCAGAGACAAGAAAGTGGGAAGGCACTTAACCCAAGTGGAGCATGTGGGAGGCAGAACCAAAGACGACCTGAGAGTGAACCCTTGAAATATGTTTCGTTGTCTCCCTGGACTTCGCGTACAAAGCTCAGATTCACAGGTAAAATGAAGAATTTCAGCACTGATTGAAAGGACATTTAAACTTTAAGGCCGACTTATGAGCCTCTGTAGGCCGTGCCCAGAGCCCACGCTCCTAAGTCATGATTCTGTACTCAAATTACGTTAACTCGGACTTGCATTTGGGTTGGTATTCTTTTAGTTTAATGTGTGATTTGGGCACAAATGCATTCGTAGTTGACTTCCTATTTGAATAACGTTGCACAAAAGTGGTTTTGCCACTAACAAGCCATACACTGAATTGTAATTGTCTTCTCATTCATTTACTTCTCCTTCTTAAAGCTGAGCTCCTATATTGTAATGGCTTCTTCAACTAAGGTAGGTAGTAGACACTCCATACATAAATACACAGCAAAGGGCACCTTAAAGATAAGTGTAGAGCTTTATGAAAACATGTCTTCTCATTGGGGAAAAAAGTGTTGTTATAATTCCATGATACTTCCGAAAATGTGTTCTTAGTATGAAGTTTGTCTGTGGCTCTTAAAGGCTCTGTAGTGTTTTCTCTGGACCACCCCTCTTGTCCAACACCTCATTTGTCCAGCCAGCATCATCTTCTCACGTCAGTCTTTGTTTTCTACCTTTTCCTACCCCAGGCTCTCTCCTTGGCCTTTCCCCCTGCAGCTCTGCTTTCTCAATGGCTACTTTTCAAGACGAGGTTAAGTTCCATCTATTCTTTTAAAGGATCCATTCCATAGCTCCCAACAGAAGTTAATTTTTCTCATCAGCAGATCATTTTTATATTATTTATAATAGTTTAATTATAAATTTTTTTCTGTAAAGACTGTTCTTTTATAATGTAAGCGCGTGGAAAACCTAGATGCTCATTTTAAAAGTGAGTAGTAATTTTCCATTGTCCCTGATACATCACTTCCAAGTCAATCCATCTCCCCATTTTAATGCTACAATCTGAAAAACTTCCTTGAATCTTTGCAAAGATGATTCTACTAACCTGCTCTTATTATGCTATTCACATTTCCTCTAGTAATAACAATGTTTTAGTGTAGATCGGAAACTACAGGTTTCTCTCAAAAGCAACACATCAAACCACCTTTACCTTTTTTTCCCTTAAGGGTTGACCTGGATCAGTTAAATGCTGTCAGATATATGAAACGACAAGTTTATTATCATTAAAAGCAACTAGTGTGAGACCTCTTTCCTCCTTATTACAGTGTTCTGTTAGTCAAAGTAAGGCTCCAACAGCATGTTGGATGGGGATCCAGTTTTCCAGTTTCGGGTTTCTCAAGAGTTTGTCAAATCCCACTATATCTGGCTACTCTGGTTGCCATAACAAAATACCACATACTGGGTGGCTCAAACAACAGAAATTATTTTTTTACAGTTCTGAAGGGTAGAAGTCCAAGATCAGGGTGCCATCAGGTTTGCTTCTGGTGAAGGTTCTCGTCCTGGCTTGCAGACACAGCCTTTTTGTTGTGTCCTCAGATGGCCTTTACAATGTACACATCTGGAGAGAGACTTCTCTGGTCTTTCTTTCTCTGGTGTCTATTGATTTTCATTTAAAAATACTGATTCTGTTGGATTCGGGCTCTACCTTTATGACTTCATTTCATCTTAATTACCTCCCTGAGACTTGATCTCCAAATACCATCACATTGGGGATTTTAGCTTCAATATATGGATTGGGGGGAGGACACACAATTCAGGACACTTTCTTTGAGAAAAGAAAATTACCTCAAAAATAATCTTTTCGGGTGCCTGGGTGGCTCAGTCGGTTAAGTGTCTGCCCTCAGCTCAGGTCATGATTCCGGAGTCCCGGGATCCAGTCCCACATCGGGCTCTCTGCTCAGCAGGGAGTCTGCTTTTCCCTCTGACCCTCACCACTCTCATGCTTTCTCTTTCGCTCTCTCAAATAAATAAATAAACAAAATCTTAAAAAAATAATCTTTTCTTTATCTAACATGCCTGATGACTGCCATTTCTATTGTTAGGTATTAGATATCAATTGATATTAGGACACTGTGCTAAGTGAAATAACCAGACACAGAAGGACAAAATACTACATTAAACACTTACATGAATCTAAGGCAGTCAAATTTAGAGAAGGAAGGAGTAGAATGGTGGTGGCCAGGGGCTGGATTGAGGGAAAAATGGGGAGGTATTAGTCAAAGGGTACAGAGTTTCAGTTACGTGGATGAGTAAGTCCTAGAGATCTACTGCACAGCATAGTGCTTATAGTTAACAGTATTGTATACTTAAAATTTGCTGAGAGGATAGATCTTATGTTGAGTGTTTTTATCCTCAAAAAAAAACAAAACAAAACAAACAAACCTGTAAGCAATAAAGAGGGCAGAAAAAAAATTGAGAAGTGATGGATATACTAATGGCATAGATTGTGGTTATGGTTTCCTGGTATATACTTTCCTCCAAAGTTATTTGGTTGAGTAAATTAATTGTGTATAGCTTTTTGTATATTATAACCTCAGTGAAGTGTTTTTACTTATTTATTTTTTTAAAAAATTTTATTTATTTATTTGACAGAGAGAGACACAGCAAGAGAGGGAACACAAGCAGGGGGAGTGGGAAAGGGAGAAGCAGGCTTCCCGCTGAGCAGGGAGCCCAACATGGGGCTTGATCCCAGCACCCTGAGATCATGACCTGAGCTGAAGGCAGACCCTTAAGGACTGAGCCACCCAGGAGCCCCTCAGTGAATTGTTTTTAAAAGGAAAATCATGGGCTGGTACTAACAAGGTGATTGTAGTGCTATACCTTTCTCTTATTTGAATGAGTGGGTGAAAGAGAAGTTTTGGGGAATCCTGTCATTTTTTAAGCATGTGGTGCCATTTGAAATCTTTAGTACTTGAACAGTTATTGGTAATTCCCTCACAAGAGATTGCAGCACAAGTGAGTGTTTCAATACGGAAAACCACTGCCTTCAGTTTTTGGTTTTCTGGCTCTGCACTTTCAGTTCTCTATCCCTGGATGGCAGTGTTCTCCAAATTTCACATTACAATTGAAATTTGGAATGGTAAAGAAAGCAATCTAAGTAAATGGCTTATCATAGCATTTTTCAAATTAGAAAATAGTTGGATCTATCAGATTTTGTATTTCTTTAATGCCTAAGATTAACCCCTCAGGTTTTAATTTTTGATTTGGAGTGAATTACTAAATAGTAATCAATCATCTAGGTGGACTACTAAATGGATTTATTTAAGATTCAATTATATATATGTATGTGTATGTATGTATATAGGTATGTAACATACTGAAGAATGTAACTAGTTACTGTATAAAAGACAGGTAATTGGCAAGTCACTAGGCTAATATGTTTACTAAATTAATCCTCTGATTATTTTTTTGCCTAAATTTCATTTGATTTTTTGTGGAGTGTTTTGAATAGATTTGTTATTATATCTCTAGGAAATCTAAAGAAAATTTTCTATTCTAGGAGTTTTAGACATTAAAAATTTGAAAAAGCTAGTCATGTTATATAGCCAAGTTTTACAAAATCTAAAGAAATGGAGCTGACAGTTAGCAATGTAGTATTTTGGCTAAGAGGTTTGGCTCTGGAGTCAGACTATCTGATAAATTTTAATTCCACCTCTTAATAACTATGCACCCTTGGGCAAATTATGTAAGCTCTCTGTGACAAGTTTTCTTTATAAAGATGGGAATGATAATCAACCTCAGGATTGTTGTGATGATTAAACAAAAACACAGTGTAGGTTCTTAATGAATATTTACCCCTCAATGATTTAAACTGCTATTATTTTCCATTTCCTCATTTGATCTTGACAGTAACTTTGTGAGATAGGCATAGTACATAAGAGGGAGTCATGTCTTAGGAATAACAAATAGGCCTGAGGTCGTAGAAGTAGTAAGAGGGCAATCCAAGTCTCCTGACATAAAATCAATGGTGGCAGTTTTATAACAACTTTATGATATGAAAGTATAAATTGCATTAATAATTTATGATTACCATGCTGTTCTTTCCCATTCACCTAATTATTTATTGATTGTTCAGTAATTAATGAATGAATGCACTTTATAAACTATAAATCCCTTCATATATATGATTTGTTTCTTTTAATTATTTGCCATTTAACCCAAGATAAGCTCAAGATTATGCAACAAAGCCTATAATAATTTAAGTCCAGAAAATGTTATTAAGGCCCAGTATGTTCATTTTCAATATATGGCTTTGATTCATTTTAATCAACATTTTTGAGCATCTACTTTGCAAAGTATTGTAATAATTTCAGTAGGAGAAATGATTAAGACATTGTCCTATCCATGTTCACCATAGACTTACAGAGTAATGACTTTAATAATTCTAACACCAAGGCCAGTTGTCTTAAGTGTCATAGAAAGAATATCATAGGGGGGAGAGAGAACAATTTGATAAGACTTCCTAGAGGAGATAGGTTTTGAGTTCTATTTTGGAAGAAGGCTGATACTTACATAAGCAGTAGAGAATCGGGAGAAAATTCTCAGCAAAGGAAATTTGTCCTATAAAAGCAAGGTAATAACAGACATTGTATTTCATAAAGTAAAGGATTTTTCACACATTCTTGAAGTTTTTAAAAACATCGTTAGACATAGAAGTTAAAAGCTTTTAGGGGCGCCTGGGTGGCTCAGTCAGTTAAGCGACTGCCTTCGGCTCAGGTCATGATCCTGGAGTCCCGGGATCGAGTCCCGCATCGGGCTCCCTGCTCGGCAAGGAGCCTGCTTCTCCCTCTGACCCTCTTCCCTCTCATGCTATCTCTCATTCTCTCTCACTCAAATAAATAAATTTAAAAAAAAAAAAAAAAAAAAAAAAAAAGCTTTTAAATTTCTTTTTTTTTTTAAAGATTTTATTTATTTATTTGACAGAGAGAGACACAGCGAGAGAGGGAACACAAGCAGGGGGAGTGGGAGAGGGAGAAGCAGGCTTTCCGCTGAGCAGGGAGCCCGATGCGGGGCTCGATCCCAGGACCCTGGGACCATGACCTGAGCTGAAGGCAGGCGCTTAATGACTGAGCCACCCAGGCGCCCCAAAACTTCTAAATTTCTTAAATATATTTCCCACTGACACACCCCAAAAATGATAGTTCTCTTAAGTTACTGAAATTATTAAAAAGTGAAGCGAAATATTTTAAAGCAAAAATCAAACATTATGAATAAAAAAAAACCCCCAAGACTAGAAGAAATGGGTCTCAAAATATCTGAGGATTTATGCATTTAAAGGAAATTTTGCTGCAGTTATATTTAAATAATAAGATGGAAATTTGGGACAGAATAAAGTGAATGATGTAAAAGCCCATTCAGAGAAAATATATTTAATATCATCATGACCAACATAACAATAAAAAATAAAAAAAAAAATATGATCATGACCATCAGGGAGCAAGGGATTTGTAGCAAATGTTTTGGGTCACTTGTCCATTGAGGCCAAGAGAGATAAGGTGTATAGCCTGAAGAGTTACATTGAACTGCTCATTTAGCTTCTCTTTGAAGGAATTCAGAGCTGTTTTATTGGTAAGGATTAGGGTTAGAGAAAGAAGCTCTGTTATTTTCCCCAACTCATAGTCGAGATCTTGAAAATGCTATCTCCACTTCACTTTTTAGCTATTCCTCAAGGCACTGCTCTTTGAATCCCTGTTACCACTCCGCTGAAACTGTGTTTGTCAAGGTCACCAGTGACCTCCCAGGTACTCAACTACACTTTAGAATGTTCAGGGTATAAGATATCACCCCTTTCTTTTGCCAGGATTGCCTCACCTGAATGTGTTGGCTGAGCCAGTGACCCCCTTCCAGGTGCCCCCATTGTCTGAGCTAGAAGCCTTGCCAGATATATTTACTCTGTAGTGTTGCTTCATACCAGACTTTTTCATACCTGACCTTAGCTGTATGGACACTATAGATTCAACAGAAAATTATCCAGCCCAAATGCTGATGGTGCTGGGGTTGAGAACTGCTCTATGTTCATGTCTGTAACCACCGCCTTAGAGTACAGGAAGTACCAAGCAAGGGCCATGTTATGGGAGCGGTCACCTCTGGATGCAAGAAAAGAGGGAGGGAGCAGGGATTTTTCTGTAGAGAATTTAAAATTAGTTACAATCCTGACAAAAGTCAACCTGCTTCCATTATCACCATGTATTAGAAATTCTAATTCTAAAATTCTAAAGAAAAAAAAAAGTGATAAAATTCCTTTCACCAAACAAATATTTTATCATCTTAAGTTCCAAATAATTACTTCAGTTTTACTACTCAGTTTTAAAAATATAGATGTAAGCTCCAAAATTAGCATTAACTTTAATAAACATTTTATATGAAGGTAAGTTGGAGAACTGCTAGTTATATAATTGGCCTGTGATACATATAGACTCAGAGGCACCTCTTCAATAGTAAGTTTGTGATTGTTTGGAATCAACTGAGCTCACTTTTCAACACAGTTGATTTGCAGCTCTGTGAGAGTACATATTCCTGCATTTAACAGCTATTCAAAATGAATCATGATAGCTCTATGTGATTTTTGTAGTTAGCTTTTATTTTCTAGTGTGAAGTTTTAGATGAGGTTTATCAGATAAAAAATTTGCAGATAGCTAGAATCATCCTTGAACATTGTAGAATGAAACGCTAAGTTTTAAAATAATTTCTTGGAGGGAGACACATAGGAAATGTGGAAAGATATTAACTATGCAACATCAACAATGAAAAAAATAAGAAAATGGACATTCACATAGAAAAAAAAATCAAATTTCAAAGAAGAATGCCAAAAGAAACAACACAGAAGATGCCAGTATTATGTTGCCACTAAAAACAACAACAACAAAAAACCCAAAGAACCAAAATAGATATAGGCGAATGCCTCAATCGTTTTCACTAAGAATGGATGCTTGTTCTAAAGCAGTGGATTAAATAATGCCCATTTGGTTATCATTCAGCCATTTTTCTCTGATTTTTAAAAATATTTATTTATTTGAGAGAGAGAGAGAGAAAGAAAGCGGGGGTAGGGGCAGAGGGAGAAGGAGAGAGAATCCCAAGCAGACTCTAAACTGAGCACGGAGCCTGAAGTGGGGCTTGATCCAGGACACTGAGATCACAACCTGAGCTGAAACCAAGAGTCAGATGCTTAACTGACTATGCCACCCAGGTGCCCCCATTTTCTCTGTTTTTTGCAGAAGAAAAAATATGTGTAGTCATAACCACTATTAGAGAAATTTATGATGAATTTTAATGTGAAAATACTCTACTGGAAATACTTTTGACTGAGACACTGGCATACATCCTGGAGAAACAAAGACATGGATAGTATTACAATTTCTCGAAATTATTGTGAATGGGAATCACGGCCATATATTTTCTAAGGTTTAAGATTTTTTTCAGTAGTCACATATATGTTGCTTCATATGAAAGAAACATGATTAAAGTTAATTAGAAGCATTCTTGAGCTGTAAGTGAAGAGAAATTGACAAATCTGACTATATTATCTAGTAAACATGAATATATGAAGATCACTTTTTATGAAGTTTTTGACAAATATGCAGTTCAGGCTTGAAAATACAAATAGTAATGTTATCATTGAATACCCTGACAGACCAATATTCTAGTAATAAGTTTTCCCCTTTGTAATACATTAATATAATTAAAAAGTATTATGGTTTCAGATGATGAATGAGTGTAATTCTGACATGAATATTGATTGGTATTTTAATTTACATTAATGAGTAGATGAAAGTGAAAACCATGAAGACATATGCTGAAACTTCACTTGTTCAGAAATGACAAGAGCACTTCTTTGCTGAATTGGATATGGTTTTTGAATACTGGAAGAACATTGTGTTATCCACAATGAATGGTTGTAGACACGGCAAACTTTTAATCTGCATTTTTTCTCCTTCATTGTCATAAAGTTAGAGTCAGTCAATAAAACAATCAAGCCCTGATTTGTGGTATTTGCTGTTATTCACAGAGTTACTCCCACTGTTACCTATTTCAAACTACTAAGGAGATATCACTGAGTGGGGGGATCATAAAAGATGTGCAATAGCACACTGTTTTATGGAATCTACCATAAAGATCAGTAAGTCATAATCTCAGAAGCATAGATGATAGTGCGGTGTGGTAAAAAAAAATTAGGGAGGGTATGCATTTTTTTATTTTTGAGTATCTTTTACTTTTGTTTCTAATAAAACTTGTTTAATGATAACTTTATATTAATTAACTGTTAACAGTGGCTATGTTTTAAAACAGATTATATTCTTGGATTTTTTTCTCCTTTTGGTGTATTTTTACTTATTGAGAGAGCTCATCTACCCTTAATGTTTCAACTTTCTTTTTTCTTTTTTTTAAATTCAATTAGCCAACACATAGTACATCATTAGTTTCAGATGCAGTGTTCAACAATTCATCAATTGTGTATAACACCCAGTGCTCATCACATCTCTTTCCCTCCTTAATGTCCATCACCCAATTACCCCATCCCCCACTCACCTCCCCTTCAGCAAACCTCAGTTTTTTTTCCATGAGTTAAGAGTCTCTCATGATTTGTCTCCCTCTCTAATTTCTTCCCATTCAGTTTTCCGTCCCTTCCCTTATGGTCTTCTGCACTGTTTTCTATGTTCCACATATGAGTGAAACCATACGATAATTGTCTTTCTCTGACTGACTTATTTCACTTAGCATAATACCCTCCAGTTCCATCCACATGGATGTAAATGGTAAGTATTCATCCTTTCTGATGGCTGAGTAATATGCCACTGTATATATAAACCACATCTTCTTTATCCATTCATCTGTCGAAGGACATCTCGGCTCTTTCCACTGTTTGGCTATTGTGGACATTGCTGCTATGAACATTGGGGTGCAAGTGCCCCTCCGTTTCACTACATCTGTATCTTTGGGATAAATACCTAGTAGTGCAATTGCTGGATTGTAGGGTAGCTCTATTTTTAACTTCTTGAGGAACTTCCATACTCTTTTCCAGAGTGGCTGTACCAGCTTGCATCTCCACCAACAGTGTAAGAGGGTTCCCCTTTCTCTGCATCCTTGCCAACATCTCTTGTTTCCTGTCTTGTTAATTTTAGCCATTTTGACTGGTATAAGGTGGTATCTCATTGTGGTTTTGATTTGTATTTCCCTGATGACAAGTGATGTTGAGCATCTTTTCATGTGTCAGTTGGCCATTTGTATGTCTTTGCAGAAACATCTATTTATGTCTTCTGCCCAATTCTTGACTGGATTCTTTGTTTTTTGAGTGTTGAGATTGATAAGTTCTTTATAGATCTTGGATAATAGTCCTTTATCTGATATGTCATTTGTAAATATCTTCTCCTATTCCATAGGTTGCCTTTTAGTTTTGTTGACTGTTTCCTTTGCCCTGCAGAAGCTTTTTATCTTGATGAAGTCCCAATAGTTCATTTTTGCTTTTTCAAGTTTCTTTTGAAACATTTCCCAAAGTATATTCCGTGTCAAACTTCACAGTGATGGGCACCTGGGTGGCTCAGTTGGTTAAGCTACTGCCTTCGGCTCAGGTCATGATCCTGGAGTCTTGGGATCGAGTCCCGCATCGGGCTCCCTGCTCGGCAGGGGGTCTGCTTCTCCCTCTGACCCTCCCCCCTCTCATGCTCTCTCTATCTCATTCTCTCTCTCAAATAAATAAATAAATAAATAATCAAAAAAAAAAAAACAAAACTTCACAGTGATCGGTCTGGCTAGAAAAATGGTTCTATAATGAAATACGTTTAGAAATTTTGTATGATTCATAATGTAAAGTAACATTTATAATATAAAGTAAATCCTATAATAATTCTAAAGTAAAAGACCCTCACAATCATGTTTAAACCAGTTTTCTCCAACTGCATTGGAGCACAAGTCATATCATGTTACATTTATTAAATCTACTGAAACTGTATATACTAGTTTGGGAAATATTGGCATAAAGTTGGTAACTCCCAGTATACATATATGTATATTGACTGCTTCCTTTTATCTGAACTCCAAAACTGAATTTCCAACTGTCTCTTATACACCTAGAGATTCTTCAAGATTGTGTTGTTCAGTATTAGGCCCGTCACTGTGTCAATGATCTCAAGTCAAAGGCCAATGAAGTACACTTAATGGTTTAAAAAGTTGGGAATATTGCTGGTTGCAATGAGGGAGAATGTGCAACATAGTGAAATGCAGGATGTCTCACTAGGAGGATGTTAGAAGTAACTTATTGCACTTGGGTTTAGTTTTAGTAATTTTGGAGAGGATCTGAGGAAGCAAGGACAAAGCTATAGATTTGGGTACTTTCGGAAAGCAGGGAAAATCTATGATTGGGTAGCTCAGTATATTTGAGCTATGTAGAGGAAGGCCAACTAGAGTGAGGATAAACTGTAATTGGTAAATAAGTAGGAGCTGAGGGAGGGAACTATTTAGTGTTCTGTGGTTTTCACAGTGGTTATCTTTTTGTCTTAGTCATGGTCTCAGGGTTGCCTTGTTTGATGTTGACATTTGGTGAGATCATTAGTGTCCAAGAGCAGATCATAGTTTAGCTGTGAGCATCAGATGTCTTGTAGTAACACTTAGGCCAACCTGTGTGCTTCAGACCAGGTCTTCTACATCAGGAGCTACTTTTTTCTTCCTTTGATCTTTTTACAATACCTCTCTTTGTTTTGCCTTATTTACTGGCATAGCCTTAGCCACCCAAACAAGAAACATTTGGTTAACTATAATCTCTTATCTCTCTTATCCCTGACATTTTAGTGGATTATTAGTCACCAATATGTTATAAATATCCATGAAATGTCTTTCAAATTCATTCCTGCGCCTTTTGTCTCACTATTAGATTGAGGCCCTCATTACCTTTTACCTGAACTCTTGGAATCGTCAGCAAACCTAGCTTCCTGATTCTAGTTTTAGCCAAGCATGTCACCATCTCACTATTATCATAGTCTTCTTTCTAAAATGTAAATAGGATTATGTAGTTCCTCTACTTTACAACCTTTAATGGCTCACTTTATTTATACATTTTGTTATGCAAAGTGTAAGCACTTAGCCTGCTATTTAAGATCCTTGACAATGTGGTACAGCTTAACGTTACCATCTCTTCGTACCAGTCCTCACAGTCATCATATATGATCTGTGCCCTCGAATTTATTCCATAAACATTTGTTGAAAGTCTTTATTGTGTGCTTTCACTAGACTTGTTATTTTCCTTAAATAACTTTTAAAATCATATGGCTATTAGTGTGCTGGTTTAATATCTGTCTCCTCAGTGTCAGCAGGTACCAGGGGTAGTTTGGCTCCTTATTTTATTCTCCAGCATCTAGCAGAATAGCCAGGCTATTAACATAGACTAGTCTGTGATTTTTATGCCCCAGGGTTACATGGTAGTGCAGGGTGGGATTGAATACCTGGCTACATTCACAATATTCTGCATAGAAAAAGAGTCAGGCTTTATTAATATCCAAGACTTTTATTAACAGTAGAAGATGAACAGAAAGTTGGATTGCTATGAGCATAAAGGCAGATTGAGCAGTGGATTAAATGAATCCTCATAAAAATGCAGAATTGAGCAAATACAGAATGAACCTAAGTTAAACTGGCTTTTTGACTCAGTGTTAACATAGATCTGAAAATGAGAATTCTAAATTGATGTTCTGAGACCTTTCCAGGATTGAGCAAGCTAAAATTTAATGAATAACTTACGATGCTGCCAAGACAATATTTAACTAGGTTTAAGATACATATAAATAAATAAGAATGCTTCTATATCTAGTACAGTTGACCCTTGAATAACATGGGGTGGCGGTAGGGGCACCAACCCCCACACATTCAAACTCCGCATATACAATTGACTCCCCAGAAACTTACCTACTAATAACTTGTTGACCTGAAGGCTTACTAGTAACATAAACAGTCAATTAACACATATTCGTATGTTATTTGTATTTTGTACTGTATTCTTAGAATAAAGTAAACTAGAGAAAAGAAAATGTTCAGAAAATTATAGGGAAGAGGAAGTACTTTATTGAAAAAAAAATCTGTGTGTAAGTAGACCCTCACAGTTCAAACCCATGCTGTTCAAGGGTCAGTTGTCCTAGTATTAAAATGTATTAGCTCTGTGGCCCTGCATAAGTCACTTCATTTCCCTGAACCTCAGGATCATCACCTGTAAAACTAGGGTAGTGGATGGATCCTCTAGATAGACTGTCTTAATTCCATAAGATAAAACTTACAGCACGTACCCTTGCAAACCACATGCTTTGGAAGTCCACCTAACATTTCTTGCATGAAGTGGTGGGTTTCCACTTACCCTTATTTTGTTCTAATTAATCTAAAAGAAGTATCTGTCAAGGGTAATTTAAGGTGTTCCCTACTTTTCATTTCTGTTTCTTTTATTTAAAAGAACAAATCTGGGGCACCTGGAGCCAGACACAGGACTCAATCCCAGGACCCTGGGATCATGACCTGAGCCAAAGGCAGACACTTAACGGACTGAGCCACCCAGGCATCCTGCCTTTATTAGTTAAAAATGAATTGGTTTGTTAGCATAATCAAAAAAATGACTAAGGAGTTTTCTGGGGTTTTTTGTTTGATACTTTTTTAGAAAATAAGCACCGACTTTGGAAAAAAGTATCTACCTCACTGGGTTCTTAATCCTACTCTGTTGACCAGTTGGTCAGAGAATTAGTAAGCGTAATTCATGTTACATAAGAAGGTACATATAAGCTACTCAGCTACTCTCTTCCTCTCTTTTCCTAGATGTATTTCAGACAAATTGAAATATTACTGCTCCTTAATAGTTTTCTTTTTTGCTAGGAGAAAAAGCAACAGGAATGAGAATCATAAGGAAAAAATAAGGTAGGCAAAGGGATATGGATTATCTTAAGGTGGAGATTCATAAATCAATCAGGTTGCTGGGGGAGGGTGCAGTTAGGCTACATTGTGATCAGACATACTGCTTTCCCAGAGTAAACTAGTATAGAAAGAGTCAAGAGAGGGAGAACCAGTTGTATTTTAAGATAGTGCAGAAGTTAAAAACAGGAAAACCAAGTTCTGTTACTAAGTTCCAGAAGTGATTATTGGGCTGAAAACTGGAGGCAAAGGAAAGAATGTTAGGGACTCTGTAGGCTGTAGGATGAAAAGAGATCAAGATCAATGGTAAAGTCAAAGCGTCTATAAGATAATTGCTTTAAAAGAGTTGGAGAATCCAAAGGTCATTTTCATTGAGCCATTTACACAAGACTTGAGAGGAAAGACGTGGAAGGAAGAAATTCTTAAAATTGCCGAAGTACTTGGTCCTTAATTTATTCTGCAGTGACCTAATTTGTTTCAGATTTTGGGGAGGTGGTTGAGTATGTATGTTGGATTATATGTTGATTTTTTAAAAAGATTTTATTTATTTATTTGACAGAGAGAGTGAAAGAGCACAAGCAGGGGGAGCAGCAGAGGGAGAGGAAAAAGCAGGCCCCCTTCCGAGCAGGGAGCCTGATGCGGGACTCAATCCCAGGACCCTGGGATCATGACCTGAGCTGAAGGCAGATGCTTAACCATCTGAGCCACCCAGGCACCCAGATTATATCTTGATTTGAATGCTATGTATATCTTTATCAGAATAGAACTCAGTTTTAAATGGAGTTGTCCAGTTTTTGCTACTTGGATGATAAAAAGACCTAATTCTAATAGTGCTTAAATTAAGCAATCATGAATAACAACCTCTTGTCAGGAATCCTAGATAGTTGGATAACAATTACTTGTCAGCATCATCAGCCTGCCCTGTTAAAAACTACCTTCTTTATTTTCAATGTATAAATTCAGCAGCACTAATGCAGGGCTACAACCAGACTATAAATGTTAAAATTCTTACGGTTGCCTCAGTTTTGTTATATTGGCTATAGCTAAAAGAGGATTATATCTTACTTAGCATATGTCCAGTCATTAATATAAGAAATACTAGCAATCAAACAAATGTTTAAAGCTATAGTTTTAGACATGAATTTTATCTTATAAAGATTTTTGCAAGATGGTTCCACAGCAAGGAAATGGCCTTTTAGTTTTGAGATAAATGTGTTTTTTTTTTTTTTCAGTTTTTAGGAAGTGAACTTTAAATTTTCATGTTATCACATTTAACATGAGAAAACCTCATAATAATATTTTTAAATGTAGAAATCAATTGCAATGTTGTATGGTTGTTTGTTTGTTTGTTTATTTATTTATTTAAGAAAGAGGGGGAGTGCACAGGAGTGGAGGTAGGGGAAGGGACAGAGGATAGGGAGAGAAACAATCTTAAGCAGGCTCCACACCCAGCATGGAGCCTACAGGGGCTCAGTCTCATGACAGTGAGATTATAACCTGAGTTGAAATCAAGAGATGGATTCTTAACCCACTGAGCCACCCATAAGAAAAGTGATTTCTACATGGATCCGCTGATCAGAGATATTTTATGCTCTAAGTGTATTGGAATGTGATATAAAAAAATGCATGTATGAAATGATTCTGAACTTTAATTGAAGAAACACAGTTTCCTATGGTCATGTATATTTTAATATATTTACTAGGGTTTAAGTCCATTTTTCATTGACTTTGCATTGAGGTTTGCAGAATAGCACCAATCTGGTGTCATAGCCAAAATATTGGGTCATCACTGCTCGTGAAATAAAGGAACCATGTGAATTTCTAGGTTGACACAAGCAAAGATATTGGAATAACATTAAGCTTTGTTTCATTCAACTCTACAGCTATTCTAAGTGAAGACATTGCTTCCCATTTTGTTGCCTCCATAACATATCAGGGCCCAATAGTAATAGGCTCATAATTAAAATGTTATGACTCATAAAAGTATTACTAAATCAAAAATATTGAGATCATATATCAGAATTACAGAATTACAGAATTACACTTTTCTACCTATTTGCATATTTTAACTTTATGAATATTAATTTTTTTAAGTGAGAATGTCTTTTTTGTTTTTAAAGATTTTATTTATTTATTTGAGAGAGAGAATGAGATAGAGAGCATGAGAGGGGGGAGGGTCAGAGAGAGAGACAGACTCCCTGCTGAGCAGGGAGCCCAATGTGGGACTCGATCCCTGGACTCCAGGATCATGACCTGAGCCGAAGGCAGTTGCTTAACCAACTGAGCCACCCAGGCACCCGAGAATGTCTTATAATAAATATGTTAATCCTGTAAATCTCCCTTGATTTCTATGCTTCTTTTCTACTAATTTTCATTCTTTGATTGTAATGCTTGAACTAGCAATGGACAGACAGGGAACGATCAGATTTTAGTTCAATATTTAAAATGGCTAAAAGTTATTTAGCAATCCTTATTTATTCTCTTTTTATTTTATCTTATTACACTTTTTCTCTGATTCTGTAACCCAAATGTGACTATACACATTCACATTTATATTCAAGTTCATACTACAAAAGCAATTTATTATACTTTTCCTAATCGAAGCTTCTTAGCTTCCTCTAAATCCTCCCAGCTTCCATTACTTCCTGTATAGTGACTGGCTCCATGATTATCCCAGATACCTGAGTCTGTCACAGATATTTCTCATTATCTTGCTTTTTGCATCAATTGCTGTAGGCTTTTTTTTTTTTCCCCTAAAGCTTGGTCCTTTTTTCTAAAGACATCCCTATCCATGCTTCTCCATTCCTCATGCCACATTTCTAGCTCAGGCATTAATCATTTGTCACCTGCTCTTGGAATAATCCTCTTAGCTGGACTTTCTACTTCTAGAGTGACGTTATCCAATTCAGGCCATATTGAGTCCAGAATAATCTTTGTGACAAAGTTATGTATTCTTCAGTGGTTCCCCAATGCTTACAGGATAACTATTAAACCCTTCCTATGGCCTGTAACACCCTGCCTCTGTCTACAACTTCTGCTGTTAGAACTCTCACCTTTGCCCTTTATACACCTCAGATGTTCAACTGGTTGTACTCCCTGAAAAACATTCTTTTGTTACGTACCTCTGAATATCTACTCAGGCTATTCCCACTTTTTGGAAATCCCTTCCTTGCCTGTCTACATGATAAACATCTACTCTTTCTGCATGCTTTGACAAGATACCCACAAGTCTTTCTCCCCTTACATCATTCAAAGCTTAATCATCCCATTTGATCTTCTGAGACCCATAACATTTTTTATTACTGTGTATTTTATTCCCCACTAGAAGATCTGGACTCTCATCCTCCTATAGCTTGTGTTTAACCTTATCTGACTCATTTTTTACTGATATTCCCAATTTCATTTTCTAAATTCTGCTAGTGCACTTTCTGGAACTTGTGATTTGTCTTTATCAAATGTCCTTCAGACCCTTCATTAAACATTTTCTTTACCTTAGTACTCTAACCAAGATTTGGTTCTACCCTTACTGTACTATTTTTTGTGTAGCTTTCTCAAGTAGTGACTAATTTTTCTCCTGTGGTCCTTGTGCCCCTGAGCCTGAAATTGGAATAAATGCCCTTCTTATTTCTGTTGTATCCAGAACATTGTCTCTCTCTCTTCTTCCTAACCTCTAGCCTCGAAGCTTCTGCCATCAGACTCTGTCACTCATTATTGGCCAGTTTCTCATTCCTTGAAGATTTATATACTGGTTAACTGTAACTTTTTCTGGTATAGCAAATTTAAAATTTTGATGATTTCAGTACAGACTTAGGTAGATGAATCTTCCAGCTCCCTGCCTTGGTTTCTCAATTCCTTGATTTTCATTTATTTATCCCATTTCTCACCTAAAACAGCCAACTCTCTCACGTTCTTACTATAAACTAGCCATAACTAACAACTTCCCTCTTTCCTCCATAATTTCGGTTGTAAGCATCCTGCTTTCTTTTCCTTTACAACATTTTATTATAAAAATTTCAAATATATAAAAAGGTTAAAATAGTTCTATAGTAAATACCTGTATATCCACTACCTAGATTATATCATGAACTTTTTACTATATTTGCTATATAGCATATCTATTTATCTGTATATTCATCCCTCTATCCATTATTAATTTATCTTATTTTAGGTGCATTTTAATGTAAATGACAGACATCAGTAAACTTCCTCTTTAATACCTCATTATGAACACCATTAACTACAGTTTAATATTTGTTACAATAATGGTAATTCTTTTTGACACACACAAATAATTGTTTGCATCCTGCTTTGCCACTGGACAGTGATCTCCTTGAGGGCACGCACAAGATCCACTTATATCTGTGTCCTTGGTGGCTGGTACAGGAGCATTTTGTAGGTGGCAAATAAGAGCTAGTTGAGTTGAATGAATGAAGGTTTTGCCTCTCAGTAGTACTAATCTAGTCATTAAGATAATAGAATAAATCCCACTGGATCTCTCCAATCCAGAATTAAGTTACCTTAACACATCAGGCAGGGAACATTGCCAGGATGTCAGGACACAGACTGAGTTTATAGACAAGTCAGGCTCTCCTTGAAATGCTTTTCTTACATTTCATTATGTTCTAAAGAAATGACAAAATTGAAATTTGGTGCATGAGCAAAAAGCCTAATACTTAATTGCTTTCTTCAGAAAGGCATGCTTATCACTGCAGTCACATTTATTTTCTATTATGGCTAAGTAGAGGCTAATATTTTTATTATTAGTTTAGTATGCCTAGAATAATTATGATTATAGTCTCATAATATAGAATTATTTCCAGAGTGTGTTTTACCTTTAAGCTTGTTTAAGCAAACTAAATGGTATATAGCAGAAAGACACCATTAAGGAGTAAAATGTTCATGTTGAATCTTGTTAGGTTACATGGATCAGACACTTAATAAACTGGACACAACCTGACTTGGCTTTTAGACTTCTGTGTTGATTTTCCATGGTTGCCTCTGGTAGAAGTTATACTGATGTCATCATGTTAATAAGAACATAAGGATTGTGTAATATACCATCCTCCCAGCAATGTAATTGGATAATTTATCCCTCCTGCTATGAGAATCAGTCAGCCTATTTACTGAACAGATGCAAAGGAAGAGAAATGTCTGAGATGCTCTGACAGAATGACACCATCCACAATGCTAAACAAGAAGCATGTGTCGTAAATGTGAACCTTACATAATAGAATAACACCTTTTAAGACACAAGTGTGATCATAAAACCATCTGCTTCATAATCAGTTTGCAGAGTACATCTGGTATTGCTATATTGGCTCATCAAATTGTTCCTAAATGCATTTTAAAAACATAAAAGGAATACAGATAGTCTATAGGTTGAGAGATTAAATGTCCAGATGGCTTCCTTTAGTACTTTTCTAATTACATCATTGTATTTCTTAATTAAGCTGTCTTAGTAAGCATGTAACTATTACCATTAAAAACACGTATTGATTAAATGAGTGTTTGAAGGACTCAGGTAAGTGGTGGTTTCAGTTTAGTTGTGTAAGTTGAGTCTAATTTTATTTCTATTTAATTACTCCTTTCTATTAAAGTAAAAGAAAATACAACATCACAAGAGCTCTTATTTCAATGGTAATACCATGCATGATGATACTGTTAGAGGAAATAGCAAATCTTAAAATGCTTTTTAAATATAGAGCACACAGTTGGTTCTGACTGAACAGATTTAAAAAGACAGTTAAAAACTGAGTCTAAACTCAGAAGAAGCCCTTAACTTTTATTGTCATTGACTTCAGGTAATTTGTTATCACATCTTCTGTAACAGTTACATTTGAGTTGGAAATAATTATTTTCTGGTTGATCAATATTTCACAGGCAAGTTCTTCTTTATGTTGGAGAAAAACTGCATAGAATTTATGCATTTTTTTCCTTTTCTTTTTTTTCCCCTTTTTAAGATTTATTTATTTATTTGAGAGAGCGAGAATGAGAGAGAGTACATGAGAGGGGAGAGGGTCAGAGGGAGAAGCAGACTCCCCGCTGAGCAGGGAGCCCGACGCGGGACTTGATCCCGGGACTCCAGGATCATGACCCGAGCCGAAGGCAGTCGCTTTAACCAACTGAACCACCCAGGTGCCCCGAATTTATGCATTCTAGAAGGTTATTGTTATTTTAAAAACCATGTGGACTACTCTTTTCATCATAACCTTTAACTGTTTCCTTAGTTAGGATTTTAGGATTCACATTTGCATTTGTGTCTCTCTCCTATTTAATGTTTTTTTTTGTTTGTTTTTTAGGTTTTATTTTTTGGGGCGCCTAGGTGGCTCAGTTGGTTAAGTGTCCGACTCTTGATTTCAGCTCAGGTCATGATCTCAGGATGATGAGATGGAGCCCGGCATTGGGCTTGAGCTCAGCAGGGAGTCTGCTTGAGAGTCTCTCTCTCTTTCTCCTTCTGCCCCTCTCCCTTGTGCACATGTTTGTGCATGCATGCTCATGCACCCACTCTGACTAAAATAAATACATATGTCTTTAAAAAAAACATATTTTAAGTCATCTCTACACCCAGTGTGGGGCTCGAACTCACAACCCTGAGATCAAGAGCCACATGCTCCACTGGCTGAGCCAGCCAGACACCCTTCTCTCTGTCAGTACTGTTATTTTCAGTACAATCCTCTTCCTCCTGCTGTCCTGGGGGAATAGGTTGGAGTGTTTCCAATAGAATGTTTTAAGAACTCTTAAAATCAACATATTTAATTTCTTATCCAGTGTTGATGACAATGTGGGGGAAAAGCCAGTGCCCTTGATAGGTGTATAATACTCTAATACTCCAGTAATTTTTACAGAAATTTAGTGGTATGCCTTAAAATGTGAATTGTTTATACCCCCTGATTTAGCAATCTTATTTTGAGAACTATGGGTACACTTCACAAATGTATATGGATATGTTTACATATTAATTGAGAATATTCATTGTACCCTCATTTGCAAATTGTGAAAAATTGGAAGCAAGAAAATTGTTGCCTAATAAGGGACAAGTTAAACAAATTGTGTCCCATCTATGCCCTTCTTTTTGTCAAAAGGAATCCCAAACTATTAAATGTTATAAATGCCTAAAAACAGAAACACAAAACAAATATAAAAACATTGTTCAAGTGTGTCTGTATGCTTTAAAAATATCTAATTTGTTTTTTTACTTTGGGCTTGGGTCATGGGAGACTTCTTTCTATGTTACATAGTTCTGTTATACTTAAATATTTTATAGGCAGCATACATTAGTCTTGTAAACTAACAAATAGTAAAGATAATGAACCATTTCAGTGGTTGCTATGGATACTTGGAATGATTTTAATTCCTTCAACTCCCTTATCCCCTACATGCAGTAATTGTTAACCCTTGCATTTCATACTACTTTTTGAAAATTTTCCCATATTTTGCTATTTTAAAATCCAACCCTTCCATAGCTGTTACTTTTTCATTGTCAATGCAATAGTCTACATAATTGCAGTATTTTTTTCAGGATTATTATTCTTACTCTGTTTCCATTCTACATTTCTTTTTGAAAATTTATTTGGGATTCAGAATAATTTGTTTCCTGTGTAGAATCAGCAGACGTGATTTTGGTGGTCTTATTTTTAGGTACTTCTGCAACATAGTTATTCTTGCACACGCTGTGCTTTTCTTCCCCCTTGTCCTAGAATTATCTGCTATGAAAACTGAGGAGTTAATATGTCCTACAATTAATTGCCAGTAGATTGATTAATAGACTATCTCTGAGAAGACAGTTTTTTTTTTTCTTTTTTTTAAAGCGAATAGATCCTGAAAAGCTTGGAAATAAAAAAAAAATGGTGCTGGATTTAAGTAGTATATGTACTTACCAAATTATTATCTCTTAGTAAATTTTAATTGAATTCACTTTCACTTTCCACAGACAGTAGTGGCCTTTATACATCGGTGGCTTTACAAATGAGCATTCTGTAGTTCTTTAAGGAAAAATATGGAGCAAATGCAATTAGAATTAGAGCTTTTAAAAGTCAGAATGGATTTTGGTGATAGAAGAATCCTGACTTTCACTTTCAGTTTTAGGTAATGTCTGAACTAATAGGTAAAGTGGTAAGTACAAAGTATAATTTCAGAAACTTTGAAGATAAACACTTGAAGTAGGAATAATTATAAAACCATCCCAAATCAGGTGATAGAGAAGAAAATGAGGAAAGAAAAATTGGCAGTATTAAAATTTCCTAATTGTTCATAGTGAGCAGCAGTGGTAGTCAAAGACAACTTTCTAAAGAAATATGGAACCAAATATGTTTTATAAAGTTGTACTTGTATTGGTAAGTGTATATCTAAAAGCAGATGATTAATCTTATAAATTATTAAAACCAAAAACCTAGTAACTTCCTATAGATTCCAAATTATTATGATAAAAACTTAAAATTGCTTGATTTCAAAGATAAAGCATTCCCAGAATTACTAAAGGATTACTCTAGCAAAATAAAAATGAATGAGCTAATAGTGAAATACAAAAATTAATGGGGAGAAAATGAATTAGGAAACAGTGCCAACTCTAATCTTTAAAATGCTTAAAAACAATTTGAAATGAAAATTCCGAACTATATCACATGGGAAATTGAAGGACAGAAGCAAGTAGAGAGAAGGAATAAGATAGATACAGCATATTACTGTTCTGTTGAAGTGGAGACCATATTGATGAATTCTAGATATTATTAGAAGAAAAAAAGTGTAAGGGGTAGCAATTTCCTAATGACTGGAAGAAAGAAGTAGAGTGTATATGTAAAACCAATAGAGGAAAAAAGAACAGACACAAGCCAAAAACAAAAAAAAACAAAAACAAAAACCACCCCAAAAAGAAGAAAAAACAAAAAGCATAGTAAAAATAAAAATACAAAATGATACAGTAAGAGATACAACAAACAGATCAGTAACCACAGTGAATGTGAATATGTTAAATGTACCTTTTAAAAAAAATTGGGGCTCAAATTAATTTAAAAACCTGTAAATCTAGGTAAATCCAGATAATAGATGTTATATTTATGTTCATTACAACGCTGAATAAGCAGAGGAACATGGGGGAGTGTTTCCATATAATAAGAACAATTCATCATGAAGAGCAAAAACATGTAATAGCACCTTTATGCACCTAACAAATTTGCTTGAAATTTATTAGACAGTTTGAAAAATATAAAATCTACAAACATAGCAGGAAATTTTAATATCCATCACTCAGAGAAGACAGCTTAAAAGATTAAAAATAAATTAAGGTTATTGAAAATTACAGCCTCAATACTAGGGTTGATCTAATAGACTTGAACAAATTTCCTACTCCCAAAATATAGAATATACATTATTTTCAAACAAATAAAAATATTTTTCAAATTTTTTTATGTTTAACCTTGGAGTAAATCTCAACAAATGGCAAAAATTGTTTTCCTGCAGAATACATTTCCTGATCCCAATATAATGTAATTAGATATCAATACTCAGGAAAGTACACAACTAGAAAATAAAAACATAACTCTAAATGATGTTTGTGTTCAAATGGAAATGCAGATGGCTATTATAAGATGTTCATAAGTGAAAAAGTATATGGGTACCACATATCCAAATTTGTGGGTGTGGGTAAAGCAGTACACTCAAAAAATTTAGGACTTAAATATGTGGTAAAACTAATGAAATATTGAAAGCAAATGAAATGAACTTTAAGAGACTAAAAATAAAATATACCTCCATCTAATTCAGAAGAAATTAATTACTGAAATAGAAAAGAAGGCAGAAATATTAAAAATAAAATATAAATAAACAAAAATCCCAGAAGATTTTATCAGTGAATTTAATATTCTTTTGAAAGTGATAAGAACCTTTGGTAAATGTCATCAATAAGGAAGCACAAATGACTCCAGTTTGTTATTACTTGTAGTGCTACCAGGTAGTAGTCTACCATGGCAGACTTTATGGAAAAAAAATTAGAACGTCTAGAGGAAATGACAATTTTCTTTTTCTTTTTCCTTTTTTTTTTTGAGAGAGAGCGAGCGTGCAGGAGGGGAGGAGGGAAGAAGAGAGAGAGAGAATCTCAAGCAGGCTCCATGCCCAGCACAGAGCCCAACATGGGGCTCTGTCTCACAACCCTGAGGTCATGATCTGAGCTGAAGTCGAGTCAGACACTTAACCGATTAAGCCCCTCAGGTGCCCCCGACATGACAATTTTCTACGGCCATATGGAGAACCAAAATTAACCAAGAAAAAAATTAAAATGAGTAGACAAATGAGTTGTTAGATTGTATTGGCAAATTCATCAAATCTGAAAAATATGAGGCCAACATGCAAAACTTAATTGATTTCTTTACAATTCTCAACAATAACCTTTTGAAAATGTTGAGTGGAAAAAGGAAATTGAAGTATTAGTTCAACAGTGTGATATTTATGTGACTGCTCTCTTCAATTAAAAGATCATTCTTTTTTTTATACTGCTACATATGTATGTAGGTAAATATAATACACAAGAAGTTATGTGGATGATTTCATGTCAATCTAACTGTAGTGTTTTTTCTGGCATAGGAAAGAGGACTAGGATGGTGGGTGGTGATCAAACTTTAAACATTACAGATAAGACTGTAAGTAGTCTCATCCGTAAGATAAAAGCAGAGGTTTATCTGTAATTAAAAAAAAATTACAAGATTTATCTCTTTTACTTTAACACTTAAATATTAAGTTAAAATGTAAAGAGCAAAAGAGTTAGTAAAAGTTAATAATACCCTGTTGGGAGGATATTTTACTAGGAGAATGTAATGAAATGCTGAGTCCTGTATTGTATTTTGCCTGTGGCAGTGTGGGGCTGAGATGTATGCTCACCATAATTATGTGAACATGCAGTTCCACATGCCAGCATGTCCTGCTAGTGGCAGGTCAGTAGGTATCAGTGATATTTTCCAGTCTAAATAAGTAGTTTTAAACTGCAGAACGATAGAAAAGTTTTGGAGAAAGAGTCATACTATAGGGACGGTGGGCTCTTCATTTTTATGACCATCCCCTTGTAGTACTTTTGCTCTTAAAAGTTGAAGTTTCAAGTTGAGAACTCTCAGCAAGTAATTGGAAGGGTGTACTTTTATTATGTGCTCACGCCCTCTGATGTTAGAAACTTGGTTTACTTTTATACAGTCTGTTTGAATCATACGCAGAAGAAGGTGATCTTTATGAATGAATCAAGGATCTTTTTCCGTGACCTCATGCCCAAACTCACCATTTCAGTTTTAAATTGTTCATTGAAAAAAATATTTGAGTTTCCACTGTGTTTAAGTCACTCACTCTTTTAGAAGTTTTGATGGAAGATATTGTCAGTACATTTAACTAAAATTCTTTAAGAATAGTGATTTGAAGAGGCTTTATTAAGAAGGTGATTTCTCAGCTGGTTAAGTTCATAGTTTCCCAAGAATATACTGTTTCTCATAATTCTAAATTCAAGTTCCTGGTTGGGACTTCATGGTAGTACAAATAGCCTAAAATAGAGCAAAGGAAAGAGAGAAAAGACTCAACATCTTTGTTAAAATCAACTTTTGATGCCTTTATCATCAAGCTAAAAGAGCTTGAATTCTAGTCTAGAGATTTTGTAGTCACATCAGTAACATATTCTACTGTTGTCAAAGTAATAAGCAATTGGAGTCCATAAGGGAACGGTAAAGAGCAGAAGGAAGGTAAAAGGATCCAGTAGCAATATTTCTTTGACATTTCATATGTATCCTTAGGAACTCATCAAATATCCTGTGAAGCTATCTGGCTCAAGGACATCTCTCCACTTTTTCAGAAAACAAAGGACAGTGATAAATTGCATGGGAAGAAGATAATTTGACAGTCTTTTTCTGCTAAAGGTTAGTTGTGAAAGATTAACTACATGCTTTATTTATTCACTATGTATATCTTTCTCTCTTTCAGAAATGAAAAAATGTTAACTTGAAATAAGATTAAGGAGTAGACAAATTAGAAAGGATTATTTCAGAATAAGCAGGTTATGTTAAATAGGTTTAATCACAGCAATAACAACCTTGTATTGTTAGTATTTTTATCTCCCAGGAAGATAATTGCTGCTGGGGTATTGGACGCCACAAATGTGTCATATGCATACTTTTGGAATACTATGTAGAGGACAGAGGAATGAATTTAGATTGTATGTAGAGAGTAAAAAACAGAAAATTTGTCAAGCACCATCATTTTAAGTTCTAAGTTATGGTCACCTATGACCCTTTAACATTTCATGGATAAATCTGTATGAAGCTAATACCTGGATGTTTGGTTGAAGGGAATAAAAGATACAAGTAATATAACAATGGATACAAAACCGAAGAGGCCTTGTAAGGACCAGTAATCATAATAGTCCTGAACAGTATATTATAAACAACTGGATTTATTCAGTAAGAAACAAAAAAGAAACGAGAAAGTGAGAAGAAAAGTAGGGAGGGAGGGTGGACGGGTGCAAGGGAAGGGAAGGGGAAGGGAGGGGAGAGGAGGGGAGGAAAGGGCAGAGAAAGAAGGAAGGAAAGGAAGGAAGGAAGGAGCAGACTGAAAGACCATGTGAGAAGGAGGAATAAATATTTATCAGTAAGATATCATAGTGGTAAGAATGGACACTTGATCCAAACCCTACTTTCATAAATTGAAGGCAGATAGAGAATTACTGTCTCCAGTCTGTCCTACGTGCCCCTCCTGTGGTGGAGATGGAGAGGGCTTTGTGATGGCTACTGCTGTGTGTACGTGTTGTGTACCTCTAACAGTTAACCTTAGTGACTTGCCAATTCCTTTGCTGTGCTGAAGCTGTATATTTTAGTCTTGATGGACATACATTTGGTTAATCTTACAAGCTGACTAGAGTGCCTGAGGCTCATCTCCCTAATTTGCCCCCCAGCTATTGTCTGTGGCAATTTTTATGACAAAGCCTTTTAAAGTATAGTTTGTTATTTTTGAATTACTTCTGTGAAATAATTTTCAGGCAGCAATCACCATTACCAGGAGCTGTAATTGTCCTATGAATTTCACTACATATCATCCTATAATTTTTCTGAATCTTTTTTGAAGTATCACTTAGATAAATTATATAAATTTTATGTGTGAAATCATGTATGTCTTATTTGCTTCTGAATTACCATACTGTTGACCTTTGCTATTGAAACACTTGTGTCTAGAATACTCTAATATTGTCTATATTTAATTTGTATTTATAATTTGGCTTTTTTTTCCTAAAAATAGTAACTCATAGTGGAGGCTTATGTCCAAAATAGAAACAAAAGACATATATTTTATTTAAAGAAATTTGTTTTTAAGAATTAACTCTATTTAATTTCCCCTAAGTAATAAATAAAGCCATACATTCGCACAATTTGTGAGAGTGAGCAAAATTCAAAACTTTAACTAATCTGACTTATACAAATTCTCCAGTGTTCTCTTTTGTACCTGTTAAATGGAACCTGCTTTTCCTCACATTCTTATTGTAATGTAGTCAGGAATGGAATCTGCTTTACTCTTAGTTTTGCTTTATTTTACATGGTTCCTAATATTTCTAGCTCAAATAAATTTCTAGAAAGGCTTTTAAGAAGCTCTTACAAATCTAATTTATTTATTTTTTTTAAAGATTTTATTTATTTATTTGAGAGAGAGAGAATGAGAGAGGGCACATGAGAGGGGGGAGGGTCAGAGGGAGAAGCAGACTCCCTGCTGAGCAGGGAGCCCGATGCGGGACTCGATCCCGGGACTCCAGGATCATGACCTGAGCTGAAGGCAGTCGCTTAACCAACTGAGCCACCCAGGCGCCCATAAATCTTATTTTTTTTTAGGTTATGTTAATCACCATACATTTCATCATTAGTTTTTGATGTAGTGTTCCATGATTCATTGTTTGCATATAACACCCAGTGCTCCATTCAGTACATGTCCTCTTTAATACCCATCACCAGGCTAACACAACCCCCACCCCCCTCCCCTCTAGAACCCTCAGTTTGTTTCTCAGAGTCCATAGTCTCTCATGGTTCGTCTCCTCCTCCGATTTCCCCCCCTTCATTTTTCCCTTCCTGCTATCTTCTTCTTCTTCTTTTTTTTTTTTTTAACATATAATGTATTATTTGTTTCAGAGGTACAGGTCTGTGATTCAACAGTCTTACACAATTCACAGTGCTCACCATAGCACATACCCTCCCCAATGTCTATCACCCAGTCACCCCATCCATCCCAGCCCTCACCCCTCCAGCAACCGTCAGTTTGTTTCCTGAGATTAAGAATATCTCATATCAGTGAGATCATATAATACATATCTTTCTGATTGACTTATTTCGCTCAGCATAATATACTCTAGTTCCATCCATGTCGCTGCAAATGGCAAGATTTCATTCCTTTTGATGGCTGCATAATATTCCATTCTATATATATACCACTTCTTCTTTATCCATTCATCTGTTGATGGACATCTTGGCTCTTTCCATAGTTTGGCTATTGTGGATATTGCTGCTATAAAACATCGGGGTGCATGTACCCCTTTGGATCCCCACATTTGTATCTTTGGGGTAAATACCCAGTTAGTGCAATTGCTGGATCATAGGGTAGCTCTATTTTTAACTTTTTGAGGAACCTCCATACTGTTTTCCGGAGTGGCTGCACCAGCTTGCATTCCCACCAACAGTGTAAGAGGGTTCCCCTTTCTCCGCATCCTCGCCAACATCTGTTATTTCCTGACTTGTTAATTTTAGCCATTCTGACTGGTGTGAGGTGGTATCTCATTTCCCTGATGCCGAGCGATGTCGAGCACTTTTTCATGTGTCTGTTGACCATTTGGATGTCTTCTTTGGAAAAATGTCTGTTCATGTCTTCTGCCCATTTCTTGATTGGATCATTTGTTCTTTGGGTGTTGAGTTTGATAAGTTCTTTATAGATTTTGGATACTAGCCCTTTATCTGATATGTCATTTGCAAATATCTTCTCCCATTCTGTCGGTTGTCTTTTGGTTTTGTTGACTGTTTCTTTTGCTTTGCAAAAGCTTTTTATCTTGATGAAGTCCCAATAGTTCATTTTTGCCCTTGCTTCCCTTGCCTTTGGCGATGTTTCTAGGAAGAAGTTGCTTCGGCTGAGGTCAAAGAGGTTGCTGCCTGTGTTCTCCTTTAGGATTTGGATGGACTCCTGTCTCACATTGAGGTCTTTCAACCATTTTGAGTCTATTTTTGTGTGTGGTGTAAGGAAGTGGTCCAGTTTCATTCTTCTGCATGTGGCTGTCCCATTTTCCCAATACCATTTGTTGAAGACACTATCTTTTTTTCCTTGGACATTCTTTCCTGCTTTGTCGAAGATTAGTGGACCACAGAGTTGAGGGTCCATTTCTGGGCTCTCTATTCTGTTCCACTGATCTATGTGTCTGTTTTTGTGCCAGTACCATACTGTCTTGATGATGACAGCTTTGTAATAGAGCTTGAAGTCCAGAATTGTGATGCCGCCAACTTTGCTTTCCTTTTTCAACATTCCTCTGGCTATTCGGGGTCTTTTCTGGTTCCATACAAATTTTAGGATTATTTGTTCCATTTCTTTGAAAAAAGTGGATGGTATTTTGATGGGGATTGCATTGAATGTGTAGATTGCTCTAGGTAGCATTGACATCTTCACAATATTTGTTCTTCCAATCCATGAGCATGGAACGTTTTTCCATTTCTTTGTGTCTTCCTCAATTTCTTTCATGAGTTAGATTTGCCTCTTTGGTTAGATTTATTCCTAGTTATCTTATGGTTTTGGGTGCAATTGTAAATGGGATCAACTCCTTAATTTCTCTTTCTTCTGTCTTGTTGTTGGCGTATAAGAATGCCACTGATTTCTGTGCATTGATTTTATATCCTGCCACTTTACTGAATTCCTATATGAGTTCTAGCAGTTTTGGGGTGGAGTCTTTTGGGTTTTCCACAAAAAGTATCATATCATCTGCAAAGAGTGAGAGTTTGACTTCTTCTTTGCCGATTTGGATGCGTTTGATTTCTTTTTGTTGTCTGATTGCTGTGGCTAGGACTTCTAATACTGTGTTGAATAGCAGTGGTGATAGTGGACATCCTTGCCATGTTCCTGACCTTAGGGGAAAAGCTCTCAGCTTTTTCCCATTGAGAATGATATTCGCTATGGGTTTTTCATAGATGGCTTTTATGATATTGAGGTATGTACCCTCTATGCCTATACTCTGAAGAGTTTTGATCAAGAAAGGATGCTGTACTTTGTCAAATGCTTTTTCTGCATCTATTGAGAGGATCATATGGTTCTTGTTCTTTCTTTTGTTAATGTATTGTACCACATTGATTGATTTGCAGATGTTGAACCAACCTTGCAGCCGAGGGATAAATCCCACTTGGTCGTGGTGAATAATCCTTTTAATGTGATGTTGGAGCCTATTGGCTAGTATTTTGGTGAGAATTTTTGCATCCATGTTCATCAAGATTATTCGTCTGTAATTCTCCTTTTTGATGGGGTCTTTGTCTGGTTTTGGGATCAAGGTAATGCTGGCCTCATAAAATGAGTTTGGAAGTTTTCCTTCCATTTCTACTTTTTGGAACAGTTTCAGAAGAATAGGTATTAATTCTTCTTGAAATGTTTGATAGAATTCTCCTGGGAAGCCATCTGGCCCTGGGCTTTTGTTTGTTGGGAGATTTTTGATGACTGCTTCAATTTCCTTAATGGTTATAGGTCTGTTCAGGTTTCCTATTTCTTCCTGGTTCAGTTTTGGTAGTTGATACATCTCTAGGAATACGTCCATGTCTTCCAGGTTATCTAATTTGCTGGCATATAGTTGCTCATAGTATGTTCTTATAATTATTTGTATTTCTTTGGTATTGGTTGTGATCTCTCCTCTTTCATTCATGATTTTATTTCTTTGGGTCTTTTCTGTTTTCTTTTTGATAAGTCTGGCCAGAGGTTTATCAATCTTGTTAATTCTTTCAAAGAACCAGCTCCTAGTTTCGTTGATCTGTTCTACTGTTCTTTTGTTTCTATTTCATTGATTTCTGCTCTGATCTTTATTATTTCTCTTCTCCTGCTGGGTTTAGGCTTTATTTGCTGTTCTTTCTCCAGCTCCTTTAGGTGTAGGGTTATACTGTGTATTTGAGACCTTTCTTGTTTCTTGAGAAAGGCTTATATTGCTACATACTTTCCTCTTAGGACTGCCTTCGCTGTATCCCAAAGATTTTGAACAGTTGTGTTTTCATTTTCATTTGTTTCCATGAATTTTTTAAAGTCTTCTTTAATTTCCTGGTTGACCCATTCATTCTTCAGTAGGATGCTCTTTAGCCTCCATGTATTTGAGTTCTTTCCGACTTTCCTCTTGTGATTGAGTTCTAGTTTTAAAGCACTGTGGTCTGAAAATATGCAGGGAATGATCCCAATCTTTTGGTACTGGTTGAGACCTGATTTGTGACCTAGGATGTGATCTATTCTGGGAAATGTTCCATGGGCACTAGAGAAGAACGTGTATTCTGTTGCTTTGGGATGGAATGTTCTGAATATATCTGTGAAGTCCATTTGGTCCAGTGTGTCATTTAAAGTCCTTATTTCCTTGTTGATCTTTTGCTTAGATGATCTGTCCATTTCAGTGAGGGGGATGTTAAAGTCCCCCACTATTATTGTATTGTTGTCGATGTGTTTCTTTGCTTTTGTTATTAATTGGCTTATATAATTGGCTGCTCCCATGGTAGGGGCATAGATATTTACAATTGTTAGATCTTCTTGTTGGATAGACCCATTAAGTATGATGTAGTGTCCTTCCTCATCTCTTATTATAGTCTTTGGTTTAAAATCTAATTTGTCTGATATAAGGATTACCACCCCAGCTTTCTTTTGATGTCCATTAGCATGGTAAATGGTTTTCCACCCCCTCACTTTCAATCTGGGGGTGTCTTTGTGTCTAAAATGAGTCTCTTGCAGACAGCATATAGATGGGTCTTGTTTTTTTATCCAATCTGATAGCCTGTGTCTTTTGATGGGGACATTTAGCCCATTTACATTCAGGGTAACTATTGAAAGATATCAATTTAGTGCCATTGTATTGCCTGTAAGGTGATTGTTACTGTGTATTGTCTCTGTTCCTTTCTGGTCTATGTTACTTTTAGGCTCGCTCTTTGCTTAGAGGACCCCTTTCAATATTTCTTGTAGGGCTGGTTTGGTGTTTGCAAATTCTTTTAGTTTTTGTTTGTCCTGGAAGCTTTTTATCTCTCCTTCTATTTTCAGTGACAACCTAGCTGGATATAGTATTCTTGGCTGCATATTTTTCTCGTTTCGTGCTCTGAACATATCACGCCAGTCCTTTCTGGCCTGCCAGGTCTCTGTGGATAGGTCTGTTGCCAATCTCATGTTTCTACCATTGTAGGTTACAGATCTCTTCTCCCAAGCAGCTTTCAGGATTTTCTCTTTGTCTCTGAGACTTGTAAGTTTTACTGTTAGATGTCAGGGTGTCGACCTATTTTTATTGATTTTCAGGGGGCTTCTCTATACCTCCTGGATTTTGATGCCTGTTTCCTTCCCCAAATTAGGGAAGTTCTCTGCTATAATTTGCTCCGATATACCTTCTGCCTTCCACTCTCTTTCTTCTTCTGGGATCCCAATTATTCTAATGTTGTTTCGTCTTATGGTATCGCTTATCTCTCGAATTCTGCCCTCGTGATCCAGTAGTTGTTTATCTCTCTTTTTCTCAGCTTCTTTATTCTCCATTATTTGGTCTTCTATATCACTGAATCTGTCTTCTGCCTCATTTATCCTAGCAGTTAGAGCCTCCATTTTTTATTGCACCTCATTAATAGCCTCTTTGATTTTGACTTGGTTAGATTTTAGTTCTTTTATTTCTCCAGAAAGGGATTCTCTAGTATCTTCCATTATTTTTTCAAGCTAAGCTAGTATCTTTAAAATCATCATTCTGAACTCTAGTTCTGACATCTTACTCATGTATGTATTGATTAGGTCCCTGGCAGTTGGTACTGCCTCTTGTTCTTTTTGTTGAGGTGATTTTTTCCATCTTGTCATTTTGACCAGAGGAGAATAGATGAATGAGAGAACAAAATGCTAACAGGGTTACAACGACCCCAGGAAAATATACACTAAACAAATCAGAAGAGACCTGAAACCAGGGGAAAAGAAAGGGAAAGAAAGAAAAAAGAAAAGAAAAAGATAAACAAAACAAAACAAAAAAAGAATAAAATTGATCAAATATGATCATGCTGGTGCATAGATCAGTGCCACACACTAGATTTTGGGTGTATTTTGGTCTGTTAGAAGAAAGTGCCTCCCAAAATTTTAAGGAAAGAAGAACTTATATATGTATAGAAATAAGGGTTAATACGATGAAGGGATGGAATATGAGTGTAAAGAGAAAATTATTTAAGATTTTATAAAAGGAATTGATAAGATAACAAGTTGGTTGAAAAAAAAAAGAAGAGGAATTAAAAAAAAAGGGAGAGAATGAGATCAGGCAGAAGACTAGAACAAAGCCATACACTGGAGATTTAGGGTATATTTTGGTCTGTTAGAAGAAACTGTATCCGAAAATTTTAAAGAGAGAACAACTTTTATATATATATATATATATATATATATATATATATATATATATATACATACCAAAATAAGGGTAACTACTATGAAGGATAGAATATGACTCTAAAAATGAAAAATAAAAAAGATTTTTTAAAAAAGGGATTGATAAGATGTTGGTTGAAAAAGGGAAAAGAAAAATTAAAAAAAAATAAGAAAAAAGAAAATTAAAAAAATTAACTTTGAAAGACTAAAGAATCATGGAAAAAAGTCATGAATTCTATGTACTGTATTCCCCTAGTGCTGGAGTTCTCCCATTCTCATTGATCAGTAAACTTGGTCTTGGCTGGCTGTTCTTGCTGATCTTCTGGGTGAGGGGCCTGTTGCCATGGTTCTCAAATGTCTTTTCGGAGGCGGAATTGCCCCGCCCTTGCCAGATCCAGGCTAAGTAATCTGCTTGGGTTTATTCTCGTAGCTTTTGTTCCCTGCAAGCTTTCTGTACAGCTTTGGAGGACTAAAGTGAAAATGGTGGCCTCCCAATCTCCGACCCAGAGGAGCAGAGAACTTGGGGGCCCCACTACTCAGTGCGCCCTCAGAGAAAAGCAGTCAATCACTCCCGTCTCCCTGGCCAGACTGCACCCCGTGCTCACCCGGTCTGTGACTGAGCGTTTCAATCTCTGGCACATGATCCCGTGTGGAGTCTCCAAACCCAGCAGATCCCTGCGGTGCGCTCCCGCGCTGCTCCTCCCCCGGGAGGAAGGGGAGTCTCCCCAGATCTGCCTATTGTTGGGTCCTTGCTGGAAGAGCAGTGGCCCGACTGTGCCCCTGATCACAGTTTATGGCAACCCTGAGCTGATAGCCCGCTCCTCTGCTCTGTCTCTGCAGCTGGCTTCCCCACTCTGATACCTGGGAGCTCTGCCACACTCAGGCAGCTCCGGTCTTTCTGTGACCCCGAGGGTCCTGAGACCACACTGTCCTGCAAGGGTTCCACCCCCCGCTTAGCCACTGGAGTGACGTCCCTCAGCGGAGCCAACTTCTAAAAATTCTGATTTTGTGTTCGCTGCTCTATCACTTGCCGTTAGTAGCTGACAGAGGCCCCCTCCCCTGCTGTCTATCTTCCCGAATATCGACTGGGATTCACTCCTTCGCATGTCCTACCTTCCAGAAAGTGGTCGCTTTTCTGTTCAGAGAGTTGTTGCTATTCTTTTCTTCCATCTCCTGTTGAGTTCATAGGTGTTCAGAATGGTTTGATCCCTATCTAGCTGAATTCCTGGGACCAGATGAAATTTAGGTCTCCTACTCCTCCGCCATCTTGCTCTGCCCCCAGAAGCTCTTACAAATCTTTTCAGGCCCTTGGTATTTCTCATCCTTACAGAGTAAAGCACATATCTGAGTGGGAGAAAAATCTATAAATATTATACATTATTTAAAATGCAGCACATTTTATTTCTTGGCTTGGTTTGTAAAAGTTAATGCTTGTAATGCCACATTGAATAAAACATTAGCTTTGAGATATGGCTGAAGATATTATCTACTAATATGGAACCAAATTATTCTCTTTTTTAACTTCAATAACAACTGTGGGTTAGTTATAATAATTTAGGTTGTCCTAATTTTGATGCTTCTTTTGAGACGATAGCCAACTTTAAGTTATTGCTAAATTATATTACTGTTTTTCAAACTTAAGTAATTCTTACAGAATTTTCATATGTTTTTCATTGTTCTTATACCATCTCACCTATTATTTACTTCATATTTTCTGTTAAAATGACTTGTAAAGAAGTAAAACCCATATACTATTTTACCTTGTCCTTAAACTAGTATAATTTTGATGTATTTGTAACATGTTTCAGTGTGTATTTAATAGATACATTACATTAACATTAAAAATGTGTACTAACTGAACCCTATCAATTACTCAGTTGTAAGTGTCCTACATTTTGGGAGCAACTCCATTATATTATGCATTTTTATGTTATGAGAGACTGAGGTTCTTTGGTCATATCTCTAACTTCTGACTATAGCACCATATAGGTGTACAGTCTCGGTGTCTGGCAATTGTGGGGGTATAAAACCTGGTAAAAGGATCACCCATTTGGAATCATGAGTTTTTAGACAAATATAGATGAACTACTTTAAATTTCTGTTTTTAAAAAATGCTATTTTATTTTTATTTTTATTTATTCATTTTTTAAAAGATTTTATTTACTTATTTGACCGAGAGAGAGAGATAGCGAGAGAGGGAACACAAACGGGGGGAGTGGAGGAGGGAGAAGCAGGCTTTCTGCCGAGCAGGAGCCCGATGCAGGGCTCGATCCCAGGACCCTGGGATCAGGACCTGAGCCGAAGGCAGACGCTTAATGACTGAGCCACCCAGGTGCCCCTAAAAATGCTATTTTAGATTAAAATATAAATTAAGAAACTATGATCTGGACAAATGGGGAATGATCCTACAAAATGAATATTATCTGTGAAGAAATCCTGAATGCAAAATCTTACCTGCTGTTTAATTATTTGTGGGCAGAAATAAGAATCAGAAAAAAAGGAGACAGAGCTTCTCATGATGAGAAAAATGGCCATCTAGGATTTTGATAAGTAAATAATAGACTCTCATGGCGTTTTCATGTTTTCATGAAAGCCTTATTTTCATGGTGCTTCTTAATTTTCCATTTCTGTGGAGGTGGGAAGAGTTGGGTATGTGTAGATACTGTACAAATAACCAAGGTTGTATTATCGGATAGTTCTAAATAAGTAGCTTGATAAAACTTGGAAGTCCTCAGGAGGATCATTGAAAATGCTTTTGATGTAAAGCAGTCTGAAGAAAATCGGTAAATAAGAGAATTGAGGGAAGCCCATGGGCAATGTTGTGTATGATTTAAGAGATTTAGAGTGTATTGAACATCATGAAATTTAGAGATTACTCTGCTGAACCATGTAATGTTTGAAACTTGTTAAAGTTTTTGATGAGATTTGACCTGAGGAGTAGGAGATTGTCTTTTCTGCTCTAGATAATCTATTAGTGTCTATAATTTAGAAATTAATGTTTAATAATTACTATGCACATAGGTTTTAATAAAGCATCTATTTCTATAGAATAAGCTGAGATTGAATAGAAAAACTTGCTCTGCTCTTTGGCACGGGGTGTTTATGAATTTGATGGAAATTGCTAATAGTAATACTCTGAAAAGATCAAGATTTAAGAGTAGTTTTGCTCAATAAAGCAATTGTTTTTCTGTGTTTTAGGAATTTCATTTTCCTGTTTATAGTCTACTTATGATAAAATAAGGTGAATATTTTGTGAGCAACAGTAGTCATTAAAATGGGATTTTGAGTGGTATGATCATGTTCTTTATTTAAGCAGTCTAAATTTGCAGCTAAGAGCGTGAGTTCAGGAAGCAGATCTCAGAGGGGTTCAGGGTCTCCCACTAAGCAAATCAAGAAACCCTTTCTAAGCCTCAGTTTTCTCATCTGTAAAATGAAGATAGTAGGAGCACCTGTTGAATTTGGTTCTCGTAGGTCTTAAATGAGAAAATTTCCATAAAGTTCTTGGCATAGTGATAGGTAGAATAAGCACTCCACAAAAAGCTATTATTTTAAATGAAAATATAATGATAAATAGTGAAAATGAAGTAAACCAAAACCAATGGCATGATTTAAGAGTATATAAAATTTGTATAATTAAAGAGAGATTCCTGGTAAGATGATCATTACCATATTGAAAAAATTCGTTAGCAGAGGGTCTAAACCACTCAATTATCATGTAAACAGGCTCTCCTGGTGGGGAACCAAGAGGATAGCTGTCAGAACTGTGAAAGCCAAATGGTGACAATGCAAATTTTGTGACTTCTCAACATCCTTTGTTGATTGTTGAAAAGAGGTAAAAGTGAGCTTTTTATTTTTAAATTGATGGCTACAAGTTTCTTTAGATGACAACCCAGTGGCATTTTGAGCTGCAGTGGTCAATTAAATTCTACTATAAAGTAATGATTGATGTGGTTTGAAGTGATGGGGTTTGGAGCCAATGGCCAAGAAAGAATTCTTGAGACGTCTTGTGTGCAAAAAGTGGTTTTATTAAAGCACGGGGACAGAACCTGTGGGCAGAACTAGCTGCACTGGAGTCACGAAGAGTGGCTGATTATATAGTTTCAAGCTGGGAGAGGGTTAGGGATAGCATAAGTCTCTAAAAAATTTTGGAAGCAACGTTTCAAGGACCTTGAGGCGGCCAGCTATTGTTAGGAAAAGGTCATTTATTATTACTGTAATAAAATCTTAGTCATGAGACCCTTTAGATGTATATTAGTGGGTCATCTGCTTGGGAGATGATTGCCAACATATATCTTGGGGGTTTAGAGATCAAGGAAATTTCCAAAAAAAATTTTTTAAAGACTTATTTATTTATTTGTGAGGGGAGGGCAGAGGGAGAGGGAGAGAGAGAGAATCTCAAGCAGACTTCCTGCTGAGCAGAGCCAGATGGGGGCTCAATCTTATAACCCTGAGATCACCACCCTGAGCTGAAATCAAGAGTCAGACACTTAATGGACTTAGCCAACCAGGCACCCCCAAAGGAATTTGTATATGTTAAACTAGACTTACAGGAACTTGGGAGTCAGGATAATGTTAAGCTAAGATCACCTCTTGCTCTCAGCTAAGTATTAACATTGAGGCAGCTGAGTTCCTAGAGGAATGTCACTCTGTCAATTTCAAGGACTTGTCGATGGACTGTAAATAGTAAGGAAATTTAATTTTTTTCTTTTGCCTTTTTTTCCCACATCAATGAGACTCATTGTATCCCTACTTGTTCATGCTTGACCTTTTCTTTTTGCATACTATGTACAGATTTGCTGCCTTTATTATTTTTTTTAAAGATTTTATTTATTTATTTATTTGACAGAGAGAGAGATAGAGAGAGCAGGAACACAAGCAGGGGGAGGGGGAGAGGGAGAAGCCGGCTTCCCGCAGAGCAGGGAGCCTGATGTGGGACTTGATCCCAGGACCCTGGGATCATGACCTGAGCCGAAGGCAGACGCTTAACGACTGAGCCACCCAGTTGCCCCAGATTTGCTGACTTTATACCTCTCCTAAAATTGATGGTTGCCCCAAGTGTCCCAAATGTTAGAGTAAAATATTATTTAATCCCTAAATCAATTCATTTTTCTGATATATTTTAAGAAAGAAATATGAAAACAACTGCAAATATGGACAGTATACATGGTGAAGGAATAGATGGTGATTGAAAACTTCTTTGCATCAACTGCCTTTCAGAGGTTTTTCAGATGTATCTATATTATTATTCAGTTCCTCCAAAGAAACTGCAAAGATTTTAAGAAATGAACTTTTGATTGTGTGTCTTCTCCCTTTTTTTTCTCCTTATGCATTGCTCTTTTGGGAATTTGTAAACAGTCTACTGAACTTTTAGAACAGTGATCTTCATAATATTCACTGATCACTATGGAAGAAATTTAGACTCTCAAATTTTCACCTTTTCTTTTTCCCATTTATAACAATTAAAAATAATTGTGAAAAATAAAGTAGCATCTTGTTCACACATTTTGGTTTCCAGGTATGTGTGTTTTTGACGTATTAGAAATAGTGCAACTTGGGCTTAGACCATGAAGCATTTGTAGTTGTGAACTACGAATGATAAAAACAAACATACATCAATGTGAATGGTATGCCTTGTTTGTTATGGTAAAATTTCAACCACTAACAAATATTTGAAACCTTCTTAGTGATTTCTTTTTAGGCTTAAAATAAGATATACTTGATTTCACTACATTGATAGTAAAGAAGACTTGAAATTCTATTAAAATATGTTTTAAAATGAAAAGTTTAGGGGTGCCTGGGTGGCTCAGTCAGTGACTCACCTGACTCTTGATTTTGGCTCAAATATGATCTCAGGGGCATGAGATCGAGCCCTGCATTGTTCTGAAGGCTCAGCATGAAGTCTGCTTGTTATTCTCTCCCTCTTCCTCTCCCTCATGCTTGAGCATGTGCATTCTCCCTCTCTCTCTCTAAAATCAATCAATCAATCAATCATCTTAAAAAAATAAAATAAATGAAAAGTTTAGTGACATTAACATCGGCATTTTTCTATTATGTAACATTAAACACCATTTTATCAATAAAACAATGAAAATTTATATATAATAATATATCTATCATGAGAAACAATGTGCCTCCTTATCTCCTTTTTAGCATATATATATATAATATGTATATATATGTATATATCTCTCATGAGAAAAAATACCTCCTAAACTGCTTTTAAATTATATTCTTGTACATTATTCATTATTCAAAACTCAGTTATGAAAACTGCTGTGACGATGATGTTCATTTTTTCCTTTAACCTCTGCTGTCATTGAAAGAATGCATTTATAGTGAATTGACTACAAATAGCATAATTGTGTTTATATAAATGCCTGCATTGCAATTAAGCTGATCTAAGGGTCATAAAAACATTAGATCCTGCCTGTAGTCCTTTCTTAGCAGGAAAGGATGTAGTTAGATTTCTTTCCTTCACTTACATTTTATATTTTAATGAGACCAAACATTATTCCAGAGGTTTTTATATCTGTAGAATATTTACCAAATATGCCATTTGGTTATGAAAAACACCAATATTAGAATAGAATCTATTTTATTCATCTATTGTTAATCCACTTGTTGAGCTCCTAATTCTCACAGGACTGTATTAAGTAATAAGAGTAGCATTAGGAAAAAGATACAACCTATACTCTCAAAGAGTTCTTAGTCCAAGAAAAGAGATGGGTAGATCAACAAGAGCTGTAATGAAACAATGTGATAAGAGTTATGGGAGAGGCATGCTCAGGATGCTGTATGAGCACAGGCAGGGGACACTAGAGCAGTTTGGGAAACTTCTAGGAAGAGGTGTTGATTGAGTGTAGGCTAATAAATAAAGAGGCAGCCAATCAACAGGAGGCAAGAACATTTCTAACATTTACAAAAGTATGAAGGTAAGAGAGAGCATGATATGCTTGAAGAAAAAAGTTCCCTCTCAAAGTATAGATGTGGATAGATGGATAGGCATGGCAGCTGAGGTTCTGAGAGAATAAATAACTTGATCAAGGTCATAGAGCTAGTTAATGGCAGAGAAAGGATTATTATAAAGTTTTTAATTTTTAATTAAAAAAATTTAATTCTAGTGTAGTTATCAAACAATGTTATATTAGTTTCAGGGGTACAATACATTGATTCAACAATTCCATTTATTACTCAGTGCTTATTGAGATAAGTATACTCTTAATCCCCTGTTTTACCCATCTTCCACCTGCCTCTCCTCTGGTAACCGTCTGTTTGTTCTCTGTAGTTAAGAGCCTATTTTTGGCTTTGTCTCTCTTTTTTCCCCCCCTTTGTTCATTTGTTTTGTTTCTTAAATCCCACATATGTGTGAAGTCATATGCATTTGTCTTTCTCTTACTGCCTTATTTCACTTAGCATTATACTCTCTAGATCCAACCATATTGTGGCAAATGGCAAGGTTTCATTCTTTTTTATGTCTAAATAACATTCCACTATGGTGTGTGTGTGTGTGTGTGTGTGTGTGTACCACATCTTTATGTGTTCATCTGTCTATGGACAGTTGGACTGCTCCTATAATTGGGCTATTGTAAATAATGCTGCAATAACCTTAAGGGTGCATATATCCCTTTGAACCAGTTCTTTTACATTCTTTTGGTAAATATCCAGTAGTGCAGTTACTGGATCATATGGTAGTTCTATTTTAAATTTTTTCAGGAATCTCTATTCTGTCTTCCACAGTGGCTACTCCAGTTTGCATTCTCACCAGCAGTACAGAGAGTTCCTTTTTCTCCACATCCTCACCAGCACTTGTTGTTTTCTTGAGTTTTTAATTTTAGCCATCCTGATGGGTGTGAAGTGATTTGCATGTCCCTGATAATGTCTGATGGTGAGCATCTTTTCATGTGTCTGTTGGCCATCTGTATGTCTTCTTCGGAGAAATGTCTGTTCATGTCTTCTGCCCATTTTTAATTAGATTATTTGTTTTGTTTTTTTGGTTTTTTTTTTTGTATTGAGTTATGTAAATTCTTTATATATTTTGGATACTAAACCTTTCTTGCATATGTCATTTGCAAGTACTTCTCCCATTCAGTAGGTTGTCTTTTAATTTTAGTGGTTTTTTTTTATTGTTGTTTTGTTTTGTTTTGCTATGCAGAAACTTTTTATTTTGATGTGGGTCCAATTGTTTCTTTTGCTTTTGTTTCCCTTCCCTCAGGAGACATATGTAGAAAGATGTTACAGCTGATGTCTGGGAGATTACTGCCTGTGTTCTCTTCTGGGTGTTTTATGGTTTCAGGTCTAACATTTAGGTCCTTAATCCATTTCAAGTTTATTTTGGTGTATGTTATAAGAAAGCGGTCCAGTTTCATTCTTTTGCATGTAGCTGTCTGGTTTTCCTAACACCACTTGTTGAAGAGACTGTCTATTTTGCATTGCATATTCTTGCCTCATTTGTTGAAGATTAATTGACCATATAATTATGTTTTGTTTTGTTTTGTTTTGACAAATATCTCAGGCAAGGAGTTTTATTTCAATTTATACTTGTGGATTTCAAATCCTACATCTCCAAGAAGTATAGTGACTTCCCTGAGTTCAGAAGTCCAGTATGCTTCCCACATCTTTGTTCAGTTTTGGAGACCACTTCCTTTAAACTCTTCTTACCAACATCCATTTTTAAGTGAGATATAATCTACATAAGACAAAGCCTTAACTCTGCTGAGTGTCTAATGAAAATGACCCATTTGGATTGGAAAGGTGAAATAAGGATGGACTAGAAGTAAAGGTAAGTCTAACTGGTTTTTGAAGCCTGAGAAAGAACAAGCCAGGTCACAGAGGTTTTGCATATGTTTAAGTGATTTCTGTATAATGCACTTCAGAAGAAAGGACTTAGAATATATTAATAAAGTTGCTGATAATGGCAGTACTCCTGACAGAGTGTGTGCTACCAATTAAATTAAGTGTTCTGTGGTTCTCACTTTAGACTTCAACAGACCTAGTGTATTGTTAAGAGAATTGGGAAGAGGGGCGCCTGGGTGGCTCAGTTGTTAGGCATCTGCCTTCGGCTCAGGTCATGGTCCCAGGGTCCTGGGATCGAGCCCCGCATTGGGCTCCCTGCTCAGCGGGGAGCCTGCTTCTCTCTCTGCCTGTCACTCCCCCTGCTTGTGCAAGCTTGCTTGCTCTCTCTCTGACAAATAAATAAATAAAATCTTCAAAAAAAATAGAATTGGGAAGAACTGGTGCTGCTGTATAACATACTTGATAGTCTTAGTGAGGAAATTTGGTAAGTAATACAGATAGTTTGGCAGAACATTAGGTGTGAACTAGAGTAGAGCATAAAAAGGATCTTCATATTCAAGTCATATTAATTTATATCATGAATATTCTACAGAATATAATTTGTATAATATTCTACAGAATATAATTTGTATTCCACATAATACAAATTATATCTAATTTTAATATAAATTAATATACTAAAGAAACCATTTTTGAGTTACACCTATATACCAGGCACTTTTAGGACTATGGAGATACAAAGATAAAAACCATTTTCTGACTTAAAGGAGCTTACTGTGGAGTGAAGGATGTTCTGTAGTAATTATTACCTTTCTTAAAGATCATTCTCCAATGACTGCAAAACTTACCTGTGCCTCTCTTTACAATAAATTGTATGAATTTTAAAAAAATTTTTGTTTATTGACATATGAAATATGTTCAAACATATTTACTGACTACCTCCTATGCATGGCAAGTGTTTTATAAGATGTTAGAAATACTACATGAATGAGATTCAGTTCTTGCTTTCAAGAAATGTTTAGTCATATGAGATACATTATCGAGCCAAATGCATGCCGATTTTAAAATTTATTAATAAGTGAATCTAAAGCTAGTCAGAGAAAGGAGGAAAATATTATGCACAGTCTTGCTGTTCTTTATCTTTTTTTACACTCTTGAGTGCTGTTTTGGTTTTCTTTTTTGATGTTTGTGTGAATGTGGATTAGTTTGGTTTAGATTAGTGCCTCAATTAGGATTCTTGGTGGTGACCAATAGAAACTGAATTTGATGAACTTAAAAAAAAGAAAAGGAATTTATAGGAAGGATAATGCATTATACATAATACATAATATAAGATGGTGAGTTCAACAACAAGCATTCAGGGAGGAAGAGAAACCCACTATAGTTACAGTGACCTCAGTAGTGAGGACTCATAGTCATTGCCTTGTAAGTAACTCAGTTCTATCAGTTTTCTACCCTTATATATCTCCACCCCATAGTCACATTCCTGGGAGAGAGAATCTGATTGTTCTGATGTGAGTCATGTGCCCATATCTTTGATAAGGGACAAAGCAGCAGCATGATTTATACTTCTGCTAGAACCACGTGGAACAGAAGAGTGGTTTTCCAAGGGATGAATGGGATGCTATAACTAAAGGCAGGACAAAAGATGATGGGCAGGTAAGAGCAGTGTTTCTCACAGTTGAGAAGTGCATGGCTCCTTTTAAAGGAAAACAAAAAATGATCACATCCCTCAATGTAGTTTAAACTTATTTTTCTTTATCTTTATTTTCAATAGTTTCAAGTGTTGAAGATTTTTTGTTTATTGATGAATATACTACTCCTTTATATAAGGTTGTTGAATGGGGAAGAGTTGAAAAATGGTGATTAATTTTTGTTTCTTAGTTTAAAATAACCTAAAAATTACATGTGATAGTGCAGTACACCGTGTTTACTCCTCCCTAATGGTGCTGTCAATTCATGGCTGGTGGTAGAGAGTGGGTCCTCATAATTTCTGTATAATCTTCCCCCCATAATCTCCAAAATAATCTCATCAGTCAATGCAAACAAAATGAAAAGAGAACATAAAATTTTATTTAAAAACATTGCTTTACTCTGACAGATGATGTTGTTTGCTAAAACTGAATCATTGCTCAAAATATAAATATGAAACCAGCTGCTGCAAGGCAGTTTCTTTTAAGTTTGGCATGCCTTTATCACCATATGCTCAGGATTAACTCTAAAGTCCTTTCACTTGTCTTCATTGAAACAGTTTTATAACAGTTGTTTCGAGAGTGTTCAGTGATATCCATCTAACCTTTGTGTGGTGTGAAAATATTATTGGTATATTTAGTTCACATCTGTGCTTTTGTCATTAGCCTCAACAAGTCAGTGAACTATTGGGTTTCAATATGACAGGAAAGACAGATGCAACAGGTACTGAGATGATGAAGCTACACTCAAGTAGAGGCAGATATCCAGAATGTGCTTATGTATAAAATTTTAGATTGTTGTTAAAATAAACACATGAAATAAAAAAAAAAAATCCTCAATAGAACTCACATACCCTAATTGCGAAACACTGCTTTGTATATCCTATTGGCCTGGTTGTAGAGCCAGATGAAGGATGGCAAGAGCAGAAAGATAATCAGCATGGGTGAGACATGGGCTACATCTCTGTCAGCTTTTCTCTCTCCCTCACTTGGGCTCAGCAGTCTTTAGTGAATGCAAACAGCCGTGATTAAGTTTCCTTCTTCTCTTAAAGAGGTTTTTATTAGGGGGCTTAGAATGGGAGAAACCATGTATTTTACAAGATGATTTATTATATGATATTTATTGACACAGATGGGGAATGCACCACTTCTCCAAATAAAATAATTAGACTTTCATTCATTTGTAAGAGAAGATAGTTATCTGCCCTAGATCCTGTTTCATACTTGGATGGTACTCAAACTACTGTTGCTAATAAAAATTATTTTAAATTTGAACTTGTATAAATTAGAATTTTGACCCAAAGTCATAGAGCACCCATTTCCTCATTAGTAAATATACTACACCCTTTGCAAGACTGTTGATTGTGGAAGAATGAGAAATGGTTACATCTGAAGGAAATGAAATCAGTATCCTGAGGAAATATCTGCACAGCCGTGTTCATTGCAGCATTATTCATAGTAGTCAAGATAATTGATACAACCTAAATGAATGGATAAAGAATGTTACATGTACACACACACACACACACACACACACACACACTGGAATATTAGTAAGCCATAAAAAGGAGGGAAATTCTTCCATCATTTGTGACAACATGGATGAACCTGGGAGGCATTATGCTAAGTTAAATAAGCTAGACAGAGAAGATAAATACTACATGGTATCACCTATATGTGTAATCTAAAAAACAAAAACAAAAAACCCTCATAGAAACGGAGAATAGAATGGTGGTTTCCAGGAGCTGTAGGGACAGTGAAATGGGAGGATGTAGGTCAAAGGGTACAAACTTCCAGTTACAAGAACAGGTTCCAAAGATCTAATGTACAGCATGGTAGCTGGTTAATAACACAGTATTGTATACTTGAAAGTTGCTGAGAGAAGATCTTAAGCATTCTCACCGAAAAAAAAGAGGCATGTGAGGTGATGGATGTGTTAATTATCTTGATCTTGGTAATCATTCCACAATGCATAGGTATATCAAATCATCACACTGTGCACTTTAATATATACATTTGTCAATTATTCCTCAATTAAATTGGGGAAGAGAAAGAAAAGTGATTGCCTAATTTTTCTTTCTGAGGCAACATGAAAAATTGTCTGTTAACTACAGTAATACTAGGTTTCTCTTTATCTGGCCAGTGGTGCCATCAGTTGTTGGTGGGGGAATACATTGCCCATAATCTACATTAGCTTCCATCCAGGCCACTCCAAAGGGACATAGAGTTTAAATAAAAATAGCACACTTAGTATGAAATTGCACCTTAAAAACAAGTTCTCTAGCTATATAACATAGCTATAACTATATTGCTGTATTTCTATATAGAAATTCTGGAGCTGCTGTGGAAATGCTAGAGCTGCTGACACATTGTTGACTCTCAAGGAAACCTGGTTGAATGGATTTGACATGTGGAGACCCACAGTCGTAGCAAATATTTCATGTTGCTAAAACAATTGGCCTTTTAGCAGACTGGTAAATCTCCATGTGAAGAAGTCTAGTACACATACATAGGAAAAAGAGAGTTGAATAGATTTAAAAGGAATTTGTACTCTACAAATGTGAAATAAACTCTGTTTGTAGTATAAACATGATAAACATAAAAATGAATCTATTTAAAGTGATTAGAGGTTCAAGGTTTAAGACCTTCTCTTTAATGAAATGGCAGAAAATGTAAACTTCATTTATTTTCATTTAGACAAGATTTTATACTGATCTGAAGTCAGAGCTAATAATCCCAGTCCTCCAAAGGTCAGTTTTCACATGTAGGTTTTATATTTATACAAAAGCATTCATTTAATGATTTTTCCAATCACTAGATTAAACATTTACCAAACACTAACTTCACAGATTTGTGCAAGGTGCTATCAGGAAGAAAGGTGAATAAAGCATGAAGGCTGCAGATAAGATGCATACACACATCATCATGACACATTACTGCACTGCACAGTCTGTTGGAGAGCAATTCTAGTATAAGGAATAGAAAAATTGCATATGGGGGTAAGAAGTGGGGGTGATTGCTACATCCCCAGGTACTGGCAATACAGAATTAAAAACAGATACCACTCTTTGCCTTCATGGCACTTGCTGTCTTGTAACAGAAACAATTGCACAAGTAATTATGTAAAGATTTAATTAATCATGCATGCTGTAAGAACAGCAAAGGAGAAACAGATGTCAGGAGTACATAAAACTGAGATCCTGACCTGTTCTGGATTTTCAACTGAAACTTTCCTGAGGAGATAGAATTTGAACAGAGACCTGAAGGAGGCTAGGTGAAATTGGCAAGGAAATTGTTTCTGACATCGTTGAGGAGGCTGAATAGAAAAGGAAGCATCTTGGGCAGTGGATAGAGTGGACTTGGCAAGAGAAGTAGGGGTTCCAGGACAGATCCAAGAGAGCCATCTGAATGTTTGGCTCATGGGATGGCTTGAAGGGGAGCAATGGGGAAAAGTATGGGAGAGGTTGGGGTCAGATTAGAGTATGGACTTAAATGTCTCTTAAATACTTACCGAGGTATTGGCCTTTTTTGGGAGGCTTTCAGGAAATGTTCAAGCCATTTGAGAGGGTATATAACCAAAAGCAGGACATGGGAAGATTACTCTCTCAGGAACCTGAACAGGGTATTTGTGCAGGGAGGAATCAAAGCTGGAGAAGGTGTAATGGAGGCTGTTACTGGACCTGAGAGCAGTCTGAAGGATGGAACTCCAGTGGGAAGATGAAAGGAGGGCTAGGCTTAGGTAGAAGGGTGATTAAACTAGCAAAAGTGACTTCAAGGCTTTGAATTTGGGTGGTTCTTTGGTGCTAGTGTCAGAATTAGAGGACATACCAGAAAAGAGCAAATTTTTACTTAGACATGAATGTGATTTATGACTTCAGCTAGTAAATGCTTATTTTTAAAGGAAATAGTAACATCTAATCGGTAGATGGGATAGGTAAATTTGTGTGACACATTTTCTTTAATACAAATACAGAAAAAAAACTTGTATTTTCTGTAACTGTGCTTATTTGAATGTAATATAAATTTTTTTAGTCTAGAAATCACATTCATTTTTTTAACTTTTTTCCTTTTTCTCCCCTTGTTTCTCAATACTGTTAACACTGTATGGTTTGATGAGGTAGGGAAGAAACACATAGAAAGGCTGTTTATATTGTAATTCCTGCCACTTAGCCAGCATTCTAATGGCTGTCCTCTGGGGAGAGGCTTGGCAGCTGGTTCTGTAGTGTGAGTCACAGGGCCAGGCTGGAGCCAGGTAAGTTGACTATTCCTTCAATGAGGCATTTTCATGCACATTTGCAGTGGCTTCTTTATTCTCTTTCCAGAAGCTTGATTTGTAACCCCAATCAATTTCTGAGTGTTTATCTAATTGATTTAAAAAGAAGAAAAGATCAACTAATCCGATTCCTGCCTAGAATAACCAGCTAAGTTGAAATAATTCCAGTTCTTTAAAAAAAATTTTTTTGCACTTATACAACTTACAAAGAATGTCTCGCTGGTCCCACAATTGCTTTTTATTTGTTCATTCTTAGCAGTCTTATTCTGCTTACTCTGCAGTATGGACAGAGTCAACATCTTCACTCAATCTCTGTTCACATTTTATCTTTAATAGTAGAAGTTGTTTAGTGAATTGCCTCTTAGCTATTGGATGGGAGAATGCTTTGCCGGACAGTTCTAAAGGCCTTGTCCTAAAGCTGGTCCTAAAAATAGATCTGATTCTGATCTTTTGGGGATGGGAAGAATGTTTAAAGGGGAAGAAATTTGGATATTTTCTCATTTCCAGCATACCTCTTTGCCCCCTAGAAGAATAAATGACCCTAGTTTTACCTGGGAGCAGCTTCTAGAGCTCACTTGGGGTGGATGTGTGGGGCCAAATAATCAAAGATGCTCTCTTGGGTACTTAGGAGTGCATCTTGTTTTTTTTATTTTTCAAATTTAACTATAATTGTTACACAATGTTATACTAGTTTCAGGTGTACAACGTAGTGATTTGACAAGTTTATACGTTATGCTGTGCTTACCACAAGTATGGTTACCAACTGTCCCATTACAATGCTGCTGTAATATCTTTGACTATGTTCCCTGTGCTGTGCCTTTTATTCCCATGACTTATCTGTTGCATAACTGAAAGGCTCTATCTCCCACTCCCCTTTACTCATTTTGCCCACCTGCTGGCACCATCAGTTTGTTCTGTGTGTTTGTTAGTCTGATTTTGCCTTTTGTTTGTTTAATCATTCTTTCTAAGATTCCACACATGAGTGAAGTCATATGGTATTTGTCTTTCTCAGTCTGGCTTATTCCACTTTGCATAATACCCTCTAGGTGCATCCATGTTGTTTCCTATGGCAGGATCTCATCCTTTTTATGACTGTGTAATACCCCACACCTTCCTTATCCATTTGTGCATTGTTGCAAACTCAGATGAATTCTCCCAGACATCTAAAGAAGACTTAATGCCTATCTCCTCAAACTATTCCAAAAAACAGAAGAGGAAGGAAAGCTTCCAAATAAATTCTATGAGACTGATATTACCCTGAAACCAAAACTAGAAAAAGACACCACGAAGAAAGAAAGCTATAGGCCAGTATCTCTGATGGACACTGATGCAAAAATTCTCAAGAAAATATTAACAAACCACATTCAACAATACATTAGAAGCGTCATTCACTATGATCAAGTGAGATTTATTTCAGAGATGCAAGGATGGTTCAATATTTACAAATCAAACATCACATCAGTAAAATGAAGGATGAAAATCATTTCATCTTAACAGATGCAAAAAAAGCATTCAGCAAATATCAACATCCATTGACGATAAAAATTCTCATCAAAGTGTGGTTAGAGAGAATATACCTCAACATAATAGGGCCATATATGACAAATCCACAGCTAACATCATACTCAATCGTGAAAAACACAGCTTTTCCTCTAAGATCAGTAATAAGACAAGGAATGCATCTTTTGAATTTTTCACAGAAAAAATACAACTGTTGTAATTAATTGAAGTTTTTGGGTCAGTTTTATGCTCATAATAAACCTGCTTTTATTTTTTTTATTTTTTATTTTTTTTTAATTTTTTTATTCTTATGTTAATCCCCTTACATTACAACATTAGTTTTAGATGAAGTGTTCCATGATTCATTGTTTGTGCACAACACCCAGTGCTCCATGCAGAATGTGCCCTCCTAAATACCCACCACCAGGCTAACCCATCCTCCCACCCCCCTCCCCTCTAGAACCCTGTTTGTTTTTCAGAGTCCATCGTCTCTCATGGTTCGTCTACCCCTCCGATTTCCCCCGCTTCATTCTTCCCCTCCTGCTACCTTCTTCTTCTTCTTCTTCTTTTTTTTTTTTCTTAACATATATTGCATTATTTGTTTCAGAGGTACAGATCTGAGATTCAACAGTCTTGCACAATTCACAGCGCTTACCAGAGCACATACACTCCCCAGTGTCTATCACCCAGTCACCCCATCCCTCCCACCCCACCCCCCACTCCAACAACACTCAGTTTGTTTCCTGCGATTAAGAATTCCTCATATCAGTGAGATCATATGATACATGTCTTTCTCTGTTTGACTTATTTCACTCAACATAATACCCTCCAGTTCCATCCACGTTGTTGCAAATGGCAATATCTCATTCCTTTTGATGGCTGCATAATATTCCATTGTATATATATACCACATCTTCTTTATCCATTCATCTGTCGATGGACATCTTGGCTCTTTCCACAGTTTGGCTATTGTGGACATTGCTGCTATAAACATCGGGGTGCACGTACCCCTTCGGATCCCTACTTTTGTATCTTTGGGGTAAATACCCAGTAGTGCAATTGCTGGATCATATGGTAGCTCTATTTTCAACTTTTTGAGGAACCTCCATACAGTTTTCCAGAGTGGCTGCACCAGTTTGCATTCCCACCAACAGTGTAGGAGGGTTCCCCTTTCTCCGCATCCCCGCCAACATCTGTCGTTTCCTGACTTGTTAATTTTAGCCATTCTGACTGGTGTGAGGTGATACCTCATTGAGGTTTTGATTTGGATTTCCCTGATGCCGAGCGATATTGAGCACTTTTTCATGTGTCTGTTGGCCATTTGGATGTCTTCTTTGGAAAAATGTCTGTTCATGTCTTCTGCCCATTTCTTAATTGGATTCTTTGTTCTTTGGGTGTTGAGTTTGATGAGTTCTTTATAGATTTTGGATACTAGCCCTTTATCTGATATGTCATTTGCAAATATCTTCTCCCATTCTGTCGGTTGTCTTTTGGTTTTCTTAACTGTTTCCTTTGCTTTGCAAAAGCTTTTTATCTTGATGAAGTCCCAATAGTTCATTTTTGCCCTTGCTTCCCTTGCCTTTGGCGATGTTTCTAGGAAGAAGTTGCTTCGGCTGAGGTCAAAGAGGTTGTTGCCTGTGTTCTCCTTTAGGATTTTGATGGACTCCTGTCTCACATTGAGGTCTTTCAGCCATTTGGAGTCTATTTTTGTGTGTGGTGTAAGGAAGTGGTCCAGTTTCATTCTTCTGCATGTGTCTATCCAATTTTCCCAACACCATTTGTTGAAGAGACTGTCTTTGTTCCATTGGACATTCTTTCCTGCTTTGTCGAAGATTAGTTGACCATAGAGTTGAGGGTCCATTTCTGGGCTCTCTATTCTGTTCCATTGATCTATGTGTCTGTTTTTGTGCCAGTACCATGCTGTCTTGATGATGACAGCTTTGTAATAGAGCTTGAAGTCCGGAATTGTGATGCCACCGGCTTTGCTTTTCTTTTTCAATATTCCTCTGGCTATGCGGGGTCTTTTCTGGTTCCATACAAATTTTAGGATTATTTGTTCCATTTCTTTGAAAAAAGTGGATGGTATTTTGATGGGGATTGCATTGAATGTGTAGATTGCTCTAGGTAGCATTGACATCTTCACAATATTTGTTCTTCCAATCCATGAGCATGGAACGTTTTTCCATTTCTTTGTGTCTTCCTCAATTTCTTTCATGAGTATTTTATAGTTTTCTGAGTAAAGATCCTTTGTCTCTTTGGTTAGATTTATTCCTAGGTATCTTATGGTTTTGGGTGCAATTGTAAATGGGATCGACTCCTTAATTTCTCTTTCTTCTGTCTTGTTGTTGGTGTATAGGAATGCCACTGACTTCTGTGCATTGATTTTATATCCTGCCACTTTACTGAATTCCTGTATGAGTTCTAGCAGTTTTGGGGTGGAGTCTTTTGGGTTTTCCACATAAAGTATCATATCATCTGCAAAGAGTGAGAGTTTGACTTCTTCTTTGCCAACTTGGATGCCTTTGATTTCTTTTTGTTGTCTGATTGCTGTGGCTAGGACTTCCAATACTATGTTGAATAGCAGTGGTGATAGTGGACATCCCTGCCGCGTTCCTGACCTTAGGGGGAAAGCTCTCAGTTTTTCCCCATTGAGAATAATATTTGCTGTAGGTTTTTCATAGATGGCTTTTATGATATTGAGGTATGTACCCTCTATCCCTATACTCTGAAGAGTTTTGATCAAGAAAGGATGCTGTACTTTGTCAAAAGCTTTTTCTGCATCTATTGAGAGGATCATATGATTCTTGTTCTTTCCTTTGTTAATGTACTGTATCACATTGATTGATTTGCGGATGTTGAACCAACCTTGCAGCCCAGGGATAAATCCCACTTGGTCATGGTGAATAATCCTTTTAATGTACTGTTGGATCCTATTGGCTAGTATTTTGGTGAGAATTTTTGCATCCATGTTCATCAGGGATATTGGTCTGTAATTCTCCTTTTTGATGGGGTCTTTATCTGGTTTGGGGATCAAGGTAATGCTGGCCTCATAAAATGAGTTTGGAAGTTTTCCTTCCGTTTCGATTTTTTGGAACAGTTTCAGAAGAATAGGTATTAATTCTTCTTGAAATGTTTGGTAGAATTCCCCTGGGAAGCCATCTGGCCCTGGGCTTTTGTTTTTTGGGAGATTTTTGATGACTGCTTCAATTTCCTTAGTGGTTATAGGTCTGTTCAGGTTTTCTATTTCATCCTGGTTCAGTTTTGGTAGTTGATACATCTCTAGGAATGCATCCATCTCTTCCAGGTTATCTAATTTGCTGGCATAGAGTTGCTCATAATATGTTCTTATAATTGTTTGTATTTCTTTGGTGTTGGTTGTGATCTCTCCTCTTTCATTCATGATTTTGTTGATTTGGGTCATTTCTCTTCTCTTTTTGATAAGTCTGGCCAGGGGTTTATCAATCTTGTTAATTCTTTCAAAGAACCAGCTCCTAGTTTCGTTGATCTGTTCTACTGTTCTTTTAGTTTCTATTTCATTGATTTCTGCTCTGATCTTTATGATTTCTCTTCTCCTGCTGGGTTTAGGCTTTATTTGCTGTTCTTTCTCCAGCTCCTTTAGGTGTAGGGTTAGGTTGTGTACTTGAGACCTTTCTTGTTTCTTGAGAAAGGCTTGTATTGCTATATACTTTCCTCTTAGGACTGCCTTTGCTGCATCCCAAAGATTTTGAACAGTTGTGTTTTCATTTTCATTGGTTTCCATGTATTTTTTTAATTCTTCTTTAATTTCCTGGTTGACCCATTCATTCTTCAGTAGGATGCTCTTTAGCCTCCATGTATTTGAGTTCTTTCCGACTTTCCTCTTGGGATTGAGTTCTAGTTTCAAAGCATTGTGGTCTGAAAATAGGCAGGGAATGATCCCAATCTTTTGGTACCGGTTGAGACCTGATTTATGACCTAGGATGTGATCGATTCTGGAGAATGTTCCATGGGCACTAGAGAAGAATGTGTATTCCGTTGCTTTGGGGTGGAATGTTCTGAATATGTCTGTGAAGTCCATTTGGTCCAGTGTGTCATTTAAAGTCTTTATTTCCTTGTTGATCTTTTGCTTAGATGATCTGTCCATTTCAGTGAGGGGGATGTTAAAGTCCCCCACTATTATTGTATTGTTGTTGATGTGTTTCTTTGCTTTTGTTATTAATTGCCTTATATAATTGGCTGCTCCCATGTTAGGGGCATAGATATTTACAATTGTTAGATCTTCTTGTTGGATAGATCCTTTAAGTATGATATAGTGTCCTTCCTCATCTCTTATTACAGTCTTTGGTTTAAAATCTAATTTGTCTGATATAAGGATTGCCACCCCAGCTTTCTTTTGGTGTCCATTAGCATGGTAAATGGTTTTCCACCCCCTCACTTTCAATCTGGGGGTGTCTTTGGGTCTAAAATGAGTCTCTTGCAGACAGCATATCGATGGATCTTGTTTTTTAATCCAGTCTGTTAGCCTGTGTCTTTTGATTGGGGCATTTAGCCCATTTACATTCAAGGTAACTATTGAAAGATAGGAATTTAGTGCCATTGTATTGCCTGTAAGGTGACTGTTACCGTATATTGTCTGTGTTCCTTTCTGGTCTATGTTGCTTTTAGGGTCTCTCTTTGCTTAGAGGACCCCTTTCAAGATTTCCTGTAGGGCTGGTTTTGTGTTTGCAAATTCCTTTAGTTTTTGTTTGTCCTGGAAGCTTTTTATCTCTCCTTCAATTTTCAATGACAGCCTAGCTGGATAGAGTATTCTTGGCTGCATATTTTTCTCATTTAGTGCTCTGAATATATCCTGCCAGTCCTTTCTGGCCTGCCAGGTCTCTGTGGATAGGTCTGTTGCCAATCTAATGTTTCTACCCTTGTAGGTTACATATCTCTTCTCCCGAGCTGCTTTCAGGATTTTCTCTTTGTCTCTGAGACTCGTAAGTTTTACTATTAGATGTCAGGGAGTTGACCTATTTTTATTGATTTTGAGAGGGGTTCTCTGTGCTTCCTGGATTTTCATGCCTGTTTCTTTCCCCAAATTAGGGAAGTTCTCTGCTATAATTTGCTCCATTATACCTTCTGCCCCTCTCTCTCTTTCTTCTTCTTCTGGGATCCCAATTATTCTAATGTTGTTTCGTCTTATGGTATCGCTTATCTCTCGAATTCTGCCCTCATGATCCAGTAGTTGTTTATCTCTCTTTTTCTCAGCTTCTTTATTTTTCAGCATTTCATCTTCTATATTACTGATTCTCTCTTCTGCCTCATTTATTCTAGCAGTTAGCGCCCCCAATTTTGATTGCACCTCATTAATAGCCTTTTTGATTTCTACTTGGTTGGATTTTAGCTCTTTTACTTCTCCAGAAAGAGTTTCTCTAATAACTTCCATATTTTTTTCAAGCCCAGCTAGTATCTTTAAAGTGATGATTCTGAACTCTAGATCTGACATCGTACTAATGTCCGTATTGAGTAGGTCCCTGGCAGTCGGTACTGCCTCTTGTTCTTTTTGTTGAGGTGATTTTTTCCGTCTCGTCATTTTGTGCAGAGGAGAATAGATTAATGAGAGAACAAAATGCTAGCAGAGTAACCACGTCCCCAGAAAATATACTCTAAACAAATCAGAAAAGACCTGAAGCAGTGGGATAAGAAGGGGAAAGAGAGAAAAAAGAAAAAGAAAAAAAAAGAAAAAGATAAAGATAAAAACAAAAACAAACAAAACAAAACAACAACAACAAAAGAAAAACCAGAATGTGATCAAATATGATCTATATGGTATATAGATCAGTGCCACACACTAGATTTGGGGTGTGTTTTGGTCTTTTAGAAGAAAGTGTCTCCCAAAATTTTAAAGAAAGAAAAAGATATATGTACAAAAATAAGGGTTGATATGATGAAGGGATAGAAAATGACTGTAAAAATGGAAATTATAAAAAATTTTATAAAAGGAATTGATAAGAAGTTGTTTGAAAAAGAAAGAAGAAGATTTAAAAAAAGAAAAAAGAAAAAGAAAAAAAAAGGGAGAGGATGTGATCAGGCAGGGGAATAGAAAACACCATATACTAGAGATTTAGGGTATATTTTAATCTGTTAGAAGAAACTATCTCAAAATTTTAAAGAGAGAACTTATATATATAAGCCAAAAATATGGGTAACTACTATGAAGGGATAGAATATGACTCTAAAAATGAAAAATAAAAATGTTTTTTTTTTAAAAAAAGGGATTGATAAGATGTTGTTTGAAAAAGGGAAAAAGAAAAATTCAAAAAGAAATAAAAAGACAAAAAGACAGTTAAAAAAAAAATTAACTTTAAAAGACTAAGGAATCATGGTAAAAAAGCCATGAATTCTATGTGCAGTATTCCCCTAGCGCTGGAGTTCTGCCGTTCTCATTGATCGGTAAACTTGGTCTTGGCTGGCTGTTCTCGCTGATCTTCTGGGGAGGGGCCTGTTGCCGTGGTTTCCAAATGTCTCTGCCGGAGGCGGAATTGCCCCGCCCTTGCCCCCTCCTGGCTGAGTAATCTGCTCGGGTTTGCTCTCCGGGGCTTTTGTTCCCTGCGAGCTTTCCGTACAGCTTTGGAGGCGGAGCGTGAAAATGGCGGCCTCCCAATCTCCGGCCCGGAGGAGCCGAGAACTCGGGCCTGCTCCTCAGTGAGCCCCCAGAGAAAAGCCGTCAGTCACTCCCGTCTCCCCGGTCTCCGGCTGCACTCCATGCTCAACCGGCCTGTGACCGCGCGTTTCTATCTCTGGCACCCGACCCGGTCTGGAGTCTCCAAACCCAGCAGATCCCTGCGGTGCCCTCCCGCGCGGCTCCTCCCGGGGGAGGAAGGTGAGTCTCCCCGGATCTGCCGCTTGTTGGGTCCCTGCTGGAGGAGCAGTGGCCCGGCTGTGCCGCGGATCACGGTTTATGGCCACCCCGAGCTGAGAGCCCGCGCCTGGGCTCCGCCTCTGCAGCCGGCTTCCCTGCTCCGATACCTGGGAGCTCTGCCGCCCTCAGGCACCCCCGGTCCTTCTGTGACCCCGAGGGTCCTGAGACCACACTGTCCCGGAGGGTTCCACCCCCCGCTTAGCCACCAGAGTGACGTCCCTCGGCGGAGCAGACTTTTAAAAGTTCCGATTTTGTGCTCCGCGGCTCTATCACTTGCCAGAAGCGGCCGACGGAGGCCCCTCCCCCGCCGTCTATCCTCCCGAATATCGCCTCGGATTCACTTCTCCGCACGTCCTACCTTCCAGAAAGTGGTCGCTTTTCTGTTCAGAAAGTTGTTGCTCTTCTTTTCTTTGATCTCCTGTTGGGTTTGTAGGTGTTCAGAATGGTTTGATCCCTATCCAGCTGAATTCCTGAGAGGAGACGAAATCCAGGTCTCCTACTCCTCCGCCATCTTGCTCCGCCCCCCCCAATAAACCTGCTTTTAAATTGAGATTTCCATTCTTTCATCTGTTGACAGCAGTGGAAAGACTTAAACCAGCTGAATAAGATAAAGCATGCATTTTTATCTTTCCATTTTGAAGATGACACAGATGAAATCATGTATAATTTGAAAAGAATAGGAAAAGGTTAAAAAGAAAAATTGTTTAATCCTTACTGTGCATGAACTTGAACCTATATCTCTCCTCTTCCCTCTGTAGCACTTATTTACTTTCTCTGTAAACTCAGTGTAATGATCATGCCTCACTTGATTGAAGACACACCTTTATGAAAATTTACTTTAAAGGCAACATTTGAAAGACATAGAGTTTTCCTTCCATAAAAATGCTTCAAACACTACGGATGATAAAATTTTAAAAGGAGAGGCTCAAAATATGAAATCTTAAGAAGAATTTCCACAGACTGGAAATCTCCTGAAAGATCCTTTGGCAAAAAGCATATTAGCATTAAGTGATTTTCAGAGATCTAGAGTTGAATTGGGACTTGGGTAAAAATAAAATGATGTGTTCAGTTATGTAGGGATAATGAAGGTAAGTATAAACTCCATATATTTCCAAGCACTGGATTTTGGCTTATTTTTCTCTGTGCATTCTGGTAAAGGAATGGATTTTATTTTATTATTGAATATTCCGTAAGAAAATGGATTTCTCTAAAATGTAGGCAGATCTTGATGAAAGGATATGCTCAATTTGGTTTACTATATAGTGATGATGTAAAGCTCTGCAGCGTTGTCAGTATTTCATTTTATCAAAATACACTTTCTCTCTGATGGCTTATAATCTTAAGCACTTTAAAAATATGTAATCCAGGGTGAAAGACTGAAAATTGCTAGATTTAAACTTTTGTTTGCATTGTATATATCCTGAGGGAAACTGCACAGAGAAGGGTGTTTGTAGCGTGTCCTATAATGTCATGATTGTGATATCATGGCCAGAGTATTTCATAAATACTTCCTTGTATGATCAGAAAGATCAAAATAGAAAATCTCCTTGAAAACTGGTTTAAAATTTCCTTATCTCATTTTAAAAATGGTATACTCTAGTAAAATCCAGATAAAAAGATATAGAAAGGTTTTTATTTTTACACATTTCATTCCTTTCCCTGGTGCATCTTAGCCCTGAGATCGTTTTTCTCCTCTGCAATCAGAAAATGGCCTGGCAAGTGTTCTTTGAAGACAGATTTCACTAGGTCTTGCCAGGAAATAGATTAAAAATAATGTTATTTTTTGAAAGAGTATGTGGTCACAACCAAATAACAATTAAGGTTATAGAATAAAATATCCACAGGTATATAAAGTGCTAATAAATGTAAGAAATCATTCACTACTTTGAAAGTTTACTGACTTTTCATAATCTCTCTCAAGAAGTAAGCCTTAGTTTGAAGAGATGTGGTCTTCCCGCTGTGTGCACATAATTAGCAGTAATGGGAATTAGACAAGCACATGTAGTGCAAGCTCATCCTTGCTTTATTTGTCAAGTAGGGATATAAAATGAAATGTGCTGTTAATACTTCAGTGCATTATGGACATATGGCAGGCTTTTAGCAAAGTGGCATCCTGGGAGGATATTTGCTTATTTTTCCTACATGGCATTGAGACTCACAGCACCCTCTCCTAATGTCTAAGAGAGGGTGCTAAGAAAAATAAGTGGGTGAATTTATGACCTAATGAGAATCCCCATTCATCATAAATTAAGTCTGTTAATGAACCTTCATACTTAAAGGTTATTTAATGCATTTTCAATCCATGATGTTCTTATACTCAGTTGTAAATTTTTGTAGAAAAGACTAATCTCAAAAATAAAAACTCCTATATCAGAAAGATTGGGAATTGTTAGATGGAGAAGAACATGTGACTAAAATTTTTTGAGAATCTACCATGAGTTCAACAGTGTTGTAATTTTATATTGTTTAATCTTTACCATACACTTTTGAGGTAGGAATTACTCCCAGTTCATAAATGAGGAAGCAAGGTGGTTTTATACCTTGCCAGGAATCACAAAACTAGTGAATGGCAAAGTTTTGACTGAACTCCAAATCTGTTGGACTCACTCTCAGTATTGCTCACAGCTCTTCATTCACCCTTTCCTCTGCATTCCCTGGCCTGGAGGGATGAATTTAGAAGTCTATTAACTCTACACCATGATTCTCCCATCTTGTTACAAAATACTCTTCATGTGAAAAATCACACCCCCTGATTATATAGTTGTTAATAGACTTCCACATTAATCCAAAATCCAGTGAGAATTTTGGATCTGAATATTCTATTATTCTGAGTGATTTCAGTGTCTGTGTGCATAGTGCATACAACTTCTACACTTCAAGTATTTCCATGTTCCTCAACATCAGTATCTCTTACATTCTCTACACTTCAACAAACTAATACTCTTGGACATTATTATCATGCAGAACTTCTCTATCTCTGAAATGTTAAATGTTAATAGAACCATGGCAGAGATGCTAGTTATCTTTCTCAGCATCATTTCTCCCTTCACCTTAAGGATAGAACCCATGATTTGTGGTAAGCATGACTATCTAGAAAAAAATACTTTACTTTCCAGCTTCACTTACAGTGAGTCTTAGCCAGATGACTAAGTTCTGGTCAATAAGATGTATGCAAAACTTTGAGTAAACCAGTCGTTAAAGGGCGTTGGGGAGGGGAATTACCCTGTCTCCTCCTTCTAGTTGGCTTGACAGCAAATTGATTCCTGGAACTCCAGCTGCCTTTTTGGACCATGAGAATTAAAGTATAAGTTTAAAATAACTGAAGGACAAGATAAAAGGAGACTGGTTCCCTGATTCTGTGGAGTGCTCTACCAGACCTGGACTATTTGTTTCTAGATATCTTTTAAATGAGAGAAAGGAAAACTTCTATTTTGTTTCAGCTAGTATTATTTCCTGAAATTCCACCAAACGCAAACCTGGTGTGTTTACTCTCAGATTCGTTATCGAGGTATTCATTATTTCACATTTTAACAGCTCTCTTCTTATGTTCATTCCTTTGCTAGCCAGCCCAGCAGCCAAGGTTAGACACATGAACAACCCTTCCACCAGTACTGTAGCTACTACTATAAGAAAAATCAAAGACTACCATCCCAGCCTTAATCTATCAATCAGATTGCATGGATTTTCTAGAGTATACCATATATTTGCACATATTTTTCCTTGGTCTAGAATGTCAGGCTGCCCTTGGCTCTGTGGAAAATCCTGGTCTCTTAAATATCATATCTTTGATTATATCTTTCTTGAATAATAACATGCTAACTCAGAGTCATTTTCAGGAAGATTCCATAATTGAACCTATTGCAGGACACTCAGTTGTTTACATTATCAGGTTTACTGATTTTCAAAATTTATTTTTTCCTGGGTTATTTTCAACCAGTCTGACATTCCTAAGGTATTTGTTGAATAGACTGGGAATTTAACTCATGCTAATGGACGAGAAGTATATATATCTTCCAGGATTCTTGGAAGGAGGATTGCAGTGGTAGAATGATGTTAAGGGATCCTTCAAATACAATGTTCAATATTTTCATTTTAATCTGACATTTTGTTCCTTAATCTCTAAGGAATTGAAACATTTCTAGTAGCCTACTGAGATATGACTGCCACCTTCAAAAGTGCATATGTCCACCCTTTATTTCAATTTTATTATTTATAATGTCATGGTTATTCCTATTTAGTTGGAAGGAAAAATAGTTCATTTGTTTTTATTTGTTACTTTTGTGTAACATTAGAATATACAGCATAGTATTCATGAAGACAAGATTCTCATCAAAAGTATTTATCTTCAAATATTTATGAAACCTCTGGTTTAAACAACAGTGGAAAAAGATTGGAGCAGTCTTTGCAAACTATGTTCAAATCTCTACAGCTTTGCTGTATGATTCTATATCAGAATATGTAGTGCATTAACAAATGGTGTAAATAAGGAAATTCTGCCTGGGTTTTCAAGTTGTTTACAGAACCTTCGAAAATTTGGCAATGATTAAATTTCTGAATGTTCAACCAAATGTATTAGGCAGTAGATTCATTTTATAATATTTTCTATTTCAGTTGTTTCTCTTGTTTTTCCTCTCTCAGGGATTATTAATAGCTGGTTATGCCTCCTACAGACTACAGAAGATCTTTTAGATAAGATGTGATATCATTAGTTTTTACTAAAAATTAGTGAATACAGAGTATTTTAATACCTAGAAATATTAGCATTGAAAAAATATGCTTTGGATCACAGTTTTACAGGTGAGAAATATGAACACAAAAGGAGGTTATTGAGTTGCTTGAGGTCACATTTATTGCTAGTTAGAGGTGGCTATGAAATCCAGATCTTTTTGATTCCTTATACTACCTCATGCTAATCAAAATCCTATAAAAGAAAATTAAATGGCTCTGTGGATGAGTATTGAAGAGGATGACCATGAAGGAATAGATAATATTGGGAAGCACTGAGACTTAGACAAAACAAATGAAGATATGAAAAAAAAAAATCTTGGGGCACGTGGTGGCTCAGTCGGTTAAGCATCTGCCTTTGGCTCAGGTCATGATCCCAGGGTGCTGGGATTGAGCCCCACATTGGGCTCCCTGCTTAGCAGGGAGTCTGCTTCTCCCCCTCCTTCCTGCTTGTGCTCTCTCTCACTATGTCTGTCTCTCTCAAATAAATAAATAAAATATTTTTAAAAAAGAAAAAATATTTTACTAATATGTGTAAGTTGCCATTTTTTTGCTTTAGAAATAATTTCACATAGTCAAACTGGTTTTTAATCTCATTTATTCTTTTTAAATAAACTTTTATCTTAGAATAGTTTTTGATTTACAGAAAAATTGCAAAGATAGTACAGAGAATTTCCATAGTCCCAACATGCAGTTTCCCCTATTATTATCATATTACATTAGTATGGAACATTTGTAACCATTAATGAACCAATATTGATATATTATCAATAATTAAAAGTCCATACTTTATTCAGGTTTTCTTAATTTTTATTTAACATCTTTCTGCTGATTCAGGATAACACATTACATTGTCATATATTCTTTTTTTTTTTCTTTTTTTTTTATTCTTATGTTAATCCCCATACATTACAACATTAGTTTTGGATGAAGTGTTCCATGATTCATTGTTTGTGCACAACACCCAGTGCTCCATGCAGAATGTGCCCTCCTCAATACCCACCACCAGGCTAACCCATCCTCCCACCCCCCTCCCCTCTAAAACCCTGTTTGTTTTTCAGAGTCCATCGTCTCTCATGGTTCGTCTACCCCTCCGATTTCCCCTGCTTCATTCTTCCCCTCCCGCTACCTTCTTCTTCTTCTTCTTTTTTTTTTTTCTTAACATATATTGCATTATTTGTTTCAGAGGTACAGATCTGAGATTCAACAGTCTTGCACAATTCACAGCGCTTACCAGAGCACATACCCTCCCCAGTGTCTATCACCCAGTCCAACAACACTCAGTTTGTTTCCTGCAATTAAGAATTCCTCATATCAGTGAGATCATATGATACATGTCTTTCTTTTTTTGACTTATTTCACTCAACATAATACCCTCCAGTTCCATCCACGTCATTGCAAATGGCAAGATCTCATTCCTTTTGATGGCTGCATAATATTCCATTGTATATATATACCACTTCTTCTTTATCCATTCATCTGTCGATGGACATCTTGGCTCTTTCCACAGTTTGGCTATTGTGGACATTGCTGCTATAAACATCGGGGTGCACGTACCCCTTCGGATCCCTACTTTTGTATCTTTGGGGTAAATACTCAGTAGTGCAATTGCTGGATCATATGGTAGCTCTATTTTCAACTTTTTGAGGAACCTCCATACTGTTTTCCAGAGTGGCTGTACCAGTTTGCATTCCCACCAACAGTGTAGGAGGGTTCCCCTTTCTCCGCATCCCCGCCAACATCTGTCGTTTCCTGACTTGTTAATTTTAGCCATTCTGACTGGTGTGAGGTGGTATCTCATTGAGGTTTTGATTTGGATTTCCCTGATGCCGAGCGATATTGAGCACTTTTTCATGTGTCTTTTGGCCATTTGGATGTCTTCTTTGGAAAAACGTCTGTTCATGTCTTCTGCCCATTTCTTGATTGGATTCTTTGTTCTTTGGGTGTTGAGTTTGATGAGTTCTTTATAGATTTTGGATACTAGCCCTTTATCTGATATGTCATTTGCAAATATCTTTTCCCATTCTGTCGGTTGTCTTTTGGTTTTGTTAACTGTTTCTTTTGCTTTGCAAAAGCTTTTTATCTTGATGAAGTCCCAATAGTTCATTTTTGCCCTTGCTTCCCTTGCCTTTGGCGATGTTTCTAGGAAGAAGTTGCTTCAGCTGAGGTCAAAGAGGTTGCTGCCTGTGTTCTCCTTTAGGATTTGGATGGACTCCTGTCTCACATTGAGGTCTTTCAACCATTTGGAGTCTATTTTTGTGTGTGGTGTAAGGAAGTAGTCCAGTTTCATTCTTCTGCATGTGGCTATCCAATTTTCCCAACACCATTTGTTGAAGAGACTGTCTTTGTTCCATTGGACATTCTTTCCTGCTTTGTCGAAGATTAGTTGACCATAGAGTTGAGGGTCCATTTCTGGGCTCTCTATTCTGTTCCATTGAACTATGTGTCTGTTTTTGTGCCAGTACCATGCTGTCTTGGTGATGACAGCTTTGTAATAGAGCTTAAAGTCCGGAATTGTGATGCCACCGGCTTTGCTTTTCTTTTTCAATATTCCTCTGGCTATGCGGGGTCTTTTCTGGTTCCATACAAATTTTAGGATTATTTGTTCCATTTCTTTGAAAAAAGTGGATGGTATTTTGATGGGGATTGCATTGAATGTGTAGATTGCTCTAGGTGGCATTGACATCTTCACAATATTTGTTCTTCCAATCCATGAGCATGGAACATTTTTCCATTTCTTTGTGTCTTCCTCAATTTCTTTCATGAGTATTTTATAGTTTTCTGAGTACAGATCCTTTGTCTCTTTGGTTAGATTTATTCCTAGGTATCTTATGGTTTTGGGTACAATTGTAAATGGGATCGACTCCTTAATTTCTCTTTCTTCTGTCGTGTTGTTGGTGTATAGGAATGCCACTGACTTCTGTGCATTGATTTTATATCCTGCCACTTTACTGAATTCCTGTATGAGTTCTAGCAGTTTTGGGGTGGAGTCTTTTGGGTTTTCCACATAAAGTATCATATCATCTGCAAAGAGTGAGAGTTTGACTTCTTCTTTGCCAATTTGGATGCCTTTGATTTCTTTTTGTTGTCTGATTGCTGTGGCTAGGACTTCCAATACTATGTTGAATAGCAGTGGTGATAGTGGACATCCCTGCCACGTTCCTGACCTTAGGGGGAAAGCTCTCAGTTTTTCTCCATTGAGAATAATATTTGCTGTAGGTTTTTCATAGATGGCTTTTATGATATTGAGGTATGTACCCTCTATGCCTATACTCTGAAGAGTTTTGATCAAGAAAGGATGCTGTACTTTGTCAAAAGCTTTTTCTGCATCTATTGAGAGGATCATATGATTCTTGTTCTTTCTTTTGTTAATGTGTTGTATCACATTGATTGATTTGCGGATGTTGAACCAACCTTGCAGCCCAGGAATAAATCCTACTTGGTCATGGTGAATAATCCTTTTAATGTACTGTTGGATCCTATTGGCTAGTATTTTGGTGAGAATTTTTGCATCCATGTTCATCAGGGATATTGGTCTGTAATTCTCCTTTTTGATGGGGTCTTTGTCTGGTTTTGGGATCAAGGTGATGCTGGCCTCATAAAATGAGTTTGGAAGTTTTCCTTCCGTTTCTATTTTTTGGAACAGTTTCAGAAGAATAGGTATTAATTCTTCTTGAAATGTTTGGTAGAATTCCCCTGGGAAGCCATCTGGCCCTGGGCTTTTGTTTTTTGGGAGATTTTTGATGACTGCTTCAATTTCCTTAGTGGTTATAGGTCTGTTCAGGTTTTCTATTTCATCCTGGTTCAGTTTTGGTAGTTGATACATCTCTAGGAATGCATCCATCTCTTCCAGGTTATCTAATTTGCTGGCATAGAGTTGCTCATAATATGTTCTTATAATTGTTTGTATTTCTTTGGTGTTGGTTGTGATCTCTCCTCTTTCATTCATGATTTTGTTGATTTGGGTCATTTCTCTTCTCTTTTTGATAAGTCTGGCCAGGGGTTTATCAATCTTGTTAATTCTTTCAAAGAACCAGCTCCTAGTTTCGTTGATCTGTTCTACTGTTCTTTTACTTTCTATTTCATTGATTTCTGCTCTGATCTTTATGATTTCTCTTCTCCTGCTGGGTTTAGGCTTTATTTGCTGTTCTTTCTCCAGCTCCTTTAGGTGTAGGGTTAGGTTGTGTACTTGAGACCTTTCTTGTTTCTTGAGAAAGGCTTGTATTGCTATATACTTTCCTCTTAGGACTGCCTTTGCTGCATCCCAAAGATTTTGAACAGTTGTGTTTTCATTTTCATTAGTTTCCATGTATTTTTTTTAATTCTTCTTTAATTTCCTGGTTGACCCATTCATTCTTCAGTAGGATGCTCTTTAGCCTCCGTGTATTTGAGTTCTTTCCGACTTTCCTCTTGTGATTGAGTTCTAGTTTCAAAGCATTGTGGTCTGAAAATAGGCAGGGAATGATCCCAATCTTTTGGTACCGGTTGAGACCTGATTTATGACTAGGATGTGATCTATTCTGGAGAATGTTCCATGGGCACTAGAGAAGAATGTGTATTCCGTTGCTTTGGGGTGGAATGTTCTGAATATGTCTGTGAAGTCCATTTGGTCCAGTGTGTCATTTAAAGTCTTTATTTCCTTGTTGATCTTTTGCTTAGATGATCTGTCCATTTCAGTGAGGGGGATGTTAAAGTCCCCCACTATTATTGTATTGTTGTCGATGTGTTTCTTTGCTTTTGTTATTAATTGCCTTATATAATTGGCTGCTCCCATGTTAGGGGCATAGATATTTACAATTGTTAGATCTTCTTGTTGGATAGATCCTTTAAGTAAGATATAGTGTCCTTCCTCATCTCTTATTACAGTCTTTGGTTTAAAATCTAATTTGTCTGATATAAGGATTGCCACCCCAGCTTTCTTTTGGTGTCCATTAGCATGGTAAATGGTTTTCCACCCCCTCACTTTCAATCTGGGCGTGTCTTTGGGTCTAAAATGAGTCTCTTGCAGACAGCATATCGATGGATCTATCTTGTTTTTTAATCCAGTCTGTTAGCCTGTGTCTTTTGATTGGGGCATTTAGCCTATTTACATTCAAGGTAACTATTGAAAGATAGGAATTTAGTGCCATTGTATTGCCTGTAAGATGACTGTTACTGTATATTGTCTGTGTTCCTTTCTGGTCTATGTTGCTTTTAGGGTCTCTCTTTGCTTAGAGGACCCCTTTCAAGATTTCCTGTAGGGCTGGTTTTGTGTTTGCAAATTCCTTTAGTTTTTGTTTGTCCTGGAAGCTTTTTATCTCTCCTTCAATTTTCAATGACAGCCTAGCTGGATAGAGTATTCTTGGCTGCATATTTTTCTCATTTAGTGCTCTGAATATATCCTGCCAGTCCTTTCTGGCCTGCCAGGTCTCTGTGGATAGGTCTGTTGCCAATCTAATGCTTCTACCATTGTAGGTTACATATCTCTTCTCCCGAGCTGCTTTCAGGATTTTCTCTTTGTCTATGAGACTCGTAAGTTTTACTATTAGATGTTGGGGAGTTGACCTATTTTTATTGATTTTGAGAGGGGTTCTCTGTGCTTCCTGGATTTTCAAACCTGTTTCTTTCCTCAAATTAGGGAAGTTCTCTGCTATAATTTGCTCCATTATACCTTCTGGCCCTCTCTCTCTTTCTTCTTCTTCTGGGATCCCAATTATTCTAATGTTGTTTCGTCTTATGGTATCGCTTATCTCTCGAATTCTGCCCTCGTGATCCAGTAGTTGTTTATCTCTCTTTTTCTCAGCTTCTTTATTTTCCATCATTTCATCTTCTATATTACTGATTCTCTCTTCTGCCTCATTTATTCTAGCAGTTAGCGCCCCCATTTTTGATTGCACCTCATTAATAGCCTTTTTGATTTCTACTTGGTTGGATTTTAGCTCTTTTACTTCTCCAGAAAGAGTTTCTCTAATAACTTCCATATTTTTTTCAAGCCCAGCTAGTATCTTTAAAGTGATGATTCTGAACTCTAGATCTGACATTGTACTAATGTCCGTATTGAGTAGGTCCCTGGCAGTCGGTACTGCCTCTTGTTCTTTTTGTTGAGGTGATTTTTTCCTTCTTGTCATTTTGTGCAGAGGAGAATAGATTAATGAGAGAACAAAATGCTAGCAGAGTAACCACGTCCCCAGAAAATATACTCTAAACAAATCAGAAAAGACCTGAAGCAGTGGGATAAGAAGGGGAAAGAGAGAAAAAAGAAAAAGATAAAGATAAAAACAAAAACAAACAAAACAAAACAACAACAACAAAAGAAAAACCAGAATGTGATCAAATATGATCTATATGGTATATAGATCAGTGCCACACACTAGATTTGGGGTGTATTTTGGTCTTTTAGAAGAAAGTGTCTCCCAAAATTTTAAAGAAAGAAAAACTTAGAAATGTACAAAAATAAGGGTTGATATGATGAAGGGATGGAAAATGACTGTAAAAATAGAAATTATAAAAAATTTTATAAAAGGAATTGATAAGAAGTTGTTTGAAAAAAGAAAGAAGAGGATTTAAAAAAAGAAAAAAGAAAAAGAAAAAAAAAGGGAGAGGATGTGATCAGGCAGGGGAATAGAAAACACCATATACTAGAGATTTAGGGTATATTTTAATCTGTTAGAAGAAACTATCTCAAAATTTTAAAGAGAGAACAACTTATATATATAAGCCAAAAATACGGGTAACTACTATGAAGGGATAGAATATGACTCTAAAAATGAAAAATAAAAATGTTTTTTTTAAAAAAAGGGATTGATAAGATGTTGTTTGAAAAAGGGAAAAAGAAAAATTCAAAAAGAAATAAAAAGACAAAAAGACAGTTAAAAAAAAATTAACTTTAAAAGACTAAGGAATCATGGTAAAAAAGCCATGAATTCTATGTGCAGTAGTCCCCTAGTGCTGGAGTTCTGCCATTCTCATTGATCGGTAAACTTGGTCTTGGCGGCTGTTCTCGCTGATCTTCTGGGGAGGGGCCTGTTGCCGTGGTTTCCAAATGTCTCTGCCGGAGGCGGAATTGCCCCGCCCTTGCCCCCTCCCGGCTAAGTCATCTGCTCGGGTTTGCTCTCCGGGGCTTTTGTTCCCTGCGAGCTTTCCGTACAGCTTTGGAGGCGGAGAGTGAAAATGGCGGCCTCGCAATCTCCACCCCGGAGGAGCCGAGACCTCGGGGCCCCGCTCCTCAGTGAGCCCCCAGAGAAAAGCCGTCAGTCACTCCCGTCTCCCGGGTCTCCGGCCACACTCCGTGCTCACCCGGCCTGTGACCGCGCGCCTCTATCTCTGGCCCCCGACCCCGGGTGGAGTCTCCAAACCCAGCAGATCCCTGCGGTGCACTCCCGCGCGGCTCCTCCCGGGGGAGGAAGGGGAGTCTCCCCGGATCTGCCGCTTGTTGGGTCCCTGCTGGAGGAGCAGGGGCCCGACTGGGCCGCGGATCACGGTCAATGGCCACCCCGAGCTGAGAGCCCGCGCCTGGGCTCCGCCTCTGCAGCCGGCTTCCCTGCTCCGTTACCTGGGAGCTCGGCCACACTCAGGCACCCCCGGTCTTTCTGTGACCCCGAGGGTCCTGAGACCACACTGTCCCGGAGGGTTCCACCCCCCGCTTAGCCACCAGAGTGACGTCCCTCGGCGGAGCAGACTTTTAAAAGTTCCGACTTTGTGCTCCGCGACTCTGTCACTTGCCAGAAGCAGCTGACGGAGGCCCCCCCCCCGCCGTCTATCACCTCGGATTCACTTCTCCGCACGTCCTACCTTCCAGAAAGTGGTCGCTTTTCTGATGAGAGTTGTTGCTCTTGTTTTCTTCGATCTCCTGTTGAGTTTGTAGGTGTTCAGAATGGTTTGATCCCTATCCAGCTGAATTCCTGAGAGGAGACGAAATCCAGGTCTCCTACTCCTCCGCCATCTTGCTCCGCCCCCCACATTGTCATATATTCTTAAGCTCTTTTTGACTGACAATTTCTTAGACTTTTTTTGGTTTTGATGACCTTGACAGTTTTGAGGTGTACTGGTCAGGCATTTTATTGAAGGTCCATGATTGGTATTTCTTTGATGTTTTTCTCATTAACCTGGGCTTGTGGATTTTTGATGGTAAAATGCAGTTCTCATCAGATCTTATTAAGGGTACATACTGTCAACATAATTTATCACTACTGATGTTAACTTTGATCATCTAACTGAAGTAGTGTTTCTCAGGTGTCTTCAATGTGAAGTTCCTCTCCCACCTCCACTCCTTCTCATGCTGAACTTTTTTTAATTTAAATTTATTTAGCCAACTTATAGTACATCATTAGTTTCAGATGTAGTGTTCAGTAATTTATCAGTTGCATATAACACCCAGTGCTCATCACATCATGTGCCCTCCTTAATGCCCATCTGCCAATTACCCCATCCCCCTACCCACCTGCCCTCCAGCAACCCTCAGTTTGTTTCCTGTAGTTAAAGAGTCTCTCATGGTTTTTCTTCCTCTCTGATGACTTCCCACTCAGTTTTCCCTCTGTTCCCCTATGCATACTGAACTTTTTGGAAGCAAATCATAATGTACAGCTCACACTGAAGGACTGGGGAAATATATTCTATCTCCTTGAGGGCAGAGTATCTACACAAATTATTTGGAATTTTTTGTATAGATGTTTGTTTATTCTGTCCTACTTATTTTTAAAAATAATGTATTTATATCAGTATGAATCCAAGGATATTTATTTTTGCATTTGATTATAATACGATACTACTTTGTTTATTTTATTGTTTGAATACTTTAACTTTGGCCATTGGGAGCTCTTTTACTTGGTTCTGATATCCCTTTGACATATCCCTATCATATGGGTTTTCTTGAGTACTTCCTTACACAGCTATATTGTATACCCCCACAACATGTGAAGTGACTTTAAAGTGATTAAACTAATTTCCACATGGTCAATACTTATGAATGTAATTACTTAATAGCCATAATACTATGAAGTAATTGTGTTCATTCATATTGGCTGCAAAGTTAATTCAAGTAGGAACTGAATTAATTAGATCCAAGTCTAAATGAGATTCAAAAAACTTTTTTTTGAAGATTTTTTTCATTCATTTGACACAGAGAGACAGCTAGAGAGGGAACACAAGCAGGGAGTGGGAGAGGGAGAAACAGGCTCCTGGCCAAGCAAGGAGCTCTATGCAGGGCTCGATCCCAAGACCCTGGGATCACTACCGAAGCCGAAGGCAGACACCCAATGACTGAGCCACCCAGGTGCCCCGAGATTCAAAACATTTTGAAAATAATTTCAAAAGCATTATAAGCTTTATAAAATAATTTTCTTAAATTTTATGTATATAACATATTCAGTAAAGTATACAAATCATGAGCATATAGTTCAAAGGATATTTACAAGTGAACATATCTATTTACCCCTCAGATCAGGCAAAAGAAAGTGAACACCCCAGAAGGTCTTGTCCTCATTCCTGTACCTCTTAAAGGTAACAACTGCCTTGACTTATAGCACATTGATTAGTTTTTCCTGATTTATATTTGTTTTTCTGATTTCATTTTTTTTTTAAAGATTTTATTTATTCATTTGAGACAGAGAGATAGAGAGAGAGAGAGCATGAGCAGGGGAGAGACAGAGGGAGAGGGAGAAGCAGGCTCCCCGCCGAGCCAGGAGCCAGACATGGGGCTCGTGGATCATGACCTGAGCCAAAGGCAGGTGCTTAACCATCTGCGCCACCCAGGTGCCCCCCCCTGATTTCATTCATATGAATGAAATGGCGTAGTGTGATTATTTTAAGTGTAGCTTCTTTTGCTTAACATTGTGAGATTCCTTTGTTATTGCATGTAGGAATGGTTTATTTTCATTGCTGTAAGGTATTCCCTTAAATAAATAACCACCAATTGTTTATTCATTTAAATTTTGATTATATTTTGGATTATTTCCAGGTGTTTGTTCTTACTAAGAGCATTGTCATATGTACAGCCTCTGTGGCTCTTGGTACACACACATACACATGCACACACACACACAAACACAAATCTTTGGGTGTATACCTAAGAGTGGAATTGCTGAGTCATGGGGTGTGTATATTTTCTGTTTTTGTCTATATCACCAAAGAATTTTCTGAAGTGATTGTCACCGACACTTGATATTTATGTACTTGGGTATGTAATGATAAATCACTGTGGTTATAATTTCCATTTGCCTGAGGAGTAATGAGGCTGAGCATCTTTTCTTGGATATCATATTTTGTGAAGTGTCTCTTCATGTCTTTGCCCATTAAAAATGAGTTGTCCTTTTCCAATTGATTATTATAATTTTTTTTTCATAGCTTGTACATGAATCTGTCATTTTTGGGTTCTAGGGAAGCAGGCAGGAGTTTTATTTAGGAGTAACACCTTGTAAAGGCATAGCATTAACTAGCAACCTCACCAAGAATATAGCCTGGGCTGTTACTTCCTTGGTCAGTGTCATCCTGAAAGTAAAGTGACCTTGGCTCAAAAGCTGGAGGTGTTAATACCTGGAAGCTGTCAGCTATCCACACTCTTAGTAATTGGATGAGCCCTTTCTTGAAGAGGTTACACATCTTTGCATGTGTTACAGAATCCTTCTGCAGTTATATATATTGTAAATATCTTCTCAGTGGCTTGTATTTTCACACTTTTAATGGGATTTGATGAACATAGATTTTCTAAAAAGATTCTCCTTACTATATTGTCTTTCTCCTCTTAATCTTATTAATTTTTTGACATACATGGGTATTAAATTAGGATGATCATGTAATTTTTTTCTCTTTAGAATGTTAATGTTATGAAATACGTGGATTTTTGAATGTTAAAATTTTAAACTTGCATTCCTGAAATAAATGCAACATTGTCAGGATTTTTTTTCTATTTTTAATCTTGCTATGTTCAGTTTTGCCTGTAAATTTATTTCCTTAATGTGCTCTTCAGTGATGCTATCAAAAGTATCCTCTCGTAAACCTAAGTGGTCTCATATTCTGTTCTGAAAGTGATTGTATGAGATAGGCCTAATTTCTTCTTAAATGTCTCTTAGAATTAGTAATGTCTTTTGTGCTTGAAATTTTCTTTGTGGAAAGTGTTCAATTATCTGATACAGGACTATTCAGATTTTCTATTTTTTCTTTTCTTTTTTCTTTAAATTTTTATTGTTATGTTAATCACCATACATTACATCATTAGTTTTTGATGTAGTGTTCCATGATTCATTGTTTGTGTATAACACCCAGTGCTCCATGCAGAACATGCCCTCTTTTTTTTAAAAAAACTCTTTTTTAAAGATTTTATTTATTTTTTAGAGAGCAAGTGAGAGAGAGAAACAGCATGAGAGGGGAGAGGGTCAGAGGGAGAAGCAGGCTCCCCGCTGAGCCGGGAGCCCGATGCGGGACTCGATCCCAGGACCCTGGGATCATGACCTGAGCCGAAGGCAGACGCTTAACCATCTGAGCCACCCAGGCACCCAGAACATGCCCTCTTTAATACCCATCACCAGGCTAACCCATCCTCCCACCCCCCTCCCCTCTAGAACCCTCAGTTTGTTTTTCAGAGTCCATCATCTCTCATGGTTCATCTCCCCCTCTGATGTCCCCCCCTTCATTCTTCCCCTTCTGCTATCTTCTTCTTCTTCTTCCTTTTTTTTTTTTTTTTTTTAACATATATTGTATTATTTGTTTCAGAGGAACAGGTCTGTGATTCAACAGTCTTGCACAATTCACAGCGCTCACCATAGCACATACCCTCCCCAATGTCTATCACTCAGCCACCCCATTCCTCCCACCCCCCCACCACTCCAGCAACCCTCAGTTTGTTTCCTGAGATTAAGAATATCTCATATCAGTGAGGTCATATGATACATGTCTTTCTCTGACTGACTTATTTCGCTCAGCATAACACCCTCCAGTTCCATCCACGTTGTTGCAAATGGCAAGATCTCATTCCTTTTGATGGCTGCATAATATTCCATTGTGTATATATATATATATATATATATATATATATATATATATATATATATATACACACCACATCTTCTTTATCCATTCATCTGTTGATGGGCATCTTGGCTCTTTCCCAGTTTAGCTATTGTGGACATTGCTACTATAAACATTGGGGTGCATGTACCCCTTTGGTTCCCTACATTTGTATCTTTCGGGTAAATACCCAGTAGTGCAATTGCTGGGTCATAGGGTAGCTCTATTTTCAACTTTTTGAGGAACCTCCATACTGTTTTCCGGAGTGGCTGCACCAGCTTGCATTCCCACCAACAGTGTAGGAGGGTTCCCCTTTCTCCGCATCCCCGCCAACATCTGTCATTTCCTGACTTGTTAATTTTAACCATTCTGACTAGTGTGAGGTGATATCTCATTGAGGTTTTGATCTGGATTTCCCTGATGCCGAGCGAGGTTGATTTTCTATTTTTTCTTAAGCCAATATGTGTAAGTTTTGTTTCTATGAATTTATTCATTTCATTTAAATAATCATATTTTTGACATAAAATTCTTTGTTTTGATCCTCTAATTATCTAATAATGGCCCTTTGAAATTTTCAGATTTGGTGAATATTCTTTCCTAGTTTCCAAAGCATGTTTTCACATTTTACATTTTCTAGGTCAGACTTTAGTTGAAGGGAAGTCAGATGCTCAACTACTTCACAGAGCCCAGCTGCTCCTCTAATACTATAAAAGTCCATATCAAAAATTTTGGAAGTTGTGATTTATGGTTTTTAAAAATTTAAATGGAATTCAGTCTGTCAATCAGTCCAACAAATTGTGCGTATGTGTGTGTTTATGCCTGTACACATAAGAAGAAAGAGGAAAAACAGAGTATGAAGGCTCTGACAGACTAATCCACTGGAGAGTGAACATTGGATAGATTATGGTGCTTTCCGCAAAAGGTTTTCATAATTATAATATACTTCAACAACTCTTAACCTGAACAGTTGTGTGAACAATATAAATAGATTGATATTGTTAAGAATCATGCAGGTGTTGGTTCCAGCCTTTTATGTAAGTGCTTCTCAGAGTATGCCTTCCAAACTACCAGCAACTCAAAGACTTACTAAAAGCAAATTCTTGGCTCCATTCCCACATCTGTTGAACCTGAATTTCTCAGGGTAAAACCCAGAAAACTATCCTTGTAACCAGCTCTCTAGAGGTGCCTTAGCCTCTGAAGCTTGAGAACTACTTCTCCTATCTTTAGAAATAGATGAGTGTTTCAGCACCAGTGCAGATATCTGTACAGCTAAGATTGTAAGATTGAGACCTTTTCAGACATATCATTGCTCTAATTTAAAATTGAAATTGCTTATCTAAACCCAAAATGGTTGATTCAGATGACTGAAGCCTCTTTTTGTATCTTTCTTTATTCAGATAAAGGAGGAGATGAGTTAGCTAGGTGTGCTAAACTCAGCTGTAATGAACCAAACCTGGATGTGATATATGTCCAGATGTTCGAAAGGAAGCAATTATCATTTATCATTTCCCAGTCTCTACTAAAACGTTGCCCATTTGGAATGGGGGAATATGATCACACACAAACATTTGGCATATCTCTTTTTTAATAACTAACCAGGGCTTCCTTTTATATATTGGTGCTCAGTGAGTTGTTTACCAGTGTTTCAATATTTTAAACTCAATAATGTACCTGATAATAGGAGAGCACAACCATTCTTTCTGATTGTTTTTGATATTTAAAAAAAACCCAGTTGTATAAGTAGGTATTAGGATTTCTGATGGTAGTTTCTGATGATGAAGAACCCACACCCATTAACGGGGTGCTGTATGATATTAATAAGCTTCTCTTTCTTCCTATGTCATCACATATCTGGGTTCCCTCTCAACTGTCCTATGTCCTATGTCCTGTACATTCTTCCAGACAAAACACTGTGTAAAAAATCCATTTAATTAAATGGATTATATTAAATCCATTCTATCTGTGTATACTGGTAATTTGCTTAGTCTATAAACCACCTGGCTTTAACTATCTTTGAAGCATTGAATGGTATGAAGATGAAAGAGAAAGTCTTTACTCCTGGATTGAGCAGAGTTTATACATGAGGTAAGTTAGCTAGGCAGTATGGTTAGATGAATAAGAATGCCTTGACCTGCAGTTTACAGCATGCTCTAAAGTAATTTTTTTTTTTTTACATTTGGTCTAGTAATCCTTTCATTTGGTCTCTGAATTGGGAAAAAACCTAGAAGTAATTTAATAAAAATAATTTAATTCAACCATTCATGGAAAAAACTTTTTTTTTTTTAAAGATTTTTTTTTTAAATTTATTTGACAGAGAGAGATACACAGCGAGAGAGAGAACACAAGCAGGGGGAGTAGGAGAGGGAGAAGCAGGCTTCCCACAGAGCAAGGAGCCCGATGTGGGGCTCGATCCCAGGACTCTGGGATCATGACCTGAGCCGAAGGCAGACGCTTAACGACTGAGCCACCCAGGCGCCACCCATGGAAAAAACTTTTAAGCGCTACATTTAAAACCCACTCAGGGAAAAAAAGCTTGTAAGCACTAGATTGTGGCCATTCATATTACAAATGGATACTGAATATCCTTACTCACATAACTGCAATGGAGAACTGTAGAAAGTCTTTGCCTTCAAGAGGTTGTATGAGAAATTTATGCCTTAATCACTTTTGATTTCATAAAGTAATAAAGTTATATTTGGAAGTTTGAGATATCTCATTGAGATTATTGATTAAAAATATGTTATTGATATCATGACAAAATCAGATGATCCACTTTAAAAATATAGGAAATGACAAAGAATACTTGACACATTTTCATTAAAATATTTGAATTTTATTAAAAACATATTCTTGTAGGGGTCCCTGGTTTGCTCAGTTGGTTAAGTGTCTGCCTTCGGCTCAGGTCATGATCCTGGGGTCCTGGGATCGAGCCCCACATTGGGTTCCCCACTGAGTGGGGGCCTGCTTCTCCCTCTGCCCTTCCCCCCCCTGCTCGTATGCACCCTCTCTCTCTCTCTCTGTCTCTCTTTCACATGCTCCCTGCTCTCTCTCTGTCAAATAAATAAATAAAATCTTTTAAAAAACATATTCTTGTAGGCAATTTCTTTTTATTATTTTTTCATGTGCATTGACTTTTATATTAAAATAGCATCTAAAAGAAGAAATCATATTTTTTCCTGTTAAAATGTTTATGAATTTATGATAAATGGCTGCTTTTAATATATGATCTGTTTTAACTACTGTTTTAATTATTGAGGTTCAAAACCACAATAAAAAATAGAGTTATGTTGGAAACTGCTTAGATATACTAAAACATGTAAGTGAGCATTATAAACCACTCTCATTGTAGAAATCTTTGAAACACTGCCCAAGATATGTTTAAATTTGCTCAAAGAAAACAGTTTAGCCTATAATTGAAATTATTTTGATTTTGTTTAGTAGTTGCCCATTAGAAGAATGAGGTTGATATTATTTAAATAAATAGATTAGATATTTAATGATAAAATAAATGATTGGATATTTAATAAATCAATGAACTAATTTAACCTAGAAAAGGATGAAAATTATTTTCCTTGTTATTTTCATCTTCCCATAAACTCATTATATACCCTGCATCTTTTCAAAATATATGAAAGGAAATAATCTCTTAGAATATCATGAAAATTTAATCAGATCCCTTGCAGGAACATTTAGAGACAATCGCTTTATGCTGTAATCACTTCCTTCAGTCCTGATCCTTGAGGTGTGTATGAGGTAATATTATTAATGTTCTTTGTCTATTGGGAGGTATGTGTAATTATTCTGTGCCTCATCAGTCTATGACTATATGTTCAACACTTTAATGAGAATTGCCTTTGCCTTGTCTGCACAATGCACTAAAAGAGAGTCAAATCCCCTTTCTGAACTTCAGGGACCCATTTTTTGCCATGTATTATTCATTTTAAGTAAGTTACTATCATTGGGAGACAGTTTCTGCCTTGTATGATAAAAGATTTTAAGTGAGGAGCAGTTAATTACTTATTGCCCATGCCCTGATGTGCTTTTCCATATGGCCTTTCTTTGGCATATGAGTGACAAGAAGTCATCAGGGCAAAGTCATAAGCAGAAATTTTTATATTAAAACTTAAATGTATCAGTGCCCAAGGCACTAGCTAATTCCAGTTTTCTAGTTACAGAACCTGAGCGAATAATTTAGCATCTAGTGCTTCTCAATATGCTTATTTTAGTTCAACTTCTGTCTCTTAAATCAAACGTAGAATTATCTCCCAAGTGCTTCAATTGCATGTGTCAGTGACCTTGAAAGTAGAGTTTTATTAGCAGAACTCCTGTGTCCTCATGGGAAACATACCCAAACTTTTAAACTACAGCTGTGGGTCTAGTTTTGGTGTGATGAAAATCCAAAATATGCATAGTGGAAAGATCGTTATGACATTTCTTTTAGTTGTCTTGGATTATAGAAAAGAAAACAAAATGCTCCTTTACCATTTCTAATTATGAAGGTATGCTTTAAAATGTTCCTTGATTGACAAATACTTGTTCTGGTTCAAGCCTTATTAATCAGTACATGTAATAATTATTGGGAGTAAAGAATAAAGAGTATGAGCCATTCAGCTCTAGAATGTCTATATCAAAGAAGATTGAGGCCAGCAATGTTGCTGGGTGGGCAGGTTGTGAGTTGGCATCAAGCTGAGCTTGTTATAGTAGCCCACTGTTTTTACTTCATTGCTTGGTTCATTTAGGAGTGGCCTTGAGTGCTATTTGAAATTTGCTCTAAAATTTCTCCTATACTGAGGTCTTGGTACTGCCACTTAATATTAAAATATTAGAACTAGAAAGGACTTCAAAATAATTTAAGATTAGTTTTTTCATTTTATAGCTGAGAAAACAAAGCTAGAAGTTAGAGTGATTTAGTCAAGCACACAGTTTAATTCTTTATGCTTTAATGCTATTAAAATATCTCTTAATTTTAAAATAAACTGTTGTTGGGGCACCTGGGTGACTCAGTCAGTTAAAGCTTCTGACTCTTGGTTTTGGCTCTGGTCATGGTCTCAGGGTTATGGGGTTGAGCTCCGCATTGGGCTCCCCACTCAGTGCTTGTTCCTCTCTGCTGCTCCTCCCCCCCACTCAAGCACACACTCTCTCTCAAATAAATAAATAAATAAAACCTTAAATAAAATAAATTGTTGTCATGCATACATCATTCACTTTTCCTAACTAGGTATCAAAAAAGCACAATCAAACCACAATTTTCATTTTTCTTTATTAGAATATTGGAACTGGATTTGAGAATATGATTATCAGGGAAGCTGGTAGCAACATAATGTGTTTTTAGGGCAGAAATTTGATATAATTTAAACACAAATGTGAGATGTATTTTAGTTTCATCATTTACATATTGTGTATTAGTGAAGTTGATCTGCCATGCAAAAGGGGATTTATGCTTGGGGAAGAGATTTTCTGGACCTGTCATGTTTTTATGATGCTTAATGATAGCAATTCTTTTTTTTTAATGGAAAGGGATACTTAACTATAATCTTATTTGCCTTACACTGTGGTTATAATTTTATTTTAAAATGATATTTGCATATTATCATTTTAGAAAGAGATGTTTGGCAAGAAGATAGGAAAAAGTAGAGAAAGAAACTCAATATATTACTAATGAAATAAAACTTGCCAAGAAATCAAGGCCAAGCCCAATTTAGTAGTGATTAAACAGCAATTATAATTTTAGGGCTATTAAGACAACAGTGTGAACTGATTTAGTTTCAGTTCAGTCCCAAGGAGGGACAGATGCACATTGTATCAACAGATGCAGTCACTCCACTGAATAATGCTCTGGAGTGTAAATCAGAGGAGCTGAGTCTCTGTTCATCTGTATCAATAATTTGGTGGAGCTCCTGTTTTGAATCACAAATTTTAATCTATAGCTGTTATTGCAATTCTTGCCTTTTTCTTGTAGAGAGTGTTGATGCTTAATGAATTCTGTAAGAGGGTGCTTGGTAAATTTAGACAATGCTTTGCATGCTTTTATTTTTTTTTTTATTTTTTTTATTTTTTTTTATTTTTTTATTTTTTTAAGATTTTATTTATTTATTTGAGAGAGAGAGAATGAGAGAGAGCACATGAGAGGGGGGAGGGTCAGAGGGAGAAGCAGACTCCCCGCCGAGCAGGGAGCCCGATGTGGGACTCGATCCCGGGACTCCAGGATCATGACCTGAGCCGAAGGCAGTCGCTTAACCAACTGAGCCACCCAGGCGCCCCTTTGCATGCTTTTAATGCATTCAACTGCATTTTAATGCATTTGACAAGAACTGAAAAACTTATGTCATTAATACATGTGATAACACTTCAGTAGTTTGGCAAAATGGTGTAACTATTACATGGATTAAAATTACTGGTTTTCCCAGGACTGCAGATTTAATCCAGTATCATAAACAAAAGATCTTCCTTCTCTTTTTCTTATTCCTTTATATGTTTCCACTGTACAAACCTCTCTTTTTCTTATTATCAACTATCACCCAGTGCTTAATATCTCATAAATTTCTCTGCAGCCTAACCTCTGTAAGAAGCTTCAAGCTCTGTTTCTACCTGCCACCTGGATCTTTCCAAGTGGATATCTCCCAGACACTTCAAACCCACAGATCTTTAAACTAACTCTGTCACTTTTCTCATCAAATATCCTTCCTTCACTCAGAGGCTGATTACTCCTGCCAGGAAACTTAGAATTACTTTTACCATCTTACCTTTTCATAGCTCATGGTCAAGACATTTAGAAGCAACCATCCACTTTTGATCTACATTGCTGATGCCTTTGTATAGGTCCCTTTTGTTGACTGTGTTAGATTAGTGCCATGGAACAGATTGGGAGGGGAGCTAGATGTTGTGGAAAGAACAGGGGCTTTGGCACCCAGTAGACCTGAATGAAGACTCAGCTTTGCTTCTTATGAGCTGTGTTTATTTGTCTAGATTATTTAAACTTGTTGATCTCTAGTTTATTCAGTGTATGGTGGCAAGTAGTTATTTCACAAGGTTTCATTAAAGAGTAGACAATAACACATATATGTGTGTGGAAATATATATATATTTCCTAGTACAGTACTGATACATAATCAGCACTGATAACCTTACAGTATACTCACTATTTTTCAGTGACTCTGGCTGCTACAGTTATCTCACTTTTCGTTCAAGTAGCCATTATATTGCTGCCTAAGCTCTTTCTAAATCTTATGTTTAGCCAGGTCTTTTTTTTTTAAATTTTTTTATTAACATAAAATGTATTATTTGTTTCAGGGGTACATGTCTGTGATTCATCAGTCTTACACAATTCACAGTGCTCACCATAGTACCTACCCTCCCCAATGTCCATCACCCAGCAACCCCATCCCTCCCGTCCCCCTCCACTCCAGCAACCCTCAGTTTGTTTCCTGAGACTAAGAGTCTCTTATGGTTTGTCTCCCTCTCCGGTTTCATCTTATTTCATTTTTCCCTCCCTTCCCCTGTGATCCTCTGTCTTGTTTCTCAAATTCCTCATATCAGTGAGATCATATGATACTTGTCTTACTCTGACTGACTTATTTCGCTTAGCATAATACCCTCTAGTTCCATCCACATCATTGAAAATGGCAAGATTTCATTTTTTTTTGATGGCTGCATAATATTCAATTGTATATATACCACATCTTCTTTATCCATTCATCTGTTGATGGACATCTAGGCTCTTTCCATAGTTTGGCTATGGTGGACATTGCTGCTATATACATTGGGGTGCATGTGCTGCTTTGGATCACTGCATTTGTATCTTTGGGGTAAATACCCAGTAGTGCAATTGCTGGGTCATAGGGTAGCTCTATTTTCAACTTTTTGAGGAACCTCCCACGCTGTTTTCCAGAGTGGCTGTACCAGTTTGCATTCCCACCAACAGTGTAGGAGGGTTCCCCTTTCTCCGCATCCCCGCCAACATCTGTCATTTCCTGACTTGTTAATTTTAGCCATTCTGACTGGTGTGAGGTGGTATCTCATTGAGGTTTTGATTTGGATTTCCCTGATGCCTAGTGATGTTGAGCACTTTTTCATGTGTCTGTTGACCATTTGGATGTGTTCTTTGGAAAAACGTCTGTTCATGTCTTCTGTCCATTTCTTGATTGGATTATTTATTCTTTGGGTGTTGAGTTTGATAAGTTCTTTATAGATTTTGGATACTAGCCCTTTATCTGATATGTCTTTTGCAAATATCTTCTCCCATTCTGTCGGTTGTCTTTTGGTTTTGTTGACTGTTTCCTTTGCTGTGCAAAAGCTTTTTATTTTAATAAAGTCCCAATAATTCATTTTTGCCCTTGCTTCCCTTGCCTTTGGCGATGTTTCTAGGAAGAAGTTGCTTCGGCTGAGGTCAAAGAGGTTGCTGCCTGTGTTCTCCTCAGGATTTTGATGGATTCCTGTCTCACATTGAGGTCTTTCAACCATTTTGAGTCTATTTTTGTGTGTGGTGTAAGGAAGTAGTCCAGTTTCATTCTTCTGCATGTGGCTACCCAATTTTTCCAACACCATTTGTTGAAAAGACTGTCTTTTTTCCATTGGACATTCTTTTCCTGCTTTATCGAAGATTAGTTGGCCATAGAATTGAGGGTCCATTTCTGGGCTCTCTATTCTGTTCCATTGATCTATGTGTCTGTTTTTGTGCCAGTACCATACTGTCTTAATGATTACAGCTTTGTAATAGAGCTTGAAGTTCGGAATTGTGATGCCACCAGCTTTGCTTTCCTTTTTCAACATTCCTCTGGCTATTTGGGGTCTTTTCTGGTTCCATACAAATTTTGGGATTATTTATTCCATTTTTTTTTAAAGAGTTGATGGTATTTTGATAGGGATCATATTAAATATGTAGATTGCTCTAGGTAGCACAGACATTTCACAATATTTGTTTTTCCAATCCATGAGCATAGAACGTTTTTCCATTTCTTTGTGTCTTCCTCAATTTCTTTCATGAGTATTCTATAGTTTTCTGAGTATAGATCCTTTGCCTTTTTGGTTAGATTTATTCCTAGTTATCTTATGGTTTTGGGTACAATTGTAAATGGGATCAACTCCTTAATTTCTCTTCCTTCTGTCTTGTTGGTGTATAGAAATGCAACTGATCTCTGTTCGTTGATTTTATATCCTGCCAATTTACTGAATTCCTGTATGAGTTCTAGCAGTTTTGGGGTGGAGTCTTTTGGGTTTTCCACAAAAAGTATCATATCATCTGCAAAAAGTGAGTTTCCCTTCTTCTTTGCTGATTTGGATGCCTTTTATTTCTTTTTGTTGTCTGATTGCTATGGCTAGGACTTCTAGTTCTATGTTGAATAGCAGTGGTGATGGTGGACATCCCTGCCGTGTTCCTGACCTTAGGGGAAAAGCTCTCAGTTTTTCCCCATTGCATATGATCTTCGCTGTGGATTTTTCATAGATGGCTTTTATGATATTGAGCTATGTCCCCTCTATCCCTACACTCTGAAGAGTTTTAATCAAGAAAAGATGCTGTACTTTGTCAAATGCTTTTTGTGTCTACTGAGAGGATGATATGGTTCTTGCTCTTTCTTTATTAATGTATTGTATCACATTGATTGATTTGTGGATATCGAGCCAACCTTGCAGCCCAGGAATAAATCCCAGTTGGTCCTGGTGAATAATCCTTTTAATGTGATGTTGGATCCTATTGGCTAGTATTTTGGTGAGAATTTTTGCATCCATGTTCATCAGGGATATTAGTCTGTAGTTCTCCTTTTTGATGGGGTCTTTGTTGGTTTTGAGATCAAAGTAATACTGGCCTCATAAAATGAGTTTGGAAGTATTCCTTCCATTTCTATTCTTTGAAACAGCTTCAGAAGAATAGGTATTAATTCTTCTTGAAGTGTTTGATAGAATTCTCCTGGGAAGCCATCTGGCCCTGGGCTCTTGTTTGTTGGGAGATTTTTGATGACTGCTTCAATTTCCTTAGTGGTTATGGGTCTGTTCAGGTTTTCTATTTCTTCCTGGTTCAGTTTTGGTAGTTTATATGTCTCTAGGAATGCATCCATTTCTTCCAGGTTATCTAATTTGCTGGCATATAGTTGCTCATAGTATGTTCTTATTATTGTTTGTATTTCTTTGGTTTTGGTTGTGATCTCTCCTCTTTCATTCATGATTTTATTTCTTTGGGTCTTTTCTGTTTTCTTTTTGATAAGTCTGGCCAGAGGTTTATCAATCTTGTTAATTCTTTCAAAGAACCAGCTCCTAGTTTCGTTGATCTGTTCTACTGTTCTTTTGTTTCTATTTCATTGATTTCTGCTCTGATCTTTATTATTTCTCTTCTCCTGCTGGGTTTAGGCTTTATTTGCTGCTCTTTCTCCAGCTCCTTTAGGTGGAGGGTTATGTTGTGTATTTGAGACCTTTCTTGTTTCTTGAGAAAGGCTTATATTGCTGCATACTTTCCTCTTAGGACTGCCTTCGCTGTATCCCAAAGATTTTGAACAGTTGTGTTTTCATTTTCATTTGTTTCCATGAATTTTTTTAATTCTTCTTTAATTTCCTGGTTGACCCATTCATTCTTTAGTAGGATGCTCTTTAGCCTCCATGTATTTGAGTTCTTTCCGAGTTTCCTCTTGTGATTGAGTTCTAGTTTTAAAGCACTGTGGTCTGAAAATATGCAGGGAATGATCCCAATCTTTTGGTACTGGTTGAGACCTGATTTGTGACCTAGGATGTGATCTATTCTGGGGAATGTTCCATGGGCACTAGAGAAGAACGTGTATTCTGTTGCTTTGGGATGGAATGTTCTGAATATATCTGTGAAGTCCATTTGGTCCAGTGTGTCATTTAAAGTCCTTATTTCCTTGTTGATCTTTTGCTTAGATGATCTGTCCATTTCAGTGAGGGGGATGTTAAAGTCCCCCACTATTATTGTATTGTTGTCGATGTGTTTCTTTGCTTTTGTTATTAATTGCCTTATATAATTGGCTGCTCCCATGTTAGGGGCATAGATATTTACAATTGTTAGATCTTCTTGTTGGATAGATCCTTTAAGTATGATATAGTGTCCTTCCTCATCTCTTATTATAGTCTTTGGTTTAAAATCTAATTTGTCTGATATAAGGATTAACACCCCAGCTTTCTTTTGATGTCCATTAGCATGGTAAATGGTTTTCCACCCCCTCACTTTCAATCTGGGGGTGTCTTTGTGTCTAAAATGAGTCTCTTGCAGACAGCATATAGATGGGTCTTGTTTTTTTATCCAATCTGATAGCCTGTGTCTTTTGATGGGGACATTTAGCCCATTTACATTCGGGGTAACTATTGAAAGATATCAATTTAGTGCCATTGTATTGCCTGTAAGGTGGTTGTTACTGTGTATTGTCTCTGTTCCTTTCTGGTCTATGTTACTTTTAGGCTCGCTCTTTGCTTAGAGGACCCCTTTCAATATTTCTTGTAGGGCTGGTTGGTGTTTGCAAATTCTTTTAGTTTTTGTTTGTCCTGGAAGCTTTTTATCTCTCCTTCTATTTTCAGTGACAGCCTAGCTGGATATAGTATTCTTGACTGCATATTTTTCTCGTTTCGTGCTCTGAACATATCCTGCCAGTCCTTTCTGGCCTGCCAGGTCTCTGTGGATAGGTCTGTTGCCAATCTCATGTTTCTACCATTGTAGGTTACAGATCTCTTCTCCCAAGCAGCTTTCAGGATTTTCTCTTTGTCTCTGAGACTTGTAAGTTTTACTGTTAGATGTCGGGGTGTCGACCTATTTTTATTGATTTTCAGGGGGCTTCTCTATACCTCCTGGATTTTGATGCCTGTTTCCTTCCCCAAATTAGGGAAGTTCTCTGCTATAATTTGCTCCGATATACCTTCTGCCTTCCACTCTCTTTCTTCTTCTGGGATCCCAATTATTCTAATGTTGTTTCGTCTTATGGTATCGCTTATCTCTCGAATTCTGCCCTCGTGATCCAGTAGTTGTTTATCTCTCTTTTTCTCAGCTTCTTTATTCTCCATAATTTGGTCTTCTATATCACTGATTCTGTCTTCTGCCTCATTTATCCTAGCAGTTAGAGCCTCCATTTTTCTTTATCTATTTCTTTCTTTTTTTTTATTCTTATGTTAATCCCCATACATTACATCATTAGTTCTAGATGAAGTGTTCCATGATTCATTGTTTGTGCATAACACCCAGTGCTCCATGCAGAATGTGCCCTCCTCAATACCCACCACCAGGCTAACCCATCCTCCCACCCCCTCCCCTCTAGAACCCTCAGTTTGTTTTTCACAGTCCATCGTCTCTCATGGTTCGTCCACCCCTCCGATTTCCCCTGCTTCATTCTTCCCCTCCCGCTACCTTCTTCTTCTTCTTTTTTTTTTCTTAACATATATTGCATTATTTGTTTCAGAGGTGCAGATCTGAGATTCAACAGTCTTGCACAATTCACAGCACTTACCAGAGCACATACTCTCCCCAGTGTCTATCACCCTGTCACCCCATCCCTCCCACCCCACCCCCACTCCAACAACACTCAGTTTGTTTCCTGCGATTAAGAATTCCTCATATCAGTGAGATCATATGATATATGTCTTTCTCTGTTTGACTTATTTTACTCAACATAATACCCTCCAGTTCCATCCACGTCGTTGCAAAAGGCAAGATCTCATTCCTTTTGATGGCTGCATAATATTCCATTGTATATATATATACCACATCTTCTTTATCCATTCATCTGTCGATGGACATCTTGTAGAGCCTCCATTTTTGATTGCACCTCATTAATAGCCTGTTTGATTTTGACTTGGTTAGATTTTAGTTCTTTTATTTCTCCAGAAAGGGATTCTCTAGTATCTTCTATTATTTTTTCAAGCTAAGCTAGTATCTTTAAAATCGTCATTCTGAACTCTAGTTCTGACATCTTACTCATGTATGTATTGATTAGGTCCCTGGCAGTCGGTACTGCCTCTTGTTCTTTTTGAGGTGAATATTTCTGTCTTGTCATTTTGTCCAGTGGAGAATAGATGAATGAGAGAACAAAATGCTAAAAAAAAAAAAAAAATGCTAAAAGGGTAACAATGACCCCAGAAAAATATACACTAAACAAATCAGAAGATACCTGAAACCCGTGGGAGCGGGGGGAACTGGGGAGGGGGAAGAAGGAAAAAAGAAAAAGAATATGATCAGGCTGTGAATAGAACAGAGCCACACACTAGATTTGGGGTGTATTTTGGTCTGTTAGAAGAAATTGCTTTTCAAAATTTTAAAGAAAGAAAAACATATATATATATATACAAAAATAAGGGTAAATACGATGAAGGGATGGAATGTGACTGTATAGATGAAAATTAAAAAGGATTTTAAAAAAGGAATTGATAAGAAGTTAGTTGAGAAAAGAATGAAAAAACAATAAAAAAGAGAGAGAATGTAATCAGGAGGGAGACTAGGAGAACGTCATACACTAGATTTAGGGTATAGTTTGGTCTGTTTCAAGAAACTGTATCCCAAAATTTTAAAGAAAGAAAAAAATATATATACATACAGAAAAAATAAGGTTACATATAATGAAGAGATAGAATATGACTGTAAAAATGAAAAAATAAAAAAGATTTTAAAAAAGGAATTGATAAGATATTGGTTGAAAAAGGAAAGAAGAAAAACTCGACTAAAAAAATAGAAAAAGAGAAAAATAAAGAAAATTTAAAAATTAACTTTGAAAGACTTAAGAATCATGGGAAAAAATCATGAATTCTATGTGTTGTATTCCCCTGGTGCTGGGGTTTTGCCATTCTCATTGATCGGGAAACTGGCAAACTTGGTCTTGGCTGGATGTTCTTGTTGATCTTCTGGGGGAGGGGTCTGTTGCAGGGATTCTCAAATGTCTTTGCCTGAGGCGGAATCGCACCACCCTTGCCAGGGGCCATAGCCAGTCTTTCTTAAACTTAGAAAGCTTTAGAACCTCCTTACTTGGAGGTTATCCCAACCTCCAAGACTTTGGCTTCACTTGCCACCACTTCCAGAGGATGGGTCTGCTCTGCACCGATGGAGTCCACCAGGTACCACCATGTCCCTAAGTCTTTTTCTTTTCCTGAATTGTCTTTTCTCCATTTTCCTTCATAACAAAACTTTAGGCCTAACTAGTATCTTCCCTTTGAAGACTTCCTTGACTCCCACCACTTGTCATATATAGAAGCAATTGCTTCCCCGCTCTGGAAATTCTTTATCATTTGTTTACACAGCTAATTATTAGTGGACCTATGCTGACTTTTATCATGTTCTTGATACTCTTACAAGTAGTTTTTATGTATGGATTTACATAAATAATGGGATAGCACTGTTATTGTCTGTATTTTAAAGATGAGAAACTCAGACACAGAGTCATTTAGAAAGTTTGCCTGAGATCAGAGAGCTAGTTGGTGGTGGAGTCAGGCAGGCTTTGACCCAGGCAGTCTGGCTCCTGTGCCTATATGATTATCCACTTACTTCTTATTGTTTCTCAATAGTTTTTAACACTGGATGGGCTGTCAGGTGCCCCAGTCATATCCTTGACATTAAGGGAAGACCGCAGCCCTACATTGTACATACAATTAGTTCAGCAGTGACAAGTGCAGTAAGGGACAATTAGGATGTGAGCCCTTTAGGACTGTGCAAGTGATAGCTGTTTGTAAATTATTTTCATTGTTAAAGTGCTTTTGAAAGGATAATTATCCATAATACTGCATAATCAACTTTATATTACTTAGGGAGTGATTATTCATTTTTGTGACTTGCTTTTTTGTCATTTACTGACTTCACCTCTGGCCCATCATTCCCACTTTTTGCTTTTTCTCTGCTCATTAGTATGTCCAACAGTAGAAGAGAGGAGATGAATTCTAATCATTCACTTTTTCCTCCTTGTCGGCTGCTAGAGTAGGGAAAGAAACTGTTGGATGATGTAATGCTTGGCATTATAAGGTGGAATTTTATGCACACATCCTTATTTTTCCATTATTAATAACAGTATTCAGATATTTACTATGTGCTAGGTTTTGTGAAATGCATCAATTGCTCTTTTAGGAGCCAGGAAAAATAAGCTTAGTCTTATTTTTTTGCCTTTTAAAATATAGACCCAATCTGAGAAATGTCAGAAGGTTAATTTTTTTTTTTTGCTATTTATTTTATTTATTTATTTATTTTTTATTCTTATGTTAATCCCCATACATTACATCATTAGTTTTAGATGAAGTGTTCCATGATTCATTGTTTGTGCATAACACCCAGTGCTCCATGCAGAATGTGCCCTCCTCAATACCCACCACCAGGCTAACCCATCCTCCCACCCCCTCCCCTCTAGAACCCTCAGTTTGTTTTTCAGAGTCCATCGTCTCTCATGGTTCGTCTACCCCTCCGATTTCCCCTGCAATGTACTTTAATCAACTTAGCAGTGTATATAAATACATCCCTGTAAAAATTCAGGATTTAGGAAAATTCAGGCTTCTCATTTGCTGGATATATCTAAACTCCTTGCTTTGGTATTTATGTCTTCTCCAATCTTATTTCTTTTTTTAAAAAAGATTTATTTATTTATTTATTTGACAGAGAGAGAGAGACACAACAAGAGAGGGAACACAAGCAGGGGGCGTGGGAGAGGGAGAAGCAGGCTTCCCGCCGAGCAGGGAGCCCGATGTGGAGCTCGATCCTAGGACCCTGGGATCAGGACCTGAGCTGAAGGCAGACACTTAACGACTGAGCCACCCAGGCACCCCTCCAATCTTATTTCTGCATTATGTTTCAATTGTAGTTTCCAAAATCTTCCCCAAGAGCATCTTTTGGGCTACACTGCAGTGGTTCCTAATGTATGTGTGCACCTCAGGACATTCATCTAGCCTGGTGTACTCTGTTCCTCATCTCTTTTATGAGCTTCTGCCTTTGAAGCCAAACCAAGCAGCAAGATCTCAAGGAAAGCATCTCTAGGAAACTGCCTTGTTTCTGGCTTGTCTCCCTACTATGAGCTCCTGCAAGGCTTCTCATCTCTATTGCTGACACATCGTCTTGATACATTGTATTTTATCTCGCCTTCTGCCTCTCCTGTCTCACTTACTAGTTTATATCATAATGGTAAAACAAACTGTGACTTACTGAGCACTTTCCTAAAGTCAGACACTGCACTAAAGTTTTGACACACTTTATCTTACTGATTGCTTACAGCTTTAGGAGCTAGGCATTAGAAAGGAAGTAACAGTGGCTCAGAGAGGTTAAGACACTTGCCCTTAGTTTCATTGCTTATGAGTGGTGGAGGCATTGCTTTTTATCATGATTTCTTTTGAGATCAGGTCTCATGTCTCATGTCTTTCTCTAAGGGTTATTGTGAAACATTAGTGAGAAATATCTCATAGCACCAGAATGCACAAAGGGGATCTTCATCATCTGTGGGTAATCACACTATCTCTTAAGGTAGAGATAAAAAGTGCACGAGTGAAGAGGAATAAAAACACCAAGTTGATACTTATTTATTTGCATAATTTAAAAGATCCTTATAAATATATAGCACCCTGATAGCAATTTATTGTTGGAGAAATGATAGAATACTGTAATTTTAAAACTTATTGATATCTATATAATGGTAAGCAGGAAGAGCACATTTTCTAACATGAGGTGGTCACCTAGAGCATCACCCTATTACAGAAAAATTAGTTTTGAAAATTTTAAGCCACTCAATTGATTTTATTGTTTTATTTTCCATTTTCTTACATCCTCAGTGAACTGTTTTGTAATGCCTTTTTTCCCATTGCCTTTCAGATTTTGAGAATGTTCAACTTGAAAGGTATGTTATTTTCTAGTTTTCACTAATATCTGTAACACTTTACCATGATTCAGTTAATGGGGAGTAACTTGTAAAAGGTTGATTGATTATTTAGGAACTGTCTCTGAATTTGAATATACGTCGCTAAATCTAGATTTTTAAAATATAATTGTTATGCTTTCTGATTTTTCAGTTGATATTATTCACTTTGTAAGGTGGAGACCAACTGTAGGAGTAAAATCTGGTCACCACGTGCTGTCTGTAATGCTGATTTTAAAGGTATAGCCACTTTTAAGGTGTCTACTGAAATAACATTTTCCTCTCTTGTAACATAATGGTTTATGACATCTTTCTTTTCTTTGACAGACAACCTAGACTATTTCCAGTGTATCTAATATACGTCTAATAAAAATCTATTCATGTCTCTGTGAGTAGGCACAGCCAAAGCAGGAAGCAGTGCTAAGTATCAGTCTGGTAATAAGGTTCCTAGGGAAAAACTTGACTTGAACAGCAGGGGCTGGGGTTCTCGTCTCTCTTTTGAAATTGGCCAAGCCATTTTTACTGCTGTACTTCAAATCTTGTCAGAAAGTTAATTGCTTAGTTATCTTAACGTGGGTTACTAGCAATCTTTTCACTCTGGGAAGTTTTACATAGTTACAATTAAACTTAAAGTCTCTCAACTTTGTATGTTTGGTCCAGGAGAGGTGTCTTTCTCAAGTGTTTGTTTGCTTAGAACAATGTATCTCTCATTTTTAAATCAACTATAAAAATACAGATAAACTCGATAGGTACTTTTTTGAGGAATTGTTTTTAATGTTAATTATCTTAAGCTGTATTTTATTTCAAGGGATGAAGTTGGATATATTTTAGTTTGATTTTAGGTTGTTCAGTGAGCTGGGGCCCATGTCATCTAGTTATAGGATGGTTTACATGCTTTTACAGTGTTATCTTCTTCCCCTCTCAGGAGACTCCTCCATCTAGAGGAAAAATTGGGGCAGTGAAGACAAGGTTTTCCTTTTCACTCCATCCTCTGCCTTCACTTGGCTGATTTGATCTTGTATGAGCTTTTCAGAACCCTAGCCTCATGGTCCTTTAATCTTCTCCATTTAAAAAATCTTAGAAATCTGTTTATTTTCAGCAGTTTCCACTCAATACTTGAAATTTGCATGTTAACATGGACTACAGAACTGTTCAACTTCAGAGATTTCATGTTTTTGCTATTTATTTCTGCAAAAAAACCTGTTACTTTCCTTCCCTTGGCTGTCAGTTCCTTCCCTGCCTTACTGTTCTCCCATCTTCTAGCCATTTTTAGATTTCACCTGTTTCTATTCAGCCTAGACTCTTCTAGTGACCATATCATGTGCTCTCACTCTTATAAACTTCTCCTATTCCTACTTTGTCAATACATAACCCTGGAGACATACAAATATCTGATTTACTTATACTTGCATTCTAGTCTTATTTTGTGAAACAGAGTTACATATCTTTTTTTTTTTTAAAGATTTTATTCATTTGAGAGAGAGAGTGAGAGAGAGAGAGAGCACACGAATGGGAGGAGAGGCAGAGGGAGAGGGAGAAGCAGACTCCCCGCTGAGCAGGGAGTCCAACTCAGGACTCGATCCCAGGACCCTGGGATCATGACCTGAGCCAGGTGCTGACACTTAACCGACTGAACCACCTAGGCGCCCCCAGAGTCACATATCTTGATAAATTATCTGCAGCCCATGATTTCCAAATAAAGAGGAATATTGGAAAAGGAATGGAGCCTGAAGAAATGGAGAAGGGTGAGTAGTTCAGCTTGATGGGCTTGGGAAGAAATGAAGAAGATTGCTAGAAAGGCAAATTAGACCCAGGTCATTTCAGAGTCTAAAGGTATCATGCTAAGGAGCTTAAACTCCTCCTATAGGTAGTAAGGAATTTTTGGAAAAATTCTAAGTTGATGAATAATATTCTTAGAACTACACTTTTAGAAATAAAATGTCACTGACAGTGTGGGAGATTATTGACATGTGAAGAACAGGTGAAGGATATCAGACTAGTTTGGAGGCTGTTGACATTGTGCAGTCATGAAGCATTATGGCCTGGACTGGCCCGCTGGAATAGGGACGAAGAACTGCTTCTCCTTTACTGTGTTCTTCTGTGAACTAGTATCCTGTGTAACGTTTATAATGGTCTGCAGCTCTATGGGAGACCTTCAGAAAAATCTCTGGGCTCTTTAAATGATGACATGCCACTTGATCTTTCTCATGGAAGACAAATGAGTTTGCCAAACTAGTCTTCCTAGTTAAAGCCTGGTGTGTATTTTTCCATGGATGGAATTATTCTGCATACTGTAACAAGGGGATGTTATATGTAATGCTTGCAAAATTTCTTTGAGAAGTATTTCTTTGTGTAGAAGTGATGGCAGCTTGCTGTTCAATTTCTATCAGAAAACAGAAATGGTATTTCCCCTTAGTACTCCAAATAAGGTAAGACCTTTGAACCTACCTGAAATTAAGAAGGTTATAACTGAATTGTCACCAGGATCATACAGTCTTTGCAGGGATGTAATAAAATCATTTGGAAGTACTTTCTGTTTTTAAGGCAGCCACTGAACTTGACCATAGAGTCTGGCTAGGGGTTGTTAGTATACCTGTCTATTGTCCTTATGACCCCAGTGAGCTAAGCCAGTTGATGGTCCTAGGTAACACTGATTGGGAACTCACAACTTTGAAGAAGGATGGAAGCAGCAAGAATAGAATCAGAATATCCCTTGGCATTGCCTTGAATAGGAAATAAAGGTATAGTATAAGTTCTTTTGGCTTGTCTCCTTTCTATCTTTTGGCATCCTGAAATTTCCAACTTACTGTGAAAAAATATTCTAAGATCTGGACTGAAGAGAAGAGAAATTTTTAATTTTGTCAGATACTGTAATATTTCTTATAGTCAAGTGTTTTTTCCCCCTAATTTAAGATTATTTGTTGTGTGCAGCACTAGAATAAAAGTAGCTAGAACCTTTCAAATGGCAGCCTTGAAAAAGAATAAGAATAAATTGAAATTATATCCTGACTACTCTGTCTCACATTCCTTCCTACATGACCTTACTTTTATATTTTTCTGTCATGTTGAAAATTTTAGGAGGGGGCATAAGTAAGTTTTTGTGTTCAGTTAGTCATCATGGAGCAGAAATCCAATCGTTAATCTTTAACATAGTCTATGAAGTAAATATTCGCTAATTTAGCATAATCTAATTAGAATTAAGTTGATGTTTTACAAGTTTATTCCTTATTACTCTTTTTCTATGTTCTGCTAAGATTTGTGGATGCTTGCTATAGTCTTCCTAGCCTCCTGCTGTGTAGCTTTTGGGTGGCTGGGAATGAGTTTCCATTTGGATCACTGCAGCACAGAATTACCTCCTTTGCTTCATTTATTAGAATCAAAATAAATTTGTGTGAAATCTGTCTCAGTAGTGCAACTGTTAGTCCAGGTGAAAGAAAAAATTTTTATTAATATATTGAGTCACTTGAATTTATATCATGATAGTTATGTAAATACTGACAGAGCATCTTTTAATTTTTGTTTTATTCAATAGCGCTGCCTTGGGTACTTAAATTTTCAACATTTTTATTAGGGACTTGAAATACAAAAAGAAATAATATGATGTCCCTGGTTGTCTACTAGGGGTGATAGTTAATTAGGAATTGGATTTCATTTTTCTAAAAATGAATCTTTGAATATTTCTCTTGATTATCTCTGTATTGCATGACATTAGGCACTTATTCTGTTGTGGAGTTTAGCATGATAGAAATACTGTAACTAATTCTTGCCATGTGGGTTATATGGAAAGTAAGGTAGTCTATCTGAGTAGGGGAAGAGAAGTGAGTTCTGATAGTTTTCAGTATTCCAGAGCTTTCATTCTTTCTCTCTCTCTCTCTCTCTGTTACACACATACACACACACACAACCTATACCCAAATGACCATATATATACTTTTGGCCAAAGCTCTTTCTATTCTAGCATTATCGTTGGGGTGGGAAGGAATATGAACAGGATGTATGTCCTTAATCCCAACAGCAAATCCAATGTAGTCTATATGAAATCTCTGGCACTAAAGAAGTCAAGTTCTGGAAAAAAAGGAAATAGCTGTCAAACTTTCCAGCTTTCAATTAATGAGACAATGGGAATCAGCATGGTTCAGTGGTTAAACTGATCCCAAAGAACACAAACTGTAGTCATAGCTTAGTTTATTTGGGGTTTTGATGTTTTATATTTTTCATTTCAACAATTCTCTGTAGGCCTTTTGCATTTCTGCATGTTTTATGAAGAAGAAGCCACTGTCTGCCTTATCTTAAACTATCTACTTAAGGATGTTTTTATAGCAAACACTCTAAGCAGAAAGTAAGGGCAATGTCTCACTCTGGAGCAAAACACTCTAAGCAGAAAGTAAGGGCAATGTCTCACTCTGGAGCAAAGGGCAGATTGTTTTACTGTTCACCATGGTAAAGATAATGGTCGCCTGTGGGGCAAAGTTCAAGCGGGCTGCCTGCCCATTATAAAAGACTTGGGTTTCCTAAACTCCGTTTCCTTTCTGGTTATGTACCCCACTCTCCGTATAGGTGTCACCCGGCCCATTTTGCAATGATCCCTGGGATTTGAGGCTTAGAGAGCCGGACCGAAACTGGTGATGCTCTGGCTACAGGAAGTGCTGGAGTAACAAAGTGTGCTTTCTTCTGAGTTAAGAGTAGTGTGTTCAAACTGTGCTTGTGAAGTTTTGGCACACTAACTTGTAAGCTTGCAAACAGGGTAAAAATCTGACCTTTCAGTCTTGGCAGATACAAGATATTAGAACTGATTTCCATTTATAGAACCAAATGACCCTGAAATGTGGATTCTCTGTAATTATTAATCAGTGACATGATACTAAATTGTTTCTTTTTTTCTCAAAAGTCATGCAGCATTTTTACTGTGAATATTACAAATATGACAGACACAAGGACAATGATTTGAATGCTGCAGGTAGAAATACTCCCCCAGGGCATATTATAAGATAATTACATACTGATTTTGTTGTTGTCCTTTTAGTTAACTTTTAAGCTCCTCATCTTCCACACAGAGCTCTACTTTATCATTTTCATCCCTTCACAATGGTATTCCTTTTAAGATCTTAGCAGACGAAGCCTAGGAGCATTACAGAAGCTACGTAAGACTATAAATACAGAGTGTTTGCAGGCCAGGTCTCGTTCACAACCCTGTGGGGAATCAAGCAAATGACAGGAGTGTTCTAAATGCAGTGCTTGCAATTTCACTTCCTCGTTCTGTCTTTTCTCTGTTGGGGCTAATATCCATCACCTATTTCAGTGAAGTCCATACTGAAGTGAAACTTTGCTTAGCATTTTACTAAACATCATGAAATTAAAAGAAAAAGTCTGTGTTTTATTTGTTGAATATGTGTGAGTCTGTGTGTGTGTGCGCGTATGTGTGTTTGAGTTATAAATGCACATAAGCTTGGAATTAATTCTTCAAATCTATAATGAACATCTGTTTTCATAAAGAGAGTTCTTGACAGACAGAAGCAGGGAAAATACAATTCTTTTGCTCTTTGTTTTCTTGGCATTATCATTCACTACGGGCTCTTCACTAACATATGTAAGTAAGCCTGTGAATCAGGTAGTGGGCTAAAGCAATTTTTTGTCTTTTTTTAGTTCTGTGCTAATATCAGTTTTTCTTTAGATCATTAACTTATGGAGTGAAGAACCTCTGCCTTATTTATCTTTGAAACTCCACACTAGACCCCATCTGCTCTACAACATAGGAGGGGCTCAGTAAATATTTAGTTATTTGATTAGTGAAGAAATTGGATTCAAAAATAGTAAATGGGCACATTTTCAGTGGAACTATTGTCTAGAAGGAATTAAAGAGAATAGTTTCCTTCAGGCACAATAATGTCTCTCATTTCAAATATCCAGTTGTGTTTTAAAAATAGGCTTTAACAGTCTTCTCTTTTATAAACTTTTCATTCCTTATTATAATTGCTCAAATAAATAATTATAGCAAACACTGAGAACTTATCAAGTGTCAGGTATTGTTCTCAGCTCTCCCCATGTTACACATTTAGCCAGAAAAATCTAATAAAACCATTACTATTATCTTTGTTGTGCAAATGAGGAAATGGGAAGATAGATAACTTCTTAAGGTCACATAACTAGTCAGGACAATACAGAGTCCGAGGAAGATTCTAGGCTGATGTCTTAATACTGCCTCTTAGAGAAGTGTGGATATGCAAGTGCAAATGCTAAAGATGATCCACAATTTGCAGCAACTGCCTAGAAGAGGTTGAAAAGGAACTGAAAGGCACACTCTTGTGAAACTTAATTTTCTGTTGCAGCAAACAAAAATTTGGCTTTAAAAGCATTCTCGTTTCTCTATCATTGGCAAGGATTTATTTTCCAGGCATTCTGGCTGGAATGCATTAAACATGGATACTGGTGGGGAGAAAAAACACACATTGTACTTGGCCCAAGATTGAACTGTATAGAGACCATGCCACATAACAGGTGCTCAATAAATACTTTTTTGATAGACAAAACAATGGCATTAGAATTCTAATATGCTATCTCATTTTAGAATGATCTATAATTCTAGTTTGCAAACTTTCTCACACCCATCACCCCTTTGTAGGAATGTATATCCAGATCTTAGGCTATAATATAGTATTGATTCGGCAGTAAATTTTATGTGTCTTTGTATGGTATTATGGTCAATTAATGGGCTAGCAAGTATTTTTGTGGTGATTTAATTTACTGACCTAGAATAATTCTATATGTGTATAAATATGCAGGCTGAAAAATAAATAGATCAAGATTCAGAAATCCTAGAGCCTGGTGGGAATTTTATAATATTACATACGAAAATTAACTTCCTTATTTTTTTATTATTTTTTAAAAAGATTTTATTTATTTATTTGACACAGAGAGAGAGAGAGAGATAAAGAGCACAAACAGGGGGAGTGGCAGGCAGAGGGAGAGGGAGAAGCAGACTTCCCGCTGAGCGGGGAGCCCGATGCGGGACTCCATCCCAGGACCCTGGGATCATGACCTGAGCTGAAGGCAGACACTTAACTGACTGAGCCACCCATCCCCAAAATTAACTTCTTTAAAATGGAAGTTCTAACTGAGTTTCTGGAGTTTTAGTTTTCATCAATCAGGTAGCCTTCAGAAATTTTTCAGAAGAACAGAATGGCCTTTTAAATTTGTTTTTAAAATTTTAAATAAAAATATAAAATTAATTGATATAAACATATTTTGGATCATCCATAGGACCACTTATAACTACTTACTAAGAGAGGATTTAGCAGTTGGCATTTGCCTTCTCTGAGTTTCTCAACCTCCACACTACTGATATTGTGGATTAGGTGGTTCTTTCCTATGGGCATCTGACTTGTGCATTGTAGGTTGTTTAGCAGAATTCTTGGACTCTGCCTACTAGGTGCTAGTACTCCCTCTTCCCAGTTGACAACCCAAAATGCCTCCAGATGTTGCCAAATATCCCCTGGGGGGCAAAATTGCCCCAATGGACATCTCCCGTGCATTGGTGTCTAAGAACGTGTTTAAGCAGAGTGCTACTTAAAATGTGGGATGATATGAAAATAATAGAGGCAGAACTTAATACATAAATGATGCATTACAGACCAGGTAAGGCCAAATGGCATCACATGAAAATTTAAGGCTTCACAATAGTTTTAATAGAAAAAGTCTTAGAACACTTGAATTATAAGATATCAGAGGATAGTGTGGGCATTCAGAATGAAGATGACAAACCTGTACGGAGGCAGTTCAATACCATATTTACATTTAGTTGCAACATAATAGCATCATCTATCACATTAATTAATGTTAATTTGAATTTTATTACTTTTTAAATTTTGTTTGTATACATTGGTAAATTTGTTTTTGTTGTAGAATTAAAGCTCTAAGCATAAGCTCTAAGCATAAGGAGTTTATACTTAGTTTTGTGTTTATACATATTTAACAAACATAATAATAAAAATAATTTGTCAACACCGGAAATCCTCAAAGAAGACTCTTTTTTCCCATTGAAAGGGATAAGTACATTTCTAAGTTTGAGGAAACACTGGATTTGGGGTATCAGAGGCTGAGTGAAGGGAGGAGCAGTGGGCCAATGGGAGGAGGACATTGTTGAGAAAGATGGGAAAACTCCAGACTTAAGATGCTGGACTTCTGCTGCATCATTTTAATTTTTGCCAAGTACATAGACATAAAAATCAATGTTCTCTTTTTATAACTAGCTCACAGAATCACAGAGACTGCTGAGTTATTTTATAGTTTTCTTTTTGACAAAATTTAAAAAGTTTATAAACACACTTGTGCCTTGTGTAAACTGCCATGTGGAAAGCATGCTATCCAAGTGAGTTAATTTCAGTTTCAATTAAAACTGAAGAGACCTAAGAATCAGGGATAGAATCAGGAACATTTTCAGGTGATTCTGACAACTTATTATGTCACATTGTACAAACAATATATAATCCCTGTGATTTTACAGCAAGTGGAATGGCCTCGCAGGCTGCCAGAATGGGCTGTCTTTACCTGACATTCTCCCATTCACATCATCTATCTCCTCTCACATCACCTTACTCCTCTGTTTGACCCTCTGCTCAAAGAAGCCTTGAGACTCTACTGCTTTATAAACCAAAGGAGCTGGAAAACCCTCCCCCTTCTAACCATGAACTTTTGCCTCTTTTTCCTTTTTTTTTTTTTAATTTTATTATGTTATGTTAGTCACCATACAATACATCATTAGTTTTTGATGTAGTGATCCACGATTCATTGTTTTCATATAACACACAGTGCTCCATGCAGTACGTGCCCTTCTTAATACCCATCACCGGGCTAACCAATCCCCCCTCCCCACTCCCCTCTAAAACCCTGTTTGTTTCTCAGGTCCATAGTCTCTCATGGTTCATCTCTCCCTCCAATTCCCCCCACCCATTTTTCCCTTCCTTCTCTTAATGTCCTCCATGTTATTCCTTAGGTTCCACAAATAAGTGAAACCATATGATAATTGACTCTCTCTGCTTGACTTATTTCACTTAGCGTAATCTCCTCCAGTCCCATCCATGTTGATGTAAAAGTTGGGTATTCATCCTTTCTAATGGCTGAGTAATATTCCATTGTGTATGTGGACCACATCTTCTTTATCCATTCATCTGTTGAAGGGCATCTCGGCTCTTTCCACAGTTTGGCTATTGCGGACATTGCTGCTATGAACATTGGGGTGCATGTGGCCCTTCTTTTCACTACATCTGTGTCTTTGGGGTAAATACCCAGTAGTGCAATTGCTGGGTCATAGGGTAGCTCTATTTTTAAATTTTTGAGGAACCTCCACACTGTTTTCCAAAGTGGCTGTACCAACTTGCATTCCCACCAACAGTGTCAGAGAGTTCCCCTTTCTCCACAACCTCTCCAACATTTGTTGTTTCTTTCCCTGTCCATTTTTGCCATTCTAACTGGTGTAAGGTGGTATCTCAGTGTGGTTTTGATTTGGATTTCCCTGATGGCTAATGATGATGAATGTTTTTTCATGTGTCTGTTAGCCATTTGTATGTCTTCTTCAGAGAAGTGTCTGTTCATCTCTTCTGCCCACTTTTTGACTTGATTATTTGTTTTTTGGGTGTTGAGTTTGAGAAGTTCTTTATAGATTTTGGATACCAGCCCTTTATCTGTAGTGTCATTTGCAAATATCCTCTCCCATTCTGTGGGTTGCCTCTTTGTTTTGTTGACTGTTTCCTTTGCTGTGCAGAAGCTTTTTATCTTGGTGAAGTCCCAAAAGTTCATTTTTGCTTTTGTTTCACTAGCTTTTGGAGATGTATCTTGAAAGAAGTTGCTGTGGCCGATGTCAAAGAGGTTACTGCTTATGTTCTCCTCTAGGATTTTGATGGATTCCTGTCTCACATTGAGGTCTTTCATCCACTTTGAGTTTATCTTTGTGAATGGTGTTAGAGAATGGTCGAGTTTCATTCTTCTGCATGTGGCTGTCCAATTTTCCCAGCACCATTTATTGAAGAGACTGTCTTTTTTCCATTGCATGTTTTTTCCTGCTTTGTCAAAGATTATTTGACCATGGAGTTGAGGGTCCATATCTGGGTTCTCTATTCTGTTCCATTGGTCTGTATGTCTGTTTTTGTGCCAGTACCATGCTGTCTTGGTGATCACTGCTTTGTAATATAGCTTGAAATTGGGCAACGTGATGCCCCCAGCTTTGTTTTTCTTTTTCAACATCTCCTTGGCGATTCAGGGTCTTTTCTGATTCCATACATATTTTAGGATTGTTTGTTCCAGCACTTTGAAAAATGTCATTGGAATTTTGATCGGGATGGCATTGAAGATATAGATTGCTCTGGGTAGCATAGACATTTTAACAATGTTTATTCTTCCGATCCATGAGCATGGAATATTTTTCCATCTTTTTGTGTCTTCTTCAATTTCTTTCATGAGTGTTTTGTAGTTCCTAGAGTATAGATCCTTTACCTCTTTGGTTAGGTTTATTCCTTACCATAAGAGGTATCTTATGGTTTTTGGTGCTATTGTAAATGGAATCGTTTCTTTAATTTCTCTTTCAACAGTTGCGTTGTTAGTGTATAAGAAAGCAACTGATTTCTATACATTGATTTTGTATCCTGCCACATTACTGAATTGCTGGATGAGTTCTAGTAATTTGGGGGTGGAGTCTTTGGGTTTTCCACATAAAGTATCATGTTGTCTGCGAAAAGAGAGAGTTTGACTTCTTCTTTGCCGATTTGAATACCTTTTATTTCTTTTTGTTGTCTGATTGCTGTTGCTAGGACTTCTAGTACTATGTTGAACAACAGTGGTGAGAGTGGGCACCCTTGACATGTTCCTGATCTTAAAGGAAAGGCTCTCAGCTTTTCCCCATTGAGGATGATATTCACTGTGGGTTTTTCATAGATGGATTTTATGAGCTTGAGTAATGTTCCCTCTATCCCTATACTCTGGAAAGTTTTAATCAGGAAAGGATGTTGTATTTTGTCAAATGCTTTTTCTGCATCAATTGAGAGGACCATATGGTTCTTCTCCCTCCTCTTATTAATGTGTTCTATCACATTGATTGATTTGTGAATGTTGAACCACCCTTGCATCCCGGCGATAAATCCCACTTGGTCGTGGTGGATGATCCTTTTAGTGTATTGTTGGATCCTATTAGCTAGGATTTTGGAATCCATATTCATCAGGGATATCGGTCTGAAATTCTCCTTTTTGATGGGGTCTTTGCCTGGTTTGGGGATTAAGGTAATGCTGGCCTCATAGAATGAGTTTGGAAGTTTTCCTTCTGTTTCTATTTTTTGAAACAGCTTCAGCAGAATAGGTATTATTTCTTCTTTGAATGTTTGGTAGAATTCCCCAGGGAATCCATCAGGCCCTGGACTTTTGTTTTTTGGGAGGTTTTTGATCACTGCTTCAATCTCGTTACTGGTTATTGGCCTATTCAGGTTGTCAATTTCTTCCTGTTTCAGTCTTGGCAGCTTAGGTTTCCAGGAAGGCCTCCATTTCATCCAGATTGCTCAGTTTATTGGCATATAGTTGTTGATAATAATTTCTAATAATTGTTTCTATTTCCTTGGTGTTGGTCATGATCTCTCCCCTTTCATTCATAATTTTATTAATTTGGGTCCTTTCTCTCTTCTTTTGGATAAGTCTGGCCAGTGGTTTATCAAACTTATTAATTCTTTCAAAGAACCAACTTCTAGTTTCATTGATCTGATCTACTGTGTTTCTGGTTTCTAATTCATTGATTTCTGCTCTAAGTTTAATTATTTCTCTTCTAATGCATGGCTTAGGCGTCGTTTGGGCTTTTTCTCTAGTTCTTTAAAGTGTAGAGTTAGTTGGTGAATTCGGGATTTTTCTATTTTTTTGAGTGAGGCTTGGATGGCTATATATTTCCCCCTTAGGACCTCCTTTGCAGTATCCCATAGGTTTTGGACTGATGTGTTTTCGTTCTCATTGATTTCCATAAATTGTTTAAGTTCTTCTTTGATTTCTTGGTTGACCCAAACATTCTTGAGCAGAGTGGTCTTTAGCTTCCAAGTGTTTGAATTTCTGCCAAATTTTTTCTTGTGATTGAGTTCCAGTTTTAGAGCATTGTGGTCTGAGAATATGCAGGGAATAATCTCAATCTTTTGGTATCGGTTTCAGACCTGATTTGTGACCCAGTATGTGGTCTATTCTGGAGAAAGTTCCATGTGCGCTCAAGAAGAATGAGTGTTCTGTTGTTTTAGGGTGGAATGTTCTGTAAATATCTATGAGGTCCATCTGGTCCAATGTATCATTCAAAGCTCTTGTTTCCTTGTTGATTTTCTGCTTAGATGATCTGTCCATTGCTGAGAGTGGAGTATTGAGGTCTCCTACAATTAACGTATTGTTATCAATATGACTCTTTATTTTGTTGAACAGTTGGCTTATGGCTGCTCCCATGTTGGGGGCATAGATATTTACAATTGTTAGATCTTCCTGTTGGATAGACCCTTTAAGAATGATATAGTGTCCTTCTGTGTCTCTTATTACAGACTTTAGTTTAAAATCTAATTTGTCTGATATAAGAATTGCTACCCCAGCTTTCTTTTGAGTCGGCTGGCATGGAAGATGGATCTCCATCCCTTCACTTTCAGTCTGGATGTATCTTTAGGTTCAAAATGAGTCTCTTGTAGACAGCATATGGATGGGTCCTGTCTTTTTATCCAGTTTGCAACCCTGTGCCGTTTCATGGGAGCGTTTAGGCCATTCACGTTGAGGGTGATTATTGAAAGATGTGAATTAATTGTCATCATGTTGCCTGTGAAGATGTTGTTTTTATAGATTGTCCCTGTAAGTTTCTGTTGTAGATCACTCTTGGGGTCTTTCTCCTTTTATAGAACCCCCCTTAATATTTCTTGCAGGGCTGGCTTAGTGGTCACATATTCTTTCAACTTCTGCCGGTCGTGGAAGCTCTGCATCTCTCCATCCGTTCTAAATGAAAGCCTTGCTGGATAAAGTATTCTTGGCTGCATGTTCTTCTCATTTAGTACCCTGAATATGTCTTGCCAGGCCTTTCTGGCTTGCCAGGTCTCTGTGGATAGGTCTGACGTTATTCTGATGTTCCTCCCTCTGTACGTAAGGAATCTCTTCCCCCTAACTGCCCTTAAAATGGTTTCCTTGGTTCTAAGATTTGCAAGTTTTACTATTACATGCCGGGGTGTTGGCCTGTTTTCCTTGATCTTAGGAGGGGTCCTCTCTGCCTCTAGGACTCGAATGTTTGTTCATTCCCCAGATTAGGGAAGTTCTCAGCTACGATTTGCTCAAATACATCTTCTAGCCCTCTCTCTCCACTCCCTCCGGGATTCCAATGATTCTGACATTGGAACGCCTCATGGTGTCACTTATTTCTCTGATTCTATTTTCATGGATTCTGAGTTGTTTTTCCCTGGCCTCCTCTTTTCCCTTTTTATCTATTATACTGTCTTCCAGATCGCTTATTCTCTTTTCTGTCTCAGTTACCCTAGCTGTTAGATTATCTAGATTGGATTGGATCTCACTGATAGCATTTTTAAGTTCTGCCAATTCCCCTTTTATTTCTGCCCTTAGAGACTCTATGTTGCCATTAATTGATTTCTCCATTCTAGCCATTATCTTCACAGTTGCTAGCCTGAATTCCATCTCCAACATCTTGGTTATATCTGCATCCATTTGTAAATCTGCAGCATAAGTCATAATCTCTGAGTCTTTTCTGTTTTGGGGGCTCCTCCTCCTAGTCATTCTGTTGATGGGTGTTTGAGGGAATGTATAGAGTCCAAATTATTGAGCAGAACCCAAGCAAGATGCACCTGTTTTCTTGGGACCTTAGGGTTGCTGGCCTCTTGTTTTCCCAGCCTGTCTTCTGCGGGAGGGGCCTGCCGCGCTGTTACTCAGGCAACCCTGTTTGGGCGGAGTTGCCCTGTGCCCCTGTGGCGGGGGATGGGCTCAGCAGAATCAGTCTTTGGGGCTTTTGTTCTCTGGCGCCTTTCCCTGGTGGCTTTCCACATCTCTTCCGTGAGTCAGAGCAGAAGAGACTGTTTCCAACCCTCTGCCTCAGAGCAGAGAGACCTCAGTCTGTTCTTCAGTGAGCTCTCCAGGCCACACTGTCTCCGTTTCTGTCCCTGCTGCTATAAACTGCAGCGTCCTGGGTTGTGCGCCCCTCCCTGGTGCCCCTAGTCCTGCCTCCAGGTCTGGGCTCGTCTCTGCCCTTTGTGCTTCTAAAACCTCCAGCTGCTCCCAGCTTCCTGACTCTGCCGCTAGGGGTCCTGTCCCGGGGACTGCAGTTCGCATGCACGCGACTCCGCCGCTCGGGGTTTCCACCCCAGAGGTTTCAGTTTACCAGCGGGACCCCAGCACACCGGGTTTCTGTCTCGGAGGCTGCAGTTCATGTGCGCGCGACCGTCGCTCACGGACTCTGTCCGGCGCCTGCGGTTTGCAGGCGCACGACTCCGCCGGTCTGGTCCTCCACCCCCGGGGCTGCCCTAAAGTCCTTTCCCGACGCTACCGGTCTGCGAGTCTGTGCCCCGTTGGCAGCACGCGAGGCTGTCACTCACCAGCGGTGTAGGATCCCCAATGTCCAGGCACCCTCCTGCCGCCGTTTATCCTCCGATATCTGCCCGCAGAATCACGGATCTCCACTTCGTACCTCAAAACCAACTGCCTGCGATATTCTGTTTGTAGAGATCCAGATCTTCTTACATCTCAGGCTGGTTTCGTGGGTGCTCAGAGTGGTCTGGTAGATATCCAGCTCAATTCCGGGGACCAGTGGAAATAGGGTCCCCTACTCCTCCACCATCTTTCCCCCCTCCTGCCTCTTTTTCCTTTTATTCTTGTCCCTTGAAGGGTGTTTTGGAGTGATGGTCAGTAAAGTAAAAGCCTGAAATTGATCATAACTGGTCATGGTTTCACTGGTTAAAGTGGAAGAGCCTGACCCTTCCTGCTGAACCCGTTTTTCTCCATTCCTAGAATGGAAAGATCCCTAGAATAATTGATTCTTCCAGCTCAAGGATGGCTGGAGATTATATTCTGCCCTGGGCTCCAGGGCAAGGAAATGGGGAAAAGTAATTGGAACACATTTCCTAGCTTTCTGGAAGGAAGGTACTTCCTTTTAACCTATGCAACATGGAGATAGATGACTGGCCCTTCTTCCTGGCTAGATAGCCAGGCCAGAGACTCTCGGTTTTGATATAAGCTCTGATCGATCAACACTGGTTTGAAGATTAAAAAGAAAAACCCCTGGAAGAGAGAGAAGGGGCTTTCTAGTGAGAAAGTTTGAAGAGTATTTGCTGTGAATTGGGAACCTTGTTCTTTGCCATTTATGGGGAAGTGGGACTTCAAATGTATCATGTGTCTCCATGGAATTTGGGGCCATTTGAAGATTTGTGCTTTATTGCATTTCTAAAAAGACAAAATAAAAATCCAAGCAGTAAATTAGATAAAAAATTCACTATGTCATTAAGATGACCCTCTGCTAATTAGGATCTTTCTTCAAAAGTTAGATAATTCAGGTTACATTTTAGAGAAACGTTTTGGAAATAAACATTCCTTTGTTCTTAATATGATATAATTATCACAGCCTTAATTTTAAAAAGACAGTTTTTGCAGGAAGTTTTATCTGTCACTGTGTAAGTTCTAATTTGCAGCATTTATGCTTTGAGGTCCTGATATTTGGAAAGAGAAATCCTTCAAATTGCTGTGATTTTGGAATCAGACCTCTCACTCTTTTAAGTGAGCAGTATCATTTGATAGAATAATGTAAGTGGCTGTTTTATAATGTCATACTCAGCAAGATAAGTAAAAATGTAGGCCTGGTTTCTGGCAAGCACAGCTGTCTTACAAACTGCCAACACATTTGAGTGGGTGTAGCTCATAATGAGCTTATTAAAGATATAGGAAGAACCCCAAAGAAACAGGAATAGAGACTTGAACCTCCCAAAAGTTTGTAATTGAATACAATTGTTTGGATGTCTTCCTGATTATCTTTGTAAAAGGAAACAAGGTTTGATTTCTTTTAAAAGTCCACTCTTCTGGGAGATGCGCGAATGTGCTTTATACATTGACATATTTTTCAGAACTCTAAATTGCTAAAACCAAGTTTATCTGAAATTTTATGAAACAAATGCTCTCTTGATTATTTTATTTATTGTTTCTTGAACTTGCATATATATTATCAGGGAGTAGGCTCTCACGGTTATTTTGAAATTGCATTTTTAAATTCACTTACATTATGAGTAAAACTGGTTCTGTACGGATAAGAAAAAACTTAAATGATGCACAAATTACTCCTTTGAAAACCATTATTTTGTATTTTGAAAAGATACGAAATGGGATACTTTCAGATATGTACATTACAAGGTACTTATTATTCTTCATTGTTGAGAAAGAATGCTTTCCTAAGAAGATAACGCTGATGACTCTGGGTACTGAAAGCTGGGATTTCAGGTATTAGAGGAAAAAAAAATACTTTTCAAACCTTTGATCTGGAATAAAGAGCTATCTGAATGAAGCAGAGAATGATCAATCACAGAGAATCTAGACTCCCCCTCCTCCATAGTTGGTTCTGGAGCACTTAAAGACATTTTCTTTTTCATTGCTACTGATATTCTTAAGCATATTTTCCAAATACAAACTAAAGTGCCTTGCTGTTATACTCTCTCTATATATATCTATACACCAGAGAGGAATACCTAAGAAATGTGGAAATACATTCCATAGCTGAGTTGTGAGACATACACTTCCTTTCCCTTCTATTCCTCTGCATTTTTTTTTCCTTTCTCCTTATTTTGGGGAGATTTCTTTTCCATCAGTAATAGAATTAGTTTTGTGTGTAAAGGAGGGCACACAGTGCCTCCAATGCTAATGGAGTTTAATTTCTAGCTGAAACATTTCTCATGAATGCTTAAAACATTAAAGAGAGGGGCGCCTGGGTGGCTCAGTCGTTAAGCATCTGCCTTCGGCTCAGGTCATGATCCCAGGGTCCTGGGATCGAGTCCCACATCGGGCTCCCTGCTCGGCAGGAAGCCTGCTTCTCCCTCTCCCACTCCCCCTGCTTGTGTTCCTGCTCTCGCTATCTCTCTGTCAAATAAATAAATAAAATCTTTAAAAAAAAAAAAATTAAAGAGATATCTAAATAATTTCAGCCAGAGAGGGAGTTACATCTTTCATGAACTTGGCATTCATTCATTCAACAACTATTTTCTGTATGCCTGTGATGTGCAGGGCACATTGCTCAAATCCATATATTAATTGGAAATTGTCCATGCCTTCCTGTAGGAGGAATAAATAATTCATTCAAATTAGAATTATGTAAAAATATCATAAACCTATTTGTAGAGCCAAGAATTCTCCCTGGAAGATCCATGGTACTTGAGCTGGATCTAATATACAAAAAACCATCTTACCATGTAAGAATAAAAGAAAGGACATCCCAAGAAGAAAGAAGAGTGAGTTCAAATGCAGAGAGGTAGTATTTTGGGAAATACCAAGAAGTGTGGTAGATGATATATTTAAACTTTTTTTCAGCTCAAGGCGCAGCTTATCACTGACTTTCTCCACTCTTACCAAACCATCTTTATCCTATTATAGCCTGCTTGTCCCAGTTCTCTCTAGTCACCCCAGATTGAAGACCTGGTACAGTTTTGCCCAGCCCTTGGGCCATTCCTGACTAAAGTAAAAAGCTTTATCGACTACGTTGGTCCCAGGAACAGGTAAGTCTGGAATCAGTCCTGTTAATGTAGATCTAGGGCAGCTAGGCCAAGATGAGCCCTGTTGATCAGGAGGGCCCTGAGCTACAGAGCACCTCTACCCTCTTCTTTGGTCCCTTGTGCTGAACTTCAGTCCATGGGGTTACTAACATTCTGTGGTCCTCTGGCCAGGAGGCCTGTTTGTAGCATCCTTGTTTCTGGATGGCCTACTATTTTGAAGAGGTTGATTTTTCTGTAAGGACAGCACAACTGCTCAGGTAAAGGTGTGGGTCCCGCTAGTTGTTCTCCACCCAATGTGCATTTTCCCCTGAAGTAAACTTCTTTTGATGTTGAGCCTTGACAGAACCAAGATTGATGCAGCTTCATCATTTTGATACTGACATTGTCTATCAGCATCTCTTCCCTCTGCTTGGAGACCAGTTCCGGATTTGGCCAGCTTCTCAGTGAAACAATTAGGCTATTTGGATAAAAGTGACAAACTTATTTAAGCTAGTTGTAAGAATGAAATGAAGATATATTTATCAGAAGAATACAGCTTTATCTCACACATAGACAAAAAGCTATAGGACCAGGTCTCAGAAAAAGCAGTTTTGTGGCTAGAGGCAGGAGAACAGATGACATGTTTGTTCAAGATATCACCATAATTGGAATGAATCAGGTACACATCTTTTTTACCCTTGCAATCCTGAGCTCAATTCCTTAGAGAGTAAAATTCTTGAGAGTTATTTTGTGTGTTGATTGGCCTAGATTGGTCTATGTCTTTCCCTTCCCTTTGGCCAGATTAAGGCATGTTCCCTCCCCCCCCCCCCCCCCGCCCTCGCTTTTTAAAAAAAGGTTATTTTAGAGAGAGAGAGAGTGCATGAGCTGGGGCAGAAGGAGAGGGAGAGGGAGAAAGAGAATCTCAAGCAGACTCCATGCTGAGTGTGAGCCCAACCTGGGGTTCGATCTCATGACCCTGAGATCATGCACCTGAGAGGAAAGAGTCCGACACTCAACCGACTGAACTACCCAGGCTCCCTGAGGCAGGTCCCCTTAACTGACATCCCACAAAATCACACACAATGGGAAGAAAATAACCCTCCAAACAAAATAGTAGTGCTGCATACCAAAGAAGTTGGAATGGATACTGGCCAAGCAAAGCCAAGACTATCAACTGTACTTGGCCTCTCTGTTTGTCTCTGGTCCAAGTTATCATTTCCTCCTCACTGGCCAATGTTATTTGGGTGCATTATACATTGAGGCCAACCCCCCTGATTTATATCAATTTTGGAATCTCTAACATTACTTTCTATTTTATGAGGTCTCTTTTTGGAGGATTCTCTTGGTCAGACTTGGGTTGGTTGCCCAACATAATCAGAATCCAAAATTCTGTAGCCAAGGCACCACACTTTATTTCTTAGACTTGAGAGGAACAATAAGATATATTTATCTACAGGTACAAAACTGCAATCAGGTTTTAAAAGTCTTAATATCTTAAACACAATATTAAGATTTCCTAAGTTTCTAAATTTAGATTGGGTTAAAATTAATTATAAATAATTTTGGTAATGTTTACTGAAGCCTGGAAAATGATGAGAGTAATTTTAATACAAGTAATATCTGTGACTATTGTAGTTCAATATTTTTTGTAACCATGAATTATTAATAAGATTTGATATTTCTTATTGACTTTAAAATTCAATCCATATTTTTTGGCGTCTGGGTGGCTCAGTCGGTTAAGCATCCAACTCTGTTTTCGGCTCAGGTTATGGTCTCAGGGTTGTGAGATCCAGCCCCACAATAGGTTCTGCACTCAGCAGGGAGTCTGCTTGAGATTCTCCCCCTCTTCCTCTGCCCCTCCCCCTGCTCTCTCTCTCACTCTTTCTAAAAAAAAAAAAAAACTTTAAAATTTAGTACATATTTTAAAAAATTCTCTCTTGGGCGCCTGGGTGGCTCAGTTGGTTAAGCGACTGCCTTCGGCTCAGGTCATGATCCTGGAGTCCCGGGATCGAGTCCCGCATCGGGCTCCCTGCTTGGCGGGGAGTCTGCTTCTCCCTCTGACCTTCCTCCCTCTCATGCTCTCTGTCTCTCATTCTCTCTCTCTCAAAAAAAAAAAAAAAAAAAAAAAAATTCTCTCTTAAACAATGATATTGTAACAGTTTCAATGAAGCAGTCCTTGTTAAACAAGAGAACTGCCCTAATGCAGTTCTCACTCTTCTCAACCTGATCAGCCATGAATTTATTTATTCTTTGATTTCACTTGAACAAAAGATGACTGGTTAACATATTAGGACAAGATATTTAAAGACATTTTCAATTAAAATAGTCAAATGATTCTCTGACTCTTTAATATATTGTTTGGCTATATTTTCATCCATTGTGAAGAGCATCTTGCTACACATATGAGAGTACTCAACTCGATAAGTTATAGCCAATTCTGTCACTTAATTTGGTTCAAATGTGATGCTGATTAGGTCCAAATGATTGATTTTAACATTATGTAAACCAGGCATTTTTGCAGAGACCTTATTTTGCCTTTGATCATTCTCCAATTATATATTCCTCTCAACCATTTTCTAGGTTCTAATATGTACTCCCCACCACAAGAGAGAATGAGCATTAGATGATGAGCAGCTCAGTATAACCCACAACCGTAACTTAAAGTTTTTTTTTCCCCCTCCAATGGTAGTCCTGCCATATCATTTCAGCTGTTGGACTGTGACACACAAGTGGGATGGTAGACCTGCCAGATGATAAGAACCCTAATAAAAAGTCATAATAATGACAAAAATACATTTTCAATTTCTTTTTTTATGTTAACTATTATTTGCAACAGTAGTCATCTGGTTTTTTACCAGACCTCAGTTTCCTCTGCAGTATTTCAGAAATACTCCATGAGAACAAGAAAAAATACTGAACTGTCTTGGGTTAAAGGACAGTGCACATACCGTTGTAGGGAGGTAGGAAGTGAAAGAGGCCCCCAATTTTAAATATAATAATTTTTATGACTCTACTTCTTAGAAAGCAATGGAACATTCTTAATTTGGGTTCAGCTCCATTGCTTTCAATGAAGAACTCTTAATATAAATGTACTGGATCAATCTGGATTTAGTTGAAAGTGATACAGTAATATGGAGAATATTTCTGTCAAATCTTTGCTGCCAGTGAATCAGCTCAGAATAGAATGCAGTATTGATTTTAATAAAAAAGTTATTAAGTGCATAGTGTGATATATAAAAGTTTACTTTTTGAAAAATATTAATGTATCCAAGCAACAAAAATACTAATATTTGAAATTATTGAAAGATCTATATTAGGAAGTACTTCAACATATGGCTTACTGAAAAACACGACTCTCTTGCCATGAGGCATAGTATGGGGATGTGTTATCACAGAAAGAAAGAAATCTAAGATTGTCAAGAAAGCAATAGATTCAAGGAAAGTCCTTATGAAATCTACAAATCCATATTAAATGCATATTATAGCTGAACATTGTGTTAACATGCTCAGATAATGAGTTTTAAACAGTAGGGATGGGGACAAAATAGAATATATCACGGATTTCTCAAATAACTCTCCTAGAGGATTATATTAGTACCTGAAGGTAGGTGGCACCTAAGGGTTTTGAAACAGTTACCACCTCACCCCACCCACTTGTTATTTTGAGATCTTCGAAGTCTAGCTGGATCAATCTATAAGGCACAGCAAGAGCTAACATTTTTTTTTAAAGAGTTAGAGCGAGGGCTGGATATCCATGTAGCCAAACTATACATAACCTTAGAGCTCCACATGTGACTCCTGCAACCCTTCCTAGTGACATAGCCTCTACAACTAAACACTTCAAAATAAACACCACCCTTGCCATTACCCATCTACACAAGGATATACGAAGTTCAGAGGGCAACTGTAGGCCATGCTACCAACCCTGAGCCAGTCTGTTGGCAATCACCTAAAATCAGCAGTCATGGAAGCCGAAGTTTTATAAAGTGAATGATAAATGGAAGACTACAACTTACTATGAAAGAATATTTTCTTTTATCTAAAGTTTAACTCTTTAATATGCCTCCCAAAGATTGCTTATTCAAGATACTGCATAAAAAAACTCTAGCAAAAACTGTAGACACTTTGGAAATGTTTTGCTAACACTAAAGACAGGAAAAAAAAAAACCCACATATTTTGGAAAAGAATTTGGAACTATATTCCTGTATGTTACTTTCAACTTCTTGAGTGTGAGTAATATGAACCAGTAGTGATAATGTGAAAAATGTAGAATGAAAGATAATCCAAATGAGCTCATATATTATACATGTAATAAATCCTCCACTCTGAAAATGAAAAAAAGAGGTTTTTACATTTATGAATATTAAAAAAATCAGGATTCCTCCCTCCAGGGTAAATTCTAAATTCATATTTAAAGGCTATGAATTTGAATAAATTCAAGGTTTTTATTTTTTTAATTTATTTTTTTAAAAGATTTTATTTACTTGACAAAGAGAGACACAGCAAGCGAGGGAACACAAGCAGGGGGAGGGAGAGAGGGAGAAGCAGGCTTCCCACTGAGCAGGGAGCCAGATACGGGACTTGATCCCAGGACCCTGGGATCATGACCTGAGCCGAAGGCAGACGCTTAACGACTGAGCCACCCAGGCGCCCTAAATTCAAGGTTTTTAGTTAGCTAGGAGTGTCTTGATTTGCCCTCAACTTACAGATGTGGAATAAAATCAAGCATAAGATGGCATAGTATAATCATTACTAATTATGATGGTTAAGGAAGAATTCAGGAAAATGTTGAAAATTGAGCTGACCCTTAGAGAATTCAGGAATTGAATTAGAAAAGAAATAAAGGTGATGGGGGAGTATGTTGACGTATTTTCTGAGATCTTTTTTGTACATTTGTGAAAAACTTTTGTTTTAGTTAACTGGGTTTTGAGTTGAGTGTATCTATAGTCACAAGGGTGGATGAAAATAATGTACAAATTTGCCAAACAGCCAATTGTAATTTTCTTTTAATTCAATATAATTAACATGCAGGGTTATATTAGTTATGTGTGTACTATACAACAATTCAACAATTCTATACATTACTCAGTGCTTTTGAAGATGAATGTACTCTTAATATACTTCAACTCTTTCACACATTTCCACATCCACCCACCCTCTCACAACCACAAGTTTGTTCTCTATATTTAAGTTTATTTTTTGTTTTTCTTTTTTCTCTTGTTCATTTATTTCTTTAGATATAATTTTTAATTTTTATTTTAATTCCAATTAATTAACATACAGTGATAGATTAGTTTCAGGTGTACCTAGTGATTCAACACTTCCATACCTCCCCTGGTGTTCATCATGACAAGTGCACTCCTTAATCCCCATCACCTGTTTCATCCATCCCCCATCCACCTCTTCTCTGGTGACCATCAGTTTGTTGTTTGTTCTCTATAGTTAAGAGTCTGTTTCTTGGTTTCTCTCTCTTTTCCCTCTGCTCATTTGTTTTTTTTTCTTAAATTCCACATATGACTGAAATTATATGGCATTTGTCTTTCTCTGACTGATTTTCTTAGCATTATACTCTCTAGCTCCATTCATGTTATTGCAAATGGCAAGATCTCATTATTTTTTATGGCTGAATAGTATTCTGATGTACACATACCATTTCTTTATCCATTCATTTATGGATGGACACTAGGGTTGCTTCCATATCTTGGATATTGTAGATAATGCTGCTATAAACATAGTAGTGCATGTAAATTTTTGAATTAATGTTTTCATTTTCTTTGGGTAGATACCAATAGTGGAATTACTACATCATATGGTAATTCTTTTTTAATTTTTTGAGCAAACTCCATACTGTTTCTCACAGTGACTGTACCACTTTGCATTCCCACCTAGAGTGCACGAAGGTTCCTTTTTTCCCAAATCCTCACCGACACTTGTTGTTTCTTGTGTTTTGATTTTAGTCATTCTGACAGGTAGGGGGTGATATATCACTGTGGCATTTATTTGCATTTCTCTGTTAATGAGTGACGCTGAGCATCTTTTCATGTTTGTTGGCCATCTGTATGTCTTCTTTGGAAAAATGTCTTTTCATATCCTCTGCCCATTTCTTAATTGGATTCTTTGTGTTTTTGGCATTGAGTTATACAAGTTCTTTGTATATTTTGGATATTAACTCCTTATCAGATATATCACTTGCAAATATCTTCTCTATTCAGTAGGTGGTCTTTTTGTTTTGTTGATGGTTTCCTTCCCTGTGCAGAAACTTTTATTTTGGTGTAGTCCCAATGATTTAATTTTGCTTTTGTTTCCCTTGCCAAAAGGGACATATCTAGAAAAATGTTTCAACTGCTTATGTCAAAGAAATTACTGCCTATGTTTTCTTCTAGGAACTTTATGCTTTAAGGTCTCATATTTACGTTTCTAATCCATTTTGAGGGTTTTTTTTTGTGTGTGTGTATTGTATAAGAAAGTGGCCCAGGTTCTTTCTTTTTTTGTTTTTGCATGTTGCTGTCCGGTTTTCTTAACACCATTTGTGATTTTTCCCCCCTCCCGCATTGGATATTCATTCCTATTTTGTCGAAAGTTAATTGACCATATAATTGTTTGCTTTGTTCTTCTTTCTCAAAATTGCTTTGGCTATTCAGGGCCTTCTGTGGTTCCATACAAAATTTAGTACCATTTGTTCTACTTTTGTGAAAAATGCTGTTGGTATTTTGTTAGGGATTGCATTATAACTGTGGATTGCTTTGAGTAATATAGACTTTTTAACATCTGTTCTCCCAATCCATTGGCATGGAATATCTTTCCATTTGTTTCTGTCATCTTAAGTTTCTTTCATCAGTGTTTTACAGTTTTCAGAGTACATGTCTTTCACTCTATTCCTAGGTATTTTATTCTTTCTGGTGCAACTGTAAATGGGACTGTTTTCTTGGTATCTCTTTCTGCTATTTCATTATTAGTATATAGAAATGAAATTCAACAGATTTCTGTAGATTAATTTTTTATTCTGTGACTTTACTTAATTCATTTACCAGCTCTAGTAATTTTTTGGTGGAGTCTTTAGGGTTTTCTACATATAGTGTAATATAATCTGCAAATAGTGAAACTTTTAGTTCTTCCTTACCAATTTGGATGCCTTTTATTTCTTTTTGTTGTCTGATTGCTGTGACTAGGACTTCCAGTACTATGTTGAATCAAAGTGGTGAGAGTGGACATCCTTGTCTTATTCCTGATGTTAGAGGAATAGCTCAGTTTTTTACGATTGAGTCTAATGTTAGCTGTGGGTTTTTTATATAAGGCCCTTATTATATTGAAGTATGTTCTCTCTAAACCTACTTTATTGAGGGTTTTTATGAGTGGGTGTTGTATTTTGTCAAACGGTTTTTCTACATCTCTTAAACTGATCATGTGGTTTTTATCCTTTCTCCTGTAAATGTAATGTATCACATTGATTGATTTGTGAATACTGAACCACCCTTATGTCCCTGGAATAAATCCCACTTGATTGTGGTAAATGAGTTTTTAAAATGTATTGTTAGATTCAGTTTGCTAATATTTTGTTGAGGATTTTTGCATCTGTGTTCATCAGAGATATTGTCCTATAGTTCTCTCTCTCTCTCTCTCTTTTTTTTTTTTTTTTTTTTTTTGGTGTCTGGTTTTGGTATCAGGGCAATGCTGGGCTCATAGTATGAATTTGGATGTTTTCCTTCATCTTCTATTTATTGGAGTAGTTCAAGAAAAATTGGTGTTAACTCTTTACATGTTTGGTAGAATTCAGCTGTGAAGCCATCTGGTCCAGGACTTTTGTCTGTTGGGAATATTTTGATTACTGACTCAATTTCATTGGTCTGTTCAAATTTTATATTTCTTCTCGATTCAGTTTTGGGAGGTTATATGTTTCTAGGAATTTATTCATTTTTCCTAGGTTGTCCAGTTTGTTGGCACATAATTTTTTATAATATTCTCTTATAATTATATCTGTGGTGTTATTTCTTCTCTTTCATTTCTAATTTTATTTATTTGAGTACCTTTTTATTTTTTGTGAGACTGACTAGAGGTTTGTCAGTTTTGTTGTTCTTCTCAAGAAACCAGTTCCTCATTTTATTGATTTGCTTTATTGTTTTTTTAGTCTCTCTTTCATTTGTTTCAACTTTAATCTTTATTATTTTCTTCCTTCTGCTGGTTTTGAGCTTTGTTTATTCTTCTTTTTCTAGTTCCTTTTGGTATAAAGTTAGGTTGTTTACTTGAGATTTTTCCTGCTTCTTAAAGCTTCCTATAATCTTCCCTCTTAGAACAGCTTTTGCTGCATCCAAATATTTTGGACCATTGTGTTTTCATTTTCATTTGTCTCATTTTTTTTTTAAATTTCTTCTTTGATTTCTTGGTTGACCCATTCATTGTTTAGTAGCATGTTATTTAACCTCCCTGTATTTGTGTTCTTTCCAGATTTTTTCTTGTGTTTGATTTTTAGTTTCATACCATTGTGGTCAGAAAAGATACATGATGTGATTACAACCTTTTTGAATTTGTTGAGACTTGTTTTGTGGCCTAACATGCAGTCTATTCTGGAGAATGTTCCATGTGCACTTTAAAAGAATGTGTATCCTGCTGTTTTGGTATGGAATTGTTCTAAATATATCTGTTATGTCCATCTGGTCCAATGTGTCATTCAAAGCCACTGTTTCCTTATTGATTTTCTGTCTGGATGAAATGTCCATTGATGTAAGTGGGGTGTTAATGTTCCCTAGTATTATTGTATTGCTATCAATTTCTTCCTTTAATGTCTGTAACTTGTCACTTTATGTATTTGGGTGTTCCAATGTTGGGTGCATATTTACAATTATTATATGTTCTTGTTGGAGTGTAACCTTTATGATTATGTAGTTTTCTTCTTTGTGTCTTATTACAGTGTTCATTTTAAAGTCTGTTTTGTCCAGTATAAGTACAGCTGCCTGGCTTTCTTTTTACCTCCATTTGCGTGATGAATGTTTTTCCATCCCTTCACTTTTTTTTTTCCCATCCCTTCACTTTTAATCAGCATGTGTCTTTAAATTTGAAGTAAGTCTCTTGTACGCAGCATATAGATGGGTCTTGCTTTTTTATTCATTCCGTCACCCTGAGTCTTCTGATGGAGCATTTAGTCCATTTATATTCAATGCCATTATTGATTGATACATACTTATTGCCATTTTTTTCTACTTTTTTTTTTTTTTACAGTGTTTTTGTAGTTCTTTTCTCTTCCTTCTCTTGCTTTCTTCCCTTATGGTTTGATGGCTTTCTTTAGAGATATGCTTGGATTCCTTTCTCAATTTTTTGCATGTCTATTAAAGGTTTTTGATTTATGGTTACCATTAGGTGTATATATAACATCCTGTGCATATAGCAGTCTATATGAGGATGATGTATGAACCCATTGTATTTTTTTTTAAGATTTATTTATTTATTTGAGAGAGAGAGAGCAGGGGTGAGGGGGAGAGGGAAAGGTTGAGGGAAAGTAAGTGGACTCCATGCTAAGCACAAAGCCCTATGCAGGGCTCGATCTCATGATCATGAGATCACGACCTGAGCTGAAACCAAGAGTCAGTCGCTTAACTGAGTGAACCACCCAGGTACCCCAAGTCTGAACTCATTCTAAAAGCACTTAATTTTTACTCACCTTCTCACCACATTTTATGTATATGATGTCATACCTTATATCCTTTTATTGTGTGAATCCCTTGACTGATTTTTGTAGACTTAATTGATTTTACTGCTTTTGAGCTTTAATCTGTGCCAGTTTTATAAGTGATTAATGTACTTTTATTATGTTTGAATGTATCTGTGAAATTTTTTCCTTTCTAATTTTCTTACCCCTGATTATGGTCTTTTTTCCACTCAGAGAATTCCCTTTAGTGTTTCTTGTAATGCTGGCTTAATAGTGATGAATTCCTTACTTTTATTTGTCTGGAAAACTCTTTATCCATCCTTCTATTCTGAATGATAGCCTTGCTGGATAGAGTATTTTTTATTGCATTTTTTTTTTCTTTCAGCACTGAATATATCATGCCACTCTCTTCTGGCCTGCAAAGTTCTGCTGATAAATTAGCTGAAGCCTTATGGAGTTTCCCTTGCAGGTAACTGGTTTCTTTTCTCTTGCTGCTTTTAAAATTCTCTTTGTCACTACTTTTTCCTACTTTAATTGTTATGAATCTTGGTATGGACCTCGTTGGGTTGATTTTGTTGAGGTCTCTCTGGGCCTCCTGGATCTAGATGTCTTAGTTTTTTCTCTCGAAATTAGGGAAGTTTCACCTATTATTTCTTCAGATAAATTCTCTGTCTTCTTTTCTCTCTCTCTCCTCTTTCTGGGATTCCTATAGTGAAAATGTTTTTATGCTTGATGATGTCACTGAGTTCCCTTGACCTTATTTATTTATTTATTCTTTGCTGTTTAGATTGGTTGCTTTCTAGTACTCCTTCAGGTCACTGGTCTGTTCTCCTGCTTCCTCTAGTCTATGTATTCCCTCTAGTGTATTTTTTATTTCAGTTATTGAGTTCTTCATCTTTGATTGGTTCTTTTTTACATTTTCTATCTTTTTTATGAAGATCTCTCTGAGGTCCTCCACTCTTTTCTCAATCCCAGTAAGTATCTTTATGACCATTAGTTGGAATCCTCTATCAGGCATATTGCTTATCTCCATTCATTTAGCTGTTTTGGTATGATTCTGTCCTGTTCTTTTACTTGGGACATATTCCTCTATCTCTTCATTTTGTCTAACTCTCTCTGTTTGTTTCTGTTTATCAGGAAAGGCAGCCATGTCTTCTGATCTTGAAACTAATAGCATCATGAAGAAAAGGTCCTCGAATGCCCTGTAGTGTAATGTCCTCTGTTCACCAGAATCTGATGCTTCAGGGGTGTCTTCCATGTGTATTGTGTGGACTCTACTATTGTGGTTGAGCCATGTTTGCCTTCAGTCAGCTGCAATGACTCTCTTTGCCTGTTGTGGGCAGGGATTGGTCTCCATGAGGTTATGCAGCCAGTCTAAGGCCTCCTTGGGCTCATAGTTTGGTCAGACCAGATTCCTGCCCTCAGCCAATGCTGAAACTATGGTCACACTGAACTGCCAGGGGCTTTCCCTGCACTGTCCACTAAGAGGCTTTTTTTGGTAGGTGGGGTCTGCATTCAGACCAGATGTCTGCCCCCAGTCTCTCTTTGTGGGTTGCAGTGACCCTGAACTACTGGCCTCTCTCTTTATGCTGTCCCTTGAGAGGATCCTGCTAGTGGGTGGGGCTGACAGTCAGATTGAATGTTTGTCCCAGCCTATTACAGGGGCTGCAGCTGAAGAACGTATGTGTGATTATCTTCCCTTCTCCCTAGGGTAAGAGACACTTTGAAATTGATGCTGGCCACTGTTGTCAGGGCCGCTTGTAGTATGAGACATGTCAGGTATGGCTTTGGAGGGACTCCTGCTGAATAGGTGGGGCAAGTTGGATGGGGCAGATCCACAGGAGAATGTAGGGGTGGGATATGTGGTGTTAGAATGCTAGGTGGTGAGTTCATAATAGGGTTCCCAACGGTGTTGGGGTATCTAGGTTGGGAACTGGGACAGGGGAAGAGATGGATTTGCCAGCTCTTATTCTTGGAGAAGTTTTCTAAAGATCCCTGCCCCTCTAAGGCATATTCTGAGATTAATAAATGTGTCTCCTTCATGTATACCTCAGGCACTTTTCAAACTGTTGCTCTGTGCTGTGTCTCAGCTGGGTTATTTGTTATACTTGTTCTTTAAAGATGGGGAGTCAGTTTCTTATTTTCTGCAGCCTCTTCTAGAGCTGAGGTCACTGATTTTTAAAGTTCCTGGTATTAAGCCCCTCTGATCGTAAAAACTCATGAAGTTAAGCCACTCTGATTTTTTGATTTTCAAAGCCAGATGTTAGAAGAACTCATCTTCCAGTGCAGGTCCCTTATGTCTGGGGTGCCTGGTGTGGGGTCTGTTCCTCTCCCTTCTCTATTCTTGTGGTATCCCTGCCATTTGTAGTTAGTCTTACAGGTTAATTTGGTTCCCAACTGAGTCCCTGCCCTTCCTACCATTTTTGACGTAGCCCTCTCTATGATTAACTGTGGAGATTCTGTTCTGCCAGTCTTTGGTTTATTCTCTGGGTTAGTTACACTGATGTGGCTATTACGTAGGCGTGTCCATGGGACAAAGTGAGCTTAGGATCCTCCTGCTCCACCATTATCCCAGACTCCCCCGATTGGCACTTTTTTTTTTCTTTTAGAGTCAAATAGGAAGAACAGGGACTACGGACTATCTTTTATATTTTTCGAAGACATCTGGTCACTTTTCTGACTAGGCTATTTGAATAGTCTGCTGAACCTTGACTCATCTCATTAACTAAAGCAGCTTGAAATTTATTATAGGGAAGTTAAGTCACCTCTATAAGTCAAAGATTCTCATAAATTATTTTCATTATGGACTAATGGTCTGTGAAGATTAAAATCTTTCAAAGAGTTGAATGGATTATTTTTGTGTTCTATGGGAAATTAGAAGTTATTTTAAAGCTTTGGCCATTTAGAGGAAATCAGTTCAGTTTCCATCATAGTATCATTTAAGTCATGCCCTGACCGGATGTTTTGTGGGCATCAATGAAGAACAGCATTCTTTCTTTCTTTTTTTCTTTTCTTTTTTTTTTTTGAACAGCATTATTTCTTTACAAGTATTGTGAGTGATGAATATTTCACACTATGGTTTCTTTTCAAGTTTGAGAGGAGGTCAAATTAAGTAATATCCATTTATAACAATTATGATAAACTATGATTTTTTGCCATATTTCCTTCCACATAGCCATTCACTGTGATAAATGCCTTACACACTTTAATTTAGCACTCTTCAGAATTCTGTGAAGAAAATGAGAAAACCAAGGCAGAGAAAGTTTAATAACTCACCAAAAGTAAACAAGAGGCAAGTAAAAAAGTCAGAATTCAAACCTAGACCCATTTGATCAATACCTGCAGTTTTAAAAAAATTTATTTAAATTCAATTTAATTAACATATAGTGTATTATTATTCACAAGTAGAATTTAATGATTCATCAGTTGCATATAACACCCAGTACTCATTCCAGCAAATGCTCTCTTTAATGCCCATCACCCAGTTACCCCATTCCCCCAACCACCTCCCCACCAGCAGCCCTCAGTTTGTTTTCTACAGTTAAGAATCTATTATGGGTGGCGCCTGGGTGGCTCAGTCGTTAAGCGTCTGCCTTCGGCTCAGGTCATGATCCCAGGGTCCTGGGATCGAGCCCCGCATCGGGCTCCCTGCTCTGCGGGAAGCCTGCTTCTCCCTCTCCCACTCCCCCTGCTTGTGTTCTCTCTCTCACTGTGTATCTCTCTCTGTCAAATAAATAAAATCTTTAAAAAAAAAAAAGAATCTATTATGGTTTGTTTCCCTCTCTGTTTTCATCTTACTTCATTTTTCCTTTCCTTCCTCTATGTTCACCTCTTTTGTTTCTTAAATTCCACATATAAGTGAAATCATATGGTATTTGTCTTTCTCTGACTGACTTATTTCACTTAGCTTAATACCCTGTAGTTCCATCCACGTCATTACAAATGGCAAGATTTCATTCTTTTTGATGGCTAATATTCATATATATATATACCACATCTTCTTTATACATTTGGATGAACACTCGCATTTTAATCCCTCCTCAATTAAGTGGGGGTAATTACTTTCCCAACGTTATTGGCGTGTTAACCAGCTGGTTTATTTACAAGTGACAGAACCCAGTTTAAAATAGCTAACTAAAAGAAAAAAAAATGTGTTGGAAGGGTACAGGGATGATCTACAAAACTGCTAAAGAAACCACAGTTGTTTCAGGGGTCATGGATTGGAACCAGGATCTGGAATACAATCAGATCCATTTCTCCCTTGTTTCCTATATTACAGTAGACCCCAAAATTTTACACATACCTTTTTTTATCTTTGCAAAAATTATGTGGATAAGCTGCTATTATTTCTTTTGATAACCATGATAACTAAGACATGATAGGTGAATTGATTTGTCAAAGATGGGTGGCTGATTGGTCACAAGGGCAATATTAGAGCCCAGCCCTACAGACACTTACACCATGTTCTGTTAATCTACTTGTGCCTTAAAATGCCCAGTTGTATCAATGTTAAAGTCTTTTTTATTTTAGTTATATAGGCAGGCCAGTAGAGATATTAATTCTTTTTAAAGAGAAAACCAAATTGATATTTGAGGTTCTCATCTACCTCAGATATTCTTATAAATATTGCCCAATTTAAACCCAGGAAAAAATAGCCTATCAATCTACATCTTATTTAAAGTGTTTGGCACTATACTATCTTGTTAAATGAAAGGTTACCTTTACTAGTAGGATTTAATTTTTCTTTTAAAAACTTCATTAAAATGATTTTCTAACAGATAGCTATTTTAGAATGTAATATTTGATTTGTAGCTGATTTTCAGTAGGAAGAAGGCTCTTTTGATAAAAATTATTCTTTTCTTAAACTTAACCTTATGTTGACCTGATAATAAAATAGAAGTGAAGCTTTGATTAGTTTTATCTTTTGCTATGTAAGTGATTTCAAATGGACAGGTTTTCAAACTAAATGTCTTAGCCACAAGATGGTGTCCTAACATTAGCAACCGATGGGCATAGCTTATAAATGGAATTGACTTTATGTGGCAAAGATGATTATCAAGTTGAAAATGCCAAGTGTCTGTGCAAAGACGTAATTACTCGTTAGCCTGTACTCTTGTGCAAAATGTACTTGGGAAAATGTATTGTTCAACTCGATTTGATTAACTCTCTCTGTTGTAGATTTGTATTTATTTACATTAATGCTACACTGAAATACTCAGTTCATTAACTTCTAATTTAGCTAAAACAGAGAGGAAACTGTTGTCCTTGCAAGTCGCAATAGATTTTCAAATGGCACAATAGTTGAACTTTGTGTGATGTGCATTTTATTGCATGTCATGAGAGATACACTTAAGAGTTCAAGATTTTTATCCTGTTTTTTTTTTTTTTTTAATTTCCGTAATGGTTTGCTTTAGAAATCAGAGATGGTAACATCCAGTTTATCTTGAAGCTGGCTGTATTTAAAATCTGAATATGGTAAGTTGGATATTACTTTCTGGTTTGAACATCGTTTTCTGCTTTCAAAAACTAACATTTATTCCAAGGATCCTGAGAAATCTCTGGTCCTAGTAATTCTTACCAGTTATCACTAACTTCTGAACACATGTAGAGACTTTCTATACCAAATCCTGGGGGAGAAGAGGTTGGATGTGTTCTATTGCTTTTAGGAGAGTCTGAATAAAAGAAGAAATTGTTTCAGAAAAATGAAGTACATTAATAATAACCTCTAACTCTATTTTAACACTAACTTTAAAAGAAAGCTAGATTTGCCCCGCAATTGAAAGTGGTACTTTTGCTCTTAGAAAGATGTCATCCATTTTTATATTATCTTTACATCTACATAGCTATGAGTTGTTAAAAAGAGTGTTTTAGGGACCATTCTGTATTTTCATCCTGAAAAAGAAAGTTCATATAAAATTACTTGGTTATGTCAGAGGGTAAAAAAGAAATGTTTCAAAGTGAGATATATTAGAATCACTTTGTAAGTTATTCTCTATATTAATGGTATAAATGTCCATTTTATAGAAATTTGGGAAATAAATCGCACAATATATATTAGAATAAAAATACACATATTCTTGAACCTAGTGCCACCTTTAAAACCTATTCTACAGAAATAAAAGTGTCACCACTTTCAGTCTATAAAGGTATATACAGTTTACAGTATACATATAGTCTATAAAGGCATATACAGTATATAGTAATCTTTACTTCAGCATTGTTCACGGAAGCCAAAAATAAAAACAAAATAAAACTGTAACAAGGTAAATGCCCATCAAAAAATGAATGATTGAATATATTATAATATGTCTACATTATGGAATATTATCTAGCTGCTAAAAGAATGAACTAATATTATGCTATAAAAATTGGCTAGAGGAATTTACACTATGTATTGTTGAATGGGAAAACTAAGAGATTTATAATAAAATCCCCTTAAAAAAAAACACAACAGAGGGACACCTGGATGGCTCAGTTGGTTCAGCGTCTGGCGTTGGCTCAGGTCATGATCTCAGGGTCCTGGGATCAAAGCCTGTGTCTGGCTCTCTGCTCAGTGGGGAGTCTACTTGTCCTTCTCCCCCTGTCCCTCCCCCTGCTTGTGCTCTCTCCCTCTCAAATAAATAAATAAATAAAATCTTAAAAAAAGAAAACAACACAGCAGAAACTAGCCATGCTGACAGGTGTGAGGTAATATCTCATTGTGATTTTGATTTGCATTTCCCTGATGATTGGTGTTGAGCATCTTTTCACATGCTATAGGCATCTGTGTGTCGTCTTTGGAAAGATGTCTGTTTAGGTCCTCTGCCCATTTTTCAGATTATTTATATATTTTGGTGTTGAGTTATATGAGTTCTTTCTATATTTTGAATATTAAACTCTGATTGGATATATCATTTGCAAAGAGGAAATATAGTCAAAAATATTGTAATAACTTTGTGTGGTGGCCGTAACTACACTTATGGTGAGCATTTTGTAATGTATATAAGTCAAATCATTGTGTGGTACACCTGAAACTAATATAATTTGGTATATCAGTTATACTTCAATTTTAAAGTTTTTTTAATGAAAAAACTCAGAAAAATCTTATATATTTACAATACAAATGTATCTGTGTATGACCATACATATTTATATATGATTAAATAGACACGGAAAAATTCATATTAGTTTATTTATACGGGATCCTTCTTGAAGGCTCTCATAGGTTCCCTGGAGAGCAGACTGAACTAGAGATTGGTGTGTGGGAATTCTATGGAGGAATGCTTCTCCGATGAACCATGGAAGGGCAGTGAAGGAAAGTAGGTTAAGCTGAAGGAGGGGCTGAGATGTGATGCAATCACAGCAGCAGTTCCCCCAGGGGCTCTCTGGAGCTGGGATGTTCCTGCATGATCATTGCTAACTGGAGTAAGGGGGCCCACTTGCTCTACCTTCTCTGTCTGCTTTCTCCCTTTCAACCCTCTTCACTGACTGGTCATTGCCTGTAGACTGCTCCCAGGTAGGAGGTGTGATGATGGGGCTGCAGCCCTCCTTAGCTGAGGCTTAATCCTCAGAAGGTAGGATTCAGCTGTGAGTCATCAACTGTCAACATTCCCAGCAGCTGAATGGATAAGCACGTTAGTCTTCGAAGTAGTAGGGAAATCTATTTGGCACACCATAACGTCCTCTAAAGAATGGGGTGGAGAATAATGTGGTTGAAATGGGGGAAGAGAGAGGAAGAGGTATCCATACAAGAAAAGAGAAAAATAATTTTAATAAAAGCATTTAAACAAGTGGTAAATGTGCATCAATATTGCAAGCGCTGTAGGGGTAGCAATGCTATGAAAAATTCATAATGCTTTACCTGAAAGAACCTTCCAAAACCTTTCTTGACCCAATTTTCTGGGTCATCATTACTTTTCAATGCACTGTACTTTCTTTGACAACGTTGAAAGGATAAAATGCTCAGTAAAGAAGAATTGAGAAGTAAGCTTAAATACTTTATTTTTAGGAAGAGTAAATGGCTGATGAAAGAAGTTACATCTTCCTGTACACTTATTCCAGTATTTTGGCTATGGTAACTATATTCTTACTAAAATGCTGTATTTGGAGAAAAAAAATTGTCTTGAGTAAACAGATCAGCATGTTGATAACATACTGTGCCTTTATGTATTATAGTGATGCTCTAAACTACTTTAGCTAGACTATGCATACAGCTTTGTAGTCTGATTAATTTATTGAATAGCTATCATATGCCAGGCAGATTATGAGGCCTTGGGGGCTGGAAACTAAACACTTAGTGATTCACAGCCTTGCAGGATAGACAGATGAAACAAGGGGCAATCACAGAGTGATAAAAGGTGTGGTATAGGCAGAGCGCTATGGGAGCTCCAGCGACTACCCAGATACAAACCAGAAGATTGCAGGTTTATGATGTCAAAGCTTCCAGGCATAGTAGGCTTCTGAATTGTGGGATGGATATTGGGGCACGTGAGTGATAAGGAAGAAGATCTGAGGGCAGAAGGGGTACGTTCGGGTTGCTGTTAAGTAGTCCATAAGTTGTATGCATTGGGATGAGGGCAAGGGTATCAGCAGATCATGCTGCAGAAAGAAGCAGGGACAAGATCATGGTCAGAGGCCTGACAGGGAACATAGGGCATGGTCAAATAGGATAATTCAAAGAGAGTATAACAAAGCAACTATTTACAAAGATGTGGTGGGGGAATGGGGCAAGGGTTGGACATTTCCACAGTAGGCCTAATGCAGCAAGAAGCAGAGGGGTTATGAGAACCTGGGGACAGAGGATCTGAGTAGAGGGACTGCCTTCCTCACAGGAGGCCTGGTGTCTGTGGAGGAATGCTGCAAACCTGCAGTGACATTGAAAGCAGGCATCCGGGAGAACAGATGCTTTGATGGGACCACAGGGCACACTAGCCCATTGATGGGTCCATGTCGGTGAGAATGGAGAAAGGAGAGACAGCAGAGAGTGGTTTGGAGGGACAGACTGATCTCTTCGCTGTGTGCGTGGCAGCTGCAGAAGTGAAGATTAAGGAGGAGGTAAGTAGATGAGCAAGGGAAGGAAGTGATTTCAAAGCAAAGAGAGCAGTGTGGCAAGATCCTGTGGCAGGAGGGTACATAGTGAATCTGGAGACTAAAAACAATGCCTATGCAGTGAGGGTAGAGAGGGAAAAGAGGTGGGGTGTGATGTTATAGAGATGCCATGAGGCAGACTGTACAGAGCCATTCGTGCCCAATTAAATAATAATTTTGTCTTTATTACCAAGAACAATGCAATACCATAGAAAGTCTGATCGTGCATAGCATCATCTGATACTGTTTTGTAGAAATCACTCTCCTGTTGGAAAGCAGACTGGGTCAGAGTGGATGTGGGAAGACAGCTTAGAAGATGGTGACAGGGCACCTGGGTGGCTCAGTCGTTAAGCATCTGCCTTCAGCTCAGGTCATGATCCCAGGGTCCTGGGATCGCGTCCCACATCAGGCTCCCTGCTCGGAGGGAAGCCTGCTTCTCCCTCTCCCACTCCCCCTGCTTGTGTTCCTGCTCTCGCTGTCTCTCTCTTTCAAATAAATAAATAAAATCTTTAAAAAAAAAAAAGAAGAAGAAGATGGTGACAGTGGCCTGGGTGAGCCATCATGGTGGCCTACACTAGGGTACCCGTGGTGGAGAGGCAGAGGGTGGACACAATCAAGAAATACTTAGGAGGTAAAAATCAAGAGGACTTGGTGACAGTTTAGACATGGAGGGTGAGGTAAAAGGAATTGTTAAGCAGATTATGAGGTTTCTGACTAGACTGGAAACACGTTGTGAAAAAATTCCCTTTTCTATCATGATAATCCTTACTCTTCTTTGTAGTCCCACTAGCTCTTGCTTCAAGTGCTCATTTATTGTAATGATCATTTCTTCATTTCTACTTGACCGTGTTCCCTGTGTTAGATGATGAACTCATCTCCTTTTCTTACTTGCCAAATCATTATGTTTCACAGATTTTCACCCATGAGTTTCCTCCTCTTGGTTTGTTCACGAAGCATCTCACTTCTTCCTAACTTCCTCCTCTGGATGTGCCCTGTGTGAGAATATACATTGAAATTACCCACTTATAGTTTCCATTTATTTCCATCTTGCTCTTGCTTCTTCTTCATAAATACCTCTCGGCTATCAAAGATACATCTTTTGCCCTTTCAAGATTACTAATATACAGTGTCTAGGTATTTCAAAGCCCAGAGTAGCCAAAAATAACATAGTTCATCCTAAAACCGTTAAGTTATTCCTCGGACACATTTTGTATTTGTCTAAAAAGAAAATGTTTGAAACAAGTCTATCAAACATTTTCCTGTTTCAACACTGGGCAGACTCTTCTGAATTCATGTCAATAAAGGAGAAAATAAAGGAGCTTCACTTGTTTTGTGTGGATCCTGTTCAATTAAGGCAAAATTATTTTTCCCATGTGACTGTGTAAACCCAGTAGTGCATATATCTCAATAATGACAGTTGGATATTAACATCCAGGGAATTGAACTCAGGTACTGCTGACATCTGTGACATTTTTTTTTTTTTTAAGATTTTATTTATTTGACAGAAACACAGCAAGAGAGGGAATACAAGCAGGGGGAGAGGGAGAGGGAGAGGGAGAAGCAGGCTTCCCGCCGAGCAGGGAGCCCGATGCGGGGCTCCATCCCAGCACCCTGGGATCATGACCTAAGCTGAAGGCAGACGCTTAACGACAGAGCCACCCAGGTGCCCATATCTGTGACATTTCCACTGTCAATTAATACGACTGAAAATGCATCTAATAATTAAGAGTGGGGCATCGTTATATTCCATTAATGACCACACTTAGACTAATAATCATTTATTCTTGAAAATTAAGCATTAAGTGCACCTTTGCTGGCAAAAAAGAGCATGTTCTATTTAGTGCTTCGGATGAGGAATTCTGCAGAGATTTGGTCTTAAATCCTTTCCTAGGAGGCAAAATGATAGAAGGGAAATGCCCAGAACCTGAAATTAAAACCTCAGAGTCTGAGTCTGACTTAACCACTAGCTAACAGTGTGACTTATGAATCTCAGTTTCTTCATCAGTGAGATGGAAAAGGCATCTAAATGGTAGAGTTGTTGTGAGAAATAAATAAGTGGATGTTTGTAAAGGTACTTTATAAATTGTACAGTATGATGCTAATATTACTTATTGTTATTAAACTTTTTAAAAATATTCATTTATTTGAGAGAGAGAGAGAGAAATAGTTCAAGCAGGGGGAGGGACAGAGACAGAGGGAGAGAGAGAACCTCAAGGAGACTCTGCATTGAGCATGGAGCCCCACGAAGGCTTGAACTTACAACCCTGAAATCATGACCTGAGCTGAAACCAAGAGTTTAATGCTTAACTGACTAAGCCACCCAGGTGCCCCTGTTATTAAACTTTAAACAGTTAAATTCCAGTTTCCTTGCCTCCACAATAAATTGGTTCCTATATTACTACATATAATAATTATTTAGATGGAGTAAATGCCTGACAAATAGAAAAAAAAATTTAGAATGATACTCTTAACAGAAAAATCAGTTTCCTACTTTAGTGAATATACAGATAATTCTTTTTTTTTTTATTTAAAGATTTTATTTATTTGCGAGAGAGAGAATGAGAGACAGAGAGCATGAGAGGGAGGAGGGTCAGAGGGAGAAGCAAACTCCCCGCTGAGCAGGGAGCCCGATGTGGGACTCGATCCCGGGACTCCAGGATCACGACCCGAGACGAAGGCAGTCGCTTAACCAACTGAGCCACCCAGGTGCCCCAGATAATTCTTATTTTGCATGTTAGTGCAAGGCTATAAACCTGACCTTGGATGTTGAAACCGTGCAAAGTGATGATCTTAATAACCATTGGGAAAAATTATGATTGTTGTGTGACCTTTAAAATTGTGTTGTCAAAATATTGAACACTTACTGTTGGTTGTAAATATACAGGGAAATGCAAAAAATAATAAGACTGGTATTTATTTAGGACACTGCAATTTAGAACATTAGAAACTGTGAGAATTAAAGTGTTTCTTTTGTTCTTTGAAAAACATACCATGTGTAGTTTCATCTGTGTTTTGCCTTTTTCTCTAATACAACTTAGTTTATGGAGCCACCGTCTTCTTTTAATATCTTGATGAATTGCAATACTCCTTCTAAAATTTGGATTTATTTCCAAAATTTCATCTTTTTCACTTTTGATGTTGTGAACTATCTCCAAGAGTTTTTTCATGTGAAGTCTTTCCCTGCCCCCTATGGTGTCATTTCTCTGGCATATCTTCATTCATGTCGTTATAACTGCCCATTTAGGTCCATAAATTTTTTTAAAAGATTTTATTTATTTATTTGACAGAGAGAGAGACAGCGAGAGAGGGAACACAAGCAGGGGGAGTGGGAGAGGGAGAAGCAGGCTTCCCGCAGAGCGGGGAGCCTGATGCGGGGCTCGATCCCAGGACCCTGGGATCATGACCCGAGCTGAAGGCAGACGCTTAACGACTGAGCCACCCAGGCGCCCCTAGGTCCATAAATTCTATTCACACCCAATTTCACTTCCAGCAGTATTGCATTTTTACTTCTTTGTTACACTTTCATCTTTTGACCAATTTTCCCTTTGGATTGTCCAATATTATCAAACATTACCTGGGTTTGTCACTGAAAGACTGGCAGGGGGGCAACGCAACTTTATGCTTCACTGTCTGAAGGTAAATTGGGAAGCAGATTCACAGTGATCAATCGCCAACAGACTTTGAAAAAAATGACATGACTGTTAACTAATCGTGATGTGCATCTGCTATTTATATAGTGATTTGTGAGCTGAAGAGTTAGCCCCAAAGTGTGTTCTTTGTGCAGGTGCTCAGAGTAAATATACCATGGTAAATGAAATTTGAACCATGTTGCTGGTGAACTTGTTATTTAACTAACCTATAGTAACTGAAATTCATGCATGTTGGAACAATGGGAAGTGAGGACGGCATGTATATTTGATCAATGGCTAAGGAGAGAGCAAAGCAAACAATTTTGGAAAATGCCCGAGGCTAGATAAAAGAGAGAGAAATATGAGTCCTCCTCTAACTTGTATTTGGATTATTTCTTAATTTAATGAGAGGACACATTATAGAGAAATGTAGCATATGTGTGCTGCTTAGAAGTGAGGAAATTTAGTAACAGCTCCTATTTATTTGCTATATTTAAATTTTATGTTTTTTTAAAAAGGTGATAATTTGGGGGCACCTGGGTGGCTCAGTCGGTTAAGCGTCTGCCTTCGGCTCGGGTCCTGATCCCAGGATCCTGGGATCGAGTCCAGCTTTGAGCTCCCTACTCAGCAGGGAGTCTGCTTCTCCCTCTCCCTCTGTCTCTCCCCCTGCTTGTGTGCACGCTCCCTCTAACAAATAAAGAAATAAAATCTTTAAAAGAAAAAAAAGGTGGTAATTTCAAGGGGTTAAAATTTCAAGAGATATGGAAGACTGTACATTGAAAGGGTCTTACTAGAGCCCCTTTCCCAGCTTCTAGTTTCTTTTGATTGAGGGCAACTGACATGATGCTTCCAGAGATAGTCTCTGCATATACAAGCAAATATGTTCATAAACACACTCACGTAATTTTTCCCCTTTAAAACACCAGTTCTAAACAACTAATATGTATTGAGCATCTGCGATGTACCAGACAATATACTGAACTTTGTTTTATTTAATCCCCCAATAACCTTTGAGGCAAGCTGTCATTCCTGCAGAGGAAATTCAGACTCGGCGAGTTTAACTTCCCTTCCCCAAATCATGCAGCTGCTCTGTGGTGAAGCAGCTGTTCTCACCTAGGTATTCTGAATTCTCAGATGCAGGCTCTTTATGACCAGACAACACCGTCTAGGATCTGTGTGAGGTCATGTAATAGCATTTTAGTTGTGTAACAGTCCTTTTATGGTCCTAGAAATTCTTTTTGCTAATTCAGCCTATGATAATACAGTGCTCAAGGGGTTCAGGAGAGACTTAAGTGTTTCCAAAAGCATTAGCTCTCTCTATCTCTCTCAGGAGATTGTTTGGCCACCATCTGTACTGGGCAATTGGCCAGGTTGCTTGGAAGGAGCCCAGACCTGAGTGCATGTCTATGATCTGTTCTCCTGCACTGCCAGGCAGTCCCACTCCTTGTCGGGCATTGGAATTCTGTCAGACACTCAGCAATTGTATGTGTGTGTGCGCACGCACGTGTGCGTGCACACATCATATTTGTTCACTTATTCACTTAAAAACAATTATATCTATTAAGTGTCTTAATTTTGCACAATAGAAATAGAAAACTTAGACAAGGTAGCAACATATAAGCAACCTGTGCACCTTTCTGATTTCATAAATTGAGTGCTGCTTGACAAACAGTCTGTTGTAAGCAGAGATACTACCGTTGTCAGTTCTGGTTAGCATTTGTGCATGTCTTCTAGTTGTCTGCTTCCCGAAGGCACCTCTTGGTGCACTCTTAGAGGAAGCAAACAAAGAGTGTCTCATGAAGTAATCTGTATTGCTGTCTTTTCTCCAATATGCATGCGTCTTACGTTTCTTTGTTACCTTGAGGGTGCTCAATGTCTTCTCTGCTGCCTTTTATCTGAGGGTGGAAAGCTTGAAGGTGAAGTTCAAATTTTTTAAAAGTCAAGTAGACTTTCTTGGCTTCAGGAACTCTGGGTCAAAGTTTCACTTAGAGATGTACACACACACACACATACTCTGTCCTGGGATATCTTGGCATGCAGATTAAATGCTTCCCCAAGGAAGCTCTACCCTTTCAAATGAACCATACAAAATCTGATTAACCATTGAACATGAAGGATGATGATTTTCAAGAGCTGCTAGTGTTAGGGGAAATATGCTATATTTTCCTGCAAGTCTGAGGGCCTGGGATCTTGGCATTCCTGAGTGCTTGTGTTCAAGAGTCATACAGTGCATCGTGACAGGGGTTTGGAACCATATCTTTCTGTGTACTAGATTTTTGTTTAGAAATCTAGCCTCCACTTGGCCCAATTCCAGAAATTTGTTTTTTGGTTTGGGAAAGCTCCAGTCTTCATTTGAAATTAGACAGAATAAAGATTATATCCCATCTGTAAACTAACATTTATTTTTGCAATTGTATTTGAGAAAAAAAGTTAAAGTATTTTTATATAGAGGCAGCTCTTTCTCAGTAGATGATCTCATTTGCTACTTGTTTAAATGTTTGAGCTCAGCCAATGTAAGCTCACTCTCTTTGCTCTCTTCTCCCTTCACAATCTACGTCCCTTCTTCCCTCTTGTATGATTCTGGTTTGGGAGGATGTATCCCACCAGGCTCCATACCTGTGCGTTTCTTCTCGTTCTCATTCTCCATTCTCCCCTGGATCCTCATTCTGTCACTTGCTTCTCAAGTCGTTCCTTTTCTCTAGCTCCCTTCCTCATCCTGGCACACTCACAGGCACACTGTACCCTCTTGCACCCTCAGTTACTTAAAACAGAAAAACTTTTCAAAAGAACATCCTGTATTCTCCACCTCGTTTACCTTCACCACATGCACCTGGCCTTCTATCACCACCTCTGCTGAAGCCCTTATTCCAAAATAACCACTCACTTTACTGATTATCAACTCTGATGCCCTTTCAACCCATAAGCTCATTAGGCTCTGTGGCATTTGATGGAAACTCTCTTCTCTCATGGCTTCCAGGATGAGTGGTTTTTGTTTTTGTTTTTGTTTTTTTAATCTTGTTATTTTTGTTCTTTTTCTGTATCTTATTAAGGGTTCCTTATATAATCTCCCTTAGATATAGAGCTCCTCCAATTTCCACATTTCTTTATTTGGACCCCTCTCCTCGGTCTCTCTTTTCTCTCCTCTCTTCTTTTTTGCTTCAGCCTTTTCACATTTTCACTTACCGTCTCCATATGGACAACATCCCAATTCACTTTTCTGACACTAATTTTTTGAAAGATGCAGTCCAGCACTTCCAGCAGGCTTCTGGATGTCTTTGCTCACTCATTCACACTCACGGAGAAGCTACTAAGACATAAGAACTGCACTAGAGTATGGAGACAGTAGTGAATGGAACAAAGTCCCTGCCCCACAGAGCTTGCGTCCTAGTGAGACAAAAAAGCATAAGCAAATAAACAATGTGTCAGGTGGTGACAAGTGCCATGGAGAAAAACAAATCATATCAGAGGAGAGAATGATGGGAAATGTGGTGAGTAATTTAGATTGAATAATCAGTAAAGTCTCTGTAAAATGCCCCTTGAGCAGAACTCTGAAGGAAGTGAGTGTGGGAGCCATGTTCACACCTGGGGGCAAAGTGTTCCCTACAGAGAGAACAGGACTTAAGGTACAAAAAGGCAAATGTGACTGGAGTACAGTGAGTAAAAAAATGCTCTCTCTCTATCTTTACCTCTATCTCTCTGATATATGGATAGAGATACCTGATATGTGGAGAGAGAGAGAGAATGCACGTAGTACCTCTTTGATATCATTATTTATATATTTATGTCTATGTAAAATCTTATAATCTTACCACTTCTTACACTCTTACACACACACACATTCACACATACATCTCTCTCTCTCTCTCTATATATATATGTATATATATATATATGCTTATCTATATCTATATATATGTACACATATAGAGATATCAGGATCTCAAATTACACAGGGCATTGTGGGACACAATAAGGACTCTGACTTTGACTCCAAATGAGAACAGAAGCCATCGGAGGATTCTGACCTGGGAAGTAATAGGATCTGATTTACAAAGAAACACTCTGGCTGCTTTGTGCAGAAAGGATTCTTTGAGCCCAAGTGTGGAAGCAGTGAGACCAGTCAAGAGTAAAATGTAATAATGAAGAAAAAGAAGATGGAAGCTTGTACCAAAGTGGCAATGATGAAGATTTTTAGAAGTGGTAAGGATCTATTTTGAAGGAAGACCTGAAAAAATTTGCTGAGGGCTGGTGTAAGGTATGAGAGTAAGAGAGTAGTCAGAAATGACTGGGCTTTAGAAACCGATAGAATGGACTTTCCATTTATCATGAAGCAAAAGACTTTGGGTTCAACAGGTAGTGGAGGACAGTGAAATCAGGAATATGGTTTTGAACATGTTAAATATGAGATGTCTGTTAAACGTCTGAAGGGAAATATCACTTAAATATTTATACATATACATAAAAAATATATGTATTTTGAGTATAGTTGATACACAATGTTACATTAGTTTCAGGTGTACAACTTAGTTATTTGACAAGTTTGTACATTATGCTGTGCTCATAGTAAGTGTAGCTACCATCTCTCCCAATACATCACTATTATAATATCAATGACTATATTTCTTATGCTGTGCCTTTTATTCTCATGACTTATTCAGTCCATAACTGGAAGCCTGTATCTCCCACTCCCCTTCACCCATTTGCCCATACCCCCCACCCTCCCCCTGGCAACCATCAGTTTGTTCTCTGTATTTATAGGTCTGATTCTGCCTTTCTGCTTTTCATTTGTTTTGTTTTGCTTTTAGATTCCACTTATGAGTAGAATCATATGGTATTTGTTTCTCAGTCTGACTTATTTATTTCACTTAGCATAATATACTCTAGGTCCATCCAGGTTGTCTCAAGTGGCACAATCTCATCCTTTTTTATGGCTGCATAATATTCACACACACACACACACACACACACACACACCCACATTTTCCTTATTAATTTGTCTATTGATGGATATTTAAGTTGCTTCCATATCTTGGCTATTTTAAGTAATGCTGCAATAAAAACATAGGAGTACATATATCTTTTTGAAGTAGTATTTTCATTTTCTTTGGTAAATACCCAATAGTAGAATTATTGGATCATATGGTAACTCTATTTTTGATTTTTTCAGGAATCTCCATACTGTTTTCCACAGTGGCTGCACCAATTTACATTCCTACCAACAGTGCATGAGGGTTCTTTTTTCTTCACATCCTCACCAACACTTGTTATTTCTTGTCGTTTTGATACGGTTGTAAGGTGATATATCATTGTGGTTTCGATGGGCATTTCCCTGATAATGAGTGATGCTGAGCATCTTTTCATGTGTCTGTTTAGCCATCTGTATGTCTTCTTTGGAAAAATGTCTATTCAGGTCCTCTGCCCATTGTTATTTTTTTATTTTTTATTTTTTTCAACGTATGTACCTTTATTGGGAAATAAGTCAAAGATCTAAAATTAAGGCCTTTTATGGATGTGGGTCCTGTACATTGATGCCTATGGTGTCCCCTAACCATGGTGGCCAGCCCTGAATTCTGGGGCCAGGACAAGAAAGTTAAATAAAGGGTCTGCCCATTTTTAAATCTGATTGTTAAATTTTTTGGGTGTTGAGTTGTATACTGATAGATAGATCCATCTATCTATCTATCTATCTATCTATCTATCTATCTATCTATCTATCATCTATCTATCTATCTATCTATCTATCTATCTATCTATCTATCTATCTATCTATCTAGATAATATATGTATCTTGGATATTAGCCCCTTACTAGATATTTACAGATATCTTCTTCTGTTTAGCACTTTGTCTTTTTGTTTTCTTGATGGTTTCCTTTGCTATGCAAATAATTTTTATTTTGATGTAGTCCCAATAGTTTATTTTTGCTTTTGTTTCCTTTCCTTTAGGAAAAATATCCAGAAAAATGTTGCTATGGCCAATGTCAGAGACATTAGTGCCTGTGCTCTTTTCTAGGATTTTTATGATTTCAGGTTTCACATTTAGGTCTTTATTCTATTTTGAGTTAATTTTTGTATATGGTGTAAGAAAGTGCTCCAGTTTTATTCTTTTAGGTGTAGTTGTCTGGTTTTCCCAGCACCATTTACTCTAGAGGCTGTCTTCCCCCTTGTGTGTTCTTGCCTCCTTTGTCATAGATTAATTGACCACGTACATGTGGGCTTATTTCTAGAGTCTCTATTCTGTTCCATTGATCTATGTCTATTTCTGTGCCAGGGCCAGTATCAGGCTGTTTGGATGACGACAGCTTTGTTGTATATCTTGAACTCTGGGATAGGGATACCTCCTGCTTTGTTCTTCTTTCTCGGGATTGCTTTGGCTATTCAGGGTCTTCTGTGGTTCCATACAAATTTTAGTATTATTTGTGATGGTTTTATGAAAAATGCTGTTGGTATTTTGATGGGGACTGAATTAAATCTGTAGATTGCTTTGGACAGTATGGACATTTTAACCATATTGATTTTCTCAATCCATGAGAATGGAATATCTTTCCATTTGTTTGTGTTATCTTCAATTTCTTTCATCAGAGTTTTATAGTTTTTGGAGTACAGGTCTTTCAACTCTCTGGTTCACTTTATACCTAGATATTTTATTCTTTTTGGTGCAATTGTAAATGGTGTTGTTTTTTAAATTTCTCTTTTTGCTATTTATTATTAGGATTTCTGGATATTAATTTGGTATCCTGCCACTTTACTGAATTCATTGATTATTTCTAGTAGTTTTTTGGTGGAGTCTTTAGGATTTTCTCTATATAGTATCATGTCATCTGCAAATAGTGACAGTTTAACTTCTTTACTAATATGGATGCCTCTTATTTCTTCTTATCTGATTGCTGTGGCTAGAACTTATAGTAGAATGGACATCCTTGTCTTGTTCCTGATCTTAGAGGGAAAGCTCTCAGGTTTTCACCATTGAGTGTGCTGTTAGCTGTGGGTTCATATGTGATCTCTATTATGTTGAGGTATATTCCGTCTAACCACACTTTGTTGAGGGTTTGTATCATGAATAATGTTGATTTTTTTTTAAGATTATTTATTTATTTATTTATTTGACAGAGAGAGACATAGCGAGAGCAGGAACACAAGCAGGGGGCGTGGGAGGGGGAGAAGCAGGCTTCCTGCTGAGCAGGGAGCCCGATGTGGGACTCGATCCCAGGACTCCGGGATCATGACCTGAGCCGAAGGCAGACGCTTAACGACTGAGCCACCCAGGCGCCCAATGTTGATTTTTGTTAAATGCTTTTTCTTCATCTACTGAGATAATCATATGATTTTTATCCTTTGTTTTGTTGGTGTGGTGTATGATGTTGATTGATTTGCAAATATCAAACCATCCTTGTATTCTGGGAATAAATCCCACCTGATGGGGTGAATGATATTTTTAATATATTGTTGTATGTGATTTGCTAATATTTTGTTGAGGATTTTTTCATCTATGTTCATCAGGTATACTGGCCTTTGTTTGTTTGTTTGTGTATGTGTTTTGTGGTGTCTTTGTCAGTTGGTATTGGTAATGTTTGGTAGAATATCATAGAATGCATTTCAAAGCTTTCCTTCCTCTTCTAGTGTTTAGAATAGTTTGAGGAGATAGGTATTAACTCTTCTATAAATGTCTGGTAGAATTCACTCTTGAATCCATCTGATCCTGGACTTTTATGTTTTGGTATTTTTTTTTTTATTACAGATTCAATTTTGTTACCTGTAATCAGTCTGTTCAGATTTTCTAATTCTTCCTTGTTCAGTTTTGGAAGATTGTATACTTCTAGGAACTTATCCATTTCTTTTAGATTGTTCAATATGTTAGCATATTATCTTTCATAGTATTCTCTTATAATCCTTTGTATTTCTGTGATGTCAGTTGTTGATTCTCCTCTTTCATTTCTGATTTTATTTACTTGGGTCCTTTCTATTTATTTTCTTAATGAGTCTGGCTAAAGGTTTGTCAATTTTGTGTATCTTTTCAAAAAATCTGCTCTTGGGTTCATTGATTTTTTTCTCTTGTTTTAATCTCCAAGACATTTATTTTTGCCCTGATCTTTATTATTTCATTTCTTCCACTCACCTTGGGCTTTGTTTTTTCCTAGTCGCTTAGGTTAAAGAATAGATTGTTTATTTGAGCTTTTTCTTGTTTCTTGATGTAGGCCTGTATTGTTATGTACTTTCCTTTTAGAACTTCTTTCACTGTGTCCCAAAGATTTTGGATTGTTGTGCTTTCCTTTTTATTTGTTTCCATATATTTTTAAATTTCTTCTTTGATTGTGTCATTGACTCATTGGTTGTTTAGTATGATTTTGTTTAGTCTCCACAAATTTGTGTTTTTCCCAGTGTTTTCTTGTGGTTTATTTCTAATTTCATAGTGTTGAGGTTGGAAAAGATGCACAGTATGATTTCAGTCTTCTTAAATTTATTGAGGGTTATTTGTAGCCTAATATGTGATATTCTGGAAAATGTTCACTGTGCACTTGAAAAGAATGTATATTGTATCATTTGGGGGATGGAATGTTCTGTATGTATCTGTTATGCACATTTGGTCCAATGTGTCAATCAATGACATTGTTTCCTTACTGATTTTTCCATCTGGATGATCCATCCCTTGATGTAAGTGAGGCATTAAAGTCCTTTACTACTATTATATTACCATCAGTTTCTCTCTTTTTTGTTAATGGTCACTTTATGTATTTAGATGTTCCAGTGTTGGGTGCATAGATACTTAAAATTGTTATATTCTCTTGTGGGATTGATATCTTTATCATTATGTAATGCCCTTCTCTGTCTCTTGTTACAGTCTTTGTTTTAAAGTCCATTTTGTCTGATTCAAGTATTGCTACCCTGGCTGTTTTTGTACTTTCATGTGCATGGTGAATATTTTTCACTTTCAGTCTGTATGTGTCTTTAGGCTTAAGATAAGTTTCTTGTAGGCAGCATTTAGATGGGTCTTGTGTGTGTGCTTCACTTAATCCATTCTGCCACCCTATGTCTTTTGATTGGAGCATTTAGGCCATTCACATTTCAAGTAACTATTGATAGATTTGTACTTATTGCCATGTTTAAAATTTGTTTTCTGGTTGGTCTTGTAGCTCTTCTTCATTCATTTCTTCTCTTGCTCTCTTTCTTTGTGGTTGATGAGTTTCTGTATTCTGAGCTTCTGATGGCTTTCTTTCTCTATTTTTTGTGTGTCTATCATAGGTTTTGGGTTTGTGATTACCATGAGTTTTATATGTAACATCCAAAGTAATAGTCTATATTAATTTGATGGTCATTTAAGTTCAAACACATGCTTAAAAAAACACCAAAAGGAAAAGGAAACAAAACTTTTTTCCCTTTTTTTCTTTTCCCCTCTTATTCCATCATCCTCATTTTATGTGTATGTTGTCATATATTACATTTTTGTGCTCATAATTTTCTTATATCTAATTAGGGCCATTTCTTTTCCACTTAAAGAAGTCCCTTTTAACATTTTCTGTAAGGCTAGTTTAGTGGTGATAAACTCCTTTAACTTTTGTTTGTCTGGGAAATTTTTTTTCTTTTTTTTACAATTCTGAATTATAACCTTGCCAGGTAGTGTATTTTTGGTTGTAGGGTTTTTTTGTTTTGTTTTGTTTTGTTTTGTTGTCCCCTTCAGCACTTTGAATGTATCATGTCATTCCCTTCTGGCTTACAAAGGTTTCCCTTGTACATAAACTTTTTCTTCTCTTGCTGCTTTTAAAATTCTCTCTTTATCTTTAATCTTTGATATTTTAATTATCATGTGTTGTGATATGGACCTCCTTAGTTCATCTTGTTTGGAACCTTCTGTGCTTCCTGAACCTGAATGTCTATTTCCTTCCCTAGGTTAGGGAAGATTTTGGATATTATTTCTTCAAATAAGTTTTCTACACCTTTCTTTTTCTCTTTCTCGTCTGGGACCCCTATAATGCAAATGTTTGTTTGCTCAGTGTTATCCAAGAGATCTCTTAACCTCTATGCATTTTTAAAATTCTTTTCTTGTTTTGCTGTTCAGCCTGTGTGCTATTATTACCCTGTCTTCTAGATCATTATATCCTTCTGCATCCGCTAATCTATTGATTCCCTCTAGTATGTTTTTTTATTTCATTTATTGTATTCTTGAATTCTCATTAGTTCTTATTTGTATTTTCTGTCTCTTTATTGTAGTTCTAACTGAGCTCTTCCACTCTTTTCTCCAGTGCAGTGAGTATCTTTAAGATCATTACTTCAAATTCTTCATCAGGCACTTGGTTATCTCTGTCTCATTTTGTTTTTTTTCTGAGGTGTTTTCTTGTTCTTTCTTTTGGATCATATTCCTCTTTCTTTCCATTTTGCTTGGCTTTTTGTTTGTTTCTGTGGATTAGGTGTAACAGTTACTTCTTTGAAATTTGAAGGAATAGTCTTGTGTATGGTGTCCTCTATACAGACTATGTGTGCTTGGTGACTTTTGCTGGCTGGCTGGAGCTGTGGCTCTGTATGCTAGTTACTCTTTTAAACTGTGGCTTTTTACAAAAAGAAGAAATATAATAATAATAATAATAATAATAATAATAATAATAATAATAATAAAAGAAAATACTAAAATAAAAAAGGAGATTAAAAAAAGATAAGGAAAAGAAAAAAAGAAGGAAAAAAGTACAAAGAAAAGAAAAATCCAAAAAGAAAAACAAAAGAGGGAAAATTTAAAAAAAAGTCATCTTTAAAATAAAAATAATAACAAATTTTTAAAAACTAAAAATACCCCAAACCCAAAACTTGGCTTGTGACCCAGGCTGGTGTGGGTTTGTTTGCAAACCCTGAGTTTGCTGCTGTCGCAAGCTCCCTGTGATGACCAGACCCACTAGTGTTGGCATCCAGACCCTGCTCCAGTCTAGGATTTTAAGGTGGAATGGGAACCTGAAATGTGTGCTTCTCCAGTCCCTCCACCCTGGAGAGTGTTCCCACAGCTACTCCTCCATTTGGCAGAGTTCTTGTGTTGTCTTTTTTACATGATAGTTACTATTAAACTATGGCTTTTTTTTCTGTGCCCAAGGACAAAGGGCTCTGTTCCTAGTCCCTCAGTCCTATCCCTCCCCACTACCATTCTCAGCATCTGGAATGGGGATTGCCCTTGTTACGGTGTCTCTGTCTCTCTTGCTATTCTCTTGCCACTTTCTCTACCTTTGTTGTTCAGTAGCTGTTCAGTTTGCAGTTCAGTTGGTTCTTCAGAAGAGTTATTCTATAAATAGCTATAATTTGGTGTGTTCCATGGAGGAGGTGAGTTCAGGGTCTTCCTGTGTTGCCTTGTTGGACTGGAACTCAACAGATAGATATTTAAATAGAAGTCACAGGACTGGATGAGATCTTTAAAGGGCAAGTATAGATGAAGAAGGGAGAAGAGACCCAGATGTGAGGACAGAATTCTGGGACCCTCTGATGTGTAAAGTTCATGAAGATGAGGGGCAATTAGAAAGGGAGACAAACAACAGTGAGTGTTTTAGGAATGAATGACAAGTCCTGCTAGCTGGCTGAGGAAGAGGAAGTCACTAGATTTATCATCAAGGAAGTCACTGTTGATCTTGATGGAAAAATAAAATGGTTGGTGTGGTGGCAAACAGTGAACACAGACTTACTTTCAGGGAACCAAGAGAAAACAGAATAATTAGGGACAGGAAGCAGAAATAACTTTTTCAAGAAGTTTTGTTGTAAAAGAGAGCTAAGTAGGGGGTGGTAGCTTTTGCTGGAGGGAATGTTAGTCCAAAGGTGGCTTTTAAAAAAAAGATAAAGGAGAAATAACATCATCTTTGCTTCTCATGGAAACCAATCATTAGAAAGGGCAAAATTGATGATACCAGTGAAAGCATAATTATAGGTGTGATGTCCTCATGTCCTTCGGTCAGTGTGAGGGTTGGGACTGGTGGGTTTTAGGAAGTAGCATAAATGCTTCAACCACTGTAGCAGAACAGAATGCTTTGCCCATGAATACAAAGGCAAGCATGTGATCAACTCGATGATAAGAAAGTGTGAGGTTCTCCTGGGATTCCTTTTAAATTCTCAGTAAAATTAGAGGATTATCAACAGACAGTGGGAGCTGGAAGAGACAGATCTGAGATGAGAATGTGTAAAAGAATTGTCTGGGACAATGGCTATTGCATGTTTTTGACAGCAACATAGAATAAGAAGTACCGCTATTGAGGAGGTAAATCCATGAACACACACACACACACACACACACACACACACAAGAATTTCAGGAGACAGTACCCTTGCTTCCCTTACTTTCACTTCTGTTCAAATCTATTTTATTAATAAAAGGCAGATAGTGACTCACTAAATAATTTCATGACACTCTAATGGGTTGTAGTCTGCATTTGGAAAACACTCATCCAGAAGAACTGAAGAGGAAATTTTCTGAAGAGATGTAATAGGATTATGCGCAGCACAATAAACCAACTTAAGGATAGAAGGCAAAGTGAGGCCAATGCGCTTAATCAAAAGCTCATCATTATGCCTTCCCCACACCCAATTGTTGCTCCTGTCCGAGATCCCTTTTTATTCTCAGATCCTCTTCTCCAGTAACACAGGTCGAGATCTATCAATTTTCTTCCTGTACCCCATTTCTATAACTCTCTCCATTCAATCATTTGCAAAATTTAAAAGGTTCTGCCTATAAACTCTCATCAGCATCTCTTTGTTTCTATTTCCATTGATTTTGCCATGGTTCAGGCCCTTCCTGCTTTCTCTCCACCTTTTTACTTTTCTTATTATGATAATACTGTAATGGGTGTCCATGATAAGAAATTTATTTTAAAAAGACAAGTAACTAAAGAAAATAAATATCCAACACAATCTCACTAAGAGGTTATCTAGCTTCATTTGTTGGTATATATATATATATATCCTTCCATTTTATGTGCATATATATTATTTTCCCTGTACTTGTCTATATACAATTATATAATGTAACCCTGTATTATGCTTGTTTTTACGAAAACACATTGTGAATTTCTGCTCACATTATTATGTGTTTGGCAAAATCATATTTAATAGCTGTAGGGCATTCCATGTATGGTATTTTAATCTAAACCATTTTGTTGAGTTTGTGCAGTCATGTGCATGAGCCTCTCAGATATGGGACTGCAGGGAGCACAGTTTGCCAGAGACCCCTGCTGCTGTGCTTGAAAATCAATTCATCTCTTAGCTTGTTGCACGCCTACACTTCCCAGTCAATAACTGAGCTCTGGAAATGAACTTAGGCAGGCCCATTTCTGGGAGACCTGGGATTCCTCTGATGAGTGACTCTGGCTTTTGGGTCTCCCAGACAGCCTTGTAGAAGGTTGCTCAGAGCCAGGCACCACTTTCCTCTCTTCCTTCCCTCAGGATCAAACTTACATGGAGTCTGGAGGCTCTCCCTGCTTCTCCTAGCTCCTTGCCCATTTTCTCTCAAGAGTGTTTCTGTTTCTCCTAAGACATTTCTTATACATTTAATCCCATCTTGGCATGTTTCTCAGAGGACCCAAACCAACACAGACATTTCAGTTGTTCTCTGGTTTGTATTCTGTACAACTAAACTTCTGATGGCTCAGGTCTCAGCATAGCATTCTTCTGCTGAGAGCCCTTCAAAGCACTGCCATTACTCAATAAATTAAGCCTAAGCCCCTCCTTCTCCCCTCCACACTTAGCTTCAGCCCATTTCCCCAAACACCACCCAGTATTCTTAGTCCAGCCCAAGGCCTGCTGACCAAATATTCTCCCATTCATCTTCTCATGCCTCTTCCCCCATCCCCCAAGAAAACATCTGCCCCGCTGATGCCTCCTTCATTCTGGATTTCTTCTTGATTTTTCCAACTTAATGTTTTTTCCCCTCCATTTTATAGGCCACAGAAGAGTGTTTTCTGCAGTGTATTCACTCTTTTTGGAATGTCAAAAGGGAGGCTGTAGAGCCCAGTGGTGAGGTGTATAGTTTGTAATCAGACTATATTATCATTTTAAACACACACACACACACACACATACTAGCTGAGATTGGATATATTTGGGAAGCACTGAGCTAAACAAAAATAATCCAAGATTTTTTGTTTGTTTTTTGTTTTTAATTACAAGACTTCCCAGAGCCCTTAAATGCTCATAGACATTGTGACTTTCCAGGGCCAGCATTGATACTTTGTGAGCTTTTCTTGAATTTATTTGCTCACAAAATCCTTTAAAAACAATCATCGCCAGACATTACTTTTTCTTGGAACATACTGGGAAAGGGTAAAAGTTGTCACAGAATTTTGCATGTATGGTTTTTACAGTACTGTATATATTTTTCAACTTGTTAGAGTTATTTGCATATTTATCTTACACATCTTCCCACTTCAGCCTTTAGCATAGGGTCTTGAAAATAATGGGCACTTGTTCAGTTGAAAATCACAGAATTTTAATGAAGGTTCGTGGTCTGGAATATTTGGTAACTGGAGACAATTTGCATCTAATCTCAGTAGCTTTTTCGCAGTCTTTTTTATACCGTAGTATCCTTGGCTACCTTTCAGGCTGGAAAGATTATCTTGATGTTGGACAAAAAGCCCTTGTTAATATGGGGCTAAGTACATTTTCTCTACAAGTCACTTTATTGGGACAGCATAACAGGGTATAAAGATAGAGGTTCATTTTAAGGGATAGAAAGCAGGAGTGTGTGGACTCTGGGTCTTGGCTCAGCTTGGGTAGTGAGGAAGGCAGCCTGTGGCTTACTTAGTTCTGATTGTTTTCATCTCCAAGGGTGTGCTTGTCAAAGAGGTACTCTGCCAGGCCAGAATCCGGGGCCCCCATCTTAACCAAATTTTGCACGTGGTCACTTAGTTCTTTGATAGACTTCACCTGCTCATTCAGATAGTGAGTTTCCAGGAAGTCGCACAAATGGGGGTCACCTTTGTCTGAGGCCAAAGTGTGCAATTCGAGCAACGACTGGTTCACGTTCTTTTCCAAGAGCAGCGCACACTCCATGGCATTCAGCCCGCTTTCCCAGTCGTCCTGGTCAGGTTTCTTGATGTCCTGCAGGCAGATCCGGCCTCCCCGCTGGTTCTGCAGCCTCATCAGCTTTTCCGCGTGCTGGGTCTCCTCCCGGGACTGGCGAAGGAAATACCTGGCGAAGTTGTTCAGGGCCACGTCATCTCGGGAGAAGTAATAGGCCATGGACAAGTACACGTAGGACGCATAGAGCTCCAGGTTGATCTGGCGGTTGATGGCAGCCTCGGAGTCGGGGTGGAAGTTCTGGCGCACCCGGGAGTGGGCAGAGGCGGGCCCAGCTGGGTCCCAGGAGGAGGCGGCTGCGGCCAGCAGGCGCAGGGGGGCAGTGGGCCCGGGGCGCGAGGGGCGCCTGGAGACCCAGAGCGGCAGGAGCGCGAAGCCCCGGCGCGCGCTGCGCAGGGACACCAGCGGAAGGCTGATATTCTTGGAGAGGAACAAGAAACGGGGCAGCATGGCTCCCCTTCTTTAGAAGTGGGGAAACTGAGGCCAGGGCGGCACTGCGTGCGGCCGGACGCCAGGGGCTTCAGGTCTCAATCGGAATGCGGCCTTAGGCGACGGCGGCGACTGCGTCACACACACCCCTTCCCTTCCAGAATCGCCAGAGTTCCACGCGGAGGGCGGCCAGGCGCGCGCCCTGTCTCGGCTGGGCACAGACAGATGAGAGTGACAGCTTCATTTAGCTAAACATTGCCCCCTTTCTGCCCTTGGGCCTGTGTAACTTACTATTTCATCTAAGTTCAAAATGCTGTCAAAAAAGGCGCTGCGACTACCAAAAGAAAGGATGAACGGAGCGGTACTCCCCCCTCCCTCTTTGACCTCTTTCCATCCAAAGCCCAAGGTCTTGGGGAGGCAGGGCAGTGAAATAGGGTAAAGCAAAAGTCACAACAATTTATCTGAGAGTGAAGGTCCGCAGCCAAAGCCGGTGCTTATAAATTGATTTTCTGATTATTTTAACAAACGTAGGTATGGAAAGAATTGCCAGTATAGTAGGCAAATTTTCAAGGGTCTGTAATAAGACAGTGCTTTCTTTTAAAAAGATGTTTTATTTTTAAATATAAAATTCATCTTTCTTGCAAAAAAAAGATACTGTAGAAAAGTAGGGAGAATATAGCTTTCTTAAGCTATAATAAAGAAACTAGCTTTATTTTCCTGTCTTTTGTTCATGCAGATACATACACTTGTGGTGAGCAAAGCATAATTGTGGAGAAGTTGAATCACTATGTTGTAGTGTGAAACTAATGTAACATTGTGTGTCAACTAAAATAAAAATTTTTTTTAAGGGCGGATGCCCAGATTTTACTAACAGAAACTTATAACATTAAAGTTCCAATGCTTTTTCTTAGCCTTAAGAAGACAATATTCTTAGGAGGCGTCAACAATATCCCATTGCATTCTAGGACAGCAAACTGGTTCTGCTTTCTCATTGATCTTTTTGATAACGGGATTATAAGTTTGGGGTGTGATTATCTTTGGTGAGAAAGTGTTGAGATTCTAGTTTTTCTGGTACGTCTTCCAGGTGCCTTATTAAGTCTTGTCTTTTAAGTGTCGCTGTTTCCTTCATGGCACACACAAAAAATTTTTCCCGCAGTTCTGGAGATCCTCACGCAATTTGAGGATTCTCTAATACTTTCATCCAAACTGCCAAATTTCCCTCTTTAATTGATGTTTTATTTCAGCATTGATTTCCAGTGGTATTGGCAGTTTTTCCGGCACTTCTCCCAACACAGACATTGCTGTGACTTTGGAGTCATCATCTTTCAAACACAAGGCTGAGCCCCCAGGGTGGGATGCTCCCTGTCCCTGTTGCACTAACAGCAGCGCCAGGCTTGGCCTTCTCTTAGGTGGAGGAAGAATCCTGGGTTCTCCACGGCATGTCATTTGGCTTTCTCCTGAGAGCCGACTCCTCTCCTTTATCAGTCATCATTTCAGGGCTGGTCTTGGGCAGCACCAAGAGTAGATGTGCCAAGAAATTTTTCTTAAATAAAAAAAATAAATAAAAAGGACAGTCTAAAAAAATAAATTTAAAATGGTATTTAGTTTTAAAAGAATATTGTAATTGTTGTAGTGTATTGGAAAAATGAGGATTAACTCACAGAAGAAAATTCAGAAAATTTCTAATCTTTCTCTATCTGGAGAAAACCATTGTTAAAATGTTGATAGTAATTCTCACAGATAAAAAAAAAAAGACATTAAAAAAATAACAGAAACACAAAAGTAAATTTATACCTTTGTAACAGCTTTAGAGAGCTATACTTGACATAAAATAAACTGCAGATACTTAAAGTGTACAACCAGATAGGGTTTGACATAGGTATGCATCTGTGACACCATCACCCAAATCAAGAAAATGAGTGTAGTCATCACCTCAGAAAGTTCCCTCCTGTTCCTTTATATTTTATAATCACTCCCTTCTACTTCTCTCTGCCCCACCTCATCCTAGGCATCCATTGATCTGCTTTTTCTCACAGAGATTAGTTTGCATTTTCTAGAATTTCATATAAATGGAATTGGTTTGTATTCCTTTTTGCCTGCTTTTTTTTTTTCTTTGCTCAGTACAATGGTTCTGTGATCCATGCAATAATGTGTATTAATAGTTTTTATTGTCAAATAGTTATTCCACTGTGTAGGTATACCACAATCCTTTTATCCTTTCACCATCTCATGAACATTTTACTTGTTTACAGTTTTTGGCTATTGAAATAAAACTGGTAGGAACATTCCTGTACAAGTCTTTGTGTGGCTGTATGTGCTCATTTCTCTTGGGTGGATACTTTGTATGGAATGGCTGGATCATATGGTTAAGTGTATGTTTAGCTTTTTAAGAAATTTCAAATTGTTTTTCCAAGTGGCTGTACCATTTTGCATTTTCATCAGCACTCTGTGAGAGTTCAAGTTCCTTCACATCCTCGCAACCCTTGGTATTGTCATTTATTTAATTTTAATTTAAAACTTAAAATTTAGACATTCTAGTAGATGTATACTAGTATTTCATTGTATTTTTCATTTGTATTCTCATTATAATTAATGATGCTGAGTACACTTTCTCAGACTTCTTTGCCAGCTGTTTATCTTTGGAAAGTGTATATTCAAATCTTTTGTCCATTTTACATATTGGGCCATTTCTTTTCTTAGAGTTGTTTGATTTCTTATGGTTAATAGCTGGGCCTTTGATATTAATGCTGCTTATATTCAGGTCTTCTTTCTTATTACCTTCTCTGTATTACTTTCCTAGATTTCCTTGGACAAGTCAGATTACCCTTCTAGGTCAGTTTTCTCAGGTGTAAATTCAAGATCCTACTTACTTCCATTGGGTCATTGAAAGGATTCAATAAAATAATTATGCAGCGGACTTATCACAGAACTTGGCACAGAATAAGCACTGAAAATATTCTTTAATAGTTCTTATTGGATAGTTTCTATTTAGTTATTCAAAATCATTCATTTTATATTATTCAGTAGGCAATAATTATTATTATTGCATATGGAAAATCCTATATAGCTTGTAAAGTATGCTAACATTCATTATATTATTGTTATCATATAGAGATAGTGAGGTAGAAATTATTTTATGATATGGGCATATTGAGACTTGTGGTTTGGTAGTAAGCTCCCTTGTCTCAAATGAGCTTCTTAAAGTGTACCATAAATTGAGGTGGATGCCTAAGATCTAGTTGCACTTAGACTCTGGTAGCAGAATGTGATCGATATTTGCCAAGAAATTTCTCACTAATTTTTGCTTTTCTTTATCCATCTTTGCTTTTATTTTCTCCAAACTCTTGCGACTCCTTAAAATATAGTTCCCCAAAGAGAGGATCTGAAAATGATTCTTTAGAGTGGTATTAAATGCCAACTGCTGCGACTAGTGTTTTAGTAGAAAGGATACTTTTCATATAAATGCTTTACACCCAAGGTAATAAAAAGCATAGATATAAAACAAATGCAAGACATGAAATATAATGCAAAACAACGTCATAAAACACAATGCACACTTAAATACCCCACGTTTATTTGTCAGAAATATTTCTTATTCCCTTACAAAGTTTGTCATGTATTTTGCTAGACTTTAAAAATGCAAGCTTTTTATTTTAGGGACATTTTGATTTCTAGTATTTGTAGTAAATTTAATGTTCTTCTACCAAAAGTACAAACATAGACCATGGCCCACCATTCTTCACAAGCCATTTCTTCCTCAGTTTTAATGGCTTCTTCTCTTCTTTGGACACCCCTCTCAGCCTTCGAGATTCTCTGGTGTTCCCTCTACTTCCTCCTCCTCCTGTCCTCCCTTCTTTTACTTCCTCACAAAATCCATCTCATCTTTTTAGGTCCCATCAGATATGTTACTTTCTCTGTAAGGTCCTCGATAACTTCATTTGGAATCAATCACTACTTTGCTGTTGTTGTTGTTGAAGGCTTTGTTTATACTGAGAGTATATCAGTCTATCCATTTAAATTTCTTGTATTTCTTGTATATGGGCATGCACATGTGCATGCTTGTATGTGTGCTGGTGTGCGTGTGTCCTTCAGGGCACAGTTTATCATCCTACTCATTATTTTTATTGAAGTATAGGTGACACACAATGTTACATTAGTTTCAGTTGTACAACATGGTGATTCCACATGCCTATGTGTTATGCTCTGCTCGCTGTAAGGGTAGCGGCTGTCTGCCACCATGCAATGCTATGACGATACCATTGACTATACTCCCTGTGATGGACCTTTCATCCCCGTGACTTATTCATTCCATAATTGGGAGCCTGTACCTCCCACTCCCCTGCACCCATTTTGTCCCTCCTCCCACCCCCCTCTCCTCTGTCAACCCATCCTACTTATTTTTAAATCCTTAGTCCTGGTGCAATGCTTCCATCCCCCAAATGCATGGGGATAGGAATTTTTATTTCACATAGCGTATCAGCTTAGCCTAGTGCACATTTGTAAAGTGTATTAGGAGATGACTTCACTTTAAGTTATTTGAAAAGCTCTGTACTTTGCTGATTTCAGTCTCTAAAGGAATAACGTTATCCCCTATTTTCTTCTTTATAGATGTATTGAGGGAAATATTTGTTTTCTATGTGAAAATGCTTTGCCAATTGGAAATTTAAGAACTAAATGAAAATGGATTGTAATTCACTGAATCATGTTTTGATATATGTAATATATAGATCATGTTTTTATATTATTTTCTTTAAAGCATTTGATTTTAAATACTAGAAATTTTTTAGACTTTACCTACCTTGGAAAATATGTAAACAACACTCTCCACTTTTACAGTAATAGAAGGGAGGAATCATAAATACTGGGGAAAAGGAAAGCTGACAAGTAACTCTACCCCTTTATACTTGTATTTGTAATGAAGACATTTTTTTCTCCTTTTCATCTCTTTCTATTCTCTCTTTTACATTCAAACATGGTTAGTCATGGTTACATTCAAACACGGTTAAGCAATTCTTCATCTTCATTACTGATCCTGGCCCTTTCAAACTTGCTTGCTGTTAGAAGCCTGAAATCTGACAAAGCCAGGATGGAGAGAAGTCCATTGATCACTGGAATATAGATTATGGATTATAGGGGCGCCTGGGTGGCTCAGTCGGTTAAGCGTCTGCCTTCGGCTCAGGTCATGATCCTGGAGTCCCTGGATCGAGTCCCGCATCGGGCTCCCTGCTCGGCAGGGAGTCTGCTTCGTCCTCTGACCCTATCCCCTCTCATGTGTTCTCTCTCTCTCATTCTCTCTCTCTCAAATAAATAAATAAAATCTTTAAAAAAAAAAGATTATGGATTATAGATTATGTAGTTGCTACTAATGGAGTATCTGAGGTTTTTTTTTTTTTTTTTTTTCCCTGAGAGACTTATATAGGGAACAGTAGAGGATTTTGTTTTGGGAAAAGTAGATGTATTGCTATTCTGTGTGTTATCACTAGGAAATCTCTCAAAATTCTAAAGGGAGTGGTTGAACTCCACTGGGGAGCACTTTTCTTGCCTTCAATCTCAGATCCATTCAAAACTAGGAAACCTCCCAGGTCACTTGATAAATGAGTCAGAACTGAACTCTCAAGTGCAGTGCCTGCTGCCTCTAAAACTCGAAAAGGTCTAGCAAACTCTGTTTTATTCATTTTGTTCATTTTTTTTCATCTGTGATCAGAGGTGCAAGGTATAGTAACTCCTACTCTATCTTCAGGTGTCTGGCATGCCGCAAACCACTAGACTCCTAAAACCATACCGACATTTTCACCACTGGATTTCTAAGTATAGTCCTTCTATTCCTTTTTTGTCCAGAGGAGAATAGATGAATGAGAGAACAAAATGGTAACAGGGTAACAACATCCCCAGAAAATATACACTAAACAAATCAGAAGAGACCTTCCAGAAATTGGTTGCTTTTCTGTTCAGAGAGTTGTTGCCCTTCTTTTCTTCAATCTTCTGTTGAGTTCGTAGGTGTTCAGAATGGTTTGATCCCTATCCAGCTGAATTCCTGGGACCAGATGAAATCCAGGTCTCCTACTCCTCCGCCATCTTGCTCCGCCCTCCAGCCAGTCCTTCTGTTCCTTAACAGAGCCAACATTTCGCTAGTTGGGCCACTTGAGATTTGAACCTAATTGTTGTGACGGTGGTGTACTGGGCTGAATAGGATCCCACTAAAATTCTTGTCCACACAGAATCTGTGAATAAGCCGTATTTGGAAACAGGATCTTTGCAGATGTAACCGAGTTAAAATGAGATCATACTGGATTAAGGTGTGTGCTATTTCAATGACTGGTGTCCTCATAAGAAGAGTAAAATTTAGACAGGTACAGACCACAAGGGGGGAGTCTGTGTGAAGTCAGAGACAGCTCAGGCTGCTCTCAGAATCTAGGACAGGGATTTGCAAACTTTTTCTGTAGCGAGCCAGATCAATATTTTAGGCGTTGTCTCTGCAACATCCGTTCAACTCGGCTATTATAGTGCATTGCAAGCAGTCATAGATTATATGTAATGAGTAAGCATGGATGTGTTTTAATAAAACTTTTTACAAAGATAGTGGATCAGACTTGGCCCAAATTATAGAGTTTGCTGACTCTGGCTCTTTATATGCTGCCATGGAGTATTTTTTTTTTTTTTCATTTTTTATTCTTATGTTAATCCCCATACATTATATCATTAGTTTTAGATGTAGTGTTCCATGATTCATTGTTTGCGCATAACACCCAGTGCTCCATGCAGAACGTGCCCTCTTTAATACCCATCACCAGGCTAACCCCTCCTCTCACCCCCCTCCCCGCTAGAACCCTCAGTTTGTTTTTCAGAGTCCATCGTCTCTCATGGTTTGTCTACCCTTCCAATTTCCCCCCTTCATTCTTCCCCTCCTGCTATCTTCTTCTTCTTTTTTTTTTTCTTAACATATAATGTATTATTTGTTTCAGAGGTACAGGTCTGTGATTCAACAGTCTTGCACAATTCACAGCACTCACCATAGCACCTACCCTCCCCAATGTCTATCACCCAGCCGCCCCATCCCTCCCACCCCCCCCACCACTCCCGCAACCCTCAGTTTGTTTCCTGAGATTAAGAATTCCTCATATCAGTGAGGTCATATGATACCTGTCTTTCTCTGATTGACTTATTTCGTTCAGCATAACACCCTCCGGTTTGCCATGGAGTATTTCTTATTTATTTATTTATTTATTTATTTATTTATTTATTTATTTATTTAATTTTTTTTAAGATTTTATTTATTTATCTGAGAGAGAGAATGGGAGACAGAGAGCATGAGAGGGGAAGGGTCAGAGGGAGAAGCAGACTCCTCGCTGAGCAGGGAGCCCGATGTGGGACTCGATCCCAGGACTCCAGAATCATGACCTGAGCCGAAGGCAGTTGCTTAACCAACTGAGCCACCCAGGCGCCCCTGCCATGGAGTATTTCTGATACTTATTCCATTACTCTGATAATTAACTCAACTGAGCCTGTCAGTTTCTCTTTTGAACACATCAGCAGTGCTCGGCCAAACCCAGTCAATTCCACATTTCCACCCCAGCCCTCAATCCAGAGAGATACTGTGCGAGCCAGGGCATCTCCTTCCCTCTCTGTCCCAATCGCAGAGGTGGAAATCCTAGGAATTGCAGTACACCCTAGGAGCTGGTACTGTGGAAGATGGCTGTGGGCTGCTTGCTACTATTTGTTCAGCAAGTGATCCAGTTCCTGAATCTCATCTTAGATTTGCTTCTTAGGAACATTTCCAATAAAAACTTTTTTAGGTTGGATTCCTAAGCAAACTTTGAGAAAAGGTCTCATTTGCAAGTGATTTATCAAGGGAATGTTGCTAGGGGAAACCAATAAGGAAGGAGAAGAAGCCTGAAAGGGGGAAACAATAGAAGGGTGTGATTCAGCAAAACTGGATACAGAAAAGGCTAGCTTCATGGGCTAGAGCAATCCTGTAGCATCCCATACTGAGAGGAGCCCTGGGCTGGATTTAATGCTCTGCTGCTGATATCTTGAAAGTTGTAATAATCTTACTTTTGAACCTGTATTTTGTAAGTGCAGTCTGAGGTGGGGGGCAATGGAGCACACACATGAGCAGACATGTGCAATGTGTGTATTTGTCATTCCTTGCTTCCCTGTTGGCATATAGCGTTCGCAATGCTCCCTGAGCATAGAATTTTGATGGAGCGGTAATGAGTGGCGAGTCAGCATGACTGAAAGCAAGGACAGGGTAAGTGTGTTGAATCTGTGACAGAGGAAGCTGGGGTGCACACAGGCCTGGGAGCTGTCCTTTCCCTCTGAAACAGAATTTGCTCAGAATGCAGAAAGAAGTCAGAGGCATTCCAAGGAACATGAAGGACTAAGGAAACTTCCCAGATCTTCTCTTACTAGTGTTATACTTCCCTGTGTAAGGTAGTCATTTATGCGAAAAATGATGACAGAGAAGGAAACGGGGAGATAAAGCAACCCATAGTTCATTTTCCTTTCAGGTGTTCCTTATTCAGTAAGCCAAGGGTGGTGTGTTGGTAGAATGTGTACCCATCAAGAAATGAAATAAAAACAATTCAGTTCCTTTTGTGTCGCATTTCCACTGTTCTGGTAACAATGAAATACATGTGCATGTACAAGCTACAAAATATGGATGGTGTAAAAATATGGATGGTGTAATTTCAGTGATTCTTTATATAAGTTAATTGCTCATATATTTATATTTAAATCAACCATTGCACAAGCTAAACATGAACAGTGAAATTCAGGCTTATAATTTAAAATGTTGTTAATATTTTTCTTCAAATGACCTTAAATAGAAGATAAAAGCACCATGACAAGTCAAGAGAGACAACAGAAGAAAGTAAAATATTTCTTTTTTTTTTTTTAAAGATTTTATTTCTTTATTCATGAGAGGCAGAGAGAGAGAGGCAGAGGGAGAGGCAGGCTCCCAAGGAGCAGGGAGCCCGATGTGGGACTCGATCCCAGGACCCTGAGATCATGACCTGAGCCGAAGGCAGACGCTTAACCATCTGAGCCACCCAGGTGCCTGAAAGTAAAATATTTCCATTTTAGTACCTTTAATAGCATTTTTCCCTGCATTTTGATCAAGATGGATGAACATTTTCACTTTGCCATGGGCCCTGAATGTGGGATAAATTGAGTTGATCCCACAGGGGACTTCTGGAGCATAGGCAGGCCTCAGACATTGAGCAGGGGCAAGGAGCTGGGCTTCCATAGTCCTGTACCGGCCAGCCACAGCCTCTAAGGGCTGCTGTAGGGAGATGTACACACTCAGGCTCCCTTGCTTTAACCCTTTGAGTAGTCCCACATACCTGTGAAATATATTCTCCCTTGCTTCCTGTGGCTATTCCTTTGCTACTTCTGGAACCCTTTAGTCTCTTGGAAGCCCCAATATGCTTCCGTCTTTATGAACTTTCCTTTAGACCCTGGAATGTACAATTTGTTCCTTTCCCACAGGCTTCTGCATGCCGTGTCCACTCCCTGGAGCGCTGTTCCACTAGAACTACCCAAAGGGGTGTGTGGGCAGAGGGTTATCTAGCCCTTTCCTCTTCCGCATGAGACTGTGACCCCTGGTCAACTGTCTACTTCTGTCCAAATGTGCAATATGCATCTAGGCAGTCTTGCTGGTGGAGAAATTATCCCTGATGGGCAAATTAACATTAATCTTCTTTGATGTGGTGACTCTTGTCTCTGAGCACACCTTTATCGGGGGTTTTGGAAACTGGAGCTGTTATGAGAGGTATTGGTTCTTGTGGATGTGAAGCTTTTTAGCTAGGACGTCTCTCATACTCATTCTGTGAGGATCTTGAGAGGATGCTTTATACTATGGTCTCAGAAAATTGTGGCTTCTATCCTAAGTCTTTCTCAGTGGCGTAGTGCCAGGCTTGTAGTATCAATGTTTAATCGAACCCAGGAAAGCCCTTTGGTGTTTGCTACAGAGAATAAACAAATTAACATGGATTTATCTTTTGACAGCCCCCCGGTGCGCCTGCTTTTCCACAGTCCTACAGTTGTGTCTACCATCCCCTCTCCTTTTGTATCTTTGCCAGCTCACTCACTTCCCCTGTTCTTTTGATCACATCTTAGATGTTTCTCAGAGGCCTTCAGGGAGTCCCACACTCCTCTACTTACCCTGTCGTGAGACGGAATTATAATTATTTATTTACTTTTTTACCCCACTAAACTGAAAAATTCTTATTGTCAGGGGAATGTCCATCTTTTTCACTCTTGTTTGTCTAGCATTCAGATGGCACCCGATCCAATGCACTCAACACTGTTCATAAAGCAGATTAGGGACTAAAATTCCCTCGAGTCCCTAAATTTTCCTGGTTCTGAATAACACTTAAGCAACAAAGTTGAGGGGAGTTGTAGTTGGTTTAGTGGTTTAGTTGTAGTGTACTTAATGGCTTATTTTTCTCTATCTCTGCTGCTAGTGGAACCAGTAAACATATAATAATTTTGAGCCTTATATTCTTAAAGGTTGAACGAACAGTCATCTTCAATTCAATTTTATGTGATTTGATTCAATTCTAAATATATGTTTTGAGCACCTGAAGCTGCTGTCATTCTATGAAAGGGTAAAAGACACCTGGTTCTAGGGCCTCTGTGGATTCAAAATCAAGTGGGAGAGCCACATTCAATCATAGGAGGTTGAATCCAATCACAAACCAAGTGCAGGAGGATGAGTGTCTATCTCGTACAGAGGTTAGATTTGACGATAGTCTTAAAATAAGTTGGGGGATGAGGGGGCACCTGGGTGGCTCAGTTGGCTAAACATCCAACCCTTGATTTTGGCTCAGGTCATGGTCTCAGGGTTGTGAGATGGAGCCCTGCTTTGGGCTCTGCCCTGAGTGTGGAGCCTACTTGAGATTCTTTCTCTCTCTCAGGAAGAAAAAAGAAAGAAAAAAAAAAAGGGAAAGAAGTTGGGGGATGAGGATTCTATGTAGAAAAAACATCATGAGATGTTCCCAAAGATGAGAGGGTGGAGTTGCATTTGGGGCAGAGAGATTGTAGGCAAAACTTCTTTGGCATTAGATTGCAATGTGGACAGTATGTATAATGCACCTTAGGAGAGAATTGATTTGAATAAGGTCAAGGTTTTGAGTTATCTTTCTAGCTTTAAAGGATTTAATGATTGCATATGTCCTTTCTTGCTGTAATATGTTGTAGCTTGAAATCTTATGAAATAATAAAATGCATAAAATATACATGTGCTGGCCTTTATATGTGCTAGGAGTAGCTATTTTAAGTGTTAGAACCTTAGAATGCTGTTTCCACCAAGGATGTGGTTTGGCATTGTTATTCAAGTTACATAACACAGGGTTCTTTCAGTTCATGGGTTGGACCTAGATAAACCGACAGTGATTGGAGATCTCTTCTGCTTGTTATATTTTATATTTTAGCCCTTTTGATATTAGTTCAGGAGTAAATATATTTGAGATTATTCTTGTCTTTGCTAAAGAGGCTAAGACACTTTATAATTTATGTCAAAATTTTTTGATAATATTATTTAATTCTGCTATTTTAAATAATTTTATAATTTAAAACAGGATATAGCATTTAGCATTTAAACATAAGCTCTAAATCTTCTCCAGTAATCATAATGAAGAAATATAGAAGTCACTGAGTACTTGTATTTGCTAAGCACCATAAAAGTATTCTAAGAGTATCTGTCACTGAATTTTCACAAAAACTCTGTGCAGTAGGAATCAGTATACCCTTTTTGAATGTTGCAAATTAGAGGATATGTGAACATTTACCTCCAGTTTTATACAATTTGAATGGATCTAGGAAAAATGTTTCTAATAATTCCATTTTCAATCAAAGTGGGAGGAATATCTTAGAAGTTAGATAATATGGCACTGCTATCTTTTCTTTAAAGATTTTATTTATTTATTTTACAGAGAGTGCATACAAGTGGGGGGAGGATCAGAGAGGGAGGAGCAGATAAGGAGGGTGAAGGAAAGGGAGGGAACCCAAGCCGACTCTGCACGTTGAGCGTGGAGCCCCATGCAGGGCTCAATCCCACAAAACTGAGATCACAACCTGAGGTGAAACTAAGAGACGGTTGCTCAAATGACTAAGCCACTTAGGCGCCCTTGGCACTGCTGTCTTTCTTGGCAGGGATTACAGTAGAGGATTTAGAACCAGAAAGGACCATGGCGTCTCATTTTTCTTATTTCACAAATGAAGAAGCTGTATGCTAGAGAGTATTGGCCCAGTTATGAGGGGTTTTTTTTAATATTTATTTTTTTTATTCTTATGTTAATCCCCATACATTACATCATTAGTTTTAGATGAAGTGTTCCATGATTCATTGTTTGTGCATAACACCCAGTGCTCCATGCAGAATGTGCCCTCCTCAATACTCACCACCAGGCTAACCCATCCTCCCACCCCCCTCCCCTCTAGAACCCTGTTTGTTTTTCAGAGTCCATCGTCTCTCATGGTTCGTCTACCCCTCCGATTTCCCCAGCTTCATTCTTCCCCTCCCGCTACCTTCTTCTTCTTCTTCTTTTTTTTTTCTTAACATATATTGCATTATTTGTTTCAGAGGTACAGATCTGAGATTCAACAGTCTTGCACAATTCACAGCGCTTACCAGAGCACATACCCTCCCCAGTGTCTATCACCCAGTCACCCCATCCCTCCCACCCCGCACCACTCCAGCAACCCTCAGTTTGTTTCCTGAGATTAAGAATTCCTCATATCAGTGAGGTCATATGATACATGTCTTTCTCTGATTGACTTATTTTGCTCAGTATAATACCCTCCAGTTCCATCCACGTCGTTGCAAATGGCAAGATCTCATTCCTTTTGATGGCTGCATAATATTCCATTGTATATATATACCACATCTTCAGTTATGAGTTTTGATAGCAACAGGCCTGCCTTCGGACAGTGGTCTTTTCAAGTATACTACACTCACCTAATACCTGATGTATTTTCCCAGTAAGATTAGTATATTAGGATGCAGTAAAACCAAGAGATGCTAGTGCTTACTCAGTGACAATAGAGGGATGGCTTTCATTTGTATCCAAGTCAAATAATAAAACACTGCTTCTCAATAAAGAGTTGCCTGTCACCAGAACCTCCTCAACTGGCTGTGTAGAATCTATCACTGTAGGAAAAAGTGAAAGGGTCAATTGTGTTTTTCAGGTATTTATAAAAGTTAATTCTATTTTTAGAATAGTCAACCACTCAGTTAATTAGGTCCTGGTAGTGCCAATTAGTGAACACCATATCTTGGAGTGTTATATAAATCCTTTGGGAATCTAAAAATGAATCCTATTATCAAGAATAAAAAAAAAAAAAAAACCCTTCTAAAGTCGCCATCTCACTTTGAGACATTTATTACATGGAAATATAGTGCATAAAGAGTACCTAAAGATGTATGTTAATTTCATTGCTGTGTCACACATAAAAATAAAAAAACTGCATGTAAACTATCTTTCAATGAAATATAGACAAATTATAGGAGAGTCATACAATGGAATATCATATAGCCCTTTAACAGAATTAAGTAGTTCTCCTTGTGTTGATGTGGAGATATCTATAAGATATTTAAATGGGAAAAGCAATGTGTGTGTGTGTGTGTGTGTGTGTGTATACACATTCCCATATTTGGAGGGAATAAGAGATTGTATATTTAAGAGTTTACACATCTAGTGGGGCGCCTGGGTGGCTCAGTCGTTAAGCGTCTGCCTTCGGCTCAGGTCATGATCCTGGAGTCCTGGGATCGAGCCCCACATCGGGCTCTCTGCTCGGCGGGAAGCCTGCTTCTCCCTCTCCCACTCCCCCTGCTGTGTTCCCTCTCTAGCTGTGTCTCTGTCAAATAAATAAATAAAATCTTTAAAAAAAAAAAGAGTTTACACATATACATCAAACATATGAAAGAGAGAGAGAGAAAGACATCTGTATAAAAATAGAAAAATGTCAGAAAATGTGGGCACTGAGCTATTAATTTTTAACTTCTGACCATTGCAATTGGATAGATTGAGAGAGGAAGATGTGGATTTAGTTTTATACATTACCATTTTATACATTTTATTTTTTTTTATTTAAAGATTTTTATTTATTTATTTAAGAGAGTGAGAGCATAAGCATTGGGGAGAGGCAGAGGGAGAGGGAGAAGCAGACTCCCCACTGAGCAGGGAGACCAAAGAGGGGCTCAATCCCAGGACCCTGAGATCATGACCTGAGCCAAAGGCAGACACTTAACCGAGTGAGCCACCCAGGTGCCCCTTTTTATACATTTTAAAGTCACATGATTATGGCTGATTTTACTTGACTTCCTTTCAGTATTTTTTAAATTAGAGAATGTAAAAGGAGGCTTTTGAAGAGGCCAGAAATCACAGAGGAGGGGAAATGTGAAAAAGGAGACTCTCAATGAAGCAAAGGACTATAGCTCAGTCATATCTCTGTCTACTGAAAGGAGCCAGTGTGGTGGCACAGGGGGAGAAATATGGGGTGATCGTAAGAAACAAGTTTCTAAAGCTCAGATTGAGATGGCAATGTAGGTTAGGACATAATGGTAGAAAATTAAGAGAGAGTAGGTTTGATAAAGATTAAAAACAAGTGTGCTTGGGGAAGGGAGAATGACAATTCTAGATGATAATCCTAGAATCTAGGGCTGTTGTATGGCCATAGGTTTTGCGCTGGTTTTGATACTAAGCCACATATCACTGTGTTGTATACCTGAAACTCGTATAATGTTGCATGTCAACTAGATTTCCATAATAAAATTTTTTAAAAGAAAAAATAAAACTGTTATTTATATTTTATCAGCATATATACCAGCAATATTTCCTATCAATCTTATTATTAATTTGGTCCACCTAAATATGACATAATATAGTTAAGGGAATACAGGTTTTACTTACATCTTTTTTTTTTTCTTCGATACAAATAATACAAATTTCATTTTAAAAACCTTTACAATAATTTCTTGTTACCTTTGAGCATGAATAAATTTCTGTCCAAAAATCTGCAAAGAGTTTTAATAAATCAGCATTTTGTGGTTCATTTAATTATAAGCCCAAAGCTAAGTTGTGTATTTATCTTCATGATATAGAAAAATGGTGTTATCAAACTTCTCACTCACTGAATTGATGACATGCACTCATGCATGCCTACTGGAAAAACACTAAAATAAATGAAATATGGAGATATTTTAGGATAGTGTATGCAGGACACTTGAGACTGCCCCTCTTCACCCAATAATTGTTTCTGTAACTAGAAATTATCTAGCTATTTTTAAATTCTTATCCTTCCTTTCTTCCTTCCTTCCTTCCTTCCTTCCTTCCTTCCTTCCTTCCTTCTTCCCTTCCTTCCTTCCCTCCTTCCTTCCTCTTTCTTTCTTTCTTTCTTTCTTTCTTTCTTTCTTTCTTTCTTTCTTTCTTTCTTTCTTTCTTTCTTTCTTTCTTTCGTTTCTTTCCTTCTTTCCTTCTTTCCTTCTTCCTTTCTTCCTTCCTTTCTTTTCTTTCTTTCTTTCTTTCTTTCTTTCTTTCTTTCTTTCTTTCTTTCTTTCCTTTCCTTCCTTCCTTCCTTCCTTCCTTCCTTCCTTCCTTCCTTCCTTCCTTCCTTCCTTCCTTCCTTCCTTCTTTCTTTCTTTCTTTCTTTCTTTCTTTCTTTCTTTCTTTCTTTCTTTCTTTCTTTCTTTCTTTCTTTCTTTCTTTCTTTCTTTCTTTCTCCCCCTTCCTCCCTTCTTTCCTTCCTTCCTTCCCTCCTACTTTCCTCTTTCTTTTCTTTTCTTTTCTTTTCTTTTCTTTTCTTTTCTTTTCTTTTCTTTTCTTTTCTTTCTCCCCTTTCCTCCCTTCTTCCCTTCCTTCCTTCCTTCTGTTGGAAATAGGATTTTATTGCTTTGCATTTAGGAAGTACTTCTAAGGTACATGGCATTCACAGCCTTGGTCCCTATTTATAGTTCATTTGTAATCTAATTCAGAAAATAGATGGCTGGAACAAGCATGATATATACAGGTAGTCTACCTTTCTTGCTTTCTCTAGCAGATAAAAGAGTTCCTTGGGATAAAATCAGTCACAAAGATTGCCAGAGTTTCTTGTTGTGGAATTTATATATTCACATTTTTTGGCTCTGAGTTTCTACTGACTATTCTCCTAATCTCTGGATTGGCCTTGAAATCTCCTGGACCTTAATCTTCTCAGGTTAACTCTTTGGTTTATGGGGTGGTGTTCAATTGCAATGTTTCCTAATGGCCTGTGTTGCTTCCCAATATATTCTGAGTCCTACTACCTGGAAGACAACTGCCACATGTAATTGTGCAGTTTGTGTTCTTTGGACAAGTGTGTACAACTGAGGAGTCTATAGTTGGCCATGATCCTGCCTGTGCATTCTGCTTAGCCTGTGCTAAGCATCCTGCTTAGCCAATGAGGGATGCTCATTGTACACTTGGATTGTTCGTGTGCCAGTCTGCACCCACAGGGGTTGCCATTTTTAAACTTGCACAATGGCACTATATGACATCACAGCAGTCCTGACCTGAAAGGATTTTAATTTTGATCCACCTTTTTATGATATTGAAACCAGGACAGTGATTATGTCCTTGAACCTTAGGTCCAAAGGTCCAAATTTTTGAAGTTCAAATTCAGTTCTCAACTGTAAGTTGGGATCTTGTCTTCCTTATCTCTGAATCCCAGTATGTTGGACATTGACTAGCACATTCAACAACAAATAGTTGATGAATGAATGAGTGGATGAATGAATGAATGAATGAGGATTAATTCACTCAGATGGCTCTAAGTCATGATAAATACATCTAAAAAGGATAGAGATTTAGGTCATGAGAATAACACCTTTATGGGACAGTCACCTGGATTGCTGTGAGTCACTGTAAATATTTTGCTTTATTTCCTGATATGTAAAGGGAAGTTTAGAAGAGTTTCCTTTGGAAGTGCCATCGATTGCTCCAATATTGCAGACACAAGTCCATATATTCTTGTTCTATATACCATGACACAAGTCCAGAGGTACTGACGATTTGTGTGGGACTAGCAAATGGACCTTCTAGAGCTGAATGAATCCTGGATGAACCATACATAGAGTTTCCTGTGGGACCCTAAAGACATCACTAAGAGCCAGTCCTTTAAGATCACAGCATATTGGCAAGTGTCATGGACTGAATTGTTTCCCGCCATCCCTCAAATCCATATGTTGAAGTCCTAACCCCCAGGGTGCCTGAATTTGGAGATAGGACCTTTCAGGAGATAAGTAGGTAAATTAGGTCATAAAGGGTTGGTGTTCTAATAAGAGACACCAGGAGTGTACTGCACAGAAGAGAAGCCATATGAGGGCACAGAGAGAAAATGGCCATTTGTAAGCCGAGGAGAGAGCTCTCACCAGAAACCAACCCTGCTGGCACTTTGATCTTAGCCATCTGCTCTCCAGAACCATGAGAAAATAAATTTCTGATGTTTATGGCATCTTGGCATTTTGTTATGGCAGCACTAGCAGACTAAATGAGCTGGTAATCCTTTGTTACCATTAAGCTGTCACTCTCATAAGAGTTCTTTGGAGCCTGAAACAGATGGTAATTGAAACATAGACACATCAAAGTCATGTAGGACCATCATAGAAGAAGTAGGACATCAGAGTATATTGAAAGCTTTTCGATTCATGCACTTTTCTGAGTTTAGTTATGATAAGAAATGGAGAAAAATTAGGAGAGGAGACACACAAGAGGGCAAAATGGAGAAGAATAGGGAGTAGGTTGTCCACAAGAAAGGTCACTTGATACTGTTCTCTTTGGGTAATATCTGATCCCATATATGAGAGGGATCTGATAAACAACTGCTCAACCACAAGGGCATCTTTTCAGGATGTTACTCTTTCTCAAGATGTTCACCTTCTCATTGCCAGGGCAAGCTAATGTCTTCTTTTTATAAAGATCTTGAATAAGACTTTGTTTCCACCTTGAGAAAGCATATATGCAGAGAAAGGGACAGCCATATTAGAATCTAATTTAAAGCTAATGAATTTAAATAATGGTTAAAAGACCTATTTTCTAGTAGGAATTAAAATAGAGGTTTATGTCACTTTGTTGGTAATCAGATTTTTTTTTTCTTTTGGCCTGTGGGACAAACTTGAATTTTTAAACGAAAATCACCTCTTAACACTCATCATTTCCTTTTGAAATAGCTCAGTCTGTACATCTTAGCAGTCTGATGTGTATATGTTCATACATGTACCCTTTATGTTTTGGTAAAAGTATATCTCAGCATCATTTTATTTATTTATTTTTTTTAAAGATTTTATTTATTTATTTGAGAGAGAGAATGAGAGACAGAGAGCATGAGAGGGAGGAGGGTCAGAGGGAGAAGCAGACTCCCTGCCGAGCAGGGAGCCCGATGCGGAACTCGATCCTGGGACTCCAGGATCATGACCTGAGCCGAAGGCAGTCGCTTAACCAACTGAGCCACCCAGGCGCCCTCTCAGCATCATTTTAGATGACAAGTTGTTCTATTACTCTTCACAGTATGTGCAAGCCTGAATATAATGTGTGTGTGTGTGTGTGTATTTCTGTGAACAATTCTTATGTGAACTTGCATTATTATTTATGAATAACATCTAAATTGGGAATTATATCTTTTCCTTATATAATGGAAGCAGTTAGGGAAACAAAGTTACCTCTGTGTATTTAAAATGATCAAATTCATGGCATTCTCAGCATGTGCCTTATGTGATTGCTAGGAATATTTTAAAATGGCATTCTTGAAAGTGATGAATCACTTCGACAGAGGGTGTTCTGAAAGCTTTGAGAAGACTATTGTACTATGAGGTGTGATTTTTGCAGATATGCATGATCATTAACATCTGTCTTTTGTTACATCCAACGGTTTCAATTTAGGGCCAACCACAGGCAAGAGCCAGGTCAGGGAGACAGATGCTCTGAAAGGATTTAGTTCTCCACCATGACATCTTCTGAAATACTGATGGGTCACAGAATTGGCCTAACCCTTTCTTAGTTTAAAAAAAAAAAAATAATAGGCAGTAGGGATCTGATGTGATTCTGATGATCTGATACCATTACTTCTTTCTCAAGAAAGAGAGCCAAAAATGTAACAGCCTGTTATACAATGTATAAGAAAAGATCCTTCAGTTAACTGTGAAGGGCCAGAGTGGTGACTCATTATTGGAATTGAAATTCAATCCTTGAAGATGCCTATATAAAAATGATATGAGTAATTTGGAGTAAGATTTGAATAAAATTTTTTACCTCGAGCAATAATGAACTGATGCTTATATAAAAATAATATAAGTAATTTGGAGCAGGATTTGAATAAAATTTTTTACCTTGAGAAATAATGAATTGAACGACAGCTATCTGAATGTCAGGGATGGATGTTATACCTATTTTTGATTGATGCTTTTGTTTTTCTCTTTTTTTATTAAAAAAAAAACGGAGGCAGTGGTAGATCTGGAATGAATCAAGTGTTCTAAGTCTTTTACATTTTCTGTCTGTTTCCGTCCATAATTTAATCCCTTTCCGCTGAACCAGAAAAATATTCTTGCCAAACTGAAACAGAAGTTATTCTTCATCAGCTTTGATTTATGATTCAAACTGGAGCTTACTAATACTTTACTGGAGGATTTCATAATCTCATTTCCAAACAATCTAAGGGCATTTAGCAAGTATTTGGTAATTAGAAATTACACTCGAAGGCAATTGTAAATAGGGTAGTAAGTTCAGATTGGTTTCTTATAGCATCAGAAATGGCCCACATCAGAAGATAACTTACTCTATTTGGAGGAATAAATTATATTGAAATGTGCTTGTTGGAGCCTTCAGTCCAGGAATTAGCCAGATATCATGTTGATATAGGATATTTGAATAAATTACTACCAATGAGAAATAGCTGCTGATTAAACAGAACTGAGACCTAAAGGATATATTTTCAAGAGAGTTTCAACACAACATGTGAAAGGCAGCCTCTGCCTTAACCCAGATGATCACGTGTGTGGCACCCACACTCTCCAGTACAGCCCCTTGCCCTCAAGTGTGAGCTGGACTCACAGACTTCCTAATGAAAAGAACATGGTAGGGGTGCCTGAGTGGCTCAGTCTGTTGAGCACTGCACTCTTCATTTCCACTGAGGTCATGATCTCAGGGTCCTGAGATCAAGCCCTGCATCGGGCTCCACACTCACTGCAGAGTGCAGGGTCTGTGCTCTCTCCCTGCTCTTCCCCTACTCTCTCTCTGACTCTCACAAATAAATAAAATCTTAAAAAAAAAAAATATGGTAAGCAATATGGGATTTACTTCCAAGACTGCATGAGAAAAGGCTATGGCTTCCATCTTGGATGTTCTCTTGTTCTTTCTTGGATCACTTACTCTGTGCCGAAACAGGTTGCTGTGTCGTGAGGCAGAGCTGTGGGGAGGGACAAGTACACATGGATGCGAGCATCCTGAGGTCTGCCAACAGCCTTGCGAACCACATTGGAAGGGCATCCTCTCAATCCAGGCTTGTGCTAAGAACATGGCCCTAGGCAACAGCTTGACTGTAATTTCATCAAAGACCCTGAGCCAGAGGCACCAAGCTAAGCTGCACTTGCAGTCCACAGAAATTGGGAGATAATAAATGTTCATTGCTTTCAGCCACTCATTTTGTTACATAGCAATAGATAGCCAATGGACCATGTTGATTAATTCCTTAAATAATATTAGCTTATTAAACTGTCACTCCTTTATTTTAATGGACATAATTTGCAAATGTTTTCTTACTAGAGACAACATGAACTGGGATAATGCAGATATTCTACCTAGCATTTGAATTTTTTTGTTATATTGTATGTTATGTATTACTATGTTTCATGTTTTTTAGGGAGTGATTATGTTTAAAAAGAGATAGGAATGTCTTATATTTGTTAGAGTATATTTGATTCCTAAATTTCAGGCATACTTACATCCAGATGAAAGGGGAAAATGTAGAAATAGAAATTATAAAATGATATTAAATCCATTAATTTTAAAATGATGAGAATATTGTATCTATCAATAGATCTCTCTAAAATTAATTTTGTGTAGCTATTTATGACATATAGTTGGATATGCTGTTCATATTCAGATCATGATTTTTCTGGCTCTTCCTCATAACTTGCTCCACTGGATCCATGCCTATTATCTCTAAGGGTAAATAAGTTAGTAAATTAAATAGAAATATATTTTCTAGTATGTTCCACAAGGGGCTTAGGTGACACATAAATGAGTATTTTACATGAGAAAATTCTGTTTTAATTATAGGAATCAAACATTCATAGTATTTTTATTTTTTTTTAAAGATTTTATTTATTTATTTGAGAGAGAGAGAGAGAGCACACGAGAGGGGGGAGGGTCAGAGGGAGAAGCAGACTCCCCGCCGAGCAGGGAGCCCGATGCGGGACTCGATCCCGGGACTCCAGGATCATGACCTGAGCCGAAGGCAGCCGCCTAACTGACTGAGCCACCCAGGCGCCCCATTCATAGAATTTTTTTTTAAGATTTTATTTATTTATTTATTTGGGAGAGAGAGAATGAGAGACAGAGAGCATGAGAGGGAGGAGGGTCAGAGGGAGAAGCAGACTCCCTGCCGAGCAGGGAGCCCGATGCGGGACTCGATCCCGGGACTCCAGGATCATGACCCGAGCCGAAGGCAGTCGCCCAACCAACTGAGCCACCCAGGCACCCCATAGTATTTTTAAATGTATATCCATATACCTAATGGGAACTTATTAGGTATGTTAGTACACCTAATGTGACAAATTGATTATGGTAATTTCCACAGGTGATCTCCAAGTACTTTTTCAGAGTAGTATGCCCTTTTCTGGTGTAGTTCCTAAATAGAGCAACAACTGTTATCATTTCAAAAAATACACGTGAATTTTAGACTTCTATCAGTAAAACCAAGAGGTGTAACACAGTATGAAAAGGTCCCAGAGACATATGCATATGCTCGCAACCTCTCAACTTCCAGAGCCAATCCAAGCCTTCCATCATAATGATAGTTTCACTGGATCCAACAGCCATCCCACCCCGAACAGACCCCGCTCTGTTTTTCCAGAGGCTGTCAGCACTCTCTGGTTAGATCCCCACTTGTAAAAGTGAAGCAGATGCTTATTTGAAATGGTGGTCAAAATGCAAATCAAGGAATTTAGACAAAAACATAGCCTATGGAAAAGGCAGCCCAACTTGGAATGAAGAGTAGACAAAGCAAATGTGCTTGGCATTCTCGCTGAAGTCCACTCTGATTTGTCAGTTTTGTAGGCTGGTCTGGTAGTCAGTAGTCTAGCAGCTGCCCATGGCTGTCTGAGAACTGGCCCAAGTGTTGCTGCTGCTTGGTCATGGTCATAAAGTGGACCTTAGCTACCAAGTACGCTTAAAGAACTGTTGCTCGCTTCCTTCTCCTTTTTTTTGCAGTGTGTTCTGTGTATCAGGCAAAATTTCATACTGACAGTCCAGGGCAATCATGGGTTTTTAATTTGCAACAAAGCACTGAAATGTCAGGCTTAATGAGAAAGAAAAGCATCATGCAGAGTGTGATTCTTCACCTCATTTGGAACAACATTTTCCTACTCAGGCTAACCAACTTTCTCTGTGACACCTGTTGTACCGCAGGAGCCTGGAAGAATCGGCGATGAACCCCTCCTCTCCTAGTACACTGCGTGAGCTGTGCAAAGTCACAGGAAGCGGTCTTGAAAGAAGCAGCTAAATAACGGATTAAGTTTCTTGATATAACATGAAACACGATGTAATAGAATATTCTGCATTTAATCATCACTTTCTTCCAAGGTTGTGAGCGGCCTTTTTAATCTCACCAATGGGACAGTGAACAGTGAGGCGCTCGAAGCCATGGGTGTGGGGTAGGTTGCAGAAGAGGATTCTGGCACTTGCCGCCCCAACAGCATTGTCTGAAACCTGTCATCCCTTGTCGTTCTATTAAGACACAAGTTTGATTTGTGTGCACAGGGTGTAAGATGTGGAAAATGAGTCCCCCAGCTTTTTTGGGGGGTGCCTTGCCTGGTTTTAATACTTGCAATTCAAGAAAGTTTCACCAGTCCCTACTAGAATTCGTTACTTCTTTGGAGTGCTGTAGTATTTGCTAATTTGAGGAATCTGAGGACGTACAAAGTTCCTCAGATTAATTTCATAGTATCAGAGGCTTACTGGCAAGGAGCGTTCAGGCTGCCAGAAATTCTCTGAGATCAGTATCTAATTTATATAAAGTTCTAGGGATAGGTTAGGCTTTTATGACTGGTTTGAAACATTTTCTCCAATTAGAGAACTACTCGTAAACTGGCCAAAGACAAGGCTGTTTTCTTGATTGAAGATCCTTGAAGAGTAAAATTTCATAACTCCTGGATACCCTATTATTTGAGAGTTACTATCTGAAGGGAATAAAGTGGCCAGAGAGTTGTTGGTGGTCCCAACCTTAAGTTTACAGAAAAATGTAAAGTTTTAATGGTCTTATTTTGTACCTATTTAGAGAATAGATCCTATTCTCATCATAGGATCTATTTAGTCAAGTATATTTTCTGGCATTGTCGTGGCCTTGAAATCATGTTAGATTCTGTTGTTTGCAGATATTTGGTGGAAACAATTTTCCCTTCAAATATTTTCAAAACATGTTTTTTTTTTGAACTCAATTTTGGTGGTTTCCTGGGAGGTAGTAACAATGGCAATTTGCCGAAATTATGCCATAATTGTTAAAGAGATAATGTTTTCTGAAATCAAAGACAAGCACAAGGTCATTTTGAGAATCTTATCACTGCAGTGTTTGGCGGTGATCCAAGAAAATATTGACATGTTTGATAGACATCTATACTTCACTTTTTAGTTTAGATTTATAGAAGTCAAATATAGTAATGAACTAACAATAAAAAGAAGAGAGTTAAATTATACTTAGCAGTGACATCAAAGATTTTGAAGATTATGTGTGATAATGGCAGATCACAAGTAGAGAAAATAGGACTGTACATCTTGGCCAAGAGTTGTTAATAGCAAAATCACAATCTTGCTCCTAAAAGGGCAGATAATTTACTGTCAAGTCCTCGAGTTTGTTGGCTGAGACCTTCATTTTATGTGAATGTTGATGGTACAATATTGTCTCACACATTTTTTTTTTTCTCCACCAAGCCTTGCAAGCTGTTTCTCCCTGGGACAGGGAAAATGTCTATATTAAAGTGGGAAAAATTAAGACACCCACAAGGGTTCTCGCTCTGTAGCAAGACAAGCTGAATTGAAATGTATTATCACTTAATGGTCATAGGTAATTAGTTTTAAATGGTTTCCTAACTCAGCCATTCTTTAAAAATTAAAAGGAACTTTATGGGAGACGTTACCTTCCCCGAAAGCACAGTGTATATCTGTTCGCTTATCTCAATGGAGTCCACATTTCTAATCCGTGCCTGGTACTGCAAGACACATGTTTCTGGAAGCTCAGGGGCCATTGAAAGCAAAGGACGAGTCTTGCCCTGTTATTTCCAGTTAATGGCCCTTTGGGAGGTATATCATCTCTGTCCCTGTGGAGCCCTTCCCTCTGTGACAACTCAGTTACAGTAAGTACGCATAGCATCGACCAACAGTAGAAACATAAATCAAATTGACATAAGTCCAATTCAAAATCATAAATCAATTTGACAAAAGTTGAATTAAAAAATGTATGAGCTGTGTGAGATTGACTGTGATCTTTTGAAGCTATTTAAATAGAAAGATTTGGGCATAGTGTATCATTTTGGGAAGATTTTTAGGGACAGTTGAAATACATGCCAAAAGCTCACCTGGTTCTCTAGAAGACTTAACTACCATTAAAATAATTTCTTTGTAGCATTTTTCTTTTTAAAATTGCTCATGGCAGTGATTACAGTGACTTATTTTTACATTTGCCCTCGGGGATATATTCAGTATATTAGATATTTTTAAAGAAAAATTCTACTCACCTTATGTTTAAAATTTTTGTTACAATGTATCCTTAATTTGTAGATGTCCTATTATTTGTTCAAGTCATATTTTTGCCCTTATATATAGCTATTGTCCAGGCAGAGAAGATAACCTTTCAAATTTAAGGTTTTAATATTACAAATCTTTTTATACTCCCTGAATAAATCACTGTGCCAGCAGAACCACTCCAGTGGCCAAAACCATGTTCTTACATTAGAGGATATAATTTTAGACTGCTATTAAAGAACAGTTCTGAGAACATTGTCCTCCTGTAAATGATTAAATGTTGTGTTAATACTGATTTCTTTTAGCTCTTTAAGTCGTTTCTTAGAGGCCTGGGATGTATCTGGGCTTAGTAGAATTTTGTTCCTCTGGTATATGCTAACTTACTACTTGGAAGATTCCTGATACATGACTACCCTCAATAATTCAGTCTCACTCTTTATTACTGAACTGGGGAAAAATCTCGTTTTTCTTATTTATATGTTATATACCTCAATGTACCCATAAGGCACATTAGCAATATTCTGTGAAACATTTTCTGTTACTTCTAGTTCTCCAAAACTGTAGAGGATATGAAGATGGAGAAAGGGTGAGTTCTTGGGGAAAAATATTTACAGACATTTTAAGAAGGTGGAGGTCTTCTCATGCTGGCTGTTGTTTTGACTTCGCTTGTAAATCCACTTTCCAATAGCTGCTTATGTCCTGTCTGCATGAAGATGACCATGCCAGTCTCCATTTATTCTTTTTAGTTTTTCTTCTCAAGGTGAAAGCCATGTTAGCGAAGAGGTATGTAATAGTAGAAAGAAGGCTGGAACAAATGTGAGCAAACTCATGCCCGTAATGGCTATGAAACTCTGGACGAGTGACTTAGCTCTTGGCAAATCCAGTTTTGTCATGGAAGATGCCAGCTGAAATACTGAGCGCTAAAACTCTGTGTGAGTCTATGACTTTCATTTGAGAACAAGGAAGCACCAGCTACTCCTGTATCTCTCCCCTTAGGTCCTGGGCTTCTCCAGAATTTTCCACTGTTCTCATTTGCATTTCCTTACCTCAGCTCAATGAGCCACTCAGTCAGACACCATGGCCCACACTGTGCCCCACCCACACCTCCTCCACCTGCCCCCAAGTTCACCTACAGGAGGAACACCCGTGGCACCCCTGGTCTCTGCTTGAGGCATTCTCTGGTCCTGGCAGCGTGCTGTTGCCACACGTGGGCCGGACCAGCAGTGTGGTCTGTGCCTCACCGATGAAGGATGAGAGCTTCGTTACCACAGGAGACAACTCCAAGGGAGGTTTCCGTACTGTCTCCCAGGGCGGAGGGGGGCCCACAGGGGAAACAAGTGGCAGTTACCCACAGAGCAAAACTACATTAGTTCTTTTCCTTTCTCTGTCTTACATCCCCATTCCCTCACGGTGCTTTCTGTAGTAACTTCCAGAATGAACTGGTTGCACGTGCATCCTTATCTCAGGCTCTGCCTCTTACCTGCTGCATGCTCCTCCTCGGTGCTTCTGAGACAGCACTGCTGGTTTGCATTTTAGACTCATTACATTCTCATATGTCAGTCAGAACCTAACGTATGTGAACACTGGCTCTGTGTCACCTACAGAATTAGCTTCTGTTCAAGAGACAGTACTGCGGTCCATCCTCTTCTTTCTGCTGGGAATGCCCTGCCCTTCTTCTGCCCTTTTGCCATGTCCCTGCTCAGCCTTGTTCCTGTCCCTCCCATAAACCAAGAAACAAAGAAACACAGGCTCCTGTTCCTCCTTCTGGTCGCATCTGAAAGAGGGGAAGTCTTCCCACATACTTCAAGGATGATCCCTCCTACCCCCACTGGCTCCCATTGCACCTTAGGCTTTGGTTATAATATTAATTACATGTATGACTACTTATCGACTATTTCTCTTCCTAACGGCATCCCCTGCATGTTGCTTTTGTGATTTGCAAGTCTTAGGGGACAATGTAGCAAGCATGGGGGCCTGGAGCCTCATGGCCACCCTACTTCCCTGCAGCCTCCCCGGATGGTTGTCCCTGCTTCCTGGTTCCCTGACTCCCTGGCATCCTGGGCCTGCCAGCCTCCTTTTCCCCACTCCCCACCCCATAACCTCTACCAGCCTTTCCCTGACAGGGGCCTGGGCATGGGTACAGGAGAGGTCAGGGTGGGTGGGTGGCCCTCCCAGTAACCTAGAACCTGTTAGGACGTCAACAGTCCCCACCCCGGACTAGCAGCACCTACGCTGTGGTCCATCCACTGGATGTTGGATTTGGCTTGGTGCCCACCCCTAATCCAGGTTTGTGTGCCCCTCAGTACAAAAATTTAAAGATCCCTGGGGGTGGCCCGTCTGTCCTGGTGAAGAACCCACCGACCAGTGAGCCATGGAATTTGACTTCTCCAGACCCCGAGTCCTCTGAGGCACCATTCCTGTATCTGCCACAGGCTCAATGAGCACGTGTGCAGCCTGCGTTGCTGGATGGTCCCACACACGTGCCACCTGTGAGGGTCTACACTCGCCCCACAATCCTTATGCCTCAGAACACTCCCTAGGCTGGCTCTGTCCCTAAGTATAGTTCTGTCTTTCACATTCTAGATTTTCCTGAGTCTGGCTTGTATTTCTCTCCCTTGGTGGTCTTGTGGTACCCTTTGGGCAGGAATCACGTAATATGAATTGTAATTCTGGCGATTTCACACATAAGTTAAGTGTTCTGATATTTGCATTTGAAAGGAGCATTGCCTAATATAAAGATAGAGAGCAAAAGAAAAAAAAAATACTGCTAATTTAAAATGTAAATTTGGCTTTACTGAAAATGCCATGGAACAACAAAAAGCAAACAGGTAGAGACACCGTAACAGAAAGGAGGAAGCGTTTAATGTATATGGAACAGCACTGCTTTCCTGCTTTCTGAACAAGGGGCCCCACATTTTCATTTGGCACCAGGTCCCACAAATGATGTACCTGTCTGCACAATGAGGTCGCAGACCTGACCAGGTGCTACGTATTTATCACCTGGCTGGTTTCCCACAGAGAGTCTACAAACTGGACTAATTGCCTTCTCTAAAGAGATCATTCAGGTAAAAAATGAGGTTCTGGTTGTTATTTTGCTATACAACAAATTGCCTTAAAGCTTAATAACTTAAAACAACACTTCCTTTCATCTCTTTTGGCTCTGAGGGTTGCCTGGGTTCAAGCAGCCTATTATGGCTCAGGCTTTACCATGTCGAAGTCCGTGCCTGGTGAAGGCTCCCTCACGTGTCTGGTGAGGACTGGAAGTCTGCCAGGAGACCGACCTCTAGAACAATTCTATATGGCTTCTGCATATGGCCAGAATTCCTCAGAGCATGGGAGCTGGGGTGCCCGAGAGAAAGAACGAGAGAAGCAGAAACGCTATTGTCTTTTCTGAGCTGACCCAGAGCGTCACTCCCTCCTTATAGTATTGGTTCAAAGTATTGACATCAGAAGCCCATAGAATAATATACAGGTCTTAGGACTCACCAGCCAGGCCAGGGAGATTGTCCAGTTAGAAAGATAAAACCCTGATCGTGGCGATCAACAAATAATAGTACTCACCTGTGTTGGAATGTTCCTTTTCTGATATTAAATATAGATCAGGGAACATCTTCATCTTTGGCTCTTCAGAACATGATTTTGAATATCTGGCTTCATCCATCTGCTAGCCATTAGCCTTTACTCAAGTCATGTAAGTTCCCTGAGCAGCTGTTTCCACTCATGTTTGCTGTGTGAATTAATAATAGAGTGTATGTAAAATGATTTTGTAAACCGTTTAGGATGTGTGAATGTGAGTTAGTAAAAAAAAAAAAAATACAGTTCCACTGGCAGACGTGGTGGCAATTGCAATTAGTTCTGTAGATTTAGGTTTTGTTTTTACTAAGAACCATTGATATCTTGTAGAGAATAATCACCTCCTGCCTTCCCCCTTCGGCTCAGCCCCCATCCACTTATTTGGTTGGTTGTTTCTCGGCACAGATAACAGACGATATCCCATTCTCTCTTCAGTTTCTAGCTTCATAATTTTTCTGATCATATACCTTCCACCTTAGCACTGTGAGCTCTTCAATGTTTGGGGTTTAAGGAGCGTGGGAAGAGAAGGAAAATGGGAGAAGCTACAGAGGTAATGATTTTATCCTAGGGGTGCCTGGGTGGCTCAGTTGGTTAAGCGTCTACTTTCAGCTCAGGTCATGATCTCGGGATCCTGGGATCAAGCCCCGCATCAGGCTCCCTGTTCATTGGGGAGCCTGCTTCTCTCTCTCCCTCAGCCCCTCCCCCATCCATGCTCTCTCTCTCTCTCTCTCTCTCTCTCTCTCTCTAATAAATAAAATCTTAAAAAAATGATTTTGTCCTAAAAATGCAGCAGAACAAGGAATCCTAATCCAACCTAGAAAACTCCCAACATCACCTGCCAATATAAATCTCTCGTTTCATCGATATTGGCCCTGTAGTCTTCACTGTCCCTTGTAAAATGGGCACTTACCACCTCGTATTCAGTTTTCATATACTTCTTATACATGTCTTCTCTTCTCATTAGCAGACACACAATCTCAGCTTTGCAGGTGTTTGTGTCCCTTGACAGTGCATGAGAACATGTTCTAGAGTGTCTTACAGGAATTCAATAAATTCTCACAATACACTGATTTATATGAATAGTCTCATTATTGTATGCCGATGGTCTCACGTTGTTTCTCACTGAAATCCGCTTACGATGTACACTCTTTGTTGTTGGTGTAGTTGACACTTCTGTCTTCTCTTTTTCTTGTCCACTAACTCCTTCTGGTTGGTCTGTGAATACAGCTACTTAAGGAGCCACTATTTCCACAGTGGAAGTAAAGATAACAGAATTTACTGTTAGGTTGAATAACGACTGTTTGCAGAGTACCTACTATATCTGAGGCACTGTACTAGACCTGCTCCAACCTCATTTTTCTCACTAGAGCTCTATTTTTGTGGCCCATCTGAAAAAAAAACTGCCTACAGAATTCTTTCTGAGACCACGGTGTTAAAACTCTACATGTTGGAATGAGATTTCTGTTTTCTCCCTAGTGCTTTTAATACGCGCTTTCATTGCAACGTGAATATTTTTTCCCAGCAGATTGTGTCCTCTGTGAAAACCAGAGCTGTAGTCAACTAAATTATAATTCCCAAAGTGGTTAATATAGTGCTATTCCCTATACACATGCTCAGTTACTGTTAAAAAGAATAAACAGTGCCTTGGCATATTTTAAGACTGTGATTCTCAATTCCCTTTTGTCTTTTTTTCTTCTTAAAGATTTTATTTTTTTTAAAGATTTACTTATTTATTTTTGAGGGAGAGAGAGAGAGAAAGCCTGTGTGTGTGAGTTAGGGGAGGGGCACTGGGAGAGGGAGAGAATCCTCAAGCAGACTTCCGCAGAGTGCAGAGCCCAACAGGAGGCTCTATCCCAGGGCCCTGAGATCATGACCTGAGCCAAAATCAGGAGTCAGCTGCTTAACCAACTGAGCCACCCAGGCACCCCTGAAAGATTTTATTTTTAAGCGGTCTCTACACCCAGCGTGGGGCTCAAACTCACAACCCCAAGATCAAGAGTCACATGTTCTACTGAATGAGCCAGCCAGGAGCCACTCCCTGCCCCCCCTTTTTTTTTCTTAATCTCTACTTTTAATTTACAAGTGTGTCTCTGAATGGAAGTCAAACTGGGGAAATCAGTTCTTCCATTTTACATATAAATTATTGCTATTTTATGCAAGTGCCTCCTCTTTAGATGAATTTCATGATTTTGTTAATTTTTATGTATTTGAAATGAAATTCAGCATTAACCTTTTCTTCAACCTTTAGTTTTTGGCTTTTTTTCTTTGGTGACTTTTACACTTTGTATTATGTGATATTTCTCGTTCTCTTCACTAAGTCAACAGTTTCTAAAATAAAGAACAAAAATATAGTTAGCCTAAGCTATGTAGTATAAAAAGGTATTAAATAAAAAAGTCCTGCCCAAGTGTTTGAAAAAATTTCCCTGGTCAAACAGTTCTGGTTCCATTGTTTTCAGAAGAGAACAGTGAGTTTGCTTTTTTGTATTTTGATTTTTGTAATATTGGAACCAGTTCCTCAAATAACCCAAGAATTGTGTTTCTTTGAAGACAGAATGGTATCATTCCTTTAGAAGTCTGTAAGAAGAGCAGGTGAGGAACAAAAAGTTGCTATAAGCCAGGGTTCTCTCAATTTAGCTTCTGACAGAAGCACCTGCAGACATATTAAAATGCATATCAGGGCACCCACTACCAGAATTTCAGATTCAACAGGTCAGGGATCGGGCCTGAGAATTTGCATCTCTAGCAAGCATGCAGGAGATGCTGATGCTGTCCTTCGGAGACCACACTTTAAGACCATTTCCTTATGCTTTCACTGAAAATCACTTCTTTTTTTTTTCTTAAAGATTTTATTTATTAGAGAGAGGGTGAGGGGGAGAGAGCATGAGCTGGGGTGTGGTACGGGCAGAGGGAGAGGGACAAGCAGACTCCCTTCAGGGAGTCCGATGCAGGACTCAATCCTAGGACCCCGGGATCATGACCTGAGCCAAAGGTGACCTGAGTCAAAGGCAGACGCTTAACCGGCTGAGCTACCCAGGCGCCCCCACTGAACATCACCTGTAAGTGGCTCTTATGGCATTATAAACTGTTAGGCTCCAAATAACTTCAAAAAGAAAAATTCGGGCAATCTAAATCTATTATTACATGAATGTAGTTTCTAACATTAGTTTGAGATGAGTTATTATTTTTTACCTGTAGAACTTTGTGTGTGTGTATATAGTAAAAAAAAAATAAAACTAATCTAAACAACAGTACCTACTTAGCTTTGCCTTTTTTTGATACTGCCTTGAATATTGTACATCTAAAATTACTTTCAACTTACTCATTAATTTATTTCAAGAATATTCACTGATGCATATTATGTGTCAGTGTCCTAGGGGAGATGCGCTAGTGCCCCGCGCAGATACGGAGTTCACATGTATATTTCCCTGCTAATGCACCTGCTATAGCTATATTGATTCCAACAGCCATCTGAAAGCAGAGCAGGCTCAATGTGAGGGTTCTGATTAAAATATGCCCCTCACGTTCCTTGTCCGTAAAATTCATCCCTAATAGAAAATACCACAGCACACTGAATTTGAGTATTCAAGGAAACAAAACTTTTCACAGACTTTGTCCATTTCTGAAAACTGATAAGCAGATGGAGTATGAAATTAAAACCAGGAAGTTGGCTGATTTCTTTTCTAGAGGTGGCTGGGTTTTGTCTCTTCTCAGAGCAGTTCATGTGGAGTCGCTAATTATTCCTAGCCATTTACCATTTACATTTAGATACATAGCACTTATACATTTCCTGTGTGCTTAGCACTTTGCATATATTAACATTTAAACCGTTTGTAGGCACTTTGTATATATTAATTCTCTGTAATAATCTATGAGGTAGGTACTTTGAAACACCTATTTTGTGCATAGGTACATAAGGGATTGGCCCAGAGATGTTAAAAAACAAAAAACAAAAAACCTGTCCAAACTGCACAGCAGGTAAATGAGGTAACTGGGATCAGATTTCAGCAATCTGGCTCCAGAGCCCATACTCTTCACTGCTAAGCTCTGACCTACGTGATGTCGCTGGTCCTCGTCATATTTTACGTGTTAGCGTGTAGTTTGCTTTTTAATAAGTAAATACCTTTCTCTTCCAATTAAGAGTAAGGTCTTTGGGGGCAATTTCTAGATACAACACCTCTTGTGTTTTCTAAGGTGTCAAGCACAATACTTTACATGTAATCGGTATTTAAAAAATAGTTTCCAAAGACTAGTTGGTACAACTTCCAATGGTACAATATGAGAAAGTAGAAATCTCTATTTCTCTAGATTGCTAGACAGATTGATAGAGCAAGCGAGGGATATACTTATTTTCTATCTCAAACTAGAATTATAAATCTTCCATACACACCTAGATCAAAAATATAGTTACATGAATTCAATTGCTGTGAAAGACATTGTTATTAGTTTAATAGGCAGACTAGCCTTGAATTCTGAAATGAAATCAGAAAAACAAAATATTTTACAGCTAGATGGAAATTCAAATATCACCGCATCCAGCCCCCTTATTTCACTTATTCAGCAGAGGAATAGAACTGTCTAGTTATGGACTCTAGGTGACCCGTATAGTTAGTGGTTACCAGGAAAAACTAACCCAGATCTTTCGTTAGTCTGAGAACTGGGCCCTGTATGCGAGGGTGAGGAGAGATCAGAAAAGGAGGCAGATCCCTCCAGAGTGATCAGCGGGAGGTTGGATAAGAAAGGGGAACTGCATACGAGGCTTGTCTTGGGCAGCCGCAAAACAAGTAGATCTCCACACCTGCCCATCAAAATCTAAAAAGTTTATACAGAGGTCTCAGATGGGTTAAGTCAGGAATACTGTGTAGATGTTCTAACAACATATTGCTCTCCCAAGGCTTGTCCTTAGAAATGGCTCCCACTGTGGGAACAGTGGGCAAAATGTACATTTCAAGGACAGGGGAGCAGTGAGGAGCCTCTAATTCCCTGGGCCAGCTCTCAGGTCAACCAGAGGTCATGTCCTCTCCATGAACACCCCTCCCCCTGCCGAACATCCTTCAACTCTGATTTGAAACTTCTCTTTACCCAAAGGTAATCTATTTTCTTTGGTTTTTAAGACAGACCTTCCTGAGGTAGTATCTATACAGGATCTATATAGTTTAAAGGTAAGTTCCAACTTTTTCCAAGAAAATGTCTTCCCTCTAGCAAACAAACAAAACATCTAATCTTCAGTAATCCTAGATTTCCAGACTTCTCAATAGGAAATATAGAAGATTTTTCATGTTGTTCTTTCGAGATTACATCCAGATATTCATATGGAAGTAGATTAGTCTTGTATATTGGTTTGCCTTTGCTGTGTAACAAGCCAGTGTGATGAATATAGTGGCTTAAAAAACAACCTTTTGTTTAGTTTGTCAATTTGTGCCAGGCCGTTCTTAAGGTCAGACTCGGCTGAATTCAGCTGGGCTTTCTAATTCCTCAGCTGTTACTTGCCAGGCCATGTGGGGCCTGGCTGATTCTCCATAACTTAGTTCATGTTTGGTTTTTGTCTCACTCTCAGATAGGGTATAAATGCAAGTAAGCCGCATGTCTCTCATCAACCAGTAGGCTAATCTGGGCATATTCAGATGGTGGCAGTGGCAGAAGGCCCAGAAACAGCCAGCAGGTAAGCGCTTGTATCATTTTTGGTAATGGCTCGTTTACACGGCAAGTTACACGGCCAAAGTGGAAAGCCTTTAAATGAAAGAGGGATAATTGTGTTTTAATAAACTATCGTTTGTCCTTTGATCCCAGTTAATTCACTCTTCTCTCACTTTCAAAATTCCCGTATCTCCTCCCCAGAAATGTTATTTAATTCCAGTTTTAAACTGGAAGTCCAGGATCTTATGATTTAAGTAAGATCTGAATGTTACGCCTTTGGGTGTGTTCCTCTTGCGACCATGAACTAAAGAAAACAGTGAATAAAAACACATGTTATCTGTGCCTCACCTACAAAGGGAGACAAGAATAGGATAATTTTAATTGACTTTTCCATTCAAAAAAGGGAAGAACAAGAGGCAGGTAGCAGGTGCTGATCCATGCAATTCTGAAACCCCGCAGGGCAGACACTGTTAGTTCTTCTGCCTCTGGGGCCAGGGAATGTGTCCTGGTTAGGACCCAGTTCTCTATAAAAGTGACCTCCCAATACAAAATTCTTAACTTTTCCTTGGGTGTAGTTTGTTGGTCACTTTTTTCTATGGATTTTGACTCCAACCTTTGGGCTCACGGCTCTATCCTCTGAACTGTTCTTGTTTTTTTCCACAAAAATTGCCTCCAATTGTAACTGAGTAGCTTTCTCAGCTTGCTTCCTCCCATAGGCAGTTGAGATACCGAAAACTTTTTTTTTTTAATTTTAACAATCTTAGTTCCCTTTACTCTATTCTAGTGGGCCTTTTACTGATATATCTTCCATAAAACGTGTGGGATTTCCATATACCAGATTAGTCTACTCTATTCAATAAAATCCAAAATGTCAATTGTTTTGAGACTGCATCTCTCTCTCTCTCTCTCTCTCTCTCTCTCTCTCTCGGCTTAATAGGTGAGGATTAAGCTTTTATGTAACCACACCCTCATTCTTCTCAGAAGCCTTGTGTGTATTTTGGAGAGGCCATTCTGCACCTCTTTGAATATTTTAGGATTTTAACAAAGGGTTTGATTTGATCTTTGTTCTTAGTTTAGTCCTCACTTTATTTGATACTAATTTGCTTGGAGGTTCCTCAATTAAAAATACAACTACCCTATGATCCAGCAATTGCACTACTAAGTGCATATACCCAAAGAATATAAAAATACTGATTTGAAGGGGTCCATGTATTTATAGCAGCATTGTCTACAGTAGCCAAAATATGGAAACAGCCCAACTGTCCATCGACTGATGAATGGATAAAGAAGATGTGATATATAATGGATTATTACTCAGTCATGAAAAAGAATATAATCTTGCCATTTGCAATGATCTGGATGGAGCTAGAGTATATTATGCTAAGTGAAATAAGTTAGAGAAAGACAAATACCATATGATTTCACTCATATGTGGAATTTAAGAAACAAAATAGATGAACATGGTGGGGGAGATTAAAAAAAAAAAGAGAGAGAGAGGCAAACCAGAAGACAGACTTTTAACTATATTGAACAAACTGAGGGTTGCTGGAGGGGAGGTGGGCAGGGGGAATGGGTTAAATGGGTGATGGCCATTAAGGAGAGCGCTTGTCCTGAAAAGCAATGGGTGTTGTATCTAAGTGATGAATCACTAAATTATATACCTGAAACAAGAAAGAAAGAAAGAAAGAAAGAAAGAAAGAAAGAAAGAAAGAAAGAAAGAAAGAAAGAAAGAAAGAAAGAAGAGAGGAGAAGAGAAGAGAAAAGAAAAGAAAAGAAAAGAAAAGAAAAGAAAAGAAAAGAAAAAAAAGAAAAAGAAAAAGAAAATAATTTGCTAGTTGGAGATACTGGAAATGAGAAACAATTTTGTTTTTCAGCCCAACTTGTCCTACCCCTTTATTTTCCTTTTAAATTCTGTCTGAAAAAAAAATTCTGTCTGACAACAGTTTATTTTTAGCATATCTCTCTCTTCCCACACCTTACCCTGGGAGCTAAAAGAAGCCAGCTGATACCTGCAGCATTGTGCTTGGAAGCCGTCTTGTCATGCCCACAAGCTTATCAGATAAATTCTTTGTCTTCCTTGTAACTACAGGTGACAGTTTTGCCACTTGCTTTTCTACTACGTAGCACGGGTCAGCCTTTGCAAGTTTCCTCACTGTTTTTCCAGCTTTACTTTACTGCCCAGTCCTGCAGCCAATACTATAGTCAACCGCAGCATACCCCTTCTAGGTATCTTTTTATATATCAGTTAACTTGTTTGTGTTAAAAAAACAAAGACCTCACAAAAATGAGTGGTTTGAAAAACTAACCTTTTTTTTTTTTAAAGATTTTTTATTTATTTATTTGACAGAGAGAGACACAGCGAGAGAGGGAACACAAGCAGGGGGAGTGGGAGAAGGAGAAGCAGGCTTCCCGCCGAGCAGGGAGCCCGATGCGGGGCTCGATCCCAGGACGCTGGGATCATGACCAGAGCCGAAGGCAGACGCTTAACCGACTGAGCCACCCAGGCGCCCCGAAAAACTAACCTTTTAAAATTTTTATTTATTTTCTTTTTCAGCTTATAGTTCTGTGGGTCTGCAATTTGGGCTGGGTTCAGTGGTGGCTCTTTTGATTCAGGTGGGCTTGGCTCATCTCCCTTGGGCTAGATGGCTCATGTATCTACTGTTAGTTGGCGGGTTGTTTGGGGGCTAGCTTATCCAGCATGGCCTCACAAACTTGTCTGGTGAACAGATGGCATGACTGGGTCACGTGTCTCTCAGCAGGCTTGCCAAGGTTTATTCACATGATGATGGTGGCAAGAGATCCCAGGAGTGGCAAATGGGCAAGTCCCAGTGTGTAAGTGGTTTTTGAATCTTTGCTTGTGCCATGATTTGCTTATATTCTATTGACCAAAGCAATTCACAAAGCTCATCCATATTCAAGAGCTGGGAAAATAGATGCTCACTCTTCAAATGAAGGATTGTGGCCATTTTAAAAATCTACCACATCCTGGACATATTCTTTTTGACCACAATCTACTTTCCACTGTTTAATATTTTCAGCACCCATGAAATTCACCAGGCAAATGGGACTTGTGTCATAGCTACATTTTTGAGGATGTATTTGGTAGAATAAACTTCAGTTGTATTTATTGCATATATGAAAAATATATTTTGAATACAAATAACAAAGCAAATATTTACCTGACCTTTTAAGCTTTATGTACTATTGATAATACCTGCATGTCCTGGGTTACTATTGAGTTGTTCTCTTTGATTACTAATCTAAATATTTGTATAAAACAACATAGGCAAAGTATATACATGACAAATGGTAGAAAAAACTACTACTCACTTCATAGCAGGTCAACTTTTCATAAATTTTTATGTGTAAATATCAGTGTTTGAAGTAGATAATGGTATGCTGGCTCATGTAATATCCACTCAATCCCCTTCTGGTGCACTTTCTTGAATTGTGGAGGCTTAAAAGATAAAACTAAATGTCCCAAACTCCTTGCATATAATGTTCTTCATATTATCTGAGATTTACCAGGCAGATTTATAGCTGAGATTTGGAATGTGGAAGTAAGTTACATTATGTGTAGCTGAGGGCAGGGAGAGAGCATCCTGTAGGGGAGAATTCTGATTTTTCTGGAGTAGCCCTAAAAACAGGTCTTCAATAACAAAAATGCAAATATTGTTTTGGTAAATTTGCATCTCAACAGGAAACAAAGGACACTCTGTCTATTTATAAAGGCACCATTGGTAAAGGTCTGTGTAGTATGTTGGAGATATTAATGAATGCAGCAAACACCCTGATCTAGCAGCAGTAGGAATGACCTCTAACCCTATCCCAAGAGAATGAAAAATGGATATTGTACAGGCCAAGTTCCCTAGAAGAAAACAGCCATCCTGAGACAACCTACCAGAAGAGGGAGGGACCTAAATGAATAAATGTCATAAACTCACTCTTTCTTCTCTCCCATCTTCTCCCAGTATTCTCCCTGGTCCATCCAAGGAGAATCCATATGGGTCATTGGCTTGTTAATGGAATCTGGTAGATCAGCCTCTTGGGGCAAAGAGCAAAGTGGAAAAGGGCTGAGAGTAGATCTAGAAGAGCATATGGCCGATATCTGGTTCAAGTTTATTGTAGTTGTCAAATATTTGATCCATAGCATATTAAGTGGTAAGCAGAAGCCATAGTGTTGTTTTCACTAGAACAGTAATGAAGTTCTGTTCTGACTGCAGTTTTCCTGCTGTCTAGCATCCAAATTTGGTTCCTTGGCTGAGATAGAAATTCTTTAAGCTACCTAATGCCCTTAATAAATCCTTTTCTTCTTAGAAGGGATTCTGTTGTTGGGAACAAGAACCCTACTTATATAGTAGCGATAAGAGTGAATAAATGAAAGAATAAGTAAGTGAAAATAATCTATGACCTTGCTTAAAATTGAAAAAAAATCAAATTAGGTATAAGATAAATGTAAAATTATGTTAACATTAAAGGCAAAATATTTTGGTAACTTTAACGTTCAGTATAGTAATAGAATATTATTTGAAATGACCAGTGTTTCTAAATCTTAAAGAAATTGTGCAGAGATAGAAGAGAAAAAATGTCACCACTAGATGTATGAGAAAACTGCTTAGTGACATCCTTCAAAGACCACTAAAGCCATTTTTTTTATAGGTTGGTTATCTAGTATAAATCCCAAAGGTTTTTGTTTATGTGATAAGCTTCATTATGATTTAGATATATCCCAGTATCCCAACCAATTGAATGTCACTGATACCTTTTTGAATCTAATTACAGATGGGCATCCTCTCTCCAGGAAAAAAAAATATGCCCTCCTATAAAATTTCAGAGAGTTTATGGACTCCTACAAGGATATGTGTGAACTTGAAGTTAACAGTCCTTGTTTTGGAGAACTATGAAGAAATGAGATAATTAGAGGTAGAAGAAGGTTTGTGGTTATCACATAGTCGGTGGCAATAGCCCCTGCTATAGAAATCCCAAAGTTATTCCAAAGAGAAACCTGGTTCATTGAATATGAGCTGGCATATTTTGTGGCACTTGGTAGACATTGTCTCAGGGAAAAGCACCTTGATCTAGACTCAGAATTGTTTATCAACCTACATTAAAAAGAGTTTTCTAACAAGCTGAGATGCCTCTGAAACTTATTAAATAGCAGAACTAATCATTTTCTTCTGAATTTACAATAACTTGAGAAGTATATGACTTTGCATAAGAGACCACATTTGCTTTTATTTAAGTTCTTGAGCTGTGGCAAGTCACACATTTTCTGGACTCTATTTGAGGCAAGACAGCAAAAACTGGCACAATTCATACATAAAATTGGGAAGGTATATTGAATATGATCCATTAAATTTATATTAAATTGTGTTTTACATTTTAAAACCATGAACAGTAGAAAGAAAATATATGTGGTGAGGAAGATACATGCATAAAGGCACACTATGAGTGTATTTGAACATTATTTTTGTCACTTATAAATCAGCCTTCAGAAACATCTTCAATAACAAAAATGCAAAATATCTGCTATTTTAAGTATTCTTGAGGCAAGTAACAGGGTGTGTGGTGCATATAACTGTTTTCCCCACACCCCTACATGTTACACCATCTGGACTCAAGTAGTTTTTAGGTAGTTGACTAGGCTTTTGTTCTGCTGTTTTTTATTCTTTTTCTTTTCTTTTTTTTTTTTTTGGTAAACCATTGTTTCTTTGAGAATTAAGATAAAGGAAGATAAAAAACCAAACATAGTAGAATTGTGCACCTAAAACACAGGTTTTCCAGGAGGAAATTAAAGGAACAAGGGGGATATATGGGAATATGACTAGTTAGGTGGTAGTGGAGCCTCCTACTTCATTAACTATAAACATCATTTTTAATTTAAAAAGTTATCACTTAATGTACTAGTATAGCTATTATGAATTGAGGTGTCATGTTTATTTAGTTTAAAAATAATTTTATTATAAACTTCTGAATTGTCCTGTCTGTTGATTTACAATTCTCTCTGCAGTAGCACGGATCTTTCTACATTATAACTCTGTCTTTTTGGAGATCAAACAAGCTTTCATTAGCAAATGACTTCTTTTATATAAGCTTTTAAAATCTAAGTTACATTCACTTTACAAGAGAAGAAGGAAAATGGGGGGCAAATTGTTTGGAATGGAGGTTAACTTGTTAATTAAATTCTTCGTCACCATCAACATGCATTTGAGAGACTGAGTACGCAAAAAGCAATGGCCACATTGCTGTTAAATGAAAGTAGAACTCTGACCCACAGAGTCAGTATAGCAGCGATCAGTACAGGTGAGCAGTAACCGATAGCTTTCCTTATTTTCCTGCTTCTACCTTAGGACCAACTGGAAGAAGCCAAATATGCAACCCCTAACCAATCACATAGGATGCCCCACTTCTCATTAGCGCCTCTACAACTTCCCCATGCCAGGAGCCTCCAGTAATGGCATACCCGAAGCCTTCTCTTTTTTTCCACTGGAAAGCTATTTGGTCTGCCTGCCTTTGAGTCTCTGCCAAATAAGAGTGATGGTGGCTGACTCCCTTGGTGTAGCAAATTGAATAGATTTTGCTTGTTGTGGGTTGTGCGATCTTCATTCATGTCCTTGTTTATTTAGGTCTTCCTCTCTTAGCACTCTGAGATTATATCTGTATTGGTTCTTACATTAGAGAAATAGCATGTTTGCTCACCTGCCTTCCCCGTGAGAGTGGGATACCCTAGAAGGAGGCATGCCTTACAATGTATGACAGCATCTGCTGCAGAGTAGTATTTCTGAGAAATACTTATCCATTTATTTGTTGAATGGATGGACATTCTTAGCACTGTGTTAGTGGTAGGACATCAAGGAGTAGCATACATGGACTCTAATCTCAAAACACAAAAAATTTCTCAATACTTTTCTAGGCAGAAGTTGTCCTTGCAACTTTTGATGATGTCCAAAGATAACTGGATTATTTCTGAAAACAAGATAGCATCATTTTGGATTTAGGGACTACTATTTAGATAGAGTATTTTTTACCAGTTTCATAAAAATTTCATGACTCATTGAACCATTTTACTATTGCTCAGTTTTAGACCGAATTTATTTAGTAGTTCAAGTTTAGTTTGCTCTCAATGGAAATTTATTCCTGCCAGCCCCTTAAAATCTGAATTTTCAGGGATTATAGGCTTAGAACCCTATTTCTTGTTTCCCCCTACATTGTAAGATAGTTTTATGCTAGAATTTGTTCATAGATGATTTATTTAGGTGGAAAAAAATTGATAAATATTTAGAGGAATGATATTCCTCAAATATTATTCCTTCTGTATTCTTTCTTTGAGGTTATCTTATTTTCTTTCTTTCTATCATCTATTCCATTATCTATTCTATTATCCACTCTATTTATAGCAATAAACAATAGAAGAGCAAAGCAAGCATTTTCTTTGCTATGTTCATTCTTTTCCTTTGCCCCAAAGGTTTTTCTCCCAGTTCTTTATCTATCGAAAATACAATTTATTCTCTTTTCTATCCTTCTCCCACCTCTTTCTCTGCCTGTCATTCTTCAAATATTCTTGAGCACTAATAGTACTAGGTATTGGGCATACAGTGATTAACAAGACAGATACAACTCTTGTTCTCATAAAACTTACAACTAAATGGAAGAAGATACACAACAAGTTAACAGGACAGCTAAAATTTGTGGAAAATGCTATTTATTATATAACTAGGGTGATGCAATAGACAGGGACTGAGAATTGATTGCAATCGTTCTCCAGAGAAGGCTGCCAGGGAAGCCCTCTCTAAGGAGCAGATATGTAAGCTAAATGTACTCTGTCCCCTTTATTTTTTCTATTCTTCAGTTTGAATTAATACATTTCAAAATCCAAGTTTCATCCATTAATTTAAACTTTCTAAAATTCATGTATTCTGACTTTACTGTTGGCTGTAGGATGTGGGCCATGGAAGGAACCACTACACATCTTTTTTTTTTCATTGAGAAGGTCATTTGGTATATGCTTGTAACTGCTGTTTATTGTCATTCAAGGATAATTATAGAACATAATCCAGCCTACCACAATAGACTGGATACCTTAGTTTTTTCAACCGAAAATAAAAGTAAAATTGATAGCATCTATTTCAGGAGTTGGCAGGCTTTTCCTGTAGCAAGCTATATAAGCAAATATTTTAGGCTTTGCAGAACACATGATCTGCTACAACTACCCAACTCTGCCTTTGTAGGGTGAAAGCAGTCACAGATGCTATGTAAATGAATGAGCATGACTGCATTCCAATAAAACTTTATTTACAAAAACAGATGGTAGGTCAGATTTGGCCCCTAGGATCCAGTTTGGCAACCCCTGACCTAACTAATGGCTCTGAGTTGTAAAGGAGGTAACTGACTTACTATACTAAGCACATTGTCCCAGTGTGAGTCCTCAGTAAATATGTTATATTTAGTAATGGCACAAGTAGGAGGAAGGAGTTTTTGCAAGACGATGGAATTCATGATGTAAATCAATGGTTCTGAAACTGTTTTGAGTTGCTGAATTGATGGAAGATGTACTTATCAATGATACGCAAATGTTTGCTTAGGACTTCAGCCTCATAGATCAACTACATTGGGGGAGGAGTTTGCATGGACCCCAGATTAAGAATGCACAGAATAAAAGAGAAAACTTTCTAACAAATAGAAGTGAAATACACAGCCTGATGAATTTCCCATCACAAAAAGAGTTCAGGTGGACAGGAGTGAATACATGATGACCTGTCTCAGATTGCACAGAAAGAATTGTTGTTTATTTAATTAATTATATACTTTCTCTTCATAGGCCCTCCCAATGGTTCTTTGATCAAAGATACATTTAGATATGTTTTTTTTTAAAAAGGTAATATCTTCTACTCAGCAAGTTTGTTGAATCCTTTCCTCCAAGTATTTAAGACTAGGCTAATTGAAACCTTCACCCATATAATAGTGTCTGCACAGAAATGAATCAATAATTAGTGCAAATCCTTACCAAGACCCATTTGAAATCATTACAGGTATAAGTGTGCTATCTATCTATAGCAGTACAAACAGTAGCGTTCTACCATGAATATTGTGCTCGTTTGTATACTTTATCAATTCTTTAGTTTTAAATATGTGTTCATAAAATCTTCCCATTCAGAGATTTCTCTGAAAATTCTGTTATTTGGCTTACTCAGGAATTTAGGAAACCAAGCTTGTTTTGAAAGGGTTTGTTTTTGTTTTTGTTTTCTGAAGGGAGGGGACTCAGAACTTTGTCTAATAAAGGGAAATGCATTTTGCTCAGATATGATACTAAAACCAATCTTCAGCCTGGATTTTTAAATGATAAAATTGAGTACAGATGCATTATCTAGACTTTTCATATATCCATCTAAGGTTTTTAAAAAGGGCCCTCTAAGAGGGATGCAATTACCACCTATTTATCCTGCATTTTCTAAGAGAATGTATGGTATGGTTCAATCAAAATGTGGTCCTTCGACCAGGGGCACCAGCATCACCTGAAAGCTGGTTACAAATGCAAATTCATGGCTATCCCCTTAGTCTTCTCAATCAGAATCTCTGGTGATCGGATCCAGCAACTATTTTTGACAAGCTTTCCAGGAGACTCTTATTACACTGAAGTTTGAGAACCACTGGTGTCATTGAAACTAGATGGGCTTTGTGGTCAAATATTCATTTTAATCTGAATTTTTCTACTTACTGATTAAGCTATTGAATCTGTCTGTGCCTGTTTTCTATAAAACAGGGATAATGAATTTTTTAGGGATGCTAGAGGATTAGTGAAATTGTATGAAAAGTAATCAAGTTTAGCCAGTGTACAGTAATTTAGCAGAGTTTTTTTTTTTTTTAATTGGGTAATGATATGTACTATTATTTGAATTTTTACTTGGTACCAAGGTAACTACTTTGCATATATTAGCTCACTTAATCCTCACTGCAACCTTATTTGTTATGTATTCTTTTACCCATTTTACAGAGGAAGAAAGTAAGGTATGGGATAGTGAATTTTCAGCTACGTGATCTGCTGAAAATTGAATGAATGTTAATATACAGTTCCAGTGGTAAATATTTGTGTTGAATTTGCAACTTTTAATTAAGGATATTGTGTTTGGGATTGGAACTCTGGGTTCTATTTTGAATTTTAAAAATGCAAAAAAAAAATAATTCATCCCTAAGTGCTGATTTCCAAATGAATGTTACCTGCTTATATCTCACTGTATCATCTACACAGTGGTTTATTCATTGGTTTACTAATGGCTAATTTAATTTCTTAGGGTCTTTTCATCAGCTTTAAACCATTGTCTATGATGCTCTGAGTTAAATAATACCAGAGGCCTCATTGAGAGCTACACTTAATCATTTTTCATATTTGTGATTTGAATAGCACTTCTTTAGTGCATTATCATTTTTTGCACTATGTGGATTGAACCTAGGGTTAATTACATATTTTAGACTTAACCACCATTTCCAATTTCAATATACTCCAACTAGAATGTTCCTAGAATGTTGGTTTCTTTATTGTCACACTAAAAGGATAATATATTTTCTTGAGAAAGATGTCCTGAAATCATGGGGGTTTTTTGATTGAAAAAAAGAAGGCTGAGTTGAGTTCAAGGCAAATAAATATGTAAAATATTCCTTCAGGACTGGGTCATGCACTTTTCAAATGAAACGCTCACATGATACTGCTGTGAATTGAAAATCCGTGCCCTCTGGCCTGCCAGGTTCTAATGGCACTCTGAACACTTTTAATCAGCACTGGCTTCCTGACAGTGATTAGTGAGAACTCAACTATTAGGAATTACTTTTTTCATGATTCCTAATATTTTTCCCACCTCTCTGTTGCAATTATTGCTAGCTCTGTGGGGTATAAAGTTTACAGTCTCAAATTTATCTGTAATACAGATGAGATTTCATCACTTCTTTTGTTCTGAGCCTGTGGGAAGTTAGAGACTTCTGACTAAGCCGTCTTTCGAAGTGAACTAAGAACGGGTCACCAAATATATTTTGTGTATTCTCTTTAATGTAGGAACAGTGAAATGGAAATAAGTTTCTAGAGGGAACCACTCAATTATCTAATTAATTCTCTTCTTGGTTGAAACAAAAAAATAACAAGCTACCCCATTGTCATAGTCAAAATTAGTATACTTGTTGCTGACTTAATACTTGATAGGTCCTCATTAATTCTTAATGTGCAATTTTGTTTCCCTTATATAATCTTCTAGAACAATTGGTTTCCATATGCAATTTTGATTTTTATTATACAGAAGATTTTTGTTCTTAATTACTTCTTCAAAGATATTAATTAATTTTATTGATAAATTAAATATATTTTTCTCTGTTAGGTTTTATTTTTATGTTTGGAATCGTTTTCCTTTTTAATTTTCAGCTTCCTCAAGAACCAAGATCTTGATAGTATTTATAGGTAGTGCTGTTTAACTATGACACTGTTAGTTACATACTTATTTTTTTCCTATTTTTTATTTTCATTTCTATCATTGGTCTTTGAAGGGGAAGTATTTTTTATAAGTTATGAACCACAGAATTTTTACTAGAAATAGTAGGTGAGTGTTTGCAAATAAACACTTGAAATCAGGAAGAGGAGAGAAAGAAAGGAGAGAATAGGGATTAACAGAAAATCATAACACACTCTGAGTGAAGGGATGACACAAATACACTTTCCAATGATGAATTTGTGGCCTTATGTTAACCTAATAAAGGAAACTATTTCTCTCTGGTACTGCTTATGTCTGTTTTAGGTAATAAAAGCTTTTAAAATAGGAGTTAAGCTTTTAAAACCTGATTCTCTTTACATGTCACATCTCTAGGGATCTTCTCACTCCATGTAAAGAATCATTTTGCCTTGGTATTAGAAACTGTGGCTAAGAATTTTTTTGGTACAAAATAAGTAAATGGCCAAAAAATATTTTTCCAACGTACCCAGACAAATGGGTTTTATATTATTTATAGTTTGGCTCTTTAAACGAGTGTACGAATGTTCTTAGTGTTAATTACAAGTTAATAAAATAGTTATTGGCTTACCATTTTGGAGAATGAACATCAGTATTAGGTCTATTTCTTTAATTTCTGTTTTTCTTCATTAGTTTGACAACTCCTTAGAAAGTGGCTCTGTAATCTTTTATTTAACTATGGATCAGAATTTGCTGTTTATATGCTTAATAGAATGTATGACAGCCTAGTTAATGCGAGTGAAAACTGTGGGATTTTGATCTGTTGGCATGTTTTATGTGTTAATTAGATAAGTAGGAAATTGTTGCATATATCAAGAAATATCAGAAGTTTGGTCTCTACATTCTTCAAACCGTATATGATATTTCCCACATTGTGAAAGAACACCTTTCAAGATTTTTATCTTTATCTTTAGACTCAATAATTCTAGATATAATTAAAATCTGTTATTTTTCTATCACTGAATTCAAATAAAAGTTTTAAAGCCATTATTAAGCAAACGTTTCTTTTGCAAAAAATTCTGTTCTTATTACTATTCCTTATATGCCTTTCTGACATTTGCATATTTTATTTTAAAGTTGGTGTTTTTGGGCTGGTTGAAAAATCTGACTATCCTTGGCAGTCAGTGGTGTTGCCTTGAGTTTTTGCTTATTACAATTTCAGCATAAAATATAAGCCAGTGTAGTGTTTAATGACAGATTCTACAAATACAAACATATCAGAAAAGATATCACTAAGGGGAAGATTGAAATATATATAAAACCCTAGATAAGATTTTAACTCTTCCTTGGACTAACCATGAGCTGTTATTCATCATACTTGCTCCGGTTTTAATTCATCCTATTGTTAATAATGTCTAGGATAGCACACGGATAGCATCTCACCCTACTCCTAACCCCCTTGGGAATTCAAAGCACCATTAAAATTCCATGACTAAGCAAGTCAATTAAAAAAAACACACACACATCATTTTGTATCCTACCGTTTATCAAATTGCTTTGGAATTCTATCTACCTAGTATTTCATTTCTTTTAAAAGAATAGGAATCAGCTGGAATATATGCTAAACTAGTTTGTTTTATTTTATTTTATTTTTTTACACTCTATTTCCACTTCCTTTCCCTTTAAAACTTCTGACACCAAATATGTGGAGGTTTTTCCCCGTACCAACCAATTCTCTTAACTGTCTGGTAATGAAATGGGTGTCCTACAATTCAATTCAGATACTATCTGGAATTAATGCGACCCCACAGAATAAGAGCTCAGTCCCACAAGACTGCTCTTGCATCAGGTGCAAGTTGCAAGTCCTGAATTTCTACCGGTGCTCCTGACCATGTGGTTAGAGATTGGGAGATCTTGTCATCCTGCCTCAAGTTTGGTAATGTGCTAGAACAATTAACAGGTCTCAGGAAAACACTTTATTTATTATTACTGATATTATAAAGGATTATCAAGCTATTACTGATTTATTATAAAGGATACAACTGAGAAACCGCCAGGTGGAAAGGTGGAAGAGATGTATATGGCAAGATATGTGGGAGGGGGAGGGTGGCACCCTGCCAGCCCCTCTGTATGTTCACCAGCCTAGAAACTCTGCAAACCTGGTCATTTAGCGGTTTTTCTGGAAGTTGCATTATTACATAGGCATGATGAATTAAATCATTGGCCCCATGTAAAAAAAAAGAAGATAGTAGGAACGGTAAAATGAAGGGGGGAAATCGGAGGGGGAGATGAACCATGAGAGACTATGGACTCTGAGAAACAAACTGAGGGTTCTAGAGGGGAGGGGGGTGGGGGATGGGTTAGCCTGGTGATGGGTATTAAAGAGGGCATGTATTGAATGGAGCACTGGGTGTTATACGCAAACAATGAATCATGGGACACTACATCAAAAACTAATGATGTAATGTATGGTGATTAACATAACATAATAAAATAAAATAAAATAATTAATGGCCATTGGTGCTAACTAAACCTCCACTCTGTCTTCCTTCTCCAGAGACTGAGAGGTGGGACTGAAACCCTCTGACCAGGCTTTGGTCTTTCTGGTGACCATCCCCCATCCTGAAGCTATTTAGGTGCCCACTAAGGGTCACCTTATTAGATCAAAATGTGCTCCTGTCACTCAGGAAATTACAGAGGATTTAAGAGCTTTGTGTCAGGAACTAGGAACAAAGACAAAGTATCTATTTCTCATTGTACCACATCTTCTATGATAAAAAAAAAAAAAGCCCTGAGAAGGGTTGCTGCTTCTCTCATGCCGGCTGAAACATCCAGAATGTAGAACTCTGCTTTTTATTCAATCACAGAAGTGATAACCAAATAACTGGTCTTTTTTTCCTAGCTAAGTTCTCTCACTGCTTTTCAATCCCACATTTACAACAGGAAGAAACAAGCCCCTCTCCCCCTTTTTTGGTATCTCTCCTAGCCTTTAACACATTGCCCTCCCTAGAGCATATTCCCAAAATGATTTGAATGGACTCTGTTTAAAATAAGTACCAGAGTAGCTGCTTGAAGTTTTAATATTTTTTCATATTAATAAATATTAAAAGTAACCACCACAACAATGAAAACTTGCAAAAATTGAATTCCACTTGTGTGCCAAAAACTATGCTATGCATTCTTTCTAATTCTTACAATATTTCAATGTATGTCTTCTTTATCCACTTAATACATGAAGCTCAGACAGCTTAATTGACTTTCCCAGAGTGACCCAGCTGAGATTCAAATATAGGATTGTTTGTAATATACTACTCCTCATGCCAGAAACTTTTTGAAATGTTCTCTGTATATATAAAATGAATTTTTAGGAAATGAAATAGAGTTGGGAAAAGTTACAGTGTTATTTTTATTGCCCTATATCCTAGTGCCTCAAAAACTTTGGTGTGTTCCTATCCCCACCCCATGGATGTTCCCTTTATATTTCTACATGAGGCTTATTTTATCCATTTTAATATTGATGATGATGAAGAAAATGAAATTAGGCCTGTGTCATAAGTTTTTACATTGGAAAGCTTACATCCATTGAATATTTTGCCTTAAAATTCAAGAAGAAAAGGACATTTTCCTCACTGTATAGTTTTGTGTGTGAACACAAAATAATAAAAAAAATAGAAGTGACTGTCTGTATGGTACAGTTTTATTCCTAGAGTTTTACTTCTTATTTAGAGCAATCAGTATCTTCTCGGTATACCTGTGCGTGTGTGTGTGTGTGTGTGTGTTTAAGTGTAACAACACCAACACTTTAAGCTTTGAATTTTATAATAAAAATCATGGAGTATCTGTTTTTTATTCCTATTTTATATCCTCTATCCAGGTGAAAACATTCACCCTTTATCATTTGTTGTTCAGTACTGTCAGAATTTTACCACCAGACATTCTGTTGATTGAAGATGATAGCTTTTTGGATAAGAGGTAGAGGCAAACTTACTAATAAATGTGGGAGAATGATACTGACAAAGTTTTAGACTGCATTCTGGCTTGCATATATTCTGCATACAAATGGAAAAAAATCACATAGTCTGACAAATTCTAATGTTTCATACAAAATTCTTTTCTGAGCTATTTTGCATAGATCTGATGGGAATTAAATAGCTCTTTCTCCTCAACTGAAAAATCGATATTCGGAACTCATCTGATGTCAAATTCGGCTCCCAGTTTAACCCATGATTAATTGAAACATGTCCTATATTTCTTATTTTTTATTGTCCTTTTGAAAATGCCGTACAAAAATCATCATAAATCCATTATTTCATCATATAGTTAAAAGATAAATTGGGATGGCATCAGTTTAACAAAAATGCAGGATTTTTGTCAAGTTAAGATTAAAAATGTTTCATTATTCAGTTGACTCAACCATACTTTCTACAGGAATTCAATACCTCCAGCTTTCCAGTTCCTCTGTGGAATACTTCATCCTCTGGCATATGACCTCAGAACATCTCCCAGGTGAGTGTGACAGAGCATGTAGATAAAGGACAAGAAAGGGATTATGGAATATTAGTGTGCCCCCAAATGTACTTCTCTATTGTGAAAGATTATGATTCCTATCCATTTCTTTTTTTTTTTAAGACTTATTTATTTGAGAGCGAGAGAGAGCTCATGGGCTTGTGAGTGGGGGCGGGCAGGGGCGCAGCACACTCTGCGCTGATCATGGAGCCCTACGCGGGGCTTAATGTCAGGATCTTGAGATCATGACCTGAGCAGAAACCAAGAGTTGGACACTCAACTGACTGCAACTGCGCCACCCAGGTGCCCCAGTTCCTGTCCATTTCTATGCAAATTGCTGTGTGTACTGCTGAAATTGAGATTCCTTCCCCACAGACGCTGGGCTTTGGCCAAGGGAGTGTGACCAGAAGTTAGATATACCACATCCGAGCACAAATCTTCAACAGCCATTGTCTGTTTCCACCAATTCTCTGGTTATTCCCCCCGCCCCCTTCCTTGAGAATTATATGTCCCAGATAATGTCTCACCTTCAGCCTGGGTCCTTGAATAAAAGGACCTGAGAAGCAGAGACCCACAGCTGCCAACATAAAACAGCAGTGAGGAATAAATCTTTATTGCTGTAACAACATCCTTGAGTACATTTCCCCATAAGTAGGTGTTGGGCTGGAATAGGTTTCTATTAGTAAAGAATTCTGAACCTACTGAGATTTAGGAGTTGTTTATCACCATAGCACAGCTGACTAATGAAAAGTAGTTGTGTGTACTTTTAACTCCAGGAAATTATGAATAGTGTGGGTTTATTTCAATAATAAAGGCAAGAAAATGGTAAGCTCCTTTTAGGGTTTAGAGCAGAGCATTAGGATTAATCTCATCTTAGAACTGCTCTGGTTTAAACATGATTCAAAGGTGATAGCTACTACTTTCAATTTATGAATATGTGGAAATAATGGTCTATTATTTGGAAATTTATTACATTGTGATATAAACAATGAATAGTTATTTTTCAACAATAATTGTTTTTTGTTTCCAAAGGCAAACGTTTCCAAATCTAATTCTATTCCCATCAAATCTAAGAAACTGTCAAAAGACTTTTGTTGAACCGAAATGGAATTCTGTTGTATTGAATACTTTAAAAATAAATAGAACTTTGACTGTAGTTGTAGATCTTTTTCTATGCTTCACTTTAATACTATTTATTTTGTGTAAACTTGATTTGAATGTAGCAATTATCTGGTCTAGTACACCAAATTTAAGTTAACAAGTCAAACAGTTAAAGGAGGTTTAGAACAGTTGTGCAACTATGAATATTGTGAAATCATTGGGGTTCCCACTCTTATATCTTTATAATAGCTATAAAAATAGCATTTACATAGTTAAACACAAGCTCTACCAATAATGGAATATAAAAAGTAAAAATTTACCTCTATTTAATCCTATACTCTTACTTCTTAGAGGTAATAATTCTTTCTTTTCTAAAAAAAAAAAAAAAGATTTCTATTTTTAGTTCAACTTGTTGGTCCCTCTGCCTGTGATTCTAAATGTTATTCTTGAACCTTGACTTCTTGATTTGTCAACTTTTGAGTTTATCAATTGACTTGTGATATGGTAAACTAGCAATTTAGAGCACTCACACTAATGTTTGTCAAACTTTGACATGCATACAGATCACCTGGTGATCTAATTAAAATATACATTATAATTTAGAACATGCAGCACTTTAATCATACTTATTATTTGGCCTGTTTGAAGTGAACTGCTCTCTAAACATGCCAGAAAGATGTCATTGTACAACTTCTTGTCAGTTCTCCCCTGAGTTCATTTCATTTTTTCTTGGATCTCTCATTTCTGTTCTATTAGAAATCATGTTTTAAAACACTTTTCTTGGATATTCATTCAAGTCCTCTTTGTAGTTTTTTAGCTGCAAAAATCTTTTGCTTTCCAAATCAAATCTGATATTTTGGATCTAGAGTTCTAGATTCAAAATCTCCTTTCAGAATTTTTAAGACATTGCTACAATTTCTAATTTCCAATAATGCTGATGGAAAATGCAAATGCAAATCTCATTTTTATCCTTTGGAAGGTAAACTCATTTTTCTTTTTAGGTGATTTTATACTTTTTAATTCATACTTGGCATTCTGAGTTTTATTAGGATGAATCTAGGTTTGGGTTGTTTCAAATTCATTAAGCTGTGCATGTAAAGCTCCCTTAAAATCTGAAGGCTTGAGTCTGGATTTCAGTTATTAAAATTGCTTCTTATACTTTCTTTTTTCTTCGGCTCTGCCATCTTCTACTATAGAATTGAGCATTTGAGTAATCTCTGAGCCCAATTCTATTGACTTCTTTATCTCTTGACAGTGAGTTGTTTGTTGTGTGTATGTCTCCTAATTTTTTATTAGGCTATGGATATAATGTGTAGTAAGAATAGGCTGAGGGAAATGTCATTTGGGCCTGGAAATGGGTAGGTGTCTTCTGCTGTGTCCTTAGTATAAGGTGTTGGGTCTATGTTGTCAGGAGGTGAGCTGAGTTTGGAATTTTTTTCGCTACATTTACTCTCTATACAAGACCAGGTTCAAATTGCTCTATTGTTTGCTCATGTTTATGTTGAATCTGGTATGCTGGAGAGATTTTCTTTTTTTAAAGATTTTTTTTATTTGTTTATTCATTTGAGACAGAGAGATAGAGAGAGCATGAGCAGGGGAGAGAGGCAGAGGGAGAGGGAGAAGAAGACTACCTGCTGAGCCAGGAGCATGATGCGGGGCTTGATCCCACAACCTGGAGATCGTGACCTGAGCCCAAGGCAGACTTTTAACCATCTGAGCCACCTAGTCATCCTGAGTTTTTCTTCGTATTTTCTTCTACCCTCGGGTTTCATTTTTTCTTGTGTCACAATATGAGTGTCTCGCCACATTTTTTCCTCTCCCCCAGAAATGTTGTTTCATGTCTGGCTGTTTTCTAGCCTGCCGGTGTTGTATCTTGTCCTGATCCAGCCTTAGTCCTAAGTAGGCTGCATGTACCTGGCTCTCAGGGGTGGAGCTTCCTCTGTGATCCTGCTCCTTGTCCCTGTGCCAGCCAACCTCTGCCTTGTATATTTTGCAGGTTTTGTGTTGGAAGAGTTTTTCTGCCTTTCCTCATAAATACATATGCGATTGGTATGGGATTCTATTGGTATGGAATTCTGGACTCAGCAATATGTGTTGCCCCCTGTCACGAGTAGGATTTTCTCTTTTACCTTTTCAGCCATAATGAAAAGTCCCCAGGGTGGTAGGATTTCCTTTCATCTTTAAGGTGGTTCGGAATTTTGTTTCATAGAGACTTTTAGGCTTGGGGTTTTAGGCTTTTCTCACCATGACATTCTCTTTATTCCTCTAGACCTACCCACCAAGGAAGGCTCTCCTTGGCCTCCCACTTTGCCCCCAGTCTTGTTCATGAGCACCTAGTGGAGGTAACTGGAAGAGAACAGGAACAAAATCACCTGTGTTTATAGCTTCCCAGAGTTCTTTTCTCTCTTGCTAGCCCACATTCAGGCTTTAGCCATCGTGATGGATAATTTTAGGTGTCAGCATGGCTGGGCCACAGTGCCCACATATGTGGTCCAGTGTTCCTCTGGATGTTTCTGTGAGAATGTTTTTGGGGAAGATTCACATTTAAATAGGTGAAATTTGTATAAGGCCAGTTGCCTTCCATTTTATGGCTTGGCCTCATCTAATCAGTTGAAGGCCCTAATAAAACATAAGCCTGATGTCTGCTGAGCCAGAAGAGTTCTGCCATCAGAGGCCTTTGTAGTGACCTGCAATATCAGTTGTTCCCTGGGTTTCCATCTGGCTGGCTTATCCTACAGATTCCAGACTCGCCAGCCTCCATAAATGCATGAGCCAACTCCTTATATTTTCTCTCTTTCTCTTTCTCAGTTGCCAATTAATTTTGATTCTCTGGAGAATGCTGACTGATAGAACAATTAAAATAAATTTACCTGGATTCTTATAATCTTACAACCTGCTTGTATGATACCTGAATATCTTCCTTCCTTGCTCTGCCACAGGTGAGTCAAAGCTTATATCCCATCTCTCTGAGGAAGGATCTGTCTTCCCTTGAATTTTAGGCTATTCGATTACTTTGCAAACTCAGCCTTCTAACAGGTTTGAGAAAAACTAGAATTTTTAAAAAAAGTTATTCAGCATTTTTGTTTTACTATTTATTTATTTATTTATTTGTTTGTTTGTTTATTTATTTATTTATATATTTATTTATTTATTTATTTTGTTTTGGTGAACACAATATTCTTTCCAGCTGTCTAAATCCTAGACAGAAGACTTTCAGTGATAATCTTCTTTAATTTCTCTTAGTCTAAAAGTAGTTTTTTTTAAGATTTTTTTTTTAAAGATTTTATTTATTTGTCAGAGAGAGAGAGAGAGCACAAGTAGGGAGAGCACTAGGCTCCCTTCTGAGCAAGGAGCCTGACACAGGGTTTGATCCCAGGACCCTGGGACCATGACCTGAGCTGAAGGCAGATGATTAACCAACTGAGCCACCCAGGTGTCCCTAAAGATTTATTTATCTGAGAGAGAGAGAGCATGTGTGTGAGCTAGGGATGGTCAGAGGGAGAGGGAGAGAGAGAATCCTGAAGCGGACCCGTGCTGAGTGTGGAGCCCAAGGCAGGGCTGGATCCCACCACTCTGAGATCATGACCTGAGCTGAAATCCAGATTCGCAGCTTAACCAACTGAGCCACCCAGGCACCCCCAAACTAGTTTTTTTTTTTTTTAAAGAGTATTATTGTCTTTTCCTTACAACATTGATATCTGGCCTATGATTCTGTTTTTAAAACTTGAAAACTGATTGTTTCTTTTTCATGTTGTTACTTTTATTAGTGTGGTTATCCTTGTTTGACCGCTCGTGTTTATGGATAAAGACTTCGGCTAATTAGCATGGATAGATAGTAGTTCCTGTTCATACATCTGCATATCCTCAAGACTCCACCCCTCAGTAGCATCCCTGAACATGAATTTTCTTCAAGTGTGTAGATTTTGTCACCCAGAAGTCTATCTTTTGGTTGCAAAATTGGGGAACATCCAGGGACTCCTTGATCTGTGACAGCCGCAAATGTAAGCCTTCTCTACTCTGGTGGGAAGTACATGACCGTGGTTTATTTCTAGGGGAAGCTACTTTCCTTCCCACTGCATTCCCACAGGTCTGCCGTGGAGGTATAGCGTCACCGCAGGCTTTCCTTTGCTTCCCTCCCCATTCTTAACACTCGCATCAAGGTTGGCCCCTAGGAAAATCTGTGTCTTCATGAATACCTTTTAGGGTTGTAGCTGGGAGCAGATCCTGATATTTTATCAATAACCTTGCAGTTAATACATGGTGCTTCCCCATACTCCATTTCTATTTTCACCATCTGCCAACTCCACGGTTGAAATCTTTTCAGGTCTTCACCAGGCTAAAGAACCCCCCATCTCTGCATTCGTCTTTTTCTGTTAGTGCTTTGGTTTATAATCTCCTCTGATCTGATTTATCTGCCATCTATACTGTCATGTGCATTCTGTCTACCAGAAAACTTTTTCTTTGTCAGTGGCGTATTTTGCATTTTTGGAGTGCATTTTATTATTTATGGTATACTTCTACTGCCATTTCAGTGTGATTTTTAAGTCAATAAAGGAAATGCATATAATAATGCATTATCTTGTTTCTCAAATTCCTCATATCAGTGAGATCATAGGATAATTGTCTTTCTCTGAAACAAAACAAAGGATCATAGAGGAAGGGAGGGAAAAATGAAACAAGACAAAACTGGAGAGGGAGACAAACCATAAGAGACTCTTAATCTCAGGAAACAAACTGAGGGTTGCTGGAGTGGAGGGGGGTGGAAGGGATGGGGGATGGGGTGGCTGGGTGATGGACACTGGGGAGGCTATGTGCTGTGGTGAGCGCTGTGAATCGTGTAAGACTGTATCCCTGAATCACAGACCTGTACCCCTGAAACAAATAATACATTATATGATAATAAAAAATAAAAAAAATAATGCATTATCTTGAACTGAAAGTTTCTTTATAGATTTTTAGACAAAGGATTGCTAACAGTATTTTTGGTGAATGTGATTCAGTACTGCTTAAATAACAATTTGAACATCCATCCTACTATCCATTTATTGGTTATTCATTCAATAAATACTGAGGGATTTTTGTATAAGGCACTGTTTTAGGTACTGTACATCTAGTAAAGAACCAGACAGACAGAAGTTAGCTTATGTTCTATTAGGAAAGTCATGAATTATTTATGATTTAATTGTAGTTGTGATAGATTCTACAAGAGGAGGTTAGTCTGGAATGACAATATTTAACAGGAAACCTAATCTAATCTGGAGGTGAAGGGTGATTTCTTCCATAAATTAAATTCTGATTTCCACTCTAAAGGATGAGTAGAAATTTCCAAGGAAGGAGAAGGTCAGGAAAAAGTATTTTGTGCTGAAGAAACAGCATTAATGTAGTCCGTCTTATCCTTGAGATTGAGGAAAATCTGCATTTTTCTTGGCGAAACTAAGCCCATGATTTCATTTTTTTTCCCTTGTACGTTTCACTGTGTACTCAATAAATTAAAGTCATGGTATTAAGAGATGTGGTACCAATTCTGTTACTGATGAAGCTCTTTTTGGGGAGTTAAGTTATTTCATTTTTTGAAGATCTGATGCCCTATTGAAATGGTTTAAGTTATTATAATTGCTACAACAATTTTGGAGAGCAGATAAAATAAGATAATGTTAATAATCAACAGACATAGAAATGTTCATGTGTTTGTCTTAAGCACCCCACAATGGGTATGTCACCCATAGAAATAATTTAAATTAATATAAAGCTACATGTGCCAAATGTTCATCAAAATATTATATGTAACAGCAAAAGAAACCACAGAAATACACTTATTTTTAATAAGATAAAAGTAAATGATGTTACATCAACTTAATAGAAAGTTATTCAGTTATTAAAATGAATAACCATGAAAGCTATATAAAAGCACAGAAATCTATATCCTAAAAGTAAGTTAAAGCAACAGATTATAAATTTGTACAGAATTGAGATCATAGCTCTATATTTTGTATTGTGTTAAAATTTGCAAATGTGAGAATAGTTCTGTTCATGTTGTGCCTTACAGTAATTTTCTTTTTCTCAAAAGATTCTTTGATGTTATCATAATAATTTAGAAGGAAAAATGACAGTGTAGCTATAAAAAATATTCTGCTCCTTCTGCCTTGTCTTAATAAAACAAAATATGTCAAGATCTCTGAACTAGACATCACAATTTTTAGGTATTCGTAGATGACATAATTCTCATTCTTCAGATACAGAAGATTATGCAAAGTGAGGTGAGGTGACCAAATCTCTGTGCATGTGTAAAATTCGGTCATCTGAAAATCATTCCTTTGGGCTTTGAGCCTATTTTATTTTAATTCTTATGTTAATCCCCATACATTACATCATTAGTTTTAGATGAAGTGTTCCATGATTCATTGTTTGTGCACAACACCCAGTGCTCCATGCAGAATGTGCCCTCCTCAATACCCACCACCAGGCCAACCCATCCTCCCACCCCCCTCCCCTCTAGAACCCTGTTTGTTTTTCAGAGTCCATCGTCTCTCATGGTTCGTCTACCCCTCCGATTTCCCCCGCTTCATTCTTCCCCTCCCGCTACCTTCTTCTTCTTCTTTTTTTTTTCTTAACATATATTGCATTATTTGTTTCAGAGGTACAGATCTGAAATTCAACAGTCTTACACAATTCACAGCGCTTACTAGAGCACATACCCTCCCCAGTGTCTATCACCCAGTCACCCCATCCCTCCCACCCCACACCCCACTCCAACAACACTCAGTTTGTTTCCTGTGATTAAGAATTCCTCATATCAGTGAGATCATATGATACATGTCTTTCTCTTTTTGACTTATTTCACTCAACATAATACCCTCCAGTTCCATCCACGTTGTTGCAAATGGCAAGATCTCATTCCTTTTGATGGCTGCATAATATTCCATTGTATATATATACCACTTCTTCTTTATCCATTCATCTGTTGATGGACATCTTGGCTCTTTCCACAGTTTGGCTATTGTGGACATTGCTGCTATAAACATCGGGGTGCACGTACCCCTTTGGATCCCTACTTTTGTATCTTTGGGGTAAATACCCAGTAGTGCAATTGCTGGATCATATGGTAGTTCTATTTTCAACTTTTTGAGGAACCTCCATAGGGTTTTCCAGAGTGGCTGCACCAGCTTGCATTCCCACCAACAGTGTAGGAGGGTTCCCCTTTCTCTGCATCCCCGTCAACATCTGTCGTTTCCTGACTTGTTAATTTTAGCCATTCTGACGGGTGTGAGGTGGTATCTCATTGAGGTTTTGATTTGGATTTCCCTGATGCCGAGCGATATTGAGCACTTTTTCATGTGTCTGTTGGCCATTTGGATGTCTTCTTTGGAAAAATGTCTGTTCATGTCTTCTGCCCATTTCTTGATTGGATTCTTTGTTCTTTGGGTGTTGAGTTTGATGAGTTCTTTATAGATTTTGGATACTAGCCCTTTATCTGATATGTCATTTGCAAATATCTTCTCCCATTCTGTCGGTTGTCTTTTGGTTTTGTTGACTGTTTCCTTTGCTTTGCAAAAGCTTTTTATCTTGATGAAGTCCCAATAGTTCATTTTTGCCCTTGCTTCCCTTGCCTTTGGCGATGTTTCTAGGAAGAAGTTGCTTCGGCTGAGGTCAAAGAGGTTGCTGCCTGTGTTCTCCTTTAGGATTTTGATGGACTCCTGTCTCACATTGAGATCTTTCAACCATTTGGAGTCTATTTTTGTGTGTGGTGTAAGGAAATGGTCCAGTTTCATTCTTCTGCATGTGGCTATCCAATGTTCCCAACACCATTTGTTGAAGAGACTGTCTTTGTTCCATTGGACATTCTTTCCTGCTTTGTCGAAGATTAGTTGACCATAGAGTTGAGGGTCCATTTCTGGGCTCTCTATTCTGTTCCATTGATCGATGTGTCTGTTTTTGTGCCAGTACCATGCTGTCTTGATGATGACAGCTTTGTAATAGAGCTGGAAGTCCGGAATTGTGATGCCGCCGGCTTTGCTTTTCTTTTTTAATATTCCTCTGGCTATGCGGGGTCTTTTCTGGTTCCATACAAATTTTAGGATTATTTGTTCCATTTCTTTGAAAAAAGTGGATGGTATTTTGATGGGGATTGCATTGAATGTGTAGATTGCTCTAGGTAGCATTGACATCTTCACAATATTTGTTTTTCCAATCCATGAGCATGGAACGTTTTTCCATTTCTTTGTGTCTTCCTCAATTTCTTTCATGAGTATTTTATAGTTTTCTGAGTGCAGATCCTTTGTCTCTTTGGTTAGATTTATTCCTAGGTATCTTATGGTTTTGGGTGCAATTGTAAATGGGATCGAGTCCTTAATTTCTCTTTCTTCTGTCTTGTTGTTGGTGTATAGGAATGCCACTGACTTCTGTGCATTGATTTTATATCCTGCCACTTTACTGAATTCCTGTATGAGTTCTAGCAGTTTTGGGGTGGAGTCTTTTGAGTTTTCCACATAAAGTATCATATCATCTGCAAAGAGTGAGAGTTTGACTTCTTCTTTGCCAATTTGGATGCCTTTGATTTCTTTTTGTTGTCTGATTGCTGTGGCTAGGACTTCCAATACTGTGTTGAATAGCAGTGGTGATAGTGGACATCCCTGCTGCGTTCCTGACCTTAGGGGGAAAGCTCTCAGTTTTTCCCCATTGAGAATAATATTTGCTGTAGGTTTTTCATAGATGGCTTTTATGATATTGAGGTATGTACCCTCTATCCCTATACTCTGAAGAGTTTTGATCAAGAAAGGATGCTGTACTTTGTCAAAAGCTTTTTCTGCATCTATTGAGAGGATCATATGATTCTTGTTCTTTCTTTTGTTAATGTATTGTATCACATTGATTGATTTGCGGATGTTGAACCAACCTTGCAGCCCAGGGATAAATCCCACTTGGTCATGGTGAATAATCCTTTTAATGTACTGTTGGATCCTATTGGCTAGTATTTTGGTGAGAATTTTGGCATCCGTGTTCATCAGGGATATTGGTCTGTAATTCTCCTTTTTGATGGGGTCTTTGTCTGGTTTTGGGATCAAGGTAATGCTGGCCTCATAAAATGAGTTTGGAAGTTTTCCTTCCGTTTCTATTTTTTGGAACAGTTTCAGAAGAATAGGTATTAATTCTTCTTGAAATGTTTGGTAGAATTCCTCTGGGAAGCCATCTGGCCCTGGGCTTTTGTTTTTTGGGAGATTTTTGATGACTGCTTCAATTTCCTTAGTGGTTATAGGTCTGTTCAGGTTTTCTATTTCATCCTGGTTCAGTTTTGGTAGTTGATACATCTCTAGGAATGCATCCATCTCTTCCAGGTTATCTAATTTGCTGGCATAGAGTTGCTCATAATATGTTCTTATAATTGTTTGTATTTCTTTGGTGTTGGTTGTGATCTCTCCTCTTTCATTATGATTTTGTTGATTTGGGTCATTTCTCTTTTCTTTTTGATAAGTCTGGCCAGGGGTTTATCAATCTTGTTAATTCTTTCAAAGAACCAGCTCCTAGTTTCGTTGATCTGTTCTACTGTTCTTTTACTTTCTATTTCATTGATTTCTGCTCTGATCTTTATGATTTCTCTTCTCCTGCTGGGTTTAGGCTTTATTTGCTGTTCTTTCTCCAGCTCCTTTAGGGGTAGGGTTAGGTTGTGTACTTGAGACCTTTCTTGTTTCTTGAGAAAGGCTTGTATTGCTATATACTTTCCTCTTAGGACTGCCTTTGCTGCATCCCAAAGATTTTGGACAGTTGTGTTTTCATTTTCATTGGTTTCCATGTATTTTTTTAATTCTTCTTTAATTTCCTGGTTGACCCATTCATTCTTCAGTAGGATGCTCTTTAGCCTCCATGTATTTGAGTTCTTTCCGACTTTCCTCTTGTGATTGAGTTCTAGTTTCAAAGCATTGTGGTCTGAAAATAGGCAGGGAATGATCCCAATCTTTTGGTACCGGTTGAGACCTGATTTATGACCTAGGATGTGATCTATTCTGGAGAATGTTCCATGGGCACTAGAGAAGAATGTGTATTCCGTTGCTTTGGGGTGGAATGTTCTGAATATGTCTGTGAAGTCCATTTGGTCCAGTGTGTCATTTAAAGTCTTTATTTCCTTGTTGATCTTTTGCTTAGATGATCTGTCCATTTCAGTGAGGGGGATGTTAAAGTCCCCCACTATTATTGTATTGTTGTCGATGTGTTTCTTTGCTTTTGTTATTAATTGCCTTATATAATTGGCTGCGCCCATGTTAGGGGCATAGATATCTACAATTGTTAGATCTTCTTGTTGGATAGATCCTTTAAGTAGGATATAATGTCCTTCCTCATCTCTTATTACAGTCTTTGGTTTAAAATTTAATTTGTCTGATATAAGGATTGCCACCCCAGCTTTCTTTTGATGTCCATTAGCATGGTAAATGGTTTTCCACCCCCTCACTTTCAATCTGGGCGTGTCTTTGGGTCTGAAATGAGTCTCTTGCAGACAGCATATCAATGGATCTTGTTTTTTAATCCAGTCCGTTAGCCTGTGTCTTTTGATTGGGGCATTTAGCCCATTTACATTCAGGGTAACTATTGAAAGATAGGAATTTAGTGCCATTGTATTGCCTGTAAGGTGACTGTTACCATATATTGTCTGTGTTCATTTCTGGTCTATGTTGCCTTTAGGGTCTCTCTTTGCTTAGAGGACCCCTTTCAAGATTTCCTGTAGGGGTGGTTTTGTGTTTGCAAATTCCTTTAGTTTTTGTTTGTCCTGGAAGCTTTTTATCTCTCCTTCAATTTTCAATGACAGCCTAGCTGGATAGAGTATTCTTGGCTGCATATTTTTCTCATTTAGTGCTCTGAATATATCCTGCCAGTGCTTTCTGGCCGGCCAGGTCTCTGTGGATAGGTCTGTTGCCAATCTAATGTTTCTACCCTTGTAGGTTACATATCTCTTCTCCCGAGCTGCTTTCAGGATTTTCTCTTTGTCTATGAGACTCGTAAGTTTTACTATTAGATGTCGGGGAGTTGACCTATTTTTATTGATTTTGAGAGGGGTTCTCTGTGCTTCCTGGATTATGATGCCTGTTTCCTTCCCCAAATTAGGGAAGTTCTCTGCTATAATTTGCTCCAGTATACCTTCTGCCCCTCTCTCTCTTTCTTCTTCTTCTGGGATCCCAATTATTCTAATGTTGTTTCGTCTTATGGTATCGCTTATCTCTCGAATTCTGCCCTCGTGATCCAGTAGTTGTTTATCTCTCTTTTTCTCAGCTTCTTTATTTTCCATCATTTCATCTTCTATATTACTGATTCTCTCTTCTGCCTCATTTATTCTAGCACTTAGCGCCCCCATTTTTGATTGCACCTCATTAATAGCCTTTTTGATTTCTACTTGGTTGGATTTTAGCTCTTTTACTTCTCCAGAAAGGGTTTCTCTAATAACTTCCATATTTTTTTCAAGCCCAGCTAGTATCTTTAAAGTGATGATTCTAAACTCTAGATCTGACATCGTACTAATGTCCGTATTGAGTAGGTCCCTGGCAGTCGGTACTACCTCTTTTTCTTTTTGTTGAGGTGATTTTTTCTGTCTTGTCATTTTGTGCAGAGTAGAATAGATTAATGAGAGAACAAAATGCTAGCAGAGTAACCATGTCCCCAGAAAATATACTCTAAACAAATCAGAAAAGACCTGAAGCAGTGGGATAAGAAAGGGAAAGAGAGAAAAAAGAAAAAGAAAAAAAAGAAAAAGATAAAGATAAAAACAAAAACAAAACAACAACAACAAAAGAAAAACCAGAATGTGATCAAATATGATCAGGCTGGTATATAGATCAGTGCCACACACTAGATTTGGGGTGTATTTTGGTCTTTTAGAAGAAAGTGCCTCCCAAAATTTTAAAGAAAGAAAAACTTATATATGTACAAAAATAAGGGTTGATATGATGAAGGGATGGAATATGACTGTAAAAATGGCAAATATAAAAAATGTTATAAAAGGAATTGATAAGAAGTTGTTTGAAAAAAGAAAGAAGAGGATTTAAAAAAAGAAAAAAGAAAAAGAAAAAAAAGGGAGAGGATGTGATCAGGCAGGGGAATAGAAAATACCATATACTAGAGATTTAGGGTATATTTTAATCTGTTAGAAGAAGCTATCTCAAAATTTTAAAGAGAGAACAACTTATACATATAAGCCAAAAATATGGGTAACTACTATGAAGGGATAGAATATGACTCTAAAAATGAAAAATAAAAATGTTTTTTTTTTTCAAAAAAAGGGATTGATAAGATGTTGGTTGAAAAAGGGGAAAAAAAAGTCAAAAAGAAAAAAAAAGAAAAAAAGACAGTTAAAGAAAATTAACTTTGAAAGACTAAAGAATCATGGTAAAAAAGCCATGAATTCTATGTTCAGTGTTCCCCTAGCGCTGGAGTTCTGCCGTTCTCACTGATCGGTAAACTTGGTCTTGGCTGGCTCTTCTCGCTTATCTTCTGGGGGAGGGGCCTGTTGCCGTGGTTTCCAAATGTCTCTGCCGGAGGCGGAATTGCCCCGCCCTTGCCCCCTCCCGGCTAATAATCTGCTCGGGTTTGCTCTCCGGGGCTTTTGTTCCCTGCGAGCTTTCCGTACAGCTTTGAGGCGGAGAGTGAAAATGGCGGCCCCCCAATCTCCACCCCGGAGGAGCCGAGAACTCGGGGCCCTGCTCCTCAGTGCGCCCCCAGAGAAAAGCCGTCAGTCACTCCCGTCTCCCCGCTCTCCGGCCGCACTCCGTGCTCACCCGGCCTGTGACCGCGCGCCTCTATCTCTGGCCCCCGACCCCGGGTGGAGTCTCCAAACCCAGCAGATCCCTGCGGTGCGCTCCTGCGCGGCTCCTCCCGGGGGAGGAAGGTGAGTCTCCCCGGATCTGCCGCTTGTGGGGTCCCTGCTGGAGGAGCAGTGGCCCGACTGGGCCGCGGATCACGGTTTATGGCCACCCCAAGCTGAGAGCCCACTCCTTGGCTCCGTCTCTGCAGCCGGCTTCCCTGCTCCGTTACCTGGGAGCCCTGTCAGACTCAGGCACCCCCGGTCTTTCTGTGACCCCGAGGGTCCTGAGACCACACTGTCCCGGAGGGTTCCACCCCCCGCTTAGCCACCAGAGTGACGTCCCTCGGCGGAGCAGACTTTTAAAAGTTCCGATTTTGTGCCCCGCGGCTCTATCACTTGCCAGAAGCGGCCGACGGAGGCCCCTCCCCCGCCGTCTATCCTCCCGAATATCGCCTCGGATTCACTTCTCCGCACGTCCTACCTTCCAGAAAGTGGTCGCTTTTCTGATGAGAGAGTTGTTGCTCTTCTTTTCTTCGATCTCCTGTTGAGTTTGTAGGTGTTCAGAATGGTTTGATCCCTATCCAGCTGAATTCCTGAGAGGAGACAAAATCCAGGTCTCCTACTCCTCCATCTTGCTCTGCCCCCTGGGCTTTGAGCCTATTTATCTTAAATAGATTTCTACTAAAATAAAATTGGCCCTGGGAAAGGTAACTCCTTAAGGCATTATTAACTAGCATTTTGCTGATCCCAGTCAGCTGAATGCATATGTCTGTGTCAAAAAGAGATGAAAGAATCCACGTGGAAATGGGGTGAAGAGCAGAGAGTAGGAACTACACTGAATGATACTCTCCCAATGACCAGTTTTGCCTTAGGATCAGTCTCACTTCCGTGTTTGCTTTTATGAATACTTATCAGTACCTATCTGTCAATCTGTTATTCATCAGTTGTCTTTCTTTCCTTCTTTTTTCTTTTTTCTTTTTCTTTTTTTTTAGATTTTATTTATCTGTCAGAGAGAGAGAGAGAATGAGCATGAGCAGGGGAGCAGCAGAGGGAGAGGGAGAAGCAGGCTCCCTGCTGAGCCCTATGTGGGACTTGATCCCGGGACCCCAGGATCATGACCTGAGCCACCCAGGAGTCCCAGTCATCTTTCTCTCCAGTAAAGCACCACCGAGGGGTCCAGGAGAGCATTATATTTAAGAAATCTAAACAGGGATTTTAGAATCAGAGAAAATGCCTATTAATAGAAAATCAAAATCCTATTAAAAATACAACTCTATTAACAATGTGAATCAGCAAAGATGTCACAATTGGGCCTTAAATTTGGCTCTAAGTTTTCAGGAAAGCAAACAAATAAATGGAGCATGGTTTACTACAGATTTCTGATCATGAAAACAACAAAAAAGAAGTTCATTTGATTAGAATCAAAGCACATGATTCAACTGAATGGCAAAATATTTCTTATTCATGGGAGAGGAAACCCATTTTAAATTTTGTCTCAGACATGTCTTTTCCTAGAAAGTGGATGACCACATGCATTACTCCAAAGTTCTGTACATTGGGAGGATTTTCCCTTGCCATGTCTTGCACGTCCCTCTGAATGAAGATTAGTATAACAACTGCCCATTTTGACTTGTATTCATGTACCAGGCTGACCCGCCTCTGAACCAAGCTCAGGCTTTTTTTTCCTTGGTCAGCTGGTTGTAAGAGATCCCTCATACAGCTATAGGTATGAGCCGAGGGGAAGCTTCTCGTGCAGCAGTGATGATATGGAAATGTGGGCTACATGCTCATGCAGTTTGCTTGTGACCTCTGGTTCTGCTGGTGCTCTACCCATCCTAACACTGATGGCTGCTGGCCCGGTTTTTCATATGACTTGATGGGTCTGAAAATACCAGACTCTCGATGGTAAATATGGCAGCAAGATCATTTAGTTCCCCATGGGCAAGCTCTCTATCTTAGTAGCATGTCAAGAACTGTTTTTCAGAAGCCACAGAGAGCATCGCTTTGCTCAAGACCTTTAGAATTTTGCATTGTGATGTCACTGGAGCTTTCCCTAAATTCCACGTGTCATCTTTTCCCACCACCAAAGCCTTTAATACCATAAAGTCTGCCGGTTGATTGGCCCAAGTAACTGAGTTGCTTGCATGGCAGCATGGGTACTCAGCAATGTCTTTTCTGCGCTGGATCCCCTAGAGAGCTGCTTGGGTCTCATTCTTTCACAAAGAGAGCTCTCAGTTTGGCAGGACAGAACTGCCTTGGTTGATGGTTTAACTTTCTTTGGAGTTTGACTCTTCCAAATATTAAGTCTTGGGCCTGATCTTCAACTTTCTCTGCCCTCTGCAAGAGATTAGTGACTGCCAGCTAGCAAGGAGGCCCTATGACTTTCACTTAACTATCAATCAGTGACTAATCCCTCTTAGCTTTTCTTAATCTTTTCTTAGAATATCAATCCTCCTTACTAAGAACCACCCAATGGCTTTGCCTTATTTATTGTTACTATGCCTCTTCTACTTCTCAGATGCTTCACACAATGCACCAGCTAATGTATTTCCCCCCACTGGCATGACATCCCCATGACAGCTGGAGAGTTTTAACCATTGGACCTGCCACTTGTGCCAGAGATTATAGTGCTCCATCTGCCACTAGCAGTGGAAGTCCTGATTGCCAGTGGGTAGCAAGTGATCCAGTACTAAAGCTCCAACTTAGCCCTTTCTTTCTTGACCTTTCCCAGAATCAACTGTTTCAAGTGTGTTACCTGGGAAGCACACTCTGAGATGCAGTTTTAACGTACTCTCCCTCACTCTGTTCAAGATTGGCTTAGCTTTCCTGTGTCATTCTTAAATTTCCATCTTTCTGATCAGAAGCTCACAAGGTCTGCTGAGAGTGCATTGATCGTAGGAACTCCCAGACCACTGTGCTGAAATCCCAGGAAAATCCTTAAAGCCTTAGAATGAAAACTATTTTGTTAATTAAAACACACACACAAGGGCGCCTGGGTGGCTCAGTCGTTAAGCGTCTGCCTTCGGCTCAGGTCATGATCCCAGGGTCCTGGGATCGAGCCCCACATCGGGCTCCCTGCTCCGTGGGAAGCCTGCTTCTCCCTCTCCCACTCCCCCTGCTTGTGTTCCCTCTCTCTCTGTCTCTCTCTCTCTCAAATAAATAAATAAAATATTTAAAACACACACACACACATACACACATATTTTGTCACTACAGTGTTGACACATGTTTACTTGCCCATACACAGAATGCTACAAATATTTACCTGAATATGACTGCCAAATTCATGGTGGTTAGAAGCATGAATACAGGCTTCCAATGCAAATTTCAGGAAGCTGTTAAAATTTGTAGAAACTCTTCTTTCATTACACCCATGGGGCCTTCCTACAGACTCTATCCAGATACAGGCAGTGTGGTCAAGTGTTGATTTCTATTTATAGTTTAGAAAGCTGTGTTCCTTAGGAAAATGACTGAAAGTTAGGGTGGGTGTCTCAAGTCCTTCATTATATAGTAGAGAAAATAATCTATGTGCTTACTAACTTCCCAAGGGTAATGTAAGCACTAATTATGATAATACCCATAAACTATTTAGAGCTTTTTAATGATAAATAAAAAATACTGGTGAGAATTTTATTTTTATTAACATTATTCTCTAAGCTAATAGTGATTTAAGACTTTTTCAGTACAAATAAAAAACTGTATCCTTGCCAGGCAGTATTAGTTCCTGTACTGATTAACCCCACTTGTTGATTTAGGAACTCACCTCTTTAAATTATTGCAAGGTTAAAACATACTAGGATGTTAGAAACCAGAACCTTCTTGAAACTGTAAAAGGATTTTGGTAATAAGTCAATTAAAAAGAGGTTATTTTATCAAAAGTTGAAAAAAAGTGTGGTTTATAGGTGTTTCCTGCAGTGTTGAGGCTGGTGAATTTAGAGAAATTCCAGAGAATGCTGAAAATATAAAAACGGTTAAGCCAGAACAGAAATACTGGTGTCAAGATAAAAATTTGATTGAGGCAAGTTTACCTTGGGTAATTCTGGATCCTTTTATGTTGTCATTTCTTTCTCTGGTAGCTCAGGGGTATCCTTTCTATAATATCCTTAGAATCTTTTTTTTTTTAATTCAATTTAGTTAACTTTTTTTTTTTTTGAGAGAGAGAGAGCAGGAGTAGGGATTCTAAGCAGGGATTCTAAGCAACCTCTACATCCAGTGCAGAGCCCAACACGGGGCTCAATCTCACGACCCTGAGATCATGACCTGAGCCAAAACCAAGAGTTGGACGCTCAACTGACTGAGCCAACTAGGTCCCAGGACCCCAAAATCACAACCTGAGCTAAAGGCAGATGCTTAACCCACTGAGCCACCCAGGTGCCCCTATTTGTTCTTTAAATATCAGTGAAAGGGGCACCTGGGTAGCTCAGATGATTAAGCATCTGCCTTTGGCTCAGGTCATGATCCCAGGGTCCTGGAATCGAGTCCCACATCGGGCTCCTGGCTCAGCGGGGAGTCTGCTTCTGCCTCTCCCTCTCCCTTTGCCTCTCCCCCTCCTCATGCTCCCTCTCTCTGTATCTCTGTGTCTCAAATGAATAAATAAAATCTTAAAAAAAAATAAAAACAAATATCAGTGAAAGTTTCTTCTGAGGTGTTCTCTTTAACCAACCTAGATACAGTGGGCCCCCTACTGAAGTGTGAGAGCAGTGCATTGTTTTCTTTAGAGCATTAGATTTGCATTTGTCTCTTTGACTTATTTATGTCTTGCTCTCAGGGAACTCTTAACTTCTTGAGAGCAGAGAACTTCTCTGCCTTGCTCTTATTGTATGCATCCCCACTAAGTAGCATAGGACTTAACATGTAATAATCATAATGATGATAATATCTAAAGCAGTTTTAAAATTTACTCCATGCCAAGAATCGTCCTAAAGCCTTTATGTATGTAAACCCCTTCAATCTTTGCAATAACTATATATATGGGAGTGTGTGTATGTGTGTGTGTGTGTGTGTGAGCGGTTGTTATTTTTCACTTTTTACTTTTGAGGACTCTGAGATGCACCTGAAGTTAAGCTTCATCCAAGGTCACACCCCTCAAAGTGACTTCAGTGGGAGCTTCATATACAAAGATACATTCCCTTGTCTGAATAACATATAGCCTGTATTTTGAAGTATTATCTAAGGAAATATATACTTCAATAGTTTCCTCTACATGTGAAGACAAACCTTATAAATAATTTAGGGTATACTTTGAATGTTAACTAATTTTGCATACATTAAAGGTGACAATTGGCTTATTTAATGCCTGACTCTCATTTTATGATTTGGAATAATTTCACAGTGATCACTAAACTGGGCTGTGTTGCATTTTTCCAAATAAGCCTTCACTCTAAATAATATTATGACCCCAAACAAGAGCTTATAATCTAAAATCCTACTTCATCTGTCCTAGATTTCCCTTTTTACAAAGATGTGGATTAAAGGGCCGATGAGCTTTTTTCATATTGGTCTACAGAAACTGTCAGGCAAAAAGTTAAGTCTTCATTGAAAGGATCTGCCATTAATTAGTTTCCATCAACTTGCAGAGAATAACTCAATTTCTACATGCATAAACCAGAGAACTCCTAGTCTGTGTTATGATTAAAAGATTAGAGCTACTCTGTTTCATGATCTCTTACACACAACATCCTAGGAATAAAAAGTGTGTATGTCTGCCGTTGTAAATTTACCTGTTCAAGTTTTATCTGTTTCACAAATAGAATGGCATTTACCAAGTGTGTTCTGCACCACACTAATATCACAGAACAGACACTCACTGCAGTGGTTTTCTGATCAAGTAAGATGTGAAACTGCACAATGTATTGCCTTTTAAATACACTAAATGTTTGAGTATGTCAGATCTTTCTTTTGAGAAAATCTGAAGTAAAAACAAAAACCTGTTAATTTAGTGCTTTCAAACTTAGTTGAGCAAGATCCATTTATCTCTAGAACATTTACTAACATCACAGAAAAATTCTATAGAACATACCTGGGGAAATACTCCTCGTCTTTTTAAAATCTGTGTATATTGGCACAAAATATTGTCTTGTAAATACCAGAACAGAAGTTGACCTTAAAATAACCTATGGGAAGGCCTGAAGAATTTCCTTTACTATTGTAGGAGGAGAAATAAATTATTTACCTATAACTTTAGTCATTCTTGCAATTTGTGCCTCCCTGTAGTAGCTGTGAACTCTGGTTCCCGTGAAACGTGGCACTTAACCATAATAAATGTCACACACCTAATAGGAATATTCTCTCCTATAAAATATGGAAACAAATTGATTACAGGTGGTAAAGATGAAAAGGTTTTGTGGGGTTTTTAAAAAACGTATTCTAAGCTAAGAAGTTCTGTTTTAAATTGTCAACAAAAGTAATCTTTGTTGACAAAGTACTTCGGTTGTCTTCATTTACTATTTGGAGTAATTTTGAGAGAGAGGGAAACCGAGAAGAGAGAGCCATCACTCTGAGCCATGGATCATTTTTAGACAGCAAACATCCTGCCAGTTATTGAACTAAGAATTAAAAGATTTTTTTTAAATGTAGAACTTAAACACAGCATGGGAAGAGCGACTATATCTATCCATGCAACTGGGAGGTGATAACCCTTAATGCTCCTCCTTCTGGTCAATCACTTACATATGTGTGGCTTCTCTACTTCTCTGTTCTTCGCTCTCCTAAACTCTTGCTCTGTCGCATACATTGTCTATATGACTATAACTATATATTCACATTGGCTCTCCATTTCTTTCTCCCTCTCCCCAAAGAAATACCTCTCCAAACCCTGGTACATGTGGGTTGTACAAAGGGCAATCTTTCTTATTATAGACTGTCCTTGGGACGCTCCTTATTTCTGTTTATGTTGTTTACTTCTCAGTAGCTGCTACCTGTGCCTGATGAATCTTATTTCCAGAAAAAATGAACTGAGAGATGATTATGCTTCCGTACATGGTTTCTGCCAGCTGCTGTATAACTTTTGCCACCTATGAAAACCTGTGTGTAATAAGCTGGTGATTTGGGTTTGGGTAGTTAACTGAATATTGTAGCTTCTTGATTTGAATACATGTAGACTGGAGCATTCAGTTATTGGAAGAACAGTGGATGCCTTCTCTCATGAGTCACATGACTTGTCCATTTAACTTTATGCTTTTTTGCCAGCAGGAAAGCAGCTTTAATTGTTGGGTAAGAGGTCACAAAATCATCAACAGGGGAAGGTGCTTGGCATGATTTTATTTGAGGGGTGAAATCCTCATTAAAGCAAATAGTGTGGAAGGGAAGTATGCATCCTTCTGTGTGTAAGGCGCTTCTGGCATGAAACCAATTTGTTATCCTAATGGAATGAAATGTGGCTGAGGATTCACCATACATATAAATCATTAATGAATATATTCAACCATGTGCTCAAATGAATCTATTTTAAGTCTTGGATAAATTATAACATTACCATGTGGGCATAATTCCCCAAGAAATGAAGTCCATTGTTAAGTTCAGGTTTTTGTTTTTTTTTTTTAAGATTTTATTTATTTATTTGACAGAGAGAGCGAGAGAGCACAAGCAGGGGGAACGGCAGGCAGAGGGAGAGGGAGAAGCAGGCTCCGCGCTGAGCAAGGAGCCTGATGTGGGGCTCAATCCCAGGACCCTGGGATCACGACCTGAGCCGAAGGCAGACGCTTGACCCACTGAGCCACCCAGGTGCCCCTTGAATTCATTTTTATAAATGAATTTTATTAACATGATAATCTATTCAGGGTTATTTTGTAGCCTTTTGGTGAAAGTTGGTACTGACTTGCTGAATTCTGGAAGTAGGGGTGAATTGAAAAGAGTGTCTGATTCAGGCATCAGCACTTCTCCACCTCTACATTCATGAGTCGTTTTTCTGTTAATCCCTCGTTCACGTGGATGGCAGTCAGTCCTTCCAGTTTCCCGAAGGAATCAGCCCATGCAGGTATCACTGTTAGTGACAATGTATCTTCTAATAAAAATGGCACAAAGGAGATGGACAAGGGAATATATATCACACGTCCCACAGCAACTATTGAGAAGAACACATGGTTCGTCCCCATCTCACCTCTGACACCTTTACCTTTTCCCTTCTCCAACAGTACTTGTGTTGGCTTGCTCCTATCCTGAAGAATTCCTCCCCCAACACCTCCAAATCCTTTTTTCTTTGATGACTAATTCCATAGAACACACATAGAATACACACACTGTATTTATATATTGGTGTGAGTGAAGTATTGTCTTGTAAGAGAACAAGGTTCATCTCTATCCCAATTCATAGTTCCAATTTTATTTTCCTAATTCTTTTCCCAGCACTTGGCCAAACTGAGAGTCTTCCCTTTTACTGAAGCCATATTCCTTAATAAAATGCTAAAAGTAGAAATGCAGAATTTATTTTGAAATAAACTTAATTTAATTTTGAAGTAGTACTATTACATGGCATAGGATATATACTCTGATCCTCAGAAATTTATTTGCAGGAATTCTAAGTTAACCCCAAATATAAGTTCATTGTTATACATGACTGGTAGCATTAGGGCTTAAAAGTTCATAGCTTTGTATTCCTAGATAACAGTAATTTAGGAAGAAACACCAATGAGCATTAGAAAACCAATTAACATTTGCCATCACCTTACCTTACTTTTGATTTTTGTTTATTTGAAGGCTACAACAGAATACTTGAGATTCTTGCATAATGGAAAAACTCAAAGTTACATTAAAAATAAGTGTTATTATTACATGAATGAGTTCAAATAGCTCAAACAATTATAAGCCATTATTAGCTTATTATGACAAGATAATAACTGAGGACATTATGAAAAATTTCAGGAAGAGTTAGACTCATGCCTGGTAATGTTCCCATTGGTACCCACAGTGTACCAAATAGATGCTTATATGCTGCGGTTTAGTGCTGACCATGTAACTCCAGCTGTGCACAGTTTGTTTAGGAAGCAAGATTTTTCTACCTTATTTAAGTCATGAGCCCTTAGCAGAGATCAAACTAAATTTATTTTTAAAATAACTGTTATGTAAGTTTTGATAGTGTTATTCTTACTTTGGAAATAGCTTCTCACTGTGTAGTTTGCTTTAGGGAAAGGAATTTCTCTTATTTTATTTCTAGAAAACAGCTACTTCCCGACAACAATTGCTTTTGAAGTCACTTGCTATTTCAGCATGCGCTTTCTTTAATTGAAATGAATTAAATTTCATGAATATAGTTAACTCCCTTTTGTTTTAATACTCTTAATATTTGCTTGACTTGCCAAAAAAATGAAATTATTGATTGACTGGACTGTTCTGATGATAGATATATAGTCTTGGTTCTGAATGATAATTAGCAAATTTATCAGGTTAGGGTTCATGAAGCATTTGTGCATTTAACAATTGTTGAATGATTACTGGTTTTGAATGGAGCACAGTTATAGCCACTGAAACCATAACAATAAATAAAACTAGCATAATGCCTACCATTATAAAGCTTATATTTAAAAAATTTATTTATTTATTTTTAGAGAGAGAGAAAGGTAGCACATGCACAGGGTGGGGGGCAGAGGGGGAGGGAGAGAGAGAATCTCAAGCAGACTCCCTGCTGAGTGCAGAGCCTGACATGGGCTCGATTTCACAACCCTGAGATCACGACCTGAGCCAAAATCAAGAGTCGGATGCTTAACCAACTGAGCCACCCAGGTGCCCCAGAAAGCTTATATTTTAAATATGGATAAAATAATCATGCGAAACAGTATCAGGTAGTAGTAAGTGATACAAAAGAAGTAAAGCAGACAAAGAAGAGAAGGGAAGAGAAGGGATGAAAGTTCTATGATTTCGAGTAGGGTAGAAGTGATTGCTTCCCTGGGGAGGTGCAAGACCTAAAAGAACTGAAAGGGTGAAGCATGTGCATATCTGGGGAAAGAGCTTCCCAGGCAGAGTGGATAGCAAGTGCAAAGGCCATGTGGGGATGTGCTTGGTGAGTTCTTGGAAGAAACAGTGACTAGAGTATGGTGAGAAAGGGAACGAGTTATCAGATAATAGGTCAGAGAGGAATCCAGGGACTAGACCATGTCTAATTTTGTTTAAGGGTTTGGATTTTAAGTGTGCAGGGAAGCTGTGGAAGACTTTGTGCCTAGGAATCATATAATCTTACATAATTTTAAACATTTATTTGGATTGATTATTTAATCCCAATGCTCATTTATGACTTTATGTGACATATAAGCTGAAAGTGAATTCGAATCTACTACATTATTTCATGTGAAAATAGGTAAGGATTCAGAGTGGGGCAGTATTAGTAGAAAAGCCAAAATTGGTTCAATTCTGCTTACATCTTGAAGAAAAAGATGACACAGTCTGCTCTTGGATTGTATGTTGGTAAGCAAGGAAGAGAGAAGTCAGGGATGATTCCAGGATTTTTTGACCTGGGCACCTGGCAGAATATTCATGCCATTTACTGGCACAGAGAAAATTTGGAGAGGAGAAGGTTTGAGAGGAAATAAAGAGCTTGATGTTGGATATTAAGTGTGTTATGCCTATTAGACATCAAAGAGTTGATACCAAATTAACCTGTTGGATATACAAGGACAGAGCTCAGGGGAGAGGCTGGGGCCAGAGATAAAAATAATATATTAGTGCAGAGGTTTTATTTAGAAACCCCAGGAATGGATGCGATCGCAAAAGGAGTAAGTATAGAGAAGAGATGAGAGATGAAGGCTGAGAGCTAAGTTCTTGGAAAATCAAGGAGAACCATAAAGAATCAGCTAATAAGGGAAGAGGAGAATCAGGAGGGTGTGGTGTCTAGAAACTCATTTGAACAAAACTATTGCAAGTAGGAACAAGTGTGCTAAAAGCCCTGAGAGGGAGAGGAAGGTGGGGCAGATAAATATTCATGAACTTGGCAACATGGAGATCAGCAGGCATCTTGGTAAGTGCTTTTAGTGAAGTGGTAAAGATGAGCAGGGGAGGAGAGGAAGTGTACCAAGCCATTATTATTCCTCACCAGAATTTTGCTGTATAGGAAGGAAGACAAATGAAGAAGCTAATAAGGGATAGAGAGTCAAGAATGTTTACTTATTTTTTTTAGATATACTATATTACAACATGTTTGTATAAAGATGGAAATAATTCCTTCGAGTGGAAAAGGTGATGTTGCAGAAGAAAGAGTGATCGATTGCACAAGTGACGTCCTTGATAAACAAACTAGGATTGGACCCATTGCTGAAGTGGAGGGCTTTTTTTTTTTTTTTTTTTTGGAGATTTATTTTTGAGAGAGAAAGAGTGGGAGGGAGCACGAGTGGAGGGGAAGGGGGAGAGAATGGGGGAGAGAGAGAATCTCAAGCACTCTCTGCCCTGAGCATGGAGCCCCACACAATCCTCCATCTCATGACTCAGAGTCAGAATCAAGAGCTGGATGCTCAACCAACTGAGCCACCCAGTTACCCCATGGAGAGCTTACTTTTAAACCTCTGTGACAGAAGTGAGAGCCAACTATGTGAGTGCAGTTGCTAGTAGGTTGTTAGTTTTAGAAATGGAAAGATCCGGAAGTTATCTTCCAATTTTTCATATTTCCTCATTGTAATATTTTAAAAAATGTCATGTGCTGACAGGGAGGAGGTTTTGGAAAATGAAAGATCTAGGAGAAGGTAGTACATAAATGATCCACCCAGAGAGATTGCAGTGTAGATTGGCTGAGGAAAATAGTAAGATGGCAGGGCAAAATTAAGAGCCTACTCAATGTTCATGACTGTTAATTTAAAGTCAGAATGGTTGGGTGGTTTTGTTCTAGCCATATTCAGTTTCTCAGGAACAGGTCAAGGTAATCAGAGTTGGCTTTAATCTTAACTGGGGATTGTCCAAGTGGGTTTGAATTCTAAAAGAAGAGTAGGAGAATGGAGGGTGAATGAGAGTAGAAGGATGGACAGTGGGAAGCCTACTTGGGTAAAATGAGAACAGTGGCGTAATTTGTATTTACCCAAGGTGTTATTGCATCACCTCTAATTTCTTTCCTTTTGTGTATGCTCTCTGGAAACAAAAGTAGTTACTAGTCTTACTAGCAAAGAGCCAGAGCCAAAACTCAGCTCAACATCCTCGCGTCCAGTGGACCTAGGATTCCGTGTTAACAGGGTCACTTAGGAAATAGAAATTGCCCTATTCAATACAGTATACAAATCATGAGGATTTTTCATGAGACTAGATTGTTTTAGGAAGGACCAGGAATAAAATTTCTAGACTGAAAAATAAATTTTGATTTTGTTTTTTTAATCTTACCTCTTGAAGGCATCTTGAGCATGCTGCAGAAACGACCAACTCATGGAGATCAATCCGCTGGTGTCACATCTAAGCAGGGTGTTATTTCCTGGAGTTTGATTTTCTTTTGAGGAAGCAAAAAATGCTCCTGCTAGATAGAAGCCAGAGATGACAGCTTTAACATCTGTGGAGCTGTAAGAAGAAATAAAAACAGCAGGTTTTTGGGTGAGGAGATGTGGAGGATGAGGGACTGAAGTTGCAGTTAATTGCAATACACAGCTGGCTCAGTGACACCACATGCAGGCTTTGTGTTCTGGGCTAGTGTTCAGATATGGGAGGCTCTGTGGGTGTCAGGGCCCAAATACGGGCCTGCAGAGCACTCCATGTGGCCTTTCTGAACGTCATAACAAATTGATACACTTTGTAACACAAATTGATTAAGTACATTTTCATTCTTTAAAGAAAGGACCACCTGCGGGGTGCTCTCTTAGAACTACACAAAACCAATTATATTTTGTTCCTCTATTTATTTGAAAAGAGCTGATAATAAGGCATTCTGTCCTTCTCTTAGCTAGTGGCTTAGAGACAGGATGAAGGGGCAACCATTAAGTGTTTCATTATGTAGCTGAAGAAAATGTCTATTTTTAATGACATTTATTTTTAAAAGGATTTTTAGAAACTTATTAGTACCAAATGAAGTTTCTTAAATTCATCTCAAATTAAAACAATAGATACCTACTATATTCTGTATAATCTGTTTTTATATTGGAATCATTTATTAAGCCCTAAGAGCAACCACAAAATTATCCTCATATAAAGCAGCATGTTGTACCCATGGTACTATCAACCATCAAAGATGCTTGTGGAGAATCACCCTCATAATAGAAAATAATAATTGCTTTATGAGATTCTCTGGTGAAAGAGTTCTCCACCTGTGGCCTCAGGAACCCTTAAAATTTTATGTATCATTTTGTGTATATGTGTATTTTCAGGAGAGAAAAACTACAGCTTTTATCAAGTTCTCATCAAAATCTCTGATCTCTTTAAAAATAATAATTATTAGAGTTGTAAAACTAAGACAATGATTTCTTTTGCCGATTGTTTGGATCTACATATTAGGAACATTATTTTAAGAGACAACTACCACATTGCCTAATAGATATTCAGTACATGTTAGTTAAATTTCCATTGGCAGGGCTAAGGCAAATGTTGCTAAAGATCGTTTGGAGGGCGCCTGGGTGGCTCAGTTGGTTAAGCGACGGCCTTTAGCTCAGGTCATGATCCCAGGGTCCTGGGATCGAGTTCCACATTGGGCTCCCGGCTCAGCGGGGAGCCTGATTCTCCCTCTGACCCTCTCCCCTCTCATGCTGTTTCTCTCCTGCTCACTCTCTAATAAATAAATAAATAAATAAATAATCTTTAAAAAAAAAAGATCGTTTGGAAAAGAAGGAAGTATCAATACATTTGGAAATAAGAGAATAAAATGGAATTTTGAATAGACAGATGAGAGAAAGCAAAAAGGTGTACCTGCTGAAGGAAGTGATAATTGCTTCAGGTATTCCTTCGTGGGGCCCAGGATCATGTCTATTTTTGGGTGTTTTCAGGACAGATTGCAGCCCAGGACAAAGGTGATAGAAGAATGTTGTTAATAATAATGATTATTGGGCGCCTGGGTGGCTCAGTTGGTTAAGCGACTGCCTTCGGCTCAGGTCATGATCCTGGAGTCCCGGGATCGAGTCCCGCATCGGGCTCCCTGCTCGGCAGGGAGTCTGCTTCTCCCTCTGGCCCTCCCCCCTCTCATGTGCTTGCTCTCTCTCATTCTCTCTGTCTCAAATAAATAAATAAAATCTTTAAAAAATAATAATAATAATGATTATTTTATAGGTCAATGACATACTTTATTTTTATTTTTTTAATTTTTAAAAATATTTTTAAAAGACATTTATTTTAGAGAGAGAGCATGAGCAGGAGGAGCAGAGGGAGAGGGAGAAAGAGTCGTTAGCAGATTCTGTGCTGAGCTTGGAGCCCAACACAGGGCTTAATCTCACGACCCTGAGATCTCGACCTGAGCTGAAACCAAGATTCAGACACTAAGCTGACTGTGCCACCCAGGTGCCCCAAACACATATTTTAAATAAAAATAATAAAACATAAAATAGTTAGAAAGAGAACAATTGCTTCTTCCCATTTTTAAATCCTGTTTCCAATTCTGAAACTTAATATTTAATGTGTTATTTATTGTTTATCAGTGGGTTTGCATTTTTCCAAATTAAGTTTTAAAGTTTTGATTATAGATGAGTTCAAAAGAAAGAGGCTAGATTGATACCTGGTTGATTTTCATAAAAAAAAAAAAAAAACTATTTTCAAAGTATAGTAGAAAAAAGGATGATTTTCAATAAATAGTGCTGGATGGATTTCATATGGTGAAAAAAATATCTTCAGTCCTATATCATACTGTGCACAATAAATCAACTCCACATGGCTTGCAATCTAAATGCGAAGGGCTAACCACTAATTCTTTTTTTAAACCACAGGAGAGCATTGTCATGATCTTTGTAGGCAAGGATTTCTTAAACTGGACACACAAAAAGTACCCATGATGGAAGTAAGAATTTATACATTGGTCTATAGTAAAATTGAAGAATTTCTATTCATCAAAAGACAGCATTAAGGGATTGAAAAGGCAATGTCCAGAGTGGGAGAAGTATTCACAATACATTTATTTATAAAGTACTTATAGCCAAGGTTTTTCAAGAACTATTGTAAGTGAAAGAGAAAAAGGGGAGGGATCCAGGAGAAAAATTGGCAAAATACTTGAATAACAAACGCATGGTAAATTAACATATGAAAGGTGTCCTAACTCAGTTATCAAGGAAATGCCAATTAAACCCAATTCCATCAGGACACAACTATCAGAATGGCTAAAATGAAAAACACAAAAAATACTGAATATTGATAAGTATGTGAAGCAATTGGAACCCTCAAATACTTGAGTGAAAATTGGTACAACCAATTTGTAAATGTAGTGTTAGTCACTAAATTTGAATATATTTATGAATATAAATTATATATAATGACCCATATATATATAAATATATATATACTTGAATATATATATTTGAAATTCAAATATATATATATGGGTATAAATTACATATAACAACCCAGCAGTTTCACTCCTTGGCAGGTATTCAACAGAAACACGTAATTATTTTCACCAAAAAATGTATAAGAATGTTCATCAAAGTACAATTTGTAATAGTTCCAAACCTAAAGATACCCAAGTGTTTATCTATGGTATAATAGATAAATAAATCATAATATATTTACACAATGGAATGCTGTTGTGTAGAATGAGACAAATGTTTTATAATAATGCACAACAAGAGGGAAGAATGTCACAAATATAATGTTGAATGAGAGAAACCAGACACAACAAAGTGTGCCTTATATGATTCTATTTATATAAAGTATGAATACAACAAATCCACCCACAGTGACAGAAATCAGAACAGTGGTGAGCTTAGAGGTAATGAAGGAAGGGGCATGAGGGGATCTTCTGGGTGCCAGTCATGGTCTGTTTCTTGATTTGGGCGTTGGTAAACACAGATATGTGCCATTTGGAAAAGCTCATAAGTGCCCTATGTACTTTTGGAATATGTATATTTCAATAAAGAATAACGAATCAATTTAAAATTGTTTGGAAATAAAACTTACAGTTTTGAAAGGTATAAATGGTTTGATAGATTCCAGTACTCTGTTATTAGTGAAGAAAAACTGCAGCATTGGGCAAAATATCCCTCTGCTTTATTACGACCTTTTTTTGCCCAGTGGACTAAGAGGCCACGATATGTCACCAGGGAAGTTTCCCAGGGAAGATTTCTGTAATGATGTGTGTTTCTGCAAACGTATTATTTGCTGAAATAAACACTTCAGCTCCTCTCAGGATTTGGAGAAACTTCATTAAACTGCAAGGGAATGGCACAAGAATTCACTGAACAGAAAAATTAATAGCCTGCTATGTAGCTTTTCTCTCGCAGATAGAGAACTTGGAGATTAATAAGATTATGTTGGTGAAAATTGTTCTGTTCTTCCCAACCCAAACCAAATATAAACAAACTAATTGAAAAACATATCATCTCTGACGTATTTTAAAGGCCTTTTTTTTTTTTCCATTTCTAGGAGGAAAGTCAGTTTAGATTCCTTTCAAAATGAATATGATACTGAACGCACTTAGAAAAACAATGTGGTGATGGGGTGAATGGGGGTAGTTATCCCAAGAAGTATTACTGGGTTTATTAATGAAACAACTCGAGGCTAATAGCTTCTAGGAAATGAACAATCAATGTGCTTCTTAAGCCCTTTCTTGGAAAGAGCTGTCTCCATGCACTTTTCCCATCTACATTTTTTGGTTTGGATGGATCGTTCTGCTTAGAATCACCACCCTGTGATTATTCAGACATAATTACTTTCCATGGAGCCTCTTGGGAAAACCTAACTTAATATCTTGCTTTGTATTTGCCTACGTGTTGATTGATGAGGTTTTGGCTACTACTGAAGGAAGATAATGAATATAATCAATATCAACATTCAACACAAAAGGAACCAATTCATGAGAAGACTAAAGTGTAAGTTATAGATCCTGTTATTTAGGATAAAGTAGTACAGTTATCCATTCAGAGGGGTAAGTGTTAGGAAATGAAAGATAAAAGCATGTCTGAGAGTTCAGTTAAGAGTGTTGAGTTGATAGCCGACAGAAGTAGCATTCAGAAATTTTCGTTAAGATACTTGGGAAATACTGCATTTTGCTTCTCCCCAATTTGTATAGTATGAATTATTATGTATAATAACATTAAACTAATTTTCCAGAAGTTTTCTCTGAAAGCTGGGGAATGTTCCCCTTCTGCCTCTTTACACATCACGGAATGATAAGCCATTGAAAATTTTAAGTAACTGCTGCCAATGTGGATAAAACCAGAGCCTGAAGAAGGAGGGTTCAGAAATAAAGAGATAAGCATAGGGAGAGATATGAGTGTGGACCAAAAACAGCTGTAGCAACTGCTTGGACCCCACCCTGGCTCCCTGAGGAGAATGTTATCCTAAGGGATTGTGGAAGGTCAAGTAAGGGGAAGGTCTCCTTCATGGGGAACTGATCCGTAGAAGTTTCCTGAGGCTGCTATAACAAATATTCAGAGACTGGGTGGCTTACAATTCTAGAGGACAGGAGCCTGAATCAAGGTGTGGGCAGAGCCACACTCCCTTTTGATGCTCCGTTAGAGAAAACCTTTCTTACTTCTTCCATCTGCCTTGCTTTCTTTGTCTGGAGACCACATTACTTAAGTCTCTGTGTTCTTCTCATTGTCCCCTCCCCTTTTCTGTGTCTTTTCTCCAAACTCCCTCTGCCTCTATTTCTGTGATTGTATCTAAAGCCCAGGTGGACTATCCAGGATAAACACCTCCTCTCAAGATTTTTAACTGAATCACATCTGCAAAGGCCCTTTTTCCAACTAAGGTAATAGTCACAGGTTCTAAGGGTTAGGACATGGGTATATATCTTTTCAGTCCATCAGGCAGATCCCATACATGATCACATTTTTTTTTTTTTAAATATATAGCTTCAGTAGTAGAATCCAATGAGAAAAGAAAGCCCTCTTTTTGTTTACATTATATCCAACTCTAGTCCTATTTAGATACTTCTTCACATTATTCTTTAGTTTGGAATAGTGAGCCACAAGTTTACAGACTATAAAGGGACTTTCAGAGTCAAATTTGCCCACTCGACAGATGAGAAAGTCGCTGACCAGTTACATGGTCAGTGAGGAGGATAACAAGGTCCTCTGAAGAAATGGAGCCACAACCAAGGACCTTGGTCTATGGCACTTTCTATTTCATCAGATTGAATGACCATGACATTGCATACTACTTGAAGCAATTCGTTTTTCAAAACTGCTCTATAAAGTTTCTTTTTTAAATTTGTCAATAAAACTAACAAATTTGGTACTTTTTTGTGATGAACTTGATAATTACGTTAGTAATGGTTAAGTACACAAGTTATGTACGTGCAATAATAAATGAAATTTTAGTCCCCTCTCCAAAATGGAGAATATACCAAGCAAACCTTTCAAAGGCACTCCTGTATTTGTCACTTCTCATTTTTAGTTTCCTTACCCATTCAAGCATTTGTAGTATAACTTCAAAAGATGCCATTACTCTGAAGAAATGAAGAAATACTTTGTTTTTGTTTTTACTTTTTGTAAGGTCTATTACTAGCCCACTAGGAATACTAATGTGAATTGCTTTATAAGAATGGCATTGCTCAGAGACATGATAAATATCAGATCAGAGCATATACTTTCATAATACTAAATTATGCTATCTATTTTCAGAATTTAGGAATGCATGGCTTTACATAAAAGTACATGTGGTTGTCTTTTCTCATCATGAAGAAGTTCTTTTGAAACCAGAGATAAAAAGTGGAAGTCAAAGTGAAACTTGTCTCTCCGTGGGAGGATTCTGATGTCTCCAAGATAAAAACAGAGAATCCGATTAGAAAACTAATGAGAAAATATGCGTGTCTGTGAAGGAAAGGAAAAAGGAGGGAGGTAGACAAGGATTGAGAGAGAGAGAGACCCAGAGAGACAGAGGAACAGGAACATTATAAATTCAGAATCTCAGGGGAAGAGAAAGGGTTCTTTGACGAACCCATGACCTGGCTATGTAGCTTTTAATGTTAATGATCAAAAGTATTATTCGTGTGATACTTTGGTAAATAAAAGTCTAATTTGACTGAAAGCGAACTTAATGTGATACATTTTGTTGTGGATTTGGCAATATCCTTTGCACTTCCCACCCCATCTGAAAAACTTTGAGGTCAAGGAAGGAGATTCAGCTTTGAGAGTTAAAGTTTAATCAACACGACGGACATTAGGAAACAACACCTGAAAAAAAAAAAAAAAAAGTATCTTCCAAGATGTCAGACTTGATATAATCTGTCCGAAGTAACCTTTTACAGATAGGATGTGTTGATGTGAAGTGGTTTTGGAGATGAGTCAGGTAAATATACATAGAAAAAAAAAGTTACAGAGACACTTATTTATTTATTTATTTATTTATTTATTTATTTATTTATTTATTTATTTATTTATTTAAACTCTCACATTAGCTCCATCCAAGAAAAAGACTTGGGCCCACAGACAATAATTTCTCCAGTCTCTTATTTAGTGGCTTCACTTAGTTACTTATATTGATGAGGGCAAATAAAATATAGCCTCTTTTAAAATAAAAAAAAATTTCATCGTTTGAATGTTCATCATAAATATCTTGCTGAATAATTATGTACAGGGGGATGGCAACTAAAGATTCAAGTGCAAACTGGTCATTTAATGTCATAATGAAAGAATCTTTTAGATAAAAATGCTCAGTCTTAGAATTCTACCCTCTTCCCCATAGCTTTTCAAGTTGGCATCTGATCATATGGGAAAGGGAATGACACACATCCTCTTGGTGATGAAGGGCAGGACGGGTCTGGAATCTTGCTGAATCTAGCTGGTCTGGATTACGACATAACTAATAACAACTAGTCTGTTTCTTTGTTGTGTCAAGGCATTTCCCAGATTTTTCACAGCTCATCTTGGCTCCTGGTAACACAATAAGCTCCTTAAACCAGTCTGTTAGATTCTTAGTTTTTGCCTTGGGATCTCTCTCTGTTTTGCTACAGGAGAGTGCCAGGGGCAGGCCCATAGTCCCAACTCAGCTATCTTCTGGGAACCCATTGGGTATTTGGGAACATCTAGGTTTTTGTATACCATGTCACATAGGAACTAAAGGAGGCCTGGTGTTTGCCTCATTGCTTAGTTTATTTGATAATAGCTTTTTCTAGATTTGCTTGAGTGTAGTTTAGAGGACAACTGACTTTACAATCCTCGAATTTTTTTCAAACTTTTTAACATAACTCTTTTTTCTGTGATTTTGGCCATTAGGAAGGATATCAGGCATGTGTCTGACTATCTGCTTCTCTAAGGACTGAAATCTTACCATATTCTGCTTGCTCTTTGGCCAACATCTTAAAATAAAGCTTCTGGTTCAAGGCCACCAAGCCTACATCCCAATTCCAAAATAGCAGATCAGGAATTTAGAACATTTTTTTTTCCTGTAACACAACTGGCCTTTCAAAACTATTGTCTTAGAACAGAGAGAAGTGGATTATCTCTTTTTTTTTTTAATTTTATTATGTTAATCACCATACATTACATCGTTAGTTTTTGATGTAGTGTTCCATGATTCCTTGTTTGTGCATAACACCCAGTGCTCCATGCAGAACGTGCCCTCTTTAATACCCATCACCAGGCTAACCCATCCCCCCACCCCCTCCCCTCTAGAACCCTCAGTTTGTTTCTCAGATTCCATAGTCTCTCATGGTTCGTCTCCCCCTCTGATTTCCCCCCCTTCATTTTACCCTTCCTGCTATCTTCTTTTTTTTTTTTTTTTAACATAGAATGTATTATTTGTTTCAGAGGTGCAGGTCTGTGTATCTTCTTCTTCTTTTTTTAACATATAATGGATTATCTCTTTTTTTTCTCTTTATATTCTTGCTGTAACAAGTTGTCAACCCTCTTTTCATTCCCATTTAGGTGGACAGAGGCTTTAGGCTAACTTTAGGCATGTCACATGGTTAGGGATGCCAAAGAGAAAAACATTCAAGTAGTTCAAACAATAGTCCACATTTTACAACCTCCATTAAGATGACTGCAGTACATTATGAGAGGGTCAAGCGTGATTGGGGATACTTATCATGAGTTTCAGAGACAAGTGTGGGAGGGGATGCCTGGCTGGCTCAGTCGGTTGATCATGGGACTCTGATTTTGGCTCAGGTCATGATCTCAGGTTTGTGAGGTCAAGCTCCGAGTCAGGCTCTACACTCAGCCCAGAGTCCACTTATCCCTCTCCCTCTGTTCCCCCTGCTCTCTCTCTCAAGGAAATAAATAAATAAATAAATAAATAAATAAATAAATAAATAAATAAATAAATAAATAAATAAGTTTTAAAAAAGAGACAAGTGAGGGAGAAATCTGTCATGTATTTTCCATCATTGATATATATAATTTCAGTGTAAATTTCATTTCTTCTGATAATCTTAACGGTTTTGATATGCCTGCCCTGAGAAATATTTTCTAAGGTTGAAAGTTTTCCTAGACATGCAGTTGGGCTGGGTTTTAATGGTGTGTCTAATTCTGTCTATGTAGGAGTTGAGGTGATGGGAAGGCATTTTTGTGAGATAGTTTTTTTTTTTCTCTTCTTTTAACCATTAATTCCCTTATGTTATTTGAGATCATACACACACTTTTGGGAACATGCCTTTGAGCACGAACTACCTAATTTAGTGTTTATATGACTTTGTTCCTGTACTTCCCCAAATCAATTTTTATTTTGTACTTCCTCCATATGGCCCTCTATTTTCTCTATCTTTCAAAGGTAATCAACTTGAGATAGACAGTAGAATACACTGTTTGAGTGATGAAACCTGTCAAAGTCCCAGTGTGGTTTTTATTGTCATTTACACTTTGAAAGTAAAGGGTAGGTCCTTGGCTCTCAGTTCAGTTTTTGCCTCGTTCCTAGCTTTGGCAGCCCAGAAGATTTGTGTGTATGGATTCTGAAAGTGAGAAGAAAGTAGAACCATGATCTGTAGGCCATGGCATATTCTTCTGATGTTTTATAGATTCCTAGTGTCCAGCAACCAAATTTAAGTATGACCTCCTCCTTCAGTCATGTTGGCTTCATTTGTGTTCTTTGGGACTTTACAATTCCATGTTCCTTCCCAGCAACCTGGCTATCTTGGGTTTGGCATGATGCCTTCATCTCGCAATGAAATCTGTTCACATGGGCCTCGATTGACTTCTCTAACCAAGCTGTGCCTCTCCCCTGCCCACACTTCTTCCCGTCAGTCAGGTGGTTTCAGATCATGGTTTTATTTCCACAGAACACTTCTCATTACTGCTTGCTAGCACCACCCGAACAAAGTACCACAGAATGGTACAAAATTCTGGGGCCTATAAGTTCTGAGAACATTTCTTCTTGACTTGTAGATGGACTTCTTCTCACATATGGTTCCCTTTCTGTCTGTGTCCAGCTTTCTTCTTGTAAAGATTCCGGTCATATTGGATTAGGGCACATCTAACGACTTCATTTAACCGAATTACCTCTTAAAGACCCTACCTCCAAATACAGACCCTACCTCACCCTCAGTGCCACGTTCTGAGGCACTGAGGGTGAGGATTCCTATGAATTTGGGGGGACACAATCAACTCTCTGTAACAACTAATAACTATCATATGATTCTTTGTTTATTGATTTCTTTTTTTTCTTCTTTCTTTCTTTTTTCCTTCTCCCTTGGAAATGAAGCACCACAAAGTCAGGACTTTATCTGTTTTCCTTCACACTAACACCACCCCCTAGATTAGTGCCTGGCTCAGAGCACATGCTCAATGATCTTTATTTTTCATATAAATTATTTGTGGTATTAGGTAGAAATATGATATGTGATTTTCCCCACATTCTAAAGACTTACTCATTACTGGCATTACTAAAATTCTCCTTGCTGCATCCTCTGATTTGCAAGAATAAAGAAATACAAGAAAATGATGCAAAGTTTAGGAGTTTCTTGTTCTAAGCTCATAATCTGAAATAAGTGTTTGTTGTTCAGGTAATAGCTCCCTTTTCTTTCTGTTGCCACCCTTTCTGTATGACTATCTATTCTTAGGGATTTCTAGAGGCCAGCTCAGGTTTTCTTGCTACATCAGTAAAACATAAAGCTAATTTTCTCCTTATTTTAAGAGGGCATTTCCACTTCTGAAATACCTTTAATACTAAAATGGCTCTGAAGTTGTCCCTTTAGGCTAAAACATTATTAATATTATTTTTCTATACCACGAATGAATTCACTTCTCCCATTACATTCACTGGTGATATTGCTGAGGTCCTGCAGCACCACATGACCTAAAGGATTTTGTTGCTGCTGGTAATTGTGTGATGTGACAATGTTGAATTTGATCTGAGCTCCATAATCTTGAAGTACAGCGAGGATTAAGGGAGTCCCCTTACACACACCATTTTTATGTCTGTGGAATGGCTTACTGCAAGGAAACATCCTACACCAGATGACTTAAGTCAGACTCAGGAATGCCCCTGTGACAAGGCCAGACATGTAACTAGTTAAACTGTTTTGTCCCCAAAGATTACTTCAAGCAAAATGCTTGTTCATCATACTTCATGTTTCCGTCCTTCTCCTAGGGCCCCAAACTTTGACCCACTCTCAGCTCAAGCCAACGCACAGCCTTTCGTGAGAATTGGCTGACCACGAGGTAAAATGTTGTCTTACCTACAATCAGGTCATGCCACCTGCACTCATCCTACTTTGCCACATGTGATGGTTACTTGTACATGTAAATAACTTGACAGGGCTAAGGGATGCCTGCAGTGCTGGTAAAACACTATTTCTGGATGTTTCTGGGACAGTGTTCCTGGAAGAGATTAGCATTTGAATCAGTAGACTGAATAAAGAAGACTGCCCTCACCAATGCCTGTGGCCATCATCCCATCCTGAGGACCTGAATAGAACAAAAAAGCAGCATGAGGGTGAATTCAGTCTTTGAGCTCAGACATCCATGTTCTGCCCTTGGATGCAGGTGCTCCTGTTTCTCGGGCTTTGGACTCAGACCGGGACTTGCACCATGGGCCCCTTGATTCTCAGGCCTCCTGACTCAGACTGAATAACCCCACTGCCTTTCCTGCTTCTCCAGCTTTTGCTCTTATATATCTATATACATCCTATTGTGTCTGTTTCTCTGGTTCTTTCTAGGATAATCTACTCTTCCCTTTCTGTTTAGTTTTTGAGAAGCTTGCACACCTTACATTGGAGCTTTCTCCCTATTGCAATTGTCTCCCTCCCCCATTGAAATAATATTTTCAAATAAAGCCTTTTCTTAGCTACGTCTGCATTTTTTTATTTTATAAATGTATTGTTGGAACTTTATTTTTATATAGTTTGAAGATAAGTGAATGCAATATGTGGATATGGCTTTCAATAATCTGTCTTGACCTTTCTATGAGCTCAAAATTAGATAATAAAGGCCACTCAAAGGACAAGTTCACTTCATCCTTTTTTTTTTTTTAAGATTTTATTTATTCATTTCAGAGAGAGAGCGAGAACACGAGCTGGGTGGGGTGGGGGGGTAGGGAAAGAGAGGGAGAAGCAGACTCCCGGCTGAACCGGGAGCCCCAACATGGGGCTCCATCCCAGGACCCCAGGATCTTGAACTCAGCCAAAAGGCAGACGCTAATGGACTGAGCCACCCAGGTGCCCCCATCCTATTTCTGATAAGCTTAAATCTGGTCTCAGTCATACCTACTTGGTTCTGCCATTCTAGCTCAGAAGCAGCCATGGATAATACATAAAGAAATGAGCATCAGTGTTGCTTCCAATAAATTTTTATTTACAGAAACAAATAGAAGGCCAGATTGACCCACAGGCTATAGTTTGTGAAGTCTTGGCATAGAGTCTGCACCAGAAAATTGAATGCTGGGAGTTCAGGATTGCATTCCACTGAGCAAATAGCCTTGCTTTATCTTTCTTTCTTTGCATGGAGACTAAAGATAAAATGCTGCAAGGAATTGCTTCTAACATGATGATGAACTGGTAAGCTTTAAAAAAATTTATACTTTTCTAATAAATTTGAAACTGTTACATAAATAATAAATAACAAACCTCATACCTATGCAAATAAATTTGTTTTCCTCTTTAAAAAATATCAAATTCATCTGAAATGAGGGCAAAAAGGGAATTATAACATTCCTAGATAAAAAGTCAGATTATTTATAGTAAAAGAAGATGGTGGAGTTTTTAATTAATTTGGCAAAATTGGTAATTATGTCACATGGTCTGTTTACTTCTTTGCAGATTCCTTGTTTCAATTTTCTTTCATGAGTTAGTAAAGGTTCCAGGCTCAGGGTAACACAAAGTTTTGAAAATAATCATTTTTTCATTAGTATGTGGGGTTTCCACATCATAAACCATCAGAGAAAAATACAGCGCTTTGGTTTTATTTTCTTAAGAGAACTAAGAAATCACGGTCTGAAAGGACTCAACTGTCTGTCCAGTACAGATGATGCCAACTCTGCTGGTGAGCAGCGGGTCTGAGAGACGCAGGCTGACAGGCAGAGCTCACAACTGTGACCCGAGAAAGACGGTCAGGGTTGGAATCCCTTCAACTGCATTCAAAAATCAAGTCGTGACCTTGGGCATATTCTATTTCACTACGAGTCTCATTTTTCTCTTTGGTAACAGTTAGATTGTTCTTAGAGTTCTGTGAAAAGATGCAGATCTGGTGTTATCATTAAAAGTGCTTGGCAGCTCATAGAAACTCAGTTGTTATTATTTTAACTGAGATTGACAGAGTACTTACTGTGTAGTAGGCGTGATGCTGAAATGCCTTGCATACATTTCCTCTTTAACCCCCAGAGCAACCCAGTGGGGCAGCTGTGCTACTCCTACCTTACAGACGAGAAGCAAGTTCAGCCTGACTGGGGACTGAGGCGAGCCCGTCAAACAAACGATTGGTAATCCAGCTGTTAGTTCGCTCTCCCCGAGTCCCCAGTTCACACTCCTGAGCGTTATCCCAGAGTAAAAGGCAGTCTGGAGTTGTGTCATGACCATAGTGCTTTGTTTTGTTGTTTTGTCTTCTAAAACTCATGAAAGTTCACATAAATGTTAAATTTCTGGATTATTTTACATACTCTGAACATACATAGCAGCAACTATCTAGAGCTGAGAAGTAGCTAGTTCCCCTTGGGTGAGGTGAATGCTCTCCAGTGTATTTCTGCTCCTTATTGCCTTATGCTGGGCAGTCTTTAATCATTCCCTTACTTACTCCTTGTAACACCATGCTGTATTCATGTTTCTTAGTTTGTTTCCATCAGAGAAGTTAAGGGACAACCTTAAAATAGTAAGTTATAAAACTGCAGATTAGGGAAGGCCCTCCAGTCATCTCATTTAATAGTCTCTAAATTTTTTGATTGCATGTCTCTATTAGAAGTGTTTTAGGGTGCCTGGATGGTTCAATTGGTTGAGCATCTGACTCTTGGTTTCAGCTCAGGTCATGATATCAGGGTCGTGGGATGAAGCCCCGCCTTGGGCTCCATGCTCAGCACAGAGTCTGCTTAAGATTCCCTGGCGCCTGGGTGGCTCAGTCATTAAGCGTCTGCCTTCAGCTCATGACGTGGTCCCAGGGTCCTGGGATCGAGTCCCGCGTTGGACTCCCTGCTCTGCGGGAAGCCTGCTTCTCCCTCTCCCACTCCCCCTGCTTATGTTCCTATTCTCGCTGTGTCTCTCTCTGTCAAATAAATAAATAAAATCTTAAAAAAAAAAAAAAGATCCTCTCTCCTTCAGCACCTCCTCCCTCCACCCCCACTGTGCACTCTCTCTCTCTAATAAATAAATAAATAAATAATAAATAAATCTTTATAAAAATTAAAAAAAGAAATGTTATGAATTTCTGCTTATAATATATGTATATTTGATACATATAGTATTGTCAGTTCATATATTAAATACCAGAAACTTCATTTCTGTTAAGCCATATTTTATGAAAAATATTTTCTAGTATTTTCTTCCTATACTCAGTTGATAATGTACAGTTCTGGAGCTGTATACCCCTTGCTTTGGGATTCTCTAAGTGGTCTAATTATAAAAGACAGTGTCTTATCTGAAACTAGATCTGGTGATTTCTAATGTAATCTCTTTGGTTTTGCTCTGTAATTCCCTGTAGAATAGTAAAAACTTGATTTTGGAATCAAAGTTATGCTAGATGACAGAAATGTTCCAGCCAACACTGATTTTTAATTTTGTTTTTTTTTGATGGAATAAGCTTATGCTTGTTTTGACAGGAATATAAAAAAAATAAGATGACATGTTATTACTAGTATGTTATTACCAAGTTGTCTTAGTTCTGTGGCTAAGTTTTGAAATAATTGTGTAAAGGTAAATCATGTTTTGAAATCTTAGTAACTTTTTAGTTTTAGGATACTATTAGAGATCTCTGGACAGTTTGAGATAATGAGAGAAGAAAGACAGCTTTTGACTACTTAACTTTTACTTTGAAAAATTGTGAAGGACAATTTTTTTATTATATTTGCATTAAAATACTAATCATTAAAAAATAAACAGATGCCTTTTCAACTATCCAGAAAAAGAACGTAATGATCTACAACTGGAATGATCTTTTCCAAGATGTAACATTCTATCATTTCTCAATATTGGCTCAATGTGTCCCCAACAATTTTATCACCTGTAAAGGAATTCTTTAGTTGCTTTTGTTCTTTTAGCTTAAGAAATTTAATTTTTGGAAAAAGTTTTGGCCGCATGGCCCCTATTGAATAATACTTTGTTTTTCCATTTTTAATTAATCAATGGCATGAAAATTGAATATGGGATTTGATATTATCACAACAGAATCAGTTTTATCATGTTAAATTGATGATACGGTTAAAAACAAGGAAATATGCTCATTTATCAATTTGGTATTTTTTAACTTACATTTCTATTTTCTTTTTTTTGTAGTTGTTAGACTTTGTGAATCACTAAAATACCTTCATGCTTTCAAAATTATTTTTGTGAGATACCCCTACACTCTGGGGATGGATGCCTCCTTGGGGGCCACAGTCCCGGGAATTGGTCTTACAGTTTCGGATTACCTCTATATAAGGAATCTTACACACTTATAGTTTACTTGATATTACTCATCTCTATTGCTTGGTCTGAATTTTGCTGTAATGTTGTAATTTTTTACTAAGAGTTGTGAGGTTTAAAATATGTTTACAGATACGAGGTAGGGCGAACCAATGGTGTGTGATGACCAGCTACTAAACAGTGATGATTTCTTCCTCTCAATCTAATTAGGAAGGGCTTTGGGAAATTAGCACAGAAGAATAGTAGTCTAAGGTGGACTGGACGCTACATAGTGTTTCCTACGCAAATGAATCTTTTGTATCTTGCACCGATTACAGGTTGCTCAGTGGCTTCTCCTGTTTCATTCCTGTCTCCTATTCCCAACTTAAGTCTTTATGTTGCCTGTCCATATCCTGACTTTCCTACAAGATCTAGTTCTGGAAATGCTTCACAGTTACTCATTATGTCACTGTCTTCCATTATTTCCTTATTTATTATAGAATTATTAGCATCGTTAAGTGACAGTGTTTCTTTCCACAGGAGGTTCTAAAGTCCTATAAGGAATGGATCATTAAACAAAAAAGATTTTGGGGGTACCATTTAGAGCTCCTAGCACTGTTCTTATTTTAAATTAAGTAAAGTCAAAAAATATATTTTAATATTAACTTGACTTAAAAATGAAATCTTAACTTAGTCTCTATTTAGGTAATTTCTAGAGCACTAAGAACCTTGGTCACACCTTTTTTGTTGCATGCTTTCCTTCTCTAATTGGGTTTGATTTTTGTTGTTTATCTGATTGTTTCCCCTGCTGATAAAGATCTATATATCCCTTCCTTTTCCCACACTGAGAGCATATTATTTTCTCCCCTCCACTCTCACTCCTAACTTCAATCTTGGGAAGGTTGATTTTTTTTTTTAATATTTTATTTATTTATTTGAGAGAGAGAATGAGATAGAGAGAGAGCATGAGAGGGGGAAGGGTCAGAGGGAGAAGCAGAGTCCCTGCTGAGCAGGGAGCCCGATGCGGGACTCGATCCCGGGACTCCAGGATCATGACCTGAGCCGAAGGCAGTCGCTTAACCAACTGAGCCACCCAGGCGCCCGGGAAGGTTGATTTTAATTCACTTTGTTATTTCCTAATTTGTCCATTTTGCAGTATTGTGTTCTTAGTTTGCTGTCTATAAATAATGTGTCTTCAGTTTATTTTGATACTACCAAAGTATTTTTAAATAACCCAATTAATCAAATGATGTGGCAGAAAATAGCAGAGGACCTTCCGTTCTCCATTCTCCCCTTTTCCCCTATCATAGGAAGCCCACGTTTCAGCAGAAGCAGACAAATATCAGAATAAAAAGAACATTTTTCTGTCTTCATTGCAGCCAGGAATGACTAAATGTAAATATGTGGCGACTTCTGGGAATCCTAATGTATAATAGCCTGTTCTTTCCTCCATTTTTTTTACCCCTCTTTATTCCTGCTGTCCAAAACATAGGCCTGATTCCTGGGGTTCTAATGTCCCTTGTGAACCATGAAGATGGGGACTACACCCTTAAGATGATAAAGCAAAGAGTTAGAAGGGATCTTGGTTCCTAAAGACTCCATGGACTAGAGTTACCACTTTCCTCTAGCCTATTAAGCAATAAAATTCTCTCTTGCTTTAATCAGTATTATTTTAGTTCTCTGTTACTCTTAAGTGATTCTAATTTTAATTGATATCCACAGCATTCAATATATTAATGTTTAAAATACCTGAATTCTCACACAAGTCCTTTAGAGTTTCCCAGATAGGTCACTTACTCAGTAGAATTGCCATATTCTTCCTAAAATAACCTCGTGTGTGTGTGTGTGTGTGTGTGTGTGTGTGTCTATATATATATATATATATATATATATATATATATAATATACATGAGGGATACATACTAATATATATATATTAGTAGTTTACTCAAATTCATCAAGAATTGTTTATTCATAACAAAATCAAAAATTCCTTATCTATAGAAATATGACTGGAATATGCCAATTATTTACAGTGACGGTACCCTTTAGGGCCACGTCTCCCCAATAACCTTGTTTTCAAGTTCTCCTTCGCAATCATGAACAGTGTTTTCACATCTGTCTCCTGTGTCCTTCTTTATAATATGCAAAATTTTAATTAATGCTTCAGTTACTTGAGTTGACTTGTATAATTTTTAAACTGCTTGACAGAGATGACTTGGCAGTTTTATAAACTGGTAATTGGAAATCAATGTGCTCTAAGCTTCAGGCAGAAAAGATAATGAACAGGCCACTCTATAGGGACAGAAGATTATATGTTAGTACTATAAAAATGTCAGAACTATACTAATTAAATTAAACCTGTGAGGCATTCTCAGAACCACCTCTGAATTATAATGTTCCCTCAGAGAATATAGGGTTGGGCAAATGACAGTTGTATGCCACTGAACTACTAGATATTGTGCATACATTTAAGTACAGTGTGGGCTAACGATGCCTTTAAAAAAACATAAGCAAATATAATTAAATGAAACAAAATTTCTGTTAACAATAAGACAGGACACTACCCTTTCGAATAGTATTCAGATCTGCTAAGACTTGTGAAATAGAAATACACCCTATGTTACAATCCTAATACAAAACCAGACAAGAATGTCACAAGAAAAGAAAATCACAGGCTCTTATCTTTGATGAACATAGAAGCAAAAATCCTCAACAAAATATTAGCAAACCAAATTCAACAATATTTTAAAAGAATCATACACCATGATCATGTGGGATTTATTCCAGCCATGCAGGGATATTTCAACATCTGCAAATCAATCAATATGATATACCATGTTAACAAAATGAAGGATAAAAATCATATCATCTCAGTAGATGCAGAAAAAGCCCTTGACAAAATTCAACATTGATTTATTTTTTCAAAATTGATTTATGATAAAAACTATCAGAAAAGAGGGAATAGAGGGAGCATATTTCAAGATAATAAAGGCCAAGTTGCCCACTCTCACCGCTTCTATTTAACATAGTATTGGAAGTTCTAGTTAGAGCAATTATGCAAGAAAATGAAATAAGAGCATCCAAATTGGAAAGGAAAAAGTAAAATTGTCACTATTTGCAGATAACATGATGATGGTATATATATATAAAGTCCTAAATAGGGGTGCCTTGAGTGGCTCAGTCAGTTGAGCATCTGCCTTTGGCTCAGGTCATGATCCCAGGCTCTTGGGATTGAGCCCCGCATCTGATTCCTTGCTCAGTAGGGAGTCTGCTTCTCCCTCCCCCTCTCCTTCTGCCTGCCTCTCCCCCCACCTCCCCGCCATTTGTGCTCAATGGACACTTACAAAGGAGCCAACAATATACAGTGGGGATAGGATCGTCTCTTTAATAAATGATGTTCGGACAACTAGATAGTCACATTCAAAAGAATGAAACTGAACTACTATTTTACACCATAAACAAAAATTAACTCAAAATGTGTTAAAGACTTGAATGTAAGACCTGAAACCATAAAATTCCTAGAAGAAAACATAGGTCTTAGCAATTATTTTTTTAATCTCACATCAAAACCAAAAGCAACAAAAGTAAAAATAAACAAGTGACTATATCAAACTAAAAGCTTCTGCATAGCTAAGGAAACAATCAATAAAATTTTTGAAAAGGCAACCTATGAAATAGGAGGAAATATCTGCTAAATATATGATATGATATAAATCATATATTTAATAAGGGTTAATAGGTAAAATATATAAATAACTCATACAACTCAATAGCTAAAAAAGAATCCAATTAAAAACTGGGCAGAAGATCCCAATAGACATTTTTCCAAAAGAAAACCTATAGATGGCCAACAGATACGTAAAAAGATGATCATCATCATTAATCATCAGGGAAATGCAAATCAAAACCACAATGAGATATCACGTCACATTTGTGAGAATGGCTATTATTAAAAAGACAAGAAATATCAAGTGTTGGGGAGGATGTGGGGAAAAGGAACCCTTGTGCACTCTTGATGGCAGTGTAAATTGGTGCAACCACCATGGAAAAGTGTAGGAGCTTCCTCAGAAAGAATAGAAATGAAACAGTATAATCTAGCACTTCTGGGTATTTACCCAAAGAAAACACTACACACTAACTTGAAAAGATATCTGCAGCCCCATGTTCATAGCAGCATTGTTTACACTACCAAGATAAGGAAACAGTGTAGGATGAGTAGACAAAGAAAGTGTGGAGTGTATATACAATGGACTGTTACGCAACCTATGGAAGAATGAATCTTGCCATTTGTGATAACAAGGATGGACCTTGAGGGTATTATACTAAGAGAAATAAGTCAGACAGAAAAGACAAATACCAAGGGATATCTCCTATATATGGTATCTAAAAAAAGAAAAACAAAACAAAACTCATAGGTTGGTGATTGCCAGAGGTAGGGGGTGGTGGGTGAGAGATGGGTGATGGGGGTCAAATAAGTAAATAGAAAAAGAAAAAAAATTTAAATTAATAAAGTGAAAATAGTAATGACTATCAAAAAACATTGTGTTAATGTGGTTACACTTTAATTCACATAGACAAGAAAGTATGAACATGGCTTTGTTGGATAAACTTAATAATTATTTTTACTTCCTTTTAATTAAGAAAAATTCCTATGGGTTATAGGCAGCTCCTACATTAGTAAAAGGGCTATTGTTATTTGTTCCTGACATGGACTGTTATTAAATGTTCCCCATACATATACTGATTTAAAAAAATCCCTTATATATAAATTTTGATCTCAGAATTTATTGTGATATAACATTTTTAGCTTATTTATTATTAATTATTTTTTTCTAGTTCTCATTGTAATGTAAGCTCCATGAGGGCAAAGCAGGAACTATATCTTTTTTACCTCTATAGCCCTACCATCTAGCCTAGTGCTAGCTTGTAGTAGATTGGTAATAGTGTTGAATGATGAATGAATGAAATAGATTTCAAAAATACATTTGGTGTTATGTTAGATTGAAACTTGATATAATATCTATGCCATTTTTCATTGCTAACACTACCGTGAATAAAAACAAAAGTCTCCATCCACATTGTCACCCATTTTATTCTCCCAGAGTTTAAAAATTCTTTGATGTTTGCTTTTAGAAAAAAAAAAATGAATTCCTGGTTTAGTTTCTACTATGGTAAATTACCAGTCTCTCAGTTTTCTAGTGTAGTTCTTAGCACAACATGTAATTGAAAATCAATTAAAAGGGTCATTCATAATAAAAAAAATACATGAATTTCTTTCTGTGCCTATTAGAGGCAGATTTGAAGCTGCTTGTCTCTGTTCTCAAGATTCTTTACTTTCAGATCAATTTTAATTGTTTTATATTTGTATACACATATTTTGAAGAACTTATCAAGTTAGGTGAGAAAATAGCTAGTTGTCAAACATCCCAGTTAGGTAGTCAGCATTTTTTTTTTCATACTGTAAGATTAGAAAACAGATTGATTTACTAGTAGAATGTGATTAAGTGACATAAAAATCAATGGCAAAGATTAAAATAGGTCCTAAAGTCCTTGCTTCCATTTCACTTTCTTCTTTATGTATATTTTTGAAATGTCACTGGCATTAGATTTCTGATGATAGTAGACTTTAAACAACCTGTGTTTTGCAAAATTTATTTACTAAATAATTTTTGCATACATTTAATATTGTAAGTTCACTTAGGGAATTTCTCTCTTAAGAAAGTCTTTGATAAATTTACTGAAAATAATCTTTTATAATAGAAGCAATATTGCCTTAAATTCGTTATTTTGTAAAGGGTGAAGAGATAGGGAAAGAGTGAGATTTGAGGTGGAAATCCTTTGAGTTTAAATGCTGTTCTATTATTTACCAGTTGTTTCGCTCAAGATAAATTGATCAAACCTTTTACCTTCTAGTTTCTTTTTTTTGGTAATTTCTTCATCTATAAGATAATGATAATAATCCCTGCCTTTGACTGTGCTTGTGAAGATTAAGTTAAATAATGTTTGTAAGCTGCCTGACATATATAGGGACTCAACTGCAAAATTGCCTTTTTAAAAAATATTTTATTTATTTATTTGAGAGAGAGAGAGCACAAGCAGGGGGAACAGCAGGCAGAGGGAGAGGAAGAAGCAGGCTCCCCAATACGGGGCTGGATCCCAGGACCCTGGGATCATGACGTGAGCTGAAGGCAGATGCTTCACTGACTGAGCCACCCAGGTGCACCATAAATTCCCTTTCTTCTTTCTAGAATTTTAATAAATATATTTTCTTATATTTTTTTGCTATGTCAAAAATAAAATTAAATAGGAAGATTGTGGATTATGTGGACCACCACATTACAAGAGATAGAAGAAAGAGGAGTACAGAAGAAATCAGAAAAAAAAAACCTAGATCCATTTTTCTTTCCCTAATGTGTTTCTTCGGCACCAAGTTACTTCCATGATTCATGAGATCAGGCTTTTATTTTGTTTTTTTATTTTTATTTTTTTTAATTCTTATGTTAATCCCCATACATTACATCATTAGTTCTAGATGAAGTGTTCCATGATTCATTGTTTGTGCATAACACCCAGTGCTCCATGCAGAACGTGCCCTCCTCAATACCCACCACCAGGCCAACCCATCCTCCCACCCCCCTCCACTCTAGAACCCTCAGTTTGTTTTTCAGAGTCCATCGTCTCTCATGGTTCGTCCACCCCTCCGATTTCCCCCGCTTCATTCTTCCCCTCCCGCTACCTTCTTCTTCTTTTTTTTTTTCTTAACATATATTGCATTATTTGTTTCAGAGGTACAGATCTGAGATTCAACAGTCTTGCACAATTCACAGCGCTTACCAGAGCGCATACCCTCCCCAGTGTCTATCACCCAGTCACCCCATCCCTCCCACCCCACCCCCCACTCCAACAACGCTCAGTTTGATTCCTGCGATTAAGAATTCCTCATATCAGTGAGATCATATGATACATGTCTTTCTCTGTTTGACTTATTTCACTCAACATAATACCCTCCAGTTCCATCCACGTCGTTGCAAATGGCAAGATCTCATTCCTTTTGATGGCTGCATAATATTCCATTGTATATATATACCACATCTTCTTTATCCAGTCATCTGTCGATGGACATCTTGGCTCTTTCCACAGTTTGGCTATTGTGGACATTGCTGCTATAAACATCGGGGTGCACGTACCCCTTCGGATCCCTACTTTTGTATCTTTGGGGTAAATACCCAGTAGTGCAATTGCTGGATCATATGGTAGCTCTATTTTCAACTTTTTGAGGAACCTCCATACTGTTTTCCAGAGTGGCTGCACCAGCTTGCATTCCCACCAACAGTGGAGGAGGGTTCCCCTTTCTCTGCATCCCCGCCAACATCTGTTGTTTCCTGACTTGTTAATTTTAGCCATTCTGACTGGTGTGAGGTGGTATCTCATTGAGGTTTTGATTTGGATTTCCCTGATGCTGAGTGATATTGAGCACTTTTTCATGTGTCTGTTGGCCATTTGGATGTCTTCTTTGGAAAAATGTCTGTTCATGTCTTCTGCCCATTTCTTGATTGGATTCTTTGTTCTTTGGGTGTTGAGTTTGATGAGTTCTTTATAGATTTTGGATACTAGCCCTTTATCTGATAGGTCATTTGCAAATATCTTCTCCCATTCTGTCGGTTGTCTTTTGGTTTTGTTGACTGTTTCCTTTGCTTTGCAAAAGCTTTTTATCTTGATGAAGTCCCAATAGTTCATTTTTGCCCTTGCTTCCCTTGCCTTTGGCGATGTTTCTAGGAAGAAGTTGCTTCGGCTGAGGTCAAAGAGGTTGCTGCCTGTGTTCTCCTTTAGGATTTTGATGGACTCCTGTCTCACATTGAGGTCTTTCAACCATTTGGAATCCAGCATGGTACTGGCACAAAAACAGACACATAGATCAATGGAACAGAATAGAGAGCCCAGAAATGGACCCTCAACTCTATGGTCAACTAATCTTCGACAAAGCAGGAAAGAATGTCCAATGGAACAAAGACAGTCTCTTCAACAAATGGTGTTGGGAAAATTGGATAGCCACATGCAGAAGAATGAAACTGAGATCAGGCTTTTAAATGGTAAGATCTTTCAAGATTTTGAGGTCTGCAATCTCTTTTGCTGGTTGTGGAAAAGGTGTAAGTGTTTCAAACTTTTTAAGTTTTAAGTGTATGTTCAGTACACTTTATTTAGTACCTACTGTGTGCCAGCACTGAACTTAACATTGGAGGTACAAAAATCAAACTTTATCACCCCTGCTCTTAAGGAACTCAGTCTATTGTCCTGGAAAGAGTATACCTCCAATAGCAAATGGTGTGTTGTTTGCACACTGGGCCTTTGTAGTTCTGAATCCCTGATTGAACTAAGAGGCACTCCTGATTCCTGAGTTTGGCTTCTGATGCCCACTTTCTGACACAGATTTTTCTGGTACTTTCAGACATTTACATCTTAACTCAAACCAAATGCAGTGTGGCTAGATGGAAGATCGGAATATAAAATGACTGCTGTGATTGATTATATATGGTTTTCCATAGAAGTAAACTCATAAAATGACCGAGCACAAATCTTGGGTACTAAAGAGCCAGAAATTGGAAAATATTCATGGAGAAATCTGGATTTATAGAGTCATTAAAAAATCTTATTCCTATTTACTCAGTATAACTGAAAGCCAGCACTATCCCTCAAAATTTCAGAATTTTTGCCAGTCTCATCAAATAATAGTTTATCCCAGGTAACAAATTATTATAGTTGCATCCTATAACTTGGGTGAGTTAAACTTTGGGTTTTATTTGAATTCACCTAAAATGTCATTCCGTCATTGTATTCTGGTGTTGAAGGATATAACACTTTCCTTTCCTCTTCTTTTCTTTTTCCTTCTTTCCTTCCTTTTTATCTTTTAGGAAAACTAATACTTCATTATTGCTTTAGGAAAACATATTTTGGGGAAAGTACATCCAATTTAATTCAGATTTTTACTTTTAGTCTTAGTTCTAGGACTGAGTGCTACCTCCTCCAAGAGAATGTGAGAATAATTATAGCAAATAGTATTCTCTGTGTGTATTTGTGATATTTTTAAGGGCCTTAAATAGTCATGGGTATTAGTTTCCACTACATGTGGTATTATTATGTATAAAACCTAAGCAAATTTTTTCAAAAGAACTTACAAACCAATATTATTTGGGAGTTCAGGGAAATTTAATTATTTTTAGAGCATGATTTAAATCCCAAATATTAGAAACGTATGTGCAAATATAGTGCAGATATGTAGAAGTAAACTATTCTCTTCAGAGAGGTTTTTAGAGAATTACTATTTTAATTTAAAATGTGTGTACTTTCTCATTGTACTGTCCCGGTGGCTTGGAATATGGGCATTTTCTTTTGTGTATGTTGATGCAGATCTGAGAGCTGATTAATGATGGAAATTCTTTGACGTAGCAATTAAGGGAGAATCCTCAGAACTATGACACACAGATAAGTGGCTTACACTATTGACAGTTTTCATTTTGAGGAGAGAGGCAAGGCAAGGAACACGACAGAGCTTTGTTCTTCGGTCTGTGAACTTCCATGGGCATGTTCATGGATCTGTTCGACAGGATTATTAAAATTGCTCCTCATGGCTTTATGGAAATTCCTTTCTGGGCACACAGATCTGTAAATTCTCTTGGTTTACTCATGCTTGGTCATTTTGGGGTCTCTGAACTGCCACTTCAGATCAACATAAAATTAAAAGCCACCTTGGGACATCTGGGTGGCTCAGTTGGTTAAGCGTCTGCCTTCAGCTCAGGTCATGATCCCAGAGTCATGGGATTGAGCCCCGCATCGGGCTCCCTGCTTATCCAGTAGCCTGCTTCTCCCCCTGCCTGCATCTTCCCCTCTTGTGCTCTCTCTCTCTCGACAAATAAATAAATAAAAATTTTTAAAAAAATTGAAAGCCACCTTAGCTAATATAGCCACCTGTTTGAAGTTTTGATTTTACCCCCAGCATTTTCTTTTTTTCCCCCTATTTTATTTTATTTTTATTTTTTAAATTTTATTTTATTATGTTCTGTTAGTCACCGTACATTACATCATTAGTTTTTGATGCAGTGTTCCATGATTCACTGTTTGTGTATAACACCCAGTGCTCCATGCAGTATGTGCCCTCTTTAATACCCATCACCAGGATAACACATCCCCCCAACCCCTCCCCTCTAGAACCCTCAGATTGTTTCTCAGAGTCCATAGTCTCTCATGGTTCGTCTCCCCCTCCGATTTCCCCCCCTTCATTTTCCCCTTCCTACTATCTTCTTCTTTTTTTTGTTTAACATATAATGTATTATTTGCTTCAGAGGTACAGATCTATGACTCAACAGTCTTGCACACTTCACAGCACTCACCATAGCACATACCCTCCCCAGTGTCCATCACCCAACCCCCCATCCCTCCCACCCCCCACCACCCCAGCAACCCTCAGTTTCTTTCCTGAGATTAAGAATTCCTCATATCAGTGAGATCATGATACTTGTCTTTCTCTGATTGACTTATTTTGCTTAGCATAATACCCTCTAGCTCTATCCACATCAGTTTCAAATGGCAAGATTTCATTCCTTTTGATGGCTGCATAATATTCCATTGTATATATATATATATATACCACATCTTCTTTATCCATTCATCTGTTGATGGACATCTTGGCTCTTTCCATAGTTTGGCTATTGTGGACATTGTTGCTATAAACATCGGGGTGCACGTACCCCTTCGGATCACTACATTTGTATCTTTGGGGTAAATACCAGTAGTGCAATTGCTGGATCATATGGTAGCTCTATTTTCAACTTTTTGAGGAACCTCCATACTGTTTTCCAGAGTGGCTGCACCAGCTTGCATTCCCACCAACAGTGTAGGAGTGTTCCCCTTTCTCCGCATCCCCGCCAACATCTGTTGTTTCCTGACTTGTTAATTTTAGCCATTCTGACGGGTGTGAGGTGATATCTCATTGAGGTTTTGATTTGGATTTCCCTGATGCCTAGTGATGTTGAGCACTTTTTCATGTGTCTGTTGGCCATTTGGATGTCTTCTTTGGAAAAATGTCTGTTCATGTCTTCTGCCCATTTCTTGATTGGATTCTTTGTTCTTTGGGTGTTGAGTTTGATGCGTTCTTTATAGATTTCGGATACTAGCCCTTTATCTGATATGTCATTTGCAAATATCTTCTCCCATTTTGTCGGTTGTCTTTTGGTTTTGTTGACTGTTTCCTTTGGTGTGCAAGAGCTTTTTATCTTGATGAAGTCCCAATGGTTCATTTTTGCCCTTGCTTCCCTTGCCTTTGGTGATGTGTCTAGGAAGAAGTTGCTGCAGCTGAGGTCGAAGAGGTTGTTGCCTGTGTTCTCCTCTAGGATTTTGATGGATTCCTGTCTCACATTGAGGTCTTTCATCCATTTTGAGTCTATTTTTGTGTGTGGTGTAAGGAAATGGTCCAGTTTCATTCTTCTGCATGTGGCTGTCCAATTTTCCCAACACCATTTGTATACCCCCAGCATTTTCTTCTCAGGATCAATTCCTGTCCTGGAAGGAAGCCTTTCTGGTCAGTTTTGAATTTCCCATAGGTACACAGCTTTAGCTTTTTTCAGTATTCCAGTAACACTCTTGTACTACTGACCCATTAGGGGAGTGAGATGTACAGGGCAAGATATGGAGAATAATGGATCATGATAATGGAAAAGAAGGGAAAAACCTTGAATGGCATATTTTTTTTAAAAATCTGGATTTTTTGGAGGGCTTTAAATGTTTTTGGCATAAAAATACAAGGGTAAGTTTTTGTTAAAAAAAGAATGAACAAAGATTGGTCCAGGGTGGTTCAGCTAAAGACAAAAAAAATTAAAAGTGAAGATCTAACATCTGACTTTTTACTTTCCATGTCTGCAAATGCAACATGGAATTTCTTTGTATATCATTCAGTTATGAATACATATAATATTAGTAAATGGATATCTACAATAATCATTCACTACAGCAATGTCCCTTTTTATTTATTTATTTTTTTAAAAGATTTTATTTATTTATTTGAGAGAGAGAGAATGAGAGACAGAGAGCATGAGAAGGAGGAAGGTCAGAGGGAGAAGCAGACTCCCCGCTGAGCAGGGAGCCCGACGCGGGACTCGATCCCGGGACTCCAGGATCATGACCCGAGCCGAAGGCAGTCGCTCAACCAACTGAGCCACCCAGGTGCCCATCTTTTTTAGTTGTATGGATTGTGCTTTTGAGGTCTTACCTAAAATCACTTTACTTAACTGGAGACTACAAGGATTGTCTCCCAATTTTTCATCTAGATGTTTATAGCTCTAGGTTTTACATTTAACTCTAAGGCCCATGTCCATTCTGAGCTAATTTTTGAAGATGGTACAAAGTAAGGCTCAAGGTCTGTTTTGTTTGTACATGTTTGTGGTTGTCCACTGCCATTTGTTGAAAGGAATATCCTTTGCACTGCACAATTTGTAGAAAATCAATTGATGGTGTGTGTAGGGATCTATTTATGGAGTATAAATTCTACTCCATTAATCTGTATGTTCATTTTTTCCTCCAGCACCATACTGTATTGATTACTGTGGCTTTATGCTAAGTTTTGAAATGTGGTGGTATAAATACCTAAGCTTTGTTGCTCTTCTTCAAAAGTGTTTTGGCCATGTTACTTCTTTTGCTTCACAAATATCTAATTTTGGAAACAGCTTGTCAATTTCCATAAGAAATGCTGCCGAGATTTTAACTGGGATTATTAAATCTATAGAATAGTTTCCAGAGAATTGACATTTTAATAATATTAAGTTATATAATGCATGATCATAATATATTTGCTTATACGTTGTTTCCTTAGACTTTAAAAAATTTTTTTGTCAGTTCTGTAATGTTTAATATGCATATCTTATGCTTTTGTTTTTAGATTTTAACTAAGTATTTAATGTTTCCTGTACCTTTTAATTCCAATTTATAATTGTTCATTGCTAGCCTACAAAGCCACGGTTGAGTTTTGAATACTGACTTTGTCTTCGGCAAACTTGCTAAAGTAATCATTTTAGTAGCTTCTTTGGTAGACCCTTCAAATTTTTCCACACGGAAAAGCATGTTGTCACCAAGTAGAGACACTTTTTTCTTCTTTTCCAATCCATATGCCTTTTTTTCCTTCTTCTTCATTGCACTGACTAGAACCTCTATAATGATGTTGAATAGGAATGACAACGAACATCCTTGTCATGTTCCTGATTTGGGGGAGAAAGCATTCAGTCTTTCACTATTAATTATAATGTTAGCTATAGGATTTGGGAGAAAATTCCCTTATCTTCTCAGTTTGATGAGAAATTTTAACATGAATGCATGTTGAACTGTGCCACTTTTCTGTACCTGTTATGATTTTTTTCTTTAGTCTGTTGATATTGTGAATTACACTGATAAATTTCTGTATATTGGACCAATCCCCCTCCCACTGGATTATAAGCTCCACAAGGACAGACAGTGTTGTACTTGAGCTGGTTCACACTGGCTTGTGAGAACTGTTAATATGGAATTTTGAAGAATCGGTTGTTAAAACTTTAGTAGATGGAAGTCAGCCATTGTGGGAGTATTCACACAATAGAAATCAGCAAATATTACCAATCAGGCTTTGCTATCTCTTGTTTTTCTGGTTATTTAATACTGCGTACCCAACCATCCCGAAGCTTAATGACTAAGCAGCATTTATTCTGGTTAGAGATATGCCATGTGACAGGGGTTAGTGCCCACCAGAGTCTTTGTCCACGGGTTCCATTCAGTGTCAGTTTGGCAAGATGAAGTCTCAGGGCTGGATTCGTCTAAAGCTTTTATCAGTCACATGTTTGGGGCCTTAGATGGGAAGACCTGTGTGTGTGTGTGTGTGTGTGTGTACACGTGTGTATGTGTGTGTAGAAACATTTTATAAGGATTCAAGGTGGAGGAGGAAAATTATGTGTATGGCTCCATGGAGAGTCTCCAGGTTCTCAGGCTGATGTTCCTGCTGCTGCTTGCCAACCTATCTCATCTGTGTTCCTTGTAAATATCATCACTAGTGGGTGCTCATGGAGGTATAAGGGGCAGGAACTGGTCTTGTTTAGATAGGGAAGCATGTGGTGGGACTTGAGGCTTGAACAGCTGAGATTATTTAGGCACGTCTATTTCAATGTAGCCACTCCACATGATCTGTGTGGTGTGACAGCCTTAGGGTAGCCAGACTTTTCAGATGTTGACTCAGAATTCCTTACATGTGTATTTCAAGAGAGATAAAATCAGTCAGAAGCCATATCATCATTTATAACCTAACCCCCAAAGTCACAAAACATCTCTTCTACTGAAATCAGAGACCCTAGACTCTTGATAGAGGGGTTCATCCTCACATCACAAGAAAACATATGTGTTGGATTTATAGATGCAGAAATATTTGGAAAATACAATCTGCCAGTTCACTAATGTATCCTAAATGTCTATGTCAATGCTTTGTACAAAGGAAGGACTCAATCGATATTTGTGGAATAAATAAATAAATCATTCATTCATTGTGCTCAGCTGAAATTAAATGGAAATGAATGTGTCATTCTGCCTGGAAAGATCATAGTCTGGAAAAACACAGAGGCTCATTCCTGTTCCCCTAAGTAGACTGATTTAGTTTTATGGTAACCCAGGCTATTCATTGCTGAGATTTCTTATTCTTTTTACTACTGTCACAGTCTATTGGCTCCACTCACAGATAGGAATAAACGGGGAGTAAAAAAAGTACTATGTAATTTTATTTTTTCTTGAGAAGTAACTGGAAAGGAAATGAAAAACCCTTCTCAGTGAAACATAATAAAGTTAAAAGTTTTATAACATTTTTATCTCACTTTAGTCAAGGGAAAAGTTCTTTTTCCTCCACATAATCACCTCCCCCTTTCAAGGATCCACATTGTTCAAGCACTTGGCCTCTGGATAACATGTTCTATACACTGAGGGTGGGTTTGATGGAGCACATGGAGGGACTGAGTAGAGTCCTAGCTAACTAAGTCATCAACTGATGAGCTAGGCATGACTGTTGGCAACCGGTCATACAGAAGGTTATGTATTTAATAACACAGCATGAATCCTGCTTGGATTCCTGCCCTCGATATGGTTGGTGCTATTGTGGTTTCTGTCTCTTGCTGTTTTATCTGTGTGATTTCTCTCTCCTTAATTTTCTCAGTAATTGGCATCTTTTTAAAATCTTGGCTCCAAAATTAGGACGAGAGAACATTTGCTGTGTGCCACTTTGAATCTTCTAGTTCCCACACTTATAATTTTTTAGTTTTGTAGTAGAGTGTTTGTAGTCTTCATTTTTGGTTTTAGAGTCTTTTGTAGTTCTATAGGCTGAGGAGGTTGGAATGGGGAAGTCAGTGAGGTGGGGGTTTGGGGGTATAGGGACCCTGGTTAAAACAAGGAATTCCCGGACTAGTAATTAGAGATAAATTCCCAGTGAGTGCATGCGTGTGTGCACACACATACTCCTACTCACATATACACATAGTATCAAGATATAGGAATGTTTTCTTTCTGTGCCCAACCCATAGGATTACCAATTAACTTATCTTCTAAACCAGAGCATGTCTGAGAGTTAAATAAGGGACTACTGGTAATTATCTGCTGATGACAAGCATAAACCAGTGCTGTATTGGACCAACTGGGACTATGGTCCCCCTAACAGTAACCCACTCATCTGATTCACAACTTCAAGTAGAAATGACTTCCAGAACCAAAAGGTTTTTTTTTAAATATTAAAATCCTTCAGGATGGTCATCTTTTATCAATTTTATATTAAATGTCCTGCAAGAATCATATTGGCTAGATGAGCAGTGATTCAGATGTTGCTAGGCAATTTATAGTTGAATAAAGTTTTTTAGTTTTGTTTTTTAAGATTTATTTATTATTTGAGAGAGAGACAGAGAGAGAGAGAGAAAGAGAGAGAGAGAGTGCAAGTCGGGGGGAGGGCAGAGGGAGTGGTAGAGAGAGAATCTGAAGCTGACTTCACACTGAGCTGCGGAGCCCAACCCTGGGCTCATCTCACCACCCCAAAATCACAACTGGAGTGGAAACCAAGAGGCAGATGCTCAACCTACAGGGACATCCAGGTGCCCCTGAATAAAGTTTTTTAAAATAAATACCTTCGGGAATGCATTTGCTTCTCAGGAATCGTACAGAAACTATGGCAACAATATGACATTCTTTGAAATCATCTTGAACCAAAACAAAATAGCAGAAAGTCGTCTTTACATGATTTCTGTATTTCTAAGGTATTTTCAACGTACTGGCCAAGACTGCTATCTCTGGACACAGATGCTTGCAGTGCAACCTAAGGCTCCGACACCTGTTAGTTGTGTGGTCTTGGGCAAGTTATTTGGCTTTCCATGTCTTCGTTGCTGCAACAGTAAAGTTGGGATAATTCTAGTACTTGCTTCCTGTGGTTGTTGTGAAGATTAAATTGCTCGATATGTAAAACAAGTACAATACTTGGCACAGAGTAAGTGCTTGATTTAGCATTGACTGTGAGATCCCTTGCTTCCGTGAATGGCGTTACCGTCCATAGTGCTCTGGCACCTGGAAATCATTAACATTGTCTCCTTTTATCACTCATCACTAGATGTCCAGATAATTGCCAATTATTAGTGTACCAATCAATGAGATTTCCTCACTTCCTTATTGCTCGTCATCCACATGATATCCATAGGCTAGTCCGCGTGACTTTTATAATGCATAATATAAGAAACCACTTTTTATTTTTCGATAAATCCTTCCAGTAGCTTGGAATCAGCCTTGGATCAGCATTATTGCAACCTTCAAAATTTGGCTTCTGCATATTTAATTCCCCAGCCTTATTTCTTGCCACATTTTCCTCCTACTAACAGACCCGCCAGACAAACCTTCTTTTAAAGCTCCATGAAAAAAACTGCCTCATTTGAACCTGCCTTTCATGTTTGGTTTTTCTCCTCTCTTCCCTTACATTGGCTTTAAAAGGTCTTTTTATTCTTCGGGCCTCAGCTTAGCTGTTATGACTTAAAGAGCTATTTGGCCCACTTAAGTGAGGTTAGGAGCCTTCTTGCTGCCTCCCCACATGGCCTGTGCATCTCTTTCTCAGAGCACCTTCTAATATGAATACAGACAGTGCACGGTCTGATGCTTTGGATAGAATATAAACTTCCGGAAAGAGGCTGGCATGCAACCAAAGAGGAGAGGCCTCTTTGTTGTATTTATGCTCCGTGCACAACATACAGCATGTAATGTCTGTTTGAAAGATGACGGTTGAATGAATGGATGACTACAAAACTGTGGTTTTGCTTAATGAATTATAGGAAGAGATTTTTGCGTTGGTTTTGGCTTCTTAAAATAAAAATGCTACTATCATTTTCCCATCAAGTTTAAGACTTTTCTAAAATGACCTTTTTAAAAAGTAGGGGTTTTCTACTTAGAAAATCCTTATGATGAAATCAATTCTCATTAAATTTGTAGAGTTGTTTAGAGATAAGGAGACAGGGGAGCATAAAAAGTTAATTAAGGAAACAAGAATTTGAGGAAATGTTGTGTCATCCCTGAAATTGCAAAGAGAATTGAAAATACACTGATTCTTATGCCTTGTTGTATATTCTTTTGCTGCATGTACTATTCCATTAACCTGTCTTCCCTTGTCCCAGAGCCGTATTTCCATAGACAGCTTTATGTGGCACATCCAGCCAGATGGATGCCTAGAAAGAGAGAACTCAGATTTTCATCTGGCAGCAGTAAGAATTCAAAACTATAGCTCGTGATTACTGACAACTGAGGACTTGTTTTTGGTGAGATTAAAATCCTTTTATTTCAGGATATTGATAAGCATGAAATTTTGTCTCATTTTCTTTAAGGAATACCTTCTCATTATAGAAATAATTCTTTTAGGACATTGATAACAAATATCCATTCCTCTAAGGCTGTGCTGTCAATATGTCAGCTGCTAGCCTCAGGAGGCTACTGAGCACTTGACATGGGCCAGCCCAAACTGAGAGGCACTCTAAGTATAAAATGTCAGACTTTGTTAAAAAATGTAAATTATCACAATTTTTAAATGTATCTTAATACATTTTGTATGTAGTTATATTTTACATATAACTGGTATGTTTATGAAATAATATTTTGGATATCTGGGTCAAAAGAAATATCTTATTAAAATTAATTTCACCTGGGGGGCCTGGGGGGCTCAGTAGGTTAAGCGTCTGCCTTCGGCTCAGGTCATGATCCTGGGGTACTGGAATTGGTCCCGCATCTGCATCTGGAGGCTCCCTGCTCAGTGGGGAGCCTGCTTCTCCCTCTCCCCCTGCTTGTGCACGCACTCTCTCTCTCTGGAATAAATAATTAAAAAATTAAAATAAAAGTAAAAAAAAATCTTTAAAATTAATTTCACTTCCACATTTTTATTTTTTAAGTGTAGATACTAGAAAATTTGAAATTATGTATGTGGCTCACATATTTTTATCAGAGAGCTTTGCTCTAAATGGATCAATTTTATAGCTTGTTTTGTGTGCATGGGGTCCTGAAAAAGTTTGAGATAAAAGGGCTTCAGGCCAAGCACCACTGACAAAGTTAGTGAATACATTTATGTCATTGTGTACCATAATTAGTTTGTACTGTAGATTAATGCACATGGGTAGAATTTTTTTTCTTCTCTAAGAATACTTTTTTTTTTTTTTAAAGATTTTATTTATTTATTTATTATTTGAGAGAGAGAGGGTGAGAGACAGAGAGCACGAGACGGGAGAGGATCAGAGGGAGAAGCAGACCCCCCGTTGAGCAGGGAGCCTGATGTGGGACTCGATCCAGGGACTCCAGGATCATGACCCGAGCTGAAGGCAGTCGCTTAACCAACTGAGCCACCCAGGCGCCCATCTAAGAATACTTATTTTTTTAAAAATATATAAATAGTGTATATATATATATATATATATATAAAGATTTTTTTTAAGTAATCTCTATACCAGGGAGCTCAAACTCATGACCCTGAGATCAACAGACGTATGCTCTACCAACTGAGCCAGCCAGGCACCCTTAAGGATATTTGAGACATGTCAGTCATCAGTCATATGACCTATTCTTGTGAATAGTTATAGTCTACTGTTTTTATCTTGGTCAGAGATTTTATGTTTCTTTAAGTCTTTTGATATAAAAATCACACTTCTAAATCTTCAACTGAATTCATACTTATTTATGTTATTTACTCTAAAATCTCTGAAGGAAGTTGGGAAATTGTAACTTCTATTGCATTAACATTGGCCCTTCACTGTCAATTTCCCTCCTGTCCTTGGGAGCAGGGAATCCGGCTTGGGGACACCCACTAGGGAACTTGTGGGTTGGCAGGGACTTGCCTCCGAGGGGCAATGTGTGAAGCAAGGCAGTCTGGGGGTTCTGCCAGGGGAAGCTGAAACCAAAGCCCAGCAAACAGCCCAACTGTGCTGTTAGTAAAAAGAGTGACAGATTCGGCCAAGGTTGCAACAGTTGGGAACTATGGAAACTACACTAGACTGAGGGTAAACAAGGATGGCAGACCGGCCTGGAAAATCCCTTGAGTTTGTGGGACCAGAGCAGATGGTGTTTTTATGGGGCATCAGTGGCGCTGAGCTACGTGCAAAGGGGTGGGAAGGTCGTTAGACACCAGCCCATTTCAGACAACCAAGTACTATTTGTATAAGTTTAATTGTATCTGAAAATAAAATTTGTATTTGATACAGAAATAGTGAGTTTAGTTTGTGAATGGTGTCAAGAACTTTTTCTGCATTCTCAAATTGAACTAGTGGTTGTATGTAATAAAAAGTTATGGTGTGCCTCACGCAAGAGTGAAATCAAATACGATCTTTTGCTTCAAAATTCTTAACTGAGCTCTCTTGTATTTGCTTTTCATTTTGGCACCATCATTACGTGTCAGCCCTCTGAGTTCATTTATACACAATACATGGTTTTCTGAAATAGACGATAAACCACTGGTTTGGGAGCTTTTCAGTAATGTACTTCCACAGCCATGGAAAACAACTACAACAGTAATTTGTGTGTGTTTGTACAATTTTAAGTCTATTTATTTACTAAAACTAATGATGTAATGTATGGGGATTAATATAACAATAAAAAAAATAAAAGTAAGTCTATTTAAATTCACTCTTCTCAGATACGGCTTTAGTATAATCAATTTGTGCTTACTAATATTTTGGTGTCTTAACCAGTTCTTTGGAATTACCCTGAGAATGATGTCAATTACCTATCCTGGGGATCTCTAGAGGGATAAAGTGATTGAAAGCAAGTGACTCATTGAGTGTTGTAAGGAGAATACAGTCGAGCTGGAGTATGCTTTGGGAAGGGTTTCCCATCAGGGAGTTGCATTTTAATTTGGGGTAGAGTTGCTGAGAAGATAAATTTTTATCCTTTACAAATGGAGAAATTCTTTCTTTATTGATAATACCTTTATGAGGTCATGGAATCACATTCACAGAGACGTTTTCCTCCTTAAAACTTTTGGGCAAAGAATGAGGAATTAAATACTCTCTGGCTCCCAGAATCAGATGAAGGCTGAGGAGTTATCAGTTATAAGACTTCTTCATTTACTCATCAGCATGATGAGGCCAAAGCAGAAGTCAGAAGTTCTAGAACCATCTCTACTGCCAATCTTGTCTCTATTTTTCCCACATCACAGAATCCTTACCTCTCCAAGTTCCTTTGGGCTTCTGGTTTCCCACTCCAATGTCTTTACTTTCACTTCTCAGCATTGAGGCCACAGCGTTGAGGTTACACTATGGTGATCCAACTCAAGACTGACCACAGATCGGTTTTGTTCACTGTCTGTGACTGAAGGCCAGGAGGAAGGGTAGAGAGGTGCTGTTGCTCGGTTGAGAGAGCATGGATTCTAGAATCACACAATGATTTGGTTAGAACATATGCTCCAATACTTCCTAGTTAGGTAAATTTCTTAACTTCTTTATGTCTGTTTCCCTATGAAAATGGAATTAAAAATAGCACTTTTCTTAGTGGGCTGCCTTGAGGATGAGTGAAGATTAAATGAGAAGTGGTGAGCCAGTCCCTTGCATGTGATAATTACTAGAAAATGCTAGTTAGTGTTGTTATTGAAGAAAAAGACTATCTCAGCTCACTGTCACATCTTCTCTGAGCTCCTTCTGGGTACTTCAATAGGTGGACAGGGTTATAAAGAAGATTGGACAGTATGCAGTGTACTGACAGTAGGTAGTTGATGGACAAATATAATTTGAGGCTGTCTTCAGAGAATCCTCTGTCTCACATACTAATGCATACCATAATAAAAACCTGTAATTATCATTAGATTTTTGTATATGCAGAAACCCCATGGAACTCAGTTATTTTTAATGAAATCCCCACTTTCTCTAAACATAAATCATGAACAAGTTTAAATATTAAAGCTGCCTTAGAGACCATCAAAATGTGACTCTGCACTGACTTAGATTTATCAATTCTATGTATTCATCTTTTTCTCTTTTAATTAAAAGCTGGTGGATAGTCAATCATGCCATGAATTGTACTCTATCACTTCTATCAGAGCCTTTGATACAAGACACAGAAACAATTTCCTGATTGGAGATTTTTTTTTCTTTGTGTTGGCATGATTTCTGTTTATCAGATTAAATACTACGAAGAGGAGAGTATGTGATGGATTGAATGTCATCTTCAAACTTGATGAATCACAGCATAGCAGAAAAATAAAACCTCAGGAATTAACAATAACACCTGATGAAGGAGTCAAATGAAATGACCCCATTTGTTTCAACATTCCAGAAAAAGTACTAGTGTACTTTGTGTTACTAAAATCATAAATCTTTCAAAATGGAGGTTGTATGAATTTTACAAATCTGCTATCATCTCTTATCATTAAAAAGGATTTTTTAGACCAATTAGCTCCAGAGATTTGCAACTTTTCATTGAATATTTGATGACTAAAGAATGGTAAACTGTTTTTCTGTTTTCCATTGTTAGAGATATGAGCCAGATGTCCCCATAGAAATAAGACTCCATTCTGAGAGAGTAATAGATAGGAAGGCATGGTAGATAAAAACAAAGCCTTTGGGTCAGACATTTATGGTTAGAAAATACTGTGTGCCCTTAAGCAAGTTTATTAGCCTTTGAGCTTCACATTTCTTGTTTATAAAATAGTTTTGATAATAGAATGTACTTATCGGGATTTTGTCTGATCTTAATGAATCCATCCATGGAAAGGCCTTAGAAAAATTTGTCTCATAGGAAGCATCCTGCCAATTAATATTATCATTATTGTTAATATTGCTATTGTTATTCCATATAAAGGAACTTTTTGAACTTTTAGAAACTAATTCTTATCTATTCAAGACTTACTTTAGGATTCAGTTCTTAGTTGTTTGTTCTAAAATAACAGGGTAAAAAAATGAGATGAGGATATAACAAACCAGAGGCTGCTTCTCACCATCCAAATAAACCAACACTAAAATTCTAATAACCAATAATAATTTTGGATAAATATGCATTATCCTTACATTATTTAAATTGGTGATGTAATGTTACATGTCTTGGGTTATGAGAGAAGTTAGGGATTAATATTGCTTAATTTCTCTTCCTATATGCCTTCCAAAAACACTCTGGCCCTAAGTGGTTTTTGTTTATCTATTTGAATATTTATCGTGCCCCTTCTGGTCCCAAATTCTACAATTCTGAGTATAATAATGGAATTATTGGGCACCTGGGTGGCTCAGTTGGTTAAGCATCTGACTCTTGATTTCAGCTCAGGTCATGATATCAGGGTTGTGAGACTGAGCCCCACGTTGGGCTCCATGTTGGGTGTGGAGCCTGCTTGAGATTCTCTCCCTCTCTCTCCATCTGTCCCTCCTCTCTTTCTCTCCTTCTCTCCCTCTCAAAAGAAAGAAAGAAAGAAAGAAAGAAAGAAAGAAAGAAAGAAAGAAAGAAAGAAAGAAAGAAAGAAAGAAAGAAAGAAAAAGAAAGAAAGAAAGGGGCCTTATTGTATGGACTTTAATTCACAGTAATAAATTAACATTGTATAATTAACTCTAAGCCAAACTCAATAAAAAGCATAAAGCCTTCAGTTATACAAAAAAATAAGATTTATGCTATAGGGAATTTTATTTATGATAAAAATCTGTAGTATATAAATTTTTAAAGAGGTTCTCTATTAAGTATTTAAATTCGACTTCCACATGTTGTGCACAGGGGAGGGAGGTTGTTCAAACATATACCTACTTAATTTTTAAGTATATATTCTATTTCCTTAGTTATGTTGTATATATCTCAAAATTAGGAAGCTCGCAGTATATATAACCTAACTGGAAAAATGGAATGTATACTTAAAAGCTATATATAGATAGTTTTATTCAATAAGTGGCTAATGTTCTTTTTTTTTAAGATTTTATTTATTTATTTGAGAGAGAGAGAATGAGGGAGAGCATGAGAGGGGAGAGGGTCAGAGGGAGAAGCAGACTCCCCACTGAGTGGGGAGCCCTATGTGGGACTCGATCCTGGGACTCCAGGATCATGACCTGAGCTGAAGGCAGTCGCTTAACCAACTGAGCCATCCAGGTGCCCGTGGCTAATGTTCTTTAAAAAAAAAAAAAAGGTACCTCCAAAGTGGTGTAAATATTGTATAATCTCAAACGTGTATTATTCTACTTAGATACATTTGTTCAGGGAAGCATACATTGCAGGCGAGGGAAATGATGAGAGCTGAGGCTTGATAGTAGAGATATATATGCTTTGTGTGGGAGTAGTGTGTAGACTGGTGTGGATGGAGCAGAAGGTTTGGGGGAGTGGACGGAGAGCTTCAAAGTAGGATGGGGAACATATTGCTGAGTGCCTTGAATACCCAGTAGGGATATATAGCATAATTCTGCAGAAAAAAGTGCAACGATTACAATTTTTTGAGAAAGAGCATAACATATGCAAAGTGTTTTTGCTGAGAATAATCTGGCAGTAATTTTTAGGATCAATTGGATAGGAGAGAGAGTGGAGTCAAGAAAGCTGGCTGAGCTTGGTTTAGCAATAGTGAAAATATAGACGAAGGAATAAATGCAAGCGTTGTGAGTTCATGAAGTGCAAGTATGGCCGTAATCGTTTTTGTACTCTACACACACAGTATAGAATAAGTGCTTAACTTTTTAAATATAAAAACTTGATTATTGACTAGGTGTGTTGGGAGCTTAAGAGAGAGGTAAGTCAAAGTAATTCCAGATTTTCAAGTCTGGGTGGTTGAAAATAATACTGGCAAATGGATTTGCTTTTGGGGTTAGCTGATTTGGGTAATGATAGCAAATTCTATTTTATAAATTTTGAGTTTTAGCTTAAAAGATGTCAGTGACTAATCTATACTGAATTGGAGAGTATCTCAACATAGCCACTCAGATAATGGAGGAAGATTTTTAAAAAATACTCACAAAACTAGTTACTCTATTTAGAATTGGAATTAAAATTTCAGTTAGAGGGGAGTCTGGGTGTGGGTGGCTCAGTCGGTTAAGCATCTGCCTTTGGCTCAGGTCATGATCTCAGGGTCCTGGTATGGAGCCTGTGTTGGGCTCCCTGCTCAGTGGGGAGCCTGCTTCTCCCTCTCTCTCTGCCCTCCCCCTTCCACCCCTGGCTTGTGCGCTCTCTTTCAAATAAATAAATAAAATCTTTTAAAACAAATTCCAGTTAGAAAGAAGGTCGCTTAACTCAATTGTCAGTAGTCACTGACTATGTATCACTCGTGTGCTTCTTGTTTTGCCTTGATAAAAGATTTATTTAAGTACTTAGAGTAGTTATAATGATCCAAGATGCCAATATTATTATGCATGTTTGATAAAAGTTGGAGATTTAAAGGTATATAGTGGACAGGACCACTTTATTCACTATGAGTCAATAGGCTGATGACACAATTGACGTTTTATTTGTATACTATATGCCACATCTTCTTTATCCATTCAGCTAGCGATGGACACTTAAGTTGCTTCCATATCTTAGCTATTGTAAATAATGTTGCGTGAACATAAGGGTACATCTATCTCTTTGAATTGGTGTTTATGTTTTCTTCAGGTAAATACCCAGAAGTGGAATGGCTGGATCATATGGTAGTTCTATTTTTAATTTTTTTGAGGAAACACCATGCTATTTTCCACAGTGGCTGCACAAATTTACATTCACACCAACAGCGTATGACGGTTGCCTTTTCTCCATATCCACACCAACAGTGGCTGGCTGGTACTGGAGTGGGCACTGACTAGGGAGTCCTGGCGTGCACCATTCTGGGACTGGCTTGGCACAATGCCAGGAGCTGGAGCTGGTGGGGGCCACGGTGGCAGAAACAGCTGGCTCAGGCATGGGCTGAGACGTCCTGCTGTGCCCTGCACTGTGCCACCTTGAGAGGCAGCTGGAGCTGGAGCAGGAACGTGGGGGGCATCTGCCTTGGGAAGACAGCTGCAGCTGGTATGGCCAGGGGCAGGGGGTCTGGCTAGAGCCCCTGGACCTTGCTTCTGTATATGTTATTAAGGTGGAAGGGGTATTTAAAAAATAGTGCTTGCCAGCATCTCCGACTCCAGAGAGAGTTCTAGTAGTTCCCTCATCTATTTGGGGGATGATCTAGGATTAGAAGGGGGGAAATTGGAGGGGGAGATGAACCATGAGAGATGATGGACTCTGAAAAACAAACTGAGGGTTCTAGAGGGGAGGGGGTGGGGGGATAGGTTAGCCTGGTGATGGGTATTAAAGAGGGCACGTACTGCACGGAGCACTGGGTGTTATATGAAAACAATGAATCATGGAACACTACATCAAAAACTAATGATGTAATGTATGGTGATTAACATAACATAAAAAAAAAGAAAATGTATTTCCTTTACTTAAGAGTGTAGTTTCCCTTTAAACCACCATTTTTGGGGGTTTTTTTTGGTGTGTTTTTTGTTTTTGTTTTTGTTTGTTTTGTTTTGTTTTTGTTTTTGTTTTTGTTTTTGTTTTTGTTTTGCTGTGCAAGCTTGCTGTGGGCAAGTCTGTGTATGGATCTCTCAGTGATATTCCTTTCTATGGTGGGTTGTAACATTAGGGATGGGATTCCTGTCATTACTGTGTCTCCATGTCTCTACCCTTCTCTTTGTGGTCCCTGTATTATTTACTGTGAGGAAGCTGTTCAGTTGGCCCTTAGTTCTTCTTGGAATTGTTTTATATATAGGTGTAGATTCAGTATGTCCATGGGAGGAGGTGAGTTCAGGTCTTCCTACTCCACCACGTTGGACCACCTCCCCCACAACTGGCAGTTTCGGAAATAAGGAAGATAGAAAACGGATGTTCAGTAGTAAAGCATTACCATTCACACACAATTTCTAAATAAATACACATTACCAGAATAAATGACTTAGGGAAAAAACTATGTTTGGGGACATACTTTCACAGTTATCTGTTACCTGACACAACCCAGCTCTAATTGCTCTTCTCTCAAGAGGAAGAGAGGGAGTGATTAAGAGTCATTCCATTCTCCTGGAAGAGGTCTCTCAGGGCCTAATTCACAGAGATGGTAATTCAGTTACTTTCTTCTTTAAGTCATTTATAATATCAAATAGTGATTCTCTCTGCCATACAATATTCTTTTCAAAAATATCAATACTAATATAATCTTCAAATTTCCAAGCTGGCTGAAATGACTTGTGACAAAAGTAAAGAAATTTGCAACACTTTTGTGTCCAGTTTAAGAAGACTGAAACTTCAGGGGTGCCTGGGTGGCCTAGTTGTTTAAGTGGCCAGCTCTTGATTTTGACTCAGGTCGTGATCTCAGGGTGGTGAGATCGAGCCCGTCAGGCTCTGTGCTGGGCATGGAGCCTGTATAAAATTCTCTCTCTACATCTCTCTTTACTTCTCCCCACCCCCCATGTGTGCGTGTGTACATATTCTCTCTTAAAAAAAAAAGATGAAGAAGAAGACTGAAGCTTCAAATACTGGGTTATCTGATTAACAGTAAGTTTATTATATGGTGTCGCTATCTCATTATACTCATCTTCTTAATGAATACACATTTTACTTTTTTAAAAGAGTTATGTAAGCCCATGGAAGGGGTAAAACTGTTTTATTTCAGCAGTAATTACATCGTTTTCATGTACTCTAAGTTGTGTTCTATGGTGATAGGTCTACTTAAATCAAGGGAGGAAGTGGTTTTCAGTATCATCTATTTTTTTTTAAAGATTTTATTTATTTATTTATTTATTTATTTATTTATTTATTTATTTATTTATTGAGAGAGACAGAGAGTGTGCGGGAGAGTGAGCGTAGGAGGGGAGGTGCGGGGGGAGGGTAGAGGGAGAGGGAGAACAGGCTCCTCGCTGAGCAAGAAGCCTGGTGCGACTAGGGGCCAATCCAGGACCCCAGGATCATGACCTGAGCCAAAAGCAGACACTTCACCTACTGAGCAGCCCAGGTGCCCCTCAATATCATCTTTTTTATGAAGGTAGCAAGTTTATACTTCTGGCTTTAATCCTCTGTCCTGAACTCCACACTCATATATTTAACAATGTAAGTTCTATCTCCTCTTGAGTGTCTAAAAGATGGATCAAGGTTATATTTAAAACAGAACTCTCCGTGTTCCCTTACAACACTGTTCCTCTACCTCTTGTCTGTAGCTCTGTAAATGGTTCTTATATACACCGTGTTGTTGAGTCTAAAATTTTTGAGATATCCTTACTTTCTATAATCCCCTCAAATATGCTATCATTGAGTAGATTTAGCAAATTCTGTGGCTGTTCTTTACAACTGTGACTTGAATCTGAGCAGATTTCACGATTTTACTTTTACCATAGTAACACCATATGTCAGTTGAGATAAAGATATTGTGTTTATTTTCCTGGAAACTGTTTACCTATTCTCTTTTCCTAATCAGATCTTTCAACCATATGATATGGGTGGGATTAACTCCACTCACACACCTAAGCAAACCAGGGAATGGGATCACATTCTCCTCATGTCCACATTCAAAGGTTGACAAGGGAATTGGTTGGTTCAAAGAAAAGAAAGCCCGAGACTTAGTGCAGGAAGAGAATATATTCCTGCCCCCCTATATTAAGGATAAAGAAACATAACTCTTGCTGAAGCCAGTAACTAATTTGAGAGCACAAGGATTTGGGGATTTAAGTAAAATTCACATGGTGGCAAAGAGTGGAGATTTGTAATGAAATTGGAAGCTTATTAACATGGAACAACTACATCTTTAGTTTTTCAGTTACCTGAGACCCTAAATGCCTTGTTTTCCAATACATTCAATGGAAGGCAATTTAATCAAATAGAGATTAAATTTTCTGCTTCTTCCTTATGAGGAATAATTTTTGAACATGTATATATTTAAACAAATTAGAGCCAGATTTCTTATTTATTAGTCATCTGTTACCTTCCTCCCCCTGTGTTAGAAATGAAACTTCATAATTTAACAGGGTAAGTGGAAATAATCTGGAAGTGATAAATAATTTTATGGTTAGAATAAGGTATCAGATTGGCATTTCCTATGAATATAGTGGCAATTTTAATGAATAATGGTGATTTTATGTTCATAGCAAAACGCAAGGACTGTTCTATTCCTTGACTGAGTTAACATTCAATATTACCAAGTTTGATTTGTGAGCCAAAATAGCCCTGTGTCAGAGGGCATAACTGTTGGGAGCAGCTCAAAAATGGTGATTTGCAGCATGCTAAACATTCAAATTCAATTTGACTTTTCAAATCAATTTATATATGTAAATATTGGAAATATTACCTCAAACTTTCTAACTGTACTGCTAAAGAAGTATTTTTTTTTACACAATGTAAAAAAAATAAATCACTATATATTCTTTTACTGACTACCTATTGTCACCATATATATTATACATACATATATGTATGCTTATTTATATAATCATTCTCTTTATACATACATATAAAATATACATGCACACAGTACACAGTATTTCTCAATAAAAGTATATTTACCTGGATGTAAGCTATTTTCTAAACAGTCTCCTTATACAAATACACATAAATTGTTTTTTTTTTTTTTAAAGATTTTATTTATTTATTTGAGAGAGAGAATGAGAGAGAGCACATGAGAGGCAGGAGGGTCAGAGCGAGAAGCAGACTCCCTGCAGAGCAGGGAGCCCGATGCGGGACTCTATCCAGGGACTCGATCCAGGGACTCCAGGATCATGACCTGAGCCGAAGGCAGTCGCTTAACCAACTGAGCCACCCAGGCGCCCTCACATAAATTGCTTTTATACAACTATTCTCCTTATGTAAATACACATAAATCTGATTTAGAGACATCTTATTTGAATAATGGGGCACTGACTCTCTAGTACAGAAATATTATCAAGTTACACTACAGGTACAAGGAAAATTGTTCAATAAAACATTTGATAATTTTTTGGTAATCAGAATAAAATATATTGTAGAAAATAGATATATGCATGCAGGTACTTAGTAAATCTGTGGATAGTTGTGGACAAGACAGAAAAATTACAATAAGAATAAAGATAATGTTGAAAGAAAAATTTGTTCAATGAGTGTTAAGGTAGAGAAATTATGGGAGATTTTTATTTTCCAAAATGTTTTCTGTAATACTGTTTTCACCTCAAGTTTTCAACTAAGATAATGGATAGTTATAATAAAGTTTCTGAAAATATTACAAATAAGCTGCACTTGTATTCCCAAAAAATATTTTACAAAGAGGTAGCATTATCACACTTCTCAGAAGATTATGAGTCACTATTTTTGGAAGGCAGTGATTTCATCCTCTGATATTATTTGGTCATTTCCCTGTGATATTCAAGATAGTTAAGCTGCTGGAGAGATGCTCAGCATTACTCATCATCAGGGAAATTCAAATCAAAACCACAGTGAGATATCATCTTACACCTGTCAGAATGGCTAAAATCAACAACACAAAAAGCAAGTGTCGGCAAGTGTGTGAAGAAGAAGGAACTGCACTGTTGCTGGGAATGCAAACTGGTGCAGCCACTGGGGAGAACAGTACGGAGATTCCTCAAAAAATTAAAAATAAAATTACAATTTGATCCAGTAATTCCACCACTGGATATTTATCCAAAGAAAATGAAAACACAAATTTGAAAAGATATATGCATTCCTATGTTAATTGCAGCATTATTTACAATAGCCAAGATATGGAAACAACCCAAGTGTCCATTGATAGATGAATGGATAAAGATGTGGTATGTATATATTATATATACATATATTACTCAGCCATAAAAAAAAAATTGGGGTGCCTGGGTGGCTCAGTTGGTTAAGCGACTGCCTTCGGCTCAGGTCATGATCCCAGGGTCCTGGGATCGAGTCCCACATCGGGCTCCCAGCTCAGCAGGAAGCCTGCTTCTCCCTCTCCCACTCCCCCTGCTTGTGTTCCTGCTCTCGCTGTCTCTGTCTCTGTCAAATAAATAAATAAAATCTTAAAAAAAAAAAAATTGCCACTTGCAACAGCCTAGAGGGTATAATGCTAGGTAAAATGAGTCAGAGCAAGACAAATACCATATGATTTCACTCAAATATAGAATTTAAGAAACAAAACAAATGAACAAAGGAAAAAAGAGATTAAAAAAAAAACCCTCCACTTTTAAATATAGAAAACAAATTGAAAACAAATTGATGGTTGCCAGAAAGGAGGAGGCTGGGGGAATGAGTGAAATAGGTGAAGAGGATTGAGTACACTTTTCATGATGAGCATTGAGTGATATATAGAATTATTGAATCAATATATTGTATAACAAACTAGTACAACACTGCATATTGTACTGAAATTAAAAATAATTAAGAAAGAAGGTAGATAGGTTGCATGGATTTGATATCCACTGATGGCAAACTAGGCTTACCATGAATGTAGTGACTCCTCTAGGAAGCTGAGCTGTGCTGGTTTCTCAGAGGTTCTACGGCTCTATTCCCCTTTTGATATTTTTGGGTCTCAGAAAAGATAATAATATTGCTAGTCCCTAAAAATAAATACTAATTTCGAGTCATTAAATATGATTGAAAATAGCTCAAAGCTATTTTCAAAGCTATCTTTTACATAAGTAATAAAATAATCTTCCCCTAATGATAAAATGATTGATGAAGTAATCTGCCCCCAACCAAAGAATAATTCACAGATCAAGACAACAATCTAAGCCTTCTAGAAATTTTCAGTCTGGGATAGCTGATGTTTCCCTAATTTTAAGGAAAAACATAAACACTGACTTAAAAAAGAATACATACATCCTTTCAGATTTTTAAAATTTTAATTGTTAAATTTATCTTTTTATTCAAAAAACAATATATGCAATTTTAAACAATTAATACATTATTTGGTAACTATGGACTACTACTCCAGTGTCCTAATTTCAATTACCCAGAGGTGATCAGAGTTACTGGTTTCTTATGTATCCTTCTATAAATATTCTATATCCATCTTTAAATGTCTTTCTTCAGATGTGTAAGTCTATTAGATAAATTTGGGATGCCTGTGTGGCTCACTCAGTTAAGCATCTGCCTTTGGCTCAGGTCATGATCCCAGAGTCCTGGGATCGAGTCCCCCATTGGGCTCCCTGCTCGGCGGGGAGCCTGCTTCTCCCTCTGCCTGCCACTCCCCCTGCCTGCCACTCCCCCTGTTTGTGCTCTCTCTCTGTGTCTGAAAAATAAATAAAATCTTAAAAAAAAAAAAAAATCTATTAGATAAATTTTGCAGTGAAATTTCTAGGTCAAGGAATGTTTATGTCAGGGATGACTAGGTTATAGTAACCATCAGTCCCAAAGTTTAAAAGACTGAAAGCATAAGAGTTTAATTCTGACTCATACTTCATGTTCATCCACGGTCATTTGGGGTCCCTATACTGCCCAGAGTAATGAAACAGCCAGTATTGGGACATCACCAGGCAAGACTATGGTATCATTGGGGTGCCTGGGTGGCTCAGTTGGTTAAGCGACTGCCTTCGGCTCAGGTCATGATCCTGGAGTCCCGGGATCGAGTCCCGCATCGGGCTCCCTGCTCAGCGGGGAGTCTGCTTCTCTCTCTGACCCTCCCCCTCTCATGCTCTCTCTCTCTCATTCTCTCTGTGTCAAATAAATAAATAAAATCTTAAAAAAAAAAAAGTAATAAGGGGTCCCTGGGTGGCTCAGTTGGTTAAGCGACTGCCTTCGGCTCAGGTCATGATCCTGGAGTCCCCGGATCGAGTCCCACATCGGGCTCCCTGCTCGGCAGGGGGTCTGCTTCTCCCTCTGCCCTCTTCCCTCTCGTGCTCTCTGTCTCTCATTCTCTCTCTCTCAAATAAATAAATAAAATCTTTAAAAAAAAAAAAAAGGCTAAGGTATTGAGTTGATCCTCATTTGTGGAGTCTTTATTTGCAAATTCACCTTCTTGCTAAAGTGTACCTGGAGCTGCCAGGCCAGTGCTCACCATGCTGCTGTGGTCTTTCACGGATGTGCACAGAATGGGGAAACATTTCTGTTATCCAATGTACATATTTCTAGCTGAGGTCAAACAAGGTAACCCTCTGCCTTCTTGTTTCAGTTCCCAGACTGTCAACAAGTGGCTCTTGTTGTGGCCTCTTTAGTGACACTTTTTCACATTTTTTCCTGTTTTCTTAGTGGTTTTCCTGTTTAAAATCTCCTCAAGCATGGTGAAGTGCTTTCTCCTCTTCTGAATGAAGCACAGGAAGGCTGTGATGTGCCTTACAGAGAAAATAACGTGTGTTAGAGAAGCTTTATTGAGGCATGAGTTATAAGGCTGTTGGCTATGAGTTCAATGTTCATAAATCAGTAATACAGTACATCTAGGAAAAGGAGGAGGAAATTTGCCCGTCTGTACCCGAGGCTGCTCCGGAAGGTGCTCAGGTAACAGCTGCAGTGTAAATATCCAAGCTATACAGTCATCTCCAAAGTTATGGAAAGTATGGTTAAATTTGTGGATTCCTGAGATGTTGACCAACAGTTGTATTGACAGGTTGACAAAAATGTGACCACAGGCTCATAGGAATGTAACCCTGTATTTCTCTTAGGAACTATAACTTAGTATTTGCTACTTCATTATGTGTAGACTTTACAGAACATAACTAATTTGAATCATGAGAACTGACTAGAGCTTGCTTTTGCTCTTAAAGCTCAAAACTGGCCCATGTGTCATTTCTGCTCATTGTTTCATGGTCCAAAGCAAGTCACATGACTGTTACTGACCTCAAGGGCATGAGGAGGAATAATTTTCCTCTAAGAAAAAGAAATGGATAATAGTAAATAGTAATGCATCTACCAAAAAGGGTATGAAATTGCCACAGCCCCTCCAAGCAGGCTGTATTCCTAACAGTGGTTGAGAGTACCTGTTTCCCTAGACGCTCACTACTGGTACTGGTGGGATGTCAGAAGTTGGTCAAATATTGCCTGTCTCCACGTGCTGTGTAACTTCCTGTAAATGCATAACTAACCAAGGACAAATACTACTCTTTTTTTTTGCGAGTTTCCTCTGATAAATTGTTCCCCCCACCATGGTCACTTGCTTCTAATTCTGCTTCTAACTCTGTCATACTTCTTCTAACTCTGTTATGCAAGGGGGGGGAATATTGGGAAAAGATTATTTCTCTGTTTGGCTAAGTAAGATGACCTACATTTATAATAGTTTATTTTATCTAAATAATTATCTTGTTAAGACATATTGAGCATGTTTAGGGTCTTAGATTTATTTGGGGATGTAATGGTGTACATGAGCCTTTGGAAAGCTGCTGGAGGAATAGATTCTAGCCTGTTGTCTGTTTAATGTATTAAGATCATAAAAGTACCCCTTTAAAAAACTGTTACTCAGAGTAGTAAGTGGTTCCAGTGTCAGCTCTTATTTTCAAGGTGAGAACTCAAGATCCTTCTTGTCTGTCTGTTCTATCAATTACTGAATGAGATGTATCTTTTTATTGTTTTTGTATCTGTGTATTTTTTGTAGCTTTTTCAGTTTTTCCTTTATATATTTTGAGACCATGTTATTCAATGGGAAGAATTTTAAATTATATCATTACTGTGAGTTGAATCTTTTTATTTCAAACAAATTTTATTGCCTTAAAGTATATTTGCTTGAAATTAATAACTTTGGTAAGTATTTGCATAGCATATTTTACTCTATCATTTTAGTTTCAATTTTTCTCTATGCTGTAAATGTATCAGAAAGCATTTTTTTAAAAGATTTTATTTATTTATTTGAGAGAGAGAATGAGAGACAGCCTGAGAGGGAAGAGGGTCAGAGGGAGAAGCAGACCCCCCGCTGAGCAGGGAGCCCGATGTGGGACTCGATCCCGGGACTCCAGGATCATGACCTGAGCCAAAGGCAGCCACTTAACCAACTGAGCCACCCAGGCGCCCCCAGAAAGCATTTTTATACACTCTGACAATCTTTGATTTTTTTTTTAACCGGGATACCAACTGAATCTACATTTAATTCAATTACTGATATATTTGAAATAAATTCTATCACCACACCTCCTCTCCTCCAACTTTATTGTTCTGCCTGAAGGGTAGAGCCTCTTAGATTTAAACTTCTCTGGTGTGTATCAAATACTGGTCCTCTGTGTCAATTAAACTATAGAAGATGTATATAGAGTCCTTGAGAAGCCCCCTTCATTTAGATCAATGCAGGAGGAAGATTTCTCTTTCTGCCTCCATGGGTTAGTTCTAGCTCACTGACAAGGTTCTCCAAGGAAATCCTCTCTATTTAGTCCTCACTTTCTTTTTCTTTCTTTCTTTCTTTCTTTCTTTCTTTCTTTCTTTCTTTCTTTCTTTCTTTCTTTCTTTCTTTCTTTCTTTCTTTCTTTTTCTTTCTTTCTTTCTTTCTTTCTTTCTTCTCTCTCTCTCTCTTTCTTTCTTTCTTTCTTTCTTTCTTTCTCTTCTCTTTCTTTCTTTCTCTCTCTCTCTCTCTCTCCCTCTCCCTTTCTTTCTTCCTCTTTCTTTCTTTCTGTGAAGTGGCTGACCTTGTAGGATCCAAGAAATATATTTCTCATGCTCTGGCTCTAGCATTGTTGAATTAATAACTCACTGTACAATATATGGGTACTTGGCACTGTTGTTCTCAGCTTTGGGGCCTTAGCCAAATCCAAGGTAGAAAGATTACTATTTTATTTTATTACTTTTTTATTGAAGTACCCTTAATATACACTGTCATATTAGTTTCAGTTGTACAACGCGGTGATTCAACATTTAGATGCATTGTCAAATGATCACCATAATAAGTCTAGTTATGAAACATTGTCATTTTAAACTCCTATTGCATTAGTTACTTAAGGATGTGCTGCATCCCTAGACTTTTTTTATAGGATTGTACTTTTAAACTTAAGAATTGGTAAAAGCTTTTTGTATTTCCTTTAATATTACTTGCCTAGATTGAATTGCAGGAGTTTCCCTTTTTTGATAGAGATTGTAGCATATTTTGTAAAAAGCATGTCAGAACAGTTCAAGTATAATTCAACCGAAATTAAAAACCTAGAGGTCAAGGCCAGCCTAAAGATTATGTTAATGAAGTGAGTTTTAGATTTGTTGAAGTTCAGCTAAAATTCGTAACTGCAGTTTGAAAGAGGCTGTTGGCAGTAAAACTCACTCCTTAAGTCCAGGACAGAAAAGATTATTTTCCTTACAAATTAACTATGCCTTGCCAAAGGCCAAGTAAATTGATCTAATGAGAATTTGAAACTTGTGATTGCTGTCTCATCTCTTGTATACCAGGATAAGAACATATATATATTTTTTACGATTTTATTTATTTATTTGAGAGAGAGAGAATGAGAGAGCGGGGGGAGGGTCTGAGGGAGAAACAGACTCCCTACCGAGGAGGGAGCCCTATGCGGGACTCGATCCAGGGACTCCAGGATCATGACCTGAGCCGAAGGCAGTCGCTTAACCAACTGAGCCATGCAGGCGCCCAGATAAGAACATATTTTTATACAACATTCAAACCACCAGACGGCAGCCTATATTGTAATCGGCTTGTGCACAGGAGATGTCTTTCTTTTTCACATTGTGTCTTTCTCTGTTGCTTACATATATATGTATACATATATATATGTAGTAAATTAAATATATTCGAAATAGAATATATTTGAAATATATATATATATATATTTGAAATAGAAAAACTGCTTTTTCTCTCTCCTTTAGGGTGTTTTTGACTGATTTGTAGAAGGTTGTGGGAAAATTACTAATCACATCAATATTTAAATTCATAGGTAGAGATAAAGTCGGTGATTAGTAAAGATAAACTGAAAAGTCCCTCTTAATTTTGTAATGGAGCCAATGGATGGTGCGATTTTTATCGGGGATGATGTTAATGGATAATGAAAAGCAAATTTGAGCCTCTTTGCTTTTTTTACTTAAGTTCTACTGGCATCTGCAAAATCGTTGTGCATTTCGCTGACGTTCAGTAAGCATCAGTTGAATTGGAACCAGACAGCAGAAGAAGGGTTTCGACATGATCACTGGTGTATCTGAGTGATCATGGTAGCCTACTGGTATTGGCCAACCTCCGTTCATCTCCTGCTCCCCAAAGCAGATCAGCTTTGGAAACAGCTTAATATGTGTAAGCTAAAGTAGTTTTGCTTTGCTGGCCAAACTTACATTGATCCTATACATTGCCTCCATTTCCAGCCATCCTTGTCATGGTTAATGGCTTCTCAGAGCCCTGGGGAATGTGGACACAAAAACTTTTTCAACCTTGAAAATTATTAGCTGGACATTTGGAAGGCAAATTGTGAGCTAGATATTGGGATTTATGGATTTTTCTCCCTCCCATTATATATCAGGTTGGCTGGAGAGCAAGAAAAAGCACTTCTCAAATTCATGCCCAGGCACTCAGAGTGTGTGGCAGGGAGAAGAAAGAGGCAGCCTCTCTGCAACAAAACTTGAAGTAAACATAACATTTGTTATTTTTATCTCCACAACACAGATGAATGAAGTGAGGCTTAAGGACTTTGAAGCATTTTATTTTTAAAGATCACATGGACAGATACTATTCTTTGTACAAGTTTCCTCACGTTATTATTATACAACACTAGGTTGTAGATCTTTAGAAACTGCCAGAGGAAATGGCAGTAAACCTTCTTTTCAAATACGTGTTTCCAGGAAGTATCTTAGAGTGATTAGCATTCAGAAAGAACCATATAATTAATTTATAAAGGTTCTGTAAGATCACCAGCTGCCCTAATTCCTTATTCAATGGATAAGGAAATTGCTATTCCACATAACTAGAGGATTTGCTCGAGGTCACACAACTAATTTGGAAGGCATTCTGATTCCCAGGGTTTTCCTTTTTTATTACACCTGCCACTTTGGGGGCTGGAGTTTTTTTCCTTCTGCCACCATGTGCCAATTCTTAGCAATGAATATCTGAGTCTCTTGACACTAGAAAGAGCTTAAGATTTGTGCCCAAACTAGTCCTGTGTTTGAATTTCAGCTTGTGCATTTACCGTCTGTGGCTCCTTCACTGACCAAGTTTCTTCTGAATCTCTAGTTCAGATTACCAACCTGCAAAACAGATATAGCAACACGAAAGCTGGATGGCTGCTATTGTATGAGCCAATGATTATGTAAGCAACTATATAATAGGCAAATAATACATACTATAGGTTTTCATCCATATGTATTTATATTCTTTATATTTTTGTGTTATACCTCAAGCAAGCTATCTTGCCAGAGAGGCTGCCTCTTTCTTCTCCCTGCCACACACTCTGAGTGCCTGGGCATGAATTTGAGAAGTGCTTTTTCTTGCTCTCCAGCCAACCTGATATATAATGGGAGGGAGAATGTGTGTGTGCACATAAGGCAGAGAAGCTTTTTATTGGTTTTTCCATGAACTGTATCAGAAAGTCATTGTAAATTTTAATGAAGCAAGTATGGGTGTAGAGTGTAAGGTTGAAGAGTCAGATTGACAGAAGAGACATAGCTGGGGAGAAATTCAAAGAACAATTCCTTGTCACACAGTGGGTTATGGTCTAGGTGAGCAGTCCACTCACCATGGGTCCCCAGAAGATGGCCAAGGCAGAAATGCAGTTTCTTGATATTCCAACATGTAATGAAGGAAACAGGAAATATTGAAGTGCAGAGACTACACAAGCTAGCCCACAGTGCTTTTTCTTAGAAAAATGTATACTGATCCTATTGACAACAGTATCCTGCCAGGTGAGGGGACTGAGAGTCCTGACCTAAATACAATCCAGCAAAAATCTTCCCTGGAACTTGGAAAGGGGTGAGGCTCCCCACCCTTCACCAGAGGGGATCAGCTCCTCCTTGCTCACAGATGACAAGAAAGACTCCTGGACAACTCTGCTCCAAAGGTACAGAGGCTCTAGATTTGCTGTGTGTGTGTGTGTGTGTGTGTGTTTTCATGTGTTGGGACAGAAAGGGACCAGTGAAGAGTATGGAACAAAACAATAGTGTTATTTCAAAAATAGAATAGCCTGCATCTGCTATATTTGCTTCCAACATAGTACTTGGCCCTGGTGTTATTAAATTTAGATATATGTGTGTGTATGTGTGCACATAAATATGTATACTATATGTTTATATATGCATAAAATATGTGTATGTACATACCTATGTATGTGTGTATAAATATGTATAAGATATATAAAAGTGCATGTGTATAAATATGTATAAAATATATATAAACTCCATTTTATACTTAAATAAAATGTAATATATATACTCCATTGAAACAAAGGCAGAAGAATTTTTAAGTCCTGGGTTGAGCTAGTGAAAAAAGAATTTTTAAGTCCTGGGTTGAGCTACTGAAGGACTTTATCAGGTTGGTTAAAGTAATTAGACCGTCTGTGCTTGCCAATGGCACTTGTAAAAGTTAGGACCCTATCCCCTCATGGAGATTGAAGACAGGGGTTCTATCTTTTTGGATGACTGCGTTTCAAAGGGATGGCTTCCAGGTTCCAGAGAAAGGGAGTCCTGAGTAAAAATAAGCTGGGAGAAGATTTTGATCTTAAAGGACAGAGAAAAAAAATTTTAATTGTAAGTTTTCTAAAATAAATCCCCTAAAAAATAGAGGCCAGTGCTTTTAGTTATAGAAGGAAACAATCTAAAGTTTAAGCTGAGGGGAACATTAAAGCCATCTTGATCGAGATATATATATATATATATATATATATACACATATATATATATGTGTGTATATATATATATATATATATATAATAAGACTGGTTAACTTCAAAGTGAATTGGTTAACTTCAAACATGAGTCAAATGCAGTGAAAATTCTAATTTCTGTAATAAGCTGTAAACATTTACATTTATTTCTATTATCTTGCTTTCAAGAAAGATTTAGTTTTGCTTATCATCTAAAAAGAAGAAAGGAGGAAGACCAATCAAGCTTGCACTCAAGGGAAGCACAAAGACTTAGTTGATTAATGGCAGTAAAACATTCAACTTCTTTTTTTTTTTTTTAAGATTTTATATATTTATTTGACAGAGAGAGATACAGCAAGAGAGGGAACACAAGCAAGGGGAGTGGGAGAGGGAGAAGCAGGCTTCCCGCCGAGCAGGGAGCCCAATAAGGGGCTCGATCCCAGGACCTGGAATCATGACCTGAGCTGAAGGCAGACGCTTAACGACTGAGTCACCCAGGCGCCCCAAACATTCAACTTCTTTTTTTTTTTTTTTTTAACATTCAACTTCTTAAACAGCATTGAATCCTTCCCCTTTCAAGCGCAGGTATTTAGAAGCCTCATGCAGCATTAATGTTGGACAATACACCATGAATCATGCAAAAACAATGGAATTAACAAACACTTTGTCAGGATTTTTGCAACCAGAACTAGAAATAATGCAGGCAGTCAAAATAATAATAAATAGGTAGTCACAAGAAGAAAAAAAATAATTAAAAGCTAACTAAAATAAAGCCCAGTTTAGCAAGAAAAATAAAGCCTATATTTTAAAACGTTGAAGCAGAAGTTAAAGATTCTGAAACAAATAAGATTGTCTCGTTTTTACCTTTTAGTTTAGGCTGTCATACTCCCAGTGTCTTTTTGCATTTAATATAGTGCTCTCTGTACTTTCTCAATATTTGTGAAAAGAAAGAAAAATCCTAAGAAAGAAGGAGAGAAGAAAGAAGGATTGGGGAAATTCAACAATCTCTACACCAGTGTAGGAGAGAGAAAGAACGCATCTTATGTTAGAGTAGGCATTAGCAGATCTACATGGATGCAGGTAGCAGGAAATGGACGACCGAATCTGGCCAGGATTTCACACAGACTGGTACAGTAACGTAGAACAGAATTTAGATTTATCTCCTCGAGATACAAGGAGACTCATTTTGTGATTGTCTCCTGTGTATCTTGTGAGAGACTTGGTGCATCTCAGAGGGGTGGTTTACAGTTCTAGGAGCCAGCAGCCTCTGGATCTTGGGCTACAAATCAGAAGTTTGGGCCTCTAAAGTTTACAAGAGGACTCCTTAGGGTAAGGGGGTGGGGAACTAATTACCTGCTTCCTCTTTATTACGCAAAGAAAACATTGTCTCTGTTTGCTAAGGAGTTGAAGGCAGATCATTTCTTTAAGAAGGAGGGAGGGAAAAGGGGTGGGACGGTAGATCAGGGGGAGGAGGGAAACTGAATGGAGAGAAGTGTGCTCAGATCAAGAAGTCGTGCAGGAAAATGCACACCCTTTCCTTAGTCTGTGTCAGGGGACTTTTCCAAGAGAAACAGGCTTCTATTTCTTGACTCCTATGAAAAGACAAAGACCAAGTACCCAGATTTAGGAAGATGTTCCCTTACCTTCCGGTCCAAACCTGACAGAAGGGGCTAGAGTTTATGAATAGGTTGCCTGGGATGTTTTTGATGTTCTGTTGAGACCAATTCTTTCTCAGGCAAGCACTGGGGGCCGTAGCGCCACAAAGTTTCTGCCCCTGCTTTTTAGGACGCATGGGTGGCTCAGTCGGTTAAGCGTGTGCCTTCGGCTCAGGTCATGATCTTGGAGTCCCAGGATCGAGTCCCGCATCAGCAGGCTTCCTGCTCAGCCGAGAGTCTTCTCCCTCTGACCCTCCCCCTCTCATGCTCTTTCTCTCTCTCAAATAAATAAATAAAATCTTATTAAAAAAAAAAAAGAAACCAGCTTCCTTCTCCATTGCTCTTGTATTCCGCATCCACTGCTTATTCCCTCTCTCCCCCATCACTGAGTGAGTCTTTCTATAAAGTGGCCTTAATTCTAATCTCACGTGCAGGACAGTAAAGAAGTAAATGGCTGGAATCTGCCAGTGGGACATTCAGAGGGGGCTTGTCTTACTGCGTACCCTTAAATGGGGAGCATGGGCTGTGCTGGTCCTTCAGTGGTTTGTGATCTCCTAACTGAGATGAGGTATAGAAGGAATGAATGCCTTTTCTTCATCTGACAGGGATGAGGGAGGGAACACGCTCAAATTTCCAGCATCATTTCAAATTTGATGGTAACAATTATGGTCATTTATTTTAATTTACTAAGAAAACCTTTTTTTTTTTTTAATCCTCAAACACCTCATTGTCCAGAAAGATAAATTTTCAGAACCTGAAAATGTGGTCATCCATGTGTTTGTGATATTATTTTCTGGGTGGTTGTAGAAATCCAAGGAATTGCTTCTGCAGATACACCAATATGACTTAATGGAAAAAAGATTTGCCTGGTATCAAAACAAGAAATATTTGTCATTTACTGTATTACATTCTTTTCTCCAATGAACCAGTTTTTGTGCTATGTTTCCTCTAGAGGGACTGATGATATTTTTAAAACTGTATCAAATGCAGATTTACTTGACCCACTCAGAGACCTTGTTTCATAATTTCTTTATCACTAATAAACTCATCTTCTATTGAAAATGAAATCTTAGTTATGAAATATAAGTACTCTGCTTTTTTTTTTTTTAAAGATTTTATTTATTTATTTGACAGAGAGAAATAGCGAGAGCAGGAACACAAGCAGGGGGAATGGGAGAGGGAGAAGCAGGCTTCCTGCCAAGCAGGGAGCCAGATGTGGACTCGATCCCAGGACCCTGGGATCATGACCTGAGCCGAAGGCAGACGCTTAATGACTGAGCCACCCAGGTGCCCAGTACTCTGCTTTTAGAAACCCTGTTTCCTTTGCTACTGAGAGCAAGAAATTCTAATCATTTTAATCTGTCATAATCACCTCTTCCTTGAAATTTCTCAGTTTGGTAGGCTGCCAATGTAATTCACCAATGTAGCTGTATTATAGGTATATTTTATTTCATAATCCTCCAAACAATTTAAAAACTAGGCCAATTTTTGAAGTAAAATAAATCCCCAAATTCAAGCACAAATGAAGCTTTTCAATCAGTCCCAGTAATCTTTTCCTTGTCCTTTTAGTCAGGTGATTAAGAAAATATTTCTTTACTGTATACAGTGTCCCTTCAAACAAGCTTCTGACATTTGCACACGACTGTCAAGTTGGGTTCATTCAGTGCCCATTAAATTCAGTGTGCTTGTTTCCCTTACTAATAAGAGAGCTCTGATTACATATTTCCTTTTTTTTTTTTTTTTTTTTTTTTAAGATTTAAGATAGCAGGAAGGGAAAAATGAAGGGGGGGGAATCGGAGCAGGAGACGAACCATGAGAGACTATGGAATCTGAGAAACAAACAGGGTTCTAGAGAGGAGGGGGGCAGGGTGAGCCTGGTGATGGGTATTAAAGAGGGCATGTACTAAATGGAGCACTGGGTGTTATGCGCAAACAATGAATCATGGAACACTACATCAAAAACTAAGATGTGATGTATGGTGATTAACATAACATAATAAAAAAACTAAAAAAAAGATTTTATTTATCTGTTTGTCAGAGAGAGAGAGAGAGAGCAAGAGCAGGGGGAAGGGGCAGAGGGAGAAGCAGACTCCCCACTGAGCAGGGGGCCCGACGTGGGCCTCGATCCCAGGATCTGGGGATCATGACCTGAGCCAAAGGCAGATGCCCAATGGACTGAGCCACCCAGGTGCCCCTGATTTCATATTTCTACCAGAATTTTTAGAAAGCTGTGTTGCCAGAATCTTAGAGAGAAATGATTCAGGCTTAGTGCAATCAGCAGTAAGAAATTTTATCTATTAGCTAAATTGGAAGGAAATCAGAAATTCTAGGACTACTTATGTTTTCTAAAATGGCTTCTGCCTGCTACTGAAATGAAAGAGAAAAGGAGCAGGTCTTTGAAATGCCAATTTTCGGGAATTTGTTTCAGGAAACAGAGAGACCTTGTCTCAGAGATTAGTGTCCCATTTCTCCAGGTGACCAAGGCCGTTCAGCTTTTATGTCAGATCCTATTGTCTGGGCTTCAGGTTTTACTGTTTTACTGGTACTTTGGGTATTGGTTCTTCTAAGAAAATTGATAAGCTAATAAGTGAACAAAGAATGCATATTTACAGGCTGTGAAAATTAGTCAGAATTCGCCAAATTAAGAAAAAGATCAGATATAAAATATATAATCTGGAAGACAGTCTGTCTTGCCATATTTATCCAATTTTGGTGATTTATCAAGTAACCATTTTTCTCTAGGACAAATGACAGAAACAGTAAAAATCAACTGACAAAATAGAAAAAGCAATACATTTCTGAGTTCTAGAAAAACCTTCATGCTTAATATTTTCTTTTCTATTCAGACTCCTATTAATATAATACACATCTCAATTTCTTTACTATTTTACATACACACACATGCACACACATTTGTCCCCACAAAAATACCATGTATTTAAAGCAAAATAATGTCTAAGTCATAATACACAGATACACTTAAGCTAAACTGATAGCAGTTCTTGCCATTCTCTAGCCACACTGAATTTACATAATGTCTGATAAGTAGAAACCCCATATAACTAAGAGAGACTTACCATGAACAGTTAAAGAAAGATGTGGGGGCAGATTAATCATGCTATTGTTTGTGCCTTACCTGACATGAAGGAAAGGGAAGGGAAGGAGAAGGAAAAGGAAGGAAGGAAGGAGGGAAGGAAGGAAGGTAGGAAGGAAGGAAGAAAGGAGGGAAAGAAAGAAAGAAGAAAGAAAGAAAGAAAGAAAGAAAGAAAGAAAGAAAGAAAGAAAGAAAGAAAGAAAGAAAGGAGAAAGAAAGAAAAAAAGAAAGAAAGAAAGAGGAAGAAAGAAAGAAAGAAAGACAAAAAGGAAGAAAGAAAGGGAAAGAAAGAAAGGAAGAAAGAAAGAAAGAAAGGAAGAAAGAAAAAGAATCAGAGGTTTTTATTTATCTGGTAAAGGTAAATGACATAAAGGAAACCCTTGTCACCTGAGAGTAATTGTTACTTGATACAGTCACTTATAGAATCCATTGAAAATAGAAGTAAAAATTTCATTGGGACTAATGAAAAATATTTAATTTCAATTGTATGTTAACAAATAAAACAAACTCACATTGATTGTGGATATACCAAAAATGTGTCCTATTTAAAATATTTTACAATTAAAAATAGAAATACTGTATGATAAAATAATTCCACCACTGGGTATTTGCCCAAAGAAAACAAAACACTAATTCAAAAAGATATATATTCCCTAATTGTTTTTTTTGTGTGTGTGTGGCTCATAAATGTTTAATTACTTGATTTGAACAGAGGAATGAAAAAAAAAAACAAAAAAACCCCAGCAAGACAGGCCTGGCTTTAAGATTTTTTGTATTCAGTTCGTTCTATTTTCACATCATCTCCAATTAGCTGATCCACATAAGTGACAACTGTAAAAACCTGGGTATCCATCAACATGAATGAAGGGACAGTGTTTGTTTCCAAGGCATTATATGCTCCAGTGGCAGAACCCGGGTTAATGTAAAATTTATTTTCATGCTCAAATGCTTCAAATTTGTGTGTGTGTCCTGAGATAAGGACTGTCCACATCAAACTGCCTCTGCAACAGAGTGTGGCTGGCCCTACCTCCCCGTGGAATAACTCGATGCCCATGGATCAGACCAGTTTTGAACTGCCCAACAGTCACCACTTTCTGTTCAGGATAATTCAGCTTCTCATGTAAGTCTCCTCACAATATGAAGTCTTGAGATGGTCATAACTCTCTTTGGGGCAAAGGTTTCCAGTACAGAGAATGTGCTGAATCTTTCCTGGCACCAGAAGTTTTTTTTTTTGCTTTTTGTTTTTTGTTTTTTTTTAATTTAGCTGGGAAACTGTTACACTGGTGTGGGATGTGCAGGTCTCTTAATACCAACACCAACATCCTGTCACTGGGCTCAACTCAGTCACCACAACCACCGCCACCATCTTCCTCTGTGTCCTCATTTTTACAATGGACTTTGAGTGTAATTTTGCTGACAAATTTGTAAGACAACACATTACTAATGTGGTTTACTTTTGACTTTTGCCACGGGACCTTAGAGAGTACAACTTTTGCCAAAAAAAAAAAAAAAAAAAGATCCATGTGACTAGGTGGCTTAGTTGGTTAAGCCTCTAACTCGGCTCAGGTCATAATTTCATGGGTTGTAGGATCAAGTCCCCAGTTGGGCTCCAGGCTTAGAGGGAATGTGCCCCTCCCCTCACTTGCTCATGCTCTCTCTCTCAAATAAGTAAATCTTTTTTAAAAATCCAAGAATTTTATAAATTTTTCTAAAGGTCACTATTGATCCTTTGATTGTCCTTCCATTGTCTTTGGAAACACTTTTCACCATTCTTGCTAATGCCCCTTTTCAGTTAACTGGTATAATTTGGTTGGATCCTCTGTTGTGAAGAGTTTCCATACGATTCGAGTCATTCTCCAGTACTAATTTTATGTAATCTCTGAAGAGATTTGTAAGTTTACTTTGGGATTACTTCGACTTTTTTTTTTTTTTTTCAATTTTACTGGTTGATGTTTAGAATACTCAGCTACCCATGGGACAATTTCTGACAAAGGATTCAATGAGATAAGTTACTCACTAGTGATAAACTATAGAGGGGTGTTTGAGCGTAATTTAAATATTTACATATAATGGGAAATCTCAGAACTTTAAGAAATCCAGCAGAACAAAAAACCTACTTTTTAAAGTGATAACCAAACAACTGTTATAAAATAGAAATTCCACCAGCAGCTGCAAAAGCAAGATTTATTTGACCTGCTTTTGCCGCTTTTCATCTGTAACTATAGGTTTAATTAGTTTATAAAGGATGATAGCTCCCATTACCACCTCAGTTTCTTTTGAGCTCTTTAGTTTTAAATTGTAATTATTTAGCAAGCCAAAATATTAATTTCAGAATGCAAAAGAGCTAGCAATGATTATGTGAGGATTTTCAAAAAATTGTGTACAAAATGACAATTTTCTTTTGTTCACAAAGTTGTCATTAGCTTATAAAATATTTCATATTGTAACATTAATTAGTTAACCATGACATAGTGATTTCAAAAAGATAACTAGTTGATCAACCTTAGAAAAACTACCTGGCAATCAAAGGAAATTGTTTTATTTTAATATAAAGAGAACAGCACTCAGAAACAAATAATTTAAATATTAGCTATCTTTTAAGAGGTACTAGTGGGATATATACATTTTTGAAAAGTAATTTTCAAAAAATGATGATCAATATGAGGTTCTTCTTCCAAATGATTTCTTTGTACATGTTCTTGAAAAATAAAAGTTCATTTTAACATTTTTAGGCTATAGTTATATCCAAAGTGATGAGAACTCAAAGCTCATGTGTGACTCACACCCTGAATAAAATGAAATCAAACATCATGAATTAATTATAAAGGCCACTTCCTGGTCAATACATGGAATGAATGCATTAAGAGAGACATGTCTCTCTGTCCTTTGCCTCCTAAAATGCTGGACTCATTTAGCTGACAGGTATTGACTTGAAATTTATGGTTTTATTTTATCTTGCTTTGTTAAGAAGTATCTTTTATTCATATCTGTACTCCATTTACAACAACAATCAACAGGAGATACAATTAGGTGTTGACTTTGATGGTGCCAACCCAAACACCAAGTCAATACTAATGGCCACTGGGCTCCTTTATTAGTGGGGGTTTTTAAAAAATTTAAATAGAACTGAGAGCTCTAATGACTTGCCTCCAATTTAATTTCCCTCTTTAGCCAGATCCTGTTTAAAATGCTGAAGCACAAACATAAAATTGCTTATGTAGGACAAAAAGAAAGAAAGAAAAGCTACCCTGTGTCAACTTTAGTCACAGCAACAATAAATATCTGATCTTGAAGCTTTTCTCCATCCACATGAGGCCATTCCAGGTTATATTCTCCACAATGTATGGACTTCAGGGATTCTTGCCCTGACATGGAAATTGTTGAGTTGCGACATTCCATTTCTCCTTCTGGTTGCCTCAGTGAGTTTGGGTTCGTTCTCTTTATTTTGTTGTCATCTTCACTGTGGCAGATACCCGGGAGGAGACTGCTGGTGGGGAGTTCTCCCCATTTCTCAGTCATTTCCCATGTCGGCTACTCCTTTGGGTGCCTCCCCTTTTAAGAGTAACTGATGTGGATTAAGTTGGGAGGAAACAAAAGCCTTCAGTTTGCTTTCCTGTCCCCTCTGTGTCTCCCCTTTCTTTCAAAGCAGATGGGAGTAGTCCCATCTGACTCTCAGCCAGTCCCGTGAAAAATACAAGCAATGAGTAACAGCGCTCTTTCCCGCCTCCGCAAAACATGGTTTCAGGGTCCTTCCTAACACATCACTCCAACTGATTGAAGTTGGCACATGAAAGAAAACCAATTTGCCATCACATTTCCTGAGATAACCTAGAGTCTTCTATTGGCTCTACCCAAAGTATAAATAGGGGCTATCACAAAATGGTTTGTAGTGGGCTACATCGCTTATGAGTCATTTATTTGGTATTAGGAATGCCTTTTTGTTTTTGCACAGGACTGATGTATAATGGTGGCTGCAGTCCCAGGATGGTCCAAAAAAATCTTATGAAATCATTTATTGAACTGTACTTTTCAAACAATCGTAAGATGTCATTTGTGGTACAATTTCTACAGGAAAATACATTTTACATTTTAGGCCAGGTCCCTAGAAATAGCTCTCTGTGTATCCATTTCCCTCTTCCTTTCTTGGCTGTTTTGGTTTCTTTGAAATTTCATTTCATCCTTCATGTGCTTGGAGGCACCACCGGCTTTTCATATTCATTTTCCCTTCTGGAATTGCAAAAGTAAAGTTTGTATGTTTATGGTTAAAAATATAGACTATTAGGCTTTTTTTTATAGTGGAAGTGTGATAGGTATACATTTAATTTGGGGTAAAAATAGGTTAAGATGAAGGAAAAGCCCAAGTAAATAGTTTCAGGTATTCAATTTAAAATATGTTTATTGAATTTTTATTGTTAATAGGATCTAGGGAATTTTCAGTCAAATAGCATTGTGCTCAAGGGTTGCTTTTACCACCCTCACTAGAGTTTATGCAGGGCCAATTGCATGAGTTTAAAAAAGTACAGTGTAGGGGGCGCCTGAGTGGCTCAGTCGTTAAGCGTCTGCCTTTGGCTCAGGTCATGATCCCGGGGTCCTGGGATCGAGCCCCGCGTCGGGCTCCCTGCTCCGCAGGAAACCTGCTTCTCCCTCTCCCACTCCCCCTGCTTGTGTTTCCTCTCTCTCTGTGTCTCTCTCTGTCAAGTAAATAAATAAAATCTTAAAAAAAAAAAAGCTACAGTGTAGGGAATATAGCCAACAGCATTGTAATAGTGTTGTATGGTGACAGATGGCAACTACTCTTGTGGTGAGCATAGTATAACATACAGAGATGTCCAGTCACTATAGTGTCCACTTGAGATTAATGTAACATTGTGTATCAACTCTACTTTTAAAAAAAGCCAAAAAAGACTGATGGATGCCTTGAACACCTATCAATCTTGCTAACATTCTCTGGGTGGGAGCGTGAAGTTAGGAACCCAGTAGAGGTCGCACTGCTCATGGAGCTGGTACCTTTTCCTGCCCCACATCAGCCTCTTGTAAATCTTCAAACTTTCCTCTCCTAGCATTTAAGTCTCCAATCTTTCAGCAACACGTCTGGCTGGGAGTTGGAGGAGGAGAGGTAGAATAGATCTCCAAATAGAATGTCCCTGCTTTGGAAGGGCTAACATTTTATAATTGAAATGTCATTTCATGACATTGAAATGTCATTGTGTCATTTCTAGATCTGTTAGCCCTGCAGATTTTGCTAGTGACTTTGCCCCCAGTCTCAAAGGAGATGGCGGTTATCAAGCACTACCTTTTAGATATGACTTAATCTTCATCTTGAAGCATCGAGGGAGTTCTATCCACCTTCCTGCTTCAGAGGAAGTGTGCAACCTCTTCACGTTCTTGGTCTACTTCTTTACGATGCTCCGTGTAGGTGCTCTCATTGTCATCCCTCCTGTCTTCGGTAACTTCAATTTCTCTCTTTCCATGGACTTCTCCCCTTCTGTTTTTCCTTATTAATAACAACAGCAAACAACAGCAACAAAAACAAAGTCAAACTCATATTCACTCATTGTTACCCTTTTATTTATAGCCTCATTTATTTGAGTATCATGAAGTGCCCATTTAATTGCCAGCTTTGTGATGGGTGCACCTGTTAGCGCCACTTAGCTGTCCTTCTTTTCTTGGCTCAGTGTATGAGGCACCTGATCTAAGACTGTTTCATCTGAATTCCTTTATAATGCCATAAAATTGAGCTTCATATTTTAACACACGAATGATGTCTTTTTCCTGTTCATTTCCATATATCCTCTAAACAAGTTTACTCTTTTTATTTCTCAGCATGTATCCTCTTCTTGTAGAACTTGGCATTATGGAACACTCTTCTGGGTTGTTTTCTTCTTCTTCTTTTTTTTTTTGAATACTCTCATGTTTTTGCTATTTTTGCTATTTCTTTATTTTGATTCTCCTTAAATTAATGTCTCCCTCTGCTATTTCTTCCCCTTGAAACTAAATGTGAACATTCCTCAAGACTCCACCTTTGACTCTTGCTTGTCTTGTTATACTGTTATCATTGTTTTACCGCTGTTGCTATGACATCCAAATAGATATCTCCAGGTGTGATCTTTGACCTTTGCTCCAGGTCCGGGTTCCCAGTTGTCTTTCTCAATTACTCCATTTTGATTCCTGCCATCAGTTGTAGTGTCTGAATAATCCTACATCTCCATAGATTCTGGGGACAGTGAGGTCATACTAACAAGTAGTAACTCAAATGTCAATGGCTCCTATCCCCATGTGCATAACCCAGGACAGCAATGCATCCCAAAGCCTCCCAATTGTTTCTGGGTTTCTCTGGATATCCTGCATGTGCTCAATAAGTGTCCTGTCTTGTTCTTTTTTTTTTTTTTTTCTGGTTCCATGACAGATGTTCAGTGTCCACAAAGCACCTTAAAGGAAGCTGCCCCTGTTAGAGATGCCCGTAGTGAGAATCACTTCCCTGCTGGGTGCTGCCCTTAGCACCCATCTCTTCCATACTCTCTTCTCTTAATCTTGTCTGAGTTTTCTTCATAGCTTTTATTGCTACCAGACTTTTTATTATTTTCTTTGTGTTTGTTTTGTTGTCTAACTTTTATTAGAAAAGACTGTCTGGTTCACTCTTCTATTCCCAATGCCATCAGCAGTACCTGTCACTGGAGAGGCTTCATAAATACTTGTTGAATGAAAAAATGAATGAATTAATAGAGAGCTAGGATACCAACCTAGAATGCCAAGGTGGTGCCATTTTCCCTGCTAGTTTAACTGGTTTGGATACACTTTGAACTAGACTCAGAATTTGGAATGATGTCTGTTTCAAAACTCAGGATCACGTTTACTACCTGGACATCAAACCAATGTTTCCATGCTCCATGGAACCTCATAGGTTCCACATGCCAGCCTAGGGCCAATCTTGCAAGAAGACTGTCCCAAATATGACAGTCTCATGTCTACCATGTGAGCATAAGAAATGAAAGCCAGTGAAGAAAACTTCAATAATTTTTTAAGTATAATTAACATACAGCGTTGTATTAGTTTCAGGTGTCCAGTATAATGATTCAACGATTCTCTACATTACTCAGTGCTCATCAAAATAGGTACACTCTGGATACCCTTTATCTATTTCATCCATTCCCCCCTCCCCCCTCCCCTCTGGTAATGACCAGTCTATTTTCTTTACTTAAGACTGTGGGTTTTCTGGGGCGCCTGGGTGGCTCGGTCGTTAAGCGTCTGCCTTCAGCTCAGGTCATGATCCCAGGGTCCTGGGATCAAGCCCCGCATTGGGCTCCCTGCTCCGCGGGAAGCCTGCTTCTCCCTCCCCCACTCCCCTTGCTTGTGTTCCCTCTCTCACTGTGTCTCTCTCTGTCAAATAAATAAAATCTTAAAAAAAAAATGTGGGTTTTTTTTTGTTTGTTTCTTTGTTTTATTTCTTAAATTCCACATATGAGTGAAATCATACGGTATTTATCTTGCTCTGACCAGCTTTTTTGCTTAGCATTATACCCTCTGGGTCCATCATGTTATTGCAAATGGCAAGATTTCCTTCTTTTTATGGCTAAGTAATATTCCCTTACACATATATAATATGTATGTATATATACACACCACATATTCTTTATCCATCCTTCTATCCATGGACATTTATGTTGCTTCCATATCTTTACTTATTGTAAATAATGCTGCAATAAACATAGGGGTGCATATATCTTTTTGCATTAGTGTTTTCATTTTCTTTGGTTAGATAGTCAGTAGTGGAATTACTGAATCATATTGTACTTACCTATTTAATTTTTTGAGGAACCTCTGTACTGTTTTCCACAGTGGCTGCCTCAGTTTGTATTCCCACCAACAATGCATGGGGCTTCCTTTTTCTCCACATCCTTGCCAATACTTGTTATTTCTTGTGCTTTTGATTTTAATTATTCTGGCCGGTGTGAGGTGATGCCTCATTGTGATTTTGATTTGCATTTCCCTGATGATTAGTGGTGTTGAGCATCTTTTCATGTATCTGTTGGTCATCTGTATGTCTTTGGAAAAACGTCTATTCAGGTCCTCTGCCCATTTTAATTGGATAATTCGGGGTTCTTTTGGTGTTGAGTTGTGTAAGTTCTTTATGTGTTTTGGATATTAATCCCTTATTAGATTTATCATTTGCAAATATCTTCTCCCATACAGTAGGTTAAAGCTTCAATAAAAATATTTAATTGTAAATGTTATACTGAACATATGTCCAAATTAAAATAGCTGAAGTGCTTATTCATACTTGGATGTATGATGTATAGTCTTTTAGCAGGTTTTTCTCCTTCAGTATTATAGAAAATTTCAGTTTGGTCCTGGCAGTCACTGGCCACATCAGCCACATGTCACATTGTGGACTAATGCTGTTATTTCCAATGGTCACGCCTTCCTCTACTGGTTACTTGCTGCCATCTCGAGGCAAAGTCCTCAACCTGCTCATCCTCTCTCCCATGGAAATGGAGATAAGGTTGTAAACTGTAATCAGAATACAGAAGGATTGGGAGGAAGGGAAGGGAATTCTCGTGCCAGTAAGCTAGGACAGCTCCTGAATGTGACGGTGACTACATGCAGACGTTACCAGCTGTGATTCAATGTCAGGAGGCTACCCAGGATGCTCTTGGGCACAGGTGCTAGCCTGATGCTGCTTGACAAAATCACGTTTACTGCTCAGGAGTATTTTAACCACCTCTATTCAAAACTGCCCCTAGGATGCTGAGAACAGTTTCTTTGGCACGTCCATTGAAAGGCTTACATCTTTACTTTTCGTTTTTGACATTGAATGATTTGCAGTTAGAATATCCACTCTCCTTAGTTAAAATACCCCTGTAGGGCTGTGGTCTGGTCTTATGCTATCAGTGTAATAATTTGGTATCAGAACATCTACTGTAGTCTGAATTATTCAGCCTTAAGTACAATCATGTTTGAAGTAGTACCAGGGCAGAACAATGTACTCTTGATTAGAACATCAAGCTAGCAGGCCTTTCCTCTGGTCTTTTGTGTCTCTGCTCCTGATTCCCTATAAGTAACTTCTTGATCAAGAATCTATACATACAACCCCCTGAAAAGAAGCAGTAATGTACAGATACCGGGAGGAAAGAAGCCATATAAGAAATGTTTCAAGGATGTATGGTCCAGATAGTTGCAGATCTGCTCACCCTCCAGACAAACTGTTTTATTACTTTATTTTTTCCCAAACAAAGGATAATTCAAGTCTTCACTTCTTGCAAAGACGAGAGTGGTACTTAGAATTCTGAATTGACATGCTTTTTAACATGTGACATTGACGTTCCCCACTAGAAAGAAAAAATAGATGTTTCTCTACTATACATGATTATGGCTTAAGTAAGGTAAAAATTAATTACCATTTTCACATATCTAGTTTATGTTCTGTATTCTTGATTTGCAAATTATGAGTGAGAAATATGACCCTCAAGGTGCTCTAGGGGACACTACAAAGATATTGTTTCAAATTTCAATTAATCTAAGAAAATTATGCCACCTAGGCAATTTTTTGTGTATATATATATGTGTGTGTGTGTGTGTGTGTGTGTGTATACACACTTCCTAGAGACTTCCAGTCATTTTTAGCAAAGTTCTGTTACAAAATTTGGATTTTTAGCTTAGTTTCAGAGTCTTGATAACTTAGAAGTTACTACTAAGGAGAAGCAAGCATTTACAAAGTAACAGCAATTATATTTTGCAGAGGGGCGCCTGGGTGGCTCAGTTGGTTGGGCAACTGCCTTCGGCTCAGGTCATGATCCTGGAGTCCCGGGATCGAGTCCCACATCGGGCTCCCTGCTCAGCGGGGAGTCTGCTTCTCCCTCTGACCCTCCTCCCTCTCATGCTCTCTGTCTCTCATTCTCTCTCTCTCAAATAAATAAAATCTTAAAAAAAAAAAAAAACTTTTTATAAAAAAATTATATTTTGCAGAGTAATACTAATCTAGAAGGTAAGAAATTAGTGTCAGAGAATATAATTTTGAGCAGGCTTTGTAAGTAAAGAAGACACCTTGCTGACTTTTTACATTGCACTGATTTAATGTCAGGATGTAAAACAAGGAATATTTTAGATCTAAAATTCTGATATTCGCTTCTTACTTCCATCTTCGACCTCACAGACACTTTGCCAATACATTGAATAAATGCTTGTGAAAACTTTTTAAAGAACTTCTGGCACATTCAGAGAGATGAAATGTAAAGTTTGTAGAAGATGACTTTGCTGGGAGCAGAGGTGGGGTCACAGTTAACTCATCTTGGAACATGTGCTGACAGCATTGAGTGGCTTGCTCATCTGCAAGTCTTTCATTAAAAAACAACAAAAAACTTGTCAGTATTTCATTGCGAGGTTGAAAGTTTAGTGCATTGGGGTTTTTTTATAATGGTTTTTAAATTAGGTCCTTAAAGAAAATTTGGCCTTCAGAGTTCATGGAAGCATTTAATTATTGTGGGAAGTCTCTGACATAAGTGAAAATGGATGAAAATGATTATTGCCATATCACTGTTTTGAAGAATGGCTCTTAATTATGTTATCAGATTGAAAATAAATATTAAAAATGCTCCTAGCTGCTTATTTTTCTACCTCTTGCTTATGAGACACAACTGTATGATATAGGACAAGTAACTTGCCTAAAGGAACTTACTGAACAAAAAGTTAAAGGAAAATGGTTTTAGAAGTCCAGACTACAGATTCTTCTCAAAAGGAGCATTTAGCCAGTGGCTTGAGGTTTCATTGTAAAGGCCAAAAATGTGGGCCAGGCAAGGAAGCTGGAATTCTGTGACTTGGGTTCATGGAGAGTAAGCTTACTGTCATTAAAATTTCCTGGAAATTGAAATACCATATGTTTTCCAAAGTTAAGAAAAAAAAAATATATATATATATATTGGCCTCAAAATGGACTCTCAGAAAGGAATTTTTGCAGTTTGGCTCTAACAGAAGTATTTTAAATAAGACTTTCAGGGAAATAACACCATGCTCTAACCACAGCCCCAAAGTATGCTAGGTTTGATTTCCCCTGAAGATCATGGAAAATAATGAATGGAAATATTTATGAAATGGAAATTGGTATTGAATAATTTGTTTTGTTTTTCTTTTTCAAGTGAAGGGACAATAATTTACTAAGTTCATAATCACAAAGTAACTTGATTTAGGTACAATGACATATTAGAAAATTTGATTATTTTCTTTCTTTCCATCCTTACTATTCCTGATTAGAAAAGTATTTTGTTCTCATTTATGGTGAATTAAGAAAATACATAAAGGAACAAAGCAGAACATTCTAATCATTCACAGTCTTTTCTCCAAAGCAGTAAACATTTTGATCTCTCTTCTTACGGTTTTTTGTTCAAGGAATTTTCTTGAGGGAGTTACATTTTAGCAACTATTCATTCCGTTGTTGGGTGAACAGCTGGGCACTAGAAAAGAAGAATTGCCCCTAATTTTAAATGTAATTTATGGTCTCTCTTGCCCCCAGGTCACTGTTTCTTATTGCTTAAAGATTTTAAAGCCTGGCTTATTTTCCTTTTCTCCAGCACTCTTCATGATGATTAAATATTCATATGTTTTATCCGTTCAAACCTCCTTTCTGTCACTGGTCTAATCCTGCCCTCTCCATCAGCCCCTTGTCCAGTGGTTTACCCTCCAGATCTTGTCAGTTTCCAGCACCACACCTCTGACCACACCTTCTCTCTTTTCCACTCACACCCTCTACTTCCTGCATCCGTGTAATGCTTTAACCCTATCAGCATCTTCAGTCCAATGAGCTTACTAATTTTTCATTATCCCTTTTATACCCAGGTGCTGCCTTTACCCCTCAATTGGATGTCCTTACATTTCATGGTCCTTCATTTGAGTCACCTCTTGGCATACAGCCTCAACTCCTTTGTCCTTCTACTGCTTTATCATAATTACTTGGTAAAACCACAGTTGCAGTTAAATCAGACTCTCTCACAACGCATAGTGTGAGTATGAGAAAAATACATAGTTGGACAGAGAGATCTAACTTTCAATTCATGGTCACTCATCTCATCCTGGCCTTTAACATGATCGAGACGGCCTTACAGTTTCCCTCAGCTTGACTAAACTCTTGACAGGTTTCTTTGTCACTATAGGTGCCTGACCTCCCTTTTCTAAGAAAGCATTTGCCTTAGAAAACTTCCAACTGTAGATTCTTTCTCTATGAGAGACGTAAATCTCCCAGCCTCCTGCCAGTTATACAACCTAGAAATGTCTTTCTTAGGGACCTGGGAGCCCTCCCTTTGAAAGGTAATCCTCAGGAAAGGTGGGGTCCTGTCTTCTAGTCTCTGTAGGAGGATAGAAGCCTAACTTTGAGAAGCACCAGTTAGCAAACACAGAGGGTCTCATCACATTGACCACCTCCTGCTTCCTCCTCCCCACAAAAATATCTGCTCCTCCATTCTTACACTTAGCTACCTATTTCACAGAGGAAATGGAAGAAATCAGAAGTGAACTTCCACCAGCTCCAAGTATCCCTTCTGCACCTGTTTATGTTTACTTAGCCTTTCCTCTTGAGCCATGAGTGAGCTCTTGCACTAACTCCCCACACTGTCACATTCTTTCTCTTCAGCTCAAGGACATTGTTCTTGCAATCTCCCCTCATGTCTCTTGCATCATCATTTTCCCCATCTCTCCAACTACTTTATCATCACCCCACAAATATGCTCCCTATGGTCTCATCACAAAAACCAATAAAACTAAGACATACAAAAATCATTGTTTTATCACTTTCTTCTCACTTCAGCCACAACTCAGTGTATCTCTTTTTCATAGTAAGGGGAAAAATAATTATCTGCAAATTAAAAAAAAAAAAAAAGGTTCTTCAATTTCTAGTCTCTTTTTCTCTCTCAATCTTGCTTATATAATTATTCTCATTTGAACTCAAACTTTATATTATTAAATCCAAGGGACAATTCTCAGGCTTCATCTTACCTATCCATAGCATCGTGATCACTACTTTTTCCTTGAAAGAGTTTCTTTACTTGTCTTAGAGGATTCCATACTCTCTGTTTCTCTTCTTATCTCTCTGGACATTATTTTACTATCTCTTTTATCTATTCTTTCTTACCTCCCTAGACTCCTAATGTTGGAGCATCCCAGGACACAGTCCCTTTTTTTTCCCTTTATTTTTCTTTACACATTCACTTCTTTGGGAATATCATAAAGCCTTTAGGCTTTTAATATCCATCCACAAGCTAATTGATCCAACATGTATTTCCACAGTCTACCTCCCTGCTCAACTCTAGACATATATCCAACCGGCTTCCCAAATATCTCCTGTTGGGTGTCTCCTGGGCATCTCAGACTTGACACTTGAAAAATTGAGGTCATAATCTTTCCTCCTCTAGCACCACCCATGAAACCCTAGTCTTCCATCCAGGGCAACTACATCTTCCATGTGCCTTGGCTAAAACTTTTGGAGGCATCCTTTTCTCTTAGTTTGTCATAACCATGTTCTAACTGTCAGCAAAATCTGTAACTCTGCCTTAAAATATATTCCAAATCTAACCATGTCTCCCAACTTCTATAACTAATGCATTGGCCCAAGCTACTACTGTCTCTTCTATCTATTTTATGGCAACAGTCCCCAGCTGTTTTTGTTCTTTTCTCTTTTTCCTGCCTTTGGTCTCTTTCTCAGAGAGCCACCCGAGTCATAGTGTTTAAAAAGTAAGATTATATGACTTAAGATCATGACAGTTGAGTCCAATGACAGCTTCCTAGATCATGAGACTAATATCCTTACAAACCAACCACACAGAAGCTCCACACAATGCAATTGATTTTGACCCTATCTTCTCAATTGCTTACTCTTCACCACCTACACCAGCCTCCTTGTGATGCCTCAGTTATTTCAATCAGATTCTCAGCCCGAGGTTTTGATACCTATCCTCCCTGCCCTTGCCTGAAACACTCTTTTCCCAGACATTCATGTGAATTTCTCCTTTACTTCCTTCAGGTCTTTACTCAGCTGTCACCATCTGAGGGAAACCAGACACTAGCCACTCCATCACAAACTGCACATATATGAACTTTGTATTCCTCCTGTTGCTTTGTTTTTCTTCAGAGCACTCATCACCTTCTAACATAGATGTTTATTTTTTTACCTTATTTATTGTGCTCTTACCTAGTAAAGAGTGAGCTTTCTAGGATGGGGATTTGTTTTGTTCTGTTTTCAGTTGTAATGCCAGTAGCTAGAACAGTGAGTATTTCAATAGATAATCTTTCCATATTTGTTGAAGGAATGATGGAAAGACACCACCAAAGTTATAGCAGGATATAATCTGACCTGGTTCTTAATCAAACATTAATTCTCTTAGAGGAGTTTCTGATACAGTATAATAAGAAAGGAAATAAATAGGAAATTCAAAACACTCTATGTAGACAGAGTGAAAACTGAGCCATTCTTGGAATTCAAACTGGGGAGTCTCCTAATGAAGATATTTGACCCAGAGATGGGCCAAAATAATAGCACTAAAAATCTATCATGTGTGAATCAAGTGATGCAAAATTACTTATTGTAATATATCCCCTTGTATCCATTCCCAGGAAAATGTAGCCAAGGAAGTGTCTTTTCATGTAGGTGGGTAAGAATTCCAACCTCAAATAAAAAAATGACTATTTTAATATTCACTCTATTTCATTGCTTGCGATGTATGGCACATGTCTGAGTGACTTATAGAATGCTTTGCACAGAAGAGCTGATCATCATGTAGAGCTTACACTGCAATCAAGATCTTAGGGGACTGCATGGATGCTTTAAGGAAACAATAGGGGAAAGCTGGACTCAGTACACAGTTTAAGTTGATACAAAAGGTCTGTCTAATTGATGAATTAGTAGGAATCAGAACCTTGGAACAAAAGCAACGCAGAAGATCAAGACCAGTTAGAAAATACGTGTCAAAGGAGATTTCAAAATTATATTTATCAAATAAAAAGTCTTTATCAAATAAAGTCTTTATCAAATAAAAAGTCAATGTTCAGACCAGAAATTCCAAGAAAAGTTTAGCTGGAAGAAAAAGTTTCCATATTATAATTACATGTGGAAAATGTATTTTGATGATTAATATACTGTGAGACACCTAAAGAATCTGCAGTGTCTGCAGGGAACTTTCTGTTTTTTTACAACTGAAGTAAAATATAGACAAATTGGAAGGAAGAACACATAATCAAAGCCAAGAAGTAAAGGATAGCATTATATAAATGTAATAATTGTCTCAAGAAGAAAGCCAAAATTAAGCTAAGTTTTCAGAAAATTATATAAGGATAATTTAATGAGTTTTAAAGACCTGCTTGGAAAAAAACAAACAATATATATTTGGCCACAGGCTTACAAAAAAAATTGAACATTTGGCAATGACACACAGAGAGAAAAATAAGTCAAATCTGCGTTATTAGGGATGGTGATTTTAAACTGCAAAATATAAAATGACCACAGTTAAACTGATCTGAAGTCTAAGATAAGTGGAAGAAGGTATAATTTTAGTTTTGGGGAAGAGTTACTGAAATGAGTTTGGGAGAGGGGCGCCTGGGTGGATCAGTAGTTAAGCGTCTGCCTTCGGCTCAGGTCATGATCCCAGGGTCCTGGGATCGAGCCCCGCATCGAGCCCCGCATCGAGCCCCGCATTGGGCTCCCTGCTCTGCGGGAAGCCTGCTTCTCTCTCTCTCCCACTCCCCCTGCTTGTGTTCCCTCTCTCGCTGTGTCTCTCTCTGTCAAATAAATAAATAAAATCTTTAGAAAAAAAAAAAAAAAGAAATGAGTTTGGGAGAAATTTTTGCCTAAGTTCAAACTTCTAACTCTGGGCCGACTTAGAAGAAAAAAACTTTATAAAGTGAATAACACCATTTGAGCTTCTCCTCCTTGTGTTTACTTCCCAAGCCTTCCAGTCTTAAGTGAATAACATATAAATCTAAGATGTCTTAATATCTAGAGTCATCCTGTCAAAATTCTTAATATTGTTTCTTTCTAGGAAAGTATCTTTTCCATCATGGTCTTTAACTCCCCAAATCATCCCAGCAGTAGTTCCAAACTATATTTATCCTCCTCATTTACTTCATTTTCACCTTGAGAGATTTCCCTTCTGTATGAGCCTGAAGACCTGGAGCCCTGGGGAAGCAGCCCTCCACAGTGGTGCTTTGTAGAAGCCACAGGTTATGGTGGTGAGGACAGTGGTTATGAATACATACCAGGACCCTTCCTGAATGGGCAGTCATCTCTCCCAGACTCTATAAATTAAAGGATTCATGTATTTTCCTGGGAAAGATTTAAGAAATGGAGACTAGAGCATGTGAAAGATGCTTTCTGCCTCTATGCAATAGGAGTGTTGGAATTGGTATTAATTAGAGTTGCCAGACAACTGAGATGGGATTAGTATGCTCCCCCAACTGAAAAGCCATTGATACCACTGAAATTTGTAGTGGCCGAATATTTGCCATATCTTTCTTCCTCTTCCAAAGTTTTAGAATATTCAACAAAAGGATGAGATTAATTGCCATTTGTTCTCCAGACTTCTTAAGTTTTCTACCCAGACAGGAAAAAAAAAATAAATAAATAAAGGCATATTCTAGCTTAATTTAGATTACATGTGTTATTTCAACAAGATTTCAGATTTTGTAATGTGGTGCTCGAAATTTGTCTGTCGGGCGATTGAAAGGCAGAGAACTTCCTGGTTAATCATGTGAGTGACTCAAGTCACTTAGCTTGTTAGTGGAAATTTGTTTTGTAAAGTTTTAGATCACTCTACTAAAGCTGTTTACTTAGAGAATGTTTTACCCATTGTTTAAGGCAACTTTATTATTTTCTTGTTCTGAAGAAAATTATTCAGAATGAAAAATAGCTCTTATTACCTAGATACATGTAGTTACTATTACAAAAGATATACTGTCTTTATATCTATATACTGGTGTGTGTTTTAGCTCAATGTTTAAAAGAATTCTAGGACTGTCATTGCTGTCCTGAGATGGTACACAAATGCAAACTCAGTTGTTTTTTCTAATTTACTGAATGCTGTTAGTCATTGTCACTTAGTTAAAGCCCTTTTATGAAATTAGGTGTCTTACTCTGCTTATGTGTGCTCTTCTAAAGTACACATTTCTGATGCTAATAAAAACTATAAACCTGTTAGGAAGAATGTTGGCTAGTGAACTGAAGAATTCAAGGGTGTAAATCAAATTTAGTTAGCAGCCACTCTTGAAGTGATTAATTGTTGTTATGCATGTGTCTGATCATCTAAATGAAGGGTTAAGCTAAAAGAAAAGTGTAAGAAACTTCCTCTGCTGATGGTTTCTCTTCATTTAGAAAGTGATAGAATACGTGGCAGTTTTTCAGACAGCGTTTAATCTGTTGGCTTAAAGATGGATTAATAATTATGTTTGCAATCATCAACTGAACCCAAACAAAAAATTCTAATATACTAAACTTATTAAGAAAAATTAATTGATAGAGTAATTAGCCAATAAAATAGTCATTGCACCTTTTTGGAGAGGTCTGAGAAAAAAATTAACTAAGAAGAGATAAGGTCCTGCTCCATGTGGAATAGCTTGGGAGGAAAGGGATCAATGAGAAGCGAGTTCTGTCGTAAGGGACTAGAGCGGAGATGCAAAGGGCCAAGCCCTGATCCCAAATTGAAGCTGCACCATTAGCTTTCTGATTTCTTTTTCAGGATGACAGCATAAGTCCTAACTATACTCTTATGGCTTTCCCCAAGTGGGAAAGTGGATACTTTCTAAGCTCAGCTGATAATCCAGCAAGTCATAACACAGCATCTGTTCCAATCTGTATGCACAATATTTTATTTTAATTCTTCCTTAAAATACAGTTTAGTTTGATTGTCTTCTGATGGAAATAGTGCAGTTCATCCAGACAACCAATATGAATCACTAATTTCCATGAATGGGTTTGCCTGGAATTGTGGCACTAGAGGATTTTTCTTACATTTTAATAGAGATGAATCAAAAACAATCACTTCTCATATACCCAACTGGCTAAAGCTTACACCCTCTTAAATTTAAAATATTGTAGTCACATCCCAATCTAGCCTCAAAGACTTTCCATTCTCTTAATTTCCCCCCCCAACATATAAAATGTAAATTCTTACACATGATGCACCCATTTACATCTGGACAGTAATAGGTCACTTCCAGCATTTCTTCAAATAGTAGAAATTATAACTACACTCTTATGCTCTTATAAGAATTATATTATAAGTATACTCTTATACTCTTATACTCTTATTTTATTGCTTCAAAGCAATAAAATGCAAATACATTACCCATGGACCGTGGCAATGAATCTTCCATAACTGAACCATTGCCATGTTCATTAACTTACGAAAAGCTAAAAGTAATCAACAAAAGTGATTAAAAATTTTTTAATAAAACTTCTCAAGTTAAGTGTAAAATAATTTGAAGTTATTTGTCTTAGGGAAGAGAAGTACCTGGCAAGGGGGTGGGGGGATGTGAAAGTGCTATCCTTAGGAAACTTGGCTTCAAGGTCAGCCATTGGCTTGTGTCAGTGCATTTGAATTTTGGAAGTATTCCCACTGTTCCGAAACTGATGAAGGTGGGTCATTGTGCCTAGACTGTGCAATCAATGTGGCCTAATCTGAAGATTTGTTTTTCTTCAAGGAGTCAAGAATTTTGGTACGTGCTAAGTAGAATATGCCTATGTGACATAGCCCTAACAAAAATTTGGATGCTGAGTATCTCATGACAACATTTCACACACGTTGTCAAAATTGGTGCTGGAGGAATTGAGCATATCCTATGTAACTCCACTGGGAGGGGACTCCTAGAAGCTTGAGCTTGGAAGTTCCTTCCCAACTTTACTCCATATGCCTTTCCTCTTTGGTGATTTGGCTTTGTATCCTTTTATTGTAATTAATTATAGTTATGTATATGCTGTGAGTCCTGTGAGTCCTTCTAATGAATCACTGAACCTGGGGTGGTCTTTGGGACCCTTATCACAAAGGGTTAATCCATCTGCCAGTACTTTGTATTAGTTAAGCTCCTTAGGGTTTTAAGGGAGAATCTTTTCAAAGATTCCTTTGAGAGACTATTTATTCCAAAGCTACATAATGACCATGAAGGACCAAGAAGTATACAAACTATAGCCCCCTTTTTGACTACTAATCACTCTGGAACTGAGAATTCCCAGGATTGAACTGTCCAATAAGCATTTAGGCAAATAAAATGATGGGATGTTTTGCTGCTTATTTTTATGTCATAAGCCCAAGGGATTGGGTCAGTTTATCACCATTATATATACAGCACATTATATACAAAATTGGCTGAATTTTAGGCCAAGCCACCTCAGAGACAGGTAGCCTTCTTCATATCCAGCCTAGGCTTCTTTACCCTTGAGTTAGGCACCAGCTTCTGATCTAATCATCTGTGGCCAATGTATCAGAGATGGTATGGCTTATATGTCACAAAGAGAGAAGAATTAGAGAAGGTGATTCTTCTGGATTCACGTTTTACTGATGGAGCTTTCAGATGAGGCAGATACACAGACCTTAATAGACTCTTTATCAGTACAGACAGGAAGAGGTATAATGAGTGCATAGTGATTCTCTCTTTCTTGGAAGGGGAGAGACCAATGAGAAGATGTTCTGAAGCCAGGACTGGAAAAATGACATTAATTAAAAGTGAATTAAGGAAGGGTCACCTATTAGTGTTTAGATAAGAATTTCTTGATTCTCGTAAGGGCAGTGAGGCAGAGAAATATCAGAGACTGTAAGGTCTGTGAGAGAAGGAACATGGCATCTACTTCACCCCTTCTGAAAAAAAATTAGTCTATTTTTGTCCATCCTTTCAAACTCTGTATAAATTGAATCATATTTTACTTAGTCTTGCATGTTTTCACAATTCACCTACAGTAATGGCAACCTTTCCTAGTTCCTTAAAAGAACATCTCCACATATATTATGCTCTGGCTCACAACCAGAATAAAAATTCCAATTCCTGAAGACACAGTGTTTAAATTACATTAACAAGGATGAGTTTAAAAAGTAACAGGTTCTCCAGCCATGCTGAAAATATAAGTAGCAAAAGAAGGATGGAATTTGACTGTAAAAATAAAGTGTTACCTGTAAAAATAAATTCTGTTCTTTAGAAGGAGTACCAGAGCATTCTTGAGAGGATCCTAAGAAGATATCTACTTCCTTTTTATTTAGAGCTAACCATAGTAGATGAGATAATTAAAATAATACAACTGGAGAAAGACCATTTAACCGATAGAGATTACTGGCAAAAATGATAATCATGGAGGTTATAGGGGCTTAAACTATAATAACATTTTGTGTTGAAAACACCACAATACACTTTGGCAACACCACAATACATTTTGGCAAGTATTAGTGGTCCTGCTGCTTGGTAATCTGTTAAACCATTCCCACCAAGGACTACAGGGTATTTAGAAAGACTCATTTTATTCATGTCAAGGGGAGAAGGCTGCTCAAAGTAGTCCTGAACAATGAGAGAAATCAACATCAGAAAACAAAGTGAGAAGTTAAGTAGTGAACAATAGACCCTATCATTATAGGGACTGCAGTGATTATCTTAAAAAGAACATCATAAGATACAGAGGCAAATACATGGGAATTCTAACTTCAGTATTGCTCTAATAATGCCCAATGGAAGGTCTAGATCTCATGGAACAAAAACAGGGCATTGTCATTGTATTCTGCCTGAATCCTTGACTCACAAAATCCTTGAACATAATAAAATGGACATCTTTTATATACTAAGTTTGGGGTTTTTTTGGTGCACAGCATTAGTAACAGAAACACTAGAATATGTCTCTTTTCCCTTAGTTTCCCCTGACCCTTATTTATTCTTCTATCTGAATGCTTCTGTCATATGATCACATCTTTCACTCACATTGTGCACTCAATAAATGATCAACCAGTGCTTACTACTAACTTCCAGCAATGGTAGAGACACGCTTTAATTTCCCTAAAAAATTGGGAAGGCCTTGCTTTCAGAAGAAGCTCGTTCAGTAAATTTTAGTTCAGCCAGCTCCCCAACCACTGAGACAGCATCAATACTTCCTGTTGCTTGTTTATTTGTTTGACATTGAGTTCTGTCTCCAATGTTCCTTCCTCCCCCCAAAAACACCTCATTTATTACTCAGCTAGCATTTATTAGAAACTTTCTCTATGTCAGGCACTATTTCTGGCCTTAGAGAACTCTACTGTGAAAAATGATTGGCAGGTGTCAGACCAGCATCATGGTGTGAAGTCACTCTCTGCCTACCCCTTCTCCCTCCCTTTATCTTTTAACAGGCATTACATTCCATCAATAGCTTGCATTTCTAATTCTACCTTGGCATCTGCTTCTTAGGGGACTGAAGATGACAAAATACCTTTGCCAACCTTGTAGGTCTGAATGATTCTTATTCATAGTAAGTATAAAAGAGGGGAAGTGTTGAGGAGTAGATTTTTAGTAATGCAGTTTTGTTAGAGGTAAAAGAAAATGAAGTAAAAGAAGGAAGCCTCTGGCCTTCATTTGTTGTGGGAGACAGAGATGGTACTTGTATAAAGGAACTAATAGTTACATTGGACTTTCTATTATGACTAAGCTTCTAGCTGAAGTAATTCTGGCTAAATCTACAAACATTGAAGCCTGTGTCATGGGTAATGAGTTAACACCAAATCTGAGTGCATCTCACAGTGATGTTGCACTAAATACCTTCTCCAGATTTTCCCTCTGAGGCACTCAAGTGACACATTACTCCCTGAGAACACGAACGCCTCAAACCATGATATGCCATTATTTCAACCTGTTTTTCAAGATTGGAAGCCTGGGTTTGGTACCTTCCTCTATGCATGTTGCAATTAAAAGCTATCTATTTGATTTACTATTTCAGTGGTCAATCTATCTTCTAGGGACGGTGCTAGACTGCCATTTCCTTGAGGAAAAGAAAGGAGGCTGGCCCTTTGCTACATCTTCATCACTTATTCCAATTACTGGCCCATGGTGTGTCCCTGACACGTCCAAGGGAAGTGAAAAGTGTTTCATTATTTGATTTCTCAACACATAAATGCTCTCTTTGCTGAGGTGAATTTTCTTCAGGTAATGACTTTGCTGCCATAGATATCTAGTTGGGAATTTGTGTTAAGAAAACAAAGAAAAAGAAAAAGAAAAACAGCAATAAAAAGCTAATTGTAATGTGATATTTAAGATGCTGCATTGCTAAATGATCTCTGTGGTAATGTAAGTATCATTGTCAAAACATACTGAGGAAAAATAAGTATGAATAAAGATGATATTTAAATTTGGAACATTATTTATTAGCCATACTTCCTCAATTGTTGAAAATTAGGCATAAGCACCTTTGCCAATACAATGTGAAAGTTATTCCTTTCTCATTAATTACAGACTCACCCGGCTTTTGGCATGCAAATCCACTTATAATATTACCATTTAAAAAATAGAAATTTTAAGAAGGAAAATAGCATTTAAGACTTCAGTTCTGGGTCGATTTTCTCACAGGGCAGAATTCTTGAACATATGGTTACTTGATTATGTAAATCTATGATTGATATCTACAATGTTATACATCTATTAGTTGTACATTTCTCCTTTTATAGAAGAAGTAAATGTCAAATTTAGGAATAACTCAATATATAAAATGCTGGGTAAAAATCTAAATAAGAATTTTTCTAGGGATGGAAAAAAATGAAATCATGTCTCTTCTGTTTCCAGAGGCATTTAAATATGCCCAAGGTTGTGATCTGCTTATGCGACAATCTTGCAATAAATGCAAGGGAAGGATCCATAAAAAGGTTGAGGCCACGTGTCTTAGTGGTGTAGCACCTTTGAGCAGGGTCCTGCTAGGAGCAGGTTTAACTGTGTAGACCAATCCTGCTGTAGAAGCCTCAGAACACATTTTTAAAAATTCCTTATCCAATTCTGTGTATTCTAGAGTAAAAACAGCCTAGATTTTCTTCTTTTATCCTTAATTTCTTATAATCTCTTCCTGTTTTTTGGTACCCTTTTTTCATGCAGTGAATTGTAGATGATTTTTGTGTCCATAGACCCCCAAAACCACCCTCCTATCATTTGTTTCAAGGTTGGTCAGGGATTTGGGGCTGAGTGTGATAAGAGAGTAGAGCTTTCTCCACCCAACACCACTACTCCAGTACCTGCTGGGCAATACACAGGGAACTCACTAGGTACTTAATCATCATAAGACCAGGTCCCCTCCTTCTAGGACATCCATGGTTTTCCTAGAAGGAGGTGAGAAATATGCAGGTAATATCGTCTAGGAACAAGAAGTGCCTCACACACACCAGCAAGAAATGGGGGGGCAGCACCTCCTATCCATCGTGGGTGCTGAGGTGAGGGTCACAAGGGATAAAGAGGTGCCCCAGGGGCAGGAGGGAACCCCCAGGACACCAGGAGCTCTAGATTCTGCAGGTAGAGTTCTTGAGTTCATTAGCAGAGACCTGTGCCTGAGCTACCTTCCATGGGCCAGTCACCACTGTGGTGGGCCAACTTTTATGGCTTCTTGCTCTCTTATAATGCTTCCCTTATTTTTATTTATTACAACATAGTAAGCATACTTACTTTATATTGTGTTTGATAATTCTGGTGTTTTAAGTCTTTATAAGTCCTATGCTTCTATCTTCTTCGTTAAGCCAATTTGTTTTATGATTTTTTTTTAAGAAAATGTGTGATCATTTTTACTGGAATTCAGTGGGAATCCTCTGATTCTTGAATTGAAAGTGGTCCTTGTAGAGCACACTTAGGTTTGCTTCTGCCAAGGCATTTGGAAATATTCCTTTCTACCCAGGGCTACTTCCCACAAAATTCTCTCAAATTTTTCAGGTCTCTCAGGTTATATGGATTCAAGCTATATATAAAAGCCAAATTAATGTTGCAAATCCTTAGGAAGGATGTATTCCCCTTTAGTCAGTGACAGTTTTCAGTGTAGATCATTTTCTTTGTAACATCGTGTGCCTGTATCTGTGTTTCTAGGACTCCCTTACTCTGATGACATAATATTCTGGCTTGGGGGTTCTCCTAATATGTTTTACAATTTGGGCCTGCTCTGGACTTTTTCACCTCTAGGCTCTAGGAGGCCATGAAAGAACAAGTCATGGGTATTAAGTTAGGCAACTGCCTTTAAGGTAATAGCTAAATTAGGGCCACATATGTTGTAGACTCTATAAAGCAGAAGTTGCTTGGCAAACTTTTTCTGTAAAGGGCCATATAGTAATATGTTACGATTTGCAGGCCACATACTTGCAAGCCAAGCAATTTCTGTCACATATCCTTTGCTTGTTTGTTGTTTGGTTTTTCTTACAAGCTTTTAAAATGTACAGACCATTCTTAGTTCTGGAGACATTCAAATAAAGACCATGGTGTCTTGAGATTTCCTTTATTTTCTCTTTTTTCTCCAACTCTACATTTAAATGAACATCTTTAATATTTTCACTCACATATTTGAGTGTTTGGGAGCATGAACATTTTCAAGATTTGTAGGATATTCTCAGAAAGAGAAACCTTGTGTCAGACATCTAACTTTATTTTTTTTTCCCTTGAGAGATAACATAATGCTTTACATACAAGATTGAATTGTTTATTGGAATTAATTACTCTTGTGGTAATCTTAGAAAAGTCACTTACATTAGAATCTGTTTCTTTATCAACTAAATTAGGCTCCTATTAATACCAGTCTTACAGTGCTGTTGGTTGGTGTAGATGAGGTAGTGTGTATTAACATCATGCATTATACAAACACTGGTTTTTCACGATCCTTGATTTTCTGTGTGTGTGCGCGCACGTGTGTGTTTGTGTTGGTATCTGTGCATTTGAATAATATGGCTCCTATTTCAGACTTTACAGGTTTGCTTTGGCAGAGACAGCTCTTTACCAGTCAGTTCAGTTTAGTTTTCTGTGTGTGTCTGTTGATATTGTATTGGGGCAGGTAGACCTGCTCTTATGGACTATTTTGAGTGAAGTAACTATTCAAGTTCTCAGGATAGGGAAGGGAAGATGTGCTACGTGAGAAAAGTTGGATAGGACTGCTGGCCTGATTCCCTACCTATGTGAAGCTGTAGGATGGGCTCCATGTCTGATTGAATTCTCTGGTCAGGCTTCCTAGATGGTCAGGACTATGTACTATGTACTATGTACTGTGTACTATGAATTAGCTTCCCTTCCCTGGCAGGGCAGCAGGACAAGACTCGGGGCCTATAGAATTTGTTGTTTGATGGTCCAAATCAGGCCTGAGTCCACACTGAATTTCTTGGTCTAGTGAGCCTAGCATTTTTGCTCTGCAGACGGTAGCAGCCACAGATTATGTTCTCTGCTAAAATGCCAATGCACATGGGGCGGTTGAGTGGGTTACATAGCTTTCTGTATGTTCTGGTTAGTTTCCCTGGTTGGACAAGCTAAATGCTGTATTCAGCAATGAGAAGGGCTACAAATTAGATTTCCTGCCTGGTTATAGAGGGGAAAGCAGTTCTAAAACCAGTAAAGCTCTTAGTTTGTTGTCTTAACTCAAGCTGACCCACACCACAAGTTCTCTGGCTAAACATGGCCCCTGGCTTTGTTCTGCAAGCTATTAGCTCTGTTTGCCCTTCTCTGTGCTCATGTCCCACTGGGATGTACACCTTTCAGGTATTTCTACTAGTTCTTTTGGTCCGATGGGGCCAGAAGACACTCCTCCCAGTGAGTGAGGCTATGTCTCAGCTCCTTTGCCTAGGTGGGAGGGGAGGGGCTGCTCCTGGCTGTTTCCCAAACAGTCTCTCCAGTTGGGAGGGGCCTGCAGCTATCCTCAGCCTGGGCTATAAATTAATCCTCCTATCTGTGTGTGGCATGGGGAGCCTCGGTGCCAGTATTGGCTTTGTTCTGGGGGCAATTACCTCTTCTCACCCCCGCCTCTTGGCTGGAGTGCCACTGAGCTGCATACCTTCCAGGAGTTGTCATCAGCCCTCTGGTCAGAAGGGGCTGAAAGGCACTCTCCACAGTGGATGGGGCTGTGACTCAGCACTTTGCCTTGGTCTGGGCTAACTGGGCTCTAGGGCAGTGAGAGGCAAAAGTCCTCATTTAATCAGGCAGATCTGCACCTCACCAAGTTTCTGGGTCGGAGTACACCCCCTGACTTGGTTCTGCAGATGAACATAGCTGCTGGTTGGGATTACTACTTGGGCTCTGCGTGTTAAACTCTCCCGAGATCCATGCGCTGGTTGTTGCAAGTCCCTTCCCCACCCCACCCCCCAACCCCGCTTCCCTCATAGATTCCCAGTGGTGCAAGATCAGAGTAGGGGCTCCCCAGAAAGGGACCCATAATTCCCATAAAGGGAAGGCTGGTTTTCCCTTCTGAGTTTTCTTTTCCCCCTGGGGGAATCCGAGTCTCAGGGTAGACCTCTCCAGGTGGTGCTGTGCTGCCTGGGGGAGGAGTGATGAGGCCAACAGGTAGCCACTTTTCTCACCCTTCTAATTCAGTCTGTGTGATCCTGGAGGGTGCTTCAGGCTCACTCTCATGTTCTAGGATTCTCTCAGTGGTGTTTTGTTCTTGAAGAGATGATAGTAGTTCTTGTGAGGGGGAGTGAAGTCAGGAACGACGTCTGTCATCTTAGCGGTATCACTCTCCTCGTGTAATTTTAAATTCTAATTATTTGTACTACTTACAATGATGTATTTTGTTTCTGTGCCTGAAAAAGAATTTACTACTTCACCTTCTGGCAAGGGCAATATAGGAAGGCAGCCTTCTTTCTTAAGCATAAATTGTTGAAAGTTCATTTGGTCACAAATATGTCTTGTTTCACGATTATACAATCACATGTATGGCTTTGAAGGAAATACTGTTTTAATACATGTATATTTTTTGGTTAATTGTTTGATAAATAACCAAAAATAATAATATCCACGTCAGAAGAAATATGACCAATTTAGTTCAGTAAGAATTTTTTTCTGATTGGATAAGTTTAGAAAATTTATGACAGAAGATAGGACCTACTTCCAAAGAGCAAATTGAGAACAACAAATCATTCTGGATCAGAACTCAATTTGAAATACATATAAAAAGGTTTTATTTATCTAGTTTTAGGAAGCTATTTAAAAATTACTCCATTTCTTAAGCACTAATAATAAATAATACTTTTCTTTCAGGTATACTTCTAAGCACTTAATGTCAATATATTTCAATATTTCAATAACACTGTGTATCGCTTTCCTACACCCTAGGAAACAAAGAACTTGCACAAGGTCATTTAAGTGATAGAGGGTGAAGTCAGAATTTGAACAAGGCTTTAGAGTTTCTGTATTGCCTTCAACCAAGTGTTTTGAAAACTAATTTATAATTTTCTGTTTCTATTAATAAAGTACTCTTTACTTTTCTTGAGTGTTCGAGATTAAAATCATTTGGATTCGTTGATCAAGACAGCCTTACTATTCCCCTCAGCTTCACTAAATTTTAGGTAGACTTCTTGATTATAGGCCCCAGACCTCTTTTTCTAGGAGCAATTACCTAAGAAAACTTTCACTTGTAAATTCTTTCTCTGTCTCTTTGAAACATAAAATTTCTCCCAAGCTCTTGACAGCTTTAGGGCCCAGGAGTCCCTGGCAGCCCTCCCAGTGGAATGTAAACCTTAAGGAAGACAGGGCCCCTGCCTTCTAGTCCATAAGAAAGTAGGAGCTTCACTTGGATAAGAACCAGTTAGCAACCATGATAGCCTCATCACTTTTACCAACATTCTCCAGTACTTTTCCACTAGCCCATAGCTCTCCCTGGTGTTTAAAAACAAAAGCCTTTTGTTTCAGTGGAGTTGAGTTCTTTGCCTCTGCCCCATTGCAAAGCCTTGCTCTCTATTGCAATTGATTTGTATAAAGTCTCCCTTGCTGTTTTTTTTTTAACTTTTTTTTGTTCATTTTTTTATTATGTTAATCACCATACATCATTAGTTTTAGATGTAGTGTTCCATGATTCATTGTTTGTGCATAACACCCCGTGCTCCATTCAGAACGTGCTGTCACCAGGCTAACCCATCCTCCCACCCGCCTCCCCTCTAGAACCCTCAGTTTGTTTTTCAGAGTCCATCGTCTCTCATGGTTCGTCTCCCCCTCCGATTTCTCCCCCTTCATTCTTCCCCTCCTGCTATCTTCTTCTTTTTTTTTTTTCTTAACATATATTACATTATTTGTTTCAGAGGTACAGATCTGAGATTCAACAGTCTTGCACAACTCACAGCACTTACCAGAGCACATACCCTCCCCAGTGTCTATCACCCAGTCATCCCATCCCTCCCACCCCACTCCCCACTCCAGCAACCCTCAGTTTGTTTCCTGCGATTAAGAATTCCTCATATCAGGGGCGCCTGGGTGGCTCAGTTGGTTAAGCGACTGCCTTCGGCTCAGGTCATGATCCTGGAGTCCCGGGATCGAGTCCCGCATCGGGCTCACTGCTCAGCAGGGAGTCTGCTTCTCCCTCTGATCCTCCTCCCTCTCATGCTCTCTCTCACTCTCTCTCTCTCTCTCAAATAAATAAATAAAATCTTCAAAAAAAAAAAAAGAATTCCTCATGTCAGTGAGGTCATATGATACATGTCTTTCTCTGCTTGACTTATTTCGTTCAGCATAATACCCTCCAGTTCCATCCACGTCGTTGCAAATGGCAAGATCTCATTCCTTTTGATAGCTGCATAATATTCCATTGTATATATATACCACATCTTCTTTATCCATTCATCTGTCGATGGACATCTTGGCTCTTTCCACAGTTTAGCTATTGTGGACATTGCTGCTATAAACATCGGGGTGCATGTACCCCTTCGGATCACTACATTTATCCAAAAGATATAAATGTAGGGATCCCTTGCTGTTTTAAACAAGTGGCCAGTGCAATTTTTCTTTTACAACATCAAGATATTCTACCACACCTCTGGAGGTATGGAGGTGGACTCTCTGCAGACTGTGGAGGTAGACTGTTTATAAGAAACATTTATATATAAATTGTTGATTGTCCAGATTGTTTTTTTTTTCTTTATTCTTAGTTACTCTCTTAGCTACTATCTGATAACTTTTCTTTGATGTGATTTAGCCAATGGAGACTCAGAGATAAATTGCAATGTTAGTGGAACATAGCAAATTAGGATATCTTCCCAAACAGAAGAAATATGATTATTTTTTTAAAAGATTGATTGATTTATTGATTTATATTATTTATTTGAGAGAGGGGATGAGGAGAGTGGAGGGAGGGGCAGAGGGAGAGGGAGAAAGAGAATCCAAGCAGCCTCCCCACTGAGAGTGGATCAGGACTTGATTTCAAGTCCCTAAGGTCATGACCTGAGGTAAAATCAAGCATCAGACGCTCAACCAACTGAGCCATATGTGCCCCAGAAATGCAATTCTTTAGTTTTGTTAAATTCAACAGGTATTTATGTAAGCATTCATTCAGCTAATATTAATTGTGCAAGCATCAGGCACCTTTAGAAGTGCTAGGCTTTTACTGAGGATAAGTGAGACAAATTCCCTGACCGCAAGGAACATGCATTGTATCCAGATGTTGAAGAACATCAACAAAACAAGACCTCCATCACATTGTTCAAGAGGGAGTAAAATGCTAAACTAAACAGGATGTGTATTGTATCCTTGAGCATTTGACATGTGTTGGTTGACATATACAAATATAATAGGGTTTACCATTTCAATAAAGCACTGCAGTTGGTATTCTTTCTGAATGTTCTCTTCCTTTATGTTCTGCTTCTATCTTCTATAAAAGGCCATGAGCTGTTGGTATGCACTGTCAGTTATGACATTCAGTTCTGGCTTGACATAATTTGACCTATGCAAATCCTGAAGGCTGTAAGTGGAGCAGACTGCTGAGCTCTTGAAGAGAGAGATCATCTCACGTTTCAGGATGCACACATGCACATGGCACTGGGTGTGAAAAAAGAAAAATAACTGTATAGGTCAAGTGAAATTAAGGGATAGTTAGGAGTGTGTACAAAAGTCAGATTTCTTACATTATATGATGGTCTACTGATAACATCATAATTAAGATTTAAAACATCCCTAGAGTTTTCTTTTTTAAATATTTACTATCTTCACATCAGCATTGTATTTCTTTAACTTCTTATAGAATAACTGAATTCATCTAAATGCTACTGTATTTTGGAATTGTGATAAAATTATTTTGTCAAATCAATAATGGTATTTATTTCCATTTCCATCCTAAAAGTAACACATGCTCATTACTGAACATATTACAAATCAAAAAAGTAATTTATATTTTTGTGTGTGTACCACATACTTTCTAAGTAACATCTCAGGGAACTCACTTTTGTGACTTGATAGTATATTTTCAAAACTGCAGTATCTAAAAATAAGTGTGTTCATCTATGAGTGTTAAATAATAAGAAAGTTGCAGAAATATTTATAAATATTGTATCTTCTTGTTGTCCCCTTTATCATTATGTAATGCTCTTTTTTGTCTTTTATTGCAGTCTTTGTTTTAAATTCTGTTTTGTCTAATATAAGTATAGCTACACCAGCTTTTTTTTTATTTTTTGCTTCTGTGTACATGGAATGTCTTTTTCCATCCCTTCACTTTCTGTTTGTGTTTCCTTAGTTCTGAAGTGAGTTTCTTATAGGCAACATATAGATGGGTCTTGTTTATTTATCGTTTCAGCCACTCTTTTAATTAGAGATTTTAGTCCATATACATTTAAAGTAATTATGGATAGGTATGTAATTACTGCAATTTTGTTTATTTATATTTTGGCTGTTTTTGTAGCTTCTCTCTGTTTCTTTATTTTACTCTTCCCTTGTGGTTTGGTAAGTTTTTTTTTCTTCTTTTCTTTCCTTTTCTTTTCTTCTTTTCTTCTCCTTCCTTTCTTTCCTTCTCTCCCTCTTCCTTCCTTGTTTCCTTCCTTCCTTCCTTCCTCCCTCCCTTCCTCCCTCCCTCCCTTCCCTCCTTTCCTTCCTTCCTTCCTTCCTTCCTTCCTTCCTTCCTTCCTTCCTTCCTTCCTTCTTTCCTTTTAGTGTTACATTTAGCTTCCTTTGTCATTTTCTTTTATGTATCTACTATAGCTTTCTACTATGTGGTTACCGCGAAGTTCCCATATAACATCATATGTAAAACAATGTATTTTAAGTTGATAGTATTTTAAGCTTGAGTGCAATCTAAAACTCTACATTTTTATTCTCCTTCCCACCATGTGTTGTTTTTGATGTCATATTTTACATCTTTTTATTTGGCATGTCTCTTAACTAATTATTAGAGTTAATTTTACTACTTTTGTCTTTTAACCTTCATATTGGCTTTATAAGTGGTTAATATACTACCTTTACTATATATATTTCCATTTACTACTGAGATTTTTACTTTTCTATATGTCTTTGTGACAGTATCTTTTCTTTTCAGCTTAAAGAAGTCCTTTTAACATTCTTGTAAGGCTAGTTTGGAGGTGATGAATTCCTTTAGTTTGTGCTGTCTGGGAAATCCTTTCTATCTCCTTTACTTCTGAATGATAACCTTGCCAGGTAGAATATTCTCAGTTGGAAGTTTTTTCCTTTTAGCACTTTGAATAGATCATGCCACTCCCTTCAGGCCTGTAAAGTTGCTGCTGAAGGATCAGCTTAATAGTCTTTGTAGGATTCCCTTGTAAGTAACCAGTTGTTTTTCTCTTGCTGTATTTTAATATTCTCTCTGTATCTTTAACTTTTGATATTTTAATTACGATGGGTCTTGATGTGGAGAAAGGACAAGTGTGAACTAATTATTTTTCAGAAAGACAATCTATTTCTGAGAGGAATTTTGTGCAAAACAACTTTGTTCTGTTGTAAGCTTTAAATTAAATCTTGTTACCAACAGGAAAGTTGTAGACTATTGATTTTCTTAGCCATTAATTCACCCAAGGCATTATCTCAGGCTCCATAGCATTTAGCTGCTTTAATTTACTTACCAAAGCTAAGGGATTTCCTTAGCAGTTTCCTTTCCCCTTTCACTAGGCACAGCAACAGAGTAATTTTTTACTAACAAGATACTATATATTGCAAAGAAACACATCTGATAGAACTCTGGCTGTTCCCTTCAGATACACACATACACATATGCACACACACGAAATCTCAATAAAATCATTACTGTATTTTCATAAATGGTGATTGAAAATGTTGTGAAACCACTGCTTTGTGTACTGTGACACCATTATATATTTAATTTGGGGGTCTTATTTATTTATTTTTTTTTTGTTTGCTTGTGTTTTCTCTGTGTCTAAGTATATCTGTGTATATGAGAAAAGTCATAGTTGAAAAGTTGGAGTATATTGGGTTGTCCATTATGTCTAAGTTTTGAATCTGATTCACATCAAAGTTAACTTCTACGACAAGGAAAACAAAACCTTTACCTAGCCATTTAAGCTAAAGTTGAAATTTTGGCAATTTGTTCTTTTTTGAACTTTGGACACTATAAGCCCTTTGCTCTTCTTTTTTAATCCACTTTACCAAGTAAACTCACCTTCCTGTGCATATATTCAAACTTTTCCTGGGCATCTAAAGAACTATATATTCTGACTCCATGTTGCTTTTCTCACTTTATTATTGGTTATTATATCCAATATGGCCACCTCATTTCTGTCAAACTTGACTAGTATTATTCTCACACACTATTTTGATTTTGACTCCTGGGTTTTTGCTTATGGTCCCTGACTAACCTGACAAGATATCCCTTTTCTTCTCTTCATTTTGCTCTTATTCATACCTTAAAGCCAAAGTCTCATCTCACTTTCTCAAATGCTTCTGGATCAGATTTAACTCATCTTCCAGACTGTATTTTTTGTACTGTAGAGTTTGGCTCTTAATTTTTCTTTTTCAGAGCCTATTTCATTCACTTAGAAGTCATATCTAAATATCATTCTTTCCTATGTAATCTTAACCATCTAAATTGTATGTTTTGGAAAGCTAGACAGTATGTTTTGTGCAACAACTGAAACTTTTTTTCCCTTTTCCTTTTTTCCCTTTTGCCCAAACTTGTATAACTGGTCAAGGTTTAAATTGCTACAGGGAAATTTTTATTAGCATCCAGATGGTGAGAGCTTTGCATCTGGTATGGATCCTAGTGATTGTATGCCTCTCCTCCTCAGGCTAACAATAATTTCCTGAAGCCTTAGTACAAGCATCGTGACAGCTGGGGGGCTCCAAGTCACTGTGGTCTAATGTGACATTTTATCTAGATCAAACTAATTTATTTAAATGGTCAATATATCCATAGATGTCAAAGAAATGGTTTGTTTTTTCCTTCTTAAGTTGGATAGCAATTTTACAATGAGTGCGATGTGCATATCTGTTTCTTTGAGATGATGATCAAACGTCTCAGGGGCTATGGTTGATGTTAAATGTCATACGTGAGATCATTGCCTGTGGCACAAACTGTAACTAACAAGCTTACGTGCAATATTTAGCTTCGAGAAAAGGGTGAGTAGGAGTCAGGAGTGCACAATCGTGGGGATCATCATTTTTAATCCTCTGTTAAAAGTAGCTCAAAGAGATGATAATTTTCAATAATTCAAAGCACTTGTTTTTTTTTCTACATGGATAAATTAAAATGAAAATAAGTATTTGAAAGCTGCCTCTTTTATAACATATGTCAGTGACAAATACGCTAAGACATACTCTGTCAAGCACCACAAAGTTAACATGACTTGTGCTGATTCCAGCTCTGGATTTGGGGGTTGAAAAGGCACCATGGGAAGTGTGACATTGGTGGAACTTCATGAAGAGAAGCGTCAGTAAACTTCCAAGGTGGAACGTTTTTAGCAACTGCTATGGAGTGCAGAGGGGAAAAAACAAATGGGATTTGGTTTTTGGAAATATTTATTTACATTTGAAGACACTTATTTCCCTCCATTCTATTTCTTTTCCTAATACTTAAAAAAATTGTGATAAAGTTCATATTACATAAAATTTACCATTTTGACAATTTTAAAATGTGCAATTTGGTGGCATATAGTAAATTCACATTGCTGTACAACCATTAACTCTATGTAGTTCCAGAACTTTTTCATCAACCTGGAAGGAAATCCTGGAGCCATTATATAGTCACTTCCTATTTTCTCTCTATAAGTGGCCTTGGCAACCACTAATCTGATTTTTTCTTTCTATGAATTCATCTATTCTTTATGTTTCATATATATATATATATATATATATATATATATATATATATATGGAATGATACAACATGTGACCTTTTATGTCTGGCTTGTTTCACTTGATATAATGTTTCAAGGTTCCTCCATTTGGTAGCATATATCACTACTTCATTCTTTTTATAGTTGAATAATATTCACTTGTATGGCTATACCTTATTTTGTTTATCTGTGCATAAGTTGATGGAAATTTTGGTTGTTTCCACTTTCTGACTTTTGTGAATAGTGCTGCTGTGAATGTTTGCAGACACATATTTGTCTTAACACTTCTTTTCAATCCTTTTGGGTACAAACCTAGGCATGGAATTGCTGGGTCATATGGTACTTGTTTGTTTAATTTATTGAGGAACAATCAAACTATTTTCCATAGAGGCTAAAGCATTTTATATTCCCATTAGTTGTGTGTGACAGTTTTAATTTTAGCACATCCTCACCAATACTTGCTAATTTCCATTTTCTTTTAAAAATTTTTTATATAGTCCTTCTAGTGTAAGGGCAGTGTATTTCACTGTGGTTTTACTTGTATTTCCCTAATGTTGAATAATGTAGAATATTTAGTCACATGCTGCTGACCATTTATATATCCTCCTGTATTTTTTTAAATATTTTTTCCAAGATTTTGTTTTTAAATAATCTTTACATCCAGTGTGGGGCTCGAATTTACAATCCCAAGATCAAGAGTTGCATGCCCCACCGACTGAGCCAGCCAGGCACCCCATCTTCCTGTTTTTCATATTCTAAAATCAGCCTATGATTATAACACCTTCAATCTATACATTAATTCAGTTTAAATCTTTTCAAGGATTATCTCTAGGCTAATGCTGAAATATGTAAAAAAAAAGTTTTTAAACTAATAATTTCAGCAAAGGACTCTATTATAATTTTATAAACTTCAGTTCATCATATTTGGCTAATTTTTATGTGCCATGCCATTTATTAATAATCTTGTGCCGTTCAAATGACATGAAGCTAAAAAACATACCTTTCTGAAAACTATACATTAACTAAAATAAGGTTCAAGTGTCTTACCATTTTTTTCCCATTTTTTTTCCCCAAAAACTTTTTCCTAAGTTCAGTAAAATAATGGGTAGTTCAGTGCTGAGATGTTCTGAAAGGCAATCTTTTCTCTAAAGACATTTAACGATAGCACAATTTTATTTTTAGATTCCCCCATTCCCATTCTTCTCCTGTTCTCTTACCATCTTTTACATCTCTATCTTTTAGTCAGAAACAGATCTGCATACTTATTGAGATTAATATTCTGCCCAGAAAGGGGAGACAAATTGTCTCCTTCTATTCTGATGACTCTCTTTTCTATGTCCTTAATTATATCTCTTGAAGATCTTCTCCTTCATGCAAACCTCAACCAATTAAAGCCTGAGATAAGGCTGTGCCTATGATTGCAAAGTTAGTAATGGAAATCTGACTCTTTTAGGTTATTTAAGTGACCAAATTTGGTCAGCCACAGGTGAAAAGTGAAGGAATCCTAGCTTTGGAAATGGGCTTTTACATGTGGGGGTTTGTTGGAGGCAGTGGTGGGCTTTGCTCCAACCACACTGATTTCCTGTAGGGTTCCCTTGACACAAAAAGGAGCCACTAAATTCTGTTTTTACTGCTGGTTCTGGCTATTCTTTCTTTTCACCCTGAGTTTAATACTGTGGCTTGTGGGTATACACCATTTTCAAAAGAAGAATGTGCTGAATTTTGCTATTGTTACAATGGAAAGTTAAGGTAAATTGTTCCCAAATGATTTCTATATCTCTCCCATGGCTCCAGTTGGTAATCATAATAGAGTGGATTTACCATTAGTAATAGTGCATATTTACTGAATATAATATCCCTACATACTTTAAAGATGAAGCAAATTTCATTTGTAATACCTGAAACTTTCTATTGTACAAGAAGTCTTGTAGATAATTGATGCAGTTAATTAACTGTAGATGTAATTGGCTACTTTAGAGAGCTATTAGCCACTTCACTGTCATATGAGAGTGGAAAAGACAAAATACATACAAATTAGAGGGCAGTCATTATAATTATTCGAGGTTATTGTAAGAGAACTCTTGTCTATACTGGACATTTAAGATGACCTTTCATCAACGCAGGCAAATTAGAGATAATTATTTTGATACTTTCGAAAAATACTACTTTCAATTTATTCACCGAGTTTGTTTAAAACTTTGAGGCAACCTTAATAACATCAAGCAAATCTAAAGATGTTAGGTAACCCTAAATGATGTTAAAAACAAGTTGGTTAAAAAAAAAAAGTAGTGTTCATTAGTGTTACTTCCAGAGAATAGGAATTTAGGGAATTTCACCTTCTATTTTATTCTATAGGGACAATTTTTTTTTTAAAGATGCAAATATTTATAGCTTGAAGATCATTAATTAGCTTTGAAAACAAGTTGGTAAATACACAAAGAATTGGCCACTATTCAAAGTTCAAAAACTCTGCTTTTCATTAGCTGCAGAAACAAATCATTAGGGAAGAAATCCCTGAAGGGCATTAACTCTGACAGATGGTCTTACACTCAAGTTAATGCTTACCATTTCCTTGCTTGGAAAGTTGCTGTCTTTTAGAATTAATTTCCAAATTGTGACTCACTTGCAATTTACTGGAAAAGACAAAGTATGGTAGAGTTCATTAAGGAAATGGAAGAACAATACATCTGATTATTTTTGGCATATGATCCACCCTTTAGATGATCTCCAAACAGAAGAATTGTGTATGCCTTGATAAAAGCATATTAAAACAGAGCCAATTAGTATATTCCACAGAGACTTTTATAATTGTGTCCTTGGGGAAAATCAAAGTTTCATATCAGGACCTTTAGCAAAGTCTCCCAAGTATGCTTCAGAGAGTGGGCGTGATGAAGACCACTTTCTTTAGTGGAAGGCCAACCAAACTAGGAACAGCAATAGACCGAAATGTTTTTGCTTGTGGATGTGAGGAATGTTCTGCACAATGACAAGTTTTGTGCACGTTTACTTATTTCTGCCTCCTGCTGAACCACATAACCTTACATAAAGCAGTGCTGTCATAAAGGATGAATCAATCAGATAGGACACTGGAGCGTAAAGGGCTTGTTATACTTGCCCATCGTTTCATTCATTCATTTAACAGGCATTTTTTCAGCAACTGCAATAGGTTAGAAATACTGTAAGAATTAATAAATCATGATGTTTCCTCAAGGATCTTGCAGTTCAATAAAGTGATGGAATCAAATAAAGACATCAGTATTTTAGTTTCTAATAAAGGTATATGTCGAGTGTGCTATAATGGGGTATAAGGGAGGGAGATAACTTTTTTTTTGCAAATGATAGGAAAATCTTATAGGGAAGTGAAATGAATATATGTATTCATTAATTCAACAGCTATTTAGAGGTTGTCTAGTATTTTCCAGGCTGGAGATAAAACAAGAAGCAAGGCACAATCCCTGTCCTTTGGAAGGCTGTAGCATTTTGAAAGATGGATAGTTATCATCAGCAGACAAGGGGGGATAAAAGTGTATTCCAGGTGGAAATACAGAGGCTTTGTGTAGGTTAATCAATGTGCTTTCCACATCCATCTGCCACTTGTAGCTTAAGCTGCTAGAGCTCCCTCCACCCCACCTGCACAGAAATAATGCTTAATATTTCATTTCATTTTTTTTTCCTATAGAAAAAGTCACTGGTTTGTGAGTGGAGGACATAAAAACTTAAGAAACCAATACATGGTCTGATCACCAATCTAAGGTTTTGCCTAAGTAGTGATGACTTGAGCTAGATTTTTAGCTCAGTGATACAGAGCAGAATCATCAGTTGGTGATGGAGCTAGGGGGCAACTGTATTGTGGGCAGGCTGTTCCATGCACAAGTTGAGCTTAGTAAAGAAACCATGTTGAGAACCTTTAAAGAATGGGGCAGACTTAGGGACACATAGATTAGACACCACTCATTAACTAACAACTTCATGGAGACTTTCTAATTCAGAATTTCACTCCCTATGGCCTGAGTTGTACTTCTAACCCACATCACAGTCTACAAGTTATTCATACATTTATCACTAGTATCCCTTGCCATTTTGGGCTCTAGATATTTTGGGTGACTTTTTGTTGCTCATATCCAAAATGAATACAACATGGGATGTTGGAGGGTCCCTAGGTAGTTTTGTAAAACTCGAAAGTAGAATACAGTAAAGATGAGCCTGGAAAGCAAGACAGGACCATAACATAAACAGTTTTGTGCCCTATAATGAGAAGTTTGAGTTTTATAATACAAACAATTGAAATCACTGCAGTCCTCCAAGCAAGAGAGTGACATGATCAGATTGTGTTGTATAAAAGTCACTTGGGTGCTTTGGAGGATTCATAAATGAAGACAGAGGGGGTCCCCTTAGAAGACCGTGAGAATGACTTCAGTATGGGATATTAAGTGTCTGTAGTAAGGCAGTAGCTATGGGAATGGAAAGAAGAAATTTTATTTAAGACATGTCAATGTTGTGGAATTTATGTGACTTGGACACTGATTCAGTGAAAGGAAAGAGTGAAAGATTACTTTAATGACAAATGAATGCCAGTATTTGATCCATAAAGGGAATCCTGGAAATGGTGTTATATTTGAAGGGGGAAAAAAAAAAGTACAGTTGCAGTGATGTTTAAGATTGGGGTGTTCCTTCAGTTAGGAATCAGTCAGAGAGACAGAAAGTGTTATAAAAGTAATTTGTGTTATAAAAATGGCTTACAGGGCACCTGGGTGGCTCAAATGGTTAAGTTTCTGCCTTTGGCTCAGGTCATGGTCCCAGGGTCTGGGGATCGAGCCCTGGATCCGGCTCCCTGCTCAGCAGGGAGCCTGCTTCTCCCTCTCCCTCTGCTCCCCCTGCTTGTTTTTTGTTTTGTTTTGTTTTGTTTTTCACTCTCTCTTCTGCTCTCTGTCAAATAAATAAAATCTTTAAAAAAATAAAAATAAAAATGGCTAACAATGTCAACGGAGAGCAGAATCAAATACATGGGGTAAAATCAGAAAGTAAAATTGGATGATAAGCACTTCTTAAGATCACTTATCAAATTACCCTTTTACTTATTAATTTTGTCCTTTTAAAAATTGTAGTTGCTGCCATTTGGGGAACCGGGGAACAAATTCGCATGTATCATTTAATTTTTCCCAATAACCATCCCCCGAGGCAGCTATTAATAATATTCCTGCTTTATAAATGGGGTAATTTGGATGCACAAAGTTTAAATAACTCACTCAAGGTGATAGTAAATAAATATCCAAGCCACCTGAGGCCACTTGTCTAATTCCATAGCCTATACGATTAATGGTAGCGCTGAACTTTGTCTTCCAACTATGAAATTCCAGATGATCCAGGGAAGGCACGACTGTCCATGAGATTCACCAGGCCCATCTGTCATTTGTCACACCCTAGACAAACTTCCTTGTGAGTCCATGGCCTGAGTAATATAATAGCGGGTAGGCCAAGAAGAAGGTGCCATAGCAGAAAAGCAGATTCAAGAGCAGAGAATTAAATGATGACACTTTTCTCCTCCCTAGCCTCTGTGTCTGCAACCAGTGCACCTTAGTATTAGCCCAAGCAGCATGCGATTGGAGGAATCCTGGAGGCGGGTTCTACCCCATGGTATGTATCACAGTGGGCAGGTGGGGAGACAGATTTTGTATGAGATGCCATTTAATTCTGTATGAGAATTATTTATTTTTGACAGGTGAGAGCATAGATGCAGACTTGAGACCTGCCTTTTTTGTTGTTTTTTGTTCGTTTGCTTGTTTATGTTTTTTTACTAAGTAAGACCAGTTTCTTTTTGTCGCAAAGAGTAGATAAGTCACTTTTTTTTTTTTTTTAATACTATATAAAGCCGATCTGAAATAGTTAATGTTGTTAACATCCTGGGAAATCTTTGCAAATGCCAACTCTTAGCTAGTTCTCTTAATGTAAATGTTAGACACCGTTTCAGGAAGCATGCTCACATGTTTTAAATCACTTCTTTTTTCATTTAAACAGCTGTAAATGTATATACATAATTCATTGTTTTGCATTAAGGAATCATGTTGAGAGAAAAAAAATAACAGATAAATGAAGAAATCTAACATTGGAGAGGGAGCAAGAAGCCAGGCCTGGACATATTTGTATACATAGTAGAATGCCTTTCTAGACAGATTATTTCTGAAGCTTAGATGGTTTGTTTGAAGGCAGACTAGAGATAATCTGATCTTGCACTGACCATACTGTAACTATTTAAATAACTATGTGTGGCTGTTTGGATTTGAATTCGTTAAAGTTAAATGCAATAATCTACTTCCTCACTCATAGAAGGAATCAAAGAAATAGAAAACAGATTTTAAAAAAAGGTTCAAGGAGGTGAGGGTTGTCGCTATATAAAAAACATTGCTTAATTAACCCTATTTTATGCATGGGAGATTATGTATTAAATACTTACTATCTGGTTTTACGTAAAATTCTTCTTCATGTGATTATTTCCAATTTTTGACACTTAAAAATTTGTTTCTATCTGTAGTGATTTTTTCTTCTTCTGTTAGCTAAGACAAAAACACTTTTTTTTTTTAAGATTTTATTTATTTATTTGACACAGGGAGAGAGAGAGAGAGACAGCGAGAGAAGGAATACAAGCAGGTGGAGTGGGAGAGGGAGAAGCAGGCTTCCTGCTGAGCAGGGAGCCCGATGCAGGACTCGATCCCAGGACCCTGGGATCCTGACCTGAGCTGAAGGCAGACGCTTAACCAACTGAGCCACCCAGGCGTCCCTTAGACAAATACACTTTTAAGCAATGCAAAACCTGTGATCATTCACTCATCTATTCAACCACCCATCCGTGTCTAGAGATTTCTTGAACTTCATAAATGTGTGAAAAAAATAAAAAATAATGGTAATTGATCATTTTGTTATTTGAATACTTTTAGATGCAATAAGTCCTCTTTTAAACCAGAAGAGATGTGTCTCCATAAGCATTATAGATAGAGTTATCCCCAAATGATCTATCAAGTTAAATATGTCTAAATAAAGTACATAATAGTTGCTTATTGTGTATTTATATGTATTCCTCATCAATTAATAAAGTCTTTATTTTATACATGTATATTATTATTATATCCATATATAAAAGAAGATAATGTTGCAAAATTATTTTATTTTTTTAAAAAGATGACATAACCTGAGAAACTTGTAGATCCTTGGACCTTTCAACAGGTCCAAAATGTAAAATTGTTTGCTGTAATATAAACTCAAAACTTCAGTTTCCCAAAGTGAAACGATTTGTGTTATTTAATATTTTTACTCACCTGGACTCTTTCACTCTGTGTCTACTAATAAGTTCAGTAAATGTTGTTAAAAATACCAGCCTATTCACAAGATCCTTCCAAATATCCTACTTTAATAACCTATTACTATATTCAGTTTATCCCATTCATGAGCTCAAACTGGTATTTGGTTTTAACATATATAAATAATATAAAATTTATTAGATATTTAAATAACAGGTTTGTCAACCTGTAGGTTGAAATTATAGGATGAATTTGTCTAATAATTTTGGCCAATTAACTGTTGAATATTAAGTTATTGGGATTAATATCTATTTTCAATGCTTTATTATTATTATTTTTGTTGCAGTTATAAATTTGTCTGGACTCTCATTACTGCTACTGTTTTCAGTTTCTTCTCACTAACCTTGAAAGTGCATAAAGAATTTTAGTGTAGTTTTCTGTAATTAGGCAAATGTTCTACAAAAATCTATGAAACTGACTTCTGAATTATTGAAACTTCTTGATATTTCAGAAACTGAGTGTCACGTTTCTGAAAAACATACAATTTCTTTGAATTAAGCTGGATATGATATCAGTGAGGTGAAACATAGATTTTAAAATGTAGGCTTCCCATTATAATTGCTCTTTAATTCCTTCTTAGGACAATGAAAATCTATTGTTTGCGATTGGAAGTCTTGCTGAATTGGTCTCAACCAAAAGATCATCTGTAGGATAAAAGAAGACAAAGGATGTCCTATATTCAGGACAAAGAAATATGCTGCTATAAATAATGGATGATTCTTTTGAGTGATTAGTCTTTGTTGAATGTCAGCACTAATATTACTAAGCAAGTAGAGTTTTCTTTTTTTTTAGCAAAGCTTTTGTCCTTGACTTAAAAGAATAGGCATTTACTGGCATTTTGTTTAGACTTTTCATTTTGGCTTTTAGGTAACTAGACACCTTGTTGACTCATAAATTTGGAGGGGACCCACAAAAGCTAGGGTTTTACTAAGTCATACTAGTCATCTAATTGGTGCATGGTCCAAAATTGTACATTTGAGACAAGCAAGGCAAGCAAGGCAAGTTAGCTATTCTTTCTCATGGTAGGTATGTATGAGTGGGTCCGTGATATTCATTATATGTGTGTGTGTATACTTTTTGAGTTGAGATATATATATATATATATATATATATATATATATATATATATATATAAAGAGAGAGAGAGAGAGAAAATATATATATCAAACATATATACTTTTTGAGTTGAAATAAATCCCCTGTATACCGTAAGAGACATGCCTTGATAAGCATTACAGATAAAGATATCAAGGGATGCTTCATGTTAAATATATATAAATAATATAAATAGGATTATTTAATTTTTAATAAATTTAAAATTTAAATATAAATTTAAAACTATTTAAATTTAAATTTAATCATAACATTGTCAGTATGTATTTAAGTGTAAATACAGAATATATATGTATATATATGTACATATATATTATATACATATTATATGTATCACCACACACCCACATGCTTATACAGAGAGAGGGAAGGAAACAGAGTCATCCTCTTTGTGTAATGATATCTGTAATAATCTCAGAAACTTTGAGGAGATATTTTCTATCACGTGGACTAGGGTGCAGCAGAAGCCAGTCTGCAGGAAGAAATACAATAGAAGGAGATGTGCAATGGAGCAGAAGTAAGACTTTGCTTGTGTGTCACCAGCAGTATTTAGATTGACATTTGTGCGATCCCGAGGCTCCGCTACCTTCCCTTCCATGCCTGAAAGTCATTAAGTTCTGAGAGATAGTCTTATAACCTTTCGACAGAACTTCTTTTTTTTGTATGAGCCCTCTCTACATAAAATCAAAGAGTCTTAGCTAACAGATTTAGGAAGAAAAGCATTGCTTAAAGGACAAATAATCAATTATTCTTATGATGCTTTATCTGTTTACCTACTACAGAATGCTGCGGGGGAAAGAAAATAGAGTGCATTGTGAGTCCAGAGAGAAAGGCTTTATGTGTTTGGCTTTGCATGACGTTTAAAGACGTTTGACTTTGGTGAAAATGTTTTCATCTAAGATGCTTCTGATGAGCCACAGAGATAACTAACTGTTGGGGATCATTGCTATCTGATGGGCTCAGTAAAATCCATGGCATTGTCATTCCCATAGGTTTATGGGCAGAGCACTTCTCTGTAGTAAGAGGATTTGTTACCAGATTTTCTTCTTAATCTGCTTTTCTGTAAATATGGAAGGAACATTTTGGAAACTACTTTGACAGAGATAGAACAGAAGAGCCTTTTAAACTAGACATTAATGTTTATTATGTATAGATAGCCATGTGAAAAATGGCCTGACCAAAATTATTAAGAAATTAAGACCTCGAGAGATGCCTGGGTGGCTCAGTGGGTGAAGCATCTGCTTTGGCTCAGGTCATGATCTGGGGTCCTGGGATCGAGCCTGGCATCGGGCTCCCTGCTCCGCAGGGAGGGGAGAGCCTGCTTCTCCCTCTCCCTCTGCCTTTCCCCCTGCTTGCGCTCTCTCCCTCTCTCTTTCTGACAAATAAATAAATAACATCTAAAAAAGAAAAGGAAAAAAAAAGAGAAATTAAGAACGCGATAAGAAATCTGCAGATATGATTCATATTTACTTGTGATTTGATTTCTGAGACAGTTCAGAAAAGAGGTAGTACTAATTTATATTCCAGATATGTAAATCGCATATTGCCCATGGTGGATAATAAGATATCCTCTAAAGCCCAATAATAACAAAAAATGTTGGTTTCATTAAAAATCATTTAGATCTAGCCAGGGAAAGAGTGACTAGAAGTGATCTGAGTGAACTAGAAGAAGTTGCCCTAACTTTCGGTGATCGTATAGTGTGAATTTGATGTGTGCTTCCAATATAATTTTTAGTTAACTTCCCCTTTCCAGCCCTTTCTACCCAAGCACAGCACAATTGATGAATATGTAGAAACAAGCTGACTCTTCTTTCTTTTTTTACAACTGAAGCTGTGTTTTTTTAACCAACTGACAGACAATTTAATTCAACAATATTTATCAAGCACTTAGTATGTGCCAAGAATTGCACTTGGCACTGGAAAGACAGAATGGAATAAGACCCATAATTTTCAAGAAAAGATAGACACATAGGCTGCTAATCACAATAGTTGCAAGAGCTCTTACTGAGAGGCATGACAGGGTCCTAACAGAATACAAAGGAGAGAAATTTAACTGAGGCTTGAGGTTCATATGCAGCTTTCTGGAGGAAGTAGCACTTAGTCGGGGGAGGGATTGGTTAAATGGGTAAGGAAAGACCATTTTATAGATTCCAAATAGCACACCAGAAGCAAAGTCACAAAAGAGACTATTCCTGGAACCACAAGAAGTTTTGTGTGGTTAGAAGACAGGGAATCTCCAAACTGAGGGTTGCTGGAGTGATGGGGGGTGGGGGGGATTGGGTGGCTGGGTGATAGACATTGGGGAGGGTATGTGTTATGGTGAGCGCTGTGAATTGTGTAAGACTGATGAATCACAGACCTGTACCCCTGAAACAAATAATACATTGTATGTTAAAAAAAAAAAAAGAAGAAGAAGAAGAAGATAGTAGGAAGGGAAAAATGAAGAGGGGGAAGTCGGAGGGGGAGATGAACCATGAGAGACTGTGGACTCTGAGAAACAAACTGAGGTTTCCAGAGGGGGGGGGTGGGGGGATAGGTTATCTTGGTGATGGGTATTAAAGAGGGCACGGAGCACTGGGTGTTATACACAATGAATCATGGAACACTACATCAAAAACTAATGATGTAATGTATGGTGATTAACATAATAAAATAAAATTTAAAAAAGAAAGAAGACAGGGTATCTCTATGGCAAGGAGGAGAAATGAGACTAAGAAGACAGTTTGAAGTGTCTTGTGAATTCTTTGTTTAATCCTTAAGGCATGAGGAGCCATTAAAAGATTTTGTGTTGTGGAAAGACACGATAACATTGAAGTTTCTAGGGAAGATATTTTTGTTATTGAAGTATAAAAAATAGACACAGAAGTACATGTACCCAAAGATCGTAACTCAGTAAATTACTTTAAAGTGAACTTTATACAGGTCAAGACATTAAAATATTAGCTGAAAATTAGAAGCTCTTCTTATTCTCCTTTATAACCTTACCCCCCTCTCCAAAGGTAACCACTATTTTAACTTCAAACGCTATACATTTTTAAAACATTATACAAATGGGATCATCCAGTATTCATCTTTCTGTGTGATTTTTTTCACTCAAAATTTTCTTTTCTTGTTAGATTTATCCAATCGGTGTGGTAGCTGTTGTTCATTAATTTTATTTCTGTATAGTATTCCATTATATAGTGACACTCCATAGTATACCACAATTTATGTAACCTTTCAACTGTTGATAAACATTAAGCATTTTTCTAATCTGGAACTAATATAGGATGCAGCTGTGAACATTATTGGACATAACTTCTGGGTCATGTAAATCTATTTCTGTTTGTTATAAATCTAGGAGTGGGATTATATCATGTTTAAAGTTAGTGTATTATGTCAGACAGATTTTAAAGTGATTGTCCCTATTTACATTTATACTTGAATTAACCACGGATGAGCTTTGGCTGTTCAATAACTTTACCATTATCTAATATTGTTTGGTGTATGCATTTACATTTTAACCATGTTGGTGGGTTATACAGTGGTATCCTATAAGTTTTAATTTGTAGTTCCTTGATCAATATCAAAGTTGAGCAACTTTTAAAATGTTTTTTGGTCATTTGGCTCCCTTCTTTTATAAAGTGCTAGTTCAAATTTCTTACCCACTTAAAGAATTGCCCTTTTAGTTAATGAAAGGGCTTTATTATTTCTTTAATATGAGAACCATTGTCAGTTATATGTCTTGCAAAATAATCTCCCATTTGGGGTTTGCTTTTTCATTCTTTTTGTGTTTTTTTGATAAAATAAATTATGAATATTAATGCAGTCTTATTTGTTTTTTTCTTGGTGTTAGATCATTTTTTTCTGTTTAATGAACCATCCCAGGCCACAAAGTCATACTTATTTTTACTCTGGCATTTTTATTTTTTAACTTTTTACATATACAGAATCCACTTGGGGTTGATAATTGTGTATGTTGTCAAGTAAGAATTATACTTTTTGTTATTTATTTATTTAGTTCATTTGTTAGTTAATTTACCAACCACCATTTATAGAAAAGATTACCTTTTTCATCACTGCTCTGGTGTGCAAATTTTGTCAAAATCAAAGGTCCATTCCTATATGGTTCTAATGCTGGACAATCATAGTTCCATTGGCTTGTTTATCTCTCCTTGCACCAATACACACTGCATCAGTTACTGTAATTTTATAACAATTATTGGTATGTTAAGTTTTTCCATACTTTGTTCCTGGCAATTTTTGGCCCTTTGTATATCTATGTTAAGTTTTGGATCAGCTTGCCAATTTCCACAAAAATGCTATTTAGGTTTTTATTGGGATAACATTGAATCTATACATCAATTTGGAAAGACTTTCAGTCCACGGACATGAAATTTTCATTTTTTTACTAAGATATTCTTTATTTTTTCCAATAAAGTTTTACATTTTCCTGGTGCAAGGGGCCTTGCATATGTTTTGTCAGATCTACTTGTTAGTATTTTGGGGTTTTTTGATTCTATTATAAATGGTATTTTTTTTTTTTAAGATTTATTTTATTTTGAGAGAGAGAGAGAAAGAGCAGTGGGGGTGGGGGGACAGAGAGAGAATCTTCAAGCAGATTCTCAACTGAGCCAGGAGCTGGCAGCTGAAACCATGAGTTTCAGCTGATCCATGAGATCATGACCTGAGCTGAAACCAAGAGTTGGATGCTTAACTGACTGAGCCACCCAGGCACCCCACAAATGGTATTACTTTTAAAGTTTTATTTCCTAAGAATTTGTTCTGACATAGAAAAATGTACTTATTATTTATATTGATTTTTATATTTAGAAAGCTTAATTAACTCCCCAATTCTAATAATTTAGGTATAGCTAGATTTTGGATTTTCTTTTTTTTTTTTAATTTTATTTATTTATTTGAGAGAGAGAGCGAGAGAGAGCACACACAGAGGGAGAGGGAGGGGGAGAAGCAGACTCCTGGCTGAGCAGAGAGACCAACATGGGGCTCGATCCCAAGACCCTGAGATCATGACCTAAGCCGAAGGCGGATGCTTAACCAACTGAGCTACCCAGGCGCCCCTAGATTTTGGGTTTTCCAGATGTCCTCCTCAAATAATGACTATGCTGTATATTTCCCTATAAGCCTAGCTTTTGCTGTATACCACAAATTTCAATGCTGCCTTTTCAGTGTTATTTGGTCCAAAATATTTTGTGATTTCCATTTTGGTTTCTTCTTTCACTAATGGACTATTGAGTAGTTGACAACTCAGTACTTGATGTAAATAATATATGGCTATTTTCCATTACTTATTGCTATTGATTTGTAACTGAATTACCCTGCAGTAAGAGAACATGCTCTATATAATTTTATGTATATGAAACTTTTGAAACTTGCTTTATGGTTCATAATTTTTGATGTTTGATATCTTAGGACTTCCCTCAACCCGTTTTCCTCCATTAGCCTCTCTAATCAGTGTAAGCTAGCTCTCCATTTCATTCCAATCTAATTAGTTTTTTTTTAAAGATTTATTTATTTATTTGAGAGAGTGAGAATGAGAGAGAGTACATGAGAGGGGGGAGGGTCAGAGGGAGAAGCAGACTCCCTGCTGAGCAGGGAGCCCGATGCGGGACTCGATCCCGGGACTCCAGGATCATGACCTGAGCCGAAGGCAGTTGCTTAACCAACTGAGCCACCCAGGCGCCCCGCAATCTAATTAGTTTTGACACAACGCCATATCCATTTGTTCCTGGTATTTACTACAATTTAGCGTGCACACACGTGCGCACGCGTGTGTGTGTTCTATGATTTCAGGGATTATGCCCATTTCTTTCAGTACTTCTTCCTGGGCCAATGATAGGACATCAAATATATACCGGTACTGAAACGATATTGGATGCATGAATGAATTTATGTATCGGTAGTGGTTGAGTCTGTAGGTAGAGGAGGGGCGGGCTAGGTGGAGTATATGGCTGCATCGAAACAGGAATGACTTGAGGGGTAAAAGTAAATTAGGGCAGGAGCATGGCATGCTTGCTAAAGGAGAAGAAAATGTCACAAGGCAGCAATCAGTAAACAACTGTTAAGTTACAGGGAGGTTAAGGATCGTAAGAGCTGAAGTATGTCTCTTTGATGTAGGAAGGATATACTGATAACAAGGGTAAAAAATAGATGAAGTGATGGGGATGCTGGGCTTCAGCAGATTTTAAATGGTTGTGATATAGCTTATTTGAATACTTTCTAAACATGAGTATATTATCATTAAAAGAACCCTTTCTTTTCACTTCGTACAATATACGTAGGCATTGATTAAATTTTATGGCTAGGAAAAAAAACTTGGCTTAACTTTTCCTTTTAACAAAGGTAAGAACAGAAGCCTGACATCATGGAGCCAAAACAGAACTTTATGCCTTAGTCTCATCCCATTCTGTTTCCTCTGATGCCACTTGGTGTTTGCAAGTCACCTGCTCCCAGAGGAAAGCACAACGTCAGAGGAGCAACCAAGGGCAAGGTTAGCCTCACAGAACAGAGCTGGTAGTTTGCTGGGGGCATCCTTTACTCTTTTGGCTAGTGTGGTGTCTGAATTTTCTCACATTATTATTTAAGGTCTCCCTTAACAGCATGTGACTTTGGAGGGGCTGACTGTGCAGAGTTCATAATACACCGATAGGGTTCAGTTTATCTGAATCCTGACGGTTGACAAGATAAGGTGGCCAATTCAGGAAGTAGCATGCAAACTGAATGAGGAGATAAAAAGTGTGTGTTGTGACGTTCTATCAGGCCAAACAAAGCAAAACGGGAAAGAACATGGTAACCAGGTGGCAACACAGTGGTTCTGAGTCATTATCTTTATTTTTCAAAAGGGAAGCTCCAAATTGCAGAGAGTTTATAGTAAGTTGCCTAAGAACTCAAGCAAGTAAGGGACAGTCCTGGGATCAGAGCATTCATGAGTGGATCTCCAGGGATTGTCTCTTGTCCACGGCATCATATGCAGATGAGGAAGCTCAGGCTCGGAGAGATTTTCACGACCTAAACATGTAGAGTGACAACAAGATAAACCTGGATCCATGCCCGGGTTTGTCTCTTTCTGCGGTGTGTGCGTGCTTCCTCCTCCGTCTGCGTTGAGAAACTGTGCATTTATACTCTCATTCTTGGGGGTTCCTAATCCGAATGAATATATGGAAAGTTCTGGGCAATCGTAAAAGGACACCTGTTTCCTTGTACTCAACTCAGCTTTCCTGGGGGATCCCATATTTACTTGACCACATCATGACTCTTCTACTTGTAAAATCTATTAACTTTATGCCAATTTCATATGCTGCGGAATGCTTTGTGGAATGGTGCTTCATGGCAGATGGTGTCACAATTGACCAAAGGGTGCTTAATGAAGCAACAAAGGAAAATTTCACCCAGCCTTTCCATAAAAGCTTTAGTGCGGATGGTTGAATATGCACTTCTTTTACTGGTGAGTGGTGGGGGTAAGAATATTTCTCAGACATTCCCCACTTTGTTTGATTGAAGCCATTTACTCCCGAGGCTACAAACATAATGAATGGTTATGATTTCATGCTTTTTAAAGAATATTTGAAAGGACTGGAGGAGGGAGGCTATGAAACTATTTTTGGTAACTGAAATTGGTGTGTACTGACTGGAAAGAGCTAGGAGGGGTGAAGCTGAGATTAGCATTCCACTCTCCTTCCTGGCTTGGATGTCAAGGGGAATTATGTAGCATTGTGCACAGTCTTTAACAGCAAATCAGACTTTTTAAAAAAAAAAATCACACTGGGGATGAGAGGGATTTGACTTTTAAAAACAGATGATCAGGGGAATTTGACTGTTGTTGTGGAAAAGCGTTGTTATTTCCAGAGTCCCTGCAAATCATCTGTTCCTTAAATTACCTAAAAACAATTTAAATGCAGTCAGATAATGTGATGAAGTGGTTGGTGAGCTGTGGCTAACTCCTACTTAAATCCAATCGAGTTTTGAATGTGATCTGGGTAAAGGATTGTTTAGCTTTGTGAAAATGGGAGAAGCAGCATTTTCTTATGTAATTTTTACCTAAAATAGTTTAGTAAAATTGTGCGTGACGTTAGGATTAAAAGTGTTTAAGAAAGGCAAACATTGAGTATGCTATGTAGGTTAGCAGAAGCAACAGATGTTGAAGATTGTAGTAGCTGGTCTAAGCAGCTTAGTAGTTAAAATTGTCTACATAGTTATTGAATCCCCACTGAGTACTCAGGGTATGGATTTGCATTCAGCCATGATAGGATTTGCCTAAAAGGATTTAGCCTAAATACCATTAAGTATATTTTACTTTTCCTATTTTTTTCTTCTTGTGTGCATGTTTGCATTTTCCATTATATAAATGTTAAAATTCATCCCATGAATCATTTTTGAGGGAGTCAAATTTTTAATTACATTTTATAAGGGGAAATAGAAACTTTATATAGAGAGTTTACTGAAAATATTTCCAAAGATAAAATGGTTGCAGCAGAGCAAGATAAAAGAAATGAAGGTTTGTTTCCATTTATGATTATAGGCTTTCTATGGTTATCAATATAAAGATTTGTCTTACAAGGCTAAGAATTCATAAAGAAGCAAAAAAATCAGCAAACAGAAAGTTCAGAATTTTAAAAATTACCTTTCCAGAGAGTATTGTTGGGGGGTGGTGTTATGGAAAATGGAGTGGCTAGAATTTATGGCGAGCATGATTGATACAGAGCTTGGCAAATGAAAAAGAAGATTTGCAATAGTTGAGTTTGAGATTTGGAGTTGAGGGTTTCACAGTTGAACTGAGAGTAGGTAAAGAAGTGGATATATTTGGCTTGTTTTTCCATTGTCCCTAATGCATTCCATAAACATCAGAGTGGCTCATGAATGATGTATGCACCCGAGTATGGGTGGGAAAGTGAACACGTGTATTTAAACTGTCAGTCTTCCTTTTGCATAGGTAGTATGAATGGTATTTCTTGTACTGATAATTCTATGCCATTTTTAAAGAAATAAGCAGAAATGGCAACTGGTAGATTATTGCTGCTTGATTCCAAAGAACGAACAGCCTTTAAAGAAGCCGAATAGATAAGATCACTCTTCATGGGGCTCTTCAGTATGAAACAAAGTCTTACTGTTCAATTCTGATGTTTTAAACAAATTTCCAGAGCATGGTAATCCTTGTTTATGGATAGACGAGTGATAGCATTATTCTTTGGTAGTAAAGCCACTTGCCAATAGATTTGAGTATGACTTTGCATCTAGATGGCTCATTAGACTGCAGAAATGGAAGGAAAGCATTGTTTCATGGATATTGCAAAATAAAAAAAGTAAGAACATAACAGAATATAAACTTGGACAAGCTATTGATAGATTCGATGATTTTCATAAATGTGTGGGGCAATATATTTTTTTCAATAAATGGGTCAATATAATCATATTTGAAAGTTCGTCATAAACCACAGAAATTCTCCTTCTTCTTTTGGCTTTCTCATATATTTCATCTACTCTTTTAGCTCCAATTTCATGTCCACACAAATGACTCGTTAGTCAATATATCTGACTGTGCTCTCTCTCGAAAACATTATATACATAGACTTCTTCATTAACAGATTAGGTTACAAAATACAATAAGATTACGTCATTAGCTTTTGATCATTTGCAGCGTTGTAGGTCCTGATACTGTGCCAGAACTTGCGATGTTTACTATCACGCACATTCTTTTACAAACTCCATAAGAAGCCCTACCAGAAGGAAACGCAGCCTAGTTGTGATAAATGAGAAAACAAGTGCTAAAAGATCGCTTACCTTCCCCCAAATCTGTCACTAGTAATTGTCAGAAGTGGGTTTCAAATGTAGCTCTGATAGGCTGCATCGTGCTATTTCTACTGTAATTTTTCTTCCTAGTAGCATCATTCAAATAATCTATAGGAATCGATCATTTCATTGATTTATAGTAAATCAATATTTAGTAACAATGCACTTAATTTTGGGGCTCCTGGGTGACTCAGTCGGTTAAGTGTCTGTCTTCTGCTCAGGTCATGATCCCGGGGTCCTGGGATCAAGTCCCACATCTGGCTCTCCGCTCAGCAGGAACCCTGCTTCTCCCTCTCCTTCTGCCCCTCTTCTGCACTCCTGCTCTCTCTCTCTCAAAAAATAAATAAAATCTTGGGGCGCCTGGGTGGCTCAGTCGTTAAGCGTCTGCCTTCGGCTCAGGTCATGATCTCAGGGTCCTGGGATCCAGCCCCGCGTCGGGCTCCCTGCTCCTTGGGAGCCTGCTTCTCCCTCTCCCATTCCCCCTGCTTGTGTTCCCTCTCTCGCTGTATTTCTCTCTGTCAAATAAATAAATAAAATCTTAAAAAAAAAATTAAAAATAAATAAATAAATAAATAAAATCTTAAAATAAACAAAAAATGCACTTAATTGTAATGTTAGAGTAGTTATAAGACACCAGAAATAAAAATTAGAAACATGACTTATGTATTTTGTTTGGGGATATCTAACTGAATTCTACATCTTATAACTGAAGACTAAGGGATATTCCTATCAATAAGGCAATATGGAAATAATATAAAAGTTTTTTGTCTCTGCCTTAGCTTTAGCATAGGGCAGCCCTGTTCACTAACACCATTTTAGTAGTCTAGGTACTGCATGTCTCACTGTAGCTGTAAGGACCTGCTTATTTTCCTATTTGTGACCACCCTCACTTGCCTCGAACTTTTTGAAAACTGGACTCCTTCTCCTTGGCTGAGTTCCAAGGTCCGTGTTAGGTGCTAGATGGACAAAGCAGAGAATGGCCTGTCATCTTGAAGTTTATTCTCTAGAGGGAGATGCAGATTTTAAATATACTGATGTTGTTTGTGTGTATACATATGCATTTTTTATGCACACACATACATGCTTATGTATGTATACATACTTGTATACATGCACATACATATATATTTTCAAAAATATTTATTTATTATTTATTTATGAGAGAGAGAGAGTACACAAGCAGGGGAGAGGGGCAGAGGGAGAGAGAGAGGGGAAGCAGACTCCCCACTGAGTGGGAAGCCCAACCCTGGGGGCTTGATCTCAGGACCCTGAGATCATGACCTGAGCTGAAATCAAGAGTCAGTTGCTTAACTGACTGAGCCACCCAGATGCCCCGCACATACATATATATATATTTGTATAGATGTGTTCATAAGTGCTGTAAAGTTAAAATGAAATAGTTCCATGAGAGAGAATAAAAGATGGGGATATAATTTAGTTGGGGTAGTTCTGGTACTCATCATTTTGAAGTAATATTCATTTTTTTTTTAATTTTTTATTCTTATGTTAGTCCCCATACATTACATCATTAGTTTTAGATGAAGTGTTCCATGATTCATTGTTTGTGCATAACACCCAGTGCTCCATGCAGAATGTGCCCTCCTCAATACCCACCACCAGGCTAACCCATCCTCCCACCCCCCTCCCCTCTAGAACCCTGTTTGTTTTTCAGAGTCCATCGTCTCTCATGATACGTCTCCCCCTCTGATTTCCCCCGCTTCATTCTTCCCCTCCCGCTACCTTCTTCTTCTTCTTCTTCTTCTTCTTTTTTTTTTTTCTTAACATATATTGCATTATTTGTTTCAGAGGTACAGATATGAGATTCAACAGTCTTGCACAATTCACAGCGCTTACCAGAGCACATACCCTCCCCAGTGTCTATCACCCAGTCACCCCATCCCTCCCACCCCACCCCCCACTCCAACAACCCTCAGTTTGATTCCTGCGATTAAGAATTCCTCATATCAGTGAGATCATATGATACATGTCTTTCTCTTTTTGACTTATTTCATTGAAGTAATATTCAGAGTGAAATTTAAAAGAGGAGCAGGAATTAACCCAGTGAAATAGGAGGGGAAAGGTCTGTTCCCTTCAAAAGTACTCTAAGAGACCAGTGTGTCTAGAGCGTGGTGAATGTGTCAGGGACTCATGACATGATATTGGAGAGGTCAGCTGGTCTAGATTATGTGCTAGTCTCAGCTCCTTAAAACACTTGAGATTTAAGTGTAAGTAGACTAGAATGGCATTGAAAAGAGAGGCTTTTAACAGATGATTTAATTGCATTATTTTAATCTTTCTTTTTTTAAGTTTTTATTTAAATTCCAGCTAGTTAGCATACAATATAATATTAGTCTCAGGGTACAATATAGTTTCAACACTTCCATACAACCCCAGGTGCTTATCACAATGCCCTCCTTAATCCCCATCACCTATTTCACCCATCCTCCCACCCACCTCTCCTCTGGTATCCATTAATTTGTTCTCTATAGTTAAGAGTCTGTTTCTTTGTTTGCCTCTTTCTTTCTTTTTTCCCCTCTGCTCATTTGTTTTGTTTCTTAAATTCTACATTTGAGTGAAATCATATGGTATTGTTTTTCTCTAACTTATTTCACTTAGCATTATACTTTCTATATCCATCCACTTTGTTGCAAATGGCAAGATTTCATTCCTTTTTATGGATAAAGAAGATGTGATATGGGCGCCTGGGTGGCTCAGTTGGTTAGGCGACTGCCTTCGGCTCAGGTCATGATCCTGGAGTCCCGGGATCGAGTCCCACATCGGGCTCCCTGCTCGGCGGGGAGCCTGCTTCTCCCTCTGACCCTCCCCCATCTCGTGCTCTCTCTGTCTGTCTCATTCTCTCTCTCAAATAAATAAATAAAATCTTAAAAAAAAAAAGATGTGATATATATATATATATATATACACACACACACACACAATGGATTAATTTCATTTTTAAAAGAACACTCTAGGGGTGCCTGGATGGCTCTGTCAGTTAAGTGTCTGACTCTTGATTTTGACTCAGGTCATGATCGTAGGGTTATGAGATCAAGGCCTGCGTCAGGCTCCATGCTGGGTGTGAAGCCTCCTTAAGATTCTCTCTCTCCCTCTCCCCCTGCCCCCCTCACCCACTCAAGCTTGCACTCTTTCTCTAAATAAATAAATAAATAGATAAATAATAAAAGAACACTCTAGCTGCTCCATAGGGGATGGATCGTAGGAAACCTAAAGTGGGGACCTCAGGTAGGAAGCTATTGTATTGTGTAGAGTATGCTGCTCTCAATGAAGGAGGCATTAATGATGTTAGAGAGACCGAGGTAGATGGATTCAAGATACATTGCTGATAGACTGGATGTGAGAAATGGGTCAAGGCTGATGCCTACATTTCTGAATTGACCGACCAATAAATAGAAGCATTGTTTAAGCATGTTTGGGGTTCCTATAGAGGAGACAGTTTGGGTGGAATCATCTACGGATCAATTTTGGACTCTTTCAGCATAAGAGACCTGTGGAATATCAAAGTGGCGATCTCAATAAGGCAATCAGAAATATATACCGCAGGTCTGTAGCAGAGATGTACCTGTGGGGATAATCAGGTTAGAGGTGGTATTAAAAATCAAAGAAAAAGAAGATCAACTATGGAGGAAGTATGGGAAAAAAGAGGCCCAAGCCCTAAGCCCCGAGGAACCCCAAATTTTAGTGATTAACACAGAGGGAGATCTAGAAGCATCTAGTGATGCAGAAGGAAAAAAGTAGGAGATTCTAGTTTCACAGAAACCATATATTTTAAGAAAGAAAAAAAATCGGTAAATGCATCAAAGCTTCTATAAATTCTATTCAAGAGAAGAACTGAAAAGTGCACCTGGGATTTGACAACATAGAAATCATTGGTTGCAAGTGGCAGTAAATAGTAGTGGAGTTTCTTCCCCCCACATGATAAGGGCAGTCAGAGCTGGTCTAAAGTTGTGTAAGACAGTGGCACCATGAAGTAATCATCTATCCTCTCTACAGTCCTTGTCATATGGGCTTTGTCTTCAGGCCAGATTCCAGGCTGCAACACTTGCAGGTGTCAGACCGAGACACAGCAGTGCCGAAGGCAAAGAGATGATCTCTGATTCTGTGAAAACACCTTTCCCAGGATCCCAAACCAGTCTTAGCACTCAGCTTGCATTGGCCAGAATTACATCACAAATCTAAGCTTAGACCAATTGTCAAGGGTAATGTAAAGACTGAGACTGGCTTATAAAATTTAGGGCCCATTTCATGGGGCTGCAGATTGCCCTAGACTCCCCAGAAATGTCAGGATCAGAGTGGATCCATGAACAAAATCATAGTTCTGTAAGGAAGGGGAGAGAGCACAGGGGTAGATTGGGAAGCAGCCAAAAATGTCTCCTACACAAGAATACGAGGAGGAAACCAATGATTTCACTTGAGTTGGAATATTCCATCACATTTGAATGTTCTCTGATTGGGATGGAGTCTTTTTTTTCAAATGTACAATATACCTTTGGGTGATAAACTGAAGTGGATAAATTACATCTCCACCACCTACCCTTGTCCTTTCTCTTACCTCTAGCTCTCCTGTCATCACCAGCTTCTGGCTTTGCAAGGTCCTATTACTGACCTCTGTTTTCTTCTGTATCTGAACTTACCAAGCCAGTATTCTCATCCTCTCTATAGGGGAATATTGAAGTACTTTAAGGTGTTCATTTAGCTTAACAGAGTACCTCTCTCAGGTAATGTTTGAAATTTAAGAGCCATATTTAACATTAATAGGACAAAATAAGAAGGAGGAAGAAGAGGAAGGGAAGGAGGAGAATTATGGTAGAAACTGTAGGTCGTAAAACAGACTGATGGTAAAGCTATTTTGAGCAAAGGATGTCTTTTAGTCTTCTGCAAATAATTTCCACAGGCTCTGATTTTACTTAAAACCATGGCTTTCATATGCAGCAAAGCTTACTCTTAGCCCACAACGAATAAATGCTTTACAATTATAAACAGTTAGTTCTGATAAGGTTAAAGTAATTTGTAAAGCTTTCTCACAATATTGAAGTCTCTAACCTAGTATTCTGCCCTTCGTAGGAACTGTTCAATTAATATGACTAAATAATACCTACACACATAAGTAAATAACTGTTCTTTTTGCTGCCATTCATTTGTACACAATCAATATATGCTGAGTTCTTTGTGTGGGCGCATTTCCACTCAATTAAATGGGAAAATAAGCAGAGCATTTTTTGCTATTTCTTACCTCAGAGGCTCCCCTAGTTCCCATTTACACTACCAGCTGGACGGGCCATGAAAACTCCACATTCTAAGTTATTGTCCTTTGTCACAGACATTGATTGTGAATTGTGATTTTAGCTTTGATCTGTTGAGTAAAGTTTCTACCTTCTAACAGAAAGAGGAATCTTTTTTAACATTATCCGAGGACATTAAATGTATATATTTTGAGTAAATGAACATTTGTCGCTAGGCTTCTCATTACAGATCCCACGTAGTACAGATTAATCTCCCCTATCCAGGCTGATCACATTCTTATCTTCAAAGTTACCTGGAGCACGATGGTGATGCTTGGCCACCGTTATAAAATAAATTAACTAGAGATAAATAATATTTTATAACCACGGTTTTGTAATTTGTTTCAGAAGTAGGATGTACCAGCCTACCGCATTATTTGCCAAAAATTATTGGATTTTTTATTTGTATCTTGTTTCCATGGAGTATGAGGGGTTTCAATGGTTAGGGATGGGATTGTATTAAATATTTGCCAAAACTTTGGAATTTCCCAAGTAATAGATGTTTTTTGTTTGTTTGTTTTGTTTTACTAATGAGATGACTCTTCAGGATGAGTGTGGGTCACCAAAGGCAATAACCATACAGTTAGATCATTGAATCTGTCAGCTCCCCCACTCCCTGATTTTTGGAGAGGAGAGTGGGACTGGAGATTGAGTTATAAAAACTCTTAAATAAACAAACTCTAAAACAATTAGGGTTTGGAGAACTTCTAGGTTGCTGAACACATCAACATGCGGGTATGGTTGCATGCCTGGAAAGACCATGGATGCTCTGCACCACCTTTGCCCCCATACCTTGCACTATGCATCACTTCCATTTAGATGTTCCTGAGTTGTATCCTTTTTTATTTTTTTATTATTATTTTTTAAATTTTTTTAAGATTTTATTTTTATTTTTATTTATTTGACAGACAACAAGAGAGAGAACACAAGCAGGGAGTGGGAGAGGGAGAAGCAGGCTTCCCGCAGAGCAGAATGGGTTTTATTAGATTTTGTGGGGTTTATTAGATTTATTTATTTATTTATTTTAGAGAGAGAGGGCGATCTAGCTCATGCACACTGGGGGCAAGGAAGGGGCAGAGGGAGAAGGAAAGGATCCCAAGCAGACTCTGCATTGAGCAAGATCACGACCTGAGCCCAAACCAAGAGTTGGACGCTTAACTGACTGCACCAAAGGAATTCAATTTTTAAAAATCCATCCTATCAAGGGAAATACTGGCGTAACTAGCTACAATGTATTAATCATTTTAATCCTATATATTTCCAAAAGTGAAAAAAATCAGTATGCCTGTGAGAATTTTCCTAAAATACTGAGTTCTTTTTTTAAACCAATGTATAAAACTTATGAAAAGAATGGAGAATGAAAATTTTAGTGTAGATTATAGCAATTGAGCACTCACTGCATTATTTTCAGCTAGCCATTTTATTTACTAATCTTTCTAAAGTCTCTTTTAAGCAGGAATACAGGGAGGGTGGTCACTGCTAATTATATTTCTCTATTCATTTCATATACTATTTGAATTACAAAGAAAATTTTGGTAGTCCTACAAATTCTACATGGTGTTTAGCCAGAATATTTATTGCATTCATTCATCTTCTTCTACAATTCCTGTAAATTATAAAATTTACATTTGATTGATTATTTTAGAATTTTTGTGAGTGGATATAATTTTACCACAGTATTACTAGCCTGTTAAGGACAGATTTTTCAAAAATAAATGTAAACAACATCTGTATGCATACATGGCTAATGAAAGGGAATATTAACATCTTAGAATTTAAAACTATTATAGTCAAGCACAGATGAAGTTTTATGATATTTAAAAATAGTTTTAAAGTGAATGATAATCGCTATATTTGCTAATAATGAAATAATGTTAAATATAAGCAGTGTTTTATAATCAGTGATTAGTTTTCAGGTGCCTCCTTCAAAAAATTAAGAAAATTCAGTTAGTGCTGCTAATTAAGAATTAAAGAGTTGTTTTCAATACTACATGTCACCACAACTGTCTCCCTCAAATTACATTGTCTATCAACCAGACAGTCTGTGCATGGCAGATAAACCCAAGCAATCACTTTGCAATAAGCAGTTTTATATTTTCAGATGTTCTGTGGGCATCATCTGCTTTTTGACAGCCATCCATCCTCCCCCATAATTATGCACACATGGTGAGGAATGAAGCCGAAGCATCAGGTTCTTATTACAAACTGGAATAAGGAGTTCCAAATAAAGCACTATATTAAAAGAAGGCAAAGGAAAAAAGAAAGATCATATGGCCATTTATCCACTCTTGGATTCCTTCCCACATGGGCTCTTATTTATCTAATATCAGTCTTTCAAAAATGATTTATTTGGATATGTTTTTCTGAGTCATAGATTACCTAGGAAATAGGGTTTCATATTTAATTTGTGGAAACTTACACTTTTTTTTTTTTTGCTTCCTCTGTAATTTGCCAGTGGAGAGTTCTGAAATTATTTTGTGACATATGTCACAACTTGAAAGGACTTGATAACTGACTTAAGATCATCAATATCAAAAATCTGCCTTTACAACACAGAGTGCAGTGACCGCAGAATATTTTTTAAATGATTTAGTTTAGGTCATTTTGCCAGTTAGAAATAGAGGGCAGTGCCCTAAAGTAGAATTCATAGTTCCCTCTATGTTTGAATTTTGATGACTTGAGTTAGAATAATTATTCTATTAGCCAGATGAATGTAGACTAAGTAAATGGATGCTGAGAGCATTTGTAAAGTGAGGATAATAGTCACCTCTCTTCTGTGTATTTTCTAAGATTGTGTGGATAAAAGCAAGCAATGGAGATTCTTCATGGAGCCATTCTTTATGCTCCTGGCATTGTTTACTATTTTTTTAATATTTAATATTTTTAAGAGGGGAGAGGGGCAGAGGGAGAGGAAGAGAGAGAGAGAGAGAGAATCCCAAGCAGGCTCCCCTCTCAGTGTGGAGCCAGACACAGGGCTAGATCTCATGACCCTGAGATCACGACCTGAGCCGAAATCAAGAGTTGGTTGCCCAACCGACTGAGCCACCCAGGCTCCCCATTTTTTACACTTATCTGTGGAAGGCCCTTCTTTGAATTATATTTTTTACACAGTTGTTTTAACTGTAATATCAATGTTGAATTTTAAGCACTTTCTGTGTGGAAACTACATATTCCTAATGTTGTATCTTCAACAATAACAGAGTGCTTCCTGTCCAACGGTGATGATAAAAAATATCTTATATAGGGGCGCCTGGGTGGCTCAGTCGTTAAGCGTCTGCCTTCGGCTCAGGTCATGATCCCAGGGTCCTGGGATCGAGCCCCACATCGGGCTCCCTGCTCTGCAGGAGGCCTGCTTCTCCCTTTCCTACTCCCCCTGCTTGTGTTCCCTCTCTCGCTGTCTCTCTCTCTGTCAAATAAATAAATAAAAATCTTTAAAAAAAATCTTATATATCACTTTAGGAGTATATTCACAACCATTCACCAATATATTAGAAGGCAATCAACTCTCCTTCTCTCTCTCTCTCTCTCTCTCTCTCTCTCTCTCTCTCTCTCTCACACACACACACACACACACACACACACACACACACAGACACAGCCCTATCTATCTGACATAAGAATTCAGAGCTGTGATTTTCTAATGTGAAACCATTAGGAAAATTGAAAGCTGAATTTCTCCTCCATCCTCAAGCATACATGACCAGAGGCAAGCTGAGAGATCAGTTTCACCAAGAGTGATTATGATACCTGGAGTGACTTAGTTGAACTTCTTGTGAAATAAGAGTAAGAATGAGTAAAGATGCCTGTGTTTTTTCTGTGTGTTTCAGGGATTGGGGAGGGACAATGGGATGCTTTAGTAACAGATTGGAAACCTTTTTCAGGTGGGATACACAGGAAAGGTAACGGTCTTGGAGGGAAGTGCCCTGGACAGAGAGCAGGAGCCTGATATTCACACCAGGGTCTGGCTTATTACCCCAGTTACATCAGTTAGTCTCTCTGTGGCATCTTTTCCTTGTCTGAGAAATGATAAGAATGTTTGATGTTGAGACGTGGAATGATTGAAGGAATCACGAAGGGTGAGAGTGAGATTTTAGTCCAGTTTAAATGGATTCCAGATCTTGTATAGTTTCCCAGGGCAGATTGAAAAAACAAGAATGTTTTGCGTTGAGAGGATAGGTTGAGTACTGGGTATGCTGCATCCAGGGCTATTCACTGCATTCACTGAAAAATAGGGCAGGTGGTTCAGTTTTCTGAAAGAAAGCTCACTCTGGCAGAAGATCTATGATGATGTGTCAACTCAGAACAGAGAGCCCCAAGTTCTCCCTGATAATCCTCAGACTATCATCTTTGTTTTTTTTTAAGATTTTATTTATTTATTATTTATTTGAGAGATTCAGAGAGAGAGAGAGAGAGAGAGAGAGAGAGCATGAGCAGAGAGAGGGAGAAGCAGACTCCCCGCTGAGCAGGGAGCCGGACATGAGGCTGGATCCCAAGACCCTGAGAACATGACCTGAGCTGAAGGCAGACGCTTAACTGACTGATCCACCCAGGCATCCCAGACTGTCATCTTTAAAGAGATGGAGCCCTTTGACTACCCAGATGTTAACAAGAGACACCCTTAAAGATACAAGTTTGGTTAAAAGTAAAAAAAAAAAAAATGGAAAAAGATATTATGAGCACACAATAATCATAAAATCCAGGACAAAGAATATTATTAACAATAGGAAGGGCATTTCATAATGACCAAAGAGCGTATTCCCAGGAAGATATATCATAAATGTATCTTCACTTAAAAATTCAACTTCCAAATATGTGAGGCAAAAATTGATAAAAGTGGTAAAAGAAATACATTCGTCATTATAGTTGGTGATATCAACAGTCTTCTTTCAATAACTGAGACATAACCAGAAAAACTGTAAGGATTTAAAAGACTAACAGTAATGTTAATTGGTAACTATAATGACATTTAGAAAACATTTCGTCACGGAACTCAGAAAAGGCACTATACTAACAGTTAAGATTTATTACTAAAGTGCTGCTCTTATATAATACCCCAAATTCTTGAAGTAAACCAACATTGGTGGGCCAGAGCCCCCCAAACCAGTGTAGTTTCCACTTCATTAATACTGTAAAGTTGCCTATTCCTGAGTCTGTCCTTAGGCTTTACCTTCTATAGGCAGTGAGTACTCAGTCTTACCTAAACCTATGGACAAATTAAGGAGATTGTCTGACATTATTCAAGATGAAACTGATTTCCAAAGAGAAGTAAGTAAGGATAAAACAATTTTAGAGTGGAGTTTGCCTAAGAAGTGTTCTAGGCTGTATCCTGCATCTGTGGACTGTTTCCAGGCTACCATCGATCTATGAATATGAACAGCCTTATTAGTCCTGTAGATGCTCTTTATAGATTCAAGAAGCTGTTCTCCAAGATCCATCCACCTCTCTTGATGTACTTGCTTGACAGGCTGAAGATAAAAAGAATAAAGACGGGGAGAAAAATATTTTGAAGCAACTATGATTTTCTTTAGATTTACTGTTCTCTGTTGATACACTTTATTTGTAGTTTAGAAAACCTGAGTGGTTTATCATTCCATGGAAGGAAAAGTTGTGCCAGGCTTAAATTAATTTTTTTTAAAGATTTTATTTATTTATTTGACAGAGAGAGACACAACGAGGGAGGGAACACAAGCAGGGGGAGTGGGAGAGGGAGAAGCAGGCTCCCGCTGAGCAGGGAGCCCGATGTGGGGCTCGATCCCAGGACCCTGGGATCATGACCTGAGCCGAAGTCAGACGCTTAACGACTGAGCCACCCAGGCGCCCCTAAGAAGCTGCATTTTTTTTTTTTTAAAGATTTATTTATTTATTTGACAGAGAGAGAGATAGCGAGAGCAGGAACACAAGCAGGGGGAGTGGGAGAGGGAGAAGCAGGCTTCCCGCAGAGCAGGGAGCCCGATGCGGGGCTCGATCCCAGGACCCTGGGATCATGACCTGAGCCGAAGGCAGACGCTTAACGACTGAGCCACCCAGGTGCTCCTGAATTAAATATTATAAGGCTTTAGAAATGTATCTATTTTTTTTTTTTTTGCCAGGGGACATGACATCTGAAATTTCTAGTCATATTTATGCCTTACTGCTCGATTTTGCATTTTCAAAAAAGGCAGACCTCTCCCTAAAAATGAACTGAACTGCAAATGTATTAAAATATGTTATAAAAATGAAAAAAAATTGCTGTTTTAAACAAAAGGTGGTTTAATATTTATTTTGTGGAAAGGAAAACAAAGGTAACAATGTTTGGTTGACCTCAAATGGTGTAATGAGACCTTTCTAATTTTCTTCCAATAGACACCCATATCTAACTTTGATTTGTTTTAAATATTGATAACACAATAACTAAAATAGTTTAAAAGTGGGAAATATTTTTTTACGATTAAAGTTATTGAAAATGTCCTTAATTATATTCCAACAGATTCTTAACTTCTAGGGCTTTATAAATTCTTAGAATTCTCTACATCTTTGAATGATTTTTAAATTTCAGACTTTTTTTTAAATGGCAGCAGGAGATTCCAGTTGAGATTATATGCTAATCTAAACAAATTCTCCTGTCAAAAGTTATTTTGGAACTTATTGCTTGAAAAAAGTATATGCCAGTGATCCAGTCATGAGAAAACCTGTATCTGGTGCTTTGTGTATGAGTCTTGGTAATACATAGGTTAAAACAAAAACAGTTTCTTTTTAGAACTTTCGCTCCTCACCCACTCTGTTATTGCTCATGCCTTCTCTTTTCTATGGTTAGCACAACTCTTTTCAAAAGGTGGGTCTCTATTTTTAAGAGTACTTTTTTTTTTTCCCCCAGTTTCTTCACTAAGCATCTTGCCGAGTCTGGCCTTAACTTCATTTCATTGACAGGATTGTTTTACTTGCTGCGACTGCTGTTTTAATTTTGTGTGAATGAACACTTAGACCATATCGTGACTGTGTACCTCTTTAATATTTGTTACTTGAAAATGCACTCAGAGTAATTGCTTTTGTGACACGTGTATGTGACAACTACAGCATTTCCCAGAAATGAGATGTCAGTTCAAAGAAGTTCATATTAAATTAAAAAAAAAAAAGGCTTCTTTTATGTATATACCAGAAAATGAATTTCACAAATATAAATGGAGTGAAATTTTTTGCAATTACTATTTTTGGGTTTTTTTTATTAATTTTATTTTATTATGTTATGTTAGTCACCATACATTACATCATTAGTTTTTGATGTAGTGTTCCATGATTCATTGTTTGCGTATAACACCCAGTGCTCCATGCAGAACGTGCCCTCTTTAATACCCATCACCAGGATAACCATCCCCCCACCCCCCTTCCCTCTAGAACCCTCAGTTTGTTTCTCAGAGCCCATAGTCTCTCATGGTTCCTCTCCCCCTCCGATTTCCCCCCCTTCATTTTTCCCTTCCTACTATCATCTTCTTTTTTTTTTTTTTAAACATATAATGCATTATTTGTTTCAGAGGTACAGGTCTGTGATTCAACAGTCTTACACAATTCACAGTGATCACCACAGCACATACCCTCCCCAATGTCCATCACCCAGCCACCCCTTCCCTCCCACCCCCCACCACTCCAGCAACCCTCAGTTTGTTTCCTGAGATTAAGAGTCTCTCATGTTTTGTCTCCCTCTCTGGTTTCATCTTGTTTCATTTTTTCCTCCCTTCCCCTATGATCCTCTGTCTTGTTTCTCAAATTCCTCATAACAGTGAGATCATATGATAATTACCAGTTTTATTATAGTTTTAGAGGTGTGTGGATTTTTTGTACCCCCATTAAGATTACTTATTTTTTTCCAAACATTCAATATTTCCACTTAGTTTTAAAGACCTTTAAAAAAATTAAAGTGTTGTTGTTTCAGGATTATTATTAAAGGATTATGCTGCTGTGTCCTTAAAATGTGCTTCATAAAGTCAATTTCCATATTTTTATGTACCACCAAAATCCTAAAATGATCTATATCCATCTCCTTGCCATTTCTCTCCAACTGATAATTTTTGATATTCATTTTTGTTTAAAATTCCAATTTTGAATGAGGGGATCTTCTTAGGGCAATATATGGAATAATACTAATTTTCCTACTTGTGGGAAAACAACCTGTATAAAATTAACTGAGTAGGTGATTGTTTTCCAAAAAGGTGTTGTTTGTAGTTAGACATAATCTTATGTGTTAATCAGAAATTATATATACACATCAACAAAATACCTAGGTTATCCATTCTGCAATTTATTTTTTCACTGTAGTTGCTAACTGATCATATTATCATTTCATAGTTGCATCCCTATCAAACTCATTTTGTGTTGAATAAATACTAGGATTCTACTTCACATATTTATTCTGACTTAAAATAAAAATAGTTTCTTCACTTGAGTAAAGTATGGAGGAGCATGGTATTTCTTTAACTCTCTTCCCCAAACCAACCAAAACCAATAGCAGCAAAAGGTAATAGAGGATAAAAAACCAAAAACAAACCCTCCTTTGTAAGAACAGCCTTAAAGGAACATGATTTATGAAGAAACTGACATCTACAGAGATCATCAGACAACATGAAGTAAGGATATTTGGCAACAGTCCACACCATGTAGAATTTTAGTCATGAAGAGAGTTAAGAACTCTCCAGACTGAGAGAGAAAGAGCAAATTGGACTAAAAGAGAGAAGAGCAATCCTGCAATTAATCCGTCTGGGAGGACACACACAGATAAAGCCAGCTGTGAAGTTAACAGGAAACATCTTTTTCCTCAAAGGCAAGTTGTGTTGCAGCTGAAGAATGCTAAAACATCCCCCTCTTTGACTGATGATTGTTTTGTTATCAATGAGGATCCCAGACCTATATTTCTACACCCATCTATTACTGAGGGTATATATTGCTAAGCTACCCTCACCACATAATGGTACTCAATTCCCAGTTTGTTCCCACTTTCCCTAATGTCAACTCAGAAAGAGCAACCCATCCCAAACTGATCCCTACATCTCTTAGAGTCTCCCACAAATTATTCAGATCACCCAAATTGTGCAAAAGGGCCTTCCCTTTTCCCTCTTGTGAATTATCATTCATTGGAGTGTTGCACTGAATTATCCAGAAAAAAAAAAAAAAGGTAATGACTAATCAATGTATAAATATAAATCCTGGGAAGAAAGACAATTTGATAATTCTTTCTTGCTGAAAGAAAGGGATGTTTAAAAAACCCAAGGGGAAAAAAAGAGAGAACTGTGCCTCTCAGAAAGGAAAAAGACTCCTAAATTATAGGACTCATAGTAGGGGAGAAAAAAAGAAAAAAGAAAGAACAGACTTGATCACAAAATTGCTCACAGATCTTACTGAGTGAGATGGCTTGGTCTCTGTTATGGGTTGAATTGTGTCCCCCTCCCAAAGATATGTAGAAGTCATAACCTCTGGTCCCTGGAAATGTGGTTTTATTTGTAAATAGGGTACTTGCAGATACAGTCAAGTTAATACGAAGTCATTAGGATGGGCCCTAACTCAATATGATTGGTGTCCGAGGAAGCAGGGAGGAATTTGGGTACAGAGACACATGGGGAAAATGTCAAGGACTGACAGAGGCAGAGATTGTAGAGAAACAGCAGTATACTGAGAAACAGTAAGAATTGTGGCCCCCACCAGAAGCTGGGAAGAGGAAAGGAAGAATTTCAGAAGGAGCATGGCTATGTTGATAACATGACTGAACTGCTAGCCTCCAGGAGTGCAAGAGAATCCATTTCTGTTGTTTTAAGCCACCCACTGTGTGGTACTTTCTTTTTCTTTTTTTAATTTTTCTTTTTTTAAGATTTCATTTATTTATCTGAGAGAGAGAGCACATAATAGGGAGGGAGCGAGAGTGCACAAGCAGTGGGGGAGGGGTAGAAGGAGAAGCAGACTCCCTGCAGAGCAAGGAGCCCAATGGGAGACTCCATCCCAGGACTCTGGGATCATGACCTGAGCTGAAGGCAGACACTTAACTCGCTGAGCCACAGTGCCCTGAGGGGTACTTTCTTATGGTAGCCTTGTGGAATTAATATAGATTTTGGTAACTGGAAAGTTGGGATGATGCTGTCAGAAATAACCAAAAAATGTGGAAGTAGCTTTAAATTAGGTAATGGGTAGAGGCTGAAAGTATTTTGAGGCACTTGGTAGTAAAACATCTAGATTTTCCTGAAGAGGTTTTTGGTAGAGTTATATCTGATAAAAGGTTAGTATTCAAAATATATAAAGAACTCACACAATTCCATTGCAAAACAGACATATCAATAATCTTATTTAAAAATGAGCAAAGGAACCGAATAGACATTTTTCCAAAGAAGACATACAGATGCCAACAGGTACATGTAAAGATGGTCATCATCACCAATTGTCAGGGAAATGCAAATCAAAACCACAGTGAGATATCACCTCACACCTTTTGGAATGGCTATTATTAAAAAGAAATAACAAATATTGGCAAGCATGAGGAGGATGTGCAATCCTTGTTCTCTGTTGGTGGGTATGTACATTGGTACACTGCTATGGAAAACAGTATGGAGTTTCCTCAAAAATTTAAGTATACAACTACCATAAAACTCAGCAATTCCAACACTGGGTATTTATCTGAAGAAAATAAGAACAGTAACTCAAAAAAATATCTGCACCCCCATGTTCAGTACAGCATTATTTATAATAGCCATGATGTGGAAGCAACCTAAGGGTCTCAGTGGATGAATGGATATGTATATGCAAAGTGGAACATTATCCAACCATAAAAAAGAAGGAAATCATGCCTTGTACAATAACATGGATGACCTTGAGGGCATTATGCTAAGTCAGTCAGACAAAGACAAATACCATAGGATCTTACATGTGGAATCTAAAACAAAACAAAACAAAAAAATGAATTAATATATAGAGAGAACAGATTGGTGGTTGCCAGAGATGGGGGGTAAGGGGTGGGCAAAATGGGTAAAGGGGTTCTAAAGGTATAAACTCGCAATTATAAAATAAATTAAGTTGTAGGCATGGTGACAATAGTTGATAATACTGTATTGTGTATTTGAAAGTTGCTAAGAGAGAAAATGTTAAAATTTCTCATCACATGAAAAAATAATGGAACTGTGTGCGTTGATGGTTGTTAACCAGCCTTACCGTGGTGCTCATTTTGCAATATAACAAATATGGAATCATTATGTTATACACCTGAAACTAATATAATGTTATATGTTAATTACGTCTATAAAAAAACCCCTAGAAATAGGAAATTGCTTAACATAACAAATGCCATATACGACAAGCCCACAGCTAACATCATACTCAAAAGTAAAAAACCGAAAACTCTAGGATCAGGAACAAAACAAAGATGCCCACTCTCACCATTTCTAGTCGACATAAGACCAGTTCTTTTTTTTTTTTTTTTAAAGATTTTATTTATTTGACACAGAAAGACACAGCGAGAGAGGGGAACACAAGCAGGGGGAGTGGGAGAGGGAGAGGCAGGCTCCCAAGGAGCAGGGAGCCCAATGCGGGACTCGATCCCAGGACCCTGGAATCATGACCTGAGCCGAAGGCAGACGCTTCACGACTGAGCCACCCAGGCGCCCCGACATAAGACCGGTTCTAAAGGAGTCTAAATATTTCCCCCATGAGTCAGCCTCTCCTTGAATTCTTATTAGCACCTGTAGGGCTCCTTCTGACACAGTGGTTCTCAAGGTGTGGTTTAACGATTAGCAGCATTAGTTTTACATGGGAGCTTGTTAGAAATGCAAATTCTTGTGCTCCCCCCAGGTCAAGTATATGCACAAACACTAGGAATGCGTGTCACCAATTGTGTTAAACAAGCCCTTCAGGTGAACTGCTTTCTCACTGAAGTCTAAGAACAACTGTCCAGTCACGGGCAACCATTAACGCCAGAGTACAAATGGAGGATTTCGGTGCGAGATTCCTAGTTCTAGTCTTTGTTTTTATCCACGAAGGAAACGGGGAAAGGATATGGAAACAAGGGGCAGTGAAGTACTTGATCCAATAATTAAATCTACTACACTGGCCCTAGGAGTGTCAGATTCATGAGGACTGAAACAAAGAATTTCTTGGTGATTCTGTTATCCATGGAGCGTGGGTCAGCGCTTGGTACGTGGTAAGCTTTCACAAATACTTGCTAAACTACTGAAGGCTAATTTTATGACAAATAATATAGGTTATTCCTGTATTTTAAATACAAGTGTTTTTTGTTTTTTTAAACAGTCCAGGTGTCTTGCTGTGCATGGCAGAGGGAAAACCAGAATGAATACTCTGGGGGAAGGAGATCTGAGAAAGGGCAACCAAGAAGGGGCTCCTGCAGGTGTTGCATTTTCTTCTCTGGAGTTTGTCAACCAAATACATCATTTCATTCTGGTAAGAAATAGACGAAAGTATGGAAGACGATAAGGTTTTTGTTGTACTGCAATTCCTAAAATAATAATATTCAAAGTTCTGAAGTAGATTTTTCTTAAGGGTTCTAAGTTCTTCTAAGAACTATTGGAATTTGATATGTGTAACATTTTGCCTATAAAGTGTACAATTTGTTTTATTCTGTGTACATATCTGGGAAACCATCAGTACAATCAAAATAGTGAACTGTCACACCCCCAAAATTGTCCCGTGCCTATTTGTCGTCACTTCCTCTATTCCATCTCTGCACCTCTCTGTCTCCAGACAACTGTTGATCTGTGTTCTGTCACAAGATTAGTTAGAATTTCTAGGATTGTATGTAAAGGGAATTCTAGAGTATGCACAGTTTTTTTGGTTTATCTACTTTCCCATAAAATAGTTTTGAGATTCACCCACATTGTTTTGTACTCAGTAACAAACTCCTTTTTTCTGGATAAGCAGTTCATTGTAAGAATATATCAGCATTTCCCCATTTTATTGAATATTTGGATTATTTCTAGGTTTTGGCAGTTTTAGGTACAAGTGTTATCAACAGTTATGAACAAGTTTTTGTGTGAGCAGATGCTTTCATTTTTCAGGAGTAAATACTTTGAAGTGAAATTACTGGATTGTGTATATTTCACCTTTTAAGAAGCTGCCAAAATATTTTACAAAGTGCTTTTCTCATTATTCATTCCACAGTGTTTGAGAGTTGCATTTTCTTCAAAATCTCAGTAAGCTTGGTATGATGAAGCTTTTAAAATAGTCATCACTTTAATACGTGCACATTATTTTCTCATAGTTTTAATTCACATTTTCTTAATTACTAATGATTTTGAGTATTTTTTCACTTGCATATTTGTGATTCTGTATCTACTTTTGTGTGTTAAGTGTTTAAATATTTGGCCCAGTATTCTGAGTTCTTAAATGGTCTATATAGAAATTCTTTATCTGATACAGAACTTGGAAATGTTTTTTTACAGTCTATGTTGTTTTTCATTCTTGCAGAAGTGTGTTTTGAAGAGCAGGACTTGTTAATTTTGATGAAGTTCCGTTTAAACTTAGCTGATTCTACTTGCTTGATTTTTTTTTTTTTTTTTTTTTTTCCTATTCATGGATCATAGTTTGCTGTTTCTTTGTCCCCTAGGGATTTTGTAATAGGATGCTTTTGTGGATTTTATCTTCTTTTTTTTTTTTTTTTTTATTTTATTTTTTTTTTTTTAAAGATTTTTTTTTTTTATTTATTTGACAGAGAGGCACAGCGCGAGAGAGGGAACACAAGCAGGGGGAGTGGGAGAGGGAGAAGCAGGCTTCCCGCGGAGCAGGGAGCCCGATGCGGGGCTCTATCCCAGGACCCTGGGATCATGACCTGAGCCGAAGGCAGACGCTTAACGACTGAGCCACCCAGGCGCCCCGGATTTTATCTTCTTGGTGCTGGATACTTTTGTTTTCCTATCAATGTTTTGGTGCTCTGTTAGGAGATGCACTTAAGTTACTTAAAAGCCTTTGACTCTTTGGGGTCTCTATTCTAAATTTTGTTAGGTGGGCATAGGACAGTGGTTTATTTAGGTAAAATTTTACCCTGTTCTGAGGCAAAACTACTGAATCCTATATGTGTGGCTCTTGAATTAAGAGGTTTTCCCTGCACTGAATAGGATCTTTCTTTAATACTTTCAGGTAGTTCTTTCCTGTGTGTCAGGTAATTTCTTCACATGTGTGTGTGATGATTCTCTGTAGATTTGTAGAATATTCTTTCTTGGCAACTCTCCCCTTTTTGGTAGGCTACCCAATAATTGTAGCTGCCTTGGTTTCTCCGACTTCCAGATCCATTTGCTCAAATGGGGGAGATGACTGGGTTCTGCTTTTTCTCTGTACTATGGTTTCTTCCTATACTATGACTATGATCTGCTCTCTGGGCAGTAAACTGGGACAGGAAAGGGGATTATTTTTTTTCTTTTTGTTTACCCTTTCTCTGGGGTTGCTAATACCTTAAATCTTGAACTGTTATTTAGTATTTTCTTTTTTATTTTATTTTTCCCCCCAGGCAAAGGATGACTTTGGTAACCTTTACTCTTTGCTTCCCAAAGCAAATGACCTATTGACTTTCTAATACCAAAAATAAGAGGAATTCAAGGCACATAAATATTACATGATTTCATAGTTTAATTATGTGCTGTATTTAATTGACTTACAACTTTAACAAAAATATACAACGATGGTAGGTCTTTTATATTAAAAAAAAGACAAAGTGGCTGTTGTAGTAATTTCACTAAAGTATTAGGGATTTTGACCTTATTCACAAAATCTACAAGTCTCTGAAAATATGTGTATGTATTATATATATTATATCAATATATATTAATATGTTATTCCTATATATATATAAAATAGGAAAAAGTAACAAATTAAAACTTTACATCATGCCTTTTCAGGAATATAATTCTTCATAAATCTGTGTTTTGTTGGAAGAAATAGTATTAGAGGGATTGCAGTTGTTGGGGAAACCTAGAGAAATCAAATCCTACTTAGCCTAACACAGAGGAGTGCAAATTCAGTATTCCTTTTTATACCAATTTTCCATGGGGTGTATGAGCATAAACTTACTCCAGCCCAGAGCTTCCCAATGTCAACACATATAATAGTTGTGCTACTAATGTGTGATGGATATGTTTGAGATTCTGATTCCAGTAGCCCTTGACATGGTCTTAGAGTCTGTAGAGGCTGAAATTGATAGAAGTCCTTCTAGCCATAATCGGCTTCAACTTACCATATGGTGCCTTATAAATGTTATCTTTCCCTGCATGTGCCCTGTTGTGGAAAGGTCAGGACACAATAGTCTGGCAGTTAAATGTTTTCCTATTTGTTTTATCTTCTATAATGCTGTGCAATGTTGATACTTATCTTGCTTTTCTTCAAGGGATAACTGACTTGATTAGACAAGGAATTGACCCAGTGGAAAATAGAAGAATGAGCTTTCTGTCACTGTCCTTACTTCTAAACTCTTGCTTTAGGGAGATTTTACTGTTACAAGGAAGCTTCAACATGTGTCTCTTGACTAATAGACTTACATAGTTGTAGAAGTGAAAAAATACAACGTGAATCAGTACTTCATGTACTTAAACAAACAAACAAACAAAACAACTCATCTTTTAAAATTTCCTGAAAAGAATAGTATAGTATGTACAAATATTTAAGTAGTTCACTAGGTTACCTTAAGAGAAAAAACTGGAAAATAGGTTTTGCCATAGTTAAAATTTCTACCTCTAGCTTCTCGTCATTACTATGTAAGGATTTACTGCACAATCTGGAATTCACCGTATCTGTTTTCACATAAGCTTTGATACCAGATGAACCACAGTAATGGGAAACTATATGGAAGGGATATTTTTATTTAGTAGTGGGAGAAGTGAGCTGAGTAGGCAATTTTACATCGTCTGGCCTTTTTGTTTGCAGTGACCATATAGAAGCAAGTGCAACAGTCTGCCTTTTGTTTTCATGACTGATTTTTGAACTTTATTGAGGTATAGGTGGCATGTGATGAACTACATATATTTAAAATGTATAATTTGATGTTTTCTCTCACGAGCACGCACGTGTGCGGGCGCGCGCGCGCACACACACACACACACGTATATATTTATATGTACTCGGGAATCCATCACTGTTACCAAGATAATGACCATATCTGTTACTACAAAGTTTACTTGTGCTTCTTTTTAACCCCCCAAACCACTGAACTTGCTAAAGACACTCAGGGATCAGTGTTTCTGTCATTTTAGATTAGTTTGTATTTTCCATAATTTTATATAAATGTGAACCTACAGTACGTACCCTCTTCTGTCTGCCTTTTCATTCAGCATTATTCAAGTTACCCATGTTGCTGCATATATCATTAGTTCATTCCATTTATTACGAGTCATAGACCCTTTTCTGGACATTCTGTAATTCATTTATGGTTCACTTGTTGATGGATATTTGGGTTGTTTCCAGCTTGGGGCTGTTACAGCTAAGAATGTGATTAACATTTGTGTACAAGTCTTTGTAGGGACACACATTTTGATTTATCTTTTAACCATATCACTAGGAGTGGAATGGCTGCGTTATTTGACTGTTTAGCTTTAAAAAAAATTCCAAACTATTTCTAAAAGTGTTTGTACCATTTTACATTCCCCGGTAATAGTGTTTGAGTGTTTAATTTGTTACACATTTTCATTGTACATTGTCTTCCTAATTACATTCTAAAAGGTGTGTGCTGGTACCTTACTGTGATTCAATTTGCATTTCACTAATGAATAATTATGAACAACTTTTCTTGGGGTTACTTTTTATTATCATATCTATTTTCATAAAGTAAGTTTTCAAATATTTTGTATATTTTTTATTGGTTTGTGTTCTTACTGTTCTTGGAAAGTTTTCTCTCTCTCTCTCTATATATATATAGAGAGAGAGAGAGATTCTACATTACAAATACTTCTTCAGATGTGTTTTCTCATTCTGGACTTAGTTTTTGTTAAGTGGTTTTCAAAGAGCAGATACTGTTAATGTTGCTGAAATACATTTATATTTTAACAAACAATGCTTTTTCGGTTTTATCCAGGAAATATTTACCAATCCATAGCCTGAAAAAATTACACCTATGTATTGTTCAAGAAATAGTATAATGTTCCCAGCTTTTATATTAAGACTATGATTGATTTTTGAGTTTATTTTATATGTTGGAAGATAGTGTCGGGAAACTTTTGTTCCTATACATATCAAATGATTCCAGAACATTTTTTGAAAATACTTGCTCATTAAATTGCTTTTGTAACTTTTTAGAAACCAATTGATTCTAGATGTGTCCTTTCGTTGTTGGACTCCATTTTCTGTTTATCTATCTTGATGCCAATACCATACTGCATAGTTGCTTTAAAATAATTCTTACAGTCAGGTAGTGTAAATCCACCAACTTTGTTCTTTATCAAGATTTTAAAAATGTATGGGTCCTTCACATTTCTACATAAAACTTAGAATCAGCTTATCAGTTTCTACTAAAAAGTCTGCTTGGATTTTGACTGGCCATGCATTTGACTCTAAAATAGTTTGGGGGAAAATTGACATGTCATGTTAATACTGTTGAGTCCTCTGACCTAGGAACAAGGTATAACTCTGAATTTCTTGCGTTCTTGATTTTCGCTTAACAATGTTTTGTAGTTGACAAAGAACAGGTCTTCCCCATCTGTTGTAAACTTTATCTTATTCTTAAGAGGTGAGCTTATCCAATAACACTTTGGATTAGAAGAATTTAAATTAAAGTCTTGCCATGTATGTAAATGCATACAAGTGATCAATAAAACTTTCTGGCTATTCCCCTAAATCTGATTGAATTTTAGTTCTTAACATGTGTAAAGCCTTGTTTTGGCCCCGATGAAGTTGGAAGAAAAACACTTTAAAATCCTTTCAAGCATCTTTCATGGACTTTGAATGTTTTTTTAAAGCAACCGTATTTAGTTGCCCATTTTGAAACTATTAAATATTTTTTTAATAAACCTTTCCTAGTTCCATATCCTTTTTTGAGTTCTTTCCCTGTACTGTGGAATAAAGATACATAGTATGATTTTTGTGATAAGATGTTAGCTTTCATTAAAACCTCATAATTTTAAGGGTTTTTTCTTCAATATCTTTAGCAAATAACTTTAGGTCCTAATACTTTATTACTTTAAGGAGTCTTATGACTTTACATGTTTTTGGAGCTAAAACATTTTATATAATCAAATTTATTACTTAAAAAATGATAAAACACTGCATGTTCATTAGAATAGTTTGCTGCCTGTCCTTTGAAACTCACCTGGCTTTTTTACTAGAATATGCTTGATTTCGTATAATTGAACTCTACAGAAAACAACACAGATTTGAAATAGATTTCTGAATTTTTTCCTGACATGAAAAATTACAGCAGTGCAAGGAACACATCTGCCATGACTAATTGGAGAAAATTTCAAAGTCAGTTTTTAGTTTCTATCGTGACTAATATTTATAATTTTTACATTGACTGAGGGGTAATACAAATCACGAATGCTTGTCAGTTACATAGCTCATGTCATCCTTCATCATGTCTGAAGTCCTGTTATGCATAGGATTAACATTATTCAGTTGTGTGTAACCAGATTTTAACATGAAAACCTCATTTTGATGTTTCATAGTGCATTATGACCTGACTTTGATTTGCTATGGCCAGAAGCCATACTGATTATCCATAAGACACAGAATATAAAATTGGCATGATACATATTACTTTGCTTTAATGAAAGTAAAATCAAGGGGAAGTTAGAAAAATATACTCATGGAACAAATAATTAGTACTTGTTTATGTATGCTACTTATATAATAAAGGCCTAGATGCAGTTTTGTGTAATGGAAAAGTGATAGACTTTGGCACGAACTAAAGTGAATTTCATTTCCATTCCTCCCACTGACTAAGTTGTCTTTGAAAAGTCATGCAGCCACTACAAAAATCAGATTCCACATCTGTCATTTGGAGGCAGTTGTACCTACCTCATGGGATTGATGTAAAAGTTAACTGGGAAAATAAACAGTAGCTGGAACTCCAGTAGCTTATTTTCCAGCTCCAAATAAGCAGTAGTTGGAACTCCTGTTAGTAGTTGGAACTTGGAATATACACCCTCCCTGTATTCTAGTTCATTCAATTTTTTTTTTTAAAGATTTCTTTATTTTAGAGGGGGAGAAAGAGAGAAAGAGAAAGTGCTTGTGTGCAAGCTGGGGGAGGGGAAGAGAGAGAATCTGAAGCAGACTCCACAGTGAGCACCAAGTCTGAGGCAGGGTTTGATCTTATGACCTGAGATGATGACCTGAGCCAAAATCAAGAGTTGGATGCTCAACCAACTGAGGCACCCAGGCGCTCCAACCCCTTCAGCAGAATTCTGAATACTATGATAAATACAGAAGTAAAATTTATTCCCTTCTCTTTCTAGTGACTTACAATATTGAGAGTGTAAAATACATATATAAGAAAGTAATGGTTAAATATTGAGAATAGAGATACTTTGAAGGTTTTTCAGGAAGGGTGGACAGGGAATAAAGAAGCCATGATGGCTTTAGATGTACTTAGAAAAGATTCAAGTAAAGATGATACCTTCATAAGAAATGATAGTGCCTTCTCCGTTCTCTTGTGTTATCATTTTAAAAGTGAAAAGATGTTCAACATCACTAATCATGAGGGAAATGCAAATGAAAAGGACCATGAGGTGTAAATTGGTCCAAGCACTATGGGAAATGATATGGAAGTTCCTCAATAAATTAAAAAAAAAATGACTACGTGGTCCCTCAATTTCCACTTACAGGTGTAAGGAAATAAAAATAGACTTTCAGAATGATAGACAGACTTCCATGCTTCTTGCAGCATTATTGACAATAACCAAAGTAGGAGAACTGTCAAGATGCCCATCGATGGATAAACGAATAAAAATATGTGGTATATGTATACATTAGAATATTATTCAGCCACAAGAAGGGAGGATATCCTGCCATTTACGAGAACATGCATGAGACTTGAGGGATTTATGCTAAGTGAGATAAGTCAGACCCAGAAAGGCAAGTACTGGATGATCTCACATTTGGAATCTAAAAAGGATAACCTTGTAAAACAGTAAAATGGTGATTCCCAGGGGATGGGGGTGGGGTAATAAAGTTGATGTTTAATGGTACAAACTTGGAACAAATAGTAAATAAGCCACAGAGGTCTGCATGTTATAATGTATATAGACAACAATATTGTATTATAATTATACAAGATGGTAGAGGTGCTAAATATTGCTACAACCACAATCATTATAATAAATACATTATCAAAACAACATCTGCTATACCTTAAACTTACACGATGTTATATGTCAAATATGTAAATGAAAAAGAAGAAATGCATTTATGCACCACTGATTACTTTCTCTTTTAAAATTGGTAAGCAAATCTAAAATCTGAAGAATAGTGAGGAATAGAGAAAACTGGATAGAATAAATTGAGTATGTTTATAGACCCACTTAAAACCCTCAGTCAGTTTAATAAGATCGGAGGATTCTACACAAGGAATCTCTTTTTCATCCATAGTAGTAAAGTATTGAGGCCTCATTACTAAAAATAATGAAATTTGGGGCGCCTGGGTGGCACAGCCTATTCAGCGTCTGCCTTCGGCTCAGGTCATGATCCCAGGTCCTGGGATCGAGCCCCGCATTGGGATCCCTGCTCGGCGGGAGGCCTGCTTCTCCCACTCTCCCTGCCTGTGTTCCTGTTCTTGGTATCTCTCTCTGTCAAATAAATAAAATCTTTTAAAAAAAAATAAAAATGATATTTATTAAAAATAAAAATTTAAAAAATTCTGTAATGATCTCTTTGTTAATAATGTGAAGGATTGGCAGAAATAGGCAGGAAGATGAGGAAAAGTATTCCCATAAATGCCGTTCCAAGTGCAAAGAGATTGATTTCCATTGCCATTGGGGTCCAAAAGTCTCTGGAGAAAAACAATTTTGAACTGAAAGCTATTGCTTTCCCCCCAAAAGACTCCTTGCCCCCACAAAGATTTTTAGAAAACCGGGAAATGATTGTTAACTTCATTAATGCCCAGAAAGTATAAGAAATAGAGAAGACATTTGCCCAAACAGAAAAGTGTTGGAAAGCATAAGAATTTTCTGACTGCATTTGGCAAAGAATCATAATATGGTGTATTTCTGAATGAAGTATATGGTAGTATAATTCAAATTGTCTCCTTGATCCAGATGTTAGTTGAATATCCTCCCACTTTGATGAGCTATGGGAAAAATAAAAAAACCAAAGGCCATTATTTTGTTGAGCATTTTTTTCAGATTTCTGTTGGCTTATTTGGATGTCTTTTTTTCGGCAAAATGTGTATTTAGTTTCTCTGGCTATTTTTTAATCAGATGATTTTTAAAAATTTTTTTTGTTACTGAGTTATGAATTCTCTGTATTGTAGATATTAACCTCTTGTCTGGTATATGGTATTTGAAAACTTTCTCCCATTTTGTAGCTTACCCTTTTGTCTCTTTAGCTGTGCAGAAATTTTTAAGTTTGATGTAATCCCATTTGTTCATACTTGCTTTTGTTGTGTTTTTAGTTTCATATCCAGAAACTCATTGGCAAGACCAATGTTGAGGAACTTCTCTAAGATTTCTTCTAGGAGTTTTGTGGTATTGAGTTTCATGTTTAAGTTCTTGATCCATTTTGAGTTAATTTTTGTTGAGGTATTTATCCAGTTTTCCCCAACACTATTTGTTGAAGAGACTATCTTTCCCCATACAGTGTTCTGTGCTCCTTTGTCAAATACTATTTGACCATATATGCAGCGGTTTAATTCTGGGTACTCTGTTCTATTCTCTTGTCTCTGTGATTATTTTTATGCCAGTGCCATACTATTTTTATTACTAAAGATTTGTAGTATAGTTAGAAATCAAGAAGTATCCTACCTCCAGATGTGTTTGGGGTCTTTTTTGATTCTATACTAATTTGAAGATCATTTTTTTCTACTTCTTTGAAGAATGTTGTTGTTGTTTTGATGGGGATTGCATGTAATCTACATGTGGCTTTGAGTATTACGGATTAATTACGTATTAATTTTTACGTATTACGGATTAATTACGTATTAATTTTTCTTATCCGTGAATATGGAGTGTCTTTCCATTTGTTTGTGTCTTTTCAGATTTTTTCAGCAAAGTCTTTTAGTTTTCACTTCCTTCATTAAACTTATACTTAAGTATTTTATTGATGCTACTGTGAATGGGATAGTTTTCTTTCTTTTTCAGATGTTTGATTATTAGTGTAGAGAAATGCAACTGATTTCTGTATGTTGATTTTATACCCTGAAACTGTTTATTAGTGTCAGCAGTTTTCTGGTTAAGTATTTGGGGTTTACTATATATAGTAAATATATACCAAATCATACCATCTGCAAATACAATTTTACTTTTTCCTCTCATTTGTATGCTTTTTATTTCTTTGTTTTGCCTAATTACGTTAGCTAGGACTTCCAGTACTATAGTGAATAAGAATATTGAGTGGGCATTCTTGTCTTGTTCTTGATCTTAGAGAAAAAGCTTTCCCTTTTTCTCTGTTAAGTATAATGTTAGCTGTGGTTTTGTCTTAGGAGGTCTTTATTATGTTGAAATATGTTCTTTGTATGCCCAATTTGTTGAGAGTTTTTATCAAGGATACTGAATCTTATAAAAACTTTCTCTGTATCTACTGAGGTGGTCATGTGAGTTTTACCTTGTGTTCTATTAATGTGATGTATTACATTTATTGATTTACATGTGTCGAACTAGCCTTGCAACCCAAGGATAAATCCCGTTTGGTCATGGTCTATAATCTTTTAATTATGTTCTTAAATTTGGTTTGCTAGTATTTTGTTGAGAATTTTTACATCTCTATTTATCAGGGATATTGGTACAGTTTTCTTTTTAGTGTTTTTATTTGGCCCTGGTATCAGAGTAATGCTTGCCTCATAGAAGGAGTTGGGAAATATTCACCTCTATTCAATTTTTTCTTTTGAAGAATTTTTTTTTTTCTTTTAAGATTTATTTATTTTAGTGAGAGAGAGACAGAGAGTGTGAGTGGAGGTGAGGGCAGGAGGAGAGGGAAGGAGAGAATCCCAAGCAGACTCTGCACTGAGCTTGGAGCCGGACTCAGGGCATGGTCTCACAACTCTGAGATCATGAGCTGTGCTAAAGTCAAGAGTTGGATGCTCAACCAACTGGGCCACCCAGGTGCCCTCCCCTCCCCCCCATTTTTTTTTTTTAAGATTTTATTTGTTTTAGAGCAAGAGAGCCTGAGCAGGAGGAGGGACAAGAAGAGAATCTTTAGGCAGACTCCCCACTGAGCGTGGAGTCTGACAAGGCGCTCAATCTCATGACCCTGAGATCATGACCTGAGCTGAAACCAAGAGTCAGATGCTTCACTGACTGAGGCACCCAGGCGCCCCATTTTGAAACAGTTTAGGAAGAATTGGAATTAATTCTTCTTTGAGTGTTTGTTAGATTTCACCAGTGAAGCTATCTAGTTCAGTGCTTTCTTATGGGTGAGATTTTTTATTTTTGATTCAATCTCTTTATTCACTCTTGGTCTGTTCAGATTTTTCATTTCTTTCTGATTCAGTCTTTGTAGGTTGTGTCTCTAGAAATTTATCTATTTCTTCTGGGTTATCTAATTACCACTTAATTGTTCATAGTACTTTCTTCTATGTATTTCTGTGGTATCAGTTATAAAGTTTACTTTTTAATATCTTATTTTGATCCTTTTTTTTCTATCTAATGTAGCTAATTTTCTTTATCTTTTTGAAAACACAACTTGTAGTTTTATTTTGCCTGTTGCTTTCCTAGACTTAGTGTTTTTTTGCTCTGATCTTTATCATTTTCTTCTTTTTGCTAAGTTTGGGTTAATTTATTCTTATTTTTCTAGTTCCTTGAGATGCTCCTTAAGTTGTTTACTTGGGACCCTTTAAATTTCCTAATACATGTATTTACTGCTATAAACTTTCTTCTCAGAACTGCTATTGCTCCAGCCCCTAAGCTTTGATATGTGTATTTTTTGTTTTCATTTGTTTTGTACTGTTTTTAAGTTTTCCCTTTTGATTTTTTTTTTTTTTTGACCAACTGATTGTTCAGGAGTGTCTTATTTAGTTTACACATATTTGTAGATTTTCCAGCTCTTTTTCTTCTCAGTTTCTAGCTTAATACCATTTGGTCAGAAAATATAGTTGTATGATTTCAGTTTTTTAAAATTATCTAATATTTTTTTGTGTTGTATCATATGATCTTTCCTGGAGAATATTCCATGAAGATTTAAGAAGAATGTGGACTCTACTGTTATTGGATGGAATGTTCTAGATTAAGTCCATTTGGTTTAGAGTATGGTTTAATGCCAACATTAAAATTGATTTATGTCTCACTGGTCTATCATTGCTGATAGTGGGGTATTTAAGTCATCTACTCTTATTACTGTCTATTTCTCCCTTCAAATCTGTCAGTATTTTTTTTGTTTATTTCCTGAATCTACTCTAGATTTTTACAATTTTTGCTTATGGTTACTATGAGACTTACATAAAACCTCTTATAGATAAAATAGTCTATGTTGATGCAACTTACCTTTGTTTGCCTGTAAATGCTCCACCCTTTTACTCCACCCCTTTTATATTTGTGATATCACAACTGACCAGTTTTTATACTGTGAATTCCATTAACAAATTAGTAGTTATAGCGACTTTTTTTGTTACAGTTGTTTTTAATGTTCTTTTCCCTTAACCTTTATACTGTAGTCAGTTGGTTAACACACCATTATAATATAGTTATGGTTTTCTAATTCTTTTTTTTCACCTTTACCATAGTGTTGTATACTTTCACATGTTTTTCACATCATTGATTACCTTTTTTTTTTTTTTTAATTTCTGCTTGAAGAACTCTTTTAAGCATTTCTTGCAAGGCAAGTCTGGTGGTGGTGAACTCCCTCAATTTTTGTTTGGGAGAGCCTTTATTTTGCTTTCCTATCTGAAGGATACCTTTGCCAGATAAACTATTCTTGGTTGGCAGTTTTTATCTTTAAACATTTTGGATATGCCCTTCCACTCTCTCCTGGCCTGTAGAGTTTCTACATATGGGTTGCTGGGCATTCCTTTGTATGTTATTTTTTGCCCTACTCTCTGTGCTAAGAATTTTTTATCATTGATTTTTAAGTTTCATTATAATGTGTCTTAGAGAAAGTTTTTGTTTCTGTTTTTGTTTTGCTTTGAGGTAATAAGGTATTCTATTAGCCCTATGGACTTGTATGTTCAACTGCTTCCCCAAGTTTGGGAAATTCTGCTATTATTTAAATAAACTCTCTGCTCCTTTCTCTCTTCTGTTATACCAATTCTTCTTCTATTTGCTTCTGATAAAATCTGATAGCTCTTGTAGGGTCTTTTCTTTTTAAAAATTGCAGTTCTCTGTTCTCTTTTAACTGAGTTTTCCTATTTTTCTAGTCTCCAAGTCCCTTATTCTTTACCCATCAGGTTTGCCCTGTTACCTTTTCTGTTACATTCTTCATTTCATTCATTTATTTCTTAAGCTCTAGAATTTCTGTTTGGTTCTGTTTATAATTTCAATTTCTTTGACAAAGAACTCCTTGAGTTCATTAATTTTATTCCTGAGTTCATTGAATTGCTTTTCTGAGTTTTCTTACAGTTTACTGAATTTCTTCATAAGAGCTATTTTGAATTCTTTATCAGTTAGATTGCAGTATTTGGTGCCTTTGACTTCAGTTGCTGGAGAATTAGCATTTTCTTTTGTGACACAATATACACTTTTTTTCCACATTTGAAGCAACAGTCACCTTCCTTTGCTAAGAATTGATATTTACTTTGTTTCTTAAAATTCAACAGGTTGGTTGTTAGAAATCTTGTTTTTGTATTCCAGCAGGTGGTGCTACAACTCAAATTTGTGTTTTCTCCTACTCGCGCTAGCTCTCGGGCAGCAGATGGAAGAGATGTGGACTGAGCACCTGGGGCTTTGAGGGTGACCACAGCCCTGTAGGGGGATCTGCCGGTGGGCACTCCCGGAGGTCTATGATGGACCTCCTGCTAAACTCCCTTACCAGTGAGAGAGAAACTAATTTCCTCAGTGCCCTTTGATATTCTCATCTGTCTTTTTTCTTTCTTCTCTCTCTCCCAAGTCACAGTTGTCCCTCTTCAGAAATCCAGGTACTACTGAAGAAAATGGGTCCCTCCAACTACAACCTGAGCAACTGAGACAGCTGGGTGGTCACTCACCCCTTTTGCTTTTTGCCTCCTTTGCTAGAGTGATCACCTCAGATGCCACTGAAAGTTCAATACCTTGCAGTGTGGTACTCTGAGGAGGGGGAACGACTTGGTAAGTTCCTTCATCTCCCCTGCCTGAAAACTTCTCTCTGTTGTGCTCTGATGGCCTACTGGATTCCCCTATACAAATTCTATATATCCAATGGGTATCTGCCCAGTTTTGTATGCTCTCAGCTCCCTTTTCCCACACTGCAGTGAGCTGAGGGTAGGCAAGCTCACTTAACTGCTGGATGTCTTGGTAAATGTGCAGAAGCAGTTAGTTCTGGTTATGAATATCCAATTAGTTGTAAATCAAGGGGAGAGAAAAAGGAATGCCTCATGCCACAATAAAGCTGACATCACTCCCCTACTCACTCTTTTTTTTTTTTTTTTTAAAGATTTTATTTTTTATTTGACAGAGAGAGAGATAGTGTGAGCAGGAACACAAGCAGGGGGAGTGGGAGAGGGAGAAGCAGGCTTCCCACCGAGCAGGGAGCCCGATGTGGGACTCGATCCCAGGACCCTGGGATCATGACCTGAGCCGAAGGCAGACGCTTAACGACTGAGCCACCCAGGTGCCCTCCCCTACTCATTCTTGATAGTGGTACTTTGTGTGTGTGTGTGTTTTCTTCATCAGTTAAAGTTTAATGACTTTTATTGATTTTTTTTTTAAAGTTCTTTGCTGTATTGAATTATTATTATTTCTGTTCCCAATTTCATTAAATCTGCTCTTGTCATTATTACTCTTTTATGCTTATTTGAGCTTGCTTTATTTCTATTTCTAGCTCCTTCTGGCAGAAGTTTGGAACATTGATTTGAGAACTTAATTCTTTTTTTTTTTTTAAAGATTTTATTTATTTATTTGAGAGAGAGAGAGTGAGAGACAGAGAGCATGAGAGGGAGGAGGGTCAGAGGGAGAAGCAGACTCCCCGCCGAGCCGGGAGCCCGATGCGGGACTCGATCCCGGGACTCCAGGATCATGACCTGAGCTGAAGGCAGTCGCTTAACCAACTGAGCCACCCAGGCGCCCCGAGAACTTAATTCTTTTTAATATAAGCAATGATGTAAACATTCCTCTACTGCTTTAGCTGTATCTTATAAATTTTTTATTTTTTATTTCATTCTCTTTAAAATATTTTCTACTATCTTTTATGATTCCTTCTTTGACCCATGAGTTATTTATGGTGCATTTTTTAATTTCTATGTGATGTCTGAAAAATTCTGAAATATTCTGGTATTTATTTCTAATTTTTTTCATTGTTGTTAGAGGACACATTCTTCTATCTTTATGAATTTATTAAAAATTAATGGTTTGTCTTGATGAATATTCCTTGTGTATACTTGAAAGTGTATTTTGGTCTTGTTGGGTACAATGTTCTTTAAATGTCAACTAGACCAAGAGAACATTTTTGAAGACTCTAAGGTGATAGTAGCTTTGCTTATTTCTCCTTTATTTTTTATGTTTTGCCTTTTAATAGGATCTGACCATCTCTTCCTTTAATCGAAAAATTGAGGCTATTTATTCCTAATATAATCTTTTGTGTGGTTGACTTCAGACGTAACATCTTCGTTTCTATTTTCTATTATGTCTCATCTGTCTTTGTTTTTTCAAACTGTTTTCATGTCTTTTTTGGATAAACTGAGTATTTTTATGATGCAAGTATGTCTCTGCGTTGATTGATTGGCTAAATTAATATTTTACTTTTTAAGTTCTAAAAATTGCTTTGAAGCTTACACTATGCATCTTTAGTTATCAGAGTTTGTGTTCAAATAATATACTGTTTGGTATATAGCATAAGAATGTTAAAACACTTCTATTTTCTCTTGCCATTCTTTTGGCTTGTTTTTGGTCACACATTTTACTATATTACATGTTATAAGTTCCACAATGCAGTGGTACTATTTATGTTTTGGAGATTCAGTTTACTTTCAAAAAGTAAGAAAAAATCTACATTTGTGTACCCACATTTGACCATTGCCAGTTTACTCTTTCCGTGTATGAAGACAAATTTCCACTTGGTGTCCCATCATTTTTTCACAGAAAACTACTTTTCATATTTATTACATCACAGGTTTATTGAAATGAATTATTGAAGCATTTCTTTGTGCTAAAAACGTTTATTTTTATCTTTGTTTTTATACTTTAATATCTGGTCCAAAATAAACTTTATTTTTTTTTAAAGATTTTATTTATTTATTATTCGGCAGATAGATAGCACAAGTAGGCAGAGTGGCAGGCAGAGGGAGAGGGAGAATCAGGCTCTCCACTGAGCAGGGAGCCGGACGTGGGGCTCGATCCCAGGACCCCAGGATCATGACCTGAGTGAGCCAAAGGCAGCCACTTAACCGACTGAGCCACCCAGGCTCCCCTAAACTTTATTTTTAATAACAGTTTTATAGAAGAAGAAAGGCACACAGAGCACTTTCATACACCGTCCATCCCATTTCCTGCTGTGATTTACACCTTACATTAATGATTCATTTGCTACAAGAAAGGAACCAGTATTATTAATATTAATAAACTCCATACTTAATTTGCTTTTTTAAGATATTATCTAATGTCCTTTTTCTATTCTAGGATCCCATCTAGGACACATTACATGGAGCTGTTAGGTCTCTTTAGACTCCTTTTGGCTGTGAGAGTGTCTCAGACTCTATTTGTATTTCATGTTATTGGCAGTTTTAAGAGTACTGGTCAGGTATTTTGTAGGATGTCTCTTTATTGGAATGTGTCTGTTTCTCTCATGATCAGACTGGCATTGTGAATTTTGGAGAGGAAGACCACATACCTAAAATGCTACTTTCATCATACTGGTGCTATATACTGTCAACATGATACATAAAAGTTGATACTGACCCTAATACCATATTGATGTAGTCTTGACCATTTTCCACTGTAAATTACCCGCCCTTCCCAGACTGTATTCTTTTGAAGTAAGTACTATATGCAACCCATGGTTAAGGAGTGGGGAGTTATATTTGTATCAGTATAGACTCATGGATATTTATTTTATACTTTAGATTATAACCCAGTACTATTCTTTTTTTTCTTTCTCGAAGTGTTCCAGCATGGGCCACTGGGGGATCTTTCAGTTGATTCCTGTGTTTCTTTGATGTAGCTCCATTTGTGTGTGTGTGTATGTACATGTACGTGTGCTGAGCATGTCTGTAATTCTGGCACTACAGAATATTTCCAGCTCATCTGTTGTATTTCTTGCCCAAATCCTAGTATTAGACATTTCACCAAAGAGGCTAGGTCCCTTTTACTGCAGAATGTGTTTAGAAAACAAGATTTAAGAACTGGGTGAGCCCATGGCTCCTGCATGTCTTTGCTTTTAAGTTCTTTCATCTGACAGAGCAAGGGAATGTGTGTACTAACCCATATATAAATAAATTTCTATAAATATTTCTTAATGTAATCCTCTGTATCTGTATTAAAGTAAATGCGAGTTTATACCAATGTCTCTGTAATCCATCACCACCTAGATCACTCTTGTTTCCTTCTTTGGCTTATTTGTAAATTCACACTCCAACAATGAGACACCTGGCTTCCACCATCTGCTGTTCATTTACTTAATTGTTCATTTCCAGTACCCATATATAGCAGTTTCAGAATTATTAAGTTCTACCCCCATGTGACAGGAATTTATCAACTAGAGTACGTTGCTTATCTGGTTTCTCTTGGTGAAAGTTAAGGACTTCACTTATTCCAAAGTTACTTAGCACATCTCCCATCACATTCTTCAGTGAACTTGTTTCTTACATTTCCACAGTCTGCATTCCCTTCTGGGGTCCAGTGAATTCTAAATGATTTTTTTTTTTTTTTGGTAATTTGTTTAAATTGAGGTTTACTCTTTATGCTCTCTTGATAGATTTGTGTCATGTATCCGCTGCTAAAGTATCATACAGAATGGTTTGACACTAAAACTTTGCCTCTGCTTCATGTATTCAACCTTCCTCACTTCTCCCAAACTCCCAGTAGCCACTGATCTTTTTCCACATTGCCATATAATTTGCTACAGTATGTAGCCTTTTCAAACGGGCTTCTTTCACGTAGGTGAACTTTAAATGTGTATCATTATCTCTTTTTATGATTTCACAGCTCATTTCTTTTTATCACTGAATAATATTCCATCATATGGATGCACTAAAGTTATCTATTAACCTATTGAAGGATGTCTTTTCTGCTTCCAGTGTTTGGCAGTTATTAACAAAGATGCTGTAAATATTCACATGCAGGTTTTGGTATAGATAAAACTTTTCAAATCAGCTAGGTAAATACCTAAAGCATTATTGTTGGGTCATATAATAAAACTATATTAAACTTTGTAAGAGACCACCAAACTCTCTTTCAAAATTCTTGTACTATTTTGCATACCCACTAAAAATGAATAAAAATTCCTCTTGCTCTGCATACTCACCAGAATTTAGTGTTGCCCATTTATTGGATCAGAGCCACTCTAGCAAATGAGGTATCTCATTGTTTTAATTTGCAATTCCCAAATGCCAAATGATGTGGAGCATCTTTTCATATGCTTATTTACCATCTGTATATTGTCTTTGGTGATGTATCTGTTCAGAAGTTTTGCCCATTTTTAATTAGGTTGTGTTTTTCCTTACTGTTCAGCTTTAAGAATTCCTTGTATACTTTGGGTTTATTCCTTTATCAGAAATGTGTTTTACAAATATTTTGTCTCATTCTGTGGCTTGTCTTCTCAGTGGTTTTTTCTTTTTTTTAATTGGATCTTAGGTTTCTAAAGAGCCATTGTGACTGTCATACAGCACCAGTTTCTCCCTGTACCTCTTACCCTACTCTAGGCACATACGACTTTTGATGGATACTGAGTACAAAGTTCATGGTGGGGTCAGAGGTTCTCAGTTCTCTCATAGAATGTCAGTCTTAGTCATGACCTGTGTTGTTGAAGCTTAGTGGTCATGTTTTTCAGCATTTTTGTTTCTCTCCTATTTATGGGGTCCTTGTACTAGTTGGAGGTACTGAGAAGAGCATGTTTCCAATGCCTGCCCCTTTGACAGCAGTCTTTGGCCTTGTATCAGCTTACAATCATGAGAACAAGTAGATTTCCTGCCACTCCCTCAATGTGAGACTGCTTTTACTTCTACTCAACCACAGGGCAACTTTGCTTGGCATCAGGCTGGAGGAGGAATTTTCTTTTGGCTGTTCCCCCAGTGACTGACAAGTTTCAGTTTGTATGCAAGAAGGACCCAGTTTCATGTTTGTCTATCAGGAGTATGTCCTCACCTCCTGCATATCTGTGCCACCTCTAATTTCCTGCCATGTCCACTTTCTTTTCTGTTAGAACTAGTTGAGACCTTGGCAAAATAGCTAGTGAGTAGTGAAAATCAAACATCCCTTTTTACTTAGTATCTCAGAGAATCTAAATTGTCTTAAACTAATTGGCACATAACCCCTAAAAGTTCATTAAAACCTCAGTTTACTTTTTACATGTTTTTATTTTTGGTATCTTCTTCCTCTATTTGTCCATGGGAGAAAAAGTTCATGTGCCTGGTCCTTCCCCAGAGGAGATTTACTACTTGGAATTCAATATACTGCGTGGTCTGAGGACCTCAGTTTTCTGATAGAAACCAAAACAGTTTTAAATTTTAGATTAAATCTTTTCTTTTTTGTTAATGGGAGAGTAAAACTCTTACATGAATTTCTTTTTCCCTCTGCCTTTATTTATAACATTTCTTCCAGTTTCATTATGATATAATTGATACACAACACTGTATAAGTTTAAGGTATACAGCATAATGATTGACATATAGCATGAAATGATTACTGCAATAAGATGAATTAATATTCATCATCTCATATAGATACCAGGTAAAAGAAAAAAATAGATTTTTTCCTTGTAATGAGAAATCCTAGGATCTACTCTCTTAACTTTTCTGTATATCCTACAGCAGTGTTCACTATAGTTACCATGTTGCTCATTATATTTCTAGTACTTATTTTTCTTATAACTGGACATTTGTACCTTTTGATCACCTTTAACCAATTCCCTACCCTTCACCCCCATCTCTGGTGACCACAAAATGGGGATTTTTTTCCGTTTTTGTGTTTTTGTTTTTGTTTTTTACATTCCACATATAAGTGAGATCATACATTACCTGTCTTTCTCTGACCTATTTCACTTAGCTTAATGCCATCAGGGACTTTCCAGGTTGTCACAAATGGCAGGATTTCTTCACTTTTTATGGCTGAATAATATTCCATTATTCACAGTGTTTTTTATCCATCTGTCAGTGGACACTTAGATTGTTTCCATGTCCTGAGTTCTATAAATAATGCTGCTGTAAGCATTGTGGTGCATATATCTCTTTGACATAGTGTTTTCATTATGTTGGGATATATTCCCAGAAGTGGGATTGCTGGATGGATGTTCTGGATTTCTGCATCCTGCAAGAAATTAGAACTCTTCAGGTGGTTTGTTAACAATTATATAGAAGTATAATTGTTATTAGATTAGTGAGATGTCAAGGTTTGCCAGTTATTGAAACTAGGACTTTTGACAGTTGATAGATTATTTGCTTACTTTGGACAACAAGTATAAAAGTAGTATTACTATAAATGGTGTAATGAAAGTGGGTATAGTCTTAAACTACTGAAAAATATGTATTCACTCACATTTCAAGAACCAAGTCGTGATGTGTCTGAAGCTTTTCTTGTTTACTAAACAAATGTTAAATAAGGGTACATCTGCCCTGTGGAATAAAATATAAATATGGAAAAAACAAGAGTGCTAGATAGATATTGATTTATATGAATTTCCACATGTTGGTTAGATTGAAAAAGGTAAATTACAGCATATGTACACATTTTTGAAATAAAACAAATAACTGTATATGAGCATATATTGCACAAGAAAGGAAAAAAAATGGGTGTAAATGGATTGGAACAGGGAGATCTTAATGGTATTTTAGATAAATTTATAATTATTGTTGCAAGAAACGTCTTAATTTTGTAATTCAAAACCAAATGCCTCCACATGTACTTAGTTGGTATGTTGACTAATTTTAATTTTAATGCAGAATTTAAGAAAACAGATGCTTCCTTGCTGTGATTCTTACTTTTTTCCTGTATGAGTAATGATGAAACATGGCTTTGCTGAGAGATTGTGTATCTTAGGGCCATATTTGCCATGTTAACATGTTTTGTAATTTGTCCCCACAATCCTATAGCAGTATGTGCAGTATAATATTAGGATGACCTAAGGGGAAATGCTACCTGAATAATTTGACGATGGTAAAACTTACACTCTTTGATTTATACCCATAATAGTAAACATGTACTGATTATTTCAGTATAAACCCTTCAGCAATTGGTAGAATTAAGAGAGACCTTAACATAACTTGGATAAACTTCCAGTAAGTAATAATAAATGAGTGCCCAGTTAATGGTAGCTAAGAAACTGATCCTTCAAAAAGTTCTGAAAGGTTAAATGATACAATTTTCTGAGTCTGTGAAGCATACACAATAAAATATGCATTAAGATCAGAGCAGTGCCCTTCAATATGTGCCTCTAGTTTTCATGGTGGCTGAGTCTATTTCACAAGAGTCCATTCATCGTCTATAGTTCTCTTTATTTAGGACTGATCATGATGTCAGAATCATGAATGACAATGTGGTTTCTACCACATACATAACTTACCTGTTAGCATTTGTGTGGTTTGCTGCCTGCCTTGGTTACCATATGGTTATATGTTCCACGGGCTCTTTAAGCAAATTGTTAACAGACACCATATTTCTTGTGTTAGTCTTATGTGTCTGCCTTTTCCTTTCCATTCTTGTTCTCCTCTCTGTTTTTTTTTAAGATTTTATTTATTTATTTGAGTGAGAGAGCATGAGTGGGGGGAGGAGCAGAGGGAGAGGGACAAGCAGACTCTGCACTGAGCATGGATCCCATCATGGGGTTCTATTCCGTCACCCTGAGATCATGACCTGAGCCGAAATCAAGAGTTGGATGCTTCACCTATAAGCCACCCCAAAGATTTGTTTTCTACATGAGGTGAATATATTGGCTTGGAGAAATTGATGATCAAGACAGGGCACATGTTAATTAATAGACTATAAATAAAAGTGGAGTGATTGTATACAGCTGATAACCATTGTTCCCCATATAATCAGTAGTCATTCTATACCTTCCTTGAGCTAATTGAGTTCTATTCTTTGCTGGAGTGAACTCCTTCTGCTTGGGACAGGCTCCTCTCCAGCCTTGGGGAGTGAAATTGGCTTGGCTTGGGGTGGGCATGTAATGTAGTTTTATTTTTTTTTTAAAGATTTTATTTATTTATTTGAGACAGAGAGAATGAGAGACAGAGAACATGAGAGGGAGGAGGGTCAGAGGGAGAAGCAGACTCCCCGCTGAGCAGGGGGAGCCCCATGCGGGACTCGATCCCGGGACTCCAGGATCATGACCTGAGCCGAAGGCAGTCGCTCAATCAACTGAGCCACCCAGGCGCCCCATGTAGTTTTAGACAATTATTGTGAAAGCAGGACGTCTACCAAAAGGCTCTACGAGAGGTTTATCTGAGTTTTATAAAAAGACTTCTAAACAGTTTCTATTTTTCAACTTGTATTTGACATCAATATGTGGACATGAAATTTTAGCAACTATCTAGGGCCACGAGGGAAGAGAAGCTGAGAACATGTTAAAGATGATACTGGAAAAAATGGAAAGTACTTGGGTCTTTAATAAAAGTACTGAGGCACTGTAATAATCAATCTCCATTACTGACCTTCTTCATATCTCTGACTATGGAGGATCATGAATTCTCTTATCAGTTAAACCCTTGAACTTGACTTGTTTGTAGCTAACAGAATTTATAACAGTATCATATTAAAAATCATGATTCCATAGGTGTAAAATATCCAGAGAAGAAAGCCAGTGTATTTTTGTAAAGAAAACTGACATTAAGGAAAGCCACATGACTGAAATTCTTGAGAGAGTTTAGATAAGAGAGGTTTAACAATGAACACCAAAAATAGTATCCTAAACAAAACAATTAATGAAATCAATGTTTTAGAATGATTATCCTATTAGAAATTTGTGGAATAGAGGGCAGTAGAAGCATTTAGATATTTTAAAACGTAGTAATACAGACTTTGAGTCTCTGTGACATGCTGTCAAAATACTTTCCGATATATCTAAAGTTCGTTTTTAAGAAAGCAAAAGTTGTATTTTTGAAGAGCCTTAGGTGAAATTCTCATGCCAGGAAATATACTAAAATATTTATTATCTTCTGGGCTTTCATTTAAAAAATGAGACATACACTCAACTTATAAGTACTCATTGAGTTTGTACACTTCAGTTTTGTTTATTCACAGGATGTGCAACCATCACGGTCTAATTTTAGAACATTTTCATCATCGCTACCTAAAAATCCCATACCTATTTGTAGTCATTCCTTAATCTTGTTCTGCTGCCATCCACCCTCCTGCCTCAGCCCCAGGCAGCTACTAATGTACTTTCTGTCTCTATAGATTTGCCTCTTCTGGAATTCCACATAAAAGCAATAATAAAATATGTGGCTTTGTGACTGACTTTTTTCAGTTAGCATAAATGTTTTCTAAGTTCTCCCATGTTTTCTTTTTAATTGTTTTTAATTTTAATTCCAGTATACTTAACATAGTTATGTTAGTTTCATGTTAATATACAGTTAAATTAGTTTCAGGTATACAATATAGTGATGGAACAATTCTACATATTACTCAATGCTCGTCATGATAAGTGCACTCCTTAATCCCCATCACCTATTTTACCCATCCTCCCTCCCACCTCCCTTCTGGTAACCATCAGTTTGTTCTCTAGAATTCAGAATCTATTTCTTGGTTTGTCTGTCTCTCTTTTTTTTTTTCTTTGCTTACTTGTTTCTTAAATTTCACATATGAGTGAAATCATATGGTATATTTCTTTCTCTGACTGACGTATTTTGCTATTATACTTTCTAGCTCTATGTCATTGCAAATGGCAAGATTTCATTTTGTTATGGCTGAATAATATTCCTATATATATACGTATATATGAATATATATGAATGAATTTGTGTATATATATATCACCTCTTATTTATCTATTCATCTGTTATTGGACACCTGGGCTGCTTCCATAATTTGACTTTTGTAAGAAATGCTACAGTAAACATCAGGGTACATGTATCCCTTTGAATTAATGGCTTTGTATTTTTTGGGTAAATACTCAGTAATGTGATTACTGGATCATAACTTAGTTCTATCTTTAACTTTTTGAGGAACCTCCACACTGTTTTCCGGAATGCTTGCACCAGTTTGCATTCCCACCAATAGTGCAAGAGGGTTTCCCTTTCTCCCTTGCCAACACCTGTTGTTTCTTGTGTTGTTGATTTTAGCCATTCTGACAGGTGTGAGATGATACCTCATTATAGTTTTGATTTGCATTTCCCTGATCATGAGTGATGTTGAGTTTCTTTTCATGTGTCTGTTGGCCATCTGTATGTCTTCTTTGGGGAAATGTCTGCTCATGTTCTCGGACAATTTTTTAATTAGATTACTTGGTTTTTTGGTGTTGAATTGTATAAGTCTTTTATATTTTTTGGATACTAACCCTTTAGCAGAAATGTCATTTGCAAATATCTTCTCCCATTCAGTAGGCTGTCTTTTAGTTTTGTTGGTTGTTTTTGTCACTGTGCAGGAACTTTTTATTTTGATATAGTTTCAAATGTTTACTTTTGCTTTTGTTTCCCTTGCTTCAGGAGACATATGTAGAAAGATGTTCTACAGCTGATGTCAGAGACAATACTGCCTGTGCTCTCTTCTAGGATTTTTATGGTTTCAGGTCTCACATTTAGGTCTTTAGTTTATTTTGAGTTTATTTTTATGTATGGGGTAAGAAAGTGGTCCGGTTTCATTCTTTTGCATGTTGCAGTCATGTTTTCCCCACACCATGTGTTGAAGAGCTGGTCCTTTTCCCATTGGATATTCTTTCCAGCGTTGTCAAAGATTAAATGGCTATATAGTTTTGGGTTTACTTCTGATTTTTCTATTCTGTTCTACTGATCTATGTGTCTGTTTTGTACGAGTACCATACTTTTCTTGATGACTACAGCTTTGTAATATAACTTGACATTGGGAATTATGATATCTCCAATTTAGTTTTTCAAGTTCGCTGTGGCTATTTGGGGTCTTTTGTGGTTCCATACAAATTTTAAGATGGTTTGTTCTAGTTCTGTGAAAAATGCTCTTGGTATTTTGATAGGAATTGTATTAAGTCTGTAGATTGCTTTGTGTAGAATAGGCATTTCAACAGTATTTGTTCTTCTAATCCACAAGCCTGGAATGTCTTTCCACTTCTTCATGTCTTCCTCAATTTCTTTCATCAGTATTCTATAATTTTTAGAGAACAAATCTTTCACGTCTTTGGTTAAGTCTATTCCTAGGTATCTTACTATTTTTGGTGCAATTGTAAATTAGTTTATTTTTCTTAATTTCTCATTGTGCTGCTTTATTTTTTTCATTATGCTGCTTTATCATTAGTATATAGAAATGCAATGGATTTCTGTATGTTGATTTTGTGTCCTGTGACTTTGCTGAATTCATTTATCAGTTCTAGTAGTTTTTTGGTGGAGTCTTTAGAGTTTTTTGTTTTGTTTTGTTTTAATATATTATTTATTTGACAGAGAGACACAGCAAGAGAGGGAATACAAGCAGGGGGAGTGGGAGAGGGAGAAGCAGACTCCCCCCCGATGTGGGGCTCGATCCCAGGACTCCAGGATAAAGACCTGAGCCGAAGGCAGACGCTTAATGACTGAGCCACTCAGGCGCCCCGTCTTTAGAGTTTTTATACACAGTATTGTATCATTTACAAATAGCGAAAATATTACTTCTTCCTTATCAATTTGGATATCTTTTATTTCTTTTTGTTGTTTCATTACTGTGGCTAGGACTTCCATTTCTAATGTTGAATAAAATTGGTGAGAGTGGACATCCTTATCTTGTTCCTAACTTTAGGAAAAACACTCTCAGTTTCTCCTCATTGAGCATGATATTCACTGTGGGTTTTTTATATAAGGTCTTTGTTATGTTGAGGTATGTTCCCTCCAAACCTACTTTGTTGAGGGTTTTTTTTTTTTTAATCATAAATGAATGTTGTAGTGTGTCAAATGCTTTTTCTGCATCCATTGACATAATCATATTGTTCTTCTCCTTTCTCTTACTGATATGGTGTACCATGTTGATTGATTTGTCAATATTGAATCACCCTTGCATCCTGGGATAAATCCCAGTTAATTGTGGTGAATGATATTCTTAATGTATTGTGGGTTTTGGTTCACTAGTATTTTTGTGTCTGTGTTCCTCAGAGCTATTGGTTTGTAGTTCTTTTGTGGTGTCTTTATCTGGTTTTGGTATCTGGGTAATTCTGGTTTCATAGAATGAGTTTGTAAGTTTTCCTTCCTCTCCTGTTTTTTGGAATAGTTTGATTAGAATTGGTATTACCTCTTCTTTAAATGTTTTATAGAATTTGCCTGTGAAGCTTTCTGGTCCTGGACTTTCGTTTGTTGGGAGTTTTTGATTGCTGATCAGTTTCATCACTGGTAATCAGTCTAGTTTTCTATTTCTTCCTGCTTCAGTTTTGGTAGGTTATATATTTCTAGGAATTTACCCATTTCTTCTAGGTTGTCCAATTTGTTGACGTATAATTTTTCCATAATATTCTCTTACAGTTGCTGGTATTTCTGTGGTGCTGTTATTTCTCCTCTTTCATTTGTGATTGATTTTATGTTCCCCTCCCCCCGCCTCTCTCTCTCTTTTGGGGGTCTGGCTAGAGGTTTATCAATTTTGTTGATCTTTCCAAAGAACCAGCTCTTATTTTCATTGATCTCTTCTAACCTGTCTTGATATACACTTCTATCTTAGAACCACTTTTGTTGCATCCCAAAGATTTTGGATAATTGTGTTTTCATTTTCATTTGTTTGCATGTATTTTTTGATTTCTTCTTTGATTTATTGGTTCACCCATTCACTGTTTAGTACCATGTTATTTAACCTCTCTTCCATATTTTTTCTTGTGGTTAATTTCCAGTTTCATTGCATTGTAGTGAGAAAAGATGCATTATGACTTTTTTTTTTAATTTGTTGAGCCTTGTTTCATGGCCTCATATGTGCTCTATATGTTCATGTGCATTTGAAAAGAATGTGTATTCTGCTGTTTTAAGATGGAATTTTCTGAATATATATGTTAGATCCATCTGGTCCAGTGTGTTATTCAAAGCTACTGTTTTTTTGTTGATTTTCTGTTTGGATGATATGTCCGTTGATGTAAGTGGAGTGTTAAAGTCCCCTACTATTATTGTATTAGTATTGATTGGATCTTTTTTGTTTCTTATTGTTTTATGTATTTGAGTGTTGGGTACATAAATATTTACAATTGTTATATCTTCTTGTTGGTCTGTCCCCTTTATTATTATATTGTGTCTTTGTCTCTTTTACAGTCTTTGTTTTAAAGTATACTTTGTCCAGTACTCTGACAAAGCTGCTACCCCAGCTTTCTTTTGACATCAATTTGCATGATAAATGTTTCTCCATCCCCTCACTTTGATTCTGCAGGTGTTTTTAGGTTTGAAATGAGTGTCTTGTAGGCAGCATATATATGGATCTTGTTTTTTTATTCACTCTGTCACCCTATGTCTTTGGATTGGAATGTTTAGTCCATTTACATTCAAACTAACTGCTGATAGAGCCATATTTATTGCCATATTGTTACTTGTTTTGTAGTTGTCTTTGTAATTTTTCTCTGAGCCTCTTTCATGGTTTTTGGCTCTCTTCAGTGATATTCTTGAATTCCTTTCTTTTTATTTTTTGCATATCTATTATTGGTTTTTGATTTGTGGTTACCATTAGGTTTGTATGTAACATCTGCATATAGCAGTCCAAAGTTGATGGTCACTTCAGGTTGAACCCGTTATTTACTATTCTCTCTGACCACGTTTTAGGTGTATGGTGTCGTATTTTATATCCTTTTATTTTGTGACTCTTTTGATTGATATTTACATATATACTTACTTTTACTTCTTTTTTGTTTCTTTTCACACTCTCACTTACGGTCTTTCCTTTTCACTCTGAGTCCCCTTAATATTTTTTGTAGGACTGCTTTAGTGGTCAGTTAGTCCTTTAATTTTTGTTTGTCTGAGAAACTCTTTATCTATCCTTCTATTCTGAATGATAGTCTTGCTGAATAGAGTATTACTGTCTGCAGATTTTTCCCTTTCAGCACTTTGAATCTATCATGCCACTGCCTTCTGGCCTGCAAAGATTCTGCTGAAAAATCCTCTTATAGCTTTATTGGGTTTCTCTTGTTTGTAACTGTCTTCTCTTGCTGCTTTAAAATTTTATTCTTTATCATTACTTTTTGCCATTTTAATTACTATATGTCTTGATGTAGATCTCCTTGAATTGACTTTGCTGGGGGGATATCTGTGCCTCCTGGATCTGGATGTCTATTTCCTTCCTCAGATTAGGAAAGTTTTCAGCTATTAATTCTTCACATAAATTTTATACCCCCTTTTCTCTTTCTTCTTGTGTTATCCCTTTAATGGGAATGTTACTATTCTTGATGGTCACTGAGTTCCTTAAGCCTATTTTCAATTTGCATATATTTTTTTTTCCCTCTCACTTCTTCAGTGATTGCTTTTCTTTGCTTTGTCTTCCAGGTTGTTAATTTGATGCTCTGCTTCCTCTAGCCTGCTATTTCTTCAATCAAGTGTATTTTTTATTTTATTTATTGTGTTCTACATCTCTGATTGGTTCTTTTTTATCTCTTGATTAAAGGTCTCTCTGATGTCCTCTAGTCTTTTCTCAAGTCCAGAGAGTATCTTTATGATTGTTGTTTTAAATTTTCTATCAGGCATATTGCTTATATCCATTTCATTTAGGTATCTTCCTGTGATTTTTGTCCTGTTCTTTGATTTGGGACATATTCCTCTGCCTCCTCATTTTGTCTAACTTTCTGTGTCTGTCTCTGTCTGTTAGTAAAGTCACCTACATCTCCTGCTCTTGAAGGTAATGGCGTTATGAAGAAGTCATCTTGTAGTGCCATGCAGTGCAGTGTCCCCTGTTCCCCAGGACCTGGCTTTTTTGGAAAGTGTCTCCTATGTGTTTTATGTATGCTCAGCTATTGTGTCCTTTTCTCTCAGTACAGTTGTCCACAGAGGTTCTCTTTGCCTCTTGTGGGCAGTGTTTGGTCCTGGCTGAGGTGGGGTGCGTTTTAACAAGGTTGTGCTGGTCTGCTTGCAAAGTGGAACTTGTCACCACTGCAGGAACTGAGGCCCTACTAAATGCACAGGTTGGGAGACCTGGTATTGGCAGGGTTTATGCAGTTCTTCTGGGGGAGGGAACCCATATCAGAAGGACTGAAGCAAGAGGGACTGAAAAGGGTGGATCCGCTGAAGCACAATGGAGCAGGGCTTGGTGTAAGCAAATTAAGTAGCAAGTGTTGGCAAGGTGCTGATTCCTGTAGGCCGCCATGTGTTTATGCTGGGGGCAAGAGAGGGAAATGGTGCCTGCCAGATCCTTTGTTCCTGGAGCCTTCTTTCTGTGATCCCTGCCTCTTTGGGACAGGCTCTGAGATGAGCCTCTCACTCCTATCTGTATCTGGCATTTTTTAAACTGCTGTTTCTATGCTGCATATGCATAGGCTGTTTGTTGTGTTATCTCTTTAAGGGCAGGGACCCAGCTTCTTAACACTCTCCAGGCTTTCCCAGAGCTGAGCCCACTGATTTTTAAAATTCCAGGCTTTAAGAACTGTTGGTTTAAAGAACTCATGAAATTTGGCCCCTCTTACTTTCAAAGGCAAATGTTAGGAGGATTTCTGTTCCCTGTGTGGGCTGCCCAGTGTGGTAGTTTGTTTCTTGCCCTTCTCCACACCTCTGGATTCCTCCAGACCACAGGTGTCTATGGTATGTTTCACTTCCAAACTGAGTCTTTCCCCGTTCTACCTTCTTCAGTGTTCTCTACCTTTAGTTGCAGAGTTTGTTCTGCCAGCCTTTGGATCATTTTGTGTGTGTTACCTAGTTTTATCCATGGGCTGAGGCAAGTTTAGGGTCTTTCTACTCTGCCATCTTCCCAACCTCTCCTACCATGTTGTAGCTTTTCTTTTTAAAAGAAACCTTGTCTTTTTAATATTTCATTGTATGAATATGCTGTATTGTATATATCCATTTATCAATTGATGTACATTTTGGGTGTTCCCACTCTTTGGTTACTATAAATAATGTTGCTATGAATAATCATGTACAAGTTTTTGTGTGAATATATATTTTTAATTCCATTGAGTATATGCTTTGGAGTAAAATTTCTGAGTCCTATGGTAATTCTGTACTTAGAACTTGAGGAGCTGCCAAACTATTTTCCAAAGTAGCTGCACCATTTTACATCCCCACCAGCAATGTATGAGACTTGCAGTTATCCGTATCTTTACCAGCACTTGTTACTGTTCTTTTAACTTTAGACACGCTAGTGAATGTTAAATGATATGTCATTGTCACTGATAATGTTGAGTGTCTTTTCTTTTTGTTATTGACCACATGTCTATATATTTTTTATAGAAATATGTATTAAAATACTTTGTCCATTTTTAATTTGGATGGGTTGTTTGTGGGTTGCCATTTCATTTTCTTAATGGTGTCCTTTGAAGTAAAAATCATTTAAATATTGACGAACTCCTGTTTATCTTTTTCTTTTGATGCTGTACGTTTGGTATTATATCTATGAAACTATTGTCTAACCTAATATCATGAGGATTTCCCCCTATTTTTTTTCTCCTAAGAATTTTGCACTTTTAGGACTTACATTTAAGCCTATGATCCATTTTGTTAATTTCTGTATATGGTGTAAGGAAAGACTCTAAGTTCATTATTTTGTTATGTAGATGTCTAGTTTCATAGCACTATTTGTTTAAAGGATCCATACTGCTTTGTAACGTCACTTTGCAATTTCTCCCATCACGTGTAGAGTCTATTTCCCCACCCTTCAAATCTTGTCTTGCCTTGTGACATTATATTCATTAGAGAATTCCACCAAGTTCCTTACTCTGCTACTGCAGAAGTTGGCTCTGGCCCTTCAATTTCACAATAACTTTTTCAAAAGAAGAAAAAAAACACACCATGAAAATGGATTTGGGAAAATTTTGGTTATTTAAGGTTATTAGGCATTAATGTGCAAAAATATGTTTTTAAAAGTAAATGTTGTAGAGAAGAAAAGGTGATAACTTTTGAAGAGAATGTGATTAGGTTTGTTTTTCCTCCTGGAATTAAATAAAAAAGGAAAATTAAAAATAATGCTAGTATATTTTTTGGAAGTGGAAAATGTTTTTTTGTTTGCCTAAACTTTTCTTGTTTTATTATTTGGAAAAAAATAGCGTGAATCAGTCTGAGTATTAACACATGTCACCATTTCTTTTGCAGTGCTATGAATAGACACTATTAAGTAGTATCCAAAACATTCACAGAGATATGAGACTTTCTTGCCAAGAAGACCATTATATATCATCTGATAGTTGTTGAAAACTACATTACAAGCTCTGCCAACTGAGACACATGGTTATAGGTTAAAATATAAAAACTGCATAAGCAAGCAGCCAAAAAAAATTCCTCGGATATTAAATCCTGATGACGGACAGATATGATTCTGCACAGTGAAAACCACTAGTATCTTTATCTCAAAATGTGACAGATCACACTCATATTCAACTTTAGACACATGTATATAATCTTGAGGTAGAAAGAATTAGAATACTGGCTTATAGATTTTCATGTATGGCTGCATTTGTGTTAGTGAAGTGACTTATTTACTATTTTTATTCTATCAGTGTCTGTGCCAAATATGTTATATGTGACCCTTGGTGAGTCCTCTGAATTCTACTTTATTAGAGTCATTTATTTTTTCCTATCAGCAAAGTGACTTTATATTTTTAGACAGGTTATGTGTACTTAATTTATCATATTGAAAACAATCATTGTTAAGCACTTATCAGTGACAAAATGTACATTAAGTATGCATTATGGAATAAATGGTCAGTCTGGCACACAGCCAATTATGTAACTTTCATTATTCTTTGAGACATATACTTGGGTTCTTTTATCAAAGAGTGGAATATTTGCCTCTGAATGCCTAGGATAGGTATTCTTCAGAATTTGGTTTTATGTCTAAAACCATAGGAGCATCCTCCAAATAGAGAATTGAGATGTGAGCCTCTGAGTGAGTTGCAAAAGTCAAGGTTAAGGACCTATTCCTCCACAAGACTGGCTTCCATTCAGACAGTAGCCACAAGCTCAGGGGTTTCTGGGTCCACCCTTATATATGACTAGTTGATTACAAATTTGGGGACTTTCACAACTACCCTCAGGTTTGATAGTTCACCAGAATGGCTCACAGAACTAAAGTAAATACTATGCTTAAAATTATAGTTTTATAATAACAAAATGATACAAACTAGAATTAACTAAATGGGGAGAGGCATAGACAAAGGTTTCAAAATGTGAAGCTTCTGTCATCCTCAGAGATGTGTTATTCTCCCAGCATCAAAGTGTGAAAAATATCAGAGAGTATGGCCAACAATGAAGCTCACCTGAGCTTTATGTCCAGTTTTTATTGGAATTTCATTATGAAGACATGAAAAAGTTGATCACTGGCCATGTGGTTGAACCCAGCCTCTAGCTCCATTCCCCACCATGGAGGTTGGGCTGATGTCACATGGCTCAGAGTCACAACTCTGTAATCACATGGTTGTTCTCTCTGATAGGACCAGCTCCCATTTTGAGTCATCTTAATATAAACTATTCAGTGAACTGCCATTAGCATAAACTATCAGGTGTGGTCCAACAGGGTCACTTTGAATAACACAAACACTCCTAACCCTAGGAAAATTCCAAGTGTTTTGAAGTTACCTCCAAGAAACCCAGGAACAAAGGTCAAGCAAATTCTTTATTGCACAAGTCTAGATTAGGTTATTTGTATAAGAGCCTAATTCACCTTTGATGTGGAAGATAAATAAAAAGTAGTTGCCAAAATCTATTACTCTTTATGTCTTTAAAGTGTGGGGGAAAGCAATCCTTAGATGCCAATTTGAAGTGTTTATCCCCCTCCTTTTATTCTTCTCCAATATCTAAAAATTATTCTCTATATAGTTGTAAGATGGTAGAAAAAAGAAGCTGAAGTTGCAAAAATATATACATAAATCCTCTGAATGTTCATATTCCATTGGGCATTTATATAAAAAATTTGGCAATAATGGATATTAATACTTTTCTAATTAGTATTTTTCTATAAGTAAATGTCTAAATGACTTATTTGAATTTCATCCCCAAAACTAGTTTGTTTTAACCTAAACAACATTAAGTCAGAAATCATGGGGTTGATGGGCTAGTTATTCTTTTTCTGATATACATTATAATCAGAAAATTGTTAAAATTACACATTTAAGTATACTATGTAAAATCATATCACATATCACTAGTGGTGTGTGTGTACAAACTTTAAGAACACTTTGTATGAATTGAATTGCAAAGAGACATCTTTTTTATTAAAGTATGATTGAAATAAAACACTATTAGTTTTAGGTGTACAAGATGATTAGATATTTGTGTACAGTGTGAAATGAGCACCACAATAGGTCCAGTTTAATGTTTGTCACCTTACATAGTTACAAAATTTTTTTTCTTATAATGAGGACTTGTAAGATTTGTGTTCTTAGCAACTTTAAAATATGCAGTACAATATTAATTACAGTGACCATGAGGTACATTATATCCCCATAACTTACTTATTTTATAACTGGAAGTTTATGCCTTTTGACCATGTTCACCCTGTTTTCAGTATCTGTGAGGTTGTTTTGTGTGTGTATTTGTTGTTTTGTTTGTTTAGATTCTACATATAAGTGAGATCATATGGTATTTGTCTTTCTGTCTTATCTATTTCACTTAGGAACCTCAAGGTCCATCCATATTGTCACAAAGGGCAAGATTCACTCTTTTTTACGGTTGACTATTCCATTGTGTGTGTGTATGTATATATGCATATACATACATATATACACACATACATATATAGCTCACATATTCTTTATCCATTCACCTGTTGATGGGCACTAAGATTGCCTGCATGTTGTGGTTATTGCAAATCATGCTGCAATGAACATGGGAGTGCATATAACTTTTTGATTTAATGTTCTCATTTTGTTCGGATGAATACCCAGAAGTAGATTGCTAGCTCATATGATGATTTTACTTTTAATTTTTTGAGGAAATCTTAAGCCATTTTCCATAGTGACTGTATACTTCCTGCCAGCAGTGCACAAGGGTTCCCTTTTCTCCAGATCTCACTCACACTTCTTGTTTTTTTCTGATAATAGGCATTTTAACAGTTGTGAGATGATATATTGTGGTTTTGTTTTGCATTTTGTGGATGCTTAGTGATGGTGAACATCTTTTTGTGTACCTGTTGGCCATCTATATGTTTTCCTTGGATAAATGTCTATTCAGATCTTCTACCCATTTTCTAATTGGATTGGTTGTCTTTTTGCTACTGAGTTGTATGAGTTACTTACATATTTTGAATATTAATCCCTTATCAGATATATGCAAATATTTTCTCCCATTCTGTAGGCTGACTTTTCATTTTATTGATAGTGTTTGTTCTATGGAAGCTTTCTAGTTTGATGTAGACCCACTTGCTTATTTTTGCTTTTGTTGTTAGATTAAAAAAAAAAATCATCACTAAGACCAGTGTCAAAGAGTTTGCTGCCTATATTTTCTTCTAGGAGTTTTATGGTTTCAGGTCTTATATTCAAGTCTTTAATCCATTTTTAGTTAATTTTTTCTGTGTCGTATAAGATAACAATACAGCTTATTCTTTTACATGTGGCCATCCAGGTTTCCCAGCATCATTCACTGAAGACATGGTCCTTTCCCCTTTGTATATTCCTAGTTCTTCTGTCATAAAGAAATTGACCAAATAAATATCAGTTTATGTCTGGGTTCTCTATTCTGTTTTATTGATATGTACCTCTGGTTTTAGGACAATACCATATGTTTTGATTACTATACATATATAGTTTGAAATCAAGGATGATTATATATACAGCTTTGTTCTTTCAAGATTGCTGCGGCTCTTCAAGTATTTTGGGGTTCCATACAAATTTTATACTATTTCAGTTCTGTGAAAAATATCATTGTAATTTTTGATAGGGATTGTATTGAATCTATAGATTGTTTTGGTAGTATGGACATTTTAATCATATCAGTTCTTCTAATCCATAAGCCCAGAGTACCTTTCCATTATTTGTATCTTCTTTAGTTTCTCTCTCCAGTGTCTTGTAGTTTTCAGGGCACAGGTCTTTTACATTTGTTGTTAAATATATTCCTAAGTATTTTTTTTTTTGATGCAGTTGTAAATGGGTTTATTTTCTTAATTTCTCTTTCAGATAGTTATTAGTGTATAGAAACTCTGCAGATTTATGGGTATTGATTTGTGTCCTATTTTACTGTAATTGTTGATTAGTTCTAACAGTTTTGGGTGGATTATTTAGGATTTTCTGTATATAGATGTCATCTGCAAATAGTGACATTTTTACTTTTTCCTTACCAGTTTGGATGCCTTTTATTTTTATTTTTTTCTTGCATAAAACATCTGGCTAGGACCTCTAATACTCTGTTGAATAAAAGTGGCAACAGTGGGCATCCTTGTCTTGTTTCTTATCTTAGAGGAAAAGCTTTCCGTTTTTCACCATTGAGTATATTAGCCATGGGTTTGGGTTATACATGGTCTTTATTATGTTAAGGCACATTATCTTTATAGCCAGTTTGTTGAGAGTTTTAATTTTGTGAAATGCTTCTTTTGCACCTTTTGAGTTGATCATAAGACCTTAATCCTTTATTTTGCTAATGTAGTATTTCACATTGATTTTGTGAATGATGAACCACATTTTTAACCTTGATCATGTTGTATGATCTGTTTAATGTATTTCTGATAAGGTTTGCTAATATTTTGTTGAAGAGTTTTGCATCTATATTCATTAGGGATATTGACCTGTAATTTTTTTTATGGCATCCTTGTCTGGTTTTGCTGTCAGGTAATGCAAGCTTTGTAAAATGAGTTTGGAAGGGTTCCCTCGTTGTCTTATTTTTGGGAGAGTGTGTGAATGATTGGTATTAATTTGTTAAATATTTCATAGAATTCACCAGTTAAGCCATCTGCTCCTGGACTTTCCTTGTTTGGGAGATTTCTGATTACTGATTGAATCTCCTTACTACAAGTTGGTCTGTTCAGATTTTGTATTTCTACATGATGAGGTATTGGTAGGCTATATGTTTCTGGGAATTTATCTATTTCTTCAAGGGAAATAGATTGCCAATTTTTTGAGATATAATTGTTCATAGTTGTCTCTTGGGATCCTTGGTGTTTTTGTCATATCACTTATATATTATTTACTCTTTAATTTCTGATAATATTTGAGTCCTCTTTTTTTTTTCTTTGTGATTCCAGCTTAAGGTTTGTCAATTTATCCTTTCAAAAAAAGAAGCTCTTACTTGGTTTTGTCTTTTCTGTTGTGCTTTTATTCTCTATTTCATTTATTTCTGCTCTCATCTTTGTTATTTCCTTTTTTCTACTAACTTAAGGCATTGTTCCTTTTTGAGGTGTAAAGTTGTGTTTATTTGAGTTGTTTCTTGTTTCTGTAGGCATTTATCACTATAAAATTTACTTTTAGAACTGTTTTTGCCACATCTCATAAATTTTTGTATTAGTCTCAAGGTATTTTTCATTAGTTTCAAGGTATTTTTTTGATTGCTGCTTTGATTGCTTCCTTGACCCTTCAGTTGTTTGGTAGCATGCTGTTTAATCTCCATATATTTCTGAACTTACCGGTTTTCAACTTTTCTGAGTTCTATTTTCATAACATTATGTGGGAAAAGTTGCTTGATACCATTACAATCATGTAAAATTTATTAAAACTTAATAAATGGCCTAAAATATTATGTATCCTGGACCATTTCCTTGTACCTCTGAGAATAGAATGTATGCTCTGTTGATTTTTGGATGCAATGTACTATATATACTAAGTCTATCTGGTCTAACATGTCATTTAGCATTAACGTTTTCTTCTTGATTTTCTGCCTGGATGATCTATTCACTGATGTAAGTTGGGTAGTAAAGTCCTCTACTATTATTATATTGCTATGTATTTCTTCCTTTAGTTCTGTTAATCTTCACTTTACATATTTAGGTGCTCCTATGTTGAGTGCACAAATATTTACAAATGTTAGTATATTCTCTTTTTGGGTTGACACCATTTATCATTATGCAGTGCCCTTTATCTGTGATTACAGTCTTTGTTGTAAAGTCTATTTTTGTCTGATCCAGGTATAACTACCCACACTTTCTTTTGTTTTCCATATTATTGTACTAATTTTCCATCCTTCATTTTACTCTGTGTCCTCACATCTGAAGAGTCTCTTGTAAGAAACATACATATGGTCTTGTTTTTTTAAATTTATTCAGCCACTCTATATGTTTTGATTAGAGAATTTAGTCCATTTGCATTTATTCTTAAGAGTTATGTACTTACTACAATTTGTTAATAGTGTTCTGGTTGTTTTGTACTTTCCTGTTCATTGATAACAACTTAAGTTTGATTACATTCTGAAGTTCTACATTTTTACTTGCCCCTACCTTCATTTTATGTTTTTGATGTCACATTTTACATCATTTTATCTTTTGCATTGGGGGGGGGCAGAAAGATAGTTCCTACTTGCTGTATTGAGGCAGAGGGGGCATATAAAGATGGTGCCCACCAGAAAAAGGAAAAAAAAACAAAAAATGATGGTACCTGTCAGTTAGAGTAAAGCAGAAGGAGAGTCCAAAGATGGCACCCACTAATGTCTGTCCCTAGAAAGTATTCCAGCTGGCTCTGAGACGTGTGTGTTATCTTAGATGCCTATCCCTCAAGCCAGTGTTGTTATACATTCAAATGAGCCTCTCAACTTAAAGTCTAATGACAATCAGATTCCTTTGAGCTAGGCCCAGCAGTGGGTGGGTCTGAGTGCATAAGCCCTTTAAGAGCCACTTCTCCAATCACTGCAGTGTTGTGGGTCTTGTGGACACGAACCCCATTGGTTTTGAAAGCTAGATGTTTTAGGGGCTTATCTCTCAGATACAGGTATTAAAATTTGGGGTGACTGATGTGGAGTTCAAACCCTTCCCTCCTCAGGAAGAAACTCTCAGTTCAGCGCCCTCCTGATTATGGGTCACCATGCTGAGGGAGAAGTTTATGGTGGGATTGTGTTTTCTAGCCTTTCCCAACCACTTTAATGTGGTTTTCTTCTCATTTACCCTCTGTGTGGTCATTGCTCAGCCAGCCTTTAGATTTTGTTCAGAGGACATTTTTCTCTATGTAGCTTCAGACTCAGTGTGCTCATGGGAATAGGAAGGTTCAGGATTTTTCTACATTGCTGTCTTGAACTTGAGCCCCTATATACCTTCATGTATACTCTTAAAATACCATCCTTATAATTTAGAATTAACTATTCACTTAAGGATTTTCAGGTTACACCCGTCTCCCATTATAGAAACTCGAAACTCTGAAGAAAATCTTCCTTTCATACCGGAGACTTCCTGAAAACCCATACACTTTTATACTTTTATTTCTCTTATACCTTTACAGGAAAAGCAGATACCTTTATTAATTCTGTATAACTCTTCCCAGAAATTAAAAAATTCCTCATCAGGTCTTTTGGGGTTTTGTGGGGGGTTTTTTGGAATATATCTTAAAGGAAAGATTACTTTACCTTAAAGGAAATCTATTTAACTGCTGTAATTGGTTAATTTTGCATCTATTCAATAAACATTTACTGAGTTTACTGAATTAATTGTTATTTGACTAATTATCTCATTTTATGTGTCAACTTGACTGGGCCGTTGGATGCACAGATATTTGGTCTAACATTAATCTGGTTGTTTTTAGCTGAGATTAACATTAAAATCAGTTGACTAAAGCAGCTGTTCTGAATGTGGGTGGGTCTCATCTAATCAGTTGAAGGCCTAGATAGAACAAAAAGGCTGACCCTCCTCTAAGTAAGAGTGAATTCTTCATGTCTGACTGCTTTTGAACTAGGACTTTTTTTTTTTCTTTCTCTGCCTTCAGACTCACACTGGAACGCTGGTTCTTCCTAGATCTCAAGGAAGCTGGCCTTTGAGTTCTCCTAGGTTCACAGCTTACCAACTTACCCTACAGATCTTAGATATTGGGAATTGCCAACCTCCATAATTGTGGGCCAATTTCTATAATAAATCTCTGTGTATATGTGTATGTATATGTATTTGTGTATATGTAGGCATATATATTATACAAACACATCCTATTGGTTCTATTTCTTAGAAGGATGCTAATACAATTCCTATGTGCAAGTTTGCATCTAACTGGTCCTGTTTGATTTACAGAGTCTCTCAAACTTACGCATGCTTCTTGTATCTTTAATAGATAATTAAAAAAAATTAAATAAATTTAAATGCATTTACAAAAGTGGGGATGTGTCTTCTCTAGGATAGATGATTCTTTGAGTTTTTGATTGCATATTGAAATTTTTACTTATTTACAGAGTCAATGATTAGATTTTCTCTACCTTTATTTCCTTTGCAATTCTTCCCACATACTTTTTGCTGTTTACCAGAGAAAACGTATCTAGCCCTTAGGTTTATAGGTATATAGCCCTTTAGGGTTTATTTAGGTATATAGCCCTTAATCCCTGAGCTGATATGGTTTATCAGTAATTGGGGTGGAATTGTGTCCATGCGGGTTTTGTCCTCAGCAAGAAAGCATGATTGCAAAAACAAACAAAAAACCCCCCACAAAACCCCAAAAGACCTGATGGGGAATTTTTTAATTTCTGGGAAGAGTTATACAGAATTAATAAAGGTATCTGCTTTTCCTGTAAAGGTATAAGAGAAATAAAAGTATAAAAGTGTATGGGTTTTCAGGAAGTCTCCGGTATGAAAGGAAGATTTTCTTCAGAGTTTCGAGTTTCTATAATGGGAGACGGGATGTTGGAAAAAATAATAGTTTTTCCTCCATCTAGTCAGTGCTACTCTCAAGACATGGGGAACTGAATTGACAGATTTGATATCTGACAAGTGTGTATTTTGTGAATTATTGGAGCACCAGCACATCAAGTTACCCATTCCTGAAGTGACAGGATCAGTGACATTGGTCCTGGCTTTCTGATCTCTCGTGTTGAAGTTCCTGCCCTGTAGGGGTTTTGTAACTGTCTGGAGGATCCGCTTACCTTTTGTTGAAGAGAATGAGAGGTATTTTCTTTGTTCAAAAATTCCATCTACATTGCAGAGGTTCTACATGATTTTATTAAATAAATGAACAATTTAGTATAGAGAAAACTTAAAATGATGATGACTAGACCAAATTTGATAATTACATACCTATGTATATAAGACTGAAACTTTCCTTAATGGTATAGTTATATGTAAATTGATCATCTAGTCCATCCTTTGCCTATTTTTGTTATGGGGCATTTGTAGTGACAAAGATACAGCATTGCCCCAGACCTACAGAATCTGAACGGGCAGCAGCTATGTTTAAAAGCAGAGAGAAACCTGTCATATGACAAGATCCTTTTAAGTTGTTAAGCTTTATTTGAGATTAGACTTTTAATTATGTAGCTAAGTCAAAATTGGCTAAAACAATATCTTAGATAAACCAATTGTAGCTTTTAATTTTTTATTTATGTAATCTTCCTCATAAAGTATCAGTGTTTGGGATATTTGAGGACATAATAACGCAAACAGCATTATATTGACCGATCATGGTACTTCTGTCTCTCCTATTATATGGTCTTTTTTAGATAACTCTGTCTATTTAAGGAAAAAGCTCATCTTTCAGATGTCCTTCTAACAGCTTCCTCTATTTATTCCTGCCTAAGAGGGCATCTGGAATGAGAGGATATGGATACCTTTTTAAGGTAAATGGAGAAGGCTATTAGATTGATACACTAACCTTTGGTATTTGCTGCCTCTGACTTGAGTGGTGATGTTAATTGATTTCCATTAAGTGGTGGCTGGTCTCATCTGATCTTTGGGAACATTTTACCAGGACTGCGTGCTGAAGCCTATAGCCACCCATGTACATCCACTCAGGAAGTCCTCGGACCCTGCAACCTATTTACCCTGATCTGTTTTACATAGGCTTACCCATGCATTCAGTAAGTGCATGTATTCTCCCCAACCAAAGACAGGGGGAAAATAAATAAATAAATAAATAAATAAATAAATAAATAAATAAATTTAATTAATTAATTAATTTTTTAAGATTTTATTTATTTATTTGAGAGAGAGAGAATGAGAGAGAGCACATGAGAGGGGTTAGGGTCAGAGGGAGAAGCAGACTCCCTGCCGAGCAGGGAGCCCGATGCAGGACTCTATCCAGGAACTCCAGGATCATGACCTGAGCCGAAGGCAGTCGCTTAACCAACTGAGCCACCCAGGCGCCCCTATTTATTTATTTATTTAACGATTTTATTTATCCATTTGAGAGAGAGAGAGAGAGAGAAAGCACAAGTGAGGGGGAGCGGCAGAGGGAGAAGCAGGCTTCCCACTGAGCAGAGAGCCCCATGCGGGACTTGAGCTCAGGACCCCGGGATCATGACCTGAGCCGAAGGCATCCCATATGGGGAAATTTTAGATAATCTTTACACTATATCCAGGACATGGGGTAAAAAACTGTTTCTCAAGTTTACATAGTCACTTCCCTCTGATAATACTGAGGCATATATCTTATACATCATGGGAAGTGGTTTCAAGATAAATGTGAAGCTTCTTTGAGAAGCCTCACCCTGCTCCTTATTCTCCCTAGGGAATTGGGCTTGAGACCAAAGTATCTTCTTACTTACCTGCTTGCTTCTATAGCCCACTCTTCAAGGTTTAGCCCTCAGGCACAGAAGCATAGAAAACACCATGGCAACTAAATACTCTAATTTTTCTTTTGCATCTCATTACTTTTACATACTCTTAAGGTCATAAATTAGGCTTCTTATTCTTTGCAAGAACTTCCTCCATGTCATATCCTCTTTCTTTCTAATGACACAAAGTGTCTTAGCTTTACATTAATGCCTTACCAGAGCAGGAAGAAAATATTGGTCAGCTGATAAGACGGCGCTGTAAGGAAGAAAATGTTTTTAAAATGGTATTTCTTGTTTATATATTTTTGCCTTAAGAAATCCCTTGTGTTATTGGAAAATATTTATTGTCATCTAGGTATTCTCTTATTTCTAAGAAAGAAACCATAACTTCTGCAGGTTTCTTTGTTCCAAATCTACAGCTTTAAAGAGGTGTCTTGGTTAAGCCTGGATAATATGTGAAATGATCACCTCTTACCACCAGGGGGCACTAATTAATCTCCAGGAAAATTGACTTTTAAGTACTGGGTCAAAAACACTTTGCCCCGCCAGAGAAGCAGATAAAACATTTACTGCATGAAAAGAAGTCTCAGGTTCTAGCATTACGCTATAGTGAAAACCTGTCATTAAATATAGAAGTGTGGGCTGGCACCCCAAACCCAAAGTTTACCATAACCCATTTCCCCTGGAATTAAGATCAGAGCCTCTCAACATTGGCTACACATTAAAATCACCTAGGAAGTTTTTCAAGAAGAGGTGGCATGGGATGCATCCAGACTGGTTGAGTCATAATGTCTAGGTTTTTTTTTTTTTTTTTTTTTTTTTTTGGTGAAAGCTCACAGGTGATTCTTTAGCTTATGAAGATTATAAAGTTCTTGTCTAGTCTCTGGTCTTAGCTTCTGGCTTCAGAGGCAATGAATATGAGCTGGGTTAGTTTTGCACAACTCACATGGTCTGTTTTCTGGTTTGACAGAAAGTTTTCAGTCTGTCTTAGTGTTTGCATTTTTGGCTCTGGGTTCTCTTTCTGGTCTCTTGTGGAATTTTGTCTTGTCCCACAAAGCGCAATGACACTTAAATGCAACATAAAGAATCCTTTTAATGGACTGAGGTTTTGCAACTGCAATTGAATTGAGGACTTCAGAGTCTCTAAAGGGAACTTGACAGTAAATGTCCCTATTTATCTCTCTTTCATTCTCTCTCCCTCTCTGTCTCTCTCTTCCCTCTCTTTCTCTCTCTGTCTCTGTCTCTCTGTCTCTTACTTTCCTCTTGCTTATTTTCTCTTTGCCTTTGAACATTTGGTGTCAGAGGATCACATCTGGAGACAGGATGCTTAGCTCTCTTACTTTAATCCAAGGTGGGAATAAATGCTACACAGGGATTTTAAAGAATCCCAGAGAAGCTCTTTACGTGTATTTCACTTCCTAGAACTGATTTAATACCCAATATGGTTGCTAGAAAAGGTGCGAGAAAGTAAAAGGGCACTTAAAACTTGTTCATTTTCCATTATGTTAGTACCTGTTGTTAGACACAGTCTTTTAGGGGCAAATGCTGTGCCTTACAGATGTCCTCACTCTGTTTCTTTCTTCTGCTGGAAGGAGCTTACTTGACTACCAGGAGATGGAGTTGAGCGTTTGGATGGGCAAGCTCTTTTCTGGTTTTTAATGTCCTCTGATCCATGCTGGTTGGTCTATGCTGCTGCCCCAAAGGATAACCCTGCTCTTCACTGGCATTTTGCAGGCTTTCATGGATGAAGTTTGTAGTCCACACCGCTTGTGTCCTGTTGTAGAGATCTCACTCATGATATGCTTTTTCTCAGTCTCAAAACTTCACTGTCATATTGGATCTCTTAATGGTTCTTTGTCAATTCACTGGGGCATGTGGAACCTTCTGGATGTTCTAGCACTAAATGCAGCCTGTAGGAAGCCGTGGAATTTGTATCATTCTCAACCACCTTGACATGTGTGTCATCCTAATACTCATACTTCATATTGGATTACAGAATAGATCAAAATCAAGCTCCTCTCAAGATCTTAAAGTTTCACCCAGGATGCACCTTGGGAATTGTGTCACTTGCCCTGATTTTCTTACTTTCCCCTTGTAATTCCCTCTAATTGCTGACCTGCTCTTCTCCCTCTTCTTCCATCCCCTCTTCTTCCTACATACCTTCAAGCCAAAAGAATGGGACTTCTATTTCTTTTTCTTTAGAGAGGATTTCTGTTTTGTCATATCCTCCTCCTTTGTAGGAACACTGAGCAGTGTGCCTCAGCATTAAATGCTCATGAGTTGGAAAATAAGATAAACTCATCTGATTACAGAATGCATTCTGAGGATAATTTTATCTGTTGCCCATTCTTGAAAATCATACTTCTCTTTGGGCTCTGTTGCTAAAGGCACCTGGAACTAACAGAGACATTCTATGTGTGTGTGTGTGGTGTGTGTGTGTGTGCATGTGTGTATTTCCATCTCCTGGGCTTTTTTTTTTAAGATTTTATTTATTTATTTGACAGAGAGAGACACAGTGAGAGAGGGAACACAAGCAGGGGGAGTGGGAGAGGGAGAAGCAGGCTTCCCGCGGAGCAGGGAGCCTGATGTGGGCCTTGATACTAGGACCCTGGGTACGTGACCTGAGCCGAAGGCAGATGCCTAACGACTGAGCCACCCAGGCGCCCCTCCATCTCCTGGGCTTTTAAACCCTAACTCTTGACATTGAAAGAAATTACCACCAACATTGTAATGTAAATAATCAGCAAATATAGCAAATGCTTTGTATATATCACACATCATTCTTAAAAGAAGATTATTAAACAGTGAGTATAACTTGGTTGAGTGGTGCCTTGGTGGCTAGGTTGGTTGAGCATCTGACTGTTGATTTCAGCTCAGGTCGTGATGTCAGGGTTGCGAGACTGAGCCCCTCGACTGGCTCCACACTGAGCGTGGAGACTGCTTAAGATTCTCTCTCCCTCTGCCCCTCCCCCTGCTCATGCATATGCATGCTCTTTCTAAAAAAATAAGTTGGTCAAAGAAAGCATGAGTCATGCTACTTAGAGTTAATAACACAAGTGAAGTGACTTGAAGTTGAAGAGAAGGTGTCCTTCGTTCTACAGAATTAGGATTCCTATTCTTGAGTAACTCACAGTCTAGGTGGCCAGAAAGACATTTTATCTTTTTAATGGGTGATTGGTCTCAAGACGTGAAATACAAATTTCTCTGGAAACCTAGATGAAACACTGGCTAATTCTACTTGGACGGTTCAGAGCTAATGACTTCTTGGAACTCTTGAATGCTGAACTTACTGCTGCCTGAGCAAGGCAATTCTAGTCAGCATAGCATAACGGGTTTTGCTTACAAGCATCTCCTCAAGCTTATCTTATGTTTCTGGGCTGTTGTTAATTTGGCAGAACTGTACTCACGATCATTCAGACCTAAAACATGACATATATCACACTCAGGCACTCAGTTTGTCAAAATAATTCTTCTGTGAACTGGAATAAATCAGGATGGGAACTCAAGGACAACTTAATATGAAGTTAAAATTTTCTTTTGAAAATTTAAAGATATTATGCCTTCTGTGAGTTTAATAAAATTAACATTAAGGGGGTTATGCCACTTAAAAATTTAAGTCACTTACGAAAAATCTGGACAAGGAGAAAAGATGGGACAAACATTGCTAATTCTTATTAATATCTCTCTTCTCTGCTTTTTGGGCATTGAGACCATATTGCCAAATTTGTCTTTCAGTTACTTATAGCCGTCTAAGTTCTGACCACAATCCCACAAGAAAAAAAGTGGCAAAACTAAGAAATGAATCCAAGTATTCTGGTTTCTGTTTCCGTACCTTAACCAGCTAATCCTAATTCTAGCCCTTACCATGTACAGTGTGATTAAGGCATTGAAGGTAGGACAGTGTGCCCGGGTCCCAGGAGATAAGAGAGAGGAGTATGGGAGATGAAGTTGGGACCATCCAGGGCCACTTAGGCCATAAAAAGTTGGGATTTTATTAAAAGAGCAATAAAAAACTCTAGGTAGGTGGGTTTTGGGGTGCTTGGGTGGCTCAGGTCATGTTCCCGGGGTCCTGGGATCAAGCCCTGCATCTGGCTCCCTGCTCAGTGGGGAGCCTGTTTCTCCCTCTCCCGCTGCCCCTGTCCCCCTACTTTTGTTCTCTCTCACATGCTCTGCTCTCTCTCTCAAATAAATAAATAAATAAACTAAAAAAAAAAAAAAAGAAACTATAGGTGGGTTTAAGTGATTTAGTAATAGAAATCTTATTAATGATTTTTAGGTATCATTCTGAGGTGTGGCAAAAGGATTATATGAGAGTAAGACAACTATTGCAATAGCCCAAGTAAGAGATAATAGTTTAGACAAAGGTTTATGGTAAAAATGGACTAAAATGATTGGATTCATTTATATGTTGAGGATAGAGCCATTAAGACTTTCTGTTAGATTGGATAGAAGCTGGGAGGGAAGACCACAGTAAGGAGAATAAGATTTTAGCTTTAAGCAGAAGGGATGAACAGTGGTACCATTTACTGAAATGGTGAAAGATGGAAAATTAGGGTTAAAGTCAATAGTTTCATTTTGAATATGATATGTTTAAGAAGCCTAGTACGGATATCCATTTAGAAATGTATGCATCTAGAGTATTTTGAAGGAATTGAGCATGGAGGTGTGCATTTGGGGGTAGTTAGCACCGTGAGGGCATTTTAAGTCATTGGGCTATATAAGATTAAATGCATAGAGTGTTCCAATATAGAAAGGTTGAGCAGAGATACTCTGAGCAGAAATGGTACAACTTAAAGAAGAGATTGGTAAAGAGAGGTCTGAGAGGAAAGAGAAAAGGTAGGGGAGTTTAAATGGAATTAAGCCTTTCTAGAAGGAAGAAATAGTGAGGTCTGACAAATGCCCCTGATTTGTCAATTAAAATGAAGGCACAGATATGGCCCCTGGATCTGGTGTCAAAACATTCACATAATATATTTTGTATATATTTTCAACAAATCAATTGAGGTAAATCAACATATAATAAACTTCTCATATTTAAAATGTAATGCATTATTTGAAAAGTTTTGAGCTGGGTCTACAACCATGAAGCCATCGCTATGATCAAACATTTAACCTATCCATCACCCCCAAGAGTTCTGTTCCCCTTTGTGGCCCTTCCCACCTGTTCATCTCTATCTGCATCCTTGTGTCTCCAGCCAACCACTTACCTGAGATCTGTATTAGTTTTATTTTCTAGAATTTAATACAAATGAAATTGCACTTTTTTCTGACCTCTTGATGTAATTTAAGATTCGTCTGTCATATCAACGTTCCTTGTGCTTTTTATTGTTTACCACTCATCCATCATAAAAATATTCCACAATTGTTTATCCATTCACTTGTTGAAGTACAGATAGGTTGCTGCCAGTTTTCACTACTGAAAGTAAAGTTTCTAAGAACACTAGTGTGGGAGTGTAAGGGTAGGTCATGTGGCATGTCAAATTGCTTAAACACCTCACACAGTTTTACTTTCATGGCCTGTAATATTGGTGTCCTATCCAAGAAATCCTTGTATAACACAAAGCTGTCTTCTAAAAGTTTGATAATTTTCAATTTTACCTTTAGTCCCAAGATTTGTTTTGAATTCTTTAGAATATGTTGTGGAGTGTGCATTAAAGTTACTGTTTCTACTTATGGATATCTAATTGTTCCAGCACAATTTGTTGCAAAAATTATCTGTTCACCACTGGATCTTTGTCAAATATTAGTTGTCTGTTTATGTGTGGACTTTTTCTGAACTCTCCTTTGTGTTTCATCAAAATATGTGGCCATTTTGACCCTAATATTATATTGTCATGATTATTATTGCTTTAAAATGAGTCTTGAAGTCAGGTAGCTTTTGCCTTCAAAGACAAAGCATTTGTCTTTCAAAATTGTTTCTCAAAATTACTTCAGCTATTTTAGATCCTGAACATTTCCATATGAATTTTAGAACCAATTCATTAATTTCTGTAAAAATGCCTGCTAAGATTTTAATTGGGTTTATGTTGCATCTATAAATCAGTTGGGAAGAACTGACATGTTGACAACATGGTGTCTTTATCTAGAAATACAGTTCTTTTTTTGTGTATTAACCTGGCTACCTGTAACATTGCTGAAAACTCTTCCTGAATTTTAGTAACATTTTTGTAGTTCTATAGGATTTTGCATATGATGTTTATGTCATCTCGGGAAGATATCAATGTTATTTCTTCTTTTCCAATCTAGGTGCATTTTACTTCTTATTTTGTCTGAACTCTGGCTGGTTCCTCTAGTACAATATTTAATCAATGTGATAAAGGCAGACATTGTTGTCTCTTTTGCTTTTGAGCATTAAACATTTGGACTTGACTATTAAATAGGATGTTAGCTATAGATTTTTTTATAGGTTCTCTTCAACCATTTGAGGAGATTGACTTCTTTTTTACTTTGCTGTGAATTTTTATCAGAAATGAAGGTTGAATTTTATCAAATGTTCTGCATCTATTGAGAGATCATATGGTTTTCTTTTTTAGTTTGTTAATATGATAGATCACTTCCATTAGTTTTTAATGTTAAATAAGATTTTTATTCCTGGAATATACCTCATTTAGTCATTAAGTAATACCTTTTTAATATACTGAATATTTGATTTGACAAATTTTTATTAACAATTTTTCCATCTATGTTTTCAAGTTCTGTGTATTGGAAGCTTTATATTGATTATTATTGTTTGGTTTTGATGTCATGGAAAAGTTAGCCTCACAGAATGAACTGAGAAGTATTACCTTCTCTTCAATTACCTCTAAGAGTCAGTTTAGCAGTCATATTATTTCTCCCTTAAATATTTGGCAGCACTCAACACTAAAGTCATTTGGACCAGGATTTATGTGGGGTAGTAGAGAGCAGAAAGTTTTAGTTAAAAATTTAACTTCCTTAATAGATAGAGGGTTATTCAGTTTGTCTACTGATTCTTGAGTAAGCTTTGCTAATTTAGGCCACTTAAGAAAATCCATTTTATCTAAATTGTCAAATTTATTAGCATAAATTTTCTCATATTTCCTTGTTATCCTTCTAATATCTGTAATATCTTCAGTGATATCACCTCTCTCATTCCTGATGTTAGTAATGTTACCTTTTTTCTGTGGTGGGTCTGGTTAGAGGTTTGTCAATTTTGTGGATCTTCTAAAAGAACCAGCTTTTGGGTGTGTTAATTTTCCTCTCTTGTTATGTTGTTTTTCCATTCCATTAAAAATTTCATTTGTTTACTTTAGGTTTGATTCTTTTTTTTTTTTTGGTATTATAGGAGCTAAAACAATGGATTTGAGACCTTTCTTCTTTTCTATTTTATACATTTAGAACCATGCTTTACTTTATAAATACTAAATCAGTTACATTATCCAAAATTTAATGTATTGTGTTACTATTTTTATTCTGATCAAAATATTTGAGATGGGTGGTTTATGGGTATGATTTTTTTTGATATTACATCTCTTATAGTTCTCCAGATATCTTTCTGTAATTTTTTACTTATTCCATTGTGAACAGAAAATGTATTTCAAATGACATCAGTTCCTTCAAATATACTGATGTGTGTTGTATTATTAATTTGGTCTTTTTGCACATGAAAAAAATGTAATAAATGCTAGTTGGATCTAGTTGGTTGATATTGTTGTTCAAGTCTACTATATTTTTACTGATTTTGTGTTTAATTGTTCATTCATCTGTCAATAGAGGTGGGTTGAAACCTTTGATTATATTTATGTATTTGTTTATTTGTCCTTGAAGTTCTACCAGTAGAAATATCTGCTAGATTTGTACATTAAGCTAGATGCTGTAAAAGTGAAATTATTTTAGGTGTAAGATCTAAAATGTAATCAAAGAATTATTTCATCATCCATCCCCTCCCCCAGATAAAAGAGCCACAACACTACAACCAATTTTTTTAAACTTCAAAACAAATATAAAGATCAAAGCCTCCTTACTCAGTTAATAAATCTTGAGTCATCCCAACACCAGTATGACAAAGATAGCACTAATATAAAAATAACACCAGAAATATCTCTCTTTTAAGAGATCCTGAGTGAGAAAGTATACAGTATTCATGAAAACATACATAATTAAAGGCCTAAATAACTATATAAATAAAAAGCAAAGTTAATATACACTTAATTATAAATTGACAGTTTCACATCTTTACAGGATTTTGTCAGCACTCTAAAGATATCCTTAAATAACTTGTTATCAAGTAGAAACATCTAGGCTCTTACGTCAGATTTGCTTGGATTCCATTTTCCTTCACTGAAAGATAGAACCTCGGAGATCATGTTGGTAAACTTCTAGAAAAATTACACATGTGAATATGTTAGTGTGCTGAATATGTAACTGTGTATATGAAAACTTAAATATACATGAAAAATTACACACTGTTATCTACAGAGAATGCAAATGGGCTTTGTATATATTACATAGTAGTCTATACCCTGAGCTCATGTCTTTTTCTTGTGTTCTTTCTAATGATGGCATTTTTGTGTGCACATCCATGTATATCTCAATGCCTAAAGGTAAGATAGGTGGCATTATTTTAGAATAATTTTCATCTTACTTTTTAAAGTATCCAGATTTCCTTAAAATTCTTGCCAAAAGACTTTCCCACTCTGATCCCCTATTTATTTCATGTTTAATTAATCTCTTGAATCTCACTCTGCCTCATGCCTTTATCACTCAATTATATTTCCACACCCACTTCTGTCAGCACAATGAATCTGCTGGTCTGAACAGTGTTCTCCTTTTTTCATTATCTACTACAGTGTCTATAAGAAGATAAGTGTTTTTTTAATAATTTGAAAGAACCTATCATACTTTGCTCAGAAAATGTGTAATACCCAGAATATATTTTTTCTCATTGTTCTTCCTTTTTATTCCATCCTAATTTACATTCATCCCCTCTCAAGATAAAATTTCACTCTTATTCATCTTCTTTTCTCCTGGTGATGCCAGATTCCTTAAACTTCCTGCAAATGTGCACAGGAAGAGAAGTTATGCTAGAGGTATGAGAAGGGAGAGACTTGTTGATACTCCCTCAGAAGGCATATGTCATGAAAAGAAGTGGGGATAGATTTGTTTGTTTTAATTGTCTATCCGTTTTGGCAAACTGAGAAGTTTAAAATATTTGGGCATATATGAAGTTTGTAGTATTTCCTTACCTTTGGATCATGCTTCTCTTTTAAAAAGGTCAGGTCCTGAGAGAGTTGCTAATTATATTTAAAAATAGCCTCTGAGCACTCATGTTAAAATTCTCAGAATTTTATCATATGGTTAGACTGAGTGTAATAAATATAGTTTCCAGTGCCATTGTTATTTTGCATCTTCTATATGTCTTTCAGTGGCAGGTCTGAGGGGGTAGATAAGATGAATCTAGCCAGTGGCAAAAAAAAAAAAAAAAAAATCTTAAATAGTTCCTATTTTCAACATTTCTATTTTTATTTTATTTATTTTGGGAAGATTTCTCAAGTACAATTTAGGTGAGTATTGTAATTACATGAAACTAAATAATAAAACATTTGTTTAATTTGTTAGGAACTCATGAAGATTTATTAAAGAACCTAGAATTCATTGTTAGGCTCTTCTTCCAACCCTCTTTTCGCTTACTTTCAAAAGTACTGTTGTCAATGTAACTGTCATGTGGAAATTATGTCTCTGATACCTGTAGACTGTAAGTGGGTCCAAACCAGGAACACTTCCTCAGAATGTTTTTAAGTCATGGCCCACCAAAGATACTCGTGTTTGCTACCCAGAAAACATGACCATGATGAGATAGTGGGTATTGGTGTTTTTTACTTAAGCAACACTGGTATGAATTGCTTTAATTTTTAATCATGAAACAAATGATCTTAGAACTGTAGTAATGACTTACCATGCATTTCTTGATTAGTTGAAAAATTAGTGCAGAAATCTAAAACTGACTGCAATACATTCAACTCATCCACAGTTGGCTTGTTTCATCACTTTTCCTCCTCAGGCAGGCCTGGTCTTCTAGCTTTGTTTGATTCTGTTGAGACTAAGGCTGTGGGGCATTTAATAGCAGCAGGGCTTTTTAAATCTCTCTTCATATACAAAGATGGAAAATTCTACCACTTAAGGTTTTCCATTCTAAATGTTGCTAGTCTGCTTCCTTTCTTGTTCACCTTTTATCCCTTTCTCTTACCTTTTTTTTTTTTAACATGTGAGCCCAGTTATATGCTGCTGAGTTAAGTGACTAAAATAGACTCCTCTCTGTAGGAGAAATTTCTATTTTCATAGTGTATATTGGGCTCCGTTTTCTGATGCTACTCACTTCAGTTTTTATTAAGTTCTGCTTCCCCTTGAGCCCTTTCTTCATCTACTCCTCAAGGCTCCTCCTTGGTGAGCTACTCTGTCCACAAGGACTCTGAGACCCCATTGGGGTTTTACAGACATAGGGTTGATAACCTAGTGGGACACATGACTGCATTTGAAATGGTCATTTCTACTCTAATTTCCCCAGAATTGTTAAAAGAAACAAGATAATGTGGGTAAATACTGTCCTTTCTTGTCATTGAGACAACAGTGCTTTTCCCCTGTCTCCTAGAGTTTGGGGTCATGCAGGATTCTTATTTCTTGACTTATTTCTTTATTATTGAAGTTTAGTTAACATACAGTATTAGTTTCAGGCATACACTATAACGATTCAACAATTACCTGCATTTCTTGGTGCTTATCAAGGGATGTGTATTCTTAATTTGTTTCAACACAGGCTTTTTCTGTTACTGATTTTTTTCCTTCAGAAAAGTGACTCCTTTAAAATCAATTTTATTAAAATGTATTTCTTTAAGAAAGAAGATACCAATAATAGTAAAGAAAAAGCCAATATTTAAATAAATTTTGAGCTATTTTCCCAGATACCTTGATTTTTAAACTGAACCAAGTCAAGGACATTTTCTAGGTACAATGTAGCTGGAAACTGAGAAGAAAAAAACACAAACAAATTTTAAGAACAAGCAAAATGTCTTGCCTTGTGGTTTGGTTTAATCCCTGTATAATTGAACTCCTTTGGTAGATGTCCCAGAATACTGCCAGAAGTATTCCTAAAATGATAAGCTCTAACTGTGGCATTATCCAGTACAATAAATGTGAGTCTCATTAAATTTTAGCAAATTCTAAGAAGTATGCTTTTTAAAATGCTGGGTTTTCCTGTGGTGATAATTCATTTCTCTAGCACACTGATCAGAGTCCCAAATATATTGTTGTTTGTAAGCCAAATTCTCATTTTCTCCCTTACTGATTTTGTATTGAGGTTGGAACTCAAATAGGTCCACGGTGACTCTACATGATTCTTAGCTTATATTGGTCCAACTTCCAAACGGTTCTTGTGCTGGGAATAATAAATGATAAACCAAACAGATGGGTAAGTGAGTATTTGTTTATGCACATAAACCAAAACATTTACAAATACACTCTAGGAGAGACCAAGGACTTTTCAACCCTGGGAAGCCCTTGAAAGCCTGAGGCCATGTCTGTGCTGTGAGTGCATAGCTTGGTATGTGCTTGATATGAGACAATTGCAAACATGTGATCCAGACATAGTGGATTATTTGCAAGAAACCCAGGCATTATTTTCTGGTATGTATGGAGAAACTTGGGTGTTTTTTTTTTTTTTTTTTCTCAATTACCTTTGTACGCTCTAGTAACTTCAGTGCAGATCTAGCTAAAACCAGCAATGTATTTAGACAGAAAATAGAGCTACTTGCATAGTTGTGTATTGAGCATTACAAGGAAAGTGTCCCTCTATCTCCCATTATGAAATGCAGACTCCTTCTGTTATTACTAGTTAAATGTCTGAAATCCACAAATTCTGATTACTATTACTTTTCAACCTCCACTAATTGCTAGCTGTGTGATTTAAGCCATGCTTTTTTTTTTTTTTTTTAACATTTTAGAGCCTTAGTTTATCCATTTTCCAAAGGGGATAACACATGGATATCATAATTGTTTTAAGGGCTCATGAAATAATTCATGTAAGTATTCAGTACCATTGCTAAGAAGTTCTTGTGGTTCTTGCAGTTATTATGACTTTCGTCCTCATCGTCATCAGGCCTTTACAAATCCTAATGCTTTTAGAAGTGCTCAGTCCTTCTTGGTGGCAATAGGGAGGAGGAAAATCAATGGAACAAAAGCTATAGTTGTTAAAACCTCAAGAATGTGATTTTCTATCACCCAGTCCTGAGGATTCTGCTCTAAGAACAGTGGCTCTCTTTGTGAGTAAGTGAAGCCACATTGAAGGTATGAATTGAAGCCTGAATCTTTGCATTTTATATGATCATGTTGGTGAATGAGGCACAGATCGACAGGGCACGCAGAATTCTCCATATTGAAACATCACTAAATACTCTGAAAAAGTTTTTACCCGTGGCCAAAGCACTGTGATTTCATTTATCATCCAAAGTCAGAACTACTCCATCTATGTACTACTGTATCCTGGATTGACGTCATCATCTCTGAATGAATTACTTCATCAATGTAGTATTGTCCCGAGAAGGATACCTAATGTCTAATAGAGGACAAATGAAGAGTGGAACATTCAGATTAACTTAGGAAAATGAATGACTTCTACAAGCTGAAGAATGAGACACCCAGTTAATCCATATCCAAGAGATTAATTATCCAGTGTTCAGGCCAAGTATGTGCTTAGTGCATCAGTGCATTATAATATCATGTTAGTTATCATGGATCAATATTCTTCCTTTTATTATTTTTACTTCTGATTTACATTTTTTTATCTTTTTAATCTGACTTTGAAATAGTTTGTATTTGGTTTTTTAGACCATTAAACCAGCTTGTAACACTGAACATACTTTATTCTATATATTGCTGACTGAAAATAATAAGCCTTTTAGATCCAGAAAGTCTTATATCTTACTCTAATTAAATGCTTTTTATGTATTTATGTATTTATTTTTAATTGAGTTATAGTTGACAGTATTAGTTTCAAGTATAGAAACTAGTGATCCTACTTATTTATATACATCAAGAAATGCTTACCATACAAAGTTATTACAATCTTACTGTAACTTATTATATTTTTTTTAGATTTTTTTTATTCACAAGAGAGAGCATGAGCAGGGGGGAGACGCAGAGGGAGAAGCAGACTCCCTGCTGAGCAGGGAGTCCAACTGGGCTTGATTCCATGACCCTGAGATCATGACCTGAGCTGAAGGCAGATTCTTAACCAACTCAGCCATCCAGGTGCCCCTCTTACTATAACTTATTTTATAAGTAGAAGTTTGTATTCTCATTCCCATTAACCTATTTCACCTATCCCCTAACCCTCCTCTCCCCCCACCCCAGAAACCACCAGTTATCTATGAGTCTATTTCTTTTTTTTTTTTTTTTTAAGATTTTATTTATCTATTTGACACAGAAAGAGACAGAGAGAGAGGGAACACAGGCAGGGGCAGTGGGAGACGGAGAAGCAGGGAGCTCGATATGGGGCTTCATCCCAGGACCCTGGGATCATGACCTGAGCCAAAGGCAGATGCTTAACCAACTGAGCCACCCAGGCGCCCCTATGAGTCTATTTCTTTTTTGTTGCTGTTCATTTGTTTTCTTTTTTAGATTCTACATATAAATGAAATGATATGGTGTTTGTCTTTTTTGACTTCTTTCACTTAAATTATACCCTTTAGAACCCATTCATGTTGTCACAAATGGCAAGATCTTATTCTTCGTTATGGCTAAGTAATATTTCATGGACATGTATATACACACCACATCTTCTGTGTCTGTTCATCTCTTGATGGGCACTTAGGTTGTGTCTGTATCTAGGCTATTGCAAATAATGCTGCAGGAAACAGAAGTGCATATATCTTTTTGAGTTTGTGTTTTCATTTTCTTTGTGGAAGTATTCAGAACTGGAACCCACAGATTTTATAGTAGTGCTCTTTTTTAATTTTTGAGAAACATCCATACTGTTTTATATAGTGGCTGCACCAATCTACATTCCCATCAGCAGTCCAGGAGAGTTACCTTTATTCTTCATCCTCACTAATAGTTGTTATTTCTTGTCTTTATGATACTAGTCAGTCTGACTGGTGTGAGGTGGTATCTCATTGTGGTTTTAGTTTGCATTTCCTTGATGATTAGTGGTGCTGAGCATCTTTTCATGTATCTGTTGACCATCTATATGTCTTCTTTGGGAAAAAAAAATGTCTATTCAGGTTCTCTGTTGTTTTTCGTCAGATTGCTTTTTTTGGTGTCAGGTTGTATGAATTATTTTATATATTTTGGATGTTAATCCCTTATCAGTTACATTATTTGCTCCCATTCAGAAGGCTGCATTTTTGGTGACAATTTTCCTTAGCTGTGCAAAAGCTTTTTAATTTGATGTAGTCCCAAAAGTTTATTTTTGCTTTTGTTGCCCTTGCCTGAGGAGACAGATCCAAAAAAATATTGCTAAGATCGATGTCCAAGATTTTACTGCCTATGTTATCTTCTAGGGCTTTTATGGTTACAGGTCTCATGTTTAGGTCTTTAATCCATTTTGAGTTTATTTCTATATATGGTATGAGAAAGCGCTCCAGTTTCATTCTCTTGCATGTTGGTGTTTAGTGTTCCCAACATCATTTATGGAAGAGACCTTTTTTCCCATTATATATTCATGTCTCCTTTGCAATAGGTAGACCATATCAGCATGGGTTTATTTCCAGGCTCTCTATTCTTTTCCATTGATCCATTTGCCTGTTTTTGTGCCAGTAATATAACTGTTTTGATTACTCTAGGTTTGTAGTATAGTTTTAATTTTGGGATTGTGATACATCCAGCTTTGTTCTTTCTCTAGATTGCTTTGGCATTAGAGGTCCTTTGTGGTTGCCTACAAATTTTAGGATTATTTGCTGTAGCTCTGTGAAAAATACCATTGGCATTTTGATAGGGATCACACTGAATCTGTAGATTGCTTTGGGTAGTATGGCCATTTTAACAATATTGATTCTTCTAGTCCATCAACATGGTATGTATTTCTACTTACTAGTATCTTAAGTTTCTCTCATCAATGTCTATAGTTTTCAGAGTATAGTCATTCACCTCCTTGTTAAATTTATTCCTAGGTATTTTATTGTTTTTGATATTAATGTAAATGGGATTTTCTTAATTTCTCTTTGTGCTAGTTCATTATTAGTATAGAAATTCAACAGATTTTTATATATTAAATTTGTGTCCTGCAACTTTACTGAAATTATATATTCTAATAGGGTTTTTTTGTTTTTTGGTGGAATCTTCAGGGTTTTCTGTATATAGGATTTCTGTCATCTGCAAATAGTGACCGTTTTATTTTTCCTTACCAGTATGGATTTCTTTTACTTCTTTGTTTTTTCTTATTGCTATGGCTAGCACTTCCAGCACTATGGCAAATAAAATGGTGAGACTGGACATCCTTGTCTTATTCCTTATCATAGAGAAAAAGCTTTGAGCTTTTCGCCATTTAGTATGGTATTAGCTGTGGGTTTGCCTTATATGGTCTTTATTATGTTGAGGTATGTTCCCTCTACACCCACTTTGTTGAGAGTTTTTATCATGAAGAGATGTTGAATTATGTTAGACGTTATTCTTTATTGAGATGATACATTGATTTTTATATTTGTTAATGTGTAACATGTTGATTTCTGAAAACTGAGAGATACTTAAATCTCTAGAATAAATCCCACCTGATATTGGTGAATGATCCTTATTTATTTGGTTGAATTTGGTTTGCTAATATTTTGTTTACATTTTTTTTCATTTAGGTTCATCAGGGATATTGACCGGTCATTTCCTTTCCTTTTTCCTTTCCTTTCCTTCCCTCCTTTCCTTCCCTCCTTTCTTTTTCTTCTTTTTCTTTCTTTCTTTCTTTGTTTCTTTCTTTCTTTCTTTCTTTCCTTTCCTTTCCTTTCCTTTCCTTTCCTTTCTTTCCTTTCTTTCCTTTCTTTCCTTTCTTTCTTTCTTTTCTTTCTTTCCTTCTTTCTTTCTTTCTTTCTTTCTTTCTTTTCTTTCTTTCTTTCCTTTCTTTCTTTCTTTCCTTTCTTTCTTTCTTTCCTTTCTTTCTTTCTTTCCTTTCTTTCTTTCTTTCCTTTCTTTCTTTCTTTCCTTTCTTTCTTTCTTTCCTTTCTTTCTTTCTTTCCTTTCTTTCTCTCCTTTCTTTCCTTTCTTTCTTTCTTCTTTCTTCTTCTTCTTCTTCTTCTTTCCCTCTCTCTCTCTCTCCCCCTCTCTCCCTCCCCCCTCTGTCTCTCTCTTCCATCCTTCTTCCCTCCCTCCCTCCCTTCCTCCCTTGCTTTCTTCCTTCCTTCCTTTTCTTGTAATGTGTTTGTATAGTTTTGGTATCAGGGTAATGTTGGCCTCATAGATTGAATTTATAAGCTTTTCTTTTATAGTTTTTTGGAATCATTGAGCAAAACTGGTATTAACTCTTCTGTCAATGTTCAGTAGAATTTACCTGAGAAACTATATCATCCTGGAAGTTTATTTGCTGGGAGGTTTTTTATTACTGATTCTACATATTGCTTGTAATCAGTCTGTTTGGATTTTTTATGCCTTCCTCGTTCAGTCTTGGAATATGGTATCTTTCTAGGTATTTATCTCTTCTAGGTTGTCCAATCTGTTAGCATATAACTTTTCATAGTAATCTCTTATAATTCTTTTATTTATGTAGTATTGGTTGTAACTTCTCTTTCATTTCTTATATTAGTTAAGTTCTATCCGTTTTTTGATCAGTCTTGCTACAGGTTTATCAATTTTGTATTTTCAAAGAACCAGTTCTTATATTGAGTTTTTCTTTTTTTCTCTTTCATTGCAATAATGATTTTCATTGGTGTTATACCTTGATTTCTGTCTCTTGATTGTTTAAAATATCTGGGATTTTAATTAAGTTAGCCACAAAGCTCTGCTCTCTGGTCATGGCCCCTGGCACTCCCTATTGGCTGGGAAAACATGGAAATCTATTACTAACCTGAAAGAATTCCACACTCATCAACATCATTTCCTGCTGCCCCACTCTCATGCTGGTTATTCTCTTTACACTTTTCCAGCAAACTAGTTCTGTGGAGGTGAAAAATGCTATCTCATAGAACATCATGTATGCCATAGGTAATATGGTATACTGAAACTGGTCCATCTTTTCTCAGCTTTGGTTGCTGGTCCCAAGTAGTTTTGTTAAGCCTGCAAGGGTAATGCCTGCCCATTTACCCTGCTGAAGTTGATTCATAACTGCGCTGAACTTTTTTTTAAATTTTTTCCTCAGTGTGAAGGTAGGATAAACCACTCAGGTCTAAGTCCAAGCATTTTGAGAATTTCTCTCTACAAGTTTTTCTACCTAGATGATTTTCTGAAGTTACTTAGAGGATCAAGATAAACATTTTTTTTTCACTTATAGAGAAGCATTTTTTTAATAGGTGAGAGGGCCTGTACTCTAGTGATAACCTTCATTTACAAATAATATGAGATTGCATTGGTGTTTATAAAACCCCATTTTAAATTACAAGTAGTACTCTCAGTAACATACTAAAAAATGGCATCACAATTTTTTTGTAGTAAAAGATAAAATATTTATTTTTTAGTATAACACTCAGTTTTTAAATTATTTTTCTCCAGAATTTTGAAGCTCAATTCAAGCAATTTCATGCTATCTCATCCAGAGTTTCTACTTACTGTCAGGGTCTTACTATGTCAAAAGGTTTATTTGAAGAAGAGGGATTAGAAGATGACAATATTGATAATCTTGGGAAGAGTGGGTGCACTGAGGACATAGTAGGATGCTAGATTTCTAGGACAGAAGCACACAATTTTTGCTCAGCAGATTGGATACTGATAACATCATGGAAATAGGCAAGCAATATTTCCCACATCTCTCTTCCTGGCTTAAACAACCACTGTTCCCGTATGGATAATGACATGTATGGGATACTGATAAGAGAACTCAATAGAACTGGAATTTACCAGGATAAAGTTAATGTGTGGTGTTTTAGGCATTCATTGACTTTGAGATTTGTCCTATTATTTTGTGATGTACTTGTTATAAGTTTGGTAAAATTGACTTGTGATACCGTGTTTACTTTGTGTGAAGTAAAGCAATTATTGATTTAATTTCTTTAATCACTGTAGAGCTATGCAGAGTTTCTATTTCTTCTGTGGGTGTTGGTAGTTTGTATTTTTCTAGGAATTTTTGTCATATCATCTATATTTTTAAAGCCATTGCCAAAAATACTACAATATCTTCTTATGATCTTTCAATGCCTGTAGGATCTATAGTCTTCTCCCCTTTCTAACTATTGTTTTTGATTATTTGTGCTCTTTGTTTTTTTTGATCAATCTCACTGGTTGTCATTTTTATTAGTTTTTACAAAGAATCAATTTCAGGCCTTTCTGATACTTTCTATTCTATGTTTTTAGCCTTTTTTCTTCTAATATGTTCATTTTTCTTCTTAAGTACAACTTCACCCTATACATTTTCTTTATGTGGTATTTTTCATTGAGTATAAATTATTTTATACTAATTATTTTATACTTTCCATTGTGATACTTTGTTTTACCCGAGGTTTATTAGTAACCATATTTCTTATTTTCAAGCATATGGAAATTCATGGGAAGGTTCCCTGTATTTTCTGCCTTTCTGTGTAAAGTATAAATTTTTAAAACTCACATTGAGAAATTTTAATTGTCCTAAAGTCAGTGATTTGTATATTTTCATCATTCTTGATGTACATAATTATCTTGGAAAGTACTCTCCTTCACCAGACATAATTGCTCAGGTGCATATTTTGTTTGATTTCATGGAGGAAGAATAAAAGTGCTCCATGTTTATTTCAGACAAATCAACATTATACATTAGAATAAAAGAAACATAGAGAAGATATAAGATAATGTTTTTATTATTTTTAGCATAATGTTTTAAACAAACATTTCTTACATTAGAAATACTTTTATTTTTTTATTTTTAAAGATTTTATTTATTTATTTGTGAGGGAGAGAGCACAAGCAGGGGGAGCGACAGGCAGAGGGAGAAGCAGGTTCCTTGCAGAGCAAGGAGTCCAATGCAGGACTCAATCCCAGGACCCTGGGATCATGACCTGAGCCTAAGGCAGATACTTAACTGATTGAGCCACCCAGGTGTCCCAATACTCCCATTTTATGTGATAAAAAGATTGTTTGCCCTGTATTCATATTATTTTTTATTTTTGCAGTAAAAAGTTCCCTTTCCATTATCACTTGTCAGTTATTTTCCTATTCATTTATTTACTTCTATATCCTACAAATTTCTATTTTTTAATTTTTAGAAGAGTAGATTAAAATGTACTCCTAAAGCTAGGACATCTACTTAGATGCATATGTACGATAAAATGATACTAATACATGATCAGTGATATAAAGCCCTGAAAACTAGAAGCCTGGATTCAATGAGGAGGGTGATAAAGTACTAGAACAACCACATAAGACACAACTTGACTACACGTGGTACTAGATAAAGACTTAGGTCCTTTCACCTTTTGCTACCTGATAATCCCCTTCCTCAGCTTTCTTCTTTTCTGTTTATTTCACTAAACCATAAAAGAAATCAAAGCACAGCAAAACAAAAGAGTTGCAAAACAACAGAAGAATCTATAATTCTATCATTTCATTTATTTGTACTTTATGATGTGCTGAAACACTCCCCCTACTAGGAAAAATAAATGCCAGTGACTGTAAACCTGTTAAACTAACAGACTGCATTACAACAGTCATAATGTCTTATAGTCAATCAAGTTCATTACTGGAAATACTAGATGAGAAATAGCAATAAAATACCACCACAGAGTTAATACCATTCTGACTAGTTTTATTGGAGATAGATTCTTGAATTTTATATCAAACTGAGAATTTGGTTAATAATTAAATAAAGTAGAAACTAATGAATTCTTGTCATAATTTGGGTATAATAAATATCTCAATGTTTTTTATATTAATGGTAGGGCAAAATAAATTTTCATATATATTACCAATTTACTTATCTTCATATTATGGGAGGAGTCAATAAGTAAATAGGAGTTGGCTTTCTATACAAAATCATGTAAAAGTTTGCTTTATTATTTTCCCCCAAACCATTATATATAAAGCATTTTCAATGCATAGCATACATGTGAAAATACATTTCCAGACCCTTTTTGGTCACCTAAATCAGTAAGCTCAGGCAGATAAAACAAGGTAGACATTAGATTTGGGCCACAGTCGTGTTTGCCTCTTGACTTTGTCTTAAATTTCTAGTAAGCCCTATTGCTCAGCTTTCTTGTATGTATGCACGTTTATGATATTTCCTATTTGGTATAGAAGCTTCATGACATAATGTATTTAGGAACTTCCAGCACATTTTCATTTTGCTTGTACCACAGTGCTATGATTTGTTCAATTTTCTAGACTTTGCATTGCATTTGCTTCCATTTTGAATGCGATTTCAGCTAGAAGTTGAGAGGAATGTTCAATTATTCATTAATGTATCCTTGATGAATAAATTTATTCAATTGAATATTTATTAAACAATTGCTATGTGGCCATTACGTAGATATAATCAGGTTGGAAAAGTTTTTCTTAGTTTCCCTTCTGAGCCTAAAATGATTAAGTTATGAAAGCCCAATTCTTAGTCAGCAATGAAGTTCTTTCCTGGAATATAGGGAAAATTTTATTTTGAGAACAGGATCAATGCTATTTCTTAGCACATCTTATCAATTCTAAATACAACCCTCTCTTTCAAAACATTCTTTTCAGTATCCAAAGAACTAGAAACATACCAGGTCTCTGACATAGCCAAATGTTGGCTGGGGACCAATTGGGGACCATCACATGATATTGGAAATAATTAACACAACAGCAAGTGCACCAAATTGAATTGTTTTTGGAAACTTAAGTAAGAAGTTATGTTCATCAGGTACAATCACTCCCAGATGAGCAGACCGCTGATTTTATACAGGGACTTTAAGGAGCACAGTGGTCAGGGATTGATTGGCTGGCTTTCATTGACATGAGAGAGTTGATGTCACTTGTAGAAGCATGGGGCTCTTGATTGGTTGGCATTGAGAAATGTGTTCACTGGAACAGAACCAGCTCCATAATTTGAAAGTCCCAATACAAAATAAAAATGCAAGATCCTCTTCCCCCCCAAAAAAGCAAGGGGAGAACCCCATTTTCCTTTCTTCCATGGTGTGTCTAGTGATCTGTCATGGCATTTTTGTTTTGCCATAAAATGTCACATTTTCTTGGAGAGAGTAAATATAGACCCTTACAGGATTAGGCCTGGTATTTGGACCCACCTCATATCAGTTCCAGGCCCTCATTAGGGAAGCAGAGGTTGGCAGTGGTGGCTGAGTGGGGGTAGGAAGGTTCTCAGCAACCCTTTCCCCTAAGAATGCAGAATGGTGTTGAGCAGTGAGATTGCACATGAACCAAGGATCCAAGCTAACTTAGGCTTCATTGATCCATTGGACTTCATTTATAAAACACACATTCGAAGTAAGAAATAATAATTTTAAGGTAATAATCATAGATCATTAAACCCCAAGCACTGGACCTTTTCTGAGAGCAGAGTCCTTCCTTTGTCACATGCTCATGAAGGTGGCTGTTCACTGGAGTGAATTCTTTTTTGATTGGCTAAAATTAGAAGTAAGGAGCCTTTTTTGATTGCAAGAACTTCCAATGGTTTATGCACTGGAATAAGGTTAGCTGTTAAAATCCAGTTCTCCTAATGCTTGTTCCCAAGGCTGTAGAGAGCTGTCATTTATTGTTAAAATCCAGTTCTCCTAATGCTTGTTCCCAAGGCTGTAGAGAGCTGTCATTTATTGTTAAAATCCAGTTCTCATAATGCTTGTTCCCAAGGCTGTAGAGAGCTGTCATTTATTGTTTAATCAGGCTAAAACTGGTTCTGATGGCTACTTTTTACCATGGTTATAAAACAATCAGCCACTTCCTGGCAATGTGGGAACTTCTTTTATTTTCAGTGCTCAGTCTACCAGAGAGCACTTTAAGGGCTGTTCTTACAAATTATTTGAAGATAAAGTTTCACTTGGTTAGGTCTCAGTTTCAGTTTCAATGTTGATTGACCGGAAGTCTGAGTCACCTGTCAGGACCTTGAATGGAAAGAAGAATTTAGTACTGTGGACAAAATACCTGGACAACTGTAAAACAAAAAGTATAACTAAAATGATCATAAGAAGGATATTGAAGGCTTTCCAGAACCATGCTCTGACTTTTTCCCAATGCAAGCAATATGTATGTTGCTGGACCTAGCCTGGATGAATTTTCTTTTAGATATAGATTATTCCACTACACCTGTGATGTTAATCCAGATAAATCATGGAGTGTCTTAACAATGGCATAGATGTCCCCACTTGTGGGCTGAAAGAAATCAGTGCTATTCTATTTTTTAATATAATGACTTTGGCTAATAAATATAAACCTTTTTGTTATACTCTGAGGGAATGGAATTTATTATTAACATTGCTGGCCCAAATGGGGAGCAAATTTTTTATTATCCCTTTGAGTTTTCCAGCTAGTATGGATGGGATTATTATGCTCAGGAATATGTCTCATGAATTATCATTTAATCCACCAGGAAAGTTTTATCCCTTCGGATGATTTGTAAAGAGACAACATTATCTAAGGGTACTGGGAGGGTCATATATTTTGAACTGTCAATAGCTCTGTGAACAATTAATCTTGGCCCTGATCTGGCATTTAAAAGCTTGATTCCCATAGAGGGAAAATAATCTAATGGCCACACAAAAGAGATTGGTCAGTAGGATATGTAGACAATGTCTCTGGCTATTGTTGACAAACAGTAATTGTTAAATCCTAATAAATCACTCTCTCTCTTTGGGGGAGTGTGGGTTTTCCTTTATTTCTTTATTGTCTATACCATGTATCAGTACTAGTAAGGTAACATATCTTTATATTCTTTAAATAGGCTACACTAGCAATAATGTTCAAGATCAAGTTCTGATTACATAACAAAAGAATTTTCTAGTTCTTACATAGTACCAAAATATACCTCCTTGGGGGGAAAAAAAAGCAAGTCAGAATTTCTTCCAAGTAATAGATGTGAGACAATATGAATCATAATGAAGTGTGATACAATTAAATCTACAAACTGATTGATAAATACGTTTTGCTTTATGTAGTTTAAACAAACTCAGTAAAATACCCTTTTGTGTCTTAGGACCAAGCAGGCAAGGCCTTTCTGAGAACTAACACTGTGAATACAATCTTGTGTTATTCTTCCCTTCCCTTCATAGATCAGCTTATTGTGTATCATTTGGGTATACAATAGAACAATTGAGGGTGCTATAAAAACTGGATAATTTAATGAATATTTACTTACAAGATGATTATTTGCAGAGGTGCATTAATAAGGCAACTACAAAACATCATGTGTAGCGACTTTGGGCTAGCCTTTACCATCTCTAGCCTGAAGATAGGAAAGATGAATCTCATTACTGAACTGAGAAGAAAAGCCTCTTTCATTCATTCTTTTATTCATTTTTATATTTAAAGATTTATACAATCCTCACTACAATGTAATTGTAGAACATGTTCATCATCCCATGAAAAAAATCCCTGTACATATTAGCAGTCACTCCACATTCCCACACCACTGACCTCCCATCTCACCCCCTTCTGAACCTACCCAGGCAGTCACTAATCACTTCCTATCTCTATGGATCTGCCCACACTCACCAGTGTATGGATACAATGTATTTTGTCTATCCATTCATCAGTTGAACATTTAGGCTATTTCTACTTTTTTTTTTTTTAATGTTTTATTTATTTATTCATGAGAGTCAGAGAGAGAGAGAGAGAGAGGCAGAGGCAGAGGGAGAAGCAGGCTCCCCGCTGAGCAGGGAGCCCAATGAGGGACTCGATCCCAGGACCCTGGGATCATGACCTGAGCCAAAGGCAGACGCTTAACCATCTGAGCCACCCAGGCACCCGCTATTTCTACTTTTAGGGTATTATGAATAATATTTCTATGAAGATTCATGTACAAGTGGGCATTTTTCATTTTTTTTTGCATATATACCTTTTAGGATGGAATTGCTGGGTCATAAGGTAAATGTATGTGTCACACTTTGAGAAATTGCCAAAAGGTTTTACAAAGTGTACCATTTTACATTCTCACTAGCTTGCAATATATGAGGTGTCCAAATTCTGAACATCCTCATCACCACTTATCACACCTTTTGATTTTAAACATCCTAGTGGGGGGCACCTGGGTGGCTCAGATGGTTAAGCATCTGCCTTTGGCTCAGGTTATGATCCCAGGGTCCTGGGATCGAGTCCCGCAAGGGGCTCCCTGCTCCTTGGGAGCCTGCTTCTCCCTCTGCCTCTCTCTCTCTCTGTTTCTCATGAATAAATAAAAATGAAAAAAAAAAAAAATCTTTAAACATCCTAGTGGGTGCGATGTGGCATCTCCATGTAGATTTGGTTTGCATTTTCTTGATGACCAGTAGTGTTCAGCATAATTTCATGTGTTTTACTGACCATTTGTATGCATGCTTTGGAGGAGTGTCTATTTAAATCCCTTGTTCATTTTCTAATCGGAGTATTTGTCTTTTTATGGCTGACTTTAAAATTTTTTATATATTCTGGACGCCAGTCCCTTATCAAATATGTGATTTGAAAATATTTTCTCCCATTCTAAGGGCTGTTTTCATTTTCCTGATGGTATCCTTTGAAGCAGAAAAGTTTTAAATTTTGGTGTGCGTCTTTTTTTCTTCCGCAGCATGTACTTTTGGTGTCATATCTAAAAAATTATGGCATAATACAAGGTCATTAAGATTTATTCCTATTTTTTCTTTAAGGGGCTCGATAGTTTTAGTTCTTAAATTAAAACATATGATCTATTTTGAGTGTTGTTTTGTGTATAGTGTGAGGTAGAGGCCCAGATTCAGTCTATGCATGTGGATATCCAGTTGCCTCAGTACTGTTGGTTGAAAAGATCATTCCTTCTACACTGAACTTCCTAGGCACATGGGTTGAAAATCACTGATAAATATGAGTTTATTTCTGAAATCTTACTTTTATTACATTGATGTATATCACTATCTTTCTGTCACTACCACACTGTCTTGATTACTGTAGCTTTGTAATAAGTTGTGAAATCAGAAAGCGTGTTTTCCAACTTTATTTTCCAAGACTCTTTTGGTTATTTCTGTATATTATTGATAATAAAGGATTTACATCTGCTATTTTACTATTTATTTTATATCTTAGGTCTTTTCTGTTCCTTTAGTTAGTGATTCAAAATCTGTGTTAGACCTTTTATACTGCATCTTTTAAATACCCTTGTTTCTTTTACTATATTTTTGTTTTTTGTTTTATAAGGGTGTTTTTAATTGAAATATATTTGACATGTAACACTGCATACATTTAAAGTATGCAACGTGTTAATTTGATACATTTATATATTGTAATGATTACCATTGTAAAGATAATTAGTAGCTCTCACATATTCTTTCTTTTTAGTATTAGGAATAATTAAGTCATAGTTTCTTAGAAAGTTTGATGATTGGAGTATAATATTGTTGCCTATATGCATTATAGTGTGCATTAGGTCTCTTGGGCTTATTTATTACTCGTCCCAAGTTTTTACTTTAAACATGTATCCTGTCTCTCTACCCCTCACCTCCTAGTAACCATCATTCATTCTGTTTTAACGAGTTTCACTTTTCAAAATTCCACATATAAGTGACACCATACAGTGCTTATTTTTCTCTGACTTATTTCACTTAGAAAAATGTGCTCAAGGCCCATCTATGTTGTTGGACATGGCAGAATGTTTTCCCTTCTCATGGCTGAATAATACCCCATTATATATATATATATATATATATATATATATATATATATATATATATATATATATATACACACACATACACATAAACATTTTTTTTAATTCCTTCATCTATTGATGGACACTTTGGTTATTTCCCTGTCTTGGTTACTGTAAACAATGCTGCATGGAGGTCCTTTTAACTTTTCAAGTTAGTATTTTCTTTGGAAAGCTAAATACCCAGAAATGGAATTCTGGATCCTATGGTAGTTCTGTTTTTAAGTTTCTGAGGAGACTCCATACTGTTTTTCTCGTGGCTGCACCAACTGACGTTGGTATACACCAGTGGTGCGCAGCTGTTCCTTTCTCTCCACATCCGCACTAGCACTTGTTATCTCACGTCTTCTCGATAACCATACTAACAGGTGTGACGTGACAACTCAGTATGGTTTTGATTTGCATTTCCCTGATAATTAGTGATGTTGAGCCTGTTTTCAGGTGTCTGTTGTTCATTTGGAGGTCTTTGGGAAAATGTCCATTTAGTTCGTATGCCGATTTCTAAATCTCATTCTTTTGTTATTGAATTGTATGAGATCTTTACATATTTCATGTATTAACCCTCTTTCTGATATGTGGCTTGCAAGAATTTCCTACTATTCTCTAGCTTGCCTTTTCATTTTATTTGGTACTCATGTTGTGCAAAAGGTTTTATTTGATATAGTCTCATTTGTCAGTTTTTGCTTTTATTGTTGGTGTTTTATGTACTATCCAAAAACTTATTGCCAAGACCAATGTCAAGGAACAGCTTCCCTACATTTTCTTGTAGGAGCTTTGTAGTACCAGGTCTCGTGTTTAAATCTTATATTGATATCCAGTTAATTTTTGTGAGTGCTGTAAGATGGGGTCCAAATACAATGCTCTGCATGTGCTTATCTGGTTTTCCTAACACCGTTTGTTGACTCCCCATTGGGTGCTCTTGGTTCCCTTGTCAAGTATTAGTTCACCACATAAGCAGGAGGTTAACTATAGCCTCTTTGGTCTGTGTGTCTGTTTTTGTGCAAGTACCATACTGTTTTATAATGTAGCTTTGTAATATAGTTTGAATTCAGAAAGTGTGTTATCTCCAGCTTTTTCCTCAAGATTGTTTTGGTTATTTGGGGACTTCTGGGCTTCTGTACAAATTTTAGGATTGCTTTATACAGAAATAGAATGCCCTTGGTATTTTGATGCAGACTGTGTTAAATCTATATAGATGGTTGTGGGTATTATGGACATTTTAACAGTAGTAGTTCTTCCTATCCATGAACACAAGTTGTGTTCTTATGTCTTCAGTTTCTTTCGGTGAAATCTTAACAGTATACATTGAACGGATCTTTTCACTTTTTTGGTTAAATTTACTTCTAAGTATTTGTTGTTTTTGATTCTATTGTGAATGGAATAGTTTTTATTTCTTCTTTAGATGTTTCATCCTTAGTATATAGAAATAAAACTGCTTTATGTATGTTTAGTTCCAACAGTTGATTTGGTTGAGTCTTCCGGGTTTTCAATATACAGAATCACATCATCTGCAAATAGTGAGTTTTAATTCCTCCTTCCTGATTTGTATGCATTTTGTTTCTTTGTCTTGCTCAGTGGCTCTAGCTAGAGCTTCCAGTACTATACTGAATAAAAGTAGTGACAGGGAGCATCCTTGTCTTATTCCTGATTTTAGAGGTAACGTTTTCAGTATTTTTCCATTGTGTATAATGTTAGCTGTGGGAGTCTTACATATGGCCTTTATTATATTGATGTATATTCCTTCTGTATCCCATATGCTGAGGGTTTTTATCATTCAAAGATGAAGTAGGGGCACATGGGTGCCTCAGTCAGTTAAGGCACAGACTCTGGATTTCTGTTCAGGTCATGATCTCAGGGTCCCGGGATCGAGCCCCATGTTGGGCTCTGTGCTCAGCAGGAATCTTCTTGAGGATTCTCTCTCTCCTTTTGCTCCTCCCCCTGCTCGCTCACTCTAAAATTAATGAATAAAAACTGTATACAGCCAATTTTTTTCTGTAGCTATTGAAATGATCATAGGATTTTTATCTTTCATTTTATTAATATATTACATGAATTTGTGTATGTTGAAATACCCTTGCAACAAAGGGATAAATTTTACTTGGTCTTGTATATAATCCTTCTTATATGTTTTTGAATTTGGTTTGCTAATATTTTGTTCAGAATTTTTCATCTATATTCACTAGGAATATTGGTCTGTAGTTTTCTTCTAGTGCCCTTATCTAGTATCAGGGTAATGCTGGCTTTATGAAAGGAGTTTGTAAGTACTTCCTCATCCTTAATTCTTTGGAAGAGTTTGAGATGGATCAGTGTTAATTTTTCTTTTGATGTTTGGTAGAATTCACAAGTGAAGCCATCTGATCCTGTGATGTTCTGTTTTGGGAAGTTTTTGACCACTGATTCAATCTTGCTCGTTACTGGTCTATACAGAACTTCTATTTCTTGGTAGCAGTCTTGGTAGCTTTTATGTTTCTTGAAATTTATTCATTTCTTCTAGGTCATCTAATTTGTTAGGACCATAAGAGACTATTGTGAACAATTATTTTTAATAAATAAATAAATAAAATAAAAAATACAAGTATTTTTGTATCAATTGTAATGTCTGCTTTTTAATTTCTGATTTGAGTCTTCTTAGTCTGGCTAAAGGTTTGCCAATTTTATCTTCTTGAAAAACCAAAATGGATCAAGTTACTGTGTGTGTTCTCTATTTCATTTATTTATGCTCTGATCTTATTTCCATTTTTCTGCTACCTTAGGGCTTAATTTGTTCTCTTTTTACAGTTGGTATACAAAGTGAGGTTATGTACTTGAGATCTGTAATATCTTAGTGCATGCATTTATCACAATAAGCTTTCCTTTCGGAACTGCTTTTGCTGCATCCCATAAGATATGATATATTGTGTTTATATTTTTATTTGGAAGTAATTTTTTTCTCTTTTGACTTTTTCTTTGACGCATTGGTTGCTCATAACTGATTCTTTGTTTCTCCATATTTGTATATCATCCAGCTTTCCTCTTGTTGTTGCAAAGATAGGTGGTAGGATTTCAGTTTTAAATTTCATGACAGGTGTTTTGTGCCCTATCCTATGTTCTGTCTTGAAAAACGTTCCGTGTTCACTTTATAGGAATGTGGATTCTGCCACTGTTGGATGGAATGTTCTGTATATGGCTGTTAAGTCAATTTGGTTTAAAGCATAGTTCAATTCCATTATTTCCTTGTTGGTTTTCTGACTGGCTCCATTGTGGGCAATGGGGTACTGAAATCCTCTACTGTTACTTTGTTATGGATCTTGGTGCTCCAGTGTTGGGAATAAATATATTTACAATTATGGTATCTTTTGGATGCATTGATCCCATTTATTATCATGTCTTCATATCTACTTTGTCTGATGTAAGTAGAGCTAATGCCTGCTTTCTTGGGGAATATCATCTTCCATCCCTTCAGATTGAGTCTGTGTGTGCTTTATACATAAAATGAGTTTCTAAAAGGCAATATATAGTTGGGTCTTTTTCTTTTTTATCCATTCAGCCACCTACTGCCTTTTGATTAGTGAATTAAATTCATTTATATTGAGAGGAATTATTAATATGTAAGGACTTACTATTGCTTTCTAGTTGTTTTGTACCTCCTTGGTTTCTTATTCCCACTGTTTCTGTCTTCCCTTGGAGAAAGGTGGTTTTCCATGGTGATTTGCTCTGTCTCCCTTTGTGTGTCTGACTCTAGATCTTATCTTCATTCATTTATACAGTTTCCACTCATATACTGTTCAACTTTTATGTTTTTGATGTCAAAATTTATATATATATATATATTTATATGGTGAATCTGTGAAGACATTATAGTAATGTGGTTAACACATCATTCTACTACAGAATTATAGTCTAACTTAAATTGCTTATTCTTTACCTTTGCTGGAGTACTGTGTATAGATCTTCCTCTATTTAAAAGAGGCTTATTGGGACACAGCCCCCTTTTAAGTTGAAAAGATCCTAAATTGGAAATGTACTTAATACAGCTAATGGACCAGACATCATTGCTTAATATAGTTTAGCTTAAACATGCTCAGAATAGTTAGATTAGCCTACAGTTGGGCAAAAGCATGTAACACAAAGCCTATTTTATAATAAAGTGTTGAATATCTCTGGCAGTTTATTGAATACTATACTGAAAGTAGAAAACTGAATGATTGTATGTGTACAGAATGGTTTTTTTTGTTTTTTTTTTTTTAAAGATTTTATTTATTTATTTGACAGAGAGATAGCGAGAGCAGGAACACAAGCAGGGGGAGTGGGAGAGGGAGAAGCAGGCTTCCTGGCAAACAGGGAGCCCGATGTGGGACTCGATCCCAGGACCTTGGGATCATGACCTGAGCCGTAGGCAGACGCTTAACGACTGAGCCACCCAGGCGCCCTACAGAATGGTTTTAAGTGTGTTGGCTGTTGACCCTCATGACTGCAGGGCTGACTGGAAGTTACAGCTCATTGCTGCTTCCCAACATTATGAAAGAGGATCATACCACAAAATACTAGACTGGAGAAAGACTAAAATTCAGAATTCAGTGTGAAGTTTCTACTGCATATGTATTGCTTTCACACCATTGTAATTCAGGGACCACGTGCACTTTCATTTACTATTATGTAAGCAATTAATGTCTAAATTCAAATTAATTCCAATTTATGTCAGTATTCTATAAAAACATGGCTTGAGAAAAAGCCGCTGCTGTCTTATCCCCCCCATAATATTACTGCCCTATGAATTACGACTTTATATGTTGTAGCCACACAGCTTAGTTTTATAACTACTGCTTTATGTAGTTGCCTTTCAAACTATACAAAGGTGAAGAGTTACAAACATATTTACTTATATTCTATCATAATATTTATGTAGTTAGGTTTATTCGTACTCTTTATTTCTTCATGTGGATTCAAGTTGCTATCCAGTATCCTTTTCTTTCAGCTTTAAGAATTTCCTTAGGTATTTTTATAAGGCAAGTCTGCCTAGTGATATTTTTTGTAACTATTTTAATTTCTACATTGTATTTAAAGGATAGTTTAGCTGATAGAGAGTTCTTGGTTGACAGCCTTTTTATCTACTCTTTAGAGATGTCTTCTGACTGATGTCATCTGGCTTCTATGTTTGTTTTTTAACATATAATGTATTGTTTGTTTCAGGGGTACAGGTCTCTGATTCATCAGTCTTACACAATTCACAGCGCTCACCATAGCACATACCCTCCCCAGTGTCCATCACCCAGCCACCCCATCCCTCCCACCCCACCCCCCACTCCAGCAACCCTCAGTTTGTTTCCTGAGATTAAGAGTCTCTTATGGTTTGTCTCCCTCTCCGGTTTTCTCGTGTTTCATTTTTCCCTCCCTTCCCCTATGATCCTCTCTCTTTTTCTCAAATTCCTCATATCAGTGAGATCATATGATACTTGTCTTTCTTTGATTGACTTATTTCACTTAGCATAATACCCTCTAGTTCCATCCATGTCTTTGAAAATGGCAAGATTTCATTTATTTGATGGCTGCAAAATATTCCATTGTGTGTATGTGTGTGTGTGTGTGTGTGTGTATATACACCACACCTTCTTTATCCATTCATCTGTTGATGGACATCTTGGCTCTTTCCACAGTTTGGCTATTGTGGACATTGCTGCTATAAACATTGGGGTGCACGTGCCCCTTCGGATCACTACATTTGTATCTTTGGGGTAAATACCCAGTAGTGCAATTGCTGGATCGTAGGGTAGCTCTATTTTCAACTTTTTGAGGAACCTCCATACTGTTTCCAGAGCGGCTGCACCAGCTTGCATTCCCACCAACAGTGTAGGAGGGTTCCCCTTTCTCCGCATTCTTGCCAACATCTGTCGTTTCCTGCCTTGTTAATTTTAGCCATTCTGACGGGTGTGAGGTGGTATCTCATTGAGGTTTTGATTTGGATTTCCCTGATGCCGAGCGATATTGAGCACTTTTTCATGTGTCTGTTGGCCATTTGGATGTCTTCTTGCAGAAATGTCTTTTTGGTTTTTGATGAGAAGTCAGCTGTTAATCTGATTGAGGACCACTTGCATATAATAAATCTTTTTTACTTGCTGTTTTCAAGATTTTCTCTTCAACTTTTCTTAATCTAACTATGACCTAAAATCTCTTTAAATTTGTTCTACCTAGAGTAAATTAAGATCTTGCATACAGATTAATATTTTTCATGAAAGTAGGGAAGTTTATGCCATTATTTATTAAAATGCATTTTTTTTTTTTTTTTTTTTGCCCTTCCTCCCTTCTTTTGGGACTTCCATTACACATTTCTTGGTAAATCTCATGGTGTTCCATTAGTCCTTGAAGCACTGTTTCTTTTTCTTTCCTTTTTTATTTTTTTCCCTGTTCTTCAGACAGAAGAGTCTTTTTCTTTTGCCAGCCCAAATCCATCTGAATCTCTCTAGTAACTTTTTAATTCCAATGCTTAATGTATCACACACAGAATTTTTTCTATAATTACAATTTCATTATTGATAGTCTCTATTTGAGACATCATTGTAACTTTGTTCTATAGTTCTTTGAAAATGTTTAAAATAGCTTATTTAGAAATACTTATTCCCGAAATACAAAATCTGGTTCCCTTCAACATTTACATCGGATGCCTTTTTCTGTGTGTGGTGAAGCATACTTTACTGTTGTTGTCATGTATTTTTTGGTAGGGGTTAAAACTGGACATCTTAGATATTATAACAGATTGGTATTACATCTGTTCAATCCCAAGTCTGTTATGGCTGGTTTTGATTTTTCTTTCTCTTGTTTAATTGCGGCTTAGTTCTTTTGCATACTTTCTGGAATAATTCTGTACATTCTGTATTCCTTGCAGGGTGTGACCCTGGAGCTCTCTGTTGGCATTAACTTTTAATCCTTCCTCAAATTTTTAAGCATGGCTTTCTAGATATCATACCTCATTCACTGTAATTTAGTGGTGAGTTGATGATAGGTTGATAGATTTCCTTTATTCCTTTGTCCATGTGTTTCATATTTTGAGGATACAACTTGTACGACAAAGCATGCCTTTAAATTTCATTTGGGAAAAATCAAAATGAATTTTATACCAATAAAAAGAGAAGTTAGAGATAAAATTTAATTTTTTTTGCTTTAATGTGCCTTCCCTAAATACTCACTAGGGAAACTTTGAAAATGTTTGATATATACCCATGCCAAGAAACTATAGTCTACAATACTCTTATAAAATGATGTTTGCAATTCTGCATTTAAGCACTGTAAAATCAAAAATTCATGAGCTAAGTGGAGAAAGTTGAATGGAGATTTAGACAGAAATGATTAAAGAACCTTGAAAATTGATTTATATAACAAGATGAAAGTGTTCATTATGTACAGTCTGTCGAAGGATGAAATGAGGAATAAGATAACTGCTTTCCCACACTAATCTAAGTCATAAAGAACACATAAGAGCTTAAAATGCTGAACAATACACTCTCATTCTCTCTCTCTCAAATAAATAAATAAAAATCTTAAAAAAAAATGCTGAACAATACAGTGAAAAATGATGGAAACAAATTGAGAAGATCTTCAAGTTCATAAAATCCATCTATGAAAAACCCACAGCGAATATCATCCTCAATGGGGAAAAGCTGAGAGCCTTTCCCTTAAGATCAGGAACATGTCAAGGGTGCCCACTCTCACCACTATTGTTCAACATAGTACTAGAAGTCCTAGCAACAGCAGACAACAAAAAGAAATAAAAGGTATTCAAATTGGCAAAGAAGTCAAACTCCTTTTGCAAAGAAGATCTTTAAAAGTGAACATCAGGAGGATTCCCCCATTGCTATCTTCAATGAAGCTCTATTGAAATAGAAAACTACTGATTCCATCAAGCAGAAGAGTGATTCCCATAGTACCTGACTCATCAGAAATGCAGAAATCCAGAAAATTCATCAATGGAAAATCTGTTACTATTTTTACTTTCATTTGCTGTGGCTTCAGAGTAATTTTATCATTTGGTGATTTTATGCATTTCATGGTAATAAATAAAAACAAAAATGCAGCTATAATGCTGTATGTATTTCTGGAGAAACGCCTACTTGAAAATAAAATGGAATTTGTAAAACTCCCCAAAAGGATGAATTAACCTATCACACTGTGTAATAAAAAGAAAAAAATATAAAATTCAAGAGCTAAGAAAAAATATTAAAAATCTATAGATATATTAATTACACAACATACACAAACCACATACTACTTGTGGACAGTATGCAAGGTTTTTATATGTAACTAAGCACAGTACAGCCTTGGTCCTCAAATTTGTTTTTGTTTTATATACTTTTGTTAATGTGATGCTTCACATTTATTGATTTGCAAATAATGAAATATCCTTGCACCCCTAGAAGAAAACCCTACTTGATCTTGGTGAATGATCCTTTTAATGTATTGTGGAAAGTCATTTGCTAATATTTTGTTATGGATATTTGCAACTGTGTTCATGAGGGATATTGGCCTGCAGTTTTCTTTCCTTATTGTGTCTTTGTCTCATTTTGTTACTCAAGTTTATCTCACAGTGAGGGAATAGTAAATTGTGCAATGCTATAAATAAGTACAGAGTACTGTCAGAATACTTTGGAAGAATACCTACCAGCATTTTATGAAGGTACAGGATGACGGGGAGCAACAGAAGATTTGAGGGTAACGGAGATTGGAAAGAGTTTTCAGGATGGAAATTCCATTTCCAACAACCCAAATAAAAAAGATATTATGGTATGCTCCCAAGACAAGTAGAAATTCAGCCTAGATGTAAAATAATGTGTGTAGGGTGGGAATGGAGTGGGACATAGAAATGATATGGATTAGGAAAGCAGGAAGTAAATAATGGATACTGAAAGTTTGAATGGGTTTGTTAGGTTCTGAATACAATAAAGTAGGTGCTTGATTTTACGTGTGAATATACAGATATATTATCTCAGAAATATTTATTGAAAACAAAAAATGTAGATCTTTAAAATATGTGTAGGATCTACAAACGAAAAAATCAGAAAATTTTAACTTCCTCAATACTATTAGAAAGCTGAGTCTCTCTCCTACTTAATCTTATTTCTATTCTTGCCCACAACTCTAATATTCCAATTAATGTGTTTATTGTACCTAGCACATTTCACGTATATGCATTTACCCCTAAAGAGCACATGGTTGAATTACATGTTTTTCTTGAAAACTTTATATAGATATGCCTGCATGTGTCTCTTTGTTTGAGATTATATTTATTCCTGTGGCAGTGTAGAAGAGTTTTAGTTTGATGTAGTTGTTTGTTTATGCTTTCATAGGGTTTGGTTGGCTTTTCATGTCGGAGCCAACAAAGCATTCCGAAGACCTCTGTCAAAGAGCAGACTACATATATTGTCTTTTAGGAGTATTATTGCTTCAAGTCTTTTATTCATTTTGAGTTGATTTTTCTGTATGGTCTAAAACAGCGTTCCAGTTTCATTCTTTTGCATGTGGCTGTTGTGTTTTTTTCACCACCATTTGATGAAGAGACTGTCCTTTTCCCATTGTATATTCTTCCTTCCTTTGTCATAAATGAATTGACTATAAGTTCATGGGTTTTATTTCTGGACTCTCTATTCTGTTCCATTGTTCTGTGTGTGTGTTTTGATTATTATAGTTTTTCAATATGTGTGTGTGTTTTGATTATTATAGTTTTTCAATATAATTTAAAATTGCTTCTTCTATCTCAAGATTTCTTTGGCTATTCAGGGTCTTAGGTGGTTCTGTACAAATTTTAGGGTTTTTCTTTTATTTCTGTGAAGGATGCCATTGGTATTTTGATGGGGATTGCAGATTGTTGAATCTATAGATTGTTGAATCTATAGATAGGGACATTTAAACAACATTAAATCTTATGATCCTTGAACACAGAATATCTAATTATTTGTTCATCAATTTGCTTTTTTTTTTTTTTGCATCTATATTAATCAAGAATTTGGACTGAAATTTTCTTTTCTGGTGGGGAAGTTTGAGAGGGATTAGGATTCTTCTTTAGCATTTTGTAAAATTCATCAGTGAAGCCATCTGTCCCTGGACTTTGGTTTGTTGCTAGGTTTCTGATTACTGATTGAATCTTCTTACTAAAAATCTGTTCAGATTTTCATGAATTACTTTATGTAGATTGCATGTTTCTGGGATATTATTCATTTCCTCTTGCTGTCAATTTGTTGTCATAAAATTGTTTATAGTAGGCTCTTAAAAGTGATAACACAGAAATATAAAGGATTGTAAGATTTTCTCTTTCATGCCTCATTTTGAGTCTTCCCTCTTTTGGTCTTGGTGAGTCTAGCTAAAGGTTTGCCAATTTAGTAACTTAGCTCTTACAAGTTTTTTTTTTTTTTTTTTTTTGTCTGTTTATATTCACTCTGATTTTTGTTATTTCTTTCCTTCAACTAACTTTAAACTTCACTTGTTCTTTTTCTAGTTCCCTGAGGCATAAAGTTAGGTTGTGTGAGTTCTTATGTCTTAATGTAGGTGTTTACCACTATAAATTTCCCTCTTCAAAGTGCTTTCTCACATCTATTTGTTTCAAGGTATTTTTAAAATTTCTCTTTATTTGTGGTGTAGTAGTATGTTTTTTCATCTTTATATATTTGTAAGTTTTTCACTTTTTTCTTTGTAATTTCTATTTCATACTTTTGTTCTTGAAAAATGTTTGATGATTTTAATCAAAACTTGTGGCCTAACATGATCTATCTGGACAATGATCCACATGTACTTAAGGATGTATGTTCTGGTGCTTTTGGATGGAATGTTGTATGTATCTATTAAGTCCATATGGTCTAATGTGTCCCCTGAGGCTGATGTTTCATTACTGATTTCCTTTCTGAATGATCACTCCATTGATGAAAATGGAGTGTCCTGCCATTATTGTATTTCATTCTGTTTTTCCCTTGAGATCTGTTAATATTTACTTCATATAGTCATTTGCTCTTATTTTGGGTGCATAAATATTTACAACTTCTTAGATTTTCCCCTTTATTATTATGTAATGGCCTTCTTTGTCTCTGATTCCAGTCTCTGTTTTAAGGTTTATTTGGTCTGGTATAACTACCCCATCTTTCTTTTGGTTTTCATGTGGATGGCACATTTTTTTCCATCCCTTTACTCTGAGTCTGTGTCTGTCTAGATCTGAGGTCAATCTCTTACAAACAGCATTTAGATGGATCTTATTTTTATATCCATTCAGCTACCCTATTGATCTGATTGAAGAATGTAGTCTATTTTGTAGTTCTCTGTTGCTTCTTCTCTTGCTATTTCATTATTTTCTATAGTGTATGCTTAGATTATCTTGCGTTCATCTGCTATAGATTTTTGCTTTGTGGTTAACATGAGGCTTACATGTAAGCTGGTAACAGCTGAAGTCTGAATGCATTCTAAATCTCTGCATTTTAAGTATTGTAGCTACAAGCACTTTTACAGCTGTGGTCTTTTAACTTTTATGGCTTGCAAGTGATTAATCCACCACCTGTACATTAAATTATTCTGAATTTTACTATATATTTACCTTTTCCAGTGAGACTTAGGCTTTCAAAAGTAGTGCCTTTTCATTTGAGCTTAAAATCGTCCCTTCAGTATTGTTGTAAGGATGGCGTGCATTACAAGGGTCTGAGAAGCAATTGCCCACTGACTCCATTGCCCTTCCACAAGGCTGATGTAGAGCTCCACTGAGTGGTCTCCCCTGAGCTTATGGTTCTTTCACTGGAAAAGAGAGCATGGGGTGGGGGGCATCCAGCACCTCCCCTAGTGTTGTGGGTCACTTCACGGGCACAAGAACTCTGATCTCGCCCCATAGGGATTGTAGGGGAATTCATGGACTTCAACTACTTGGAATGTGATTGTGACAGTGGAGGGGGAAGGGCTTGCAAGCACCACCACTGGCCTACTGAGTTTATACCTGCAGAGCCAAAGCAGCAGTCTTGCTCATCTGCAGAACGAACTGGTTGCATACTCTGACCAGGAAACTAGGTGAGGTGTAGGTTGACCTGATTTGGGCTTTCAAACAAGTAATTTTTCTATCCCTAGACCTTATTTGCACAGGCAAGAGGCGAATCCTAGCCCCTACTCACAGGGAGAGTAGCTCCTGGCCCCATTTGTCCAGAAGGATTGGCAAGAACACAAGGTGGGTACACACTGAAGCACTGTCAGTTGAGAGTTGGGCAAGCAGAGCTGATCATCCCCAATACCAGTCGAAGAGTGTTCCCATGCTAGGTCTATGAAAGGGAATTAATCCATAGCCTAACTTGAAGCTGAGAGTAGCTACTGGTCCTCCTGATGTAAAGCCTGCCTGGAAAACTTGGGAGTTCCCTTGAGTGGCCCCCCTCCCTGTCTTGTCCAAACAGGGCATTAAGACACAGCAGAGCCTGGTTCCTGGCCCAATCTGAGCAGAGGGCTAGCAACATCACCCGGAAGCTGTATAACCCAGCAACACTCAAGCCAAGACTGGAGCAGGCAGCACTTACAGTCTGTAGTGCAAAGTCAGTGGCCCTGTTCAGTCACAGAACTTGGGTTGTGGGCAGCTTGAGTTAAGACCACATACAAAGATAACAGAAACCCTAGGCAACACTAAGAAAACAGAAATCTTAGAGATATGAAGAAAGCCTGAGGGAACGATGAAACACAATGCAAAGAAAATCCAGAAGGGGAAAGGATAGAAAGTATATTAAAAAGAATAATGGTTTAAAAGTTTCCATACCTAGGGGGAGAAATAAACACCCAGATCTGTGAGGTCTGAAGTAGCTGAAAGGTTGCAATCAACAGGGCTATACTGAGACACATTTAATTACATTGCCAAAAAATCAAAGAACAAGAAATAATTTAAGAAGCAGCAAAAGAGAAAAGTAACCAACAAGGTAACGGCCCGTAAGAACTGGTGCATTTTTCAAGTTTTCAGGCCAGGGGAAAATGGAACAACAAATTCAAGTATTGAAAGAAAACATAGGTGAAGCAAGAAACCTATACGCAGTGAAATTGTCCTTCACAAATAAAGGAGGAATAAAGACATTTCCAAACAAACTTAACATGAGACCTGCCTTATAAGAACTGGCAAAAAGATTTGAGTAGAAATCAGTAACATCATATAAATAGAAGAAGTTTGCATAAAACTCACTGGTAATGGTAAATATATAGTCAGAGTTAGTGGGTACATAGCCTGCTCAGTGGGTTATGTGTCTGACTCTTGGTTTCTGCACAGCTCATGAGCTCATGGGTCATGGGATTGAGCTTCATGTTGGGCTTTGCTCTTAGTGGAGACTGCTTGAAGATTCTCTCCCTCTGCCCCTCCCCCTCACACTCTTTGTCTAAAATAAATAAATCTTTAAAAAATCACTACAATAATCTATTGTTAGTTATGCAACAACAACAAAAAAAGGGGAAATTGTAACATCAGTAAGCTAAAATGTGTGGAGCAAAAGGAGTCAACTTCAATATAGTTCTTAACTTATTTTAAAATAGAGCATGATAATTTTGATAAAGTTTATTTTATGTAAACCTCATGACAAACACAAGGGAAAATCTGGTAGCAATTTCACAAAAGAACATGATATAGTAATGAAAGTATACTGATGTGAAAAGACATCAAAACACAAAATGTTCCTTGCTTTTTATCTGCTGCCTTAATGGATGTACAGAACAATAATTACTACATAGATGAAATTTTCAATCAAAAGACAGAATGGATAAGAAAACTACATGCAATGATATTCTGCCTAAAAAAGATACACAAGGACAGAGAGTGAAAAGATGGAAAAAGCAACAAAGCAGGGGTAGCCACACTCACACAAAATAGATTTTAAACTAAAAATGATAAAAAGAAACAAAGAATATCATTAAATAATGATAAAGGGTTCAGTCCATAAAGATGTAACAATTGTAAATATCTGTGCACCCAAAATTGGAACAACATAAATCTAGACAGCAAAAAACTAACAGAGCTAAAAGGGGAAATAAAGTCCCCTACTGTTATCTTATTGCTGTTTAACACCCCACTCTCAACAATGGAGAGACCATCCAGATAGTAATAAAGGAGATTTGAACAACACTGTAGACCAAATGGACCTAACAAATATAATACCCCTCCAAGCCCCCACTCTCTTAAAGTCAGAAACTTTTAATAAGCAGAAATGGCATAAAGGGAAGATGTAATTACCAATTCATAAAAGTGATAATTCTGTTTGCATTCCTCATGGTTCATGCAAACAGGTGCTAAAGCAGGTCTCTCATAAAAGTGCGGTGGCATAAAGCAAACTCCTTGGTAGTGGATGATACCTGTATACAGAACAGTCTGACAACAGAACACACTTTCCTTTCAAGCACACATGAAACTAGAAGTCAACAATAAGAGAACTGGAAAATTCACAAATACATGGAAATTAAACAACATTCTCCTGAACAGCCAATGGATCAAAGAAGAAGGTAAAAGGGAAACAAAAACAACAGAATAACAACATACAACTACTTAGAACAAGCAGAAGAAGCATTCCTAAGATGGAAGTTTGCAGCAACAGAGGCCTATGTTAGGAAGGAAGACCCCCCACATAACCTAACTCTACGCCTTAAGGAACTAGAAAAAAAGGTACAAACCAAACCCAATGGAAGCACGAGGAAGGTGGGAGGGAGCAGGGAAACTAAAGCAGATATAAATGAAATAGAGAACAGGAAATCAGTAGAAAAGAGGAACCAAACTAAGTTTGAAAAAATAAATAAAATTGCATACCTCTAGCTAGACTCCCAAGGAAAAGTTAGAATATCCAAATCAACTAAATTATAAATGAGACAACTGATTCTACAAACAATTAGACTACTATGAACAACTATAGGCCAACAAACTGGACAACCAAGAACAAATGAAAAAATTCTTTGAAACATACAAAATACCAAGAATGAATAGAAAAATAAAATCTGAATATACCAATTATTGGTGAAGAAAATCAGTAATCAAAACCCTCCCAAAGGAAGAAAAGCCTGGAACCAAATGGCTTCTTGGTTGAAATTTTACCAAACATTTAAAGAATTAACACTAATATTTCTGAAACTCTTAAAAAGTAGTGAAGAGAAGGCAATACTCTGAACTCATTTTATAAAGCCAACATTGCTCTGTTATCAAATCCATGAAAGCACACTACTAGAAATGAAAACTATAGGCCAAGATCCCTGATGAGTATAAATGCAAAAAATAAAAATAAACAAAATGCTGACTAACAGAAGTCAGCACATTAAAAGGAACATTCACCATGATCAAGGCAGGTTTATATCCGGAATGCAAGGATGGCTCAGCATTTGCAAATCAATATGATACGTCACATTAAAAGAATGAAAGAAGTGTATGATCTCTCAACAGACACCAATAAAGTATTTGACGATATGGAACATTCAGTCATGACACATTCTTTCTATATATAATTTTTAAGCTTTTTATCTGAACATAATAAAAGCCATGTATAACATGCACACAGTTAACATGATATTCAATAGGGAAAAGGATGCCCACTCTTGCCACTTTGATACAACACGGGCATGCCTGAAGTCATTGCACTTCATTGTGCTTTACAGATGTTGGATTTTTACAAATTGAAGGTTTCTTGCAACCCTGCACTAAACAAGTCTATCAGTGCCATTTTTCCAACAGCATTTGCTTGCTTTGTGTCTGTGTGTCACATTTTGGTAATCTTTGCAATATTTCAAACTTTTTCATTATTTTTGTCATGGTGATCTGTGATCAGTGACTGTAACTTGCTGGAAACTCAGATTAAGCTTATTAGCATTATTTAGCATAAAGTGTTTTTTTTTTTTTAATTTTATTTTATTATGTTAGTCACCATACATCATTAGTTTTTGATGTGGTGATCCATGATTCATTGTTTTCGTATAACACCCAGTGCTCCATGCAGTATGTGCCCTCCTTAATACCCATCACCGGGCTAACCCATCCCCCCACTCCTCCCCTCTAAAACCCTCAGTTTGTTTCTCAGAGTTCATGGTCTGTCATGGTTCATCTCTCCCTCCAATTTCGCCCCCTTCATTTTTCCCTTCCTTCTCCTAATGTCCTCCATGCTATTCCTTATGTTCCACAAATAAGTGAAACCATATGATAACTGACTTTCTCTGCTTGACTTATTTCACTTAGCATAATGTCCTCCAGTCCCAACCATGTTGATGTAAAAGTTGGGTATTCATCCTTTCTGATGGCTGAGTAACATCATTGTATATATGGACCACACCTTCTTTATCCTTTCATCCGTTGAAGGGCATCTCGCCTCTTTCCACAGTTTGGCTATTGTGGACATTGCTGCTATGAACATTGGGGTGCATAGGGCCCTTCTTTTCACTACATCTGTGTCTTTGGGGTAAATACCCAGGAGTGCAATTGCTGGGTCACAGGGTAGCTCTATTTTTAATTTTTGAGGCACCTCCACACTATTTTCCAAAGTGGCTGTACCAACTTGCATTCCCACCAACAGTGTAAGAGGGTTCCCCTTTCTCCACAACCTCTCCAGCATTTGTTGTTTCTTGCCCTGTCAATTTTTGCCATTCTAACTGGTGTAAGGTGGTATCTCAATGTGGTTTTGATTTAAATTTCCCTTATAGCTAATGATGATGGCCATCCCAATAAAAATTCCAATGACATTTTTCAAAGTGCTGGAACAAACAATCCTAAAATTTTTATGGAATCAGAAAAGACCCCGAATCACCAAGGAAATGTTGAAAAAGAAAAACAAAGCTGGGGGCATCACCTTGCCCGATTTCAAGCTATATTACAAAGCAGTGATCACCAAGACAGCATGGTACTGGCACAAAAACAGACCAATGAAACAGAATAGAGAGCCCAGATATGGACCCTCAACTCTATGGTCAAATAATCTTCAGTGAAGCAGGAAAAAAACACGCAATGGAAAAAAGACAGTCTCTTCAATAAATGGTGCGGGGAAAATTGGACAGCCACATGCAGAAGAATGAAACTCGACCATTCTCTAACACCATTCACAAAGATAAACTCAAAGTGGATGAAAGACCTCAATGTGAGACAGGAATCCATCAAAATCCTAGAGGAGAACATAGGCAGTAACCTTTTTGACATTGGCCGCAGCAACTTCTTTCAAGATACATCTCCAAAGGCTAGTGAAACAAAAGCAAAAATGAACTTTTGGGACTTCACCGAGATAAAAAGCTTCTGCACAGCAAAGGAAACAGTCAACAAAACAGAGAGGCAACCCACAGAATGGGAGAAGATATTTGCAAATGACACTACAGATAAAGGGCTGGTATCCAAGATTTATAAAGAACTTCTCAAACTCAACACCCAAAAAAGTCAAAAAATGGGCAGAAGACATGAACAGACACTGAAGAAGCCATACAAATGGCCAACAGACACATAAAGTTTTTTTTTTTTTTTTAATGAAGCTATGTACTTTTTAGGCATAAAGCTACTGCACATTTAATATTGTAAACCTAACTTTCAAAAAGAAAAGATTTATTTGAGAGCGAGTGTGTGTGAGCAGAGGAAGGGGCAGAGGGAGAGAAAATCCTCAGGCACACTTCCCACTGAGCATGGAGCCTAATGCAGGGCTTGATGCCAGGACCCTGCAATCAGAATCAGCCACTTAACAGACTAAGCCACTCAGCGTCCCCTAAACCTAACTTTTACTTGCACTAGGAAACTAAACTTCATTGGACTTGCTTTACTGTGATACTTGCTTTATTGTGATGGTCTGAAACTAAACTCACAATATCTCTGAGATAGGACTGTTTTCTAATTCTTTGGCAAAGAAGAAATAAAAGGTATCCAAATTGGAAAGAAAGAAGTAAAACTATTACTACTTGCATGTGATGTAATAGCACATATATGAAACCCTAAATACTCCACCAACAACTATTACAAATAACAGACAAATGATATAAAGTCAATGCACAAAAAGCTGTTGCATTTCTGTACACTCATAAAGCACTATCAGAGAAAGAAATTAAGAAAGCAATCTCATTTTCTACTCTCTCAAAAAGAATAAAATATTAAGGAACACATTTAATCAAGGAGGTAAAAAACCTATACAATGAAAGCTTAAGACACTGGTGAAAGAAACTGAAGATGACAAAAATAAATGGAAAGCTGTTTTGTGCTCATGGATTAGAAGCATTAATATGGTTAAAAAGTGTCCATATTACCCAAAGCAACGCAGAGATTCAATGAGGTCCCTACCAAAATTCCAGTGGCATTTTTCACAGAAAAAAAATATCCTAAGCATTGTTAGGAATTAGAGAAGGTATCAAATCGGCGATCTTGAAAAAGAACAAAGCTGGAAGCATCACACGCCTTGATTTCAAACTATATTGCAAAGCTATACTAATCAAAACAGTATGGTATTGGCATAAAAAGAGACGCGCTGTGAATTGTGCAAGACTGTTGACTCTCAGATCTGTACCTCTGAAACAAATAATGCAATATATGTTAAAAAAAAAAAAAGAAGAAGAAGAAGAAGAAGAAGGTAGCGGGAGGGGAAGAATGAAGCGGGGGAAATCGGAGGGGTAGACGAACCATGAGAGACGATGGACTCTGAAAAACAAACAGGGTTCTAGAGGGGAGGGGGGTGGGAGGAGGGGTTGGCCTGGTGGTGGGTATTGAGGAGGGCACATTCTGCATGGAGCACTGGGTGTTATGCACAAACAATGAATCATGGAACACTTCATCTAAAACTAATGATGTAATGTATGGGGATTAACATAAGAATAAAAAAATAAATAAAAGTCTTATCACAAAAAAAAAAAAAAGAGACCCAGATCAAAGGAACAGAATGGAGGAGAGCTTACAAATAAACCCACATCTATATGGTTAATTCATTTATGACAGAGGCAAGAACACACAATGGGAAAGTTCACTCTGTTCAACAAATGGTGTTAGGAAAACTGGACAGTCACCTGCAACAGAATAAAAATGGATGACAATCTTACACAAAACACAAGCATCAATTCAAAATGGATGCAGACTTGAAGGTAGGACCAGAAATAGTACTCGTAGAAGACAACGTAGGTGGGCAGCTGCTTCCCATAGTTGTCAGCAAAGATATTTCAGATGGGGCAACAACAGCAGACGTAAACAAGTGGGACTACATCAAACGAAAAAGTTCTGTACACCAAAGCGAATACTCAACAAAACAAAAGCAGCCTACCAACTGGGGAAAATACTTGTGAAATACGTACCTGGTAAGAGGTTAATATCCAAAATATATAAAGAACTCACATGAGGCTGTTGCAAACAAGAAGCCACTGATTGAAAAATGAGCAAAGGATCTCAACTGGCCTTTTTTCCAAGCAGACAGAGATGGTCAGCAGTACATAATGGGTGATCCACACCTAGTCCTCAGGGAATTGCAAGTCATAACCACAGTGTTCTCACCTCACACCTCTGAGAAAAGCTATTATCGAAAAGACAAGAAATATCAAGGCGAAGCAGAAAAGGAAACTCTAGGGGCACCTGGGTGGCTCAGTCAGTTAAGCATCTCCTTCGGCTCAGGTCATAATCCTGGGCCCTGGGATCGAGTCCCGCATCGGGCTCCCTGCTCAGCGGGAAGCCTGCTCCTCCCTCTCCCGCTCCCCCTGCTTGTGCTCTGTCAGATAAATAAAATCTTAAAAAGAAAAAGAAAAGGAAATTCTACAACACTGTTGATGAGAATGCAAACTGGTCCAGCCACAGTTGAAAAGTGAATAGAGTTTCCTCAAGCAATTAAAAATGGAACTACCCTATGATCCCGGAATTCCACTTCTAGGTACTTGCCTTAAGAAAATGAGAACAGCTGAGGATTCTCTCGTAGCAGCTGCTCATGGCCTCAGGTGGGAGCACAGTTATTGGGGCTGAGAGGTCAGGCTTGCAGGGCTGGGGAGGGCCAGAATGTGGGCAGCAGGGCCACCCTGCTTTGCCGTTGTGCCCCTCGGGCCATGCCTTCTGTGCCCTGGGCCTCTGCCACATGGCCTCCTGCCGAAGATGCCTGCCTACCCTGTCCTCTTGGCATCCTCTGCTGTCTGCAGTTAGCTTAGGCATTGCCTGTTTTCTTCCCTGTACCCCTTGGTTCATCTGCCTGGCAGCTACAGCAAACGCCCCATCCCATTTGGTGGTTTACTTGTCCCAGAGCTTCTGTGAGCAGGGTCAATGTCTTACAGTTACACACCTGATATATAGGAATTGATCAATAAAATGGTAAGTGGGTGGTAAAAATACCGACAAAAGAAACAAAAAACCGTTACTGTAAAAAGATAGATGCACCCCCATGTTCATCACAGCATTCTATATGATAACCATGACATAGAAACAGCCTAAATTTACATCACTGGACAAATAGGTATAAATATATTTCACATTTTCTTTATCTATGTATCTTTGTGTGTGTGTGCATATATATACATATATATACACACAGATATATACATATATATGCACACCATATATATATATGCACACACACACCTGTATATAGACCTATATGATGGATAAGATATATAGGTATAATATATATAATGGAATATTATTCAGCCAGAAAAACAGAATATTTTGCGTTAGTGACAACATGGAGGGCATCTTGCTAAATGAGGTAAGTCAGACATAGATAAATACTGACTGACCTCACTTATTTGTAGAATCAAACAAAATATCCAAGCTAAAGTCTACAGTGAAGGCGCCTGGGTGGCTCAGTCATTAAGCTTCTGCCTTCAGCTCAGGTCATGATCCCAGGGTCCTGGGATAGAGCCCCACATCGGGCTCCCTGCTCCGCCAGAAGCCTGCTTCTCCCTCTCCCATTCCCCCTGCTTGTGTTCCCTCTTTCACTGTGTCTCTCTCTGCCAAATAAATAAATAAAATCTTAAAAAAAAAAAAAATAAAGCCTACAGAGAACAGACTGATAGTTGCCAGAGGTGGGGGTGAGGGAAATGGAATAAAAGGGTTAAGATAAACAGACATGGAGTTATCAAATAAATGGTGGAGGTGTAATGTACCTCAGGGAGGAGTATAGTTAACACTATATTGGATATTTGAAAGTTCCTAAGAGAGTCGATTTTAAAAGTTTTCATCAGAAGAAAAACATTTTAACTATATGGTGATTCAGGTTAACTAGAATTATCATGGTCATTTCTCTCTATATACAAATATTCAATCATATGAGCTTTAGGTATACAGCATAATGTTATATGTCCATTCTATGTAAGTTAAACAGTTTTGAAAGCTATCTATAATAAGGTATCAGATTTAAAACACAGTTCTTGCATTGGCATAAGCATCTAGAAAAGCATTAATCTCCGCATTATAAAAATAAGAACACGTGAGAAAATTATAATATGCAAAGCGATTTTTTTCTTAAAATCACTGTAAAAAATTCATTAGTCGTTTCCTTGGTTTCAGTTATTTAGAGGGGCGCCTGGGTGGCTCAGATGGTTAAGCGTCTGCCTTCGGCTCAGGTCATGATCCCAGGGTCTTGGGATCGAGCCCCACGTCGGGCTCCTGGCTCAGCGGGGAGCCTGCTTCTCCCTCTCCCTCTGCCTCTCTCCCTGCTCATGCTCTCTCTCTCTCTCTGTATCTCTGTGTCTCAAATGAATAAATAAAATCTTTAAAAAAATAAATACAGTGTTTTGCTTTAACAATAAATACACTGTTCAATAAACACCTCATTCATGTTGGAGTTCCTATTTTTAACTGTTATTCACATGTATAATTAATTATGAACGAAATTCATGTTCTGTATCTTCATTCACATTACAAATTTTTACTCACTATCAAGTTAGCATTTCCAGGCAGGCTTTCCATAACATTTACCTATCAATTCAATGTAGCATTAGTGTATCAGGGCAAACCTTCACAAATTGGATGTAGTTATGGTAATAAACAAAGAAGGGACATTTGGTTTCCACTCTGTTCTAACAAGCAAAAATTTGAGCAGACTAAAAAAGCAACAGCTCTTCTTAGTTCTGTGAAAGGAGTAAGAAAGCAGATTCCTCCCAAACTTTGTGGGACAGGAAGGGGAATACAGACCATCACCATCTACCTAAGTATAAACCCATTAGCGTAAATGTATGTGGCAACCAGGAGAGAGGTAGGAAAACCTGAACTCTAATTGACAAATTTCTGGAGGCTTAGTGTGTGATGAGCCTGTGAGATAAACAACAGTCCCCACTGAGCACAGAGCCCAAAGCAGGGCTTGATCTCAAGACCCTGAGATCATGACCTGAGCTGAAACCAAGACTCAGATGCTTAACTGACTGAGCCACCCAGGCGCCCCAGTGTGTGATTTTAAAACCACTACTATTAATATGCTAAGGACTCTAAGGGACAAATTACACAGTGTGCCATAACAGATGGGTAATGTAAGCAGAGGTTTGGAAATTTCAAGAAAAAAATATAATAACTAGAGAATGAGAAGGATAGGTGAGTTAGAGGGCTAATTCAGTATCCCTGGCAACTGATCAATTATGTCCATGTTGCTCAACTACCAGGGGAGAAATAAATGAGGCTAGAAAAGGCCTTTTCAGCCTTTGTCTGAACTGATTTTTTTCTTATATTTATAGCTGATCTAAAACAAACACAAAATTCTTAATAAAAATGTCACAAAGTAATAATAACCCTGCTGTAAATATTTACATACCACACAATACAGTGTTTAGATGCACTCAGTGGAAAAGGTATGCCCATTCTACTCCTGAAGAACTGACCATAAAATTTTGATTTTTCATTGTTCATGGATCTGGGGTTTGTACATATTTCGTTTTTTAATATCTTTTCATATCTTTGCTGTGCCTATCCTTTAACACCCCCACCCCAAATCATAAATCCAAAATTTTACATTACCCTTAGACTGATCAAGGAACCAAATTTTTTTCATTTTTATTGGTATTCTGAAGTACTTCCTTAAGCATATGTGTTTCATGGTTGCTAACTCACCGTTTCTTGAAGAAATAACCTAAGAATGATCAACATAGTGGAAAATGTGAATCACTTCTGAGAAGGAAAAAGGTTTTTTACTTTTAAGACACTTCAAAGATTATCTCAGAAGATCATGTAAGTAAGCGGGAGTATGTGAGGAGCATAAATGAGGGCATGGGAAACATGCCTCCCCTCGTGGAGGAAAAGCCTTCCTTTCTAGTACATGGAAGATACAAACTGTCAGCAGGAACATTCCGCACTCCGTGTTTGTGGCAGGAGAATGAAAACAGGCCAGCATTAGTATGTTGGAGTTATGGTCTCCTTCATGCATCTGGGATCTATTTCAGAAGGTGAGGGCTGGACACAGCTATCAATCCCCTGTTTGCCGTGTATGTGGCCACTGGCCACGCTGATTTTAAATCCGGGCAGGTAAGCAGGGTACAGAGTGGGTGCTGACTAAAACCACCTGAAGCTGCTACAGGGAAGAAATCGCCTGACAACAGAAGAAAGGTTCTTGCTCTGTCTACCTTCGCCTTTTAATTCCTCCCCCTTTTATTGGCACCTGAGACAAAACAAAGTAAAATTACTCTAAACTGTTCTCCATTTGTTTGTATCTAAAAGACTTATGTAGGGACACCACGATCTTTGAGAACCCTTCTAAAACAATTACAGACAAACACATGATTAATTTTACAAGGATGAGGAACAAAGAGAACAACCACAGTGTATTTTATAAAGATGAATTAGAGGAATAACGATTTTTCCTTCTTTAACATAGTTGTAGTAAGGAACAGGATGAACGTTTAAAAAAATTCTTATTGGTATTTCCAGTAAGATTTAAGAAGCTAAACATTGTGCAATTCCACTGAGAGATCATGTTAAGAGAACATAAAGATTATTTAGTAAAAAAAAAACCATAATTGACAGGGTTCTGGGGTGGCGCAGTCAGTTAGGCATCCGACTATTGATTTTGGCTCAGGTTGTGATCTCAGGGTCATGACATCAACACCCATGTGGGGCTCCATGTTCAGCATGGAGTCTCCTTGAGATTCCTTCTCCCTCTCCCCCTCATGCTCTCTAAAATAAAAAGTCTTAAGAAAATAATTGACTAATTTAAAATGTACAGAAGTTTAAATATGTTATCAGATTCTGCAGAAGAACAAATAAAAGTCAGAATCACAGAGGAATGAAAAGTAATAAATGGCAAGAAACCTGTAGAAGAGACCTAATATATTCAGTATAGATATTCACAAAGATGCATTTCATAGGCTTGGGATTAAAAATACAGTTTTTTCATTTATACTGAACTCGTAATTAACTGCTGTTGTCCCTAACTGACATGTGATCTAGTGACTCTTCTTTGAGGAGAATCTTCAAGAATGATCTAAAACACAAGGGACTTTTAGTCATTTTTGGAATCCTACTTCAAAAGCTTCAAATATCAAAAAAGACAGCTATAAACTTCAAGTTGTTGATTCACAATATGGTCAATATGTTGTTCATTACTATGGTGCAGGCTTCACCGACATACTGTAGCTTTAACCTTTTCAGAGGCCTGATAGGCAATTACCGTAGAGATGCTCTCCTGGTTTAGATCTTGAACAGGTAATACGATCCACCCACTTCCTTAGCTTATACTCACATGCTCAGCCACTCTCTATCAAACCAGGTCTGTATTAGGGTGTCCAAGTCCAAACACCTTGGAAGATTCATTCACATACTGAGCCAGAAGAAAACCAGACTCATAGCCTGCTTTCTAGAGTCAAAATCCCCAGCTCAATCTCCTCCTGCCCACTTTATGAGTCCTCCTTTGAGGCCAATAATAACCTTACCTGCCTATAAACTTTGATCTGAGCCACTGAGAGCTAATTCAATGAAGTTCCTAGACTTCTATTTTGGAGCAGAGATTCTAGTCTTTGTTTTTGCATCTGTAATATGTTCTAGCCTGAGCTTGGGCAATTTGAGGAAGTTGATCTCCCTTTTCCAAGGTGAACAGACAACCTCCAAAGATAAAATTTCTACACCAAGAAATACTTGGCGCCTGATGGTAATGAGTGACAGGCTCTCCCCAGGTTCCTTCTGAATACACCACACACAGTTCTAAGTATTTATGTGCCTAACATAGGACCACTGAAATATATGAAGCAAATATTTACAGACTTAAGAGGGGAAATGGACAGCAATATAATAATAGGAGGGGACTTTAATAGCCCTCTTCTATCAATGAATAGATCATCTAGACAGAAAATCAATAAGAAAATATTGACCTTAAAAGGACATGTGAGGGGGTGCCTGGGTGGCTCAGTCATTAAGCGTTTGCCTTCAGTTCAGGTCATGATCCCAGGGTCCTGGGATTGAGCCTCACATCGGGCTCCCTGCTCTGCGGGAAGCCTGCTTCTCCCTCTCCCACTCCCCCTGCTTGTGTTCCCTCTCTCGCTGTGTCTCTCTCTGTCAAATAAATAAATATAAACCTTTAAAAATAAATAAAAGGACATGTGAGAAGAGATGGATTTTACAGTTATATAGAAAACAGTCCATCCAAAAGCAACAGATTCAGTCTTAACTGTACACAAAATACTCTCCAGGATAGATCTTACGTCAGGCAACAAAACAAGTCTTAAAAATTTTAAGTGGAATGAACTCATATCAAGCATCTTTTCTGCCTACAGTGGTATGAAACTAGAAATTAATTAGAAGAGGAAACTGGGGGACTGACGAAGATGTAGAGATTCAACAACATGCGCTACGACCAGTGGCTCAATGAAGAAATCAAAAGAGAAATCGAAGTAACTGAGATGAATGAAAAGGGAAATACAACACAGCAAAATTTACAGAGACGGCGCATGCAGTTCTAATGGGGAAATGCACAGTAACCAATGCCTACATTCATGAAAGAAAACCTCCAGCAACCTAACTTTATACATCAAGGAACTACAGAAAGAACAAACAAAGCCCACGTTTAGTAGATATAAGGAAATAACAAAGGCCAGAGCGCAAATAAATAGACACTTGGCGCCTGCTGACTAGACAAAAAGATCAATGAAACTAAGCTGGTTCTTCAAAAAGATAACAAAATTGACAAAAGTTGAGCTAGAATCACCAAGACAGTAAAATACATAAGTTTAACCAAGGATGCAAAAAACCTGTACAATGAAAGCTGTGAGACGCTGATGACATTGAACAAGGCACAAATAAATGGAAAGAGATAATCAGAATAATTAAAATGGTTGAAGTGTCCGTACCACCCAAGGCAGTCTATAGATTCTAAACAATCCCTATCAACATTCCCATGTCATTTCTCACAGAAATAGAACCAATAATCCTAAAATTTGTATGTAACCATGTAAGACTTTGAAAGGCCAAAGCAAACTCAAGAAAGAAGAACACAGGGCGCCTGGGTGGCTCAGTCGTTAAGCGTCTGCCTTCGGCTCAGGTCATGATCCCAGGGTCCTGGGATCGAGCCCCGCGTCGGGCTCCCTCCTCAGCGGGGAGCCTGCTTCTCCCTCTCCCACTCCCCCTGCTTGTGTTCCCTCTCTCGCTGTGTCTCTCTGTCAAATAAATGAATAAAATCTTAAAAAAAAAAAAAAGAAAAGAAAGAAAGAAGAACACATCTGAAAGCACCATGCTCTACATTTTTCAGGCAAATGTAAATGGTCTCCTAGAGGATGTGGAAAGGCACACTGATGCCCTCCCCATTTGTCTCCTGCACAGAGAAGAAGTAAACTCTCAAGTTCAACGGACATGATTGCCTTCTCTCTTCCATCCTGGACCTCAAACCTAGAGACAACTGGAGTGTTGCTGGCATCTTCTTGAAAGATTGTTCTGTTCACTTGGTCAGCAGGCTGGTTTTAATTCTAACTGTGGGCAGTAAAGCTCATTCATGTCAATGGCTGCACTGAGTATACTAGATATATGTGTGTCTGTGTTTCTATATTTGTAGGTATACGTATGTTAATGTAACCAACATTATTGATTAATCAGGGTTCTCCAGAAGAAGAAAACCAACAGGAGGGGGATGTGTGTATGTATGTGGAAAATAATATATAGAATATGTATAATTATAATATTAGTTATTTATATATTATAAAATTATATTTATATATTAAAATATGAAAACATTAATAAAATTATACATAAATTTATATATATTTTATACATTTTACATATATTTAAAGGAAACATAGATGCCTAATCATATGGACTAATATCTTTCCCACTATTCTCCAGTACTTTTCCATAAGATCTCCCTTAGAGAGATCTCCCTTAGAGAGCTCAAAATCTCTCTTTGTGTTTCAGCAGATTTGAGTTCAATATCACTCCTTGCAATAGTCTTGAATAAAATTCTCTTGCCCTTCCAACAAGTGTCTGTTGCAATTTTTCTTTCACAGAAAAAAGAGAAAGTTTCAAACAAACATGGCCATGTATGGGAATATGAGTTGACTAGCACTATTGTATATGATTGTTAAGTATGGTCCCTTCAAGTTCAGTTGACTTTGAAGATTATATATGTATGGTAATAGCAATCTATCTGTTAAACAATTTTTTTTGCAATGGGACTTTGTCCTACTGTTTTTAAGTAAGAGAAAATGAATCAAAGAGCCTATTTAGATTAGAATTTGGCAAGTTGAATGAGTTGAAAAGAGGTAAGAGCAGTAGAATCGTTTTGGAGTCATGAAGCATGAATTCTAGGTAAAACGAGGAAGAGAGTGAAAAATATAACATCCACACAACTATGACATTTTATAAATACCTATTCAGAATGAATTCAGCAGTTGACTGCTGAGAGATACACTGATTAAAAGCAAATATGCAAATAAAAATACTAGGATTAAAAAAACCCAGAATGTTCTTTTTAATTGATTTGGGGAAAATATTTGATATACTTCAGTCTTATTTATGAGCAAACTCTTCATGAATGGAAGGTAGCTCTCTCATCCCGGTAGCTCTCTCATCAATAATTAAAGGGAATTTAAAAGTGTTTTGCATTACAGTAAAAAATAAGACAGGACTGTCAGTTAACAACTTTTTCCTGCAGGTTCTGCCCATACCAGGACCAAGAAAAATAAATTAGATATTGGGTTGTAATGGAAGAGACATACAATTGCCAGTAAGATCAATGCGACAGAGCAACAGCAAGAGAGGGAAAAGGTAGATGACTAAAGGTATGAATTTCAGAGGACCCTGATATTTGTGGCTCTTTTTGTTTTTGTTTTTTTCACAATGAAGTGGTTAACGGTTAGTAAGTTACAGTGGAAAGAAAAATGAATGAAATTTTCTCTTCTTGGTAACAAAAGACCTGGTATGTAATGAAAAAGACATGTATTTGAAGAGCTAAAAGGAAAAGGAGTCATCAAGAATCAGGATGTGGTTAATTAGTGACATAATAGAAGTTTCTTTATTGTAAGGGGGGCACCTGTGTGACTCAGTCTGTTAAGCAGCCAGCTCTTGATTTTGGCTCAGGTCCTGATCTTAGGATCCAGAGATCAAGCAGAGCTGGGCTCTGCGCTCAGTGGGGAGTCGGCTTGAGATTCTCTTTCTCCCTCTCCTTCTGCCCTGCCCTCCACTCACGCATGCGCTCTCTCCCCTGCTAAAATAAATCTTAAAGTTTCCTTATTGTAAAATATCATAAGTAATTGGAGGAGGACCTAAGAGTTAGGAAGCTTATAGAACTTCGTAGGTAAAAAGGAATAACAGATTTAGTAAGATGAAGATAACCTTGGTGATCAGTAGCCAGGAAATGTTACACCTTGGGCTTTGATCAAAATAAGGGTTGAAAGCTGGATAGGGCTTGATCTTCTTTTCAAAGAGGAGGGACAATGCTTAGTAACTTGACAACTTGTCCAATAATACCTTCTGAGTAACTCCTAACGTAAGTGTACCCTTTCAACATAGCCCAGCTTTGCCTCTTTAATATCACACACTGCTTCCCACCTTCTGTTGTTACACTCCAGCTACGCAAAAAGCCACAGGCATCTGATCTCTTTTTCCTACCTTTGACTTTTCTTTCAAACTCATTTTTTTTAAAGATTTTATTTATATGTGTGTATGTGTGAAAGAGAGAGAGGGAGAGAAAGAGAGCAAGGGAGAAGGACAAACAGACACTGTGCTGATCATGGAGCCTGACACAGGGCTCGGATCTCAGAACGCTGAGATGACCTGAACTGAAATCAAGAGTCAGATGCCTAACTGACTGAGCCACCCAGGCACCCCTCAAACTCATTTTAAATAATACTTGATTGCAAGAAAGATTAAACATCCTTTTTCTGTACCTACTCAAATTTTACCTTCAATAATGCCATTTTCTAATAGCCTGTTTACTTGTCTATGCTCCCCTTAAAACTGAAGGTATTTAAGGAGGAATTTTATCTTGGTCACCACAGTATCCCTAAAACCTCACCCCATGTCAGGGACATAGTAGATTCTCAATAAATATTTACTGAATAAATGAGACATCTAGCCATTTGAAGAATTAAGCTATAACCAAGGCACCACCTTTATTAAATGCTATTTAATTCCCAATGAAATAGAGAATGCTAATTTCCTACTCCTATATATTGGATAGCTTCTGTATGGTCCTATTTGTTTGTAAGTTGAAGTATACCACACAAGTAATCAATATGGTAACATCTATGTAAAATTAGCCAAAGGACTCTAGATATTAATAGTCAGTACAAACTCCTATCATACAAATGTGTCACTTTCACTAAATCAAGTCTCTATCCCTCTTCCCATTTTAATCACTCAGTATCTTCTAGTGTTTTGAGTATTCTCACCAATTTTGAGCTTATCAAAGAAAGAGTGGGTTAAGATGGTCCAGGTTAAATGATATCACCAAGATGAAGACCGAGGTCATTCCTGACTTTACCCCCACTCCCAAGAACGACTGTCATCTTTTTAAGAACAAGACATCACTGAGAGAATTCTAGAACACAGGTGAAGCTGAAGCACTCCCTTGCATCATAGAGACCAAGGCCAACTGCATTAAGTTAAGTGGCTACATACGGATGGCCCTGCCCCTCCCCCAGGCCAGTGCAGCACCACCTGGAGAGGTCTCTTCTGAGACACTCTTACCTCCAGTGGAGAAAACAGCCCACAGGGACAATTACTTTGCTCCAGCACTGTACATCACTTTGTGGGTGACCCTACTCTGGTCTCATGGGGATTGTAGGGGCATCTCTCGGACTCAACCACTTCTCCAGTGCCACTGGTATGGAGAAGAGGCAAGGGCTTTTAACACCCAACACTCAGATCTGGGCACACAAAATTCATACCTGCAGTGCCCAAGAAAGAACTCTGTGAACTTGCAAATGAACTTGGTCATTTGCAGAACTGAGTCACAGGTGCACTCTGAGCAGGGGACTTGGTGGGGGGCAAATCTGCCTTACTCAGATTCTCAAGTGAGAAGTTTTGCTGGTCTTAGAACCTGGTTTGCTCAGGCCCAGGGAAGGTGCTATCACAGTCCCACCCCCTGGGAAGAGCGTCTCCTAACCACATTTGGCCAGAGGGGCTGGCAGCAGCACCTGGAAACACGGCTCAAGCAGAGAGGCAGGTCAGTAGAGCTAATTGCACTCAAAACAAAACCAGTACCTTCATAGTGGGGTTCTCCTGCTAACTAGACAAGGGGAGTAATTCTACCCAAGACTGAGGGCAGCTCCCAAACCCCTCTTAATGGGAAAGACTACCTGGAAAAAAATGGGAGTTTCCTACAGTGGCCCCTCCATTCCAACCAGGCACTGAGAATGGAGACATAGCTTTACTCTCTCTGGTGAATGTCTCCCATCGCCATCTGACTGGTAGGGTTGGCAAGGACATCAGGAAACTGCATAAACCCAACCAGCAATTCTTGAGATAAGCGTCTGACAGACCATAGATCCTATGGTCTGCAGAGCAAAGCCCTATTTATCTAGAGAGTTTGGGGTGCAGGATGGATTAAGGCAACAAACAAACAGCTTTACTGACTCTACAGATGCTCCTGCTGCTCTCAGACAGGGAAACCGATTTGTAGCCCCAGCCGCTGATGACTTCAGCCTTCAGCCCGCACAACCAGGGAACCCAAGCAGGGTACACAGGAAGCTGTGTAGCTCATCCGCCAGCCCTCCTTACAGTGGCCCTTGAGTAGAGAGCATGGCCCCTGGCTTTCCCTAGCTGCAGTGCAAAAACCAATGACCTCACCAGCCTGGGTAGTTCAGTTCCCACTCAACCGATTCGGACCTTCAGTCAAGGAGCTGTACAAGCCTATACTATATATATATAGTATGCTCCCCTTAAAACTGAAGGTATTTAAGGAGGAATTTTATCTTGGTCACCACAGTATCCCTAAAACCTCACCCCATGTCAGGGACATAGTAGATTCTCAATAAATATTTACTGAATAAATGAGACATCTAGCCATTTGAAGAATGGCTATATATATATAGTATACTATATAGGTATAGTATATACCTATATATATGGTCATATATATATAGTATACTATATAGGTATAGTATATACCCATCTAGTGGGTACAATATAGTACCCAGTCCTGACCATCTAAGGCTGACCAGAGAATTCAGACAACCATAGACCCCATCTTACAGCCTCACTTGGGCAGGGAAACAAGTCAGCAGTACGATCTTACTGTTATCAACCAGTGCCATACCCTCCCATCCCCAACATCAGAGTTCAAGTACCTCACCCAAAAATGGACTACAAGAGCAGACCCACCTCTCCAGGACATTATCAGCATACGTGCCCAGACACCCAAATCAATGGACTTGTGAAGATCTATCTCGGCCAAAGCAAGCTTGTCAAGTCTGGAAGAGGAGCCCCATTAATCGAAAGCACAAATACCTATGCAAGGAAGCAAGGAAAACAGAAAATCAGGTAAATCTGACAATAACTACTCCATTAACTGTCCCTAAAGAAATGAAGATGTATGAACCGTCAGACAAAGAATTCAGGATAATCCTCTGAAGGAAGTTTGGCAAACTAGAAAAACACACAGACCACTACACAAAGTTAGGAAAAAATAGCAACTGCTAAAAAGAAAACCAGAAATCCAAGAGCTGAAAATTTTAATAAGTGAATTGAATAATTTCCTACAGAGTTTCAGAAGCAGATTTGACCATCCAGAAGAAAGAATCAGTGACCTGGAGAATAAGGCATTTCTAGTTATTCAGTCAGAGTAGGAAAAAAAAAAAGTGAAAAAGCCTAAGGGTCCTATGCACTCAATGCAGAGAAATAAGAGTACATGCCTACCTTGGAGGTATCATGGATTTGGTTCCAGACCACCACAATTAAAAAAATATATATATATTACAATAAACCAAGTCAAAGCTTTTGGCTTCTCAGTGCTTACAATTTCAGTGAATGTTCTGCTGAAGTGACTACAGTTTCTCAGTGCATACAAAAATTATGTTTACCTATACTGCTGACTATTAACTCTAATAGTATTATGTCTAGAAATACCATGTACATACCTTAATGAAAAAAGGCTTTATTGCTAAAAAGTGCTAACTATGAAATGGCCTTCGAGTGCAATCGGATGGAGCAGTTGCCTGGTCTGGAACCAAGCACGATACTTGGCACATAGTGGGTCATATGTAAATGTTCACTGAATTGAATGTATAAGTCGATATCATAGATCAAATAAACTGGTAATAGACTTCTGTGCTTTAAAAAAATACAATGTACTTGAGAAGAGAGAAGTCACAAGAGCTTTGAGTTCCATTAAGGTTTTGTGAGATTTAAGTTAAAACTGGAATTATATGGTTTTAACAAAGTGAATGGTAAATCAATAAAACATATGCTGATCTGTTTTTCAAATTAATTTACTCTTTTCCCCCCTGCCCCCAGTATCTCTATCTCATTCCTAATTTAGATCATTTAATAGATGGCCTAGTAACTTCACCTCCTAATGTTCAGTACTTGTGTTCCCTGATATTTGACTGCTTGTAGGATTTTCGAGGACACTTTGCATAACACTCTAAATAAAAGATAAGCAAGATTGTTTTATTGCCCATCTAATTCAATATACCCATTCCCCAAATAATTTCATTCCTTTCTCGCTAGACAGGAAAAAATACTATCTTGTTTATCATTCTTTAAGACCGAAGAATGCAACTATGTTTCTTCTGGAACAACCTCTAGTAAGGCAAAATCCATTCATAATGATAAGTCTGCTTTGATGCTTCTTATTACAAATGCAAGAATACAGTCCACTAAGAAAAGTGCCTCCTTATCTTTAAGGCTAGTAACAAGTGACTCTAGACATGCTCTCGGCAAGTTACATGTGAGGTAGTGTACTGATCAGAACACAGCTCCCTCCTTTCAGGAGCCAGCATCATAGAAACCACGAGACCTGCTTGTATCATTTTATGGTGAAGAGTCTACCCTGCTGTGTTCTCGTCTGAGATGACGCACTAGAATCTCAATATAAAGTCTCTCCTTTTTCTGCTTGAACTTAACATCCATCACTACTTGTCTTCCAAAGGGTTTTAACTGAGGTAGAAATAGGGTGTAACTTTTTATTAACATCCTTAGAATTAGGTGCTTTTTGAAAATCCTAAGTAGAAATACACAAGGCATCCCTTCCTATTTATTTTTATTTCAATTCAATTAACATATAGTATATTACTAGTTTCAGAGGTAATTTAGTTATTCATCAGTTACATATAACATAAGGACAATGTACATTTATATGATAGAACCCTTTATAATAATTAAAAATGTTTTATAGAAGAGTATTTGTTAAGGGAAAACATTAACAATATATTGCCAAAAGAAAAAACTAATTACCATATAGTATGATTCTTTGTGTTAACATAGATGTGTATGTGCAGAAAAGAGAACAGAAGGACACACACCGCAGTGTGGGGGACAGTTTGGGTTGGTATGGGGAACATGGAGAGTGTGGTGCCCCTCCCTTCCTAAGCTCTCTTGTTTGAGCAGGTATTACTGTCTGGGGGAACAAACAGTAATTGGCTTATTCATCCCCTGAGCAACAGAAATCTCACTGTAATATGAAATAGGTTATTAAGAAAAATAAAGATGTAATTAAACAGTTTTTTCAAGGTATCCATCTCGACATTTTTTCCCTCATTAAAGTCATTTCTTGGGGCTCCTTGGTGGCTCAGTCAGTTGGATTTCTGACTCTTGACTTTGGCTCAGGTCATGGTCTCTGGGTCATGAGACCAAGCCCAGTCTCACTGAGTATGGAGCCTTCTTGGGATTCTTTCTCTCCCTCTCCCCGTCTCTTCCCACCCATGTGTGCACTTAAATAAAATAAAATGAAATAAAATGAAATGAAATAAAATAAAATAATATAAAATTAAAATTAAATAAAATAAAAAATTTCTTTCAACAGAGGATTCCTTGCTGAGGAACAAAGACCATTTTTTTAAATTTTTTTATTTTTATTTTTTATTCTTATGTTAATCCCCATACATTACATCATTAGTTTTAGATGAAGTGTTCCATGATTCATTGTTTGTGCATAACACCCAGTGCTCCATGCAGAATGTGCCCTCCTCAATACCCATCACCAGGCTAACCCATCCTCCCACCCCCCTCCCCTCTAGAACCCTCAGTTTGTTTTTCAGAGTCCATCGTCTCTCATGGTTCGTCTACCCCTCCGATTTCCCCCGCTTCATTCTTCCCCTCCCGCTACCTTCTTCTTCTTCTTTTTTTTCCCTTAACATATATTGCATTATTTGTTTCAGAGGTACAGATCTGAGGGAACAAAGACCATTTTTCAGCTCAACCTCATTTGATAGAAGAGTATATCGTAGCAGCAATGATTCAGTTTCTTTACATAACATAAATATCGCACTAGCTTTTAAGATTTTTTTTTAACGATTTTATTTATGTATTTGTCAGAGAGAGAGCGAGCGAGCGAGAGAGCGCACAAGCAGGGGGAGTGGCAGGCAGAGGGCGAAGCAGGCTCGCCGCTGAGCAAGGAGCCCAATGTGGGGCTCGATCCCAGGACCCTGGGATCATGACCTGAGCCGAAGGCAGTCGCTTAACCAACTGAGCCACCCAGGCGCCCTTTTTTTTTTTTTTTCAAAGATTTTATTTATTTATTTGAGAGAGAGAATGAGATAGAGAGAGCATGAGAGGGGGGAGGGTCAGAGGGAGAAGCAGACTCCCTGCCGAGCAGGGAGCCCGATGCGGGACTCGATCCCGGGACTCCAGGATCATGACCTGAGCCGAAGGCAGTCGCTTAACCGACTGAGCCACCCAGGCGCCCACAGCATTAGCTTTTAGATAATTCAGACAAGGAACATTTTTAAGTTGAAACTGAGCTAGAGATGGCAAAATATTTTTGGTACTCACTTCTGTCTGGGAGAATTGATTCTCTGGGTAAGATATTCTCTCCATGACCATCAGTAGCTCAAAAGATGTTTTTTTAGTTACCATCATTGAGGTTGACAACAAAATGTGACTAGTGTTCCTGATCCTAGATGTAAACCATCACTTTAATCTGCAACACAGTTAATAAATTACTGTACTGTGTTATATCACAAGATATTTGACAAATCTGAGGTCTTTTTCTAGAACTTTAAAGGAAATTTATGTTAAATGGCATTAAGATGACCAAGCGTTTTTTATTTTGGTTTGCTTTGTTTTAACCTAAAGCAAGCTATGATTCCCAACACAGAATCATCACAGACACAATATCCAAATGGCTTTGCCCTCTTTCCATTTCCCTCCTGTTCTCCCCATTCTGTACTGGGGGGTGGTTAACTGTTCCAGATGGAGAAGAGGGTCTCCACTGTAACCAACTGGGATCTGGTTGCCTCGGGCCTAAGTTGTAAAGCTTTGAAATCAGAGAATGATACCTTCTCAACTCTCCTGTTTTAAAGGTGCTTTGTTAGAGTAGTATCTCAGAACATTAAGGAGGGCACGTTCTGCATGGAGCACTGGGTGTTATATGCTAACAATGAATCATGGAACGCTACATCAAAAACTAATGATGTACTATATGGTGACTAACATAACATAATAAAATTTAAAAAAGAAGAAGATAGCAGGAAGGGTAAAATGAAGGGGGGGAAATTGGTGGGGGAGACGAACCGTGAGAGACTATGGATTCTGAGAAACAAACTGAGGGTTCTAGAGGGGAGGGGGGTGGGAGGATGGGTTAGCCTGGTGATGGGTATTAAAGAGGGCACGTTCTGCATGGAGCACTGGGTGTTATGCACAAACAATGGATCGTGGATCACTACATCAAAAACTAATGATGTACTATATGGTGACTAACATAACATAATAAAATTTAAAAAAGAAGAAGATAGCAGGAAGGGTAAAATGAAGGGGGGGAAATTGGTGGGGGAGACGAACCGTGAGAGACTATGGATTCTGAGAAACAAACTGAGGGTTCTAGAGGGGAGGGGGGTGGGAGGATGGGTTAGCCTGGTGATGGGTATTGAGGAGGGCACATTCTGCATGGAGCACTGGGTGTTATGCACAAACAATGGATCGTGGATCACTACATCAAAAACTAATGATGTAAAGTATGGTGACTAACATAATAAAAAAAGAACATTAGCCATTCATTTATAAAAGACTGGGGTAGAAAATAAGACATGAATATAATCTCCTTCACTTTATTATAGTCCATTTATCTTCTGAATGATATGAACATATATTAATATACGGACTTCATACAGAAAAGACATGACCAAAGAATAATCTAAGCTTTTAATGCTCATTTGGACTTCTTTTCCATGTGTTACAGTACCTATAGTTAATAAAAACTGAACCATCACTCTCAACATGAAAATGTATGTTTAGAGGAGTATTATAGCTACCTGGTACTTCATGTCTTAAGCTGCATCTTTCATATATTAATATTTTGAAATTTGAAAAGTGCAGGACATAGCCAGCTAATTTTTCTTTAAAGTAGCCAGGAAATCAGTGACACATTGTAATATTAGAACCTAAGACCTTTACATGGTTTTATATGCTGTTGCTTGCTCTCATTTGTGGGTTGATTCCATTGTAGAGTATATGAAAGACATTTTTTCTAAGTCTGTTTTTCAACCTTTTGTTTAAACTTTCACATGTGGCCTACTTTGGGTATTATTTCCCTACCAGACATTCTGCAAGCCCTGAGTCTCACACCTGTAGGTTTAAATACCCATTTCTGGCTTTCAACGTGGCGTGCAGGAGGAAAGAGGGCAGGGTTTAGCAAGCAGCAACTTCACCACCACCCATCCACAAATTACAGCTTCATGTGCATTACTTTGTAAACCATTTTCATTTTCTTGGTGGTTTTAAAGTTTTACTGCCCTACTTTGGTAACAGAGCAAAGTTTATATAAAGTACTCTGACTTAGGAGCGTTTTATCAACACCCAGCTGTATCTGAATAATGGAGGATTCCTTGCCATGTTCATCATAATATTTCCCATTCACAAGGTAAGATCTTTGCAGTTTTGCTTTATTTTCAAAACTACTAAATGGGAAACACAGAAAAATCCTTTGAGTTGTTAGCTACTGAAACCTTCATCTACCCTTTAAAAAAAAAAAAGATTAATACTGTTTTGAGTAAGTACATGGAACAGAAGATCTAAATACAAACTTTTTTCCATTGATAGTATGAAAATTACATTAATTACCAAAAAGCATTGATGGCTAACCTCATTTTCTGCCAGATTCACTCAAGCAGACTCTCAAATTGCAGTCAGGGGGCATGCAGAGAGTGGAAGAGGGGTCTTTGGACAAGAGGGGTGGTGATTTTCCTGTGTTCCATGTTTAATAGTGAGAAGTGAGCTCAAGAGGTCCAAAAACGGCCAGTTCTCTCTTCCTCCTTCACGCTCCTCCCTCTTCCCACCCCAGTTAAGTACAAACAATCCAGCCTTGGGCTGGGCTTGGCAGACACCAAGATGTGCCAAGACATCCTAAGACAGGAGACTATGACATACACTTTGAACTCTTAGAAGTTAAATAAATATTAAAAGGCATGTATGGTAAGTACTGATTTTTTTCAGTTCAGAAATCAATCAAACTGGCTACTCTTCATGGTTGGTTTACAACTTAAAGATGCCTACTCTAAAGGAATCCCCACTTCTGTCAAGAAACCTATCACATTCACTCAGAACACCAGGGACGTGATTCTAGTAGAGTAGCTGCAAGACCTAAAAACTAACCCCCAGGTACATTATGGGGCCCCATCCCACATCCACTGAATCAAAAACTCTAGAGATGGGGCCATGTGAACTCATTTTCAAATTTCATGTGTTGGCAAACCTAAAACTCAGGATAATTTTTTATCATCAGCAGATACTGATCAAATGACTAAATGAATGTGAGATTATTCACACCATGATTTGTAATAACCTGAAACTGGAAAGACCCCGAATATCTGTAAGCTGATAATGAACATATTTCACTGCATTCATTCGCTGGGATGCTACAGTGCTGTAATAGTGAACACATATAGCTACATTCAGCGGTGCAGGACCCTCAGAGACCTAACAGTGAGCAAAGGAGCAGGACCCATCCAGTGTGAATACATATATATAAAACTATACAGCTCCTTCATGTACATTAGGACAACAGCTCAACTCTGAGCAGACTCATCCCCATAGGCACATACCTTGGCACCTAGGAAAAAAACAAAACAAAACAAAACAAAACAAAAACCCTTTTTAGGCGGCTGGTCCTGGGCCAAGCCACACAGTTGGCCCAATGGAATCAGGCTGAATTGCAGCTCTTTTCTGCCCCTGAGGCCAAGAATTTCTGTGCATTGCAAACTCGACTAAACAAGTCAAGTTCTCTCTCTATGCCTTGGTATTGCAAACCAGAGGAATAACAATGTTGGGCTGCATGAGTTTCAATTTTCATCCAGATTTCATACTTCAAGAAATCTAAGTCATTAAATGCTCCTCTGTGGGGAAGAACCCTGTTCCACAATTTGAAATGTAATTTACCACTGAAATAAGGTTGTACAGACAGGGATAGTCAAATGAGAATTCCCTACAATATAGTTTGTATAACATTGTTTATTTAGGAAAATTCTCTGTGGTCCTGATGACTGGATCACAAGTAAACATCTGGAGCCAAACTCCCTTGGAATGTAGGGCCTGCCTCTGTCAGATCAGCAGCAGTCCAGAGGCTCACCTGCCTGGGAGATGGAATGGGACAAGCATAAAACTAGGGTCCGGGCTGGTCAGCCTGCTCCCCATTATTCCCTAGGAGCTGAGTGTGGGCAGGCTGCTCATTTCATTTAGCTTCCAGTCCACAACTTTAGAATAAGCAGGCTACCACAGTCCCTGTGTCTCTGGGAAGATACTCTAAGTTAAAACTAAAAGCATGAGTGGAAGCTCTTTGTGCACCATAAGGCACCATACCTGGGAGAAGCACTGTTGGGTGGATTTATAGAATACTAACTAAGAAGCACTTTTAGAAAACATCCACTATTACATAAATAAAAGGTACCAGTGGTTATTCTTTTTGCTAGATAACAGGCACAATTCCTCAATAAGGATGTTGAGTCAATATAACTTTTTTTTTAATTTAATTTTATTTTTTATTCTTATGTTAATCCCCATACATTACATCATTAGTTCTAGATGAACATTTTCTCTTTTTCAAAAAGCTTTTAGCAGTAGCTCACTGTCAAACTTAACTCCTACTGTCCAAATGAACCCAAGTATCTACATACACAGCCAACGAGTAAGCAACCTCACGGCAGTACTTATCATTTTTTAGTCCCTTATTTTTATAGATTGTTAATCTCCTTCAGAAGTCTAGTGTCTTCTAGTGTCTGATGAAAAAATAGGAGAGAAGCTGTTATGATGGGATGAATGGTAGCCCTGTTTCCCACATACCCATATCAAAATATCCTAGCCAGGTAAGTACAGGTGTTATGTGCAATTATCCTTAAACATGTTACAGTGCTGCCCTTTTTTTTTTTTTTCTTTTTACATTGATCTAACTGTGCCCAGGCCTACATCAGAAATTTCATGGATCCAGATCCAGACACCCACGAGAAAGCAAATACTGCAATAAAGCAAGTCAAATGAATTCTTTGGTTCCCTAGTGCATATAAAAAGCTATGTTGATGCTACAGGCTAGTCTATTAAGTATGCAATAGCATTGTCTAAAAGGCAATGTGCGTATCTTCATTAAAAACACTTACTTGTGGGCGCCTGGGTGGCTCAGTCGTTAAGCGGCTGCCTTCGGCTCAGGTCATGATCCCAGCGTCCTGGGATCGAGCCCCACATCCGGCTCCCTGCTTGGCGGGAAGCCTGCTTCTCCCTCTCCCACTCCCACTGCTTGTGTTCCCTCTCTCATGTCTCTCTCTGTCAAATAAATAAATAAAATCTTTAAAAAAAAAAAAAAAACACTTACTTGTTAAAAAAGGCTATCTATCATCTGAGTTTTTAGTGGGTCCTCATCTTTTTGCTTGTGGAGAGACTTGGTTCGATGCTGATGGCTGCTGACACGTCGGAGTGGTGGTTGCTGAGAGCGGGAGTGGCTCTGGCAATTTTTTAAAATGAGACAACAATGCATTTTGCTGCATCGGTGGACTCTTCCTTTTACAAACAATTTCTCTGGGGCATGTGATGTTGTTTGATAGCATTTACCACAGCACAGTGTGTTGAAAAATTGGAGTCAATTCTCTGAACCCTGCTGGGCTTTATCAACTAAGTTTATGTCATATTCGAAATCCTCTGTTGTCATTTCAACAGTCTTCACAGCATCATCACCAGGAGTAGATTCCGTCTCAGAAAAGCACTTTCTTTGCTCATCCGTAAGAAGCAACTCCTTATCCATTACAGTTTTCTCATGAGATTGCAACCATTCAGTTACACCGTCAGGCTCCATGTGTAATTCTAGCTCTCTTGCTATTAACACCACATCTGCAGTTACTTCCTCCATAGAAGTCTTGAGTCCCTCAAAGTCATCCTTGAGGGTTGGAATCAACTTCCTCCAAGCTCCTGTTAATATTGATATTCTTACCTCTTCCAATGTACTGGATGGCCAAATGTTCTACTATGGTAAATTCTTTCTGGGAGGTTTTCAATTAACTTTGCCCAGAACCATCAGAGGGATAACTCTTTATGGCAGCTATACTCTTACAAAATGTGCTTCTTAAAAGTAGGACTTGAAAGTTGAAATTACTCCTTGATCCACAGGCTGCAGAATAGATGCTGTATTATCAGGAATGTACAAAACACTGATCTTGCCGTACATCTCCATTGGAGTTCTTGGGTGACCAGGTACTCTGTTAAGAAGCAGTAATATTTTGAAAGGAATAGTTTTTTTTCTGAGCAGTAGGTCTCACCAGCGGGCATAAAATATTCAGTAAACCATGTCATAAACAGGTGTTCTGTCACTCATGCTCTGTTGTTCCATTTAAGGAGCACAGGCAGACTCTATTTAGCACTGGCTTCAACCAAAAGTTACCACCTGCAGAAGCGCCTAACAAGAGAGTCAGCATGTCTTCTGAAGTTCTGAAGCCAGGCATTGACTTCTCCACTTTAGCTATGAAAGTCCTAGATGGCATCTTCCAATAAAGACTGATTTATCTATGTTGGAAATCTATTTTTTTTTAAAGATTTTATTTATTTATTTGAAAGAGAGAGAATGAGAGAGAGCACATGAGAGGGGGGAGGGTCAGAGGGAGAAGCAGGCTCCCCGCCGAGCAGGGAGCCCGACGCGGGACTCGATCCCGGGACTCCAGGATCATGACCTGAGCCGAAGGCAGTCGCCCAACCAACTGAGCCACCCAGGCACCCTGGAAATCTATTTTTTAGTATAGCTGCCCTCATGAATATCTTTGCTAGATCTTCTGGAAAACTTGCTGCAGCTTCTATAATGGCATTTGCTGCCTCGTGTTACACTTTTTTGTTATGGAGTTAGTTTCTTTCCTTAAACCTTATGAACCAATCTCTGCTAGCTTCTGACTTTTCTTCTGCAACTAGTCAACTCTCTCAGCATTCATAGAATTGAAAAAAGTTAGGGCCTTGCTCTGGATTAGGGTTTGGCTTAAGGGAATGCTATGACTGGTTTGATCTTCTGTCCAGTCCACTAAAACTTTCTCTGTATCAGCAATAAGGCTGTTTTACTTTCTTATCATTCATGTGTTCCTGGAGAACTTTCGGTTTCCTTCTAGAACTGTCAGGAATGGCCAGCAAGCCCTGTATTGACGGATGAAAGATTACTCCAAACTTTGCTGTGCAATAGAGGAGAAGGCAAAGGGGTCAACGCTCAGAGACAAAGACCCTTTGCTCTTCTTTGCTCCTGCCTTTTTTTTGGATCATGACCTGAGCTGAAGACTGAGCCACCCTGGCATCTCTTTGCTCCTGCTTTTATTGGTCCTTCGGGATAATCACAAATCCTTATCACTGTTTCTCAAGCACGTGATGTGTGACAAGGGGTCTTACTGAAACTAGGAGGATTTGTTCACAGGATATGATATGCTAATCTGTGTGTTCTAGGAGTTCTGCTACACACAGCCTAAAGGACAATGCATACATCTCTGAGATCACAGAGTGGCTGTTTGGGCTAAGAAAGCTTCAGGAAGGCAACTCCCTGCAGGCATTCCAAGGGCAGAGTGATCAGCAGCCTAAGCCCTTCTCTGAAACCTTCCCTACCCTCAGTGGCCACCGAGTTACATTTTAGCAAGCCAGGTATTATGGCTGATGTCATGTTCTACATTAACCCCAACATAGAACTTTTCCTCTGCATTCACAAATTAGCTAGGCTCAAAAGGCCTAGCTTTGGGAACATCTGGGCTCTCAACATGCCTTCCTCACTAAGCTTAATCATTTCTAATTTTTTATTTAAAGTGAGCAATATGGGACTCTTCCTTTCACTTGAATACTTAGAGACCACTGTAGGGTTATAAATTGCCCTAATTTCAACACTGTTATCTCTCATGGACTAGGAAGGCCGAGGAGAGGAAGAAGACTTGTACGGGCGTGGGGGGGTGGGGAGGGGGGAGCGGACAGACAGTGGTTGGTGCAGCAGAACATATATGACATTTATTGATTACGTACGTTCACCATTTCATATGGGCACAGTCTGTGGCACCTTAAAATATTTAGAATAATAACACCAAAAATAACTCATCACAGACAACCATAACAAATATAATGATAATGAAAAAGGGTGAAATATTTTGAAATACCAAAAAGTGACATACGATCGCCAAGGGAACAAATGCTCTTGGAAAAAAAAGGTACCAGGAGACTTGCTTGATGGAGGTTAGCCCGTTCCTTCAATTTTAAAGAAATGCATTATCTGTGAATCTTAAGAAAGTAAAGTACAACAAAATGAGGTATACCTATATTTGCTTCATGGGAATTCCAGAAGAAGAGGAGAAAGGTCGGAAGGCACATTAAAAGCAATAATGGCTGAAAATTTCCCAAACCTAGGGAAAGAAATGGACATCCAGATCTTTGAGGCCCAACAAATTCCAAATAGGTAGAACCTGAATAGGGATACACCAAGACACATTATAACTAAATTGGCAAAAGTCAAAAATAAAAAATGAATTTTAAAAGCAGCAAGAGAGAAGTTACATACAAGGGGGGCCCTATGAGCCAATTGGAAGATTTCTCAACAGAATTTTTTTAAGCCAGGAAAGAATGCGACGATGTATTCAAAATACTGAAAGAAAAAAATGGCAACCCCAAATTCTCTACCTAGTGAGGCTTTCCTTCAGAAAATGAAGGGGAGGGATAAAGACTTTTTCAAACAAAAAAGGTTGAGGGAGTTCATTACACTAGACCTGCCTTACAAGATGTTTCTTTGGGTGGAAGGATACATATTAACATAAAAACAAAAAAGGTAGCATAAAAATCACTGGTAATGGTAAATATATAATCATAGATTCTATAATATGATAATGATGGTGCACAATACACTTAAACTCTAGTTTGACAATTAAAAATGAACTAGCAAAAACAATCATAACCACAATAATCTGTTATTAGTCACACAATATAAAAAATACGTCAACTGTAACAGCAATAACCTAAAATATGGGGGGGGAGACGTAGTAAAAGTGTAAGTTTAGGAATTCTATTGAAATGAAGTTGCTATCAGCTTAAAATAGAGTGTAACACTGTTAAGATACTTTATGTAAGCCTCATGGTAACAACAAGGGAAAAGCCTGTAGCAATTACACAAAGGAACATGATAAAGAAGTCAAAGCATAGGGATACCAAAAGACACTGAAGTATGATTAAAGAAAGCAGGACAAGAAACAAGGAACAATGGATCTACAAAGCAACCAGAAAACAATAGCCATTGTAAGTCCTTACTTTTAATTCCTTTAAATGTAAACAGATTAAATTCTCCAATCAGAGACAGAATGGCTGAAAGGATAAAATAAGATCCAATGTTTTGTTGCCTACAAGAGACTTAGTTGAAATTTAAGCACACATAGACTGAGAATGAAGGGATGGATGAAGACATGCCAAGCAAATGGTAACAACACAACGACAAAAAACCACAGGGATAGTTATGCTTGTATCAGACAAAATAGACTTTAAACTGAAAATGGAAAAAATAAACAAGAAAACGTCATTATATTGTGATAAGGTGGTCAGTCTATCAAGGTATTTCAACTGTGAGTATCTATACTCCCAACATTGCAGCAACCACAGATATAAAGTGAAAACTAACAGAGCTAGAAGGATAAATAAACAGCAATACAAAGATAGTGAGAGACTTTAATACCCCACTTTCAACAATGGATAGGCTATCCAGACAGAGAACCAATAATGAAACAAAGGATTTGAATAAAAATGTAGAGAAAACAGATCTAGCACACATGTACCGAACGTTCTATTCAACAACATGAGAATATACAGTATCCTCAAGAACACATGGAACATTTTCCAGGATAGACCACATGTTAGTCCACAAAACAACTCCACAAATTCAAGAAGAGTGAAATCGTACCAAATATCTTCTCTGACCACAGTGGCATCAAAGCAGAAATAAATAACAAAAGGAAAACTGGAAAATTCATAAATATATGAAAATTAAATACTCTCATGAATAACAATGGGTCAAAGAAAAAATGAAAGGGGAATAAAAGAGTTTCTTGAGAGAAATAAAATGAACACACAACGTATCAGAACTTAGGGAATGTTGTAAAAATATTTCTGAGGGAGTACTTAAGCAATAAATGCTTAGGGAGCATTTAAGAAGAAGGAATATTCCAAATAAGGAACCTAAGGCTACGCTTTAATGAACTGGAGAAAGAACTAACTAAACCAAACTTAGCAGAACAAATAATAAAGACCAGAACAGAATAAATGAAATAGCGAACAAACACAAACAGTATAAAAGATTAACCAAACTAACAGTGGGTTCTTGGAAAAAAATTAATGAAATTGACAAAACCTTAGGTAGACTAATCAAAGGAAACAAGGAAAGAACCCAAATCACAAAATTATAAATGAAAAAGGAGACATTACAACTGATAGCACTGAAATACAAAGGATCATAAGAGGCTAATATGAACAACTATATGCCAACCAACTGGACAACACAGAACAAATGGGAAAATTCTTAGAAATATACAACCTACCAAGACTGACTTTTTGGAAAAAATAGAAAATTAGAATAGACCAATTACTAGGAAGAAGACTGCATCAGTAACCAAAACCCTCCTGACAAAGAAAAGCCCATGACCATATGGCTGCATTGGTGAATTTTACCAAACATTTAAAGAAGAATTAGCACCAATCCTTCTTAAAGTCTTCCAAAATTTAAAGAGGAGGGAACACTCCCAAACTCATTTCACAAGGCCAAAATTACCCTGATAGCACATCCAACTAAGGACACTGCTAGCAAAGAATACTACAGGCTAATGTTCCTGAGAAATATGAATGCAAAAATTCTCAGCAAAGTACTAGCCAAGTGAATTCAACAGTACAGTGAAAAGATCATTCACCACGGTCAAATGGGATTTATCCTGGAATACAAGAATGGCTCAACATAAGCAAATCAACGTATTATTTCATATTAATAGAAAGAAAAAGCATCATATGGTCATCTCAACAGACAGAGAAACCATTTGAAAATATTCAATACTTGCTCATAATACAATAATCTTAACAAATTAGGCATAGAATGAATATATAAGAACATAATAAAAGACCTATGATAAGCCCACAAGTAATATTATCCTCAATGGTAAAAGACGGGAAGTTTTTCCTTTAAAATCAGGAACAAGAAAAGGTGGCTCACTCTCTCCACTCCTATTCAACACAGTACTGTAAGTTCTAGATAGACCAGTCAGTCAAGGAAAAGAAAGGAGAGGCATGAGAACTGGAAAGGAAAAAAAACAAAATTTTTATTTTCAGATGACATGATTTTACATATAGAAAATCCTAAAAAAAAAAAAAAAAGAAAAAAAAAAGAAAATCCTCAAGACTCCACCAAAAAACTATTAGAACTAGTCAGCAAATTCAGTTATACTGCAGAAATAAAATTAACATACCCAAATCAGTAGCATTTCTATACACTAACAACAAATTATTTCAAAAAGAATTTTTTTTATTTATTTTTTATTTTTTTTATTTATTTATTTATTTTTATTTATTTATTTGAGAGAGAGAGAATGAGAGAGAGCACATGAGAGAGGGGAGGGTCAAAGGGAGAAGCAGACTCCCTGCCAAGCAGGAAGCCCGATGTGGGACTCGATCCAGGGACTCCAGGATCATGACCTGAGCCGAAGGCAGTTGCTTAACCAACTGAGCCACCCAGGTGCCCCAAAAAAAGAATTTTTTTTTAAATCCCATTTATAATAGCACACCTAAAAATACTTAGAAATAAATTTAATCAAGGGTGTGAAAGATTTCTACTCTGGAAACTAGAAGACACTGATAGGAAGGGAAAAATGAAGGGGGTGGAAATAGGAGGGGGAGACGAACCATGAAAGACTATGGACTCTGAGAAACAAACTGAGGGTTCTAGAGGGGAGAGGGGTGGGAGGATGGGTTAGCCTGGTGATAGGTATTAAAGAGGGCACGTACTGAATGGAGCACTGTGTATTATACACAAACAATGAATCATGGAACACTACGTCAAAAACTAATGATTTACGGTGATTAACATAACAAAATAAAATAAAAGACACTGATAAAAGAAATTAAAGACAATGTAAATAAAATGGAAAGATATCCATGCTCATCGATTAATTATTATCGAAGAATTAATATTGGTAAAATGTCAGTACAACCAAAAGCTATCTACAGATTCAGTGCAATCCCTATCATGATTACAAGGATGTTTTTTATAGAAGTAGTAAAAAACCTGTCCTATTTGTATAGGACCACAAAAGACCCTAAATAACCATGCATATTTTAAGAAAGAAACACAAAGCAGGAAGTACTACACATACACACAAACATTCAAGCTACATATAAAGCTAAAGTAATGAAAACAGTATAGTATTGTCATAAAAACAAACAAGTAGACAAATGGAACTGAGTTGAAAGCCCAGAACTAAAGTCAAGTATATTTAATAACTAATATCTGATAAGGGAGTCAAAAATACTCAATGGGAAAATAGTCTCTTCAATAAATGGTGCTAAGAAAAGTGGATATTTACATGCAAAAGAAACTTGACCCCTATCTCACACCACTACAAAAATTTAAGACGTAAAAACATAAAACTCCTGGAAGAAAACACAGAAATAAAAATCCTTGACTTGGGTCCTGGTAATAGTGTCTTGGAAATCATAGGAAAAGCACAATCAACGAAAGCAATAATAAATGAGGTAGGACTACATCAAACTAAAAAGTTTCTGCACAGCAAAAGAAACTATCAACAAATGAAAAAAAACTTTTGGAATTGGGAAAATTATTTACAATCATCTACCTATTAAGGGTTTTATATTCAAAATATACAATGAATTCAAACAACTCAAAAACAAAAACAAAAACAAAAACAAAAAGAACTCTCCCTCCAATTAAAAATTGGGAAAAGGACATGAATCAACATTTTTCCAAAAAAAGATATATGAATGGCCAAGAGGTACAAGAAAAGATGGTCAAGGGGCGCCTGGGTGGCTCAGTCGTTAAGCGTCTGCCTTCAGCTCAGGTCATGGTCCCGGGGTCCTGGGATCGAGCCCCGCATCGGGCTCCCTGCTCAGCGGGAAGCCTGCTTCTCCCTCCTCCACTCCCCCTGCTTGTGTTCCCTCTCTCGCTGTGTCTCTCTCTGTCAAATAAATAAATAAAATCTTAAAAAAAAAAAGAAAAGAAAAGAAAAGAAAAGATGGTCAATATCACTAGTCATCAGGAAAATTCACATTAAAACCACCACAAGCTACCACCTCACATTTGTTAGAATGGACATCATCAAAAAATAGGCAATAAAAATGCTGGTGTGGATGTGGAGAAAGGAAACCCATGTGCATTGTTGGTGGGAATGAAAATGGGTATAACCACTGTGAAAACCAGTAATGATGTTGCTCAAAATTAAGTATAGAAGCACCGTATGATCCAGCAATTCCACTTCTGGAATTGAAATAAAACACTAAACTCAAAAAGATAACTGCACCTCCATGTTCACAGAATTATTTTACAAGAGCCCAAACATGGAAACAACCTAAATGTCCATTAATAGATCAATAGATAAGGAAGTTGTCATGTGTTTATACAATGGAATATTATTCAACTATAGAAAAATAAGGAAATCTTTCCATTTACAACAACATGACGGACCTTGAAAGCATTATCCTAAGTGAAGTAAGCCAGAGAAAGATGTTACCTGCATAATCTCACTTATATGGGGAATCTAAAACTAAACTAAAAAAAATAAAACACCAAACTCATAGTAGAAGATTTTATTTATTTATTTGAGAGAGAGAGAGAGAGCATACGCACAATCAGGGGGAGTGGCAGGCAGAGGGAGAGGGAGAAGCAGACACCCCGGTGAGCATGGAGAATGATGCTGGGCCCAAGCCCAGGACCCTGGGATCATGACCTGAGCCAAAGGCAGATGCCCCTATAGGAATGTTTTTAAAACAATAGATCCTAAGATCATGCAGACAATGTTTTTCTTTCAATTTCACTGTATCTATATGAGATGATGGATGGGAACTAAACTCCCTGTGGTAATCATTTCACAATATATGTAAATCAAACCATCATGCTATATACCTTAAATGTATACAGTGATATATGTGCATTATTTTTCAGTAGAACCAGAAAAAAAATAACACAAAAAGAGAAACATATGGTCCCCTGGCATTTAAAAAAATAAACATAAGCAACATATAATCCACAGAATAAGAAAAACAAAATTCAGTGCTCAAGGCTAAAATAACCAAGAAGGAATTCATATACTCTATGTCACTGATGGGCAGAAATGATTTGCATCAAGTTTTGTCAATGAGAAATTCTTAAGTTACTTAAGTTAGAAAACAGTACTTTCTGCAAGATCAACTGGACCATATTGGGAGGGTCAAAACCAAGCCATATGAGAAACACATGAGACTCTCCATGCAATTCCACCTGTGAAAAAGCAAACATCAAAGCCTGTATTGAACTGTGGTGTGTTCATTCATTATGCTGGAAACAGTGAATTCTTTTGCTAAAGAATTGTTCCTCGCTGAAATAACCGAAAACTGAATACATGATGACAAATAAATAAGATAAAAAGCAGATGGAGGCAGAGCACACATCATTCTGTAGTTTGAAGATAAAGGAGTTTATTAGAATCATTAATTTGCTTGGTTTTTAAAGTCTCTTTTGCAAATATAATTGAACAAAAGAATTAATGCACAACAATGAGGACAGATTTTACATGCTTCCCTTTTGTTTAATTTTTATCGCATTCTTGATGCGTTGCCAGAATTTCGTTGTTTTTTATGTTAATGTGGAGTGCTCTGCATGTTGAATTTCTTTCTCCTTTGATTATGGAAAGAGCTACCTAATTTTGTTCAAGAAGGGGATAGTTGGCAGCACTGTGTTTGTTTTAACCTTAGACTTCTAATAAAGAGGTATTCATGATCATGTTTAAGGCCTTTACATTCTTTCATCTCTCTTTACAGCCCCTACACTAAAAAACTGAAGGCTAGAGATGGAGTCTGCCCCTCAAAATTGCCAAGTCCATTTGTAGTTGGGGGATTTTATATTCTGCTCTGTTTTCTCTCTGAAATGCTCATCCACCAGGCCTTCACAGGGCTGGCTCTATTTTTTTTTTTTTTTTTAAGATTTTATCTATTTATTTGACACAGAGAAAGAACACAAGCAGGGAGAGTGGTAGACAGAGGGAGAGGGAGAAGCAGGCTCCCCGCCGAGCAGGAAGCCTGACCCAGGTCTCCATCCTAGCACCCTAGGATCTTGACCTGAGCAGAAGGCAGAAGCTTAACCAATTGAGCCACCCAGATGCCATGGGCTGGCTCTGTCTAAACCTTCACTTCATTGTGCAAAATCACATCCCCAGAAAAGCCTTCCTTCACCATCCAATCACTACACCTTCCTTAATCTTTGTCACACCATTCTGCTTTGCTTACCTTAATGATCAAGAAATACAGACTTCATTTCCATGACTATCTGTTATTGTCCCTTATCTACCACTAGAATATAGTTTCCACAAGAAAAAAATATCTAATGTGTTTATAAATTTCTTTATCCACACTGCCTAGAACATCATCCAACATTAATGGGTGCACAATAAATACATTCTAGTCGAAGAATGTATGCATGAATGCACACGTGCACCCCCAGCAACTACTTTGTAATGTTAAGCAGAAGAAGTGAAACAAGATATTGTGAAATTGTAGCCTGATCAGCTTCATCTTGATCCTGGCTTTTTTTTTTTTAATTTTTTTTATCGTCATGTTAATCCCCATACATTACATCATAGTTTTAGATGTAGTGTTCCATGATTCATTGTTTGTGCATAACACCCAGTGCTCCATGCAGAACGTGCCCTCCTCAATAATTTGTGCACAGAAGAACAAAATAGTGATTCTAAGGACTTCTAGATTCCCGAAGAAAGCATGTCATGTTATGACACATGCTTATGAAACATATGAGAAAAACAATGAAGGAAAAAGTTAATGTAAATTCAGAGATAACCATCCTTCAGTGATATAACCCCTGAAAGTTTCAGTCTCCACTAGAGTTTAAAAGTATATGCCCTGAGATCTGACTACCTCTTTAAGTGCTAGTTCTGACACCCAATGGCTTATATACTTGTGCATGTAAGTTAGCCTTTCTTGTTAAATTTTAGGGTTTGTTTTTCCTACATCTAACTTCCTAAAGTTAGAGTCAAGACTGATTAAGATAAACAATGTAAAATGCTTCCCGCATTGCCTGACATATGGATGTTTAATAAATGTTATTTTTGTTAGTGGTGTCACTGTTCATGTTTAAACACAGACACAGAAAATTCTGTGAAGTTGCAATAAATGGGGTTATCTGTTTCTGCCTTCAACTCACGTCATGGTAACATCTTCCCATTAATCAATGTAAATTTGATTCATTTTATTACTGTATAGTATTCCGTTTTATGAACACCCAAAAGTTTTTCTCATCACTCCATTGTTGAATATTAATTCTTTTCTTTTAAAGGATACCAGACTGATAAACCATAGATATAAAAGAATATCAGATGTTTGAACTAGAGCAAGTTAAATGATAGTGTGCACTTTACTATTATTATGATTAAAATGTAGAACTGGGACTTAATTGTTCCCAAAGAAATAAAAGACTACTTTAGGGAGCACTACTGATGTTTCGAGGGTATAAGCAGGATATATCTGAAGTCCCATAGAGGAAAGGACCTCAGATCTCAGAGGACAAAATCCTCTACCAGAGATGTGGGGTGTGGGTCACTGGTTGGCTTTCCTGCCAAAGTCTTAGTGTTGGACAAAGGGCATAGATACTGGCTCAAAATGTGAGTATAATCCTCTAAACCGACGACAATTTAGCCACTCCATGGGGCACCTGGGTGGCTCAGTCGTTAAGCGTCTGCCTTCAGCTCAAGTCATGATCCCAGGGTCCTGGGATCGAGTCCCGCATCGGGCTCCCTGCTCCGCGGGAAGCCTGCTTATCCCTCTCTCACTCCCCCTGCTTGTGTTCCCTCTCTCACTGTATCTCTCTCTCTCAAATAAATAAAATCTTAAAAAAAAAAAAAAATTTAGCCACTCCAGTACTGTGGTGACAATGCAGGGAGTAAATTGGAAAAGCAGAAATTTTAAGCCTCCAGCCACTTGTACTGAATCTGTCGCAGAGGAGCGAAGATATGCTTCCCCTGATTTTGCAGGCTTGACTTCCTGGGAAAACCAGAGAAGACTGTCCCCAGACTGAAGTACACACAGTAGTGAATAAGTTCCTATCAGATACGTAGGGTCAGCACTAGTCAGTCTCTGACTATCTGGCTGTGGCACACGCCACCTCGGTAGGATTCCAGCTTCCCCAGTTCATCAGCAAATACCTGGAGTTACCCCCAGAACTCTGCTTGTAGCATCTCAAGATTCTAAGTCATGAGCGGCAAAGCTAGAGTAGTTTAAAAACTGGTACACAGCCTAATACTGGGCCATAAGGACTATTGGCTAGGTATCAATTTATGAAAAGTAGAATATTTTCTTTCATTCTTACAGATAAATGTCATGCATCCTTTTTTTTTTTTTTTAAATTTTATTTGAGAGAGAGCAAGCACGAGCAGAGGGGAGGGGCAGAGGGAGAGGGAGAAGCAAACTCCCCACTGAGCCAGGAGCCTGACATGGAACTCGATCCCAGGACCCTAAGATCATGACCTGAGCTGAAGGCAGACACTTAACCAACTGAGCCACCCAGGAGCCCAAATGTCATGTATCCTTAAGGCTCAATTTCATACATAGGAGTAAAGTGGCATTTACTAGCAACTTATTATCCTCAGTACATTACTACTATTAATAGTGAACACACATTGTATTTCCCTGTATCAGGCGCCACTTGTTTGTACACTGACCAAGTTAACCCTTACATAGACTCAATTAAGTAAGGACTTTTATTAACCCAGATTTCTCAAATGAGAAACAAACTCAGAGGTTAAGTGATTTGCTCAAGGTTATAAAAGTGTTGGAGCTAGGAATTTAACCTTAAACTATTAAAATGTATTAAATCTGGCATTGACTAAAATAAAGTAAATAAAAAACTACATTTAAAGTTTTTCCTTTAACCTTTATCATATAAAAGGATGTAGACTTTAAGCATTTTCCCCCCATCTATAAGGGCTATGATAAAAGCATTTAAGAACTGCTCAACTGGGGCGCCTGGGTGGCTCAGTTGTTAAGCGTCTGCCTTCGGCTCAGGTCATGATCCCAGGGTCCTGGGATCGAGCCCCGCATCGGGCTCCCTGCTTGGCAGGAAGCCTGCTTCTCCCTCTCCCACTCCCCCTGCTTGTGTTCCCTCTCTTGCTGTGTCTCTCTCTGTCAAATAAATAAATAAAATCTTTAAAAAAAAAAAAAAAAAAGAACTGCTCAACTGGAAGAATAGGCTTCCAATCCAAGAATCCAACAGGCCATGGATACGGAGCGAGAAGATGCAGAGACAGAGAATGTGCTTGTATTTCTACATGGACTAGTAGCAGGGGCAAGAGAACTGGGCAGTGATTCATACCTCAGAAGATGAAGGGAGATTCTATGTGAAGAGGATAAAGCAAAAAAATGTAACAAGACTAACACTTAAGATACTGGCTCAAAATGTGAGTATAATCCTCTAAACCGACGACAATTTAGCCACTCCATGGGGCACCTGGGTGGCTCAGTCGTTAAGCGTCTGCCTTCAGCTCAGGTCATGATCCCAGGGTCATGGGCTTCATCTTGATCCTGGCTCTTTTTTTTTTTTTTTTAATTTTTTTTATCGTTATGTTAACCCCCATACATTACATCATTAGTTTTAGATGTAGTGTTCCATGATTCATTGTTTGTGCATAACAAGTTTGTGCTTAAGGAAGCAGGAGCTCAGAGTATTGATGTTTGGGGATTACATTCAGCTCCCTAATTTGTACTCAAACCATGGGGATGCCTGGGAATGACATTCCCCTGTAGCTTAAAGGCCATGATTTTATACAGTGTCTGTAATAGTCAGTCAATAATTTCAATAGAGTCAAAATGGCTTTATCTCCCAAAAGTGCTGTTTTTATCTTGCAGACTAGGCAAGTTAGGCCATATAATATTATAGGGAGAGTTCCAATCATGAGAAAATTAGATATTGAAAATGATAAGCATCTGAAAACAGGTAGTTGCTGGGAAATTTGGTACTAAGCATTAATTATCAAAATTACCATGGTGATTATTTTATTTTATTTTATTTATTTATTTATTTTTAAAGATTTTATTTTTTTATATGACAGATAGATAGAGAGCACAAGTAGGCAGAGAGGCAGGCAGAGGGAGAGGGAGAAGCAGACTCCCCGCTGAGCAGGGAGTCCAACGTGGGGCTCGATCCCAGGACTCCAGGATCATGACCTGAGCTGAAGGCAGCCGCTTAACCGACTGAGCCACCCAGGCGCCCCCCATGGTGATTATTTTAATTATAATGTTATTTCTGAAGTATTTTGTGACAGTACCCAATTATTTTTGAATAGAATTTCCCAGTGTCCTCAGTTAAAAAAAAAAGCAATACCAAAACATTTAACACTACATATGACTCAGAAGTTGAATTAATAATGGTTATAGCCCAATAACATGTACTAGGGGCTGGCAACATTCTGAAAGTCTTTGTATTTATTACATTTATTTAACATTATGATTTAATATTAATATTTATTTTTAATATTATGTTACATTTAATATTACTTAATATTATGACAGAGGGTATTAGTTTTTTTTTTTTTTAAAGATTTTTATTTATTTATTATTGAGAGAGAGAATGATAGAGAGAGAGCATGAGAGGGAGGCGGGTCAGAGGGAGAAGCAGGCTCCCTGCTGAGCAGGGAGCCCAATGTGGGACTCGATCCTGGGACTCCAGGATCATGACCTGAGCCGAAGGCAGTCGCTTAACCAACTGAGCCACCCAGGTGCCCTGGTATTAGTTTTAAAATTAAAAAATCAATGAATATAACTTTGTAAATAATTATCAGTTAACTGCACTAAATTTCTCACATTACTTTTTTTTTTTTTAAGATTTTTATTTATTTATTTGACAGAGAGAGACACAGCAAGAGAGGGAACACAAGCAGAGGGGGTGGGAGAGGGAGAAGCAGGCTTCCTGCAGAGCAGGGAGCCCAATGTGGGGCTTGATCCCAGGACCCTGAGATCACTGATCTGAGCCGAAGGCAGACGCCCAATGACTCAGCCACCCAGGCGCCCCTCTCATCATTACTTTTGACAGCCAAATATTAAGAGAAGTTAACCTTAGACTTTGCTGCTAACACAGAAAAATTTAAGCAGGTTAAGTGCTCAATTCTACAAATCTTGAAATTCAGACCAAGTAATATCAGCCACATTATTTTTTCTATTTAAAATACATATAAAAGGGCACCTGGGTGGCTCAGACGGTTAAGCGTCTGCGTTCGGCTCAGGTCATGATCCCAGGGTCCTGGGATCGAGTCCCACATCGGGCTCTCTGCTCCTTGGGAGCCTGCTTCTCCCTCTGCCTCTCTCTCTCTGTCTCTCATGAATAAATAAATAAATAAATAAATAAATAAATCTTTAAAAAAAAATAAAATAAAATACATATAAAAGATTACCATAAATGAAAATTGAAATCTTTCATGTTTGATGTTCCAATTAACATTTTATTTTTTCCTATGGTTTAATTCAATACACAAGTAAGGTCTAAGAGTAAGAAAATATTTGTCACTATGTTGTATTATTAACAGCTTATATATCTGTCTTGTTCATTATACAGATGACCCTTAATGAAACGGATTTGAACTATGCAGGTCCATTGTGTACAGTTTTCTTTTTTAGTAAATACAGTATAGTACTGTCAATTTATTTTCTCTGCCATAGGATGTTCTTAATATTTTAACCTCATTGTAAGAATACAGCATAAATACCTTTAATATGTAAAATGTTTTTGTCAACTATTTATGTTATCGGTAAGGATCCTGCTGAACAGTAGGCTATTATTTGTTAAGTTTTGGGAGGGGCGGGCAGTTACAAGTTATACATGAACTTCTGATAGCCTGGAGGGTCAGCATCCCCAGCCTGAACACTGTTCAAGGGTCAAGTGTACTGCCAACTTTTTGAGTGCACAAGTTTTGTTTGATTCATCTATTTTCCCTAGTCTCTATAGCTGTGCCTGATATAAAATAGGTGCCAAGCTATGAATGTATTTGTAACTTAATCCATTTTATGCAAATCTTACGACTTTTAGAAAGCAAGGCAAAGAAATGAGTCATGCAGAATTCCAGAACCTCTGATGCCACATGGAACAGAACTACCACCTGGCTGAGCCCTGACTCAATTCCTGACCCGCCAAAGTGTCAGATATAATAGAATGGTGGTTATTTTAAGCTGCTGTATTTGGGGTAGTCTGTCACTCAGTAATTTGTAGTTGGAGCAAACTGCCTTCTCTTTCAATAACTTGAATGTGATACTGAACACCAAACACATTTCACATTGCTTTAAGATGTCAACACAAGTTGCTATAAAAAGAGCTGTTAGGAAGAAAGATTAAATGATTTTTCCCAAAATATTTCAATACACTTTAAATAAATGACTTCCTCCTGCCAGCAAAACAAAACCCCCCAAAATGTGTATTACATTTTTATCTATATTAACAGATGTCAAAACAAAGGTAATGTTTCCTACAGAATATTTTCTGTAATTTTCTTTGTTTTTGATAGCCTGCTTCTGGCAATGGTCTGAGCACTCAGAAATAGTTGGATTTCCACACCATTTCAATATGGGAAGAAGGTAATTTTGCTTCACATTCTCAAAACACAGCATTGCATATTAGGGAAACGCATCTTTTGTGAGCAATGAAACAGTTTGAATTGATGGATAAAATTTCTAATTGCTTCCTCTTACTCAGTTGATCTGATATAAGATGCCTTCAATGAGATGAGATCCACCAAACAGAGCCCAGCAGCTTCTGTATGTTCTTTACATCTGCCTGGTATCCACACTGCCTTGGCTGCAGTAGGCCTGACCTCAGACTAATGTAGTGTCAGCATAAGTTCAGCCTCTGGTTACCTTCCTGTGGTACACAGGTATGGTTCATATTTGCCTCTGGGTACATGAGCACTGCTGCCAGCTAAGAAAAGATAAATTCCTTACACATACGTGCAGATCTAAGGATCACAGTATCTTCTGAGCAGAAGGTGTGTACAGATTTCTCGCTAGTCAATACCGTTGGCATAGCTGTACCAGAAGGTAGAAGAAAACATGAAAGAAAAAAAGTATGTGGTGAAGTTCACACAAAAGGACAATGACCAGCCAATTTTAAGAGAGTCTCGGGATGCCTGCGTGGCTCAGTTGGTTAAGCGTCTGCCTTCGGCTCAGGTCGTGATCCCAGCGTCATGGGATCGAGCCCCGCATTGGGCTCCCTGCTCAGCGGGAAGCCTGCTTCTCCCTCTCCCTCTGTCTGCTGCTCCCCCTGCTTGTGCTCTCTCGCTCTCAAGTAAATAAATAAAATCTTAAAAAAGAAATAAGAGATTATCTGTTACGCATAGAGTTTAACTTTCCTTATCCAGGGTCTGGGAAGACAACATACAGCTGATGACTATGAATAGGTAGAGGCTGCAGATCTATGAAAGCCAGATAACTCACCCTGAATGGCAGCACAGGGATGAGAATGATACTGTTTTCCATTAAGTGTAATCTGTCTGTTAGTCTGCATAAACATCCATGTGGTATTCATAGAATTCTAACTGGCAACTCCTGGAAGCTGTCCAAGTGTTTAATTTTTATCATCCAATTCAGAAAGTAAGTGCCCTTTCACATTACTCATTTGTAACAATCAACCAAAAATTTTTCACTATTCTCTAGCATGTAATAAGAAGATATAAAAGCTAGTTATTGTGATTAATATTATTATAGTGTTTACTCTATGGAGGACCTGATAGAATATAAAAGACATATAATTTATGGACCTGACAATACAAGGTCTTGCAATGTAGCTATGAAGACCAAACACAGAGGCAAAAAAAAAAAAAATCAATACATTACAGGATGTTTAAAGAGCAAGACTAATGACTAAGTTATGGAAGGAATTTCTGAAGAATGTAGTATTTCAGCAGGAACTGGAGGAATGACTAAGAGCTAAAAAAAAAAAAAAATAGGACTTGAAATGAGTTTATAAGAGAAACACAGGTACCAACCACAAAGATTAGCAAACTTGAATGAATATATCATATTCAGTTTTGTGAGCAGAAATACAAATACACTAACTTTACTGTGTATCAGGGCTAGAAAGTTAAATATGTAATTTAACTGCAAATGTTGTGCATGTCCCAGGGCCTTTGCTCATATTATTCTTCCTACCTTGATAAATCCTTTTATTCTGTAGGCCGGGAGTATTGGAGCTAAATATGAAAGAATGAAATGCAACTTTATCTTGTATCATACCAAGCATCAACTCAATCTGAAGACTTAAATATAACATACAAAATTATGAACTCCTAAAAGAAAACATAAGGAAAGATCTCCTTGATACTGATCTGGGCAACATGTGTTTTATTGGATATGACATCGAAAGCACAGGCAATGAATATAAAAATAGGCAAGTGGGATTATATCAAAGCATATTTATGCAAATCAAAATACTCAAGAGAGTGAAAAGACATCCAACAGAATTGGAGAAAGTATCTGCAAACCACCTATCTGATAAGAGGTTAATTTCCAAAAATATTTAAGGAATTCCTAAAACTCAAAAGCAGAAACCAAATAACCCTATTTAAAAATGGGCAAAAGATTTGAATAGACTTTTCTGCAAAGAAGCCATAGAAATGGGCAACAGATATTTAAAAAGCTGTTCAACATCAAAAAACATCTAGGAAATGCAAATCGAAACCACAGTGAGATATCACCTTACACCAGTAAAGATGGCTACTATAAAAAAAAGACAAAGGTAACAAATATTGGTGAGGTTGTGAAGTAAAGGGACCTCTTTTACACTTTTGGTGGGGATGTAAATTGATACAAACATGAGGTATATTGGTATGGAGTTTGTTCAAAAAAATTAAAAATTAGAACTACCTTGTGATCCAGTAATCCCACTTCTAGGTACACATATAAAGGAAATGAAATCAGTATCTAGGAGAAATCTGCACATCCATGTTCACTACAGCATTATTCACAGTAGCCAAAATATGAAAACAATCTAAATGTTCATCAGTGGATGAATGGATTAAAAAAAAAATGTGATTACACACACGCACACACACACACAAAATGGGATATTACTCAGCCTTAAAGGAAATCCTTCCATGTGCAACAAAATGGATGAAACTAGAGGACACTGTGCTTAGTGAAATAAGCCAGACACAGAAAGATGAATACCACATCACCTCACATATATGTAAAATCAAAGAGTCAAATTCATAGAACCAGAGAGTATAATGTCAGTTGCCAGGGGCCAAGAGGACATGGAATGATACTGGTTAAAGGATCCAAGGTTGCAGTTTTATAAGTTCTGGAGATCTCATCTATAGCAATGTGATGATAGTTAACAACTATGTATTACATACTTAAAATCAGCTTAGATGGTAGATCTTCAGTGTTCTCAAAAAGAAGGAAAGACAGACAGAGGAAAGGAGGAAAGGGAATGGAGAGAAGAGAAGGGAGAAAGAAGGAAAGAAAAGAAAGAAAATGGTGGGAAGGGAAGGGAAGGGAAGGGAAGGGAAGGGAAGGGAAGGGAGGAGAAAAAGAAAGGTGGGAGGGAAGGAAAGGAAGGAAGAAATGTGGTATATACACACAGTAGAATATTATTCAGCCATAAAAAGCAGGAAATCCTCGTATATGCAACAGGGATGAATCTTGGGAACATTATGCTAAGTGAAGCAAGGCAGACACATAAGGACAAATACTCAAAATTCCACTTATATGAGGTAACTGTAATAGGAATACAGAAGTAGAAAACAGAATGGTGGTTGCCAGGAGGTGGGGGGTAGAAAGAAGTGAAGAGTAGCTTTTGAATGGGTATAAAGTTTCTGTTTATATGATGAGTAAATTCTAGCTATCCTCTGTATATTGTGCCTATAGTTAAAAATACTGCTTCAGAAAGCTCATGGCTGTGGCTAAAACTGGAATTTATCAGAACTCACTGTTGATGGGGTTCTTGGTTGAAAATAATATAAGAAATGCTCATGTTTATGGAAACAACACTGAAAATATATCAAATATTTTACAACCTAAAGATCATATTAAATTCTGTTCATAGGGGCTCCTGGGTGGCTCAGCTGGTTAAGCAACTGCCTTCGGCTCAGGTCATGATCCTGGAGTCCCTGGATCGAGTCCCGCATCGGGCTCCCTGCTCGGCAGGGAGTCTGCTTCTCCTTCTGACCCTCCCCCCTCTCATGTGCTCTCTCTCATTCTCTCTCTCTCAAATAAATAAATAAAATCTTTAAAAATAAATAAATAAATAAATTCTGTTCATAAACAGGAATAAAGAATATACTGTTTTTGCCTCTTGAGAAATTTATTATTTTAAAAATCATACAAATGTGATGAAACAATGTGTGAGAAGTGAAATCTATATAAAGCTGCAAGATATTAAAAGATTTTTAGGCTGTTCTCTTAAAATGATATCTATTAGGAGAGAAAGAGATGGACAGATTGGAAACTGATAATGAGTTTTGTAGATATGCACTTATTATTCTGAATAATGAGCTTCCATTTTGCATTCGTTCTCACTTGCTCAGAAGAAATAAATTAAACAATTTTAAGTAATAAGGTGTGTAATTATGTATCATTTATTATTCAATGAAAAATAACACATTAAACATCAAAATGAGAATGATCCATAATGTATCTGTCATACATGAAAAACTAAATACACAAATTAATATGTTATAGTCATAGATTAATGTTCTCAACTCATCTGGCAGTAACATTTCCATCCATAAGTTATCACAGTTGAGGATAAGAGCTCAAACTCAAGGCATAAAAGAAATCTGAGACAATAAATCAAAGTGAAACAGAATATGCACTATAATAAATTGATGAGATGGTGAAGAAAAAAAAAACCAGAATAAAACCTTATATGTGACGTTGTCTTTTAAAACATCAATCCAAATAATAAAAAGAATAAAGAGAAAAAATTAGGAAAGCCACATGCCAAACCACAAGATACTTAGAGTAACTGATTAATACAAGGAAAATTGGACCAAATAAAGGGAAAATCACTACACCAGTTATAGATCACCAGGTGTGCACAGGGCACAGAAGTTGAGAATATGGAGCAGCTTATTCAAAGGGCCCTTACCTGGAGATTGAGGTCTAGCATCCGTAGCCCAGGACAACCTTTTCGCAGCACATTCTACCTGCTGAAGGGAAGTTGTAACATGTCTAGGTAAGCCCTCTACTGATTTAACAAAATCAGGTGGTAAACATCACCTAAATGAACAAATATGCATAAATACTAAATCAACATACACTTAAGCCAATTATATAAAGGGTTTTACCAGCAAACCACAGAGTTAAAAGTTTAATAGAATGGCCCTCTTAAAACGACTGGGATTGTTGCTCTCTCACAGGGTAGCTTTTAAGAATTTTCTCTATTTAATTTATTGTGAGTGGTGAGTTTGCATTTTGTCTTCTGAGGTCAGTTTTGATAATTTTATTTACCTACAAAGTTATATATTCCATTCATATTCTAAGATTTATTTGTATATATATTATTTTATATATATATATATATATATATATATATATATATATAAAAGAATCAATAGGATTCTTTTAACCAGCTTTTGTGTGTTTGTGTGTGGTAATTTCCTTATTAGCATTTCTCCTTTTGTGATTTATGCTTTCTTTTTCTTTTTGTACTCTCTTATCTGAGGGTTCAGCATTTCCCTGCTCCAACCAAAGATCAAGTTCTTGCATTACTTTATTAGTGCTGCCATTTTTTTTTTCCTAGTTTTTTATTTGTTTCTACCTTTATTATGCTTTGGATTGATTTTGTTGTCCTAACTTCAGTTGGTTGTTCAATTCACTTATTTTCATTTTATTTTGTTTACTAATATATGCATTTCAGAAAATAAATGTTTATCTAAATGCTGCTTTAACTCTATCTAGGGCTATACCATAAAATGATTAAGAACCCCAATCCTGGAGCTGAACTGCCTGGGTACAAATCCTATTTATTTTATTGACTAGTTGTGAGATTAGGAAGCAAGTCACTAAGCCTTACTGTGGCTCTAGTTTTCTTAATGATAAAATATGGATGATAATAGTTCCTTTACTGAATAGTTATGAGGATTAAATGGGTTAATATTTAGAGCAAAACCCAACACCTAGTAAGTTTTTAAAAAGTTCTTGAAAAAAATAATTACATAACAGAATGTTTGTTCTCAACTTTAAATTGTATTTTGCTGAGTCACTAAAAAGGCTAGGCTATAAGCCACGTACAAAGCTTGTGTCAAATTTCTGAATCTTAAGCATAATACAAAACCTAAAAAAACAAAACAAACAAACAAACATTGGGCCTGATGGAAGTATCTTGGACAAAGGATAACTTTCCTGGTAACTATGTAGACTCAAGGTTAATGGACCACCTGACCCCTTACGGTGAATTGCTGCATGATCTGGCTAGAGCTGGTGGAATTAAAAAAAACAAAAATAACCCAATTTTCCTTTCTATTTTTTTATTAGCATATAATGTATTATTTGTTTCAGGGGTACAGATCTGAGATTCAACAGTCTTAAACAATTCACAGTGCTCACCATAGCACATACCCTCCCCAGTGTCCATCACCCAGCCACCCCATCCCTCCCACCCCGGTAAATAATTGGAATTTAGAACAAAAGTTATGTTGATAGCAAGTATAGAAACAACTGTCAACTATCCCTTAAGGCAGTGGCATAAAAGAAACTAGATTTAGTCTTCTGTCCAAAATGGATTAGAAAAAACAAATTTTACAAAACAAGTTTTCAAGTAGTAGCAACGCAGGACTATTTTTTTTTTTTTTTAAGATTTACTTATTTATTTGAGAGAGAGAGAGAGCAAGCATGAGCAGGGGGAAGGGCAGAGGGAGAAGAGACTCCCTGCTGAGTAGGGAATCCAAAGCAGGGCTTGATCCTAGGACACAGGGTTCCATCCCAGGGACCCCGTGATCATGACCTGAGCTAAAGGCAGACGCTTAACCTACTGAGCCACCCAGGTACCCACCTCCCCCACCAGGATTATCATTCTTGAATAAAGGGAGGAGAAAGGAGAACTCTAGAATACCATTACCTGAGCTAAGCTTGGCAGTTATGAGAAGAAACCTCACTTTAAGGAAAGAACTACCAGAAAGAAGTAGGCAGAAAAATTGTTGGAGCTTACAAAGGCCAGGGAAAGGTTTCTGTTTCCATAAGCCAGAATAAAAAGACCTTGCAATGCATGAGTTTTGAATAAAATATTCTAAAAGGTATTTGTATAGTAGGGGGTCAAAGATAACTCTGAATTAAGTGTTTCTCTGCATTTGCAATCAAAATAAACTTGAAAAATGTTAAACTGATTCCAATTGAAAGAAAAAAGACAATCCAGTACTCAGTCAGAATGGCTAAAATTAACAAGTCAGGAAATGACAGATGTTGGCGGGGATGCGGAGAAAGGGGAACCCTCCTACACTGTTGGTGGGAATGCAAGCTGGTGTAGCCATTCTGGAAAACAGTATGGAGGTTCCTCAAAAAGTTGAAAATAGAGCTACCCTACGACCCAGCAATTGCACTAATGGGTATTTACCCCAAAGATACAAAAGTAGGGATCCGAAAGGGTACGTGCACCCCGATGTTTATAGCAGCAATGTCCACAACAGCCAAACTGTGGAAAGAGCCAAGATGTCCATCGACAGATGAATGGATAAAGAAGAGGTGGTATAGGGGCGGAGCAAGATGGCGGAGGAGTAGGAGACCTGGATCTCGTCTCCTCTCAGGAATTCAGCTGGATAGGGATCAAACCATTCTGAACACCTACAAACCCAACAGGAGATCAAAGAAAAGAAGAGCAACAACTTTCTGAACAGAAAAGCGACCACTTTCTGGAAGGTAGGACGTGCGGAGAAGTGAATCCGCGGCGATATTCGGGAGGATGGACGGCGGGGGAGGGGCCTCCGTCGGCGCTTCTGGCAATGATAGAGCCGCGGGGCACAAAACCGGAACTTTTAAAAGTCTGCTCCGCCGAGGGACGTCACTCTGGTGGCTAAGCGGGGGGTGGAACCCTCCGGGACAGTGTGGTCTCGGGACCCTCGGGGTCACAGAAAGACCGGGGGTGCCTGAGGGCGGCAGAGCTCCCAGGGATCGGAGCGGGGAAGCCGGCTGCAGAGGCGGAGCCCAGGCGCGGGCTCTCAGCTCGGGGTGGCCATAAACCGTGATCCGCGGCACAGCCGGGCCCCTGCTCCTCCAGCAGGGACCCCACAAGCGGCAGATCCGGGGAGACTCACCTTCCTCCCCCGGGAGGAGCCGCGCGGGAGTGCACCGCAGGGATCTGCTGGGTTTGGAGACTCCACCCGGGGTCGGGGGCCAGAGATAGAGGCGCGCGGTCGCAGGCCGGGTGAGCACGGAGTGCGGCTGGAGAGCGGGGAGAGGGGAGTGACTGACGGCTTTTCTCTGGGGGCTCACTGAGGAGCGGGGCCCCGAGTTCTCAGCTCCGCCGGGTGGAGATTGCGAGGCCGCCGTTTTCACTCTCTGCCTCCAAAGCTCTACAGGAAGCTCGCAGGGAACAAAAGCCCCGGAGAGCAAACCCGAGCAGATCACTTAGCCGGGAGGGGGCAAGGGCGGGGCAATTCCGCCTCCGGCAGAGACATTTGGAAACCACGGCAACAGGCCCCTCCCCAGAAGATCAGCGAGAACAGCCAGCCAAGACCAAGTTTACCGATCAATGAGAACGGCAGAACTCCAGCGCTAGGGGACTACTGCACATAGAATTCATGGCTTTTTTACCATGATTCTTTAGTCTTTCAAAATTAATTTTTTTTTAACTGTTTGGGGGTTTTTTTTGAATTTTTTTTTTTCCTTTTTCAACCAACATCTTATCAATCCCTTTTTTAAAAAAAAAAAACATTTTAATTTTTCATTTTTAGAGTCATATTCTATCCCCTCATAGTAGTTACCCGTATTTTTGGCATATATATATATAAGTTGTTCTCTCTTTAAAATTTTGAGATAGTTTCTTCTAACAGATTAAAATATACACTAAATCTCTAGTATATGGTTTTTTCTACTCCCCTGCCTGATCGCATTCTCTCCCTTTTTTTTTTAAATCCTCTTCTTTCTTTTTTCAAAAAACTATCAATTCCTTCTATAAAATTTTTTATACTTTCCATCTTTACAGTCATATTCCATCCCTTCATCATATCAACCCTTATCTTTGTACATATATAAGTTTTTCTTTCTTTAAAATTTTGGGAGGCACTTTCTTCTAAAAGACCAAAATACACCCCAAATCTAGTGTGTGGCACTGATCTATATACCAGCCTGATCATATTTGATCACATTCTGGTTTTCTTTGTTGTCATTGTTTTGTTTTGTTTATCTTTGTTTGTTTTTATCTTTTTCTTTTTCTTTTTTTTCTTTTTCTTTTTTCTCTCTTTCCCTTTCTTTTCCCACTGCTTCAGGTCTTTTCTGATTTCTTTAGAGTATATTTTCTGGGGACATGGTTACTCTGCTAGCATTTTGTTCTCTCATTAATCTATTCTCCTCTGCACAAAATGACAAGACTGAAAAAATCACTTCAAAAAAAACAACAAGAGGTAGTACCGACTGCCAGGGACCTACTCAATACGGACATTAGTATGATGTCAGATCTAGAGTTCAGAATCATCACTTTAAAGATACTAGCTGGGCTTGAAAAAAATATGGAAGTTATTAGAGAAACCCTTTCTGGAGAAGTAAAAGAACTAAAATCTAACCAAGTAGAAATCAAAAAGGCTATTAATGAGGTGCAATAAAAAATGGGGGCGCTAACTGCTAGGATAAATGAGGCAGAAGAGAGAATCAGTAATATAGAAGACCAAATGATGGAAAATAAAGAAGCTGAGAAAAAGAGAGATAAACAACTACTGGATCACGAGGGCAGAATTCGAGAGATAAGCGATACCATAAGACGAAACAACATTAGAATAATTGGGATCCCAGAAGAAGAAGAAAGAGAGAGAGGGCCAGAAGGTATAATGGAGCAAATTGTAGCAGAGAACTTCCCTAATTTGGGGAAGGAAACAGGCATCAAAATCCAGGAAGCACAGAGAACCCCTCTCAAAATCAATAAAAATAGGTCAACACCCCAACATCTAATAGTAAAACTTACGAGTCTCAGAGACAAAGAGAAAATCCTGAAAGCAGCTCGGGAGAAGAGATATGTAACCTACAATGGTAGAAACATTAGATTGGCAACAGACCTATCCACAGAGACCTGGCAGGCCAGAAAGTACTGGCAGGATATATTCAGAGCACTAAATGAGAAAAATATGCAGCCAAGAATACTATATCCAGCTAGGCTGACATTGAAAATTGAAGGAGAGATAAAAAGCTTCCAGGACAAAAAAAAACTAAAGGAATTTGCAAACACAAAACGAGCCCTACAAGAAATCTTGAAAGGGGTGCTCTAAGCAAAGAGAGACCCTAAAAACAACATAGACCAGAAAGGAACACAGACAATATATGGTAACAGTCACCTTACAGGCAATACAATGGCACTAAATTCCTATCTTTCAATAGTTACCCTGAATGTAAATGGGCTAAATGCCCCAATCAAAAGACACAGGCTATCAGACTGGATTAAAAAACAAGACCCATCGATATGCTGTCTGCAAGAGACTCACTTTAGAACCAAAGACACCCCCAGATTGAAAGTGAGGGGGTGGAACCTCCATGCTAATGGACACCAAAAGAAAGCTGGGGTGGCAATCCTTATATCAGACAAATTAGATTTTAAGCCAAAGACTGTAATAAGAGATGAGGAAGGACATTATATCCTACTTAAAGGGTCTATCCAACAAGAAGATCTAACAACTGTAAATATCTATGCCCCTAACATGGGAGCAGCCAATTATATAAGGCAATTAATAACAAAAGCAAAGAAACACATCGACAACAATACAATAATAGTGGGGGACTTTAACACCCCCCTCACTGAAATGGACAGGTCGTCTAAGCAAAAGATCAACAAGGAAATAAAGACTTTAAATGACACACTGGACCAAATGGACTTCACAGACATATTCAGGACATTCCACCCAAAGCAACGGAATGCACATTCTTCTCTAGTCCCCATGGAACATTCTCCAGAATAGATCACATCCTAGGTCATAAATCAGGTCTCAACTGGTACCAAAAGATTGGGATCATTCCCTGCCTATTTTCAGACCACAATGCTTTGAAACTAGAACTCAATCACAAGAGGAAAGTCAGAAAGAACTCAAATACATGGAAGCTAAAGAGCATCTTACTGAAGAATCAATGGGTCAACCAGGAAATTAAAGAAGAATTAAAAAAATACATGGAAACCAATGAAAATGAAAACACAACTATTCAAAATCTTTGGGATGCAGCAAAGGCGGTCCTAAGAGGAAAGTATACAGCAATACAAGCCTTTCTCAAGAAACAAGAAAGGTCTCAAGTATACAACCTAACCCCACACCTAAAGGAGCTGGAGAAAGAACAGCAAATAAAGCCTAAACCCAGCAGGAGAAGAGAAATAATAAAGATTAGAGCAGAAATCAATGAAATAGATACTAAAGGAACAGTAGAACAGATCAATGAAACTAGGAGCTGGTTCTTTGAAAGAATTAACAAGATTGATAAATCCCTGGCCAGACTTATCAAAAAGAAAAGAGAAATGACCCAAATCAACAAAATCATGAACGAAAGAGGAGAGATCACAACCAACACCAAAGAAATACAAACAATTATAAGAACATATTATGAGCAACTCTATGCCAGCAAATTAGATAACCTGGAAAAAATGGATGCATTCCTAGAGATGTAGCAACTACCAAAACTGAACCAGGAAGAAATAGAAAACCTGAACAGACCTATAAGCACTAAAGAAATTGAAGCAGTCATCAAAAATCTCCCAACAAACAAAAGCCCAGGGCCAGATGGCTTCCCAGGGAAATTCTACCAAACATTTCAAGAAGAATTAATACCCATTCTTCTGAAACTGTTCCAAAAAATAGAAATGGAAGGAAAACTTCCAAACCATTTTATGAGGCATTACCTTGATCCCAAAACCAAAGACCCCATCAAAAAGGAGAATTACAGACCAATATCCCTGATGAACATGGATGCAAAAATTCTCACCAAAATATTAGCCAGTAGGATCCAACAGTACATTAAAAGGATTATTCACCACGACCAAGTGGGATTTATCCATGGGCTGCAAGGTTGGTTCAACATCCGCAAATCAATCAACGTGATACAATACATTAACAAAAGAAAGAAGAATCATATGATCCTCTCAATAGATGCAGAAAAAGCATTTGACAAAGTACAGCATCCTTTCTTGATCAAAACTCTTCAGAGTATAGGGATCGAGGGTACATACCTCAATATCATAAAAGCCATCTATGAAAAACCTACAGCGACTTTCATTCTCAATGGGGAAAAACTGAGAGCTTTTCCCCTAAGGTCAGGAATGCGGCAGGGATGTCCACTATCACCACTGCTATTCAACATAGTATTGGAAGTCCTAGCCACAGCAATCAGACAACAAAAAGAAATCAAACGCATCCAAATCGGCAAAGAAGAAGTCAAACTCTCACTCTTTGCAGATGATATGATACTTTTTGTGGAAAACCCAAAAGACTCCACCCCAAAACTGCTAGAACTCATACAGGAATTCAGTCAAGTGGCAGGATATAAAATCAATGCACAGAAGTCAGTGGCATTCCTATACACCAACAACAAGACAGAAGAAAGAGAAATTAAGGAGTCCATCCCATTTACAATTGCACCCAAAACCATAAGATACCTAGGAATACATCTAACCAAAGAGACAAAGGATCTGTACTCAGAAAACTATAAAATACTCATGAAAGAAATTGAGGAAGACACAAAGAAATGGAAAAATGTTCCATGCTCATGGATTGGAAGAACAAATATTGTGAAGATGTCAATGCTACCTAGAGCAATATACACATTCAATGCACTCCCCATCAAAATACCATCCACTTTTTTCAAAGAAATGGTACAAATAATCCTAAAATTTGTATGGAACCAGAAAAGACCCCGCATAGCCAGAGAAATGTTGAAAAAGAAAAGCAAAGCTGGCGGCATCACAATTCTAGACTTCATGCTCTATTACAAAGCTGTCATCATCAAGACAGCATGGTACTGGCACAAAAACAGACACATAGATCAATGGAACAGAATAGAAAGCCCAGAAATGGACCCTCAACTCTATGGTCAACTATCTTCGACAAAGCAGGAAAGAATGTCCAATGGAAAAAAGACAGTCTCTTCAACAAATGGTGTTGGGAAAATTGGATAGCCACATGCAGAAGAATGAAACTGGACCATTTCCTTACACCACACACAAAAATAGACTCCAAATGGTAGAAAGACCTCAGTGTGAGACAGGAGTCCATCCAAATCCTAAAGGAGAACACAGGCAGCAACCTCTTTGACCTCAGCCGAAGCAACTTCTTCCTAGAAACATCGCCAAAGGCAAGGGAAGCAAGGGCAAGAATGAACTATTGGGACTTCATCAAGATAAAAAGCTTTTGCAAAGCAAAGGAAACAGTCACCAAAACCAAAAGACAACTGACAGAATGGGAGAAGATATTTGCAAATGACCTATCAGATAAAGGGCTAGTATCCAAAATCTATAAAGAACTCATCAAACTCAACACCCAAAGAACAAAGAATCCAATCAAGAAATGGGCAGAAGACATGAACAGACATTTTTCCAAAGAAGACATCCAAATGGCCAACAGACACATGAAAAAGTGCTCAATATCGCTCGGCATCAGGGAAATCCAAATCAAAACCTCAATGAGATACCACCTCACACCAGTCAGAATGGCTAAAATTAACAAGTCAGGAAACGACAGATGTTGGCGGGGATGCGGAGAAAGGGGAACCCTCCTACACTGTTGGTGGGAATGTAAGCTGGTGCAGCCACTCTGGAAAACAGTATGGAGGTTCCTCAAAAAGTTGAAAATAGAGCTACCATATGATCCAGCAATTGCACTACTGGGTATTTACCCCAAAGATACAAAAGTAGGGATCCGAAAGGGTACGTGCACCCCGATGTTTAAAGCAGCAATGTCCACAATAGCCAAACTGTGGAAAGAGCCAAGATGTCCATCGACAGATGAATCGATAAAGAAGATGTGGTATATATACACAATGTAATATTATGCAGCCATCAAAAGGAATGAGATCTTGCCATTTGCAATGACGTGGATGGAACTGGAGGGTATTATGTTGAGCGAAATAAGTCAAAAAGAGAAAGACATGTATCATATGACCTCACTGATATGAGGAATTCTTAATTGCAGGAAACAAACTGAGGGTTGCTGGAGTGGGGAGTGGGGTGGGAGGGATGGGGTGACTGGGTGATAGACACTGGGGAGGGTATGTGCTCTGGTAAGTGCTGTGAATTGTGCAAGACTGTTGAATCTCAGATCTGTACCTCTGAAACAAATAATGCAATATATGTTAAGATAAAAAAAGAAGAAGAAGAAGGTAGCAGGAGGTGAAGAATGAAGCGGGGGAAATCGGAGGGGTAGATGAACCATGAGAGATGATGGACTCTGAAAAACAAACTGAGGGTTCTAGAGGGGAGGGGGGTGGGAGGATGGGTTAGCCTGGTGGTGGGTATTGAGGAGGGCGCATTCTGCATGGAGCACTGGGTGTTATGCACAAACAATGAATCATGGAACACTCCATCTAAAACTAATGATGTAATGTATGGGGATTAACATAACAGTAAAAAAGAAAATAAATGAATGAATAAATAAATAAATAAATAAATAAATAAATAGGAAAATATGACCCATAATCAAGAGATAAAAATCAATAAAAGCAGACCCAAGAAAGACATAAATGAGAAACTGGCAGGAAAGGAGGTTTAAAAGGTTATTATAAATATGGTCAAAAAGTCAAAAAGGTAGAGGAAGAAATGTGAAAGAAGAGAAATAGAAGACATTAAATGAGCCCAAATTAAGCACCAAGTGATGACAAAATAGTACCTGGAATGAAAATTAAAAATATACTTGGATACTGTAAAAAAAAGATTAGTGGATTTTAAGATGTAGCAATAGAATCAATGAAAATGAAACAAAGACAGTAAAAGACAAAAATAAAAAATAAAAATTCCACTGATCTCTAGTAGCAGAAGAGGCAGACTTTAGGGGCGCCTGGGTGGCCCAGTTGGTTAAGCAACTGCCTTCGGCTCAGGTCATGATCCTGGAGTCCCAGGATCGAGTCCTGCATCGGGCTCCCTGCTCGGCAGGGAGTCTGCTTCTCCCTCTGACCCTCCTCCCTCTCATGCTCTCTGTCTCTCATTCTCTCTGTCTCAAATAAATAAATAAAATCTTTAAAAAAAAAAAAAAAGAAGAGGCAGACTTTAGAGTACAAAGTAGTCAAAAACTTTTAAATTTTAATAAAAATTATAATCATATTGTTCTAAGAATCTCAACAAAGACCAAAGACATTATTTAGAGGAACATAAATAAAAACAGATTTCTTGTGAGAAACAATGCAAGCCAGAAGACAAGAAAGCAGTATTTTTAAATTATGGGGAGTGAGGGTGGGAACTGTCAAGAAAGAATTCTATACCAAATAAAAAAATTATCTCAAAAATACAGGTGACCTAAAGGAATTTTAAGGCAAAAAATAAGAAACTGATAGCATTTATCATCAGAAAACATTCAAGATAGATTATAGAAAGCTTTTCAGGCCAGAATCAAAAATTTGGACCTATGTAAAAGAATGAGCACCACAGGAAATAGCAGGTATGTGGGTAATTATAAAAACATTTTATTTTCTTTAAAGAACAAGTGACCATTTAATGCAAAGAAGAGCAATGTAATACAGGTTCCTAACAAATGTGTGAAATGGATGAACACAGTATCACAAAGGATGGGTGGGAAAATGAATGTGTATTGTTCTAAGCTTCCTAAGAAATCTATGAAGTATGAAATTATTTCAAGGTGGATTGAGTTAATGATATAGATAGTATAAAACTTATAGCAACTAGTTAGTGAAGAAAGTCATATAGATTTGCTTCCTTCTCTGTTTTTATCTTATTTTTTCCTTCCCTTTCCCTATGTTCACTTCTTAACTATAGGGAACAAACTGAGGGGAGGAGAAGTGGGGGAATGGGTAATTGGGTAATGGGCATTAAGGAGGTCACTTGATATAATGAGCCCTGGGTATTATATTCAACTGATGAGTCACTAAATTCTACCCGACACTAGTAATACACTATATATTAACAAAATTGAATTTAAATAAAAATAAATAAATAAATAAGTCAGATAGGTTGTCTTTTGGTTTTGTTAATTGTTTACCATGCAAAGCTTTTTATCTTAATGAAGTCCCAATAGTTCATTTTTGCCTGTTTCCCTTGCCTTTAGTGACGTGCCTAGCAAGAATTTGCTGTGGCCAACGTCACAGAGGTTGCTGCCTGTGTTCTCCTCTAGGATTTTGATGGATTCCTGTCTCATATTTAGGTTTTTCATCCATTTTGAGTTTATTTTTGTGTATGGTGTAAGAAAACAGTCCAGTTTCATTCTCCTACATGTGGCTGTCTAATTTTCCTAACACCATTTGTTGAAGAAACTGTCTTTTTGCCATTAGATATTGTTTCCTACTAATCAAAGATTAGTTGACCATGGAGTTGAGGGTCCATTTCTGGGTTCTCTATTCTGTTCCATTGATCTACGTGTCTGTTTTTGTGCCAGTACCATACTGTCTTGATGACAGTTTTGTAATAGATCTTCAAGTCCAGAGTTGTGATGCCATCAGCTTTGGTTTTCTTTTTCAACATGCCTTTGGCTATTTGGGGTCTTTTCTGTTTCCATACAAATTTTAGGATTGTTTGTTCCAGCTCTGTGAAAAAAGTTGATGGCATTTTGATAGGGATTGCATTGAATGTATAGATTGCTCTAGGTAGCACAGACATTTTAACAATATTTGTTCTTCCAATCCATGAGCATGGAATGTTTTTCCACTTGTGTGTGTCTTCCTCAATTTCCTTCATGAGCATTCTATAGTTTTCTGGGTACAGATCCTTTGCCTCTTTGGTTAGATTTATTCCTAGGTATCTTATGGTTTGGGGCACAATTGTAAATGGGTTAAATTCCTTAATTCCTCTTTCTTCTGTCTGTGAGTGTATAGAAATACAACTGATTTCTGTGCATTGATTTTGTATCCTGCCACTTTGCTGAATTTCTGTATGAGTTCTAGCAATTTTGAGGTGAAATCTTTTGAGTTTTCCACATAGAGTATCATGTCATCTTCAAAGAGTGAGAATCTGACTTCTTCTTTGCTGATTCTGATGTCTTTTATTTCTTTTTGTTGTCAGATTGCTGAGGCGAGGACTTCTAGTATTATGTTGAACAACAGTGGTGTGAGGGGACATCCCTGCCGTGTTCCTGACCTTAGGGGAAAAGCTCTCAGTTTTTCCCCATTGAGAATGATACTTGCTGTGGGTTTCTCATAGACGGCTTTTATGATATTGAGGTGTGTCCCCTCTATCCCTACACTGTGGAGAGTCTTAATCAAGAGAGGATGCTGTATTTCATCAAAGAGTTGACAAAACTGAAAGACAACCTACAAAATGGGAGAAGATATTTGCAAATGTTTTATCAGGTAAAGGGCTAGTATCCAAAATCTATAAAGAACTTATCAAACTCAACACTCAAAAAACAAATAATCCAGTCAAGAAATGGGCGGATGATAAATGCAAAAAAAAAAAAAAAAAAAAGAGAAAGAAAAGAAAGAAAGAAAAAAATGGGCAGAAGACATGAACAGACATTTCTGCAATGAAGACATACAAATGGCCAAAAGACATGAAAAAAAAAAATGCTTAGTGTCACTTGGCATCAGGGAAATAAGAATTAAAACCACAATGAGATACCACTTCACACTAGTCAGAATGGCTAACATTAACATGACAGGAAACAACAAATGTTGGCGAGGATGCAGAGAAAGGGGAACCCTATTACATGCTGGTAGGAATGCAAGCTGGTAACAGCCACTCTGGGAAACAGTATGGAGGTTTCTCAAAAAGTTAAAAATACAGCTAACCTATGACCCAGAAATTGCACTAGTAGGTATTTACCCAAAGACACAAATGTAGTGATCTGAAGGGGCACCTGTACGCCATGTTTATAACAGCAATGTCCACAATAGCCAAACTGTGAAGAGAGCCCAGATGTCCATCGACAAATGAATGGATAAAGAAGATGTGGTATATATACAATGGAATATTATTCAGCCCTCAAAAAGCGAAATCTTGCCATTTGTAACAACGTGGATGGAACTAGAGGGTATTATGTTAAATGAAATAATTCAATCAGAAAGACAATTATTATATGATTTCACTCATATGTGGAATTTAAAAAGCAAAACAGAAGAGCATAGGGGAAGGGAGGGAAAAATAAAACAAGACAAAATCAGAGAGGGAGACAAACCCCGTAAGAGACTCTTAATCACAGGAAACAAACTGAAGGTTGCTGGAGGGGAGGGGGTGAGGGAATGGGGTCATTGGGGATAGGCATTAAGGAGGGCACATGATGTAATGAGCACTGGGTGTTATATACAACTAATGAATCACTAAACTCTACCTGCGAAATTAAAAATATACTATATATTAATTGAACTTAAATTTTAAAAATTTCATATAGCAAATAATCTAATAAAATTTGTATTTAAAATGGATTCATAAAATTTCCATTCAACAGTGCTGCTATAAACATTAGGGTGCATGTATCCCTTTGAATCAATGCTTTTGTGTTCCTTGGGGATATAATGGTGTGAATGCTGGATCTTAGGGGGGGTTCTGTTTTTACCTTTCTGAAAAACCTCCATACTGTTTTCCTGAGTGGCTGCACCAGTTTGCATTCCCACCAACAGTGTAAGAGGGTTCCCCTTTCTGCACATCCTCACCAATAGTTGTTTGTGTTGTTGATTTTAATCATTCTGAAGGTGTGACATGATATCTTTTTGCAGTTTTGATTCATATTTCCCTGATCATCAGTGATGTTGAGCATCTTTTCATGTGTCTTTTGGCCAACTGTAGGTCTTTGAAGAAATGTCTAGTCATGTCTTCTGCCCATTTTCTAACTGAATTGTTTTTTTTCAGTGTTGATTTTGATAAGTTCTTTATATCATATTGGATACTAACCCTTCATCAGATATGTCATTTGCAAATATCTTCTCTTATTCCATAGGTTGCCTTTCAGCTTTGTTGACTGTTTCTTTTGCTGTGCAGAAGCTTTTTATTTTGATGTAGTTTCAGTATTTTATTTTTACTATGGTTTCCTTTGCCTCAGGAGACATATCTAGAACAAAGTTGCTATGACTGATGTCTAACAGGTTACTGCTTGTGTTCTCCTCCAGCATTTTTATGGTTTCAGGTCTTACATTTAGGCCTTAAAGCCATTTTGAATTTTTGTGTGTGTGCATGGTGTAAGAAAGTGGTCCAGTTTCTTTCTTTTGCATGTTACTGTTGTATTTTCCCAACACCATTTGTTGAAGAGACTTTTTCCATTGGACATTCTTTCCTGCTTTGTCAGATTCATTGATCATACAGTTGAGTTCATTTCTGGGTTTTCTATTCTGTTCTATTGATCTATGTGCCTATCTTTGTGCCAGTACCATATTGTTTTGTTTACTGTAGCTTTGTAATATAGCTTGAAGTCCGGAATTGTGATGCCTCTAGCTTTGCTTTTCCTTTTCAAGATTGATTTAACTATTCAGGGTCTGTTCTGGTTCCATACAAATTTTAGAATTGTTTGTTCTAGTTCTGTAAAAAATGCTGTTGATATTTTGATAGTGATTGCATTAAATGTGTACATTGCTTTCCATAGTATAGACATTTTAACAATATTTGTTCTTCCAATCCATGAGCACAGAATGTTTTGTCATTTCTTTGTGTCATTTTCAAATTTCTTTCACCAGTGTTTTATGGTTTTCAGAATACAGGTCTTTCACCTATTTGGCTAGGTTTATTCCTAGATATATTATTATCTTTGTTGCAGTTGTACATGGCATTGTTTTGATTTCTTTCTGCTGCTTCATTATTAGTGTATAGAAATGCAACAGATTTCTGTACATTGATTTTGTATCCTGTGACTTTGCTGAATTCATTTATCAGTTCTAGTAGTTTTAGGTCGACTCTTTAGAGTTTCCTATATAGAGTATCACACCATCTGCAAACAGTGAAATTTTTACTCCTTCCTTGCCAATTTAGGTGCCTTTTATTTCTTTTTGTTGTCTGATTGCTGTGGCTAGGACTTCCAGTACTATGTTGAATGAAAGTGATGAGAATGGATATCCTTGTCTTGTTCCTGACCTTAGGGGAAAGGTTATCAGTTTTTCCCCACTGAGGATGATGTTATGCTTATCCATGATGTTATCCATCATGAATGGATGTTGTACTTTGTCAAATACTTTTCCTGCCATCTATTGAAATGATCATATGGTTCTTATCCTTTCTCTTATTTATGTATCACATTGATTAATTTGCAAATATTCAGTCACCCTTGTAACACAGGAATAAATCTGAGTTGATTAATTAATTAATGCTAGTAGTATGTTCCCCATACTCTTTTTTCACTGAATTTATCACCACTAAAAATAAGAAAACTACATTTAAATTCAGTTTTAGGAGGAATCCTTACAAAATTATTTTCCACTTTGTATTCAAATTTTTATTACATTCATTTCTACCAGTCCTTCACATCAATCACATTTATTTGTACCATCATTTAATCCTAGTTTCATTGATTATACTTTAATTACAGGTGATTAATTCTTTATCTAGATTTATCCCATAACCAATATTAATTGTCTGTTCATATATCATGTTGATATCCTCTGTTATATATCCTAGAATGTCACATTTTTGTGACTTTCTGCCTCAAATATAAATGAAGTTAACATTGGCTGTTTGTTTGCTATTTTTTTCTTTTCGTTTTTTTTCCCCCCTCTGGGCTCCACACACTGGGTGTAGAGCCCAACACAGGCTTGAACTCATGACCCTGAAATCAAGATCTGAGCTGAGATCAAGAATCGGACGCTCGACTGAGCCACCCAGGCACCCTATATTTCTTTTTTTCTTATATGGAATATACCATCTACATCAAGAGTTGTATGCTTTAAGTTGAAATATATATGAATCTTGAACAATAATAACCCTTTACCCATTATTTGCTCTAATTATAACATTTAGTAATATTAAGAATAAAATATATTAGCCTGGATCAAAATGGGAATTTCTCATTCATTTTGCAGTAAAAAATAGAGAATAAAATTAAGATTTTTATATCTTAATAACAAGAAAAATATCTAGGAATAACATAGTACAATGTAAGAATTTGGAGGACATAAATGTTATAAAATAAAGCAAAACTTAGCAAAATGTATTTAGCCTTTGGCTTAGGATGTACCTTGCCTTTGCCTCAAGTATGAGAGGAAATGAGGAAAATAATAAAGGTGTTTGACCCATGAATCTTTCAACTTAACTGCAATCAAATACACCATGAAACATTTCAGAAAACAAAAAAGTCAAAAAACATGATGGAGGCATGGTGAATTAGATTATGTGTATTTCCCTTTAATGCTGAATGTGGGGTTAGAGACAGAGACACAAAGAGAGAGAGAGAGAGAGACCCCTAGACAGACTAGCAATAAGAATACAAAGACTTCAAAAACTTCATCTTAGAGTCAAAGGGCATGATGAATCACTCAATTGTACTCCTGAAACTAAAAATAAAAAAAATAATTAATTAAAAGTACTATGGGATCGAATAAAAAAAAAGTCAACATGCAGTTATAAAGGGAATCTCAGGCCAGATTTTTGTGTTTAGAAGTTACCTCTCACTGCAGTAGGGAGATTGGCTTGGAATATAAGATGAGGAGCAGAAAAGAATTTGATAGTTCTATGTAATATGAGAGAGAAAGAAAAATTGGAACTGGTTACAATAGGGGTGGAGAGGAATAAAAAGATTTAAGAGATATTTTTAAAGTATACTATAAATGTTCACTAACTGAGATAATGTGAAGAGAGAGGGAGAAGGAAGTGAGGGTGGTATTGGCTTTCTGACTTCAGAGACAAAGCACTGTGAATGGAAAAAAAAAGCTGGCTTGAGTCAAGAGAAGATAAATTCAGCAAAAGACATGAAAATTTTGGGTGGCTGTGAGACATTAAAATAGAACTATCAAAAGGTAGGTGAATATTAGAATGATATGCATCTCTGTTTGCCCTAAAGAGCTGTGGTTTGTTCTTGCTCTTCACTCATTCTCTCAAGTGTCAATGTAGATGACAAATTAAATGCTGTAATGAAGTGAAGCTATAGAAATCTCTGTGCAGGAGAAATATCAATTCTGCACATAGGAGAACATAAATGCGCCGTGCCTGGATGAGATTAACCATGAGTAACATGGACACTATGGAGATGATGAAAAGGAAAAAAAAAATTGGTGGACACCAACATTTTGACAACAGACAAGAAAACTTGAAAAAGAGTTTTCCTGAACTTTATACAATACTACAGAACTACACAAAAGTTAGCACTGAATAGCTCATAAACATACACTTGGATTATTTCAATGAGGAAGGCAATTCTGCACTTGGATAGAAAACTGATTAACACAGGGGAAGAAAAGGAAAAATAAAAATCAGAGAGGGAGGCAAACTATAAGAGAGTCTTAACTACAGAGAACAAACTGAGGGTTGCTGGAGGGGAGGTGGAGGGATGGGGTAACTGGGTGATGGGCATTGAAGAGGGCACTTGATGTAACGAGCACTGGGGGGTGTTACATGCAACGGATTAATTAGTACATTCTACCTCAGACTAATAACACACTATGTTAACTTGAATATAAATAAAATTTAAAAAGTGGTAAAAAAAAATAGAGTCAGTTACTCTGGGAAAAGAGGAAAATCAGAAGCTATGCTCAGAGCATTCAAACTGAAATTTTAGTTAAAGAAAACATTCAACTCTAGAAGCTAAATACCACAGACATGATATTCTAGCATTTGAAAATACCATCAATTATTTATCAAGTCCACTGCTAGCTATTTGGGTTTCACTGAGTGTTTCACTCTTAAGAATAATGCTGCTATAAATTTCCTTGCATATGTGCAAGAGTTTCAGCAGAATATATTCTAAGATTTGGAACTGCTAGATATTAGGATATGTAAATGTTTAACTACACTAAATGATGCACAATTATTTTTCAGAGAGACTTAACAAAATTATGTTCATGCAAGCAGACTCTGAAAAGCCCTATTCTTGGTAATCCTCACCAACACATGGCTTTGTCAGATTTACACAAATAAAAAACCATTGTGCATCTGCTAAGCATGTAATGGCATCTCATTGAGTTTTACTATACATTTCCCTAGTTGTTAATTAGATTGAATATCCTTTTAAAGTTCCAAATTCATTCTATGAGGCAAACATTACCCCAATACTAAAACCAGAAAAGACACTACAGAAAAAGAAAGTATAGGCAAATATGTCCAATGAACATAGAAGCAAAAATTGTCAAAAAAATACTAGCAAACCAAATTCAACAATACATTTAAACAAATCATTCACCATGACCACATACAATTTATTCCAGAGATGCAAGGGTGAATATGTCAATCAATGTGATACATTAAATTCACAAAAGGATAAAAGCATAACCTCATCTCAACAGATGCAGGAAAAAGTATTGACAAAATACAATATCCCTTCATAACAAAACTCAGCAAAGTGGATTTAGAGGGAACATACCTCAACTCAATAAAGGCCATGTATGAGAAACCCACAGCTAACATCATACTTGATGATGAACAACTGACAGCTTTTCCCCCCAAATCAGGAACAAGACAAAGATGTCCACTCTCACCACTTATATTCAACACAGTACTGGAAGTTTTAGCCACAGCAGTTCAAAAATAAATAAATAAAAGGCACCCAAATTGATGAGGAAAAAGGAAAACTCTCACTATTTGCAGGAGTCATGATTCTATATATGAAAAACCCTAAAGACTCCACTGTAGAACTATTAGAACTGATAAATGAATTTAGTAAAGTTGCAGAATACATAATTAATATATGGGCATCTGTTGCATTTCTGTACACTTACTAACAAGATAACACAAAGAGAAATTAAGAAAACAATCCAATTTACAATTATATTAAAAAGAATAAAATATCTAGGAATAAACTTAACCAAGGAGTTTGAAAACCTATACTCTGAAAACTCTAAGACAGTGATGAAAGAAATTGAAGATAACACAAATTAAAAAGTAAACCATACTGACAGAATGGAAGAATTAACATTGTTAAAATGTCCATACAACCCAAAGCAATCTACAGATTCAATGCAATTGCATCCTCATCACAAATACCAATGCCATTTCTCAAAGAACTGTGATGACCAATAATCCCAAAATTTGTATGGAACCACAAAAGATCCCAAAGAGGCAAAGCAATCTTTAGAAGGAACAAAGCTGGAATTAATATAATGCCAGATTTCAAGATATACTACAAAGTTATAGTGATCAAAACAGGATGGTACTGGCACAAAAGTAGACATATCGATCAATTGAACAGAATAGAAAGCTCAAAAATAAACCCACACCTATATGGTCAATTAATCGACAAAGGAGGCAAGAATATACAATGTGCAAAAGATGGCCTCTTTAATAAACAGTCTTGGGAAAACTGGACAGCTACATGCAAAAGAATGAAACTGGTCTACTTTTTTTTATACTACACTAAAATAAACTCAAAATAGTTTACAGATTTAAATGTGGGATCTGAACCATGGAACTCCTAAAAGAAAACATAAGCAGTAATATCTTGGATATTTATATATCTTGGATATAATATTTATGGACATGTCTCCTCAGGCAAGGAAAACAAAAGCAAAAATAAACTACTGAGACTATACCAAAATAAAAAGATTTTGCATAGAGAAACAAATCATCAACAAAAAAAAAGGATATCTAGTGGAATAAAAATAGAAAAACCTTTTGATCTAGTAATTCTACTACTGGGTATTTACCCAATGAAAATAAAAACCCCAATTCTAAAGATACATGCACCCCTATGTTTAGTGCATCATTATTTACAGTAGCCAAGATATGGAAGCAGCCTAAGTGTCCCTTGACAAATGAATGGATAAAGAAGATGTGGTAAATATATATACAATGGAATACTATTCAGTCATACAAAAAGTATGTTTCTCTGGTGCCTTTGTTGAAAGTAATTTTTCCATGTAATTCTGAGTCCATTTCTCACCTATTTATCTATGTTATACCAATGCCTCACTGTCTTAATAATAGGAACATATAGTCAGTCATGATAACAGGCTTTACGAGTTTTCCAAAATATTTTTTGAGGTTTTAAATTGCTCTGATAGAATCACTATTGAGATTACATTCAAACTATAGATCAATGTGGATAGAATTGACAGCTTAAAACTTTATATTCTAATTGATACTCTTAAAACTGTAATGTGTATTTAAAAATCAATATAAAGGCACCTGGGTGGCTCAGTCGGTTAAACATCTGCCTTTGGCTCAGGTCATGATCACAGAGTCCTGGGATTGAATCCTGTGCGGGGCTCCCTGCTCAGCTGGGAATCTGCTTCTCCCTCTGCCCCTCCCCCTGCTCATGCTCTCTCTCTCTCTCATGTAATAAAATCTTTAAAAAAAATTTAAAAAGTAAAAACTAATTTAAAAAATTACTATCACTCCTCTTCCAACAATAGAAGAAACTATAAACATTTTAATTACACTAACCTCTTCCATTCTTATTTGTTAGATTTTTCCATTATTTTAGTTTCTTTTTTTTTTAGTCAACTGAAGTAGACATTTTCAATCAACATTTGTTGAGATTTACCTACAGACTTACCAGGTTTTTTTAAGTAAGAATTTTGATGTGTATCAGATTAGAATAATTTTTCATGCCTCGAAGTATAGTATTTAAATTACCTTTAGTCACACCTGCTATTAATAAATTACTAGAGGGCTTCTTGTTTTAACTGTGGACTTGCTTTCATTTTTAAAATGGTATCCAGAGTTTTCATTCCTAATTTTTCTGATACTTTCTATGAGCATTTTGAGGATATTTCACTCTTTCCTGTCTTATTACTCTTAATAAATCAGGGTATTTATCCTAATTTTTCAGGTACATCATCTGTCTATTCTGTTCATGTTTTTAAAATTTTTCTCTAATTTTTGCTTTTCAGTTTTACTACCACATCTCTAGGTGTAGATTTCTTCCCATTTATTTGTTTTGTTTGGGACTTTTCCTATTTCCTGAAACTAAATTTTCGAGTCTTTTATCTTTCCTGGGAAACATTGAAGCATCGTTTTAATAAGGCACCTCTGATAATCCAAGTATGATGGATTCCTAACAACATTTTGGATAATGAATTCTGAAATAGCAGAAAATTACATTCCATCTATTTAAATGTTAAAATATAGTAATTCATTTCCCACTTACTAATTAAATCCACCCAATTTTTCTAAGCATCATTAAGATAATTTAAACACCTCTATAACAATGTCCTTTTGACTTCTGCAAGATACAAAATATTTCTAACATCAGTTATCTAATTTGGCATTTGATGAACTCATCAGTGTGTTTTTGTGTGTGTGTGTGCAAGTATAATAATATTGAGCAAGTTGTAAAGAAATACTAAAAAAGTATTAAAGAGATATGAAAATAATGACTTTTCAGTAAAAGAGCTACAAAATGATGTGATTAACAAGTATTTTCTATTATTAAAACATTGCCTAAGTACAATCTCTTGGTTGCTATTTGGTATTACTGAAGGCAAACAGAAGAATATAGTTAAACATAGTGAATAAAACAGTAATTTCTCAGCATTCATTTATATCCAAATAAAGAGAGCTGGTAGAAAACATTATTTTTACACTTAAGACTCAAAATTAGGCAGAACAACCACATTCTCAAAAGTATAGGAAGACATGTTATCAGAAAGAAAAACAAATACATAATGTGAATATATGTATTTACTTTACTTGTAATTAGTCCCTAATAACTTCAGCCTGCAATTGTAATTAAATTTTCGAACATGATGTTTCTGTTAAGGTCATGCTCATGCTCACTGCAATTTAGGTGTGTGATATAATTTTGTACAAAGCTTTGGTGTCTAGAATGTGGAAACTGCTTTTACAAATTATGTAGACTTTGAGTTCCTAAATCTTTCAAAAATTTAAGTCTGTGAAAAAGCATTTACCTATCCCTTCATCATTTTCAGATATTCAAAGGTATTCAATGATTTTGCTGTATTAACTTGGTAATATATGACCCCCCTCAGTGAAACGGCTGTCAATCTACTATATAAGATCTTCTCTAGGCTTTCAAAAACCATTACACAATGTGAGAAACTCAAGCTTTATACAAACAATATAGCCATGATTTTGTTTAAGTTTCCAAGAAGGGAAAAAATTATGCATATTGGTAGGGTCATATGCATGGCCAATCTTACTTTTATAGGCATTAATCCCATTGAATATGCTTTATCACTTCCAATTTTTTTCTCCTTATGCTTTATCACTTCTAGTGTTTTCTGCTAAATTTCTCCTAACATGATTTTCATAGTAATTTCAGTCTTATAGGCTTTACTCGCAGACATTGACAATTTTCATAAACACAGAGGGGAAGAAAAAAAAAAATCGATGGGTGAAATTCAGAGTTTCTAAGACCTGTACTATAGGGCAATATCAAATAGTTTCCCATAAATAAAATTGAAATACCAGAAGGAGAAGTGAGAATATGCAACAGGAGTATTTAAAGACATAAAGGCTTGAAAATTTTTACAAATTAATGACAGATCCCCAATGACAAATCCAAGAGATTCTGTGAATAACGTAAAGATGAATGCCAAACAAAAACAAACATGTAGACATATCTTACTGAATTTGTTGAACACAAAAGATAAACAAAAATTCCCGAAGGTACTCAGGAAAAAAGAGACTACATACAGAGAATCAAAAATAAAAATTATAATTTTCTCTACTCATTGATAATTTTATTTTCTTTTAGTCAACTAGTTCTACTTATTCCAATCAACCTTTTGTTTGCCAGGTTTTTGTTGCCATATCTTTTAAATACTTGAAACTTTCCCATTTGGTTTATCTCCTCAAACCTACTAATTTGGTTGAGAAGGAAGAGGTCTACAATCCTCATGAAAATGGTTATAGAAGGAAAAGGCATAAATAGGAAGAATCCTGATCACAAGAACTGAGGGGAAGAGCACCACAAAGGTAAAAGGGAAAAGATGCAGATTTTAAGAAGAATATTTTAAGTTATCAAATCAAGAAGTGGGAAAATTCTCAGAAAAGGTAGAAAACTGCCCTTCTGGAATATAATACTGAGGGAAGGGGACTGAATATTACCAGAAAGATGCATTTTGTGTGCATGTGTGTGGAAATCTCATGAAACTTCTTTTTATTACTATCTAATTTTTTTTTTTAATTTCAACAACTTTATTACTCTGTAATACTTTTTACCTTAGCTGGAAAAAGTCAAGCTACTTAAACCAGTTTAAAACTGTCTGTGGGGCGCATGGGTGGCTCAGTTGGTTAAGCGTCTGCCTTCGGCTCAGGTCATGATCCCAGGGTCCTGGGATCGAGTTCTGCACTGGGCTCCCTGCTCAGCGGGGAGTCTGTTTCTTCCTCTCCCTCCACCCCCCACCCCAACTTGTGCTCTCTCACTCTCTCTCACTCTGACAAATAAAATCTTTTAAAAAAACCTGTCAAGATAGGAGATGGTAAATAGATGAAACATTGATGGCACAAGACTTCATTAATTTGAATTTATTTATTTATTCACAATTCAACTAGAAAACCATCTATTTGTCCAAAGAATTGGGAAATTACAAGTATATGCAACATTTAAAGTCTTAAACTGAGAATTAGTAGGTTTAGAGAGTTTTAAAAACTTCTTAAAAGAACTGTACCTGTGGCAGATGTTAACTAAACCTATTTTGGTGACTATTTCATTATACATACAAGTAGTGAATCGTTATGTTGTATACCTGAAATATACCCACTAATTTTGCATATGAAGAAAATACAGCCAATTGAATTATTGAGCCTGTTGCCCAGGAAACTGGAAAAATGTAAAACCTTCCAACATAGGAATTTTGAGCCACTGAGAGACTTTTTCAGAATACTGAAAAAGAACTGAGGTGGGACCACGGAGTTTCCCCACTTACCAAGCTGGGGTCTGGACAACAGAAAATCATACTCCTATTTTAAAAATGATTAGAGATAATGAACATGCTGATTATAATCAATTTTATCTGTTAATTATGTACAAGAGAACATATTATATAATATATATTATAGTATATATTTTATATTTATAACAAGAAATAGATTTTTTTTAAATAGATTTCTTTTATAACATTTAACACCATTCTTACTAATTTAGATCCTTGGTGAGAATTTTGTATTTAAGGTTATCCTTTGTCTTATAAAGTAAATGAAACACACACACACAGCACTATGGAAAATAGACTGAAGGAGTATTATACACTGATAATTTCTTTTATACGTATTTTTGATGTCTAACTGATGTACAAAGAGACCACGCCAATATTTAATGTATACAATTTGATGCATTTGGACATAGGTAGTCATATCTGTGATACTGTCACCACAATCAAGATAATAAACACTGTCACCACAATCAAGATAATAAACATATTCATCACTTCCTGTGTCCCTACGCTGTTTTTTCTTGTAGTAGGAACACCTGACATGAGATCTACTCTCTAAATTCTTAAATACACAATACCATATTGTTATCTGTAGGAAATATGTTGCACAGTAGATATCTATAACTTACTCATCTTTGTAACTGTATTTTTATACCCACTGAATAACTCCCCATTTCCCCTTCCTCCTCCCCTCCTCATCTCCTGGAAACCACCATTCCATTTTGAGCTTTTATGGATATTATAATTATAGATACTTCATTTAAGTGATATTATTGAGTATTTGTCCTTCTGTGGCTGACACTCGCTTAGCATAATGTCTTTCAGATCCATCCCTGTTGTCACAAATGGCAAGACTTCCTCCTTTTTTATGGCTGAATAATTTCCATTGTATGTATATATCATGTTTTCTTTATTCATTCATCTGTTGTTGGACATTTGGGTTCTTTCCCTATCATAGCTGTTGTGAATAGTGCTTCAGTGAACCTGGACTTAGAGCTATCTCTTCAAGATGATGATTTTAATTCTTTTGGATATATGCCCAGGAGTGCGATTGCAGGAACATATATATGGCAGTTCTATTTTTGGGAGAACCTCTGTGCTTTTTTCCATAGTGACTGCACTATTTTACATTCCCACCAAATGTGTAAAGTGGTTCTAATTTCTCCACCTTTACCAACACTTCTTGTTTGTTTTCTTGATAAGAGCCATCCTAATAGGTGTAAGGTGATCAATCATTATGATGCTTATTTACATTTCCTTGATGATTAGTGATATTAAGCATCTTTTCATATACCTGTTGGCCAGTCATAGGTCTTTGGAGAAATGTCTTTAGTTCCCTTGTCAATTATTTATTTATTTGTTTATTTATTTAGCTACTAATTTGTAGGAGTTCCTTAAATATTTTAGAAATGAACTCCTTATCAAATACATAGTTTACAAATACTTTCTCTCATGCTATAGGTTATTTTTTCCCTCTGTTGGCTGTTCCCTATGCAGAAGCCTCTTACTCTGATGTAGTCCCACTTCTCTATTTTTGCTTTTGTTGCCTGTGCTTTCAGCTTCATACCCACAAAATCACTGTCAAAGATCCATGTCTTTCAACTTCAACCCTGTCTTCTCTTAGTAGTTTTACAGTTTGGGGTCTTATGTTTAAGTCTTTAATCATTTTTAGTCAATTTTCATACAGATGGCTTCTTATCATGTAACAGACAAACCTAAAGGCAATTAAGTGATGACTTACAGTATTAAAATCAATTTTCAATCCGTAATTATCTACCCCAAATATCAAATAGAGAATTAAGACTCTCTCAGATATTAATAATACCACCATCCCCACCCAATGAAAAAATCCAGGGTCATTAGATTTAAACTACAAAAATACAAGTTACTCGTTTAGAAAGAAAAGAATACCAGACGGAAGCTTTTTATATCTGATTTAAAAAGGGGGGGGGCAAAGGAAATGGAATAAATATACATTAAAAAGGTGACATTATGTTTTTTCCTTTTATTTATTTATTTATTTATTTATTTAAAGATTTCATTTATTTATTTGAGAGAGAGAGAATGAGAGACAGAGAGCATGAGAGGGAAGAGGGTCAGAGGGAGAAGCAGGCCCCCTGCTGAGCGGGGAGCCCGATGTGGGACTTGATCCCAGGACCCCAGGATCATGACCTGAGCCAAAGGCAGATGCTTAACCAACTGAGCTACCCAGGTGCCCTATTTTTTTTTCCTTTTAAACTACTCTTTAAGGAGACTAGGTAAAGGCTAGAGTTGAATCAGGTATCAAGATAAAGCAGAAGCTATGCAGAGCCAGGTGAAAATGAAAACACAGCCTATCAAAATGTGTGGAATGCAACCAAAGCCATGCTCAGAAAAGACAAATTTCCAGCATTCAATACTTACATTAGAAAAGAAGAAAAAAATCTCAAGTCAGTAACCAGAGTTTCTACCTTCAGGAACTAGAAAAAGAACAACCAAAACCTAACCAAGCAGCATAAAATGGGGGAAAACATCAGACCAAAAAGCAAAGTAATAAACAACAACAAAAAATGCTCATAAAATATCAATGCAACAAAAACTGGTTCTTTGAGGTCAACAAAATTTACAAACTTCCAGTCAAACAGATCATATAAAAGCCATAGAAGACCCAAAATAGAAATGAGTGATGTGACATCACTACAGAAACTTCAATAAATACTCTAAAGAACATTATAACCATAAATATGCCAACTATGTGAATTGTACCAGTGTTATTGAAAGATGCAAGAAGAAAGAGTTATATAACAAGGAACCGTAACTACTAAATAATTTGAATTTGTAGTTACAAACTTTTCAAACAAAACAAAACCCTCCAAGAGGCACAGATGATTTGTACAGCTGGTATTTCCAGAAAAAAATAAAAGACTTTGACGCTCAGCTTTAGGAAAGAAAATAAGTCCTAACTGTCCTGGTTTACTCTTTATACAAGTCTGCTGCTGCCATAAAAATTCAGGAGATACTGGGACGCCTGGATGGTGGAGTCGGTTGGTGTCTAACTCTTGGTTTCAGCTTGTGATCTCAGGGTTGTGGAATCAAGCTCCGGGTTGGGCTCCATGCTCAGCATGGAGTCTGCTTGGGATTCTCTCTCCCTCTCCCTCTGCCCCACCAGCTCATGCCCTCTCTCTCTCTAAAATAAATAAATACATCTTTAAACAAACAAACAAAAAAATGCAGATATCTTGTATACCTGCAGCTAATATGATGCTGTATGTTAACTAATGAATTTGAATTAAAACTTCCTAAAAAATTCAGGATATATCATATCATATACATGTAATATGTTGAGTAAAGTCTCTGGCTACAATTCAATTTACAGTTTACTTCCCAGTAGTTACACAAAAGTGTAAAATAAATGACTACTTATTTTCTGAAATAACATAAAATGAATATAGACTGTGAGATATATTAGTAAAGAAGATTGCTTATGTATCATCAGATCAAGTGGGGCAAAGGTGAAGAATAATCTCTTAGCAATAATAAGAAATGCTCTTAAATGAGTAATGTCAGCACTTTAATTCATCTCTGAAATTTTTAACAGATCCTAGCTTTGAAAAAAAACCACAGAAGTATAAAATTAATGCAATTTCAAAGGCAAACACAGGTCAAAGACCTGTAAAGGAACATGAAAACAAGATAAAATACAGAATTCAAAATGCAATGCTTGCAGAGTAAGTGGAGATTAAATCTGAGAGAGGCTTTCCCCCTTTTCTTTCTCTGATTTTTGTGGCCAAGAGTGTGATTAACAATATTCTGTATTTCAAGCTATTTATCTCATGAATAGGTATGGGTATCTCACCATAGGATATTCATTTTTCAATCCAAGTAAAAGAATCATTAAAGCCCCAACTAAATACTAATGTTGGTTATTTTAAAATCAAATACATTGTTTTATTTTGTTTTGTTTTAAATACATTTATTGAATATTACATTTAAAAAAATCAAATTATAAGATCTGTGGCCTTCATGAAATAACACTTTGGCCAATGAGACTGTTAATGTATAACAAACTACTTCAATCGCATTTTCTTCGTAAATAAACACAGGGATTGTTGTTATTACTGAAAGCGGGACATTTAAAAGTCAAAAATTGTTTACCAAAACTCTACCATCTATAATGAATATGCTCTGATTATTTTTCCCTAAAGTCTAAAATACTTAAATCCTGCTAAAGCAAATACCTATAAAACATGTTATTGTGTTCTTTTTCTCAACCTCAAGGAAACCGGACATGAAAAAAAATGTCAAAAAAGGAGTTCTGTTCTTAATATTAGAGTAAAAATCATTAAAATAGTTCATAGTCAAATAGAAACTACACAATCGGAAGTAGTACAGAACTTTGGTTAACTACTTAAAAAATCATAGCATTTTGTTTTTAAAATAAAGGCAAATCTTAGAGAAATTATTCTTATTATGGTAAGAACATTTAATATGAAATCTTCCCTCTTAACAAATGGTTTAAGTACAATACAGCATTGATAACTACAGGCACTAGGTTGTACAGCAGATCTCTAGAATTTATTCCTTTTGCATAATGGAAACCTTATGTCCCTTGAATAACTTCTCACTTACTCCTCCCCCTTATCCAGACCCTCGTAAGCCACCATTCTACTCTCTGCTTTTATGAATTTGGATGTTTTACATACCTCATCTAAGTGAGCGCACACAGTATTTGTCCACCTGTGACTGGTTTATTTTACTTAAATTTCTATTTAGGGGGAAGGGGGCTTCTTTCAGATTTATCGTATTTTTCAGGTATACATGTTTCCCTTGTAGATTTCTCTTGATATATATTTCTCACTAATTTATTTAGTGCTTATTTTGGAGGGATTATATTTGTATCCATGTCTTATATCCATGTTTTCCTGGGCTCTTGGATGCCCTTTGCTCCCACCTCCATAAAATTGTCTACAACTGCACTCAGTCTGTCGAAGTCTCACCCATCATTTTCCACTTGGTTCTTTGCCTCTCTCATCTTTTACTCTGGGATTTTACATCACTTTATCCTCTGTAGCAGAGAATCTCAGCTCTTTGACTTCCAGACCTGATGTTTCAGCTAAAAAACTGTTTCACTTCAAAGTAAAAATCTACTGAGTACTCTACTTACTTCTATACTGTGATCTCTCTTTGATCTTGGCTCCCCTATGTTCTCAGAGCTTTGGCTATCAGGTGTTATTTACTGAGTAGCATTCAGATTTTCCAGTTATGTATTATGTACTGCTTTGTGTGATACAAACTATTCCTATATAGCTGGAAGAATTCATAAAATATTTAATATATTTATTCACCAAATATTTTTTGAACACTTACTATTTATTTAGTATATATTTACTGAGCACATACAAAGTGCTTGTTACTCTTCAAGGTAGTGGGCATATGATAATGAGACAAAAAATAACTCTACCCTCTTTTTTTTTTTCTTTTTTTGGGATAGTTTTTTTATATTATTATATTTTATTGTCAACTTGCTGTTAAAAATTGATGATTTAATATATGAATTCCATCAATATCTCATATTGCATTTATGAAGCTAATTACAGTAAATTGTTTCCAACCTCAAATCTGGTCCCCTGTATACATTCCAAAAAATGTATTCTGTAAAAACAGTACATGTTTTCAAAACTTTTTTACAGTAAATTTCTCAACTACAATCCCCAAATATGTAAAAGATAATTTTGGGGGGGTGTGGGCATGGGATAACTTTATTTTTTTAATTGCACCTAACAATTAACAATAATTCTTTTTTAAAAGTTTTTATTTTAATTCCAGGTAGTTAATATCCAATGTTATATTAGTTTGAGGTGTACAGTATAGTGATTCAGCACTTAACTTACATACATTGCCTGGTGCTCATCAGGACAAATGCCCTCCTTAATCTCCATCACCGATTTCCCCCATCCCCCTACCCATGTCCCTTTTGGTAACCGTCAGTTTGTTCTCTGTATTTATGAGTCTGTTTCTTGCAGAACTAACTCTGTTCTTGTAAAATGTATAATCTAGTGTGGGCGCATGAACTAAAAAACTGTAAACATACATATATGGTAAATATTCTGTAACGGAAAATAGAAAAGGTAAGAAAATAGTGTAAGAAGTATACTTTATTTTTAATTTAATTTTATTTAAAATCAATTAATTCACATGTAGTATATTATTAGTTTCAGAAATATAATGAAATAAAAACATCATTTGGAACTTAAATGCAGACTAGTTGAATTTAACTAAACCAAGTATGTTTTATTAAAAAAAAAAAAGAATAAGTAGGTACTCTTAGGATAGTTAAGGAATTTTTCTTTGTGGAGGTTAACAGGAACACCTTAGATGAAGTGAGGCACTGAACTATTTAGGGGAAGATAATATTATAGAGAGAGAAGATAAAGTACAAAACTCTGAGAGTAGGAGACTGTGTGTTTTCCCAAATAGTAGCAAAAAGGCCAGTGTGGTGGAAATAAACTATTAAGGGTGCTAACAAAGGTTTAGGGTACAGAACATGTATAGATTTAAAGGTCAAAGTAGTAACATCGGATTTTATTTTAGTTGTGAAAAGTTATAAGAGAATGATATGATAGGGCTGGAATGTTTCAAAAATATTTGTTTTGTTGGTAACAGACTAAAAGAGGCAAAAGAAAAAGCATTTCAAAATCATTTATTTTCTACTTTTCTCTTTTTGGGCCTTAGCAATGCTTAAACTCAATCAGGATCATATTGTATTTTCTTGGGTATGTCATAAGAAAGACATCTCAGATATTTACATTATTTTTGTGCTCACTTATTTACAGTGTTTTCCTGATGAGAGAAATGGCGTGTAAAATGTTAATTTAAGTAATAGCATTAGTAACAGCCTATCACAGATTAGTCTGTGGATTGTATTCAGAAATTTGTGTTTTGAAAATTGAAAACAAAGGATTCGATACTATGTGTCATTAATGTGGGAGTGCATAACATAATTTTTAATACCTGAAGTCACATTTGTTGAGTATTATCAAGTATTAACTACTACGGTAAGAGATTATCTTTCTTTATTCTAAATGACTCTACTAGGTTCCTGTTGTTATGCTCCTTTTCGGCAAAGAGGTGAAGATTAGAGAGCTTAAGGAACACTAACACTCTCATGATCACACAGCTACTAAATGTGAGTCAGAATCTGAACTTGGGAACAGACTGTGCTCTAAACCATTACATTATAGTGCTTTCCAATGCAGGGAAAAAAACAAAAAACAAAAAACAAAAAAACCTTAGGTAATCCTAATAAAAAGAAACACCTGAATTTCCTCAGTGAGTCTTTAACCTAATTGTCCAAACAGTGTAATTTTCTTACTTCCTACTTTATTTAACATTTGCAGTTACATTTAATGATAAAACATTGAGTTATTTTTTTAAAGATTTTTAAATTTATTTTAGAGAACGGGAGAGCAAGGGAGAGAGACAGCATGAGCAGGAGGGGCAGAGGGAGAGAGAGAATCTCAAGCAGGCTCCATGCTGAGCATGGATCCCCAAGTGGGGATTGATCTCATGACCCTGAGATCATGATCTGAGCCAAAATTAAGACTTGGATGCTTAAACAATTGCACCACCCTGGTGCCCCAAAACCTTGAGTTATTTTAGGTAGTGGTTCTTCAGAAACATTTAAGCACCTTAAGGTCACTAAAATATATACTTTTCATTAAAAAGTATTGATTTTTGGAGACTGCACATACATTTGAAAAAATTATTAAGGTTAAGTATCTTCCTGCTTCACATTTCACTTCTTGGAAAAAAATAAGCCCTCAACTCCCACCACTCCCTGGTGTTCGCACTGGTAAGCTGCCTGGCAAGATCCAACCTGTGCCTTAGGAGAAATCAAGCAGGCATCCTTGCCTAAGGGCATCTATAAGGTAGAGGGCATCTATAAGGTAAAGATGGAGGGGCTAACATGGGCCAAATAAGCAGGAGAAATGATAAGGCCTTTGCTGAAAAGAGAAAAAGTCAGTTATTCCTTTCTCAGGTCCTGCAAACTTTGCCCAGGGGCAGTACCAGCACAGCTCAGTGGTCAGAAGTCCAATAAGCAGGTCAAGTTTGTCCCTCTACCGAAGAATGGACCAAAAAACTAGACCTCTCCCCATCAATGTGAGGACCCCATCTCCTCTCCACTACTGAGGTCATATGAGAAACCTCACTTACATGCATTCCAGAACCAAAATGAAGATGGGGTTATTAGAAAACTTAAAGAATTAATCTGGGTCACACAACAGAACCTAAGGTGTCTAAAGAATCAGCCCCAGTTACCAGACAAGACTCATCTGTAGCACCACATTCTCATTCATGCATTCACCTCAGTGTGTTTGCTACTCATAAAAAAAGTTCAGACTAATTACAGAGAAACCAAATACAGAATTCTTTCTTTAAACTCAAAGAACCTAGGGACCCTGGGTGGCTCAGTCGGTTAAGCATCTGCCTTTGGCTCAGGTCATGATCCCAGGGTCCTGGGATGGAGTCCCGCATCAGGCTCCCTGCTCAGTGGGGACCTGCTTCTCCCTCTGCTTGCTTCTCCCCCTGCTTGTGCTCACTCTCTCACTCTGACAAATAAATAAATAAATCTTTAAAAAAAAAAAAATCAGAACCTAGACCATAATTTAGGACCAAAGAGTAAAATTCATCACTATGAATATCTCAGAGCTGAAAAAAAAACAAAACAAAAATAAACAAAAAGCACAGTTCATGTAACAAAGAAAGCAGAGAAATGTTTCCAAAAGAGTTCAAAGTGTTAGTGCAGCACATTGACAAATGCTCAGCCAACCCTTATTCAACAACTGTTTTCTGGAAGTAATGAAAAATAGAGTGTACATATGAAAACAAAGAAAAGGCAAGAGAGGCAGAAGACAGGCAAGAGGATTTTTCATAGAAAAGTCAATCTGAAAGTGAAAAAGAATATACAATCAAGGAAGGGAACAGAAAGCCTGAGCCACACAATCTGTAGGAAACTAAAACACAACGTGAGAAGTTTTATGGTTTGTTTTGTTTTTTGTTTGTTTTGTTTTCTATAAAAAATTGTCTTCCTTGGTTGAAAAGAGAGCCCTGGACTCCAGCCAAGATGAGATGTTCTGAACACAAAGAAAACTCGGGTTACCAAAATAATTTGAAACATGTCACCTTTACAAATTGTACTGTAATGACCAATTTTTGTGGGAGCTCAATGTTTCATTTTAATTATAAATCTGACAGGGGTAATAGCAAAGGCTTCTGAAGAAGATTTATGATAAAAGGACCAAGCAGCAGCTTATTTTTAACATGTATGTCTCTTAACGGTATGTGAAACTATTTCCATTAAAAGTATATGCAACAGAGCATCAAAGAAGTAATGCAGACAGATGGAAAGTTACGTGAGTACATGAATGAGAAAGTAGAAGTTTCTATATTAACTCAAATATGCAGCCTTAAGAACACAGACACTGGGGTCAGACTGCCTAGATTCAGTCACTACATCACTTATACAATGTGGAAAAAAAGGCAAGATACTCAACTATCTTTGCATCCATTTCTCCACTGATAAAATAAGTACTATTGTATATACCTGATGGAGTTGTCATAAACGTTACAGAAGAATACATATGTGAAACATTTAACTCAATTCCTGATGAAGAGTAAATTACAAAACAACTAGATAGGATGAGGATTTTTTTTTAATTTTGGGGGGTTTTATTTATTTTTTCATTAAAGATAAAATTTCTGGAATTTCTATCCCTCTTACTTTTTAGAAGTAATGTAAGTATTAGGTTAGGAAATTCCAAAAAAGATTTAATTTTTGCCTCAGGCTGTATATATTAACCATTCTACACATCTATTGTAAGCAATGTGTGTCTTAAATTTAGACAAAGTATCTAGACATCATCTTTTTTAATTGATCTTTTTTTTTTTTTTTACATCAATAAGTAGAAGGTACTGGATAAATTTGTTGAGTAACAGAAGGAAGAAAAGGAGGGAGGGAAGGAGAGAGGAATAGAGAGAGAGGAAAAGTGAATTAACGCTAATCCAAATTATTTAATATATGTAAAAAAGAAACAAACTGCAAAGTTAGCCCTGAGATTTTATATGAATTCTGAACAGCCTACATTAGCTATTAGCATGGATTACCAGGCAGGTAATTAACACAGATTATCTTTACTAATACTGTATGACAAAGCAATACATTACGAATTTTCTTACCCACATTTAATACAGAACTTTTCACAGCCCAGTACATAGTTGGTTCTCAGTTATTGCTTCATGGATATAGTTTGAATAAAACAATGTGAAACTAAATTTGCACACCTAATCTGGAATTAAATATACAGTGGAGTTCACTGAGTTACTGTTTACTGGAAAAACCTATTCCAGTTACTCCCAAATTCATTATATAAGAATGCAGTAACAGCTCCTGCCACTTGTAGCCTAAAAGGTGACTCAAATGACAATATTCATCCTATACTTATGGTTTTCAAACATTCTGGTATGAAATGTTATTTGAGAACCTGAAAAGCTTCTAAAAGTTGAGAAGTTAGATATAAATGATGTGGGACACCAAAACCTCAGAACAAGGAATTTGGGGGCCAAGTTTGACACCCTTTGTTCTGTATAAGCTCCCTCGGATTTTTTGGGAAGTCAACACACATCTGGAGAAAATGATCAGGTGGAAGCCAAGTTATCCTCATAAATAACAACTCCAAGAAAGTGGGAAGTATCCTTGAGAGTTCTTTCCAGATGCTCTGCTTTTACTTTTGAAGTTATTTTTTTTTTGTCTGTTTTTATTTTAGACTTGAAGATGGTCAAGTATAACCAGGTTAATTTTTAAAAATGGAATACATATTATAATTTCAATGGGACAGACTAGAGAAAACATAAAAAAGATATGGTGTGGAGATTTTCTTTTTTATTCATTTCCCATTGAGATAAGGCTGATTTTTTTTAAGTGGACAATAGAGAGGGATACTTCTAATCCACAGAACTATGGAACTGTCTTAATTTAAGAACTTACAAAGCAGGGGCACCTGTGTGGCACAGTCGGTTTAAGCATCCAACTCTTGTTTGCAGCTCAGGTCATGATCTCAGGGTCCTGGGATCAAGTCCCGCATCAGGCTCTGCACTCAGTATGGAGTCTGCTTGAGATTCTCCCTCTCCCTCTGCCCCTCCTACTCGTGCTCTCACTCAAGTAAATAAAATCTTAAAAAAAAAAAAATTGAAAAATAAAAAAAAATAAAAACTTACAAAAGGGTTGAGGATCAATTTCAATAGTAATAAATATGTGTGGGTTAAAAGCATTCTCCAAATGCTTTCCTTCTCAAAGTTATTTGACTGAGGAATCCTAAAAATACTGGAAAACCTTCCATAATAGTGTGGAATAGTGTACATTGGGGATATAGTTCTCTTTGTGAGTCAAAAGGTCTTATCAATATTTCACCAACCCATCTATTTTTAATCACCTAAAAATATGGCAGAGGAGCCTTGAGATGGTGAGTACTTTGAGCAGCTTAACTATAAGCACTGACAAGCAGACTGTATCAAAGCAAAAAGAACTGTAAACTGACAAAACTCTTAATATTGCTGTTATTGAAAAGTTAATCCAATCTCAGTGAGAGAATTTTTTTTAAGACTCAAATTTAGGGATGCCTGGGTGGCTCAGTCAGTTAACCGTCTGCCTTTAGCTTAGGTCATGATCCCGGGGTCCTGGGATCGAGGCCCACATTGGGCTCCCTGCTCAGCAGCAGCCTGCTTCTCCTTCTGCCTCTGCTCCCCCAGCTTGTGCTCTCTCCCTCTCTCTGACAAATAAATAAATCTTAAAAAAAAATAAGATGCAAATTTAATTAACATATAAGGTTCTGTTCCAAGATGATGACATAGGAGGATCCTGGACTTACCTCCTCACATGGACACACTAAATCCACAGCTACATATGAAATAATTTCCTCAGAAACAAATGTAAAAACTAGCTGAGTGACACCTATCCTTACCAGGTAAACAAGAAAAATAAATCCAAGCAGGTGAGAGAGACTGAGACAAAATCTCAATATAAGCTCTACCACCAGTACAGTGAGAATCAAGAGGTAACTCAAAATTTGAAGTTTCTCCCCGAGAAACAAAGACTGTGTACTGCACATCAAGAACCTCAGCTTTCAGGATCTGCTCCTAACAGATGGGCCCTCAAATATCTAGCCTTGAAAACCAGCAAAACTCATATCCCCAAGACCCACTAGGCTATAGCAAACTGAGATTCTTAAAGGACTCAGACTTTCAGATTCACCTGCTCCAAAGACCAGTGCAAAAGCAGCTAATTAAAAGGTACCCAGACTTTTTGTGAAAGAGGCTTATTTGCCTATCTTCAAGTGTCAGCCTGAGGGTTAGGCATGTAACCTAATATACATGTCGGGGGCTACTAAGATTGTCTCGAGGAAAGAAGGCTGGTGGGCACCATCTTTGCACGCTCTCTGCTTCACACAGTATGCCATCTTTGCACTCCAACTTGATGTTATTTCTTGAAAAGGACCTTGTAGCCACCTCTGGCAACCTGATTTTTGTGGCTTCCACCCAAGGGACACCGCCAGATTGCCTGGCTCCAGTGGCCAGCAGGGCTTATTATTCTCCAGGGTCCCAAAGAACTATGCCCATTGAAGAAAGAATTCTTCAATGACTACCACCCCCTATACACAGCAATAGGTAACAGTCTCAAGAGCCTAGGCTTTATATGAAAGAAGCTATTAGGTTATCTTCACAGCTTTGGCCTCAAGGGAAGGCTTCTAATTAAACACACATCTAAGACATGACTGTAATCCTTTTCAGAGACCTCAAAGAACAGGTCTTCAAACTCCATCTGGTATACTTTCAAGTGCCAGTGAAAGGGAGCTTTTGTGCATGTCTGCTACCCATTTGTGCGTATGGGTATGTGTCTGTCACTCAGGGGACCCACTTGATCACCAGGCTCTGGTGGCCATAGAAACTTATGTCTCTGGATCCCACAGGACTGCAGCAGAGAGACAGTCCTTGACTGTCTGATGACTAACATCACAGGGCACTACACAGACAGAAGACTGAAAACAGCCTAGTCTTTACATAAAAGAGGCCTATTTGCTTGTTTAAGGGCTTTGTCCTGATGGGTAGGCTTCTGGTTTGGCACATACCTCAGAGCCTACAAAACTGCTCTCAGGGAATGGAGGCTGGTAGATGTAATGTTTGCACTCAACCTCTGCTGTAGTCCATCTGCCTGGTGCTCCGATTTTTGTGGATGCTGTCAGGGGACCCTTCTAGACCGCATGACTCTGGTGGCCAGTGGGGCTTACTTTTGTGGTGCCACAGTATTCTATCTGTGTAATTTAAAAACTGCTACCTGAAGGCCTGGCTTCAAAATTAGCCTGAATCTAAGTGCTATGCCCTTCCCCTTGGGTACACTGACAGGTGTGTAAATGGCTCAACTACCGGGAGCCACTGAAAATAGGGTGCTTGAATAACTGCAAAGGTTGAAGAGACAACCAAGAACTATGGCAGGGTTGAGCAATATGGTTCATTTCATACAGGAAGCCACTCCTTCAAGATACGGGGAGGTGACTCTTTTAACTAATACAAAGAAACCAATAGAGTAACTGAAAAAGAAGAAAGAGAGGAATTTGATCCAAATTTTTAAAAATATATACTTTCAGAAAAAAAAGTAAAAATCTCAGATAAGTGATTTACCTGATAAAGAGTTCAAAGTCATTGTCACTAAACTCAGGAGAAGTATAAACACAAAGAGACACAAAGAAAAAGAAATTACAACAAAGTACAAATGGAAATCACAGAGCTGAAAAATACAGTAACTGAACTGAAAGATACACTACAGGGGTTCAAGAGCAAACCAGAACAAAGAATTGGTGAATTTGAAAAAAGGACACTAGAACTCACTTAATCAGAGCAGCAAAAATGTACAGAAAGGAAAAAAGCGAGTAAAGGCTAAGAGATTAATGGGACATCAAGCAGACCAATATTTACATTATAGGGGTCCCATAAGGAAAACAGAATGAAAAGTGTAGAAAATTTATTTGAAGAAATAACACCTGAAAAATTCCCTACCCTGGAAAAAGAAAGAGAGATCCTGTTAAGTCTAAAGAGTTCCAAATAATGGGAACCAATAGAAACACTCACCAAGACACATTCTAATTTAAAAAGTCAAAAGCAAAAGAAGAGGATCTTAAAAGCAGTAAAGGAAAAACAACCTGTTATGTACAAGAGACCCCAGTAAGAGACATAAAAGATTTTTCAGCAGAAACTTTGCAGGCCAGAATGTACTGGCTTAATATATGCACAGTGCAGGAAGAAAAAAATACCAAACAAAAATGCTATACATGTCATATCGGTCCTTCAGAATTGAAGGAGTGGTAAAGAGTTTTCCAGACACTCAATAGCTAATGGATTTCTTCCCCAATGAAAAGGTCTTAAAAGAAATGTTAAAGGGACTTCTTTAAGTTGAAATGAAAATATACTAATTAGTAATAGAAAAAGACATGAGTGTAATTCTCACTGGTAAAGATAAATATAAACTAAAGGTGGTGAACTAATCTTTTATAAAGTTAGTATGAAGGTTAAAAACACACAAGTAGTAAAAATATAATAATTAATTTTTAGGCATTTATAAAATAAAATGATGTCAAATATAACTTCAAAAACATAAAATGTGGGTGTGTATAGAGTAAAAATGTAAAGCTTTAGAATTTACTCAAGCTAAAATAGACTTTTATAAATATGCTATTTTATGTATGCCATATGGTAACCACAAAGCAAAATCCTAGGTAAATAAACAAAAGAGAAAGTAAACATACCACTGAAGAAAATCATCAAACCACAAATGAGGAGAGCAAGAGGAGAAAAAAAGGAACTACAAAACAGAGAACAATTAACAAAATGGCAGTAAGTACATAACTATCAATGATTACTGTAAATGTAAATGAACTATATTCTCCAATCAAAATAGCAAGAGTGACACAGAAGACACATCTATATACTGTCTATAAGAGACTCAGTTCAGATGTAAGGAGACACAGACTGAAAGTGAAGGGATGAAAAAAGATATTCCATATAAAAGATAAAACAGACTTTAAAAATGAGGTAGTAAAAGACAAAAATGGGCACTGTATAATGATAAAGGGTCAATCCAACAAGAGGATATAACAGGTGTAAATATTTATGCACCTAAAATAGCATGTAAATGTTAATAAACCTAAAGGGAGAATTAGACAGCAATAAAATAATAGACTTAATACCCTACTTTTATCAATGGATCCATTATCCACATAGAAAATCAATAAGGGACTAGTAGTCTTAAGTGACATGTTAGACCAGCTATACACTTAACAGATATACACAGAAGGCTGTATCCAAAAGCAACAGAATACACATTCTTCTCAAAGGCACATGGGAAATGCTCCAGGATAAGTTATATGTGAGGCCACAAAACAAGTCTAAATCAGTTTAAGACTGAAATCATACAAAGTATCTTTTCTTAACAGAATGCTACAAAACTAGGGGCACCTGGGTGGCTCAGTCGTTAAGTGTCTGACTTCAGCTCAGGTCATGATCCCAGGGTCCTGGGATTGAGCCCTGCATTGGGCTGTTTAGTAGGAAGCCTGCTTCTCTCTCTCCCACTACCCCTGCTTATGTTCCCTCTTTCCTCTCTGTCAAATAAATAAAATCTTAAAAAAAAAAAAGAATAGTATGAAACTAGAAACCAAACACAAGAAGAAAACAGGAAAATTCACAAAAATGTGGAGATGAAACAACACACTACTGAATAACCAATGGGTGAAATAAGAAACTGAAGGAGAATTTAAAAAAAAAAAATACCTTGGTTAATTAAAATTAATTATTTAAAAGGGAAGAACAACATACCAGAATTTATGGGGCACAACAAAAGCAGTTCTAAGAGCAAAGTTCCTATTAATAAATGCCTACCTCAAAAAACAAGAAAAATATCAAACAACCCAGCCTTACACCTCAAGGAACTAGAAAAAAGAACAACAAAGCCCAAAGTTAGAATGAAGTAAATAACAAGATCAAAGTGGAGATAAATGAATTAAAAATGAAAAAAATAGAAAAGATCCATAAAATTAAGAGCTGGTACTTGCACAGATACACAAAATTGACAAATCTTTATCTAAACTCACCAAGAAAAAAAGAGAGTAAGTTCAAATAAATAAAATTATAAATAAAAGAAGAGGCATTACAACTTATAGCACAAAACCACAAAGGATCAGAAGCAGCTACTATGAACAATTAATTCCAACCAACTGGAAAACCTAGAAGGAAACAATAAACTCCTAGAAACATACAACTACCAAGACTGAATCATCAAGAAATGGAAAATCTAAACAGATCAATTCCTAGTAAGGAGACAGAATCAATAATTAAAAATCTCCCAAAAAAAGCTGTAGGACCAGACGGCTTCAATAATGAAGTCTGTCAAGTATTAAAGAGGAATTAATACCAATCCTTTTCAATCTCTTAAAAAAACAAAAACAAACAAACAAATGAGGGAACATTACCAAACACATTTTATGAGACTAGCATTACCCTGATACCAAAACAGATAGGTAGCCACAAGAAAAGAAAATACCCTGATGAATACAGATGCAAAAATCCTCAAGAAAAAGTTAGCAAACAGAATTCAATAATCATTAAAATGATCATACACCATGATCAAATGAGATTTATTCCAGAACGCAAGGATGATTCAACAATTGTTAATCAATACCACATTAACAAAATGAAAGATAAATATGTGATCATTTCAAGAGGTACAGAAAAAAGCATTTGAGCAAAGTCAACATTCATTTATGATTAAACACTCTCAACCAAGTGTGTATAAAGAAATCATACATAGGTCAGTATAATATGTTATATATGCCAAGCCCACAGCTAACATTATACTCAAAGTTGAAGAGCTGAAAGCTTTCCCTCTATGATCAGGAACAGACAAGAATGCTCACGCTTATCCTTTTTTTTTTTTTTTTTCAACTTAGTATTGGAAATCCAGCCAAAGCAATTAAGCAAGAAAAAGGAATGAAAGTCATTCAAATTGGAAAAGTAAAACTGTCACTATTTGAACATGAAATGATATTATATAGAAAACCCTAAAGACTACACTAAAAAACTATTAAATCTCACACATGAATTCTGTCAAGTTGAAGCATTCAAAATCAATATACAAAAACCAGTTTTTATACATGAATAATGACATTCAGAAAGAGAAATTAATAATCCTCTTATTTTACAGTTGCATCAAAAATAAAAAAAATACCTAGGAATAAATGTCACCAAAGAGGTGAAAGACCTATATACTGAAAACTATAAGACACTGGTGAAAGAAAGTGAAGAAAACACAAAGAAGTAGAAAGATATTCCATTCTCATGATTTAAAAAAATATGGTAAAACTGTCCATACTACCCAAAGCAGTCTACAGCAGTAATGCAATCCCTATGGCAATTCTAATAACATTTTTTCACAGAAATAAAAAAAAAAATCCTAAAATTTGTATGGACCCCAGAAGACCCCAACAAGCCAAATTAATCTTGAGAAAGAAAAGCAAAGGTGAAGGTAACATACTCCCAGATTTCAATTTATATTCCAAAGCTGTAGTATTCTGAACAGTATGGTATTGTCATACAAAGGGGTACACAGCTCAATCCCATAGAATGGAGGGGCCAGAAATAAACCCATACAATATGATCAATTTATTAATGACAAAGATTAGCTATGAATATACAATTGGGAAAGGACAGTCTCTTCAATATGGTGCTGAAAATGTGAACACCTACAAGCAAAAAAATGAAACTGGACCATTATCTTACATCATGCACAAAAACTTATTCAAAATGGAGGACAGACTTGAACTTAAGCCCTGAAATAGTAAAACTTCTAGAAGAAAACATAGGCATTAAGCTCCTTGACATGTATTGCAGATGATTTCTTGGATTTAACACCCAAAGCAAAGGTAACAAAAGCAAAATAAACAAGTGACACTACATCAAACTAAAAAGCTTCTGCATACCAAGGTAAACCATCAACAAAATGAAAAGTCAGTCTACCTAATGGGAGATAATATTTGCAAATTAGATATATCCAATACGGATTATCCAGAACATATAAAGAACTCATACAACTCAGTAGCAAAAAAATATATTTTAAAAATTGGCAGAAGATCTAAAAATAGATGCAAACATTTCTCCAAAGAGAGTCATACACATGGCCAAGAGGTACACAAAAAAACTTATTAACATAACTGATCTTCAGGAAAGTGCAGTTCAAAACCACAATGATATACCACCTCACAACTATTAGAATGGCTAGTAACAAGGAGACAAGAGAGAGGAAGTGTTGGCAAAGACGTGGAAAAAAGATGTGCATTCTTCGTTGGAATATCAATTGGTGCAGCCACTATGAAAAAGAGTACAAAGATTCCTCAAAAAATTAAAAATAGAACTACCATATAATTCAGTAATACCACTTCTAGGTATTTATCTGAAGATAACAAAAACACAAATTTAAAAAGTTATATGCTCCCCATGTTCACTGAAACTTTTTTTTTTTTTAAGATTTTATTTATTTATTTGACAGAGAGCGGCAGGCAGAGGGAGAGTGAGAAGCAGGCTCCCCACTGAGCAGGGAGCCCGATGTGGGGCTCGATCCCAGGACCCTGGGATCATGACCTGAGCTGAAAGCAGACGCTTATCCGACTGAGCCACTCAGGCGCCCCTTCACTGACATTTTTTACAATAATTTATATATGGAAACACTATGTGTGTATTGATGGATCAATGTAAAAAGAAACTGTGATACACGTGTACAATGTACTTACTATTCAGTCATAAAAGAAAACAATAAAATCTTGCCATTTGCAACAACCTGGATGGACCCTGAAGGCGTTATGCTAAGTGAAATAAGTCAAATATAAAAGTGTATGATTTCACTTGTATGTGGAATCTAAAACCAAACAAACAAATAAACAAGTAAGCAAACAAAAACCTGAACTCAGACACAGAAAAGAGACTGGTGATGTCAAAGGCAAGGGCTGAGTGGTGGGTTATCTGAGTGAAGGGGTTTAAAAGGTACAAACTTCCAACTATAAAGTAATTAAGTAATGGGGATATAAGGTATAGCATGGTGATGATAGTTAACAATTCTGTACTGCACAAATATTGCTGAGAGATCTTAAAAGTTCTCAACGTAAGAAAATAGATTTTGTAATTATGTATGGTAATGGACGTTAACTAGACTTATTGGTTATTTTGAAATATATATATCAAATTATGTTGTACACCTGAAACTAATATAGTGTTTTATTTCCATTATACTTCAATTAAAAATTAATATATATACTTGTCATGTTTGGGTATTGTATTGGTCTTTGCATAACTAGATATGTATTTTAAAGAAATGTCATATTTATAGTGTATGGGCCATTTTAAGAGCACTTTTGAGATATTCAAGATTATTTCCACAGTTTCTATAACACATCACAATTGTATTATTACATTTTATGTTTATAATCTTAATTTTTTTAAAGATTTTATTTATTTATTTGACAGAGACAGAGAGCATGAACAGGGGAAGGACCAAGGAGAGAGGGAGAAGCAGACTCCCTGCTGAGCAGAAAGCCTGATGCGGGATGTGATCCCAGAACCCTGGGATCATGACCTGAGCAGAAGGCAGACGCTTAACTGACTGAGCCACCCCAGGAGCCCAAAGTATAATCTTAATTTTTAAGCAAGTTTCAACACTTTTGTTCCTTCAAATTATGTGGCTTTCAGGTTATTTACACAGTTGTATATTATATTTTAACAAATGAAATTTTATATTTATAGATAATTTATTGTCAATTTAGTAGTGTAGTATCTGTTATTCCCACTGTAGAAAAAATGTTCTTTAAATTGATGCTGAACAAAATTACTAAAAATAAAAGATACTGATAAATTATATGTGCCAATCACTTCATATTACTTTATTTTAACTAATATAAAAGATAAAGTATACCCTCAATTTCCTGTGATGTAGTTATATCAGTTTACCTAGTAGATCCAGGGGGCCTTGAAATATTGTCTATCCAAGACTTTCCATTTCAAAACTAATTTTTTCTTTGTTTAAAGACTTTATGACTACAAATCACATATTATATATCCTTAATTTTACCTTTCCTTTCCTTTTAAGGCACACCATATATTTAGTCATATAAGGAAGAAAGGGTGGAAAGACAAGATTATCACAAGTTCATGTTCATTGTAAGCTGACTCCAGTTACAGAAACAAAAAGAGTTGAACCTCTGAATTAATGAAAGATGACCTTTGGTTTTAGACACCCCTCATTTGAAAGCACCAGAACATTACAATGGGTAACTAAACATTTAGCTTATAGTTTTAATTTATACTCATTTATATGAAGAAATAGAACATTTGTGTTTTCCTTTTTATGTAAATTTTTAAAAATGGTTATAAAATGTCACTGCCTTCACCATCACTGAGGATGTGCGTGAATGCACTTGTCACAAAATCTCTCTAAAATTGTCTTCTAAAGGGAGTAGGTTTATAAATATTTTATTGGCTAATAAATGGCATTACCAACTGCTGTTTTAAAATGGTGTACAGGACTAATTAGTCTGCACTAAAAATGTGTCTTTAATAGCAAAACAACTAGAGGGAGATGAACTGCTTTCTGTAAACAGTTAAGGTAACAAAGGACTAAGTTGATGTTTCTCCTCCAAATGAACAATTCTGGAACAAATTATATGAAATAAGAAAATATATTGTACAAATAACCAAGCATCTGAGTTTTTAATTTTTCTCTTCTACTTCAATTCAAATATAACTTCCAGACTATCCTCATTCTTGAGTCCAGTTTAGGAACAGTAATAGCCCATCATCAAGAATAGCCTCCATAAGGCATCACATACACTTTTCTGTATCCTATATTCCACTATTTTGGGGTCTTTTCAAAGTTGTATCTCTTCATTATGATGCTTTAGCTTTTTAATGCTATAGTATTAATACTGCTATTTAAAGTTTTAAGAGCTATCTTCCAAGGTCACTATGGTATTAGTAGCAGAAATTCCAAGTACAGTCACAAAACCTGGTTGAGAAAGTCTGGAGGAACTGAGACCTTAGGGTATCTTTAAATGACAATCCAGAGGTGACCACAGCATTTCTAACAACATATTATTGTGGATTTTAGGGGGAAAAAAATGAAAAACAAACAGTTTCCAACACAAGTTTGACCAACACTGCAATGTTATTTAAAACTAAGTCATGATACACATTAAAATAACATCATTTCCACAGATTTCAAAAGGCATTGAGAATTTGAGGGATGGATTCAGAGTTGTATAATCAGAGGGTGTTTATGTTGTTTACATTATAGAGCTGGAAAAGTTCTAAGCTGTTAAGTTGAATTAAATACAAGATTAACATGGCAGTGATGGATAATTTTTGTTTTCTTGTTTAAAGGAATAACATAGAATAACTGAAATTAAAAATATAATGACAAGTTCCAGAATATAGCACTACTTCATTGTTGAAGAAAGAAGGCAGAAGACTCTATTATAGTCAAGAGAAATCCAAATTCCATCATCTTTATGTTAATTCTCACTTGGCTTCCTCACTCTATCAATTTCAGGCCCATAGGGTAGAAAATTGTGCCCGTTGTTTTACATTTGTTTCTTAACAAGATGTCTCAATAAATCTAATTTTATCATCTTTTGTCATACTTCAGAAACAGAACTATATATATAATTTAATATTCTTGGATACTAGTTTTCTCTTATTCATGCTGTAAAATAACACCATTTGAAATAAAAAATAAAACAAATTATATATATAAATCATATAAAGCCTTTTATTTATGAATAGTTACTATTATACATGAGAGAAATGTAAAGATAAGAATATAAAATGCATCAAATATGTGTCTTATCAACATTATAGAAGGAGATCACAGAGTGCCTGGGAAAAACCATAGCAGAAAAGATCTTAGCTGAGAATGTTACAGAACTGATCAAAGATCTCCATCCACCTATCCAGAATCAAAAAAAAAAAAAAATTGCTATGGTCCCAATGTTGGTGTCCCTCAAAATTCTTATGTTGGAACCTAACCCCCACAGTGATAGTATTAGAAGGTGGGGGTCACTGGAAGGTGATTAAATCATGAAAGTGGCACCCTCGTGAACGGGATTAGCGCCTTATAAAGGAGGCATGAGAAAGTTCCCTTGCCCCTCACCATGTGAGATTACACAGAAAATTATTCTGAGAAATATGAGTTGCTTATAAATGACCTGGCTTACGATATTTTTGCTAAAGATGCCCAAATGGACTAAGACAAACAGGAAATCTCAAGCATGATAGATAAAAAGGAAATTCACATCCAGACACTTTATGGTACAATTTCAAACCATAAAAGACAAAATAAGCATCTCAGAAGTAGACAAACTATCTTCCAAAGTAACATTCAGACTGAAAAGGGATTTTCCAGCAGGAACACCTGGAACTGGAAGACAGAGAAATGGGCTTTCCTTCTGTGCTGAAATAAGTTAACTACCGATCAATAAAGTTAAGATGTATTTCGAGAGTATGGCCAAAATAAAACTGTTTTTAGAAAACAAAAGGTAGACATAGCTGGAGGATTTCTGAAGGCTGCATTTCCACCCCAGCTGGAAGATGTAAGGAGCAGGAAGGACAGGGGCAAAGTAAGGAGGAAAATGGTAGGAGATGTAATTAAATATTGACTACTGGAAAACATAATAATATATTATAGGAATCTAATTTAAAAAAAAAAAAGAATTAACAAGTATTCCAACAATAAATATAAGTCACAAGGGACTGCAGATGATAAAATTAAATTTTCATATTGTAATCTCTTGGGTAAGAAGTAAAAATTAGAAACAGATGTATTACCTTGAAAACAGTACAGAAAAAAAACAGTACAGAAAAACTGTTAATTAACTGGAATTTAAATAAAAACTTACAAGAAAATAGTACAGAAGAAAGCCCAATTAAAAGAAACTCTTCATATCCAAAAAATGTAACAAATGAGTGGGGGAAAAACACCGATCAGATGTGACATAAAGAAAACAGGAATTATGGGATATGTATAATTTATGTAGAATAATTTCTACAGCAAAAGACAATAATCATATTAGAACTTTAAATAATACAACTATTAAAAAATATACTGTTCTTTTTTTATTATTATGTTAGTCACCATACAGTACTTCATTAGTTTTTGATGTAGTGTTCCATGATTCATGGTTTGCACGTTAACACCCAGTTCTTAAGAGAAACCTGTAAAATATAAAAATGAAGAAAATATGGAAGAAATAATGGTAGAAGGAAGTATTCCTCGTGGAAACACAGTAACTATTGTGGAAGAAGTTTCTTCCTCCATTCAGACAATGCAACTGCCAGAAAATAATGAAATAAAATGGAGCTAGAGGTAAACTCTGGGTCCTGGGAGGTAAGTCACCCCAAGAACAGGGCTATAGATGAAGCTAGAACAAAGAGTGCTCCCAGGAAGACATTTGGGTGATAGGAGCTTATCAGTAAACCAGGAGTGAAGGACTGGAGGAGCTGGGCATAGGAAACCATTCTCCCTCAGGGTCACACTCCTTCAGGTGCCATATACAATACCATGAGCACCGTAGCTTATAAATAACAGAAATTTATTTCTCACAGTACTGGAAGCTGGAAGTCCAATATCAAGATGCTGGCATGGTTGGGTGAGGCCCCTCATCCTAAGCTGCAGACTTATTATATCTTCAAATGGCAGAAGGCAGGAGCTACCTCTCTGGGGCCTCATTTACAAAGGCATTAATCCCATCAGTAAGGGCTCTCAAGACCTAATCACATCCCAAAGGTCCCAATACCTTGGGGCATTAGGTCTTCAATATATGAATTTGGCAGGGGGAGGTGGGACACACTCATGTACATTCAGCCCATAGCACTCAGTTAACTACAACCACTGAAATGCTTTCAAGTAGGGTAAATGGGCAGAAAACATATGGTCATGGATTTTGATTAAAATAAGGAATTTTCATATTGTTCAAATCTGACTATGGAAGAGAACTCTTTGGGAATACATTAGGCCTCCTTGATGCATGGTTTTGTTTTCCATACTTTTCAGTTATTCACAGTTAACAGCGGTCCCAAATCAGATGATCATCCTTTTGATCTATCATCAAAAAGTCCGTAGTAGTTCAGCACTGTCTCACGGTGCCTTTGTCACTCACCTCACTTCATCTCATCACAGAGGTACTGTGTTATTTGACTTCAACACAAGAAGGGTGAGTCCAGTACCATAAGATATTTTGAGGGGAGTCTGGGTGGCGCAGGCGGTTGAGCGACCGCCTCTTGGTTTCAGCTCAGGTCTGATCTCAGGTTTGTGAGATTGAGTCCCACATTGGGCTCCACGCTCAGCAAGGAGTCTGCTTGAGGATTTCTCTCTGCCTCTCCCCTCTGTGCTCTCACTCTCTCTCTCTCTCTTTCTAAATAAATCTTTAAAAAATATTTTCAGAGTGATGTGGGGAGAGACCACATTCATACAATTTTTATTATGGTATATTGTTAAAATTGTTCTATTGTTAGTTATTGTTGTTAACCTCTTATTGTGCCTAATTTATAAAGTAAACTTGATCCTAAGTATGTAGGTTTAGGGAAAAACAGTATACATAGGGTTTGGTACTATTTAGGTTTCAGGTATCCACTGGGGACTACAGGTCTTGGAACATATTCCCTGCAGTTAAGGAGGGATTATTGTGTCGAGCTCCTCATTAATAGGGCTCTTATTTGGGATAAAAATTTGGAATAATCAAAGATGATTCTAGGTACACAATCAGGCTGAGGGTTGTGCACTCAGCTGGCTAAGAAGTTAGCTATACATCTGCAAATCAGTGAAACAGCACCAAATATACAGATGACAGACCACAGGAAGCACACACCTGGATTTTAATTTTTTTAAAGTTATACACACAGGCAGTCAAAGACACAAACACACACAGACATACTGTATACAGAGCAAGAGAGTAAAAGAGGGAGAGCATGAGCGAGGGAGAGAGAGAACAAATACAATATGGGTTCTATGAGAAAAAGTCACATTCAGATGAAGATAATAATTTTGGGGCAAAGTTATTAATTGCATGCTCATGAAGAATGCTTTTAAAAATCATTTGCTTTGGGGGGCACCTGGGTGGCTCAGTCGGTTGGGTGGCTGCCTTCAGCTCAGGTCATGATCCCAGGGTCCTGGGATCGAGTCCCACATCAGGCTCCCTGCTCAGCGGGGAGCCTGCTTCTCCCTCTGCCCGTTCCCCTGCTTGTGCTCTCTCTCTGTCTCAAATAAATAAATTAAAAAAAAAAATCATTTGCTTTGGGGCACCTGGGTGGCTCAGTCATTAAGCGTCTGCCTTCGGCTCAGGTCATGATCCCGGGGTCCTGGGATCGAGCCCTGCACCGGGCTCCCTGCTCCACGGGAAGCCTGCTTCTCCCTCTCCCACTCCCCCTGCTTGTGTTCCCTCTCTCGCTGTGTCTCTCTCTGTCAAATAAATAAATAAAATCTTAAAAATAAATAAATAAAAAATAAAAATAAATAAAAATCATTTGCTTTTCTGGTTAACTTGAAAACAGTTAAAGAACTTCCCAGCATAACATTTTACATTTCATAAGAGATTTTTGTATATTATACATGTGAGAGAATGACACCCATAACTAACATTGGAGATCATTTCCATATTACCCATGTAAAATAGGACTCCTTGGTTTTCTGGAGAACTATAAGGAATGCATATATCTGTTTTCCTATCTATATGTGTTTCTATCTCTCCATCGATCTATATTGTTCACTACATATGGCTCCTATTCCTTCATCCTAATGCATGGCAACTAACATATTTTATACAATCAATATAGCATCAATACTGATAAAAGACAGTGTAAATTTTCCTTTGAGTAAGGGAGACATCAAGAGAGTGTGATTAAAGTATTTCTCAGAATTTCAGGCCCTAAATTTCTAAGGATGGGAGAATCCAAGATGAGATTTGTGTTAGTAATTGCAGATCCACTTATATTGTGGCACTAGGATAATGAATAAGAAAATTGGAAACATGCAAATCGGTGTGCTCCTAAACCGTGTGCTTAAAAGTGAAAATTATGCATTATTGGTTAAGTGCAAAGGAAAATTTAGAACTGGGCATAAATTGCAGAATCCACAGAAACCACTACTGAAGCGATGTTATAGTAATTATATTTTATAATTGTATTTCACATAGTATCAGGTTTACAATGTTAGATTAATACATTTTTAAGACTTAATTAATTAATTAGAGAGAGGGGTGGAGTTGGGGGTGGAGGAGAGGGACAAGCAGATTCTGCACAAAGCCTGACATGGGGCTCAATCCCACAATCCTGAGATCATGACCTGAGTGAAAATCAAGAGTTGGAGGCTTAATCTACTAAGCCACCCAGGTGCTCCAGATTAATATACTTTAACCTCAATAAATAAATATTAGGAGAAATCTAGGATTTCAAGAAGTATCTACCAACCTTGCAGCATTTTATTTTCACTACCTAAGAAATAAAATTAGACAAGATAAACAACAGAATTTTGAAGGATGCAGAAGTTAACTTGCTTGTTTGACCTCATTTTTTTAATAGAACAAAATCTTTTAAAGAGAGACAGTTCCTCCCAACTGTTCAGATTAGATATTTTTTTAAAAGGAAAATAACCCCCCAAATCTCCATTTCATTTTCTAACTAATATTCTCTAATATCTAAGTAATAATCAAAAATCTTGGTTGTCCCCTCCAAAGCATCCTCTCCTCAATATACAGCCAAAAAGAACTAACAAGGTAAATGGTTTCTCAAAAGGAGCACTAGGGACTGGGGGCATGGAGATTAACAGCAATGCCTTTCAAATGGTCCTTCTACTTCAAAGGGAAGGGGAAATGGAAAATATACAATTTGTTCAAAGAAGAATTATGCTCACTTTTCCTGTGTCTTTGTCTTACAGCTCACATCATCCCATCTCAGGTCAAACGTGGACAATGTGCGAGCCAGAGTGGCAACAAAACCGACTCCCTTCTAGGACCTAGAGCTCTCACAGCTGCTTTAATTCCTGAGTTCTGATTTTCAGTTGCATTAAACTCAGTCCTTGAGGACAGTGCATTTTTTATCTTAGACTTTCTAGTACCTAACAAATGATGCCCAAATCCATTAGCTGAAACCTAACAGATTTAAGGTTGCAAATCCTTAAAAAATATATGGAGTAAAAGATAGATGCACGACTGAGTAATTTGTTTACATAGCATTGGTTTTTAATGTATTACCCTATAATGTTTTGCAAACTCTCAGCCTGGTGCATGTGAAGGACTATGCATGCATGGAGAAACAATCTGCTTAACGGTCTTATATCCAGGAATCTGTCTCAGATGTGGCAAATCCATATATACCTACCAAATAGAAAAAGATGCACCAGAAATCATAGTTTTGTATTGTTTTCTCACATTTCAGTGTGGATAACATTTGAAAAAGGCTTTCACTTGGCTTCTGCAGTACATTAAGAAACCATATGCAAGAAGTGAAAAGGCATAAGGCTTTAGATGATAAAATCCCCAAGGATTCAACTGAAGCTCCAAGTAATTTCAAATTATATAATCTGCATATCCACCTCAGGAATGTTACTTTCATGCAAGAGAAGATCATAAGGTTATGGTGCTTCTCAGGGGATAAGCATTGCCTGGATATAAGCAATGCCCATGGCTATTACTATTTTTATTATATCCACAAAATGTATCTTCTTTAATATATATGAAAAGGACCAGGTAGATATCTATTCTTTCTGTAGCATACTAAGGCTAAAAGGATAGTATTATGAGAGTTCAAATAGGTGAAGGAGGGACATTAAAGATGTATAATTCATCATATGTGAAAAAAATATCTTCAAAGGAGGCACTTGAATGGCTCAGTCAGTTAAGCGTCTGTTTTTGGCTCAGGTCATGATGCCAGGGTCCTGGGATCCAGCCCCACATCAGGCTCCATGCTCAGCAGGGAGTCTGCTTCTCCCTCTCCCCATGCTTGTGTGCATACTCTCTCTTGTGCTCCCTCTCTCTCTCTCTCAAATAAATAAATAAAATCTTTAAAAAAAACTTAACTGGGATAATTTTCCAGCATAATATGTCCTGACTAAACATCTCCTCTATAATTCCTTTACTTACCTTCTAGTATCGCAGATGGGAATGAGAAAAGTATTTGAGTAAGGTAGTAATATTTATAAAATTATAGGTAGAAGAAAAGGAGTAAGGAATATTTGAAAATTATATCATCACGAAAGGTTAAAAGAATACCTTTTAGCAATATTGAGCTTTTACGAGGTAGGATAAGATAACACCCAAATTAAAGCAATACAAAGGACAGCAAGAAGACCCACTGCCCCTCTACTAGACTGCTCTGACTCATAAAATTCCAGTGTTGGGCTTCCTTTCCTTTCTTGTAATGTCTTCCTCACAGTTCTTATTGCAAATTTTAGTCAGGACAGGCAACTCGTAAACCTTCATAGAATTTTTGTGATGAGGGCGCCTGGGTGGCTCAGTTGGTTAAGCGACTGCCTTCGGCTCAGGTCATGATCCCAGGGTCCTGGGATCAAGTCCCACATCGGGCTCCCTGCTCTGCGGGAAGCCTGCTTCTCCCTCTCCCACTCCCCCTGCTTGTGTTCCCTCTCTCGCTGTGTCTCTCTCTGTCAAATAAATAAATAAAATCTTTAAAAAAAAAAAAAAGAATTTTTGTGATGACATTTGTAAGGTAAGAGACAAAAATCGGTGGCAGAAGAAAAACTAATTCATAGCAACCAAATTCACTTACTTGAAATTTTATCTAGAGTTTTTAGATAAGAATAGTCAGGAGAAAGCCTGTCATAGACAGCTCTAAAACTTCTGAACAAATATTTTTACATTAAATTTGCATTCTTTGCCCTCACCTATGGGCATGGATATGTTGGCAAGGGAAGAATGGAAAGGCCAAGAAGAGACTAGTCCTGTAATTATCTGATACATTAACAAGGGCAGGTAGGAGGATAGGTTTGGAGAATGTCAAGGATAAGTTTCTGGGAAAGGTGACTTAACAGATTGCCTCTGGAGAAGTTTATTAGGGGGTGTTTTGGAATCAACATCAATGGAAGAGAGAACAAATATACGGGATTCTGCAGAGAATGAAGCTGGACAACAATGCAGTCCCAGTAAGGCTTCAGCCAGCCCTGCAGTGATGACCTATCTCAGTTGTCAGGATTTGTGTTTGGGACCTGGGTCTTTAGGCTGCCATTTCAAAAAGTCATTGCATACAGGCGGTCTCTGAAGAAGATTCTGACCATGGATGGGATAGGCTCTCTTTAGCTGAGTTAGCTTTCTGAAGGGGTTGAAAACTGAGAACTGTTAGTCAAAAACTTTTCTATCCTAGAAGAGATAAATTTCTCAGTTCTAACAGTGGATCTGGATAGACTACAAAAGTATCAACAAAGATGTACTACTTTCTGCAAATTTTGCCACATTACCCATTAAAACCCTTTGATAGAAATGTTCACTTTCTTTTTTATGTTCTTTTCAATACCATCTGTACTTAAACAGGACTGACCCTTTTTAAATTCTTTCCTTTTTAGTGAACCCATCTTCTGACACCCTTATGTGTTTATTCAATGTCATCTTGAAAGCTAAATATTCAAGTAAACAACTTAGACATACATACAGGAAAGATGAAATTTTTCCACTTTAAAATGCCCATACTACCCAAAACAATGTACATATTCAATGCAATCCTCATCAAAATACTAATGACATTTTTCACGGAATCAGAACAAAGAAGTCCAAAATTTGTATGGCATCACAAAAGACCATGAATATCAAAATCGATTTTGAGAGGTATCACATTCCCTGATTTTAAATGATATGACAAAGCTGTAGTAATCCTGGGCGCCTGGGTGGCTCAGTTGGTTAAGCAACTGCCTTCGGCTCAGGTCATGATCCTGGAGTCCCGGGATCGAGTCCCGCATCGGGCTCCCTGCTCAGCAGGGAGTCTGCTTCTCCCTCTGATCCTCCTCCCTCTCATGCTCTCTGTCTCTCATTCTCTCTCTCGCAAATAAATAAAATCTTAAAAAAAAAAAAAAGCTGTAGTAATCCAAACAGTATGGTACTGACATTAAAAATGGATACACAGATCAGTGGACTAAAATGGAGAGCCCAGAAATAAAATCACAAATATATGGTCAATTAATCTATGACAAAGAGGACAAGAATATACAATGGGGAAAAGATGATCTTTTCAAAAAATGGTGCTGGGAAAATGATGGCTCATGCAAATCAATGAAACTGGACCACTTTCTTACATCACACACAAAAATAAACTGAAAATGCACTGAAGACCTAAATGTGAGACGTGAAATCATAAAACTCATAGAGGAAAACATAGGCAGTGATCTTTTTGAAATTGGCCTTACCAGCATTTTTCTAGATGTTCCTTTAGGCAAGGGAAGCAAAAGCAGAAATCAACAATTGGGACTAAACCCAAATAAAAAGATTTTCCACAGAGAGGGACACCTAATGAATGGGACAAGATATTCACAATACATCTAATAAGGAGTTAACATGCAAAATACATAAAGAACTTCTACAACTCAACCCCAAAACCACAAACAATCCAATTAAGAAATGGGCAGAGGCCAGAATAGACATTTTTCTAAAGAAGACATCCAGATGGCCAAGAGACACGTGAAAGGATGTTCACCATCACTGATCATCAGGGAAATGTAAACCAAAACCACAATGATAAATCAGCTCATGGCAGTCAGAATGGCTAGTATCAAAACGATAAAAGATAACAAGTGCTGGCAAGGAGGAAAAGGAAGCCTTCCTCACTGTCACTGGGAATGCCAGTTGGTGCAGCCACTGTGAAAAACAGTAGAGGTGCCTACCCAAAGAAAACAAAACCACTAATTTAAAGGGATATATGCACCTCTATATATATACTGCAGCATTATTCATAATAGCCAAGACATGGAAGGAACCTAAGTATCCACTGATACTTGACGGATAAAGAGGATGTAATATATATACACAAGGGAATATTACTCAGCTATTAAAAAAAAAAAAAAAAAAAGGAGAGCTTGTCATTTCCAAGAACATGGATGGACCTAGAGGATAAATGAAACACACCATACAGAAAAAGACAAATACTGTATTATTTCACTTATATGTAGAATCTAAAAATAAGGGCGCCTGGGTGGCTCAGTCATTAAGCGTCTGCCTTCAGCTCAGGTCATGATCTCGGGGTCCTGGGATCGAGCCCCACATCGGGCTCCCTGCTCCGCGGGAAGCCTGCTTCTCCCTCTCCCACTCCCCCTGCTTGTGTTCCCTCTCTCGCTGTGTCTCTCTCTGTCAAATAAATAAATAAATTTTTTTTTTTAAAAATCTAAAAATAAAAAGAACAAATGAATAAACAGAGCAGAAAAAGATTCATAAATACAGACCACAAACTGGTTGCCAGAGGGGGAAAGTGGGAGGAAGAGGGAATGGGAGAAATGGGTGCAAGGGAGCGGGAAGTACAGGCTTCCAGTTATGGAATGAACAAGTCACAGGAATAAAAGGTGTACCACTGGGAGTATAATCAATGGTATTTTAATAGTGTTGTATGGCGATAGATGGTAGCTACAGTTATGATAGGCACAGCATAAAGCACAGAGTTGTTGAACCTCTATGTTGTACATGTGAAACTAATTTAACACTGTGTGTTAACTCTAATAAAAAAAAGGGGGGTACATTTCTGGTACATGCTTTCTATTTTTTTATGGTTTCTGCATTGTGCTTTTTTGTGTGTTCTAAATAACACCATAACAAGTCACTGCATCCCTTGTACTTACTTAACTGTTTATTTTCATTTACATGCAGAAAGGTATGCCACTTTTTGGCTTGATAGTTTTCTGCATGTAAATGAAAATAAACAGTCAAAAAATGGGCAGAAGACACTAACAGACACTTCTCCAAAGAAGACATACAAATGGCTAACAGACACATGAAAAAATGGTAATCATCATCAGCCATCAAGGAAATTCAAATCAAAACCACACTGAGATACCACCTTACACCAATTAGAATGGCAAAAATTGACAAGGCAAGAAACAACAAATGTTGGAGAGGTTGTGGAGAAAGGGGAAGCCTCCTACACTGTTGGTGGGAATGCAAGTTGGTACAGCCACTTTGGAAACAGTGTGGAGGTGCCTCAAAAATTTAAAAATAGAGCTACCCTATGACCCAGCAATTGCACTCCTGGGTATTTACCCCAAAGACACAGATGTAGTGAAAAGAAGGGCCATATGCAGCCCAATGTTCATAGCAGCAATGTCCACAACAGCCAAACTGTGGAAAGAGCGGAGATGCCCTTCAACAGACGAATGGATAAAGAAGATGTGGTCCAGGGGCACCTGGGTGGCTCAGTTGGTTAAGCTACTGCCTTCTGCTCAGGTCAAGATCTGAGGGTCCTGGGATCGAGCCCCGCATCGGGCTCCCTACCCGGCGGGAAGCCTGCTTCTCCCTTTCCCACTCCCCCTGCTTGTGTTCCCTCTCTCGCTGTCTCTCTCTCTCTCTGTCAAATAAATAAATAAAATCTTTTTTAAAAAAAAAGATGTTCATATATACAATGGAATATTACTCAGCCATCAGAAAGGATGAATACCCAACTTTTATATCAACATGGTTGGGACTGGAGGAGATTATGCTAAGTGAAATAAGTCAAGCAGAGAAAGTCAATTATCATATGGTTTCACTTATTTGTGGAACATAAGGAATAGCATGGGTAACATTAGGAGAATGAAGGGGGGGTAAATCGGAGTGGGGAGATGAACCATGAGAGACTATGGACTCTGAGAAACAAACTGAGGGTTTTAGAGGGGAGGGGGTGGGGGTTTGGGTTAGCCCGGTGATGGGTATTAAAGAGGGCACGTACTGAATGGAGCACTGGGTGTTATATGCAAACAATGAATCATGGAACACTACATCAAAAACTAATGATGTACTGTATGGTGACTAACATAACATAATAAAATTAAATTTAAAAAAAAGAAAGTATGCCATGATTCTGCCACAAAAATAGATGAATTGTAAGTATTAAAGTAGCTACTCTTTATGGCAGAACAGGGAGAGCTTACTTTGTTATGTGATCTTAGCCATAAATATGCACTGTCTACTCATTAGCCAACAATAAACAGGGCAGGTGAGCTTTCTTTTCCCAAACCCATGCCTTGGATTGTCTGAGAAAATGTAGTATCTAGAATGTAATCTAACAACTATTTACTTTATATACGATATTCACTGATCCTCTAAAAAATGAAGTTTTCACAGTGAAAAGTTTTAAAAACCATAAATCTGGAAAACAAAAACATCAACTCATGTCTCATTTTATGTATTGTGTATGAGGATTTTAGAGATGTGTGATTAATTAACCAGAGTCAATTCTAATGTTTCTCATAGATTCCATGGTTGGCTGTGGCTATCTATAATACACTTATTAGAAAACTAAATGTATTTCAAAGACCATCACATGATGAATTTTGCCTGGTGGAACACTGATTTTGACAAGTTCTTGATTCATAGACCCAAAACACTGTTTACCACCTCCTCCTGACACTCTCATTTTTAAAAGAACGACTCAACCTTGTTATTCAGAACTCATTCTTACTTGAATTCACCAGTCTCAGTTTTAAACTATGTCATCACTCTATTATATAGTAATTTAGACCCTGCGTATCCTTCATATCAAATATGTCAGGTGAATATTAAGTAGATGAGGTATTTATTGGCATAATCGTTTGTTGTCTGTCTTGTCCAAAAAGCTGTAAGCTCCATCAGAAACTGTATGTGTTGCTCACCACTATATCCCCAGGGCTAGGACAGGGGCAGGCCTATAGGAAGCAATTTGTAAGTAGCTACAGAATGAATCCATGACTATCACTTAACTCCTTAATGTATGGTTTATCAAATCCATAATCACTGAAATTTTGAAAATGGACTATAACTTGAGTTCTTATCCTGCAAAAAGGGGATAATAACCTTCATATAATACCTGTCCTTTCTTTAATCAATTGGTATTCCCTTCATCCATTTAACAATTGCTTAACTGAGCTTATTATTTTCCAAACTCTGGGTATTCAGTAGTGACTAAAATACACTTTATCCTGGGTCTCAAGAATATTACAGCCCATATGGAAAACCAACATTCATTTTTAAATAAGTATCCCCATCCAGAGTATTACAAGCACTACACAAACACACTGATAAAAATTATAGGAAGCTGCAAGAGTGTGTAAATGATATGAGCTAGGGGGATTGAGGAACACTTCTGAAAAAGAAGTATGAGAGCTGAGATCTGAATACTGAAATGAATCCCCAAGATGTGGGGGTAAATCTTCCCATGCACCGTGTTGTAGCAAAGTCTTGGGGCAACCAGCACTGTTACCACCGAGGTGCCGAACGACGAAGTCCGAAAGATGAAGTGAAGCATGGTCACCCATTGGCTCCCAAACTTGAAGAATGGCACAATGGGGTGCAGAGTACCATGTATACCGTGCTTCACTGGGAGGACCTTGCTCCTTCTCTGCGCTTCCATGCATGAGAGTGGTTTGTGACTGGAAGAGAAATAGACTACTTGAATGCCAAGTAGCTGGGCTTATGTACCAGTGTGGAGGGGCTGGAATGCTGTCTGCCCATCACCTTGGGGCCCCAGTCCTGTGGAAAACTGAGTTGAGATGAAGTCACTCCAGAAAGAAGTGCTTTCTTTCCAAGGTAGCTTGTTTCTAGAAAACACCATCGATCACTAAAGTCAATCAGTCAACAATTCTGCTTTTCTTACAAAGAGGCAGAGGAGTAGTAAGGACCATAAGCTAGGAAAAAGAACAGATACCTGAGGACATGAAGTCTGGTGTAGCGGGAGCAGAGATCATGGGAGATTTCTATTTAATTATGTTTTATGCATAAGGCCAAGTTCATTTTTAATCAAGTCTATTCACATCCAAGTGGTTTTGTTATAAAGATTCTGTACGCACTTCAAGATTTGGCTCAGCATGAAGTGGACATTTGAAATAAGACAGTTGCATGTTTGTTTTTGGTTTAAGCACTTGGCAATAAAAAGGCGCACTGTCACAGGGGGTTTTTATTAAAGTTCAGTATTTGATGCAATAACTTCGTTCATCCTCTTACTTCGGCTCTTCCAGAAATAGTGATACTGTTTAACATAGTGTAGTAGCTTACTGTCACCACCTTTGCTACTGGGCTGGATCTATATTCCTTGCAGAACAGTTACCGTGTTCTTGTATGTAGGTACTGAAGTAGACTAATGTGACATATGTATTCTTTATGAAATGTCCTAAGAATACAACAAACAACAACAAAACCCAGAATCCTTATATAAGGTATAGATAAAATTAATAAGTGTTGTCCGAGCCAGCGGCAGGCTGTGAAACACACGCCCATCCTGCAAGGCACACGTTAATTAATACTTCGCTGATGACAGTGTCTCATAATATACACCAGTATACAGATAAACCTTCCTATTAGAGCTGCAGGACACATTCTGAGTCCGTTTTATACCTCCGGAGAGCTAAGCTGGGCATTCTGGGAACACTTTTACGCTCCGTGCTATTTTCTTTCTTTCTTTTTTAAAATGCATTCTTGATTGAAAGTTGATGTGATATATTATAAACACCAACCAATACTTAAGGGAAAATAGTGCCAGGACATCCTTAACTAAAGTGTTTTGATTTATTTTGACTCAGTTATAATTTTCATTATGAACTTGCCCCTGACTCAGTACTTCTTCCCCATCCCTAGACATATCCTGAACCTTCCTTCCCTAGTATTTTATTTCTATTTCTAATGCTCAGTCTACCCAGACAATCATACTGTTTCTGGTAGACAGCACTGTATAACTATGAATAAACACAACTCATTCTGAGTACTGACCTATATAGATCAATAGGGCTTCCTGAAATGTTAAAGCACCATTTACCTGGGTTGCAAGCTAGAATGGGATTGATTAGTAGCAAAACGTGCCAGACATTCATCATGATGTCAGCCATACACATTGGACATGGTGGGGAAGAAATGACAGTTTGTACTGGGCAATTTCCATCACATGTAGAGAAGAATTAACACGGACTTTGGCATTAGACAATTCTGGTAAAATTCTACTTCAGGAAAAGGTACATGGAGAAATTCATACAAAACTTGGGCTGTGGAAACTTAAAAATATTATATCATATATAAATCTTCCTAAAAGCATCCTGTCTTTGGAATGATGACTAAATAAGGCATTTTGCATCACAGTGGGAATTAGTGGCTTCAGAAAAGGTGGCTTGAGGCTCAATATAGCTGAGGACAACCTCTCAGGGAGACACCAGTTCAAGCCCCTGGCCTGCCTAGATCAGCACAAATTAGAGATTTTTCCCAGTATCAAGTTCTACTAATAATTTACAGGAAGACTAGAGCAGAGCCTGATGTAGTTGACTCACCAAGAGAACCCCCTAGGTCCTTTCTTTCCTTATTACGTGTTCTTTGTCTAGGTCAGATTAATTAATATCTGAGGTCTTCAAGTTATGTATGTCATGACATCATTTACACAGCAGGAAGGTGTCTTTGTCACCACATACCAGTGTTTTACACTCTGACAGTATAAATAACATAGTGTTTTTCATGACCCATAATTATATGGGCTCCATATTTATGTGCCATAAATAATCTAGACAGACCAATTACATACCACTATAACACAGGGGAGGGAAGGACCATCTGTACCACAGAAATCCCATTAGTGTATTTGCTAACAGGTCTGTCACTCATGTACTTTCAAGATCTGTCCAGGTCACTTGCCTTCTTTCATTCCTGAGGGCAACCCCTTGGTAAAAGGAGGGACTACCCAGCTTCAAGCCAGCTGCTGACCACCTCCTTCACCTAGCCTTGCATTTCTCCCAGGCTGTGATATAATCAGAAAGGTTTCTCTCCTCCAAGGTAATAGAATAAATTATTTCCTGATTTCTTTTTTGGCATTTAAAACATGTGCTCCATCTGGAGGTTGTTTTTATATAAGAGGTAAGGATCTAAATGTATCATATCTGCATACCACCCAATTATCCTAATATTAGTTGCATACCAATTTGCAATTAAACTTCATAATCATCTTGATGAAAATATGTAACAGCTAGTATATATCCAGGATTACATATCCTTTTTACTTGTATAAAAACTTAAATTCCTGAATTAAATTCTTAATTTGCATTAGTGAATAATGTCTTTTTATTTTGATGACATATTGTGCTTCTGTGGTTTCTGCAGTTGAATTTAATAAGATATATTTTCTTAATATTTATCTTTAAAGAATAAGTTCCAATATTGCTTGCTACGATTTTTAATATTGCACCAAACAATATCCCTTCTAATAATAGAGTAATTGTAATAACACAAGCCATTAAATCTTTTCCAGTGTGCAGCTGTTGTATTAATTTTTCCTTTAGCCAATTTCAAATCTGTATTTTATTTGATTTTACCTCTGGGTTATGTTGTACCTTCCCCCCCCCACCCTTTGATACAATTGACTTTTTCCTAAGGCTCTTGTCAATTATGTTTCATCTATTGTGCAAACATAAGACCTTATGAGATCAAATAGCCAGAGTGGGAGTGATAGTCAGAGATCTTCATCTCATCCCACAAATTTCAAACTCATGAGTTTAACTGCCTTACTTGACACAGTATGGGTTAGCTAAATGGCAATCTGAGGGGATTCGATTTATTTAATGACTTTATATTTAATTCAACTTAGTGAAAACCTCCATATCTATACACACTACAACTATCTTTTAATGATTAAAACAGATTAATTATACTGGTTATAATCTAATTTCTTATACTGATATTATTCATTAAATTTCTCTCTATCCCCTATTAGAATAAGATCAAAGAGGAAGGAGAAAGGCATTAGGGAAAAGAAAGAAGTCCATATTTGCTGCAAAAATGGTAGGGTTGTCAAATAAATGCAAAACGAGTTTAAAAAAGTATTTGAGGGGTGTCTGGGTGGCTCAGTTGGTTAAGCGTCTGACTCTCGATTTACATTTAGGTCATGGTCTCAGGATTGCAGGATTAAACACACACGTGGGGCTTCACACAGAGGGGACTTTGCTTGAGACTTTCTCTCACTCTGCCCCTCCCCCTGCTCATGTGCTCTCTAAAGTAAATAAATCCTTAAAAAAAATAAATCTTTTAAAAAATATTTGAGTATATTTAAGAAAACATGAGTAATAATTTTATAGATTCAATAAAAATTTCAAACTAACAATTCTCAGCTATCTAAATATTCATTATCCAAGGTAGCTGCCAATCCCATCTTTTTGAAAAACTGACAAAAAGTTAAATATCCTGATATCTATGAAAATATTTTTTAAATTTTCAGTTATTAAGGACATGTCCTTGTCTTTAATCATAAAAATCACTTTAAACTTAAATGTTTTTGTTTTTGTTTTTCCTTATAGGAGTCATCTACATGTCTGAGTTCTAGTACTCGTCTTTATGGAAGGAATTCAGGTTCCTTTCATCCAGAGTTCATGTGGAAGGGTGAAGAGAGGTACAAGAAGCAGTAAGAACTCCAGTGAATCTTTTTGTTTTTCCTATTACAGAAATGTTTAAAATAAATAGTTAATGCAGAATAAAATGAAAAGTTATATGCATATTACCTTGAAGAATTAAAAACTATTTGCTTCAACTATTTTTTAAAAGTACTTTAAAATAAATTGCAGGCAACATTACATTTCAACAATGAATACTTTTCTGTGAATCTTTTAAAAATAAGAACTCATTTATATAACGGAGACATGGTTATCAGACCTAACAAAAGCAGCAATTATTCTTTATATCTAATATCCAATCCATATTCATATTTTCTCTATTTTCCCCAGTATCATTTACAGCTGCTTGAATACATAATTATCCCTTAGCCTAATCCTTTAGGTTGCCTTTTTAATCCAGAGGAATCTTCCTTTGACATGGCAATGTTTTGTTTTATAGATGTTTCCTACCTTCTGCGTTGATCTGATTGTTCCTCAGGGTGGGATTTGACAATCCCACCATCTTTTATTACTGGCAAAATACGTGTTTTATCTAAAGACTCAAGCAGACTCAAGTTAAAATGCTTTTGACAAGATTACTTTAAGAGATGATGCTGTATATTTTAGATTCCATCACATTAGGAGACTTGACATGTTCTGTTCTCCCACGATTAGTGATGATGAGATGCATCTCTGACTTCAAAGAGTAACAGTATGGCTCTCCATGTAAACTTAGGTTCACTCTTTATACACCAAGTAATCTGAGGAATGAGAATTTGCACAACGCAGGTTTGCCCTGAACATTTTACCCCATGGACTTAGCATATGCTGAAGATCCTTCTCAAATGACTATTTTAGAAATACTTTTTAAAAATTGGGAAATTTTATATATATATGTTTTTATCATTCTATTTCTATTTATCCACTGTTGTTCTTCAGTACAGACTTTTCTCAGCTATTACATGATTTTAACCATGAAAATGGTTCCCACAGGAAAGCCAGGATTAATGTATACTTCTTCCCACTAACCAATTTTCAGAGAACGAGGAAGTGGGTCATTTTTTTTTTAAGATTTTATTTATTTATTTGACAGAGAGAGACACAGCGAGAGAGGGAACACAAGCAGGGGGAGTGGGAGAGGGAGAAGCAGGCTTCCCGCTGAGCAGGGAGCCCGATGCGGGACTCGATCCCGGGACTCCAGGATCATGACCTGAGCCAAAGGCAGTCGCTCAACCAACTGAGCCACCCAGGCGCCCCGAAGTGGGTCATTTTTAATGGTGGCAAGTATTTGTTGTCATTGTCTGTTTACTGTTCACTTTCCCTTTTTGAGCACAATTATAGACATGGATTTTCCATATATTCAGTGTATTTCAAGCAGCTGAAGGACTTCTCTATTTGATGTTTAAGTAGTTTTAAAATTGACCAGTAGGGAGGAGTTCAAGCTGGCTCTTACGGTTTTTTTAGCAGTATATTTTTATTTGCTTGTCTTCTGCTTTTCTCACAGAATGTCAAGGCCCTTCTTACTATTCCCTGTCAAGAACTGAAGGCTGTCATTTCTTCAAGAAGCGCCGGTTCTTCTTAGTAAAAAGTAGAATTTATCAGTAATTAGGGACCAGAATTTATTGTCAGTCAGTATCATTGCTTCTAACTTTTCTGGCAGTCAGGCCAGGAAATACAATGTCTAACATACTTCCAGTTCAAATTCAGCATTTCAGGGTTTTAATTATTATTTTCGTTGTATAAGTGTATCTATTGTCTTTCACATAGAAATTTGATTCCAAAATAACATGTTTCTCATGCAACATACATGAAATAGTTACAAAATGGCCATGCAAATATTGACAGCAAGATTGAAATCAACATAAGGCGTGTTAGCATTTCTGTGTCTTTAAACATCATGTTTACTTATATTCTTGTCTGTTGAGCATAGTATAACATAGAAGTTGAATCACTATGTTGTACACTTGAAACTAATGCAACACTGTGTATCAACTATACTCAAATAAAAAGTTAAAGAGAAAATGATCTGAACAGAGAAACACAAGTTGGAGATGAAGACATGTTAATAAAGCATATATACTCCAAACTGTTCTTGTGTAAAACAGAAATTAAAAGTTAAATAATTTAATTAAGCTATTTCTAAACTGTGTCACTGTTATAGCCCTACTCTGAATCACTTTTTAACTCAGGGTCTTCGAACTTTGTCTTGTTTTGTCCTCTACGGCCCTTTTGCAACATTTATTGTCAAAAGCAACATTTCTTTCCATAGTGGCACATTATTATCTCTGGATTTTAAATCCAAGGGACTGGAACCCATTTGGGTATATTACCGTTTAAGAAAACTTACAATTCCTACTCAAGTTCACCAGAAAGTTTTTATAAGTTGATGCACTATCTGAGAGATGATGCTGAATAATGTGTGAATCAGTCACACTAGCCTATTGTTGCTTTAAAAGTCTTCAATTATACTGATAAATTTGGCAATTTCTTTTGTCTTCACGTGCTTTGCCTAGTGTACAACTCCAACCTGTGTGCGATAAAATCTGCACATAACTCGATTTAGATGATGGAAAAAAACCTAATAAAATGTCAATATGTGGAGCACCTGGGTGGCTCAGTCATTAAGCACCTGCCTTTGGTTCAGGTCATGATCTGGGGTCCTGGGATCGAGCTCTGCAGGAAGCCTGCTTCTCCCTCTCCCACTCCCCCTGCTTGATTTCCTCTCTCACTGTGTCTCTCTCTGTCAAATAAATAAATCTTTTTAAAAAAGTCAATATGCCATCATAGCAACTTCTTTTGAGATATGCCTTCTTAGCCAAGGGATACAAAAGCGAAAATAAACTAATGGGACTACATCAAAATAAAAAGCTTCTGCACAGCAAAAGAAACAGTCATCAAAGTTAAAAGGCAACCTATGGAATAGGAGAGATATTTGCAAATGACATATTTGGTAAAGGGGTAGTATCCAAAATATATAAAGGACTTCTAAAACTCAACATCAAGAAAATAAATAATCCAATTAAAAATGGGCAGGAGACATGAATACACATTTTTCCAACCAGACAGATGGCTAGACACATGAAAAGATGCTCAACATCTCTGATCATCAGAGAAATGCAAATGAAAACCACAATAAGCTGTGGTTATCACCTCACACCTGTCGGGCTGGGTAAAATCAGAAACACTAAAACCAGTGTTGACAAAAATGTGGAGAAAAAGGAACCCCTGCCTTGTGCACTGCTGGTGGGAATGCAAACTCATGCAACCGCTGTGGAAAACAGTATGGAGGTTCCTCAAAAAGTTAAAAACAGAACTACCCTACAACCCAGCAAATGCACTACTAAGTATTTACCCAAAGAATATGGAAATACTAGTTCAAAGGGATACATACACCCAATGTTTATAGCAGCATTATCTAGAATAGCCAGATATGGAAACAGCCTAAGTGTCTATCAACTGATGAGTGGATAAAGAAGTGGCATACATATACAATGGAGTAATACTCAGCCATAAAAAAGAAAATCTTGCCATTTGCAACAACATGTATAGAGCTAGAATATTATGCTAAGCAAGATAATTCAGAGAAAGACAAACACCATATGATTTCATTTATATGTGGAATTTAAGAAACAAATGAGCAAAGGGAAAAAAAAAAAAAGAGAGAAAGAGGCAAACCAAGAAACAGACTCTCAACTACACAGAATAAACTGAAGGTTACCAGCGAGGAGGTAGGTGAGGGGATGGGTGACACAGGGAGTAAGGAGGGCACTTGTTGTGACAAGCACTGGGTGTTGTATAGAAATGTTCAATCGCTATATTGTACACCTGAAACTAAAATTACACTCTATTTAACTGGAATTAAAATGAAAACTTAAAGGTCACTCTATGTTATGGTATGTGATAATTAATTACACTAATGATAATTAAGACATGACCAGCCTGCTACCCAACAGAAAGATTATTATACACAAAATACAATCTGATTTTAGAGTTGTAAAACAAATGCATGCTTTAAAGTGGTAAGATATAGTCGAATACCATCCAGATAGTGATAAATAAAATGATCTCTTTTCTCCTAAGTTTGGTGTAAAACTGTCTGATTTTCACCACCTTGAGTGATGAGAAAACATTTTAAGTGTCGTTTTGATTTTCTCTTATCAATGGTAAATCTGAGCATTGTTTTCACAGGCTTATGGGTTATTGGCATTTCTTTAAGTAAGCTTTTTAATGTGTTTGACCATTGTGTTATCAGCAGCTTGGACATTTTTTACTTGAGAACAAGGAGGTTTGAATGAGTTTCTGAGACTGACCTTTTGCCTGTCATATAAATAGCAGTTAACTTCCTGTAACTTTGTATTTCCTTATTTTATAAAAATCTTTGAATTATATATTCCAAATAATTACTAGTTTCTTGCACTGTTTCTGAAATTCGAATAATTTTTTTTCACTCCAAGGTCATAGAAGAATTCAACCAATGTTGTTTTATAACGACATGGTTTCCATTTACATTTTTAAGTTTCAGACCATGTGGAAATGACCCTACGATGCAATGTGAGGTAACATTTTATAAAGAGCTATCTATGTGACCCAACACTCCAACACAATTTATTAAAAAGTCTATTGCTTTCTCATTGATTTGAAACAGTATCCATATTGCATACTAAATTTTCTATGCACTGGGCTATCTAGATTTTAGATTCTTTGATACTAACCTGTCCATATATCTGTGTCATACACAGTGATTTTATTATTGAGACTTCATCTTCGATTTTAATATCTTAGATGTTTTAGTGAGTGTTACTCAGCTATTCAAGATTTGCTCAGGCCCACTACTGTTTCTTAGGATCTACTTATATCATTTTCTTCCTATAAGTTTAACATATTTCTTACTACTGTATTTCATACTTTTATTACTGAAAATGGGGTCTTCTCTTTTCACTGTGTCATCTAGTTGAGTGTTTTTATACATAGAGATTTAATTCATATCCTGCTCCCTTAATGAATTTTCTCATAGTTGTAGCTTTTCCAATGATTTTTTTCAGTTCTCCAACTAAATTAAAAAGCTATCTCTCAAGAGAATTACTTTCACCTTTCTCTTCACATTTGTTATATATCACATTGCTTTCTCCTATTTAATTTCATTGACTAGTATTTTCAATGCATGTTTAGTCTTTTGTATTTTAAATGTTATATACAAAGAAAACTATATTAAACATACAGAATAAATTATTATAAAACACCCTCCTATGTGACCTAGTCGATATTGATATACCCACGCTAGCCTTCTACTGACTAATGTTTGCATGATCTCCTCTACTCGTTGTTATTATGACCTACTAAAACCTTCCTTTTCAATATTGTCTATTTCAGGTCTAGAGTTTCCATTTGATTCTTTTTCTTGTATCATCTACTTGTCTCATTATGTTCACGTTTCCTTTTGAAATCTGAGCATATAAAATATATGTACAATAACTGTTAAAAATTCATGTCTACAGGGGGCGGAGCAAGATGGCAGAGGAGTAGGAGACCTGAATTTCGTCTGGTCCCAGGAATTCAGCTAGATAGGGATCAAACCATTCTGAACACCTACGAACTCAACAGGAGATCGAAGAAAATAGTAGCAATCCTATGAACAGGAAAGCGACCACTTTCTGGAAGGTAAGATGTGGGGAGAAGTGAATCCAAGGGGATATACAGGAAGATAGACGGCTGGGGAGGGAGCCTCTGTCAGCTGCTACCAGCAAGTGACAGAGCAGCAGAGCACAAAATTGGAACTTTTAGAAGTCTGCTTTGCTGAGGGACATCGCTCCAGTGGCCAAGCAGGGGGTGGAACCCTCATGTGACAGTGTGGTCTCAGGACCCTCGGGGTCACAGAAAGACCGGGGGTGCCTGAGTGCGGCAGAGCTCCCAGGTATCAGAACGGGGAAGCCAGCTGCAGAGACGGAGCCAAGGAGTGGGCTCTCAGATCGGGGTTGCCATAAACTGTGATCCACAGCAGAGTTGGGCCACTGCTCTTCCAGCAGGAACCCAACAAGAGGCAGATCCAGGGAGACCCCCTCTTCCTGCCCCAGGAGGAGCGGCACAGGAGTGCACCGCAGGGATCTGCTGGGTTTGGAGACTCCACCCAGGGTCATGTGCAAGAGATAGAAATGCTCAGTCACAGGCTGGGTGAGCACGGAGTGCAGTCTGGCCAGGGAGACGGGAGTGATTGACTGCTTTTCTCTGGGGGCTCACTGAGGAGGGGACCCCGAGTTCTCAGCTCCTCTGGGGCGGAGATTGGGAGGCCACCATTTTCACTCTCATCCTCCAAAGATATACGGAAAGCTTGCAGGGAACAAAAGCTACTGAGAGCAAACCCGAGCAGATTACTTAGCCCGGATCTGGCAAGGGCAGAGCAATTCGGCCTCTGGCAAAGACATTTGGAAAACAAGACCCATCTATATGCTGTCTGCAAGAGACTCATTTGAGACACAAAGACACCTCCAGATTGAAAGGGAGGGGGTGGAAAACCATTTATCATGCTAATGGACACCAAAAGAAAGCTAGGGTGGTAATCCTTACATCAGACAAATTAGATTTTGAACCAAAGACTATTATAAGATATGAGGAAGGAAACTATATCATATTAAAGGGTTTATCCAACAAGAATATCTAACAATTTTAAATATCTATGCCCCAACATTGGAGCAGCCAATTATATAAACCAATTAATAACAAAATCAAAGAAACACATTGACAATAATACAATAATAGCAGGGGACTTTAACAGCCCCCTCACTGAAATGGACAGATCATCTAAGCAAAAGATCAACAAAGAAATAAAGGCTTTAAATGACACACTGGCCAGCTGGACTTCACAGATATATTTAGAACATTCCATCCCAAAGCAAGAGAATACACATTCTTCTCTAGTGCACATAGAACATTCTCCAGAATAGATCACATCCTGGGTCACAAATTAGGTCTCAACTGGTACCGAAATATTGGGATCATTCCCTGCATATTTTCAAACCACGATGCTTTGAAACTAGAACTCAATCACAAGAGGAAAGTCAGAAAGAACTCAAATACATGGAGGCTAAAGAGCATCCTACTAAAGAATGAATGGGTCAACCAGGAAATTAAAGAAGAGTTAAAAAAAAATTCATGGAAACAAATGAAAATGAAAACACAACTGTTCAAAGGCAGTCCTAAGAGGAAAGTATATAGCAATGCAAGCCTTTCTCAAGAAACAAGAAAGGTCTCAAATACACAGCCAAACCCTACACCTAAAGGAGCTGGAGAAAGAACAGCAAATAAATCCTAAACCCAGTAGGAGAAGAGAAATAATAAAGATCAGAGCAGAAATCAATGAAATAGAAACCAAAAGAACAGTAGAACAGGAGCTGGTTCTGAAAGAATTAATAAGAATGATAAATCCCTATCCAGACTTATCAAAAAGAGAAATGACCCAAATAAATAAAATCATGAATGAAAGAGGAGAGATCACAACCAACACCAAAGAAATACAAACAATTATAAGAACATATTATGAGCAACTCTATGCCAGCCAATTAGACAATCTGGAAGACAGGGATTCCTAGAAATGTATCAACTACCAAAACTGAACCAGGAAGAAATAGAAAACTTGAACAGACCCATAACCACTAAGAAAATTGAAGCAGTAATAAAAAATCTCCCGACAAATAAGAGCCCAGGGCCAGATGGCTTCCCGGGGGAATTCTACCAAACATTTCAAGAAGAATTAATACCTATTCTTTTGAAACTGTTCCAAAAAATAGAAATGGAAGGAAAACTTCCAAACTCATTTTATGAGACCAGCATTACCTTGATCCCCAAACCAGACGAAGACCCCATCAAAAAGGAGAATTACAGACCAATATCCCTGATGAACATGGATGCAAAAATTCTCACCAAAATACTAGCCAATAGGATCCAACATCACATTAAAAGGATTATTCACCACGACCAAATGGGATTTATTCCTGGGCTGCAGGGTTGGTTCAACATCTGCAGATCAATGTGATACAATACATTAATAAAAGAAAGAACAAGCACCATATGATCCTCTAAATAGATGCAGGAAAAGCATTTGACAAAGTACAGCAACCTTTCTTGATTAAAACTCTTCAGAGTGTATGGATAGAGAGTACATACCTCAATATCATAAAAGCCATCTATGAAAATCCCACAGCGAATATCATTCTCAATGGGGAAAAACTGAGAGCTTTCCCCCTAAGGTCAGAAACGCAGCAGGGATGTCCACTATCACCACTGCTATTCAACATAGTATTAGAAGTCCTAGCCTCAGCAATCAGACAACAAAAAGAAATAAAAGACATCCGAATCAGCAAAGAAGTAGTCAAACTCTCACTCTTTGCAGATGGTATGAAACTTTATGTGGAAAAACAAAAGACTCCACCACAAAACTACTAGAACTCATATAGGAATTTAGTAAAGTGGCAGAATATAAAATCAATGCCCAGAAATCAGTTGCATTTCTATATACCAACAACAAAACAAAAGAAAGAGCAATTAAGGAATTGATTCCATTTACAACTGCACCCAAAACCATAAGATACCTAGGAATAAATCTAACCAAAGAGGCAAAGAATCTGTACTCAGACAACTATAGAATATTCATGAAAGAATTCGAGGAAGACACAAAGAAATGGAAAAACGTTCCATGCTCATGAATTGGAAGAACAAATACTGTGAAAATGTCTATGCTACCTAGAACAATCTACACATTTAATGCAATCCCTATCAAAATACCATCCACTTTTTTCAAGAAATGGAACAAATAATTCTAAAATTTGTATGGATCCAGAAAAGACCCCGAATAGCCAAAGGAATGTTGAAAAAGAAAAGCAAAGCTGGTGGCATCACAATTCTAGACTTCATGCTCTATTACAAAGCTGTAATCATCAAGACAGTATGGTACTGGCACAAAAACAGACACATCGATCAATGGAACAGAATAGAGAGCCCAGAAATGGACCCTCAACTCTATGGTCAACTCATCTTTGACAAAGCGGAAAGAATGTCCAATGGAACAAAGACAGTCTCTTCAACAAATGGTGTTGGGAAAATTGGACAGCCCCATGCAGAAGAATGAAACTGGACCATTTCCTTACACCACATACAAAAATAGACTCAAATTGGATGAAAGACCTCAGTGTGAGACTGGAATCCATCAAAATCCTTGAGTTTAGAACACAGGCAGCAACCTCTTTGACCTCAGCCACAGCAACTTTTTCCTAGAAACATCGCCAAAGGCAAGGGAAGCAAGGGCAAAAATGAACTACTGGGACTTCATCAAGAGAAAAAGCTTTTGCACAGCAAAAGAAACAGTCAACAAAACCAAAAGACAACCGAAAGAATGGGAGAAGATATTTGCACATGATGTATCCGATAAAGGGCTAGTATCCAAAATCTATAAAGAACTTATCAATCTCAACACCTAGATAACAAAGAATCCAATCAAGAAACGGGCAGAAGACATGAACAGTCATTTTTCCAAAGAAGACATCCAAATGGCCAACAGACACATGAAAAAGTGCTCAACATCACTCGGCATCAGGGAAATCCAAATCAAAACCTCAACGAGATATCACTTCACACCAGTCAGAATGGCTAAAATTAACAAGTCAGGAAACGACAGATTTTGGCGAGGATGCGGAAAAGGGGGAGCCCTCCTTCACTATTGGTGGGAATGCAAGCTGCTACAGCCACTCTGGAAAACAGTATGGAGGTTCCTCAAAAAGTTGAAGATTGAGCTACCCTACAACCCAGCAATTGCACTACTGGGTATTTACCCCAAAGATACAAATGTAGTGATCCGAAGGGGTACATGCACCCCAATGTTTATAGCAGCAATGTCCACAGTAGCCAAACTATGGAAAGAGCCAAGCTGTCCATCAACAGATGGATAAAGAAGATGAGATATATATCTACACACACACACACACACACGATGAAATATTATGCAGCCATCAAAAAATGAAATCTTGCCATTTGCAATGACATGGATGGAACTAGAGGGTATTATGCTAAGTGAAATAAGTCAATCAGAGAAAGACAAATATCATTTGATCTCACTGATAGGAGGAATTTGAGAAACAAGACAGAGGATCATAGGGGAAGGGAGGGAAAAATGAAACAAGATAAAACCAGTGAGGGAGACAATCCATAAGAGACTCTTAATCTCAGGAAACAAACAAACTGAGGGTTGCTGGAGTGGAAGAGGGTGGGAGGGATAGGGTGTCTGGGTGATGAACATTGGGGAGGCTATGTGCTATGGTGAGCGCTGTGAATTGTGTAAGACTGATGAATCACAGACCTGTACCCCTGAAACAAATAATACATTATATGTGAATAAAAAAAAAAAAATTCATGTCTACAATGCCAACATTTCTGTGACTGTTGCTTCTGCTCCTTGTAGAGTGATTGTCTCCTATGGGTTCCTTCAGAAGCTGACAGTTCCAATAGTTAAATGCTGTTGTTATTGTTCATTTTCTCTACTGTATTTTCAAAGAGTCCTCAACCTTAGCTGGTTTGTTCCATTCCTTTAATATCTGTTGCTTCTCCCAAGGAAACCCACTGTGCCACACATTTTCCTTTTCATTTGTCCACTGTGATGGCTCAGAACTGTGCCTTCTTGGAGATGGGCACAGGAGTTCTGATGTTGACTAGAACTACCTTCTTCAGGAAGTAAACCTTCTCAGAAGTGGTCTGGCTTCTTCTGTTCCTGTTCCCTATTCTTCTGTGCCTCTACCATTGGACTCACAGCCCTCTGGAGGAAGTGACCCTAATTCTGCTGATCCCACGTTTTCATTTTTCCACTTAAACTTAGAAGCTGAGGTTTATAGTTTATCATCTAGTTCCTTTGTCGAGGTAGGTTATATGATTTTCTATCCTTATTGCGTAGTATCAGTTTTGGAAAAGGTGTGGGGATAATCTGACCAAGGCAAATGTCTTTATCCTAAAGCAAGTTAGAAGGCCCACCCCAGAGAATCCAAAGTGGACACAAAAACTAGGCTTCAGTAAAAATAGCCAGATATTAAAAGACTCGACATAATGTATAGATATGGCCCATACTTGAGTTTGCCTGGATGGGTGAGGTAAAGGAGAAAGCTGGTCAGGGAAGATTCTCCTGAGGAAATCGAGCAATACAAAATGTGGTACAGCTGCATTATAACCGTGGGTCATAGGTCTCTTTATAGTTGGTACTCGACGGCAATATGGTGTTAGATACAAGCTGGAAGTTATAGGAAGTGATTACGCTGGGTTCCTTGCAAGTATAGGCCCTGATTATTAATGGAGATGTTGAGTTATATTAAATAAATCATGATAGAAAATTGAAATGGAAAGGATATTTCATGTCTTACACATGCTTTTCATTTGTCCATACTAAAAGAAATTGGGATAGGGCATACTTTTAGATTATTGTTTGGTGCCCTGGATAATGCTTTTGCTTAAGAAAGCATCTTAATCTGAGAACATTAAGCAATAGGGCTGAAGATTATCATATTATGCATCTACTACTTGTGTCCCTGAAATTTAGGCATTCCTGATGTGCAGAAGCAAAATGCTTTTATAGCTATTAATGTAAAGCAACTAATTATTAAGTGTTTACATATCTATGAGGTTGTAATTATATTAATACTGCATTTATTCACACATGAAGAAAGTAAGTATCAGAAACTTAATTTACTCAGTATCAAAACACTGGTAAATATTCAGATGTGTGTGACTCCGAAGCTAATGCCCTTCATTTCTGCATTTCAGTGCCCCTGGGCAGGCAGAAGCAATTGTACTGTAGTTCTAAGAGCCAACAGTATGAAATTATCAAGGTAAAATAAATTCTCTAAGACTGATGAGGCATCTTCTTTTCAAAAAAGTTTTTTTCTTTCTTTCTTTCTTAAATTGTTGGGGACCATGATGCCAACCACAGAGAAGAGTTGAAGCCTGAAGGGAAAGAAGCTAGCCCAGGAGAAGAGTTTGGGATCTAAAGATAAGATGACCAAGAAAGTAGAAATCTAAATTGGATAGGTGACCTATGAATGTGCTCTTTCCTTAAAGTAGAGGTAAATGCAACAGAAATATTTTCCAATTCGCCTTACAACTTCTAGTTTTACAAATAGTCTGTTTCAATATTTGTTTCAGTATACTAAAAAATCAACTACACCATTTTCACTCCCAACCATTTCTGGAGTTCAAAATCTGACACCATGTGGCTTCATAGGTAGTGTTCTCACTGAGATGTACTTGTTTTCCTAAGGTGTTGCTTTTAAGTAATCCCATTTTTTTTTTGGAAGGTATGTATTGATGTTTAATATGGTCCTCTTTAATAGGGTCCACATTCTTTAATTCCAGGTCAACTAGGCTAAGGAAAAGTTAGAGCAGTGATCACATTACATTTAAGTGTGAAAAAAGGGTACAACTTACAGATCCAGCTATACATATTGCTAGCGATGTAAAGCTAATTTTTGAGTGTTTACATCTGTAATTTCTTTATATGAGATATGGTTGGAAATCTGTAACAAAATTAAATACAGCTTGTGACTAACATATTTTATAAAAACTAAAGTAATGGATCTATGGTAAATATAAGAAAATAAATACATGTAAATAAGGCAATTTTAGCTTTTCCAAAGTGATCATCTCAAACATCTACTGTGTGACATAATAAAACTCCCTCAGTTAATAGCAGTATAATGAAGGTATAATGGATGTCATTTCTCAGACCTTTGGATTTTTAATTGCTTTCCTTTCAGCTTCATTAGCACAATGTTAACTGTTCAGTCACTCCAATTTTAAGGAGAAAACATCCCTGTAACTTTTTTTGGTTTCAAGAAAAAGGGCTATTAAGTAAAGATGTTACACCAGTTCAAGCTTTCAGATGTAGTACCAAATATCAGAGTTGCTAAGGTATCTATTGTTCGGTTTTTCCAGCAAATCTTCCCTTATAATCTAATAACATTAACACATTTACTCTGGAAACCACCCCTCCCTAGCACCATATCTTCAAGATGGCATGTCCAACATGATATCCCACCCAGCTCCCTATCTCTACTAAAGGTATGGTTGAGAGGGTCATGAGATCAAGGAAAAAAAAAAAAAAATCAAAGAAGCCCACCCTCTTAACCCATGAACTGTAAGGACCATTTATTTTTAAACTGTCTGATGACCATTTTCTCTAGCCATATGTAAAAAGCTCTCTCTACACAGATGAACGCTGAGAGCGATTTTTTGAAATTGGGCTATGAGTACCTTAAATCTGTCATGCTTTTAGCCAGGTTAAATTCTCTACTTCCTGGGTCATGTGAGTCATTATAGCCCTAACTTTGCTTTACTAAGTAGCTCAAGTTAGTTTTCAGGCATAGGGATCCAAAAGCCTGTTCACTGACCCAGTGAAGGATTTCTCAAGAAGTGCTAAAATGGCAGAGATTTGATGAACCATGTATTTGAACTCTTTTGCAATTCCCTGATTATAAACTATTGCTAGATTGGTCCTATGAAATCAAACTTAACAACTGACTGACCAATTAATTCATTCAGAAAATTCCACACAATAAAAAGACAAATTGGTTATTTGTCTACATTTTCTAGCTAATTTCTTCCAATGATTAAATAATTTTAGGGTCCCAGAGGCCATTTTATATGTTAAAAGAAAAATAACTCTGTTGACCAAGGGAAATTGCTTTATAAGCTGCTTCTAGAGCTTTCCACTTGGAAAGTTATTGTAAAAAAGGCAAATGTGACCTTCCAGAAGAGCTACTTTATTACACTGAGTAAGCATCAAACTGGCTTAAGTCCATGTTTGAAGACCAGAGAGAAAAAGAATACAACTTAAAGCTAGGAGATATAGATTCATTGATTTTTTTTTTTTTAAAGATTTTATTTATTTATTTGAGAGAGAGAGAATGAGAGAGAGCACATGAGAGGGGGGAGGGTCAGAGGGAGAAGCAGACTCCCCGCTGAGCAGGGAGCCCGATGTGGGACTCGATCCCGGGACTCCAGGATCATGACCTGAGCCGAAGGCAGTCGCTTAACCAACTGAGCCACCCAGGCGCCCAGATTCATTGAATTTTACAGAAGATAGAAAATAATTTAACAACTCCTGTTAACCCATTGTATATTATCACAAACAGCTAAAATCTTCATGAGGTGGCCCTAATAAAGTGTAATAAAAGAAGCAATTGTTCAAAAATGAGTGACTGATGAGTAACCCAATATTATATCATTTAAAATTGTTTCCTTTTACAAGTCTGTATGTGATACAGTTTACATTTTTTAAAGATTTTATTTGACAGAGAGAGTGAAAGAGCAGGAGCAGGGGAGTCAGAGAGGGAGAAGCAGACTCCCCGCTGAGTAGGGAATCTGATGCGGGGCTCGAACCCGGGACCCCAGGATCATGACCTGAGCCGAAGGCAGATGCTTAACCAACCGAGCCACCCAGGAGCCCCTACAGCTTACTTTTTTAATGGTGAACTTAATTATATACATTTCTAAATATAAATAGAAACATGAAAACGTTATAAGAATAGATGGCAATATATCTTTGGTTTTCTTCAGACTTTGCAAGAATAAACAGAGGCTACCCTTTATGTTCTGTTGGGCGTTCTCTTTTGGTGCCTCCTCAGTGAGACAGCACTGACCAGGAGGATCTCCACTGCATATGGAGACAACAACCATGAAGAAAATAAAGAGATTTTGCCTCAATATTCTTAACATTCTTGCTAATCTCGCTCTTTCAGTCTCTGCCCTCCTTCCTTTCTTCTTTCCTTTCTTCCTTCCTTTCTTATTCTCTCTCTTCTTTCTGCCCTTTCTTCCCTCACTTCTTTTCCTTTATCCTAACTAGATTAGGTGATTTTCACAGTATGTGATCAAGCATTACAGAAGAAAAAGGAAACTGAGAGAAAGTTTGTTTTTTTTTTTTTTTTTTAAAGGGCCTTGCTCAAGATGATAAAACTTGTACATGATAAGAACTAAGGCATCTTCCTGTGCCTTCCACACCAATGCGAATAGAAATTTTAGGATGAAAATACTCTCGAAGGACAACTTGCTGACACTAAAATAACTTAAATAACTAACAGCTTTTCACCACCAATGACCCTCTTTGCTTCAATGATATTTTAATAACTTTATTTCTGCTTAAAAGTGTGATGAAGGTGAATGGGATGGAATAGCATTATCTATATTGTAAGAGGCGGCTAATCTCGAAAATGAAAAAAGGTCACAGAGAAGAAAGTAATCTATGCCTTTCAGACCATTCAAGACCTTCCATACAAATTCAAGACATGAATATAGAAAAATCCATTTTCATTCCTATTAGTTTAAATCTTTATAAAGTTATTAAAACCTTATGAAGAGTATTTTGCCATTATATCTACAAAACCTCAAAAGGTTCATAAAATCCTAAGAAACTATTCAACTTCCTTAAGTTCAACACAGCCTGAGAAAATAAGTAGGAATACAAGGGAGATCTGTAGTTATACAAATGGCCATCCTGGAATTATTTGTTATGTAATAAATGTGAAGCATTTATATATCCCAGCTGTCCTGCCAAGGTGGCCTGGGCATGGCATATGCAGGGATGGACCTGACCTGTACCCACTGTAGCTCTAGCCCTCCTGAGGCAACCCCAGCATGGTATGCCCCAGGGTACCTCCCTCATATGCCTACTCCAGCTCTATGTATTTTGCCAAGCTAGACACACGACACAGCCCAGTATCCCACAGCCTGTGCCTACTCCAGATCTAGCCAGGTAACCAAAGCCACTGGGCACACACGGTCTACACAGGTGACACTCTTACAGAAGGTCATTCCTTCAAGACTGTGATAGGGAGCTGTTCCTCCTAATTCATAGAAACACTGAAAATCAAACTAAAAGGTAAGACAGGAATATGTTCCAAATGAAAGAGACAAAACCACAGAAAAAAATATCTAATGAAATAGAGATAAGTAATTTATCTGATAAAGAGTTCAAAGTAATGGTCATAAAGATGTTCACCAGTCTTGAGGGAAAAACAGATGAACTCAGAGAGAACTTCAAAAAAGAGACAGAAAATAGAGAAGCAACAGAGCTGAAGAATACAAAAAAATGAAATAAATTACACTAAGGGGATCAAGAGCAGATTATGACATAGCAGCATGGATTAACAATATGGAAGACAGAGTAAATCAGGAAAAAAAATAAAAAGATGAGAGTAGTTTAAGAGACCTCTCAAACAACATCAAGTATACTAACTTTTACATGATCAGAGTTCTAGAAGGAGAAGAGGGAGAAAAAGAAACAAACTTATTTGAAGAGGAAATCAAAAAATACTTTGACACAAATATGAACACACAACTTTCCTAAAACTTATGGGATGTAGCAAAAGCAGTTACAAGAGCAAAGTTATAATGACACAGGGCTACCTCAAGAAACCAGAAAAACCTCAAACAATCTAACCTTACATCTAAAGGAACTAGAGAAAGACCAACAACAACAACAACAACAATCACTAATTAGAAGAAAGCAAATGATAAAGATGAGAGCAGAAATAGGAAATAGAGACTAAAAACACAAGACAGAAGATCAATGAAACTAAAAGGTGGTTCTTTGAAAATCCACAGTGATAAATCTCCAGGGAGAGTCACCAAGAAAAAAGAGGCCCAAATAAATAAAATGAGAAATTAAAAAAGTAACAACTGACACCAGAGAAATACAAAGGATCATAAGAGACCACTATAAACAATTAGACGGTAACAAAATGAACAACCTAGAAATGGATGAATTCCTAGAAACACAGCCTTCCAAGACTGAATCAGGAAGAAATACAAAATCTGAATAGACTGATTCCAAGTAATGAAAATTGAATCAGCAATTTTGAAACTCAAAAAACAAACGTCCACGAGCAGTAGGCTTCTTCATAGGTAAATTTTACCAAGTATCTAAAGAAGAGTTACTACTTATACTTCTCAAATTATTTTTTAAAAAATTGAACAGGAAATAATGATTCCAAAATCCTTTTACAAGATCAGCATTACCCTGATACCAAAACCAGACACCAAAAAGAAAGAAAATTACAGGCCAGTATCCCTGATGAACATAGATGTAAAAATCCTCAATAAATTAATAGCAAGATGAGAGCACATGTTGTGGGAGCACTGGGTGATGTATGGAAACGATGAATCACTAAACTGTACACCTGAAACTAATATTACACTGCATGTTAACTAAGTGGAATTTAAATTAAAAATTTTTAAAAAATACAATGAAAGAATCATACAACACAATCAAGTGGGAATCATTCCTGAGATGAAAGGATGGGTCAACATCAGCAAATCCATCACCAGGATATATTACATTAACAAAATGAAAGATAAAAATCTTATCAGCCAAACAAAAAAGCAACTCACTAAATGCAAGAAGATGTTTGGAAATAATATATGGTTGATAAGGGGTTAATATCCAAAATACACAGACATTACACAACTTATTTTTAAAAAAGGATTAAAAATGGGCAGAAGACTTGAATAGACACTTCTCTAAAGAAGACACAAGAGGGGCACCTGGGTGGCTCAGTCGGTTAAGCGTCTGCCTTCGGCTCAGGTCGTGATCCCAGGGTCCTGAGATTGAGCCCCGCATGGAGCTTCCTGCTCGGTGGGGAGCCTGCTTCTCCCTCTCCTCCCCACTCATGCTCTCTGTCACTATCTCTGACTTTCTCAAAAAAAAAAAAAAAAAAAAAAAAAAAAGACACAAGAGAGCCGACAGGTACATGAAAAGCACCTCAAAATCACTAGTCATCGGGGAAATGCAAATCCAAACCACAATGAGATATCACCTCACAGCAGTCAGATTAGTTAGTAAAGGGAGCCCCTGTATACTCTTCATTGGAATGGAAATTGGTATAGCCACTATGTAAAACAGTGCTTCCTCAAAAAACGAAAAACAGAAATACCATACGATTCATCAATTCCACTTCTAGGTATTTATGTGAAGACAATGAAAAAACCAATTCAAAGAAACATATGCACCCCCACATTTGTTGCAACATTGTTTATAATAGTAAGATATGTGAGCAACCTAAGTGTCCACTAAGAGATGAATGGATAAAGAACACGATACACACACACACGCACACACACAAATGGGTATTACTCAGCTATTAAAAAAAAAAAAAAAGAATAAAATCCTGCCATTGTTAGGAGTTAGTTGGACAGTTGGTAGTCAGGGCTAGGGTTCGCAGCAAGGAAATACAGACGCAGCTGAGACAGGGCTGCACGGACACTCTGCTTTGCAGCCTTTGCAGAAATGACTTCTGCAAAATGTCCTAAAATAAGAAAATTAACCACAAAAGCATTTGCCACCATCACGGACAAGGGGCAGTTAAAACCTAAGCACCCCCCCCAATGTCAGCAAAAAAAGGACCATCAGCACGTGGACATTAACCTAACAGGTAGACAAATAGGTGACCAAAGCCCTGATTGGCACAACTCAGCACACCCTAATTGCTTAAGAAGTTTCCACAAAAGAGCTCATTAAAACCCCTAAACTTAGAAATTCTGAGGGCAACCCACTCAGATCCCCCTCCCTCTCTGGGAGCTTTGTACTCTTGCTCAATAAACTTTGCTTTGCTGCCCACCACTCTTCACCTGGTCTACCTCTTCATTCTTCAAAGTGGCGTAACCAGGAACCGAGGGCACTAAGGGGACACAAAATCCTGCAACACCATGTGTGACAAAATGGATGGAAATAGAGAGTATCATGCTAAATGAAGTCAAAGACAAATACCATATGCTTTACTTACATGTGTGATCTAAAATCATAACAAATGAGTGGCGCCTGGGTGGCTCAGTCGTTGGGCGTCTGCCTTCGGCTCAGGTCATGGTCCCAGGGTCCTGGGATCAAGCCCCGCATCGGGCTCCCTGCTCGGTGGGAAGCCTGCTTCTCCCTCTCCCACTCCCCCTGCTTGTGTTCCCTCTCTTGCTGTGTCTCTCTGTCAAATAAATAAATAAAATCTTTAAAAAAATAAGATAAAAATAAAAAAAATAAAATCATAACAAATGAACAAACAGAACAGACTCATAACTACAGAAAACAAACTACTGTTTGGCAGAAGATGGAGGGTTAGAGGAAGACAGATATTGGTGAGGGGGATTAAGAGTTACACACTTACAGTTATAAGTCATGGGGATAAAATGTACAGGACAGGGAATAGAGTGAATAATATTGTAGTAACTGTACAGTATGGTCTGAATGGGGATGCCATAAAAGCCTTAGCTGGGAAAACATCAAGGAGGATTTCCCCAGATGATATTAGAACACATAGAAATGAATGGAGCTGGGGCACTTGGGTGGCTCAGCCAGTTAAGCATCCAACTCTTGATTTCAGCTCAGGTCATGATCTCAAGGTTTTGAGGTCAAGCCTGGCATCAGGCACTGCACTGGGCATGGAGCCTGCTTAAGATTCTCTCTCTCTCCCTCCTCCTCTTCCCCCCCTTTCTTTCTCTCTCCCCACTCTCTAAAAAATAGAAAGAAATGAATAAACTTGCCCATATTAAGGGTATAAATAATGAGATGTGCAAGGCAAATTTAGAAACACATTAAATGAAAAGTGTGCATGTGTATGCATGTGCACACATATGTTACTGGGTATAACACTGCCTTCCAAGGTCACGTAGTATATGGCTAATCCTCCAAGTGTTAAGTTACACATTGGCCCAAAATGCAAGCTGCTTCTCCTTCAACAGCTGAGTTCAGCAGGCTTTGTCTCCCCTCACCTTCTTCTCTCTCCCACTCCTGTACTTCTTTGTCAATGCACGATAGGATCATCTGTTACAACCCCTTGTAACAGAGATGTTCACTTTTTAAGATTGTGTACCTTTTATTTTTTATTTTTATTTTTATTATTTTTTTAAGATTTTATTTGTTTGAGAGAGAGAGAGAGAAACAGCATGAGAGGGGAGAGGGTCAGAGGGAGAAGAAGACTCCCCGCTGAGCCGGGAGCCCGATGTGGGACTCGATCCCAGGTCTCTGGGATCATGACCTGAGCCAAAGGCAGTCGCTTAAGCAACTGAGCCACCCAGGTGCCCCAAGATTGTGTACCTTTTAAAAATGGTTTTTATGTTGTTACTTGTGAATTATTTGTTCACTATTATTTTTAATCATTTTGGTTAGGAGATGAGAGATGGATTTTAGTGATACTACATCATTTTGTCATTATTCGTGTCTCAGTGCACTTCATCATGTTTTGTTTTCTGTATGAACATCAAGGAGACACAATGCTTTTCTTTCCTGGATGGTACTAACCTTTTTCTTACTGCTTTTTTCCTTTGGCATAACTGGGCCAGCTCAACAAAGAACAAGAGTCTCTAGCTGATAAAAGATGTGTTTTAGGGGTACCCGAGTGGCGCAGTTGGTTAAGCACCCAACTCTTGGTTTTGGCTGAGATCATGCTCTCAGGGTCCTGAGATCGAAACCTGGGTGGGGCTCTGAGCTCAGTGCAGAGTCTGCTTAAGCTTCTCTCTCCCTCCTCCTCGGTCCCTCCCAGTCCCCTGCACTCTCCCTCTCTAAAGTAAATAAATCTGTTTTTTTTTTTTTTAATGACATGTTGTAATCAAATTCCTCTTCCTTAGGTCTATTGCTCCCCCTTTTAAATGAAGCTATGTTCCCAGCAAAGGAAACACTCATTGTTACATGGCTCCCTCCTGGTTCTCCTGTAAATATATACAGGAGACCTCTTCACTGGAACACTTTCCATAGTCACATGGTGCTCACATCTGCATACCTCATTATGCTATACAGAAAGCTGGGGAGGTGGGATTTCATATGAGCACTAACTTTAAGCATTCCACAGTAAGCTTTGCCTTACGTCTACATTTCTATCAATGCCTTTTACATGACAAAGATGAACTGCCTTCATTTAAAAAAAAAAAAAGTTGGCACTTAAAAAAATTCTGTTTAATGGCCTAGGATACAAATAATTACAAAGCCTGGCAATATATAGTTGTCCTTCTATAAATCATATAGACAATAACTATCTTAGAATTTCAGAGAAAAAAGACTACTGAAGGTTAGCACAGGAATCCCTTCAAAATTTTTCAAACTTGCCTTCTTTATTTTAAAGATATTTTGCATAGTCAATGTCTTATTCTGGCCTGGTTTGTGTTTTTCAACCAAGAAGCCAATTTAAAGAAATTGGACTTTTGGACAAAGTCAAGACCAAGTTGTCTGTAAAGAAGTCCTTTTCTTCACATTTGATAAAGATGGATTTGCCTTGGGCTATTTATAGGGAGTCAGACTGTCCATGTATTTCTTCAGAAGTTCTAACTGTATGTTTGGGGACATATTTCTGTATGCATTACATGTCACTATTTTTTATGATGAACTTAAAATACCAGTCTAATAATTACTGTGGAAAATGTGAAGGCAAAATTATCTATTGTAAATTTCATGTTACATCTGATCAGTCACTTTTATAATCAGAGATGGCTTCAGAGACAAAAATCTGGTCTTGTCAGCATCAGGCCACCTTCTTCACCTTTTCTCCGAACTTCGTTACAGGGGTGGAGTGGAAATACTAGAGTTATATGTACCTATTTCTTATTAAAATGTTTTAGCTAAGATGTTCTTCTAAATATATTAATTAGTTCATTCAATAAAGGTTAAGTGCTAATTTAATCAGCTAAGCACTAAACATACAATGATGAATTCATCAAATACCACTTATAGTTTAATAAGGAAGATAAATCTTAGTGGAAGAAATCACTACATCAAAAACTGATGATGTGGGGTGCCTGGGTGGCTCAGTCGTTAAGCAGCTGCCTTCGGCTCAGGTCATGATCCCAGGGTCCTGGGATCGAGCCCCGCGTCGGGCTCCCTGCTCAGTGGGAAGCCTGCTTCTCCCTCTCTGAGTCCCCCTGCTTGTGTTCCTTCTCTCGCTTTGTCTCTGTCAAATAAATAAATAAAATCTTTAAAAAAAAATAAAACAAAACAAAAAAAACCTGATGATGTATTTTATGGTGACTAACAAAATAAAATTTAAAATATACATATGTAATTAAAAATTGTTAAATTACTTGGAAAGAAAAAAACATGCAATCAGAGAGAAGCATGGGAGAATGAATTTAGATATGGGTCAGGATGGTTTCTCTTTGGAAGACACTTTGATGAGAGACTTCAAGAGTGAGTAAGAGTGACACAGATCAAGAGTGACAGAGATACCAGTATATATGAAGGGATAGACTGTAGAGAGTGTGGAGCAGCAGAGGAACAGAACAAAGGCACAGATGCCTACACAAAGCGAGGAAGAAAGAGGAGCAGGAGGTTCTGTTGAAGTAGGCTGGGGTCAGCCAATGTTTTATATACCATATACTGATAGATGTAATACAACTTAACTTGTAGAGTAAGTTTAATATTTAGAAACTCATGAATTATTCTTTCTCTTGTTTCATTGAAACACTTATTGTCTATCTCAAATTGTTCTTGAAAGTTCAAGATTCCTGGGCATCTTTCCTAAAAGCCTGTGTTCCCCAACCAGTAATTGACTCACTGATTCACCAAAGCCTCTCCTGGTTTCTACGTTCATTCGGTCTCAAATTACACCTGTCCTACTTCACCTCCTTTGGAGTCTTAGGAGGACTTCACTGGATGAAGTATTATGTGCTAAAATGAAAACAAATAATAACAACCTTGTCTGTGTGTTACTCCATCCACCGAGTATTTTCACTTACTGATATCTCTGAAAGTGCTAACATAAAAAAAAGGAGAAATGTGAGGTTTTCAACAAATTGTCTAGAGACGTGAAGATGATAGTGTGAGCAAAGTTTGACCTTATTAAATTATGTATGTGGCCAACTTCTATCCTTAGATGTGCATGACCACTGACATTTCAGCAAAGCACATTTAGGCAGAATATATTGCCTAAATAACACTTTTTCCAGAAACAAGACTCAGATAAATATTTTAGGCCTAGGTTTAAAATGTCTTTTAGTTTTATTTCTTTTCCAAGGCAAATGTATTAACATATGTAAAAAAAAAAAAAAAGTAAAATAGTAAAGTTTCTAAAATATTTCAATTGCTCAGGACACAGGATGTGAGTCAAGGAAAAAAAAATATCTTTCTCAAAATGCACTATACCCAAAAGTTGCTTAGTATGTGGTTAGTATTAAAAAACATTACTTAGTTTTCAACCCTCATGAGATTCTGAGACGTATTATTGAGAATTCTTAGCAACATTACTATTTTAAAAAGTACAGAGAAATGGAATGACTTACTTTATGATTTACTGAGGTACTAAAGCTATCAGAGAGGAATTCCCTTGTTGTTCCAAGACCAAATATATTTCTCTATCAATTTTTCCTTCTATTCTGGACACGAATCTCATTTTTTCCCCTTTTCAAATTTTTTTTTCAGTTATTTATCTCTCTACCCTATTAACTTCTTCTATATGGCCCCTCTTTCCCTCACATCTCTTTCCGGCAAATTCCTCCAATTCATCATGCCTCGCTGATGCTGTGATCCCATGTGACTTAAATCTTCATCATCCACTGAAATTGCTCTACTCACATGCTCTCCTTCAGTGGACTGGATTTATGTACCTCCTGCAGGCCAACTCCACACTCAAACATCCAACTGCTTACCTGGGATGACCATTCAGTATTAAATAAGTACCTCCAGCTTAAAATATTAAAAAGAATCCTTATGGATAAAAACAAAACAGAACAAGTTCAATGTACTGTGCCCCTAAAACTAGGTTAAAAAAAAAAACAAAAGTGAAACCAGAACTAGAATTTCACCAATTTTCTTTGGTGACAATGATGGACATCAAGATTTAGAAACACTGGGATATAATGTAATGCAAAATTTCACTTGCATTATGATATTAGTATACTCTAATAAAATATATTTAATAATTTAAAATATTTAAAATACATCAACAGCTCTAATTTGCATTTCTGTAACTATGAAATATTTGTTTGTTTCCCCTTTAAAAGTAAGATGAAGCTGTTTCTATGCACATGCATAAATACATATACGTATATGTATGTATATATAATTTTATTATTCTTATGTTTATATATTAATATATTTAATAATTTTAATAATCACATATACACACATGCAAAGCAAATAAAGATAATTGGTACTATAAAACATAATGACCTTCAGTAAAGAGGAGAATACCAAGTATTCGCGTATTTAACTTGAAGAAGAGTTGAACAGATTCATTACTATCAGTCAGGGGACTATTGGTGCTAAATCAGAGTTTAAGGAACCATCATAAAAACAAATTATCTGATGTACTCAGTCCACATTCATGCTCCTTTTTGTCTCGAACCCTACTTGTACACATATAAAATGACAAACAATCCTATTTACAAAAGTCAAGAGCGCACTATATGTGTTCAGCAGAATTCTAAGATGAACCCCAAGAAGATACGCCCTTGTATAACCTCCTTCCTCATCACTTGCTTCTGGTCAAGAGAATATGGCAAAGGTGATGGAGAGTCACCATCATAATTATGTCATATTAAATAGGGCTCCGTGTTTGCAGAGTGCAGCAAGTTGCTATGTTAGGGGCACTGTGAGCAGACCATGCACCATACAAGCAGCAGCTGCAGGGGCGGCTAGCTGTTTAGACTAGACCCTGGCTGATTAACTGCAAATACGGGAGACCTCAGTCCTCCAACCCCAAGAAACGGAATTCCTAAACTAACCTTAGAGCTTGAAAAGGGACCCTGAGCCCCAGGGAAGAATGTAGCCCAGCCAATGCTAGAAAGCAGTTTAGGAGATGCAGGAAAGAGGACCCGGTATAGCTGGGTCCAAAATGAGAAAATAATTGTGTGTTAAGTTGCTAAGTACATGGTGATTTATAACCAGCAATAAAAAAACTAATGCAGTATATATAAGCTTTCTGCTCTGTTCCATAAACAATACTTCAAGTTCTTTGTGTCATTATGTTTTTAAATAAGCTTCTAATTTGTAATAAAATATTCAAACATACAGATATGTCATACAAACAAGACGAAATCAGAGAGAGAGACAAACCATGAGAGACTCTTAACTCTAGGGAAAAACTGAGGGTTTCTGGAGGGGATGTGGGTGGGGAGATGGGGTAACTGGGTGATGGGCATTAAGGAGGGCACATGATGTAATGACCCCTGGGTTTTATATGCAGCTGATGAATCGCTGAACTCTACCTCTGAAACTAATGATACACTCGATATATTAATTGCAATTAAATAAAAATTAAAAAAAGGAATGTCATACATTATCCTATCATGCTATCATTGTTGAACATACAGGTTGTTTTAAAATTTGCTTTTATAAACAATGCCCCAAAAAATATCCTCAAGTATAAGTTCTTCTCTATGCCGTATTAGTTTTGTAAGAGATTTGAAAGCATAGAATGCTCTATCTTTTGGCAGGACACATCAAGGATATTGACACATCATCTCAAGCTGCCATCCAAAAAGGCTATACCAATTTATGTGCCTTATAATAGTGTATGGAAGTTTACACTATACAACCCCACCAATAATCTGAAAAATATATACATAAATGTATATGTATCATAAGTGTATATGTACATAATTATATTAATGTCATTTTTAATTGCACAGAAAGGAACAAGTGGTTAACACTACATTGCATTTCTTTGATCACTCTTGGTCTTGAATATTTGATATGTTGTCCAGATGATACTTATTTTATCTTCTGAAGTATACTTCTTTTATTGTAAAGACTGTCTTAATTTTAGAACCGTTCAGCAAAATAAGAGCAAAGTACAAAATTCTCCATAAATTCCATTCCCACACATGCATACCCTCCTCCATTATCCATATCCCCACCGGAGTGGGGATCAATTAACCTACATGAGCACATCACAACCACCATAAGTCTATACTTTAAGGCTCACTCGTGTGTTGGTTCCTAGAGGCTCTCAATATATTTAGGACGTTCATCTTTGGTCATATTGGGTTTTTTTGTTTGTTTTATTTCCATTTTCATTCCTTTTTTAAATTAATAGTTATTTGACTTTAAGTTATTTCAATCATTTCTCCATGGTTTCATACCTTTGTCTTAACAAGGTCACTATTCAACTTGAAAGTAATTGTTCACAAATATATTTGATAAATTAATGATAACTATTGTTTGTGTCAAAACTGGTAACCCAATTAAAACCTTATATTAGGTTTGGGTGCTCTCAATTTGTTTTTTCTTTAATGCTTCTGGACTGTTTTTGGAAAGTGTTAGAAGTTTTTAACCTTTGAATTTTTAAACTCTGATTTTTCTCCCCAGAGAGAACTAATTTTGAATTTTTTCTCCATTGGTTTTGTTTATATGTATACATGTATTTTGTATATATGTATATACGCATACATGTAATTATATATAATTATGTATATATAATTTGTACCTATTTTAATATTCTGTTAAATTCCAACATTAGTGTTATGCTCCCTTTATTATATTTTTATTATATGATTTAGAATCTGACAAGTCCCCTTTTCCTCTTTTTTTCATAGTATTAGCTCCTTGCTATTTTATCCTTTCAGAAAAACTTCAGAATTATTTCATTAAAATCAAATTAAAGTGGAAGTGAGATTTTGGTTGAGATTACATGATTTTGCCAGTATGAGTGATAACTATTCTTTGTTTAAAATAGAGGTCTTTTACTAAATTGAGCGATCTCCTTTGACTTAATGTTTTCTAAGATGTTTTATGGGACAGTGATTTGAATGCCATTTTCAGCATCTTTTGAAATTATTTGACAGAATTTTAATAGAACTCTAGGTGTGATATAATTTATTAAATAAACCAAAGTGATTTCTTCTTCGTTCTTCATCACAGGATATTTCAAACCTGCCATAGAGAATACTGGAGGGGATTCAGGAGCCACTGTGTGAGTGAAGAAAAGTCAGGAGAGGGGGTACTTAGCTGGTGTTAGTTCTAGATCCCTGCTTAAAACAGAATGTTTCCTTTGGTCACCTGGGTGGCCTAGGCATTCAGGAAAATCAGAGCAAAGTACAAAGATCTCCATCAATTCCCTGTCCCCACACATGCCTGTGTTTTATGATTTGTTTGTTGCAAGAAGTGAGCTAAAGTTACAATTTGTTTGGTTATTTGAATGTTGCCAACTTCTTAAAATTAATTTTGTAACTTTTAAAGTTATTGTCAATATTGAAAGAATCTACCTCAGATGAGAATTTCTTATTGCCCTAAAGTTGGAAGAAACTAGTTGATAATGTTTCAGCAGTGATTTCAGAAAAATCCTCTGCCTTTAAAAAACTCAAGGTATTATAAAATACAATAAATCTGTCAAGATATTTTAATGATTTTATTATATAGTTTAGGTCCCTCAAATTACCCATTGGACATTTAAGAAATATGAATACGAAATCAGATATTCAATTCTACCTGCTTTTTAAAATTCCCATTTTCATTCTCATTATACTAATTTTTATTCTCTTCCACACAGCAAAGTAAAGAAGAGAGTAAAAAGACAACATCTAGAATGGGAGAAAATATCTGCAAACCGTTTATTTGATATGGGATTAATCTTCAAGATACAGAAGGAAGTCCTACAATCATACAATCAGTAACAAACAAAACTGGTAACCCAATTAAAAAAATGGGCCAAAGACTTGATAGTCATTTTTCCAAAGGAGACATACAAATGGTGGACACATATATGGAAAAAATGCTCAAAACTGCTAATAATCAGAGAAATGCAAATCAAAACCACAATGAAATATCATTTGCCCAGGAGGAAGGCTATTATTAAAAAAAATGTTGACAAGGATGTGGAGAAATTGGAATTGTTGTACCCTATTAGTGGGAAAACAAAGGGTACAGCCTTTATGGAAAACAGTATGTAAGTTCCTCAAAAAACTAAAATTAGAACTACTCTATGACACAACAATCCCATTTCTGGGTATATATAAAAAGAAATGAATCAGGATATCAAAAAGATTTTAGGGCTCCCATGTTCATTGCAGCACTATTCAAGTAACCAAGATGTGGAAAAATCTAAATTCTCTACCGACACATGAATCGATAAATAAGATGTGATATGGGTTCTACTTACTATAAGATGGTGACACATAAAGATCCAGCAATCACCTCCTTCCACAGATACACTCAAGCTACAGCCACATATGGAACAATTTCCTATGGGGAGAAAAAAGAAAACAACCAAACATCAGAACTAGCTGAGTTGCTCCTGCACATCAGGCAAACAAGAGAAAAAACAAAACAAAACAAAACATACATCAAAGCAGGTAGGAGAGGCTGAAACACAACCCTGCCCTAAATTCCACTCTTGGCACAATGACCTACAATGATGAGGGAACTCAACTTGAAGCTTCGCCCTGAGGAATGAAAGGTTTGATTTCAGTATCAGGCACCCCAACTTTTAAGACCTACACTGAGAAACAAGTGCCCAAATCATCTAGCTTTGAAAACCAATGGGGCTCACATCATGAGATCCACCAGCTACAGGGAACTGAGACATAGTTCAAGAGCCTCGCACTTACACATCCTAGATCCAAGGTAAGCAGCAGCTGATTAAGAGGCAACCAAGTGTTTAATTTTATGTTCAAGAGGCTTATTTGCTTATTTTAAAGCAATAGAGAGGTAGGCATCTAATGTAACACACATCTAGGGGCCTCCTGGCATGCGCTCTTGGGCACAGCAACAGGCAACAGACTCAGGAGCCCAGTTTTTCTATGAAAGAGGTCTGTTAAACTTATCTTCATACCTGCAGCCCAAGGGGCAGGCTTCTAATTAAACACACAACTACAGGCTGACTATAATCCTGTCCAGAGACCTCAGATGGGCAAGTGCTATCTTTACATCCTCCTTGTGCCATGCTTTCGAACACCAGGGTCTCCTGGAAGGGAACATTTATATGCATCTGGCTCCTTCCTTTGTATTAGTCTAGTGTTCTCTAGACGTCTCTTAATCACCTTGGTCTGGTGGCCAGGCGCTGATGCTTGTGGTCCCGTAGCCCCGTAGTATATATTTGCATATTATTAAAGCTGATGCATGAGGTTCCGGCTTTCATTAAGCCTGAATCAAGGTGCTGAATGAGATCCCCTCATTTGTGACAAAGACGGGTCATGGCACACCTTATACTACTGGGAGCCATTAACAATAAAGTAAAGCTGGTCAGACCAGCACAAAGGTGTGAAAGTCAACTGAGTTATAGGGTGTGGTTGAATAATGAAATTCATCTTCTGCACGAGGCTACTTCTTCACATCTGGGAGAGGTAGCTATTTCATGTAAGACAGAAACAACATAGAGAGTCAATGAAAATGAAGAAACAGTGGAATACAGTCCAAATGAAAGAAGGTGAAACAAAAAAATCTATAACAAAACAGATATAAGTGATTTTACCTGATAAAATGTTCAATATAATGTCATAAACATGCTTACTGTACTCAGGAAAAGCATACACTAACAGTCAGAACATCAACAATGAGAGAAAACCTAAGTACTAAACATATACTAATGGTAGTAGATAATAACTTATGAAGTTAGTATTGAGGTTAAAAGATTAGTTAGAAGTTACAAGTTACAAGATTAGTAAAAATAACTACAACTACAATCACTATTTACAAGATAAAGGATGTAAAATATACCACAAAAAACCTAAAACATGATAGAAAAAAAGGTAAAAGCGTAGAGTTTTGAATGCATCCAAATCATCAGGTTAAAATAGACAATTACACATTTAAGTAGTTCTATGTAAGTCTTAAGGCAAACACAAAGCAAAAACTTTACATGTATTTGTAACATTATAGTCACACTGCACGTCTGATGTCCATTAAAATATCATGATGGTTCCACATCCAAAATCCATCCACTGTCTGCACGGCCACCATTCTGTTCCCAGCAGCCCGCATTTCCTATCCACTCATCCTGATTTTACCTTCTCTCAACTGCCAGAATAATTCTTTCAAAGCTAAAGTCAGATCAAGTCACCTCCTTGTTTAACATTCTCCACTATTTCTCTTTTCCATCAGAGTCAATGTCAAACACCTTCTAGTGACATCTAAGGTCTCACATGATGAAACTGTACAATTCTGTGATTCATCTCATTCACGTCACTTATTCCATTCTAGCCACACTTGCCTCCTTGATGTACCTTGAATAGGACAGACAAGTCCCTATTTCAGCCCTTATACTGATAGCTCCTGGTGGTCTTGAATACTCTTTTCCCAAGGAGTTAATTCTTTCACCTCCTTCATCCTGGGCCCTGACCATTAAAAGTACCACTGCTTAGGGGAAGGGGAAGTGGCAGAGAAAGCCTTAACCTATGGGACCCATGCTCCCTACCCTCATAAACTCCTCCCACTAGGCTGGTAAGCACTAAGTAAAATTCAAGACCACTGGTGAGAAAACAAATGTGGAAGGGAGGCTCCCTCTGATGTGCAGACCCATCTGCAGGTTCTCAAGCCAGGGGTGGAGCAGAAACACAGAGAAAAGCTCTCTTCCAAAGCAACAATCATGACGATCAAAGAAAATGCCAGAGGAGCCCTCTCAATGACCAACCTTTTTCTTTCTCTTTCTGCTTTATGTCTTCACCTGCTGCCCTCAAGAAGACAAGGTGCCTTAAGGATTTTGTCTGTAGGGAAGAAGGATCCACGCAAGGCTTCAGCATCTCTTCTACTGGGAGCTGGTCCCCTCTTCCAGGCTTGCCCACCCTGGGAAGCTTTCTCCAGGGTCCAGCACTGTCCTCAGTATTTTTCCTCAATACCTACTATGGTTCATAATCTTGTAATTAGATGCAAACTCCCCTTTTACCTACTGTAGCAATGAGTTCTATAATTTCCTGTTAGATCACATTCAGTCTTTAGCAATTTGCTAAAAATTTTAGCTGATTTTCCCACCCTCGTATATTCCTCTCTGTTCTACTGTAGGTACTGTCTTTTTGAAGTTGACTCTCTTTCAATTTCAGATTAGTTGTTTGCCCCTGCCACATGACCTCCCTGAAGGGTTCAAGGAAAATTCTGACTTTGCGGATTATCTGGCCTATTTTTGGTGTTTTGTTTTGGTCGGGGTGAGACGGATGCTCTTTCCAGCTCTTTATAATCTGGACTGACAGGATCTCATTTGGCCTTTTATTTTATCAACAATTTGTTATGCTTCATGGTACAATTCTTGAAATCTCTCCAAAGGACAAAATACTATATTCCTGTATTGCTAAGTGGGTCTACCTTTCTTCATTTTTATGCAAATCTATGAAAAAGATAACACATATTCAGCTTAATGAGTCAACTTTTCAATATTAATCAAAGTCACTTTCTTTTGGGGTATGAGATAATGAGCTTCTGCATAGATTTTCCAGTTTTTCTTTTTTCTAATTTCCTGGGTTTTCAGCCATGTCAATTGTGAGCCTATCTATTTTAGGTCAACCATTTCCTATTTTTTATTCTATTTTATTGGTTTTCCTCTTTTTCCAGCACAAAAGCATTTTTATTCCCCAGCTTTATTCCCCAAGCAGTCTTGAGTTCTCTTCAAGCTAAAGCAGAGGCTGACCAGGAGGCATCTTAAAATTATTCCTGAGAGTAAAGCTGAGGTTCCTGTCTTTACTCAATGGCAAACAGAAGAAGCCGCTCTATGGCTTTAAAATTGTTTTGGTCTTCATCAGTTGTGTTATTCTTCAGTAAATCATCCCAAATACCCCACATCTTATAGGGTATGGAATAGTCCTCATTCATTATAAGTTCTTAAAAATATAGAAAAGGAGAAAGAAAATACTTTTTAAAAAAGCCCTCATTCAGATCAAGTTACAGATTGAAAATTGCATGTCTGCATAAGTCAGGTTTTCTTTTCAGTATATTGATTTTTCTTACACACAGATCATTTTGTGCAGCTTGAATAGTACTTATAGTCTCAAAAGTGTAAGAATCACTTTCATAGTATCATTCTCAGCATCATATAACTACCACCCCAGTGATTTAGGGATAGCTACAGAAGGTTATCAATATAGATTTACTTGTGTTTACTATGCAGAGCTTGAAAATGCAATTTCTGCACATTTGCATTATAGGATTCAACTCAAATCAGTAAGATGTATTCTCTGGCCTGTTGGATGTATACTAAATTCACATATATTTCTGGAGGCAAATTAATGAAAATACACTGAAGGATGATGTGTGTGGGGGAGGAGGAGGAGGGGAACTTCCAGCTCCTCATTAGAGAAGGAAAGCATGCCTGCATTAATTCTAGCTTTGTCTCTGTTGTCCTAGGTCATTTAATCTAGAAAGATTCAGATAATCCCATACATCAAAGGTCCCCAAACCAAGGTGCATGAGCCCCCAAAACAGATCTTGATTATTTAACTCTGGTAAATGGATTACAGAAGATTACATCTAAAAATTAGTCAATTTACAGAAGATTAGGGCCTACAAAATACATTTATCTGGGAAAAGAATCTATATCACCCAAAGATCTGTAAACCCCTTTAAAAAATAAAACAGGTGGATCTGGCCTATCTCAGTGGGATATGGCTAAGTATATAGAAGATTTTTTTTCCACTTTTAAAACATAAAGTAAGATATAATACAGTTCTAAGAGCTTATTTCCCTGGAAACTATATCCTTGCACTCTTGGAATTCTGTTCAACTTCTTTTAGTGTTTGTTCCATTCAAGAATCAAGCAGGAACTTGTTACAAGGGAGAGCTATACTGTATTTTGATATTGAATTTTACGCTCTAGCTTTCTATACAGACAGAAACTGATAAAATGGCTTTGTACTCCTCCTCGTATTGGCTTCTTTTTGTCTTTCTACAATGTTCACCATAAGGGAAAACAAAAGGTGGAATCTGACATATTTTCAAGTATGAGTTAGAGGGCACATATATTGTCAGGTCTTTCCCTACTTTTTTTTTTTTTTCCTAAAAGCAACAGTCTGTATTGACACATTCCACATGAATGATGCAAAGAAGATAATTCTGTTCAAAAAGAATGTAGAAAGTACACTGTTTTCAATGAAAGAGTTGTGCATATGTAATGAGACAAACAGCTAATTGAATGCACACTATGGTGAAAATCTGAGGACAGTTTTCAGTTTCTGAAAGTTGCCTATGGCTGTGATCTTTCAAGATTATTAATATATTAATGTCCAAGACAATAATGATATATGAGAATCTAAAGTCTTGTATCATGTTCAAAAGACTAGTCTGCCATTTTAAGCTTGCTTGGAGTCAGCGGTAATTGCAGATGCACCCTAAAGGGAAAAGGGACACAAGTGCTCAGATGCCAAGATGTCCCAATATGAGGCTGAGGCTCTGCCCCAGGGGACAGCACTGTGGTCAAATAAACTCACATGGACAATGACTAATCATCAGCCCAGATCATCCCTCTGGGTTCACCCTTCTCATGTGTTCACCCTTCTACTTTACAGTGTCACCTCCAAAGCCTACCTAGCCAGATTTTTTCTTTCTTTCCTCACTATTGACATATGGGATTATTGACCTTGATACATCCCCACCTATCTCAATGATATTAAATGTTTTGTATCATAATTTGAAGAAACCAAGAGCCTAATGTAAAATCATACTAGGACCTGAAATAAATTATTTTTCTTTCAAGTTGAATAATAAGTGTGTGTATGTATCATTTATGCAGAAATATACACATATAAGTTTATTACAATAAATGGATAGCATAGATGTTATATACAGAATATACAAAGTACATGACTTGTATAATAAAATGTACAGTATAAACATATTTACTATATATGTGTATATTATATAAAAATTTTATAATGTACATACACTTCTATCTAACTACATATTGAAGATACTGTCAAACCCATTTTGCAAACCATTCTAGGCTCAGTATCTTTCTAAATACATGGTATTTTTTTAACATGATATTTTTCTGTATGTGGTACTCTTAGAGGTAACTTTTATTGCCTTTCCAAAGGTGGTTATTCAAAACCACCTTACTTTGCAAATATATATATTAACTGATATATGAGATAATAGGGGATCTAACAGAAATAATTATTTACTTACAAGAGAATGACAATCATTTTCCCATCACCACACAGTAGGGAGTATAGGACCCTACATTACATTTAAAATGTAAGAACCCTATATTGATATATATGACAAACAAATATACCATGTAATTTTACAGAGAAACCTAACAAGATTTTGAGGAGGAAAATATTAAGCTCCTTTAAAAGCATAATGGAAGCCTTGTGGATTTATTTTTAGCTTCAAAAGCCTCCATTTGAGCTCTACAATTCACCAGTCACTGTTAAGTTTCAGGTAGGCAATGATTAATGTTTTGTCCCTGCCCTCAAAGATCACTTCTTCTACAGGGGGGAAAAAAGCTGACATTAAAACATAATTACAATTCAGTTTCAATAGCGATACAGAAAAGGGTCAGAGAGACTGAGTTTAACAACTCTCAAGGAGTCAAGGAAAATTTACAGAAGGAATAAAACTTGTGCTGAATGGTGGAAGGCGATTCCGAAGTCCCCAGTCAGAAAAAGCAGAAAAGATATATGCAAATAAATGAATGGAGGTTTGACAGAGCAAGGCTACAACAGTCAAGAACTTGTTAGTTTATATGGCTGAAGAGAAGAGATGGAAAAATTTGCAGAAATTTGTTAAAGCCTCTAAAAAAAATCATAGTAATGATACTGGGCACCCTTTGTAATAATTCTCAAGTTTATGTGTATAGAAATTTGAGTTTTTCCCTTTACATCATTTGATGTGGCTTTCAGTGAAATAGCCTATACCAAGTGAGGAAATAGCTCTTTATTTGTAAATTGCTAATATTTTTATTTAGAAATGTTACCAAATTCTGAAGTATCTATCAAGGGGATCATATGAACTTTCTCATCTTTACCCTTCTATCGTAAACTGTATTAATGGATATCTAAAGATTCAAATATTTTTTTTTTAAGATTCAAATAATTCTTAATGCATTCCCAAGATAAAACGTATTGATAATTTATTGTTATTTCAAAGGTGCATACATATATGTCTAAGTGTTTATTTAGGATTTTTGTCCATGTTCACAAAGTTTATTTAAACTTTTTATTTTTCTACCTAGTTTTGTCTGATACTGGTAAAAAGGGAAGAAGGCAACTTGGAAGCAGATCCTCTATCCCCAGCTCATGCAATGAATACCTTGTGAATTGGAAAGGGATCTGCCAGACAAATTCTTTCCAAATTCCTGACTTACCAAAACATGGGTGAAAATAAATAGTGGCTTAAAACCATTAAATCCTGGGGTCGTTTGTTATATAACAATAGACAGCGAAACACCAATTCATCTCTATACACTTTATGTTCTTGACAGATAAATCAGGGGCTCCTATCAAGTGTACGGTCCCTTAGCACCAGTCCATAATCCATCCTGAAATACCGCCACCACATACAACCACCTGGCTCTGCGGTTGTATGAAAGCGAGGATCTAGTTTATACCCCATAAGTTTTTCTAAGTTGTTGGTACATCCTGTTTCTAACTCTATTCTGAGGTAATATTACTAAGGTATAAGCTCATCATTTTCAAATTAGTATGTAGAAAATATATTGAAAAGAGTATTAAGTACTTACAACTCATTTGCTCCCTTCCTTAAGGTTCATTCTAAAGTAAGGAATTTCCCTTATTTTTTAGACTGGGCCACAAGACTGGTCTTCTTTTCTGTTGAATGAGATAAAGGGGATGAATATAAACCTAAGGAAGTCAAAAGAAGGGAATAGATGACTTTATATTAAAAAACTACAGATTTTTATCTGCTACCTCTCACTCTCTCTCTTGCCTCTATGTCTCTGTAGATTTGTAACCTTTGTCATAAATATCTATAGATATAGATATAGATATATATCAAATAACTATAAAGAGCTGGTATAGAAATCAAAAAGTTTAAATGCATATTTTATTTACATATATCTATATCTATCTATCTATAGAGAGAGAGACAGAGAGAGAGATATGAAAAAGGGAGTATCTTTAAATATAATAGGAGTAATATTCACCCAGGACATCATGGATGGATCTGGAGAATATAATGCTGAGCAAAATAAGTCAGAGAAAGACAAACACCATATGATTCCACTCATATGTGGAATGTAAGAAACAAAATAAATGAACAAAGAAAAAAAAAAGTCAAACCAAAAAAGCAGACTCTTAACTATAGAGAACCAACAGATGGTTACCAGAGGGAAGGGAGGTGGGTGGGTGAAACAGGCAAAGGGGATTAAAGACGCAGATGTAGTGAAAAGAAAGGCCATACACACCCCAAAGTTCATAGCAGCAATGTCTGCAATAGCCAAACTGTGGAAAGAGCCAAGACGCCCTTCAATAGATGAATGGATAAAGAAGATGTGGTCCATATATACAACGGAATATTACTCAGCCATCAGAAAGGATGAATATCGAACTTTTACATCAACATGGATGGGACTGGAGGAGATTATGTTAAGTGAAATAAGTCAAGCAAAGAAAGTCAATTATCATATGGTTTCACTTATGTGTTGAACATAAGGAATAGCATGGGGGACATTAGGAGAAGGAAGGAAAAAACGAAGGGGGGGAAATCAGAGGGAGAGACGAACCATGAGACACTATGGACTCTGAGAAACAAACTGAGGGTTTTAGAGGGAAGGGGGAAGAGGGGATGGGTTAGCCGGGTGATGGGTATTAAGGAGGGCACATACTGCATGGAGCACTGGGTGTTATACGCAAACAATGAATGATGGAACACTACATCAAAAACTAATGTTGTAATGTATGGTGACTAACATAATAAAATAAAAGTATACTTTTTGTGATGTGCACTGAGTAATATACAAAATTGTTGAACCACTATATCATATACCTGAAACTAATATTGTATGCTAACTATATTGGAATTAAAATTAAAAAAATGAAAGCCAAAACAGACCAAAACAGATGGAGAGATTGAGTGGCAGACTTTAACATACCTTTCTCATGATGTCAATGATGCCTCTACTGAGAACCCCTGATATCTACATATTTTCTGTATATATCTACATTTGAACCTCTATATTTGACATCCACAGGACTCTCTGGGGCATGTCCTCACACTTCCATATTCAGTGGTTAAAGTTAATGGAAGTCTATAGAAACCCAATAGAAGAGGGATCATGAAGAACTCCTATCCCTCAGGAAAGGGCTTAGGTAAACTAAGCCAGAAGGCCTATTGGATTGGTCAAAATGATGACTGAAAGCAAAGCAATTGTTCTAAGTATACTGTGGAAAGGAGAATACATTATTGCCTTGAGACCAGGGGCAGAAAAAAATGGACGATAGGAGCTATGTATATGTTCTACTTCCCTATGTCTTCTACATTTTTTAATACATGTCCCCTTTTGACTTCTTTTTCAGTTTACTAAGCTATAATTAGTATATAACATTGTGTTAGTTCAAGCTGTACAACACAATTTGAAATATGTGGAGACTGCAAAATCATTACGACAATAAGTTAACATCCCTCACCTCACATGGTTACATTTTTTTTCCTTGTGATAATTCTAAAGATCTACTCTTAGCAACTTTCAAAATATACAATACAGGACTGTTAACTGTAGTCACCCCGACATATATTCCATCGCCAGAAGTCCTTCATCTTCCAACTGGATGTTCTCACCCTCTGACCACTTTTACCCATTCCCCTCTTTTCCATTGTTTGGTGCTGTTTTACAATGGGAGTTTTGCTGTTGGTTAACTTCGTAATTTAGTTCATACATTTTACATGGTGAAGAGCTCAAGACAGCACAGCAAGGACTCTGTCAACATCTACAGTTTAAGCAGAAGATACTTGCGGCTGCCATTTTGCGGGAAGCTTGACATGTGGACTAAAGTTCACATTTTCCATCATGTTTTCCAGGTGGCTATGGCTGTATGATTAATTTCTCACAAAGTCAAAGGCTGCCAAAGTGTCATGAGGAGCATACAAAGAGTGTTCTGAAAGAGCAAAGGAATTATGATCTTTGCTCCACTCTTTTTTTAGCTACTTTGAAAATGAACATGTAGCGTGAAACTCAAAAAAGTCTGTGAACCATGAAAGGCAGCCTTGTGCTAAAGATGGCTTAACAGAGGCATTGGAAAACCTTTTCCTAGAGGGCTACAGAATATGCTTTTTAAACTTTGTAGTCCACATAGTCTCTGTTGAATATACCCTCCGGTTGTGGTGGGAAAACAATCACAGACAATATATAAGGCAATGGATGTGGCTGTGTTCCAATAAAATTATTTACAAAAGCAGTTGGTAATCTGGATTTGGCCCCAACACCATGGTTCACCAATATCTAGCCTAGCACCAAGAAAAAAGGATCCGGGTTTTCTTTGTTTTTTTAAGATTTTATTTGACAGAGAGAGAACAGGAGCAGGGGAGGGGCCGAGGGAGAAGCAGACTCCCTGCTGAGCAGGGAGCCCGATGCAGGACTCCATCCCAGGACCCTAAGATCATGACCTTAACTGAAGGAGGATGCTTAACTGACTGAGCCACCCAGGTGCCCCGAAAGGATCTGGATATTGAGGTACCAAGGAGCACCTCACTAACCTAGGCTACTTCCCTCTGAACTTACATATAAATGTTGATCTTGACACAATTTTTTTGGTCATTTCTTGCTTCCTATCCAGCTACAGAGAGAGCTAAACAAACATAGGTGTTTGTGTCAAAGCTTTTGCTTGCAAGGAGGAGGAGGGGGAGGGTGTAGGGGGAGGGGCAGAGACGACCAAGAGGCGCCTCCTTCCTCTTTGTTCCTACTTGAACTCCTCCCACTCCCCTTTTTAACTCCAGTGTAGTTAGCATACAGGGCTATTTTAGTATCAGGTGTACAATATCGTCATTCAACACTTCTATGTATTTGTCAGTGTTCATGAAGAAGTACTTAAGAACTATGCATTGGCATTTCTTAGAACAATATATTCAATTTACGGGATAATGTGGTATTTGTGGTACCTCCAGGCTTTAAGCATGTTTAGTAAATCCAATCATCCTCTTCCTCACTCCACTTGGCACATAGATCATCACATAAAAGAACCACCTCTAAACTGACATTAGCTATATATTAACTGAATATTTGAGAGGCACATTTCATGTTACAGAAGGTTTTATTTTCTGATACTGTAAATTATTACTTCAACCATTTGTTCTCAGATTAACCAAATATTTTGTATATGAAGACTGTGGTAGATACATAGCATTTGGGCGGACCCCAAATCTATCCACCTTAAATAAATTTCACACTGAGTCCTTATGGAGATAAACTTAAAAGATTCAGGATCATTTGGAAACCAAACTGTAGAGGTGCCAGATGATACCACTGGCCCTTCCCTATTTTTCATTTACCCCTGTGAAAGATGATTATTAAGTACAATATCTATATCTATGTAGATATAGATATATAGATCCTATATTCCAAAAAAGAAAAAAAGGTTAAGACCCACAGGCTTATATAGTTTGAATGCTTACTAATGGTTATTATACATTATGTATTAACCAAAGCAAAGAAGAATTCACCAGCTTCTACCACCAAAACACACAACAAACCATGTGTGGAACTCCTGCAGAAGTTGCAAAGCTGTGAGAACTCCCTTTCTCTGCCTCTCATCCCAGCTCACATCTGCATGCTATTTTCTTTTACTGGAGATGCTTTCTTCCCTGTGGCAGACAACAGCTGTACTGGGAGTGGTGTATTTGCATTTTTAGAGCCTCATCATCACTGGGGAAAAAGAAATCCACACTCTCCCTCGAGTCAGCTGTGAACAGAGGAATGAGGGAGTGGCCCAATTTGATCCAGAATCAGATGACCAGGCATCCCAACTGATAAGACTATGTATCATGGTCAATCCAGCTTAGGAAGGTTTCTGTTCCTGGTCTGAAACACACAGCTGGAGGGTAGAAGCCATGGCCATTAAAAAAAAAAAAAAAAAAAAAAAAACCACACAGGGTCATTGTTACAGGCTAAGCAGGATCCTCCCCTAATTACATATAGTGAGTCCTAACACCCAATCCCTCAGACTGTGACTTGATTTGGAGATAGGATCTTTAAAGTAGCAATTAAGTTAAAATGAAGTCTCTCAAGTGGGCCCTATCCCACTATGGCCAGTATCTTTATAAGAAGATGGGTTAGCCTGGTGATGAGTATTAAAGAGGGCACATTCCACATGGAGCACTGGGTGTTATACGCAAACAATGAATCATGGAACGCTACATCAAAACCTAATGATGTAATGTATGGCGATTAACATAATTTAAAAAAAAGAAGAGTAAATTAGGACACAGACATGTCCATGTGTAAAGAGAAGGCATATAAAGACACAGGGCAAAAATTGCTAGGAAAGAGGTCTCAGAAGGAAGCCATCTCCCAACAAACTGATTTTGGGCTTCTAGCTTCCTGAGCTGTGAGGAAATCACCATCTGTTGTATAAGCCACCCAGTCTGCTCCAGCAAACAATACAGTCTTCCCAAGAAGGGAATCTGCTCCCACTAGAACCAACACACCTTTCATGGTAAGAAAGATCAGTAGTTACCCCAATAGATACCCATTAAGAGAGTATTCAAGTCATCTGTAAACATAGAGACCATAACTAGAGTTTTTAACTATTCCTCACCCTAAGGAATCATAGCTTTGGACTGACTTAACATCACACAATACAGCTGTCTTTCTCCACTATTCACCTATTTACATGTTGTGTATTTTCTGTTAATTTTGTTCATAAAAATACTCCTGTTCAGTAGAACTTGGTACCTAGTAATTTTGCACACACAGTGTTTTAGTCATCCTAACTCTGAATTAAGTTTAGTGACTTGGTCTGGACTTAAGGAATTTTTCTGGTAATTTCTCTGTGCATCTACCCTTCTACTCTACTCATGAAGACAATCTGCTGCTTCAGTCTGCTTCAATGTCCTTTCTCTTCGTTCTAATGAAAAACAAAGAACATGTATCCATAGGAGTTATGTGAATAGAGAGCACATACACTGTATGTTTTCAAGAATAGTTTTTATTTAACCAGGGCCAAAGTACCACGTAATTAATAGAAAAGCTTTAAATCACATTAGAGTAAAAAAAAAAAAAATGCAGGACGCCTGGGTGGGTCAGTCGTTAAGCATCTGCCTTCAGCTCAGGTCATGATCCCAGGGTCCTGGGATTGAGTCCCGCATCGGGCTCCCTGCTCGGCGGAAGCCTGCTTCTCCCTCTGTCTCTGCCCCTCCCTCTGCTTGTGCTCACGCTCTCTCTCAAATAAATAAACAAAATCTTTAAAAAAAAAAAATGCAGACAATAGATCTTGCTTGGTATTTCAAAAAATATATATGCCACTCAATAAAAATTTTCACAGGTATATGAATGGAAATGTTTTTCTTTTGCTGTTATAATGAATCCATTCAGATGATTACTTGAAATCCTCCTAACACAAAGTCCACATCATTTTTTCCCTGATGAAGATACAGATGAGCTGAAAACAAGTATCTCTGGGTGGGGGAAAAAAAAAAAAAAAAAAAAAAAAAAAAAACCTCTTAATAGGGAATTGTTTTCCTTTTCTTGACTTAATATCCAAAATCCCAGAAATATATTCCAACTGTGAACAACCAGCTTCAAATGGCACCTAGAGCAACAAATGCTTCTTTCAAAACATATTTAAGGATTGCAGTGAAAATAATTTATGCTCAATACATTCCTACAATTGAGCGCAATGAACATCTTTTGTTTCCCAAAGATTCTTCTCTTAAAAATCTTCACCTGTGTCAACAGATGTGCATTTACTTGGTGCTACCTTTGTATTCTAATGACGGACTCCCAGAAGCAATCATCAGTACTTAAGATCATGTTTTTCTGATTTAAGGCACATATAAACATGTACACAATTACTTGTCATACATATTTGATAACCCTACAGATTTCAATTCATAAAGATCAAACCCAATTACATTTTTCATTATTTCTTTTTAAAATGTCAACAAAAATTTAGTGAGAGCATGTAAGATGACCTTCCTAATTTGATTATATTCAAACTGCTGTAATTTTAAACAATGAAAATACTTGCCCAGATGTTCCCAGATGGCCTGACAGCATATTCAGGAGAGAAATACTTGTTACTCCAGAGAAACTAAGTATCAAGGGAAACGAGTGGTTGAAGCATTTTTTTCTTTTTTTCTTTTTTCCCCTTTAACTTAGGCATAAACATGGCACAAAGCCTTGTTTTGAAAGGCAGCGAGCACCTCAAGGAAATGATTGATCTTACCTTGGAGACCAAGTAGAAAAGTTGTGTGTTATCCTTTTCATGGCCCTGAATATTAGACTCCACCTCAGCCTGCCTCTAGACAGGCAAGGCAGGTCAAATTAAATCAGAATTTTAAGCTCCAATTTGATCTAATCTGTTTGTGTAGATAAAACCCCAAAGTTCCATCATGCCAAATATGCCATCTTAACCAATTTGTTTCCTTATCTTTCCTTTGACATTTTATCATGTGACAGACCAAGAAACAAGACTGATTTCCCTTGGAGAGTTTAATTCACATCTGGTATCTTTTAGAAAGCTTTCCTGACAGGAATGGAATCATAATATGAAATCACTCACTTTTAATAACATCTTTAAATATCACATGATTTACATGCGCACAAATTAAAGTTCTGGAAACAGTATGTCAAAGTGGCTTCATTACTGACAGATCTGAATTGCTTCCCCAGGCTGGAAGAGAAATTTTGTGACCTAAGACACTCTCAACTCTGTTTACAGCACATGGACAGACAGCTGATTGCCCCTGGGAAAACATACCTAGCACAACAGTTATGTGAACTTCTCACCAAGGAGAATTGAGGCAACTGGGACTTACTGAAGGAAATTCCCATGGGGAAGTTTAGGAAGATTGGACCCAGGGAGGCACAACTAGCCGATTATATGCACTCTACCGCTTCCTCTGTAAAGTATCTTCATGGTAGCAGAAAATGTCATCCTTTTATTTCATTTTCATGGCTGTGGAAAATAGTTCAAGCTTACTGGGGAGAGAGCAGGACCCAGTCCCTCTGTTCACCTATTTCCTCAAATCCATGAAACCCATTTCAGGCATTCCTGAAAACTCCTTCACCAAAATCCCACTCTATGCTCATCACACCTAGCAGGGAGTGCCGCACATGGGAAACTCAGCCAGCTATTACCAGAGGTGTAAGGATCCAGACACATGAGGACTTATGGGTAATTTACTGGAGCCCATTTTACTAGGCTTGGGGTCTAAGTCCCAGTATTCTTCCTCATTTGAGAGAAAAGACTGATAAACAACATTCACCACGTGGCTGACGATTCAAGGCATCACTTCCCTTAGACACTGGCATTCTCTGACTTAATTAGGTTCTGGTGAATTTATTGCTAATGGAAAATTAGAACAGAATATGCTGAAGAATTATATCCAGTTATGGATCCTTCACATTCTGTGAGACCTTCAGTCACATTTCTTAACCTTCCTGTACCTCCTTTTCTTCTATAAAAGATACTTAAGAATCTTACCCATCTCACAGGGGCGCCTGGGTGGCTCAGTTGGTTAAGCGCCTGCCTTCGGCTCAGGTCATGATCCTGGAGTCCTGGGATCGGGTCCCGCATCGGGCTCCCTGCTCAGTGGGGAGTCTGCTTCTCCCTCTGACCCTCCCCCCTCTCATGTACTCCCTCTCTCTCATGCTCTCTCAAATAAAAATAAATAAAATCTTAAAAAATTTTTACCCATCTCACAGACTTATTCTGGAATGTGATTTTATGTGTAACTTATCTAGTATAGTCTCTAACACATACTAAAAACCCGAAGAATTATTAGTTATTAGGATTTGCAGCGGATACTGTGAATATTAATTTGCATGCTATAGTCTATACTCAGGGATTTGGGATACATTTTTGAGCACTCCAGCGTCTGGCTTTCTTGTTTCACTGTGTAACAAAGCGTGGCCACCACCCTAGAACATTATAGGGAAGACAATAGTCATTGCTGATTTTCTGACATAATGAAGAGACCAGCGATAGAGAATACCTCCTCTGTAATTACAGGATGTGTTGGGGTGCTTCAGGGAAGGAAACTTTCCCATTCTGCACAATAACTGAATGCAGTGACCCTATCTGAAAAGCAAAGTAACATGTTAATTAAGGGTAGTATTTCTTAGTTCCTCAAAATGGACTTAGAATTTGCGTTCCTCCCAGATTATTGAATCTTCCAGGGTCTATGTGTATTTTAAGCTGACCTCATCAGAAGCTTAAAAACAACAAATTAAATTTTATGTCCAGTAAGAGACCTGGGGAAGCCGTATTTGCAGCTACGTTGACTGTTTCTCATGGTATGTGGGTGGCCAATGAATCTGCAGGTTCTGTTTCAGACCAAATATATATTTTTTAATTTTATTTATTTATTTGACAGAGAGAGACACAGCGAGAGAGGGAACACAAGCAGGGGGAGTGGGAGAGGGAGAAGCAGGCTTCCCGCAGAGCAGGGAGCCCAATGTGGGACTCGATCCCAGGACCCTGGGATCATGACCTGAGCCAAAGGCAGATGCTTAATGACTGAGCCACCCAGACGCCCCCAGACCAAATATTTTAACCAGGGAAAACAAGAGACAAAGGAATATATTTGGGGGAAGGAATCTTCTAAGGTACTTGAGGTTAGGATTTCAACCTGTGAATTTTAGAGGAAAGGATATAATCAGCCCATACTGTGTTTAAACTAGAAATTCAATGTCTTCAATTTGTTTCTTGAGTTTGTATCTTTTAATAATTTTATCATTACATCTAATTTGTGTTGGCACAAACTACATATATTATTCTATTATTGTTTTTAATTTGGTAAGATGTGTATTGGTAGCTCTTTTTTCATTCCTATTGATTTCTCGTCTGATTTTTTTCTTGATCACTTTAGCTAAGAATTCATTAAATTTATTGATCTCGTGACTAAACCATCTTTGGGCTTTGTCAATTTTCTCTATTTGCCTGTTTTTCTCTTTTATGGTCTTCTACTCATCTTTAATATTTCAGTTTTGTGCACATACGTAAGCTTTGTGTCACTGCAATATTTCTAGCTTCTTCAAAGACTGACTTTAAACCCTTTTTTGATTCCATTACAAGCATATAATGCTATCAAGAGCATTCTGAACAACACTTTAGCTGTAACTCATTCATGTTGATATAGTTTATTTTCCTTATTACTCAACTGGAAGTTTTTTTTTCTGATTTTCTTTGATTCTTTAACCAACATGCTACATGAAGCATTTCCTTCTCCTTTATAATTTTAGTTTTATTAATACCAAGGGTAAAGTACCGTTTTCAGTTCATATGATACCATGGCCAAATTTTCTCATTTAACTTTGCACCTCACTCTTTATCTACACATTAATGGAGTTATGGAGGAATTCCAAATCATTTCAGAATAAACAAAGTTTTATTTATTTCTATTTAAAATGTGTCATCCATCCCATAGATTGCCTTTTGATACATAACTTATTTACTGAAGTCTCAGTACAATTCTATAACGTTATTAGTTTTAAATTACTAAAATACTTCCACTGCACTTTAGGACTTAGTCTAGTTTACTTTAAAACTCCAGTCTCAAATTTTATATTAAGCTTTCCTTAAATTTATTCCCTACTGCAGAATGACCATTTGGCATGGTAAGGGGGAAGTTTTTGAGGATAAAGAGGGAAAATACAGTTATGTCCTTACATGACTCAGTGTGTTTAACAGTTTGCCTCATCCCCCAACCATGATCCCTATTTGGTTTGGCTGTTCCAATTATCCTTTTCCTTGGGCTGTTGGATTCATGGAGCTGCCATCTTATGCCATGCCTCTCTAATGGACACATTGATCTAAAGCACTTCACTTGGTCATTATGTTTTTTTCCCCAAGTATAGACACTATTGGGGGCTGTTCTCTCTTTCTATAGTTACCCCATATTCTGCTGATGCACATTATTCTTTCCATCCCATTACAAGGCCACCTCCTCAGTATTGTTGCCTCAACCTTGAGGCAGAAATTCATGTATATATTTTTGGAATCCTTGTTTTTAACCTTTATGGAATAGATGCTTTTTCGCACATTCGTGCAGCATAGTCACTGACTAGTCCATGAAACACCAAAACTCCCATCTTCTATGGGGCCCCAGGCTTTAAAAGGGATTCTTTGGGAACCCGATTGCCTCACCTCTATTATGCAGTCAACTATTTATTACAGCATTATTCTTCAAAGGGCACATGTGGCACCTGTATCAAGTAGGGGTAAACGAACTTTGGTACAGATGACTTGCACACTGTTTATTACGCCTTGTAGAGAAGTTGGCCACAAGGGCTGGCAGGTATCTGAAGTTTACGGTTCTTGGTATTTTTTTGTGACATAATGAAAGCACACAACCTAAACATACACAGTTGAGTCTTTCAGCAGCTCTGCCATATTTCCTAATACCTCATCAGTTACAACTGATGATGCAGCAAAAACAGTATCAGATGACTAGAACTTCCAGCCAAGAAGAGTCTGATTAAATAATCTGAGAACATCAGACATGCCCATACATAGAAAAATCCATGTGCCACAGTTAATAGATGAACCATTAGATACGTTAAGGCCAACACTGGCACTTCAACATTTTGTCTGCAAGCTCCCGTTTTACACACAGAACATATTTCTAAGAAGTACTGTGTGTTTACTGAGCTCTGGAGAGGATTGTGATCGTAATCCTTACAACTCAGTAGAATGTGCTGCTCGAAAAAATACGGTTTCCTAAACCAGTAATTGAGAAGGTTTTCCAAAATCTCTTTGTGAAAAGGAATTTAAAAAAAAAAATCTAGTTGAAGCCAAACTTAATATGGTATTTCTGGTGCTTTTATTTTTAGCTATGTGAGGAACATACTTATTCAAGCCTCCCTGGCATGTTTTTTACTATGCACCAAACTTCTCTGTACTTCAACCACATTTTAAAGGAAAAAAAAATGCTGATTTGAACTATTTTATTTCAATTCACGTGTTCCTTTATCCTCAATCTCCTCTTCCTCCATGTTTAACAAAATTCAACATGTTTTTATTATTAAAAAAAACCTTAAAAATTGGGGATAGAAGGAACATAACTCAACATAATGAAGAATATTTATGAAAAGCCCATAGTTAACATTGCCTTTGACCGTAAAGAGCTAAAAGCTTTTCCTCTTAGATCAACAAAAAAAGGGAGCATATTCTGACTATTCCTATTCAACACAGTACTCGAAGTCCTAGCCAGAGCAATCAGGCAAGAAGAAAAAACAAAAAAAAGCATCCAAATTTTATGATGTGATCTTATATATAGAAATTCCTAAAGACTCTACTAAAAAGCTGGTAGAACGTTTAATTCGGCAAAAATGCAAGATACAAAAATCAACAAACCCATCGGTTCCATTTCTGTACACTAACAATAAAAAATCTAAGAAATAAAAAACATTCACATTAGCACCAAAAACAGAATACTTAGGATAAATTAAACCAAAGAGGTTCAAATTCTATACAATGAAAACTAGAAGAATTTGATGAACTGAAGAAGACACAAATGCAAAGACTACCCATGTTCATAGTTCGCACTTATTAATACTATAAATGCCCCTATGACCCAAAGCCTTCTGTAGATTCAGTGCATTCCTTTAAAGGAAAGCTTTTCCTTTTAAGATCAAGAACAAGACAAGGAGATCTTTGTCACTTTTAATCATTATAATTAATGCTGGCTGTCCTAGCCAGACAAATGGGGGGGGGGGGGACCACAAGAAGGTAACCAAATTGCAAGAGTAAAACTATTTGCAGGTTATGTATTATATGCAGAAAATTCTAACAAAATTCCACAAAAACAACAACAGAACTACAACTGTTAAAACAATTCAGTAAAATTGAAAACAAAATATAATCTGTTCCATTTCTATACACAAAAAATGAACTATCAGAAACAGAAATTCAAAACAAACAGTTTGATTTGTAATTGCATCAGAAGAACACAATCCCCAGGAATAAGTCTATCCAGAAGATGAAATACCTCTACACCTCTACCCTGAAAAGCCTAGGATATGGGTCAAGGAAGCTGAAAAAGGCACAAATAAATGACAAGATATCACTCATGGATTAGAAGAATATTGTTAAAATGTCCATTCTACCTAAAACAATCGAGAGAGTACAATCCCTATTCAAATTTCACAGAAATAATTCTCAAATTTATCTGAAACTCCCCAAAACTAAAACATTTCTGAAAAAGAACAAAGCTAGAGACATGATGCTCCCTGATTTTAAACTATATTATAAACATATGGTATACAAACAATATGGTATTGTCATAAAAACAGACACTTAGATTAATGGAACAGAATAAGGAGCCTAGAAATAAATCTGAACGTATATGATCAATTTACTACTAAAAAGTCCCAAATATGTAAGGGGGAAAGACCAGGATCTCCAATACATGGTGTTGGTCTAACTGGACAACTATCAGCAAAATAACGAAACTGAACCCCTATTTCACATACAAAAATGAGCTCAAAGTGGATTAATGACTTGAAAATAAAACCTGAAATCATCCTTCTAGAAGAAAACATAGGTGGAAAGCTCTTTGACATTTGTCTTGGATTTTTTTTTTTTTTGACCCCAAAAGCGAAGGCAACAAGAGACTAACAAAGAAGTGAAATTTTATCAAGCTAAAAAGCTTCTTGCCCAACAAAGGAAACCATTAAACACAATTCAAAGGCAACGTATGGAATTGGAGGAAATATTTGCAAATCACATCTGACAAGAAACTAATATCCAAAATAAAAAAATGAAAAAAATCAGATTAAAAGATGACCAGAGGATCTGAATACACATTTTTCCAAAGATGACAGAGATGGTCAACAGATACATGATAGGTTCTCAACATCACTCATATCAGGGAAATGCAAGTCAGAACTATAATGAGAGGTCACCTCATACTTGTTAGAAATGCCATTATTGGGGCTCTGGGCTGGCTCAGTTCAAAGAACATGCAACTCTTGATCTTGGGGTTGTGAGTTCAAGCCCCATGTTGGGTGTTGAGATTATTTAAATAAAACTTAAAAAAAAATGACATCAAAAAGACAAAAAACTCAGTAGTGTTCGTGAGGATATGTTCAAAATGAAACATTTGCACACTGTTGCTGTTAACATCAATGGGTGCAGTCAGGACAGAAAATGTTACGGAGGTTGCTTAGAAATGAACACACTACCATAGGATGCAGCAATTCCAGCTCCGGTTATTTATCCAAAGAAAATGAAAATGCCAACTCAAAAAGATACATGTGCCCCCATGTTCATTTTACCATAATTTACAGTCACCAAAATATACAAACTGTTTATCAAAGGATGAATAAAGACAAAGTGGTATCTTTCAATATACAATATACACATACATACACCATGGAGTATTATTCAGCAACAAGCAAGAATTTGCAACAAATGGATGGACCTTGAGTACGTTATGTCAAGTGAAATAAGAAAGAAGTAAATACCTTTTGCTCTCACTTACATACATAGGTCATCTTAAAAACCAAGCAAAAACCAAACAACAACAAACGGAACTTGAAGCTATAGAGAAGAGATTGGTGGTTGCCAGAGACAGGTGGTAGGGAATGGACAAAAGGGTTGAAAAGTAGAAACTTTCCGTGATAAGTTATGTGGATGTAATGTTTAACACACTGATTACAGTTAATACTGCACTGCCTATTTGAGAGTTAAGAGAAGGATAAGCAATTTATTCCTTGTGAGGAGAACTTCTTCGTGACAGATGCTGACGTGACTTATTGTGGTCATCATTTTGCAACATAGACAAAGGTCAAATCATTATGTTGTACACCAGAAACTCAAATGTTGTGTATCGGCTGTATCTTAAATACAGTACAATGGGGATGGTATAAGATAATCATGGATTATAATTTCTGTTATTCCAGATATTAGCTAATTACCAAGAACAAGTAATGTAAACTCTCTGAATCGCAAATTGATTTTTTTGATAAATATTATCACATATACATTTTTCTAATTTATTACAAAAAGAAATGCTTAAAAGGCAGCTGTTTTTAATAAACCTCTAATCAATAGCTAGCTTTAGTTATTTAAATGCTTGCACAAACAAGAGCCATAAATGAGAGCATTCTAATTATCAGTAATTTTCTTAGAATAGTTCATCAGTTTTAAGATCTCAGAGTTGGGAAAAACAGAATTATCCTCATTTTATTTATAATAGTCTAAAAGCCAAAGTTTTTAAATAAGTTGATTACAAAACTAAGCATCCTGCTTCATTAGAGGTCATTCTTTATGGTTTACATTTTTAAATTGTGCAATGTAACCTCTCAAAAATCTTTAAGACCACAAATAAAATTTGCAATTTTAGTATATACATCCAATAATAAATTCAGGTCATGAAACATTTTTTGATTGGTTTTCAAGTGACCCACTTCAGAAATATACAGGAGTCTAAAGAACTTACTAAATTTTAGGAAACCAATTCATTTTAGCAATAATATTGCCAAAAACTTATTTTTTCACTCTTCAAATGTAACTCAAATATGACAGCATTAATTGGAAAAAAACACCTCGATTTATGAAGGGTCTATTTTATCAAACATCCAATGTGTGTAGGTCAATACTTTGCCAAGACTAATACTAATGAGACCATCTGCACATTTTACAGGTAAAATATTAGCAACAGAAATATTAGCAAAAAGTGGTATTTTTATCCACATTTGAGAAGAAACAGTCCAGTTTTCTTTGAATGTCATTCTTTATTCAAAGGTTACCTCTCCTTTGATATAATTAGAAAGGTATTATGAATAGTGATATCCCTAAGCTCCAATTATGTTCTGCAAATTAGAATTAGGTCAGATGTTATGCCAGTTACCAACAATCTGACAAATGTGCCCAAAAATATTCAAAATGAGAAAAAATTTCACTAATTGCAAAAACATGTGTTTCAAGGAAGAAAATCTATTCTTTTGGACCTACATGTGCCCAGAAGAAATAGAATTCCACAAGAGGTAGAATGTTGAATTTAATTGATAGCTAATGTAATAGACTAAAAAGTGATAAATGAGTAAGGTTTGAGAGCAACTTTCTTTGAAGTTACTTCTTACTAATTTTGTTCGTTTTCTTCATTCCTTGACACAGTAAATTGACCTCTCATCATCTCAAAGCCCATCAGCTTGTGCCTGTTATTTTAATTGATGACTCCACTGAACTGAGTAGGAAAGCCAGAGAGAATAAAATTGATCAGTTAAAGAAAGTAAAGTTGGTCACTTTTAGATTTTTTTTTTTTTTTTTTTTGGCAATTTGAGCCCAGGAGAAAGGGGAATTTATTTTACTTTGCAGAATAGACGATCCAGCGTAGGACAAGAAGATGTGCAAATGTGAAGATGTCACGAAGTCTTTTTGTCTATGTGACCAGATAAAAATCTACCTTTCCTAATCTATACAATTACCCGAAACACTTAAATATTTAGTCAAAGCAAGGTCACCTAATGGGAGAAAGGGAAGTTGTCAAGTCTGAAAGTTAAACATTTTTTAGAATTACATGTGTCTGTATCTATTATAGTTCACTAGGGTATTGCTTTATAATTCTACCTTATTTTGACTCAGAAGTACCATAATTTCTTTGCATCCAATTTTTTTAAGTCAGCAATTAAGGCTGGTCTCAAGCTGGACTCACTCATACACGTTTAGTCAGGAAAGGCAAAAGCATGACAGGTGTCTTAAGTCTTACAGTCACATGTGCACACTAGCATTCCACATTCTATGGATCAAAAAAAAAAATCTCAAAGAGCACAGATTGAAGGGATAAAAAATAGTCTCTACTCCTTGGTTATACATATATTAATTTTATGGAAAGTCAGTACAAGGAGAATAATCATCAAGGTCATTCTGGCAAACACTGTAGCACAAATAGGTTTTACAAAATCAAAGAACACATGCCAAAAAAATTTTTTTCCACACAGTACAGATTAAAAAACACTCAACTTTCCTTGATATCACAATCCAACTCAGCGGCTTCTTAATCATCATTCTAAATATTTCTGTGAACATAAATATATTTGTATCCATTCTTGTTCTGGATAATACTGAGTAAGCATACTCCATCTGGTCTCTGCCACTGAATGCAATTATAAAACCTGAAAAGACCTCAGAGAACAGCTGTTTGAAGACTATGAAAAGAAATAGTAGCAGGCAGATTAAGAACACCAATTGTGAAGTATGACTGAACTGGTAACAGTTACCGTTGACCCCTAATATTCCCTAGCCTGAACTCAAGGACAGAAACCACAGTCGGTATTGTGATGCATACAGCGAGCTGTCTGAGATACTATCTTGGAGAAAAGAAACTCTCAATGCTCAGTTGAGTATGGAAATAGACCTTTTCTTTTCTGTTATCTTACTGCCCAATCCACCAGCCAGTCTCCATCCATGCCAGACACGGATGTAATCACAGAAGTGTAGAGCAGACCAAGTTCATTAGTGTTCTAAGTTTTTGGCTGAATGGCAAGGGTAATCTCATCGAACAGGAAATTGCAGGAAAGACAGCAAAGTGAATGGAATTAGAAAATAAATGCTATACAGGTTTTTGGTGTTTTTTGGTTTTGTTTTTGTTTTAAATCAACTCCTGGGCTTACTCCATGGATTTGTTCTTAATAAGCTTATCAAAAACCTAAAAAACTGAACCAATGGATTCCACAATGAACACTTGGGTGGCATACATAGGGCATCAGTTCAAAGAGTGATGCAAAGATTTGGAAAAATAAACAACGAAACCAGATCCCACAAAAGCAGGTTAGAACTTGTAGGCTGAACTTAAATTAACCATGTTGACTGCTTACCAACATGAGACCCAAAGTTTCTGAATACTAAAAATTAACCAGGTTACAAATTTATTATTTGGCACACAAAGAATCACACAAAAAATTAAGCTCACACCAATATTACACAGATAATCTATTATGTGATAAAGACTTTAAAGTGACTATTTTGAAAATGTTCCAATAGGTGATTTTTCTTTTTTAAAAAAATTGAAAAATAGAAAGGGTCAACAGAGAATAAGATTAAAAAACCAACAAATGGAAATTTTAGAAATGAAAAATTTAATAACTGAAGTAAAAATCTCACTGGGTGGCTTCTCAAGAGCAGAATGGGCTGAACAGAAAAAAAGTCAACGAATTCCTGAAGATTATTTTCTATTGATCTATCTAAATATCATGAAAAAAAAAAAGATGTAAAAAAACTGAATAGAGCTACAGCGTGTTACCCATTCCCAAGTACTCTCAAGTTCATGTCATAGGTATCCCAAAAGGCAAGAAAAGTGTGGTGCCAAGTATTACAAGAAATACTATATGAAAACTTCTCCAATTTAAAGACCTAAATTTATAAACTCAATGAATTTATAATGAATGAATGAATCCTGAAAGGAAAAAAACCCAATAGATCTTTCTTCAGAGCCATCATAATCAAACTACTAAAAACAAAACACACACACTCACACACACACACACACAAATACTGGAAGCAGCCAAGGGAAAAACAAAACAATACCATATTAACAAGACCAAACAATTCAAATGACTGTAGATTTCTCAGCAAAACCATGAGCGTCAGAACAAAGTGGCACTTTTTGCTTTCACTGAATTATTTTTAAATAAAAATTATATACATATGTATATATATTTAAGGTGTGCAAAATGGGGACTTATTATATATATAAATGATTACTACCATCAAGTTAACATGTTTCTTTAGTTATTTTGTGTAAGAGACACTTGTACCTGAAATCTCTTCTCTTGGCATATATCCAGTACTCAGTACTTTATTATTAAATATAGGTATATATTTAATATAGGTATAGATACATAGGTATATCAGGTAAAAATGTATATCCCATCTCTAGACATACCCTAGGCAACTCCTAATTTGTACCCTTTTATCAACATCTCCCCACTTCTACCCCCTCCACCCACAAGCCCCTGGGAACCACCATTCTACTGTTCCTTTGGGTTTTACTTTTTTTCTTTCCTTTAGATTCTACACATAAGTGTGATCATACAATACTTGTCTTATTCTGTCTGGCTTATTTCACTTAGCATCATGTCCCCCACTTTCACCCATGGTGCAAACAAATGGTCAGACTTCCTTCTATCTCACTGCTCAGTAATATTCTGTAAAATTATATATAAATATAATATATATATTTATACACACACACACTTATCTTCTCATGCCCAGACTTAACTGGCATATTTTCAAAGTCCAAAATAAAAAAAAAAAAAATTGTCATCTTAGAATTCTGAATCCAGTGACAATAGCCATAATTAAGTTAAAATGACATTTTTCTGGTTAAAGAAAATGAAGAAAGCCATAGCCAACAGACCTCATCTAAAAGAACTGCTAAAGGACCATCTGAGGGGGCTCAGTTTAGCACCTGCCTTTGGCTCAGGTCATGACCTCAGGCTCCTGGGAATCAAGCCCCGCTTTAGAATCTCTGTTCAGCAGGAAGTCTGCTTCTCCCTCTCATTCTCCCCCTGTGCTCGCTCTCTCTCTCTCTATAGCTCTCTCAAATAAATAAAATCTTTAAAAAAAAATGTAAAGAATGGCTAAAGAAAATTCTTAAAAAAAAAAAAAAGTTGGTTCCATGTCCAGTGCGGGGACCGAACTCATGACCCTGAGATCAAGACCTGAACAGAGATCACAAGCCAGACATTTAACTGACTGAGGCAACCAGGTGCCCCAGAAAATCCTTACTACAGAGGGAAGTGATTTCAGAAGGAAATTTGGAAAATAAGAATGAAGAAAAACCTAAAGAAATTATAAATTAACTATTCTTCTCTGAATTCTTCCAAATGTTTGACATTTAACACTTAGAACATTGTCTGAGATTTTTTTTTGAAAAATATTCCATGCTCATGGATTGAAAGAATATTGTTAAAATGTCTATACTACCCAAAGCAATCTACACATTTAATGATATCCGTATCAAAATACCACCAGCTTTTTTTTCCACAGAGCTAGAATAATCCTAAAATTTGTACAGAACCACAAAAGACCTTGAATAGCCAGAACAAGCTTAAAAAAGAAGAGCAAAGCTGGAGACATCAAATTCTGGACCTCAAGTTATAGGACAAAGCTATAGTCATCAAGACAGTATGGTACTGGCACAAAAACAGACACACTGATCAATGGAACAGAATAGAGAGCCCAGAAATAAACCCACAGCTATATGGTCATTAATTTTCGACAAAGCAGAAAACAATATCCAGTGGGAAAAAGACACGCTCTTCAACAAATGGGGTTGGGAGCCACACACAGACAAATGAAACTGGACCCGCTTTTGCACATCATACACAATCACAAACTCAAAATGGATGAAAGACCTAAATGTGAGACAGGAAACCATCAAAATCTTAGAGGAGAACACAGGCAGCAACCTCTTTGACCTCGGTTGTCGCAATTCTTACTAGATATGTTTAGGCAAGGGAAATGAAAGCAAAAATAAACTATTGGGACTTCATCAAGGTAAAAATCTTCTGCACAGCAAAAGAAATACTCAACAAAATCTAAAGGGATTATAAATAGATGAAGATGTAGCCCTTAAGACAACTACAGCATTGGGGCGCCTGGGTGGCTCAGTTGGTTAAGCGACTGCCTTCAGCTCAGGTCATGATCCTGGAGTCCCGGGATCGAGTCCCACATCAGGCTCCCTGCTCAGCAGGGAGTCTGCTTCTCCCTCTGACCCTCCTCCCTCTCATGCTCTCTGTCTCTCATTCTCTCTCTCACAAATAAATAAATAAAATCTTAAAAAAAAAAAAAGACAACTACAGCATTAAAACAAGAGGGTGGGGGCGCCTGGGTGGCTCAGTCGTTGAGCGTCTGTCTTCAGCTCAGGTCATGATCCCAGGGTCCTGGGATTGAGCCCCGCATTGGGGTCCCTGCTCCATGGGAAGCATGCTTCTCCTCCTCCTACTCCCCCTGCTTGTGTTCCCTCTCTTGCTGTGTCTCTGTAGAATAAAATCTTAAAAAAAAAAAAGAGGGTGAAGAAATTCCTATAATGCTAACATTTCTACATTCCAACTTAAAAAAAAATTCTACTCTGAACAGAGTTCTTTATGGATTTTTTAAACCCTCAAGTAACGAAAAATAGGATATATTAAAAGTCACAATCTAGAAGTTTAAAAATACTAAAAATCTTTCATAAATCTCCAAGCAATCATGAAGCATTAAGTAGAAGAAAATGAACAGAAAATAAAATGGAAAATGGAAAATTCAGAGCCACACAACTATATTAAAATAATCTAAAAATATCAACTAAAAGGTGAATTTATCATAATGGGTTAAAATAATGTAACTAAATGCAATCAACAAAAAACTTGTTACAAGTATAATAATGTAGGTAGGCTAAAGCTCAAAGGATGGGGGAAAAGTCTAGAATAATAACACTGTTTAAAATAAGCAGAGGGGTGCCTGGGTAGCTCAGTTGTTAAGCGTCCGACTCTTGATTTTGGCTCAGGTCATGATCTCAGGGTCCTGGGATTGAGCACCACCTGGATTCAGGGTTCTCGCTCTCTCTGCCCCTCCCCACCTGCTCTCTAAAATAAATAAATCTTAAAAAAAAATAAGAAGTATGGGGCGCCTGGGTGGCTCAGTTGGTTAAGCGACTGCCTTCGGCTCAGGTCATGATCCTGGAGTCTCGAGATCGAGTCCCGCATCGGGCTCCCTGCTCGGCAGGGAGTCTGCTTCTCCCTCTGACCCTCCTCCCTCTCATGCTCTCTGTCTCTCATTCTCTCTGTCTCAAATAAATAAATAAAATCTTTAAAAAAAAAATAAGAAGTGGCTGTATTCATATAAGACAAAGTATACTCTGGAGCAAAGAAAATTATGAAGGATAAGGGCACAGTTTCTTTCTTTCATCTATTATAAGTATCTTTAATGTTAGGACTGCATCTATTATTTAGTTTATATTTTACTAAATATTTTATTATTGTGAAGTATTTCTCATAATTCTTTATCAACCAGTTTTGGCTAAGATCTTCAGATAATTAAGTTACTAAATGGTTATCCCAAATTTATGTCTCAGCATTCATCACAGAGGACTGCAAAGGAGTTAACTTAGTCTATCACAGAGTAACAAAATGTTAAGACTAATTCCATCATCATAAAAATTATTAAAGCTGTGCATTAACAGGAACTAGAATAAGCAGTCAATAAGAAATGTGAAAACCTTGAAAACACAAGTATAAGCATTTAGGTAAAGGAAAAATAGGTTTTTCTTGGGTCACAATGGACCGGTGAAAATGCATTAAAACATTATTAATTTGTTGGAACTTGTATCAGGCACAATTCTAGATCTGGAATTTAACGATGACAAGACATAGGACACTACTCAAACATTTTATTCGTGAAACATACTTGCCCATTCATGTTCTCAAATATTTAAATACCCAAGGATACTTAATAGATGAAGCATATCCCCCACACTACATTTAGTTAAACTGGGTGTTATACGCAAACAGTGAATCATGGAACACTTCATCAAAAACTAATGATGTACTGTATGGTGACTAACATAAAATAAAATTTAAAAAAATAGGCAAAAAGAGAAATACCAAAAAAATAAAGTGGGAAAATAACCTATTTTAAATTTCAGTGTATGCATAAGTAATTTTAAAATGTGGTGAGTATTGAGGACACGTGATGTGATGAGCACTGGGTGTTACATGCAACTAATGAATCGTTGAACACTACATCAAAAACTAATGATATATGTTGGCTAACTGAACGTAATAAAAAAAAAAAACATTTTGTCAATAAAATGAATCCAAAGAATATTCATTTTCAACAAGACTCGCTAAGAAAATAATTTAATATTCGGGGCGCCTGGGTGGCTCAGTCGGTTGAGCGGCTGCCTTCGGCTCAGGTCATGATCCTGGGTTCCTGGGATCGAGCCCCGCATCAGGCTCCCTGCTCAATGGAGAGTCTGCTTCTCCCTCTCTCTGCCTACTTGTGCTCTCTATCTCTCTGTCAAATAAATAAATAAAATCTTTTAAAAAAAATAATTTAATATTCAAAACAGAACACCTCGGTCAAAGCTGGTCTAATCTTTCAATTCACATACATGCTAGTGCTGTCAGCTGGTATCCTTTTGCAGAAATAAACTACAGCTCAGAACTCATTCCTATTTCAATTAGGGAATCAAATTACTTTGTTATTCTTTGAATAATATGAACAGATGGCATATATGTTAAAGATCAAACTGGTAGAAAATGATATCTAATTGGTCTCTTACTCAGTAAGAAATATTCTTGTGTCAGGCATGTAATGATTAAGATTAATGTAATATATATGGCTATACAAATACTTTCATATGATAAGATGAAGATGTTTAAAATATACTTCATCAACTATAAAATCATAGGAAAGGTTTATAGCTTTAGATCCAAATCTACTTCAATTAGGAGGGTTATATAAATCTCATTTTTTAGAAAAAAAAATGGGATTAGGTGACAGACATGTGAAGAGGCAGCAAAGGTACAGAGTTAGATGGATACAGGACATGTTTGAATGATGGTAAGATAATGACCGATAATGACCGTGCCTGTGGAGGAAGGTTGATGGAAAATGAGTGGAGAATAACTTGGGCTACATCAACAAGGGCATGGCATGTCAAGATAAAAGGCAAGGACTTAGGATATAGATCCTACTAAGGAGTCTATTCATCTGTCAGAAACATGAAAAATGACAGAAGATAACCAATTGCTTCCATCTATCAATTGGTTTATTTTAACCCCATTCGATTTCTGAAGATCATACAAGTTAAAAAAAAATACATGACTTATTTCTGGCTCAATTTAAAAGAAATACTAGTAATTCTGTGATTTAGGAAGTATGTCTGGTAAGACTAGAAGAAATTTTTAGAAGTTCTCTAATTTTACTTCATTTTTTTAACATTTTTAATAACTTTTTTTACTTAAATTCAACTAGCCAACATATTTTCATAGTTTCAGATGTAGAGTTCAGTAATTCATCAGTTGCATTCATTTAAAAAAGAAGAGAAGGGGGTACCTGGCTGGCCGTTGGCATAATGTGTGACTTTTGAGCCTGGGGTCCTGAGTTCGAACTCATCTTGGGTATAGCCATTACTTAAAATATCTTAAAAACAAAAACAAAACCAAAACCTACAATGCCGTTTTTTTCCTTCTAAGCATTATATATTGTTTTCCTCAGATTCAAGCATTAGATACATTTTTCCTTCATATTCAAATCAGTCAATATACAGTATGGATTTTTTAGGTTTCTAATCCACCAAATATTTTTATAGTAAAATATAAAAATTAGGTTTATTTTGACCACCTAATAGAAAATATGGAAACAATGGTAATATTACTTATCAGTTGTTCTTTAAACTTAAATTTTTTTAAATTTTATTTAAATTCAACTAATTAACATATGGTCTATTATTAGATTCAGAGGTAGAGTTCAGGGATTCAGCAGTTGCTTATAACACCCAGTGCTTATTACATCACGTGCCCTATTTAATGCCTGTCACCCAATTACCCCATTCCCCCACCCATCTCCCTTCCAGCAAACCTCAGTTTATTTCCTATGATTAAGAGTCTCTTATGGTTTGTCCCCCTCTCTGATTTCATCTAATTCTTCCCTCCCTTCCCCTCTGATCCTGTTAATTTATCTTGTCTCTTGTTTGTTATGAGATATTTTAAAGTGAAGTGAAATAAACTCAAATATATTTACATATTTCAGACTTTAATAACGTATTGCAAGTAAGCTGAAGTTTCACTGCTCACTTCACTGCCCACTCTCCCCTTCCTCAACCCAAAGCACCTTCTTCCTGTGCATGCTTTAAAGAAATTTACAGCCTTATAGGAATCCGCAGATGATACCACAATGTCTTATTTTTCACAATCCTAATTGTGTTCTATTCAAATTCTTCTAAGTTCCTTTCATTTTTCTCCCCTCAGCATACGGATACATACTGCTGTCAAGACTGGTCTATACTGACCAATGCAGACCTGGTTTATCCATTTTGACTACATTATAGAAATAAACTGTGACTACAATGCTGGGTTTTGTTCAGACATTTCTCCATAGTTGGATATTTTATTTCCAGATTTTGCCTATTAAGAATATACAGGTGATAAAAACGCTCACACATGTTGTGAACAAATGCACAATTACGCTTTGAGGGTATATAGCTTGAACTGCTGTTTCATAGAATATGTTCATCTTTAACATTGAACAAAGTCGCCAATTTTTTTTTTACTTTTTCCGAGAAATCTAAGTAATGTTTGTATCTTTCAGAGTTATGATAGGATGTCTCTTTCTCATAGCCTTCTTAAAAATCGGTAGCATTAGACTTTCTATTTTGTGAAAAATTATTTGAAATAGCTCAATGTTTAAGAAAAAGCCTATCTTAATATATTAATGTATTGGTTTAGCCTTCTGTGATATTTGTATTTTTAGATTACATATATGAAAGATTTAACTTATTCCTTTATTGTGTTTATTCAAAGTGTGATGCTATAGAATTAGAAATCACTTCTAGAATGTTTCAATAGAAAAAGATTGTCCTTTGTACTTAGGATTTTCAGGTGAACATAAGCCTGTATGAAAATGATGAAATGAAGCATCTTTAATCAAGGGACTCTATCAGAATTTCATATAGCTTTACTCACCAAAATAGGCAGTTATCTTACCCACAGAAAAATAAGTTTTGTCCTATTGTTACATCAAAGATGAAGAATATTTAATCTGATCCTAAACACTCAGGTATGATTTGTCACAATGTTAACTTTCTCATTCATGTCCTACCTGTAGCCACTACCCCTTTTATTCCTCAAGAAAACGATCATACATTGTAGCTTATTCCCCTGCCTTCCTTGGTCTCTTCTCCAATTCTTCTACTTACAAGTAGAGCAAAAAGAAAGAGAAGCCACACAAGGCAGAAAATGAACAAGCTTGTAAGGCCCTACTGAAAGGCTTCAGAATCCGAGTACTTCCCCTGCCAGTGAACAGTTTTCCTATTCCTATTTTCCTGCGGTATCATTTAACATTCAAAGAGGTAAACTCACAGTCCCAATAGCAACTATGGCCCTTAAAATACCAAAATAAGGGGCACCTGGGTGGCTCCCTCGGTTAAGCAAATGACTCTTGACTCAACTCAGGTCATGATGTCAGGGTCATGCAATCGAGCCCTCAGGCTCCATGTTCAGCACAGAATCCTCTTGAGATTCTCCCTCTCCCTCTGCCCCTCCCCCTGCCCACTCACTAAATAAATAAAATATTTAAAAAATAAAATACAAAAATAAGATTCTAAAGATAAAGTATGAATTATAGTGGAATGATTCTTTAAAACAGGTTAAAAAAAAAAAAAAAAACTCCTGTTGCTCTCACAAGCTGCTACATTCCCTTTGTGTATGCATGTCTCAAGGTTCTTCACCCAAATAAAGAGATATACATAGATGGAGAGAGATATAGGTTAGAGATACTTATCTTTACATGTGTGCCAAAGAAAAACTGCACTGAATGGATGGTGTGAAACAGGCAGGACTTTATTCAAAACTATTCCATCTGGACAGAGATGAAATTCAACTCCAATGGAACAAATACAGAATTTTTAAGCACTGAGGTGAGCTAGTAGAAAAGTACTGTATACAGCCAAAGGGGAATTGGTCCAGGTGATTAGACCGTTCGTGTTTGCCAAGTGACACTAATTTGCTAATTGAACTGAGTCTTCTACCCTCCCACGCAGACTAAAAGACACAGACGCTATCTTTCTTGATGATTACATTTCAAAGGGATGGCTCCCAGTCCTTGAGAAAGCCGTTTCTGGGTTGTAAAACTGACAAGACTCTAGGAGATTTCGCTCTCAAAGCAGCAGAAAAAGAACTTAACGATTCCAAGTGTTCTCAAGTAAACGCTTTAGGAAAAGACAAGTCAGGGCCAAGAGTCAGGGAGAAGCCGGTCTCAAGTTCACTCAAGCTGCCAGATACCATAAGTCTGTCTTGGTCAATAGAAATTAAGGGTCGTGCCAGGCTGGTGTAGGACAGTGACAGGACACCAAGGCTGGCAGTTTAGGACCCAAGCATTTGCTGAATTTGAGGACAGCTGTTTTAAGGGTTGGACAGTACACATTCTCCAGCCCTGGACTCAAAAGAATCATTGGCAGATACCACTATGTAAAATGGGGATGATCAATTTAAGAAGATTTCTCTGGAATTAACATTTTCTTTTTATCTCAGTATGTGGATTCATCAGAGGATTGACGGTAAACCCCAGAGGTAAAGATCACACCTGGAAACAACTTTACTCAAAAACACAAAAATCAAGGGGTACCTGGGTGGCTCACTTGGTTAAGCGGCGGACTCTTGATTTGAGCTCATGCGCTCAGGGTGGTGGGATTGAGCCCCCACAGGGCACTGGGCTCCTCACTCAGTGGGGACTCTGCTGGAGATTCTCTCTCCCTCTCCCCTCTACTCATGCCCCACCCCTCCACATGTTCCTGTGCATTCTCATTCTCTCGCTCTCTCAAATAAATCTTTTAACCTCGAGATCAACCACCTTGACAGAGTATTCTATGTCCATATATAGACATCCACTAAATTTGCTTATAGACTTAAAATGAGGCTCACTTTCACCTTGATCTTTCTCATTACTGGTGCTTCATATAATTGACCTAATGGGTTACAAAAATAAAATTCTATCTAAATAAGAATTCACTTGCTGGGGCGCCTAGGTGGCTCCATTGGTTAAGCGACTGCCTTCCGCTCAGGTCATGATCCTGGAGTCCCGGGATCGAGTCCCACATCGGGCTCCCTGCTCAGCGGGGGGTCTGCTTCTCCCTCTGCCCTCTTCCCTCTCGTGCTCTCTGTCTCTCATTCTCTCTCTCTCAAATAAATAAATAAAATCTTTAAAAAAAAAAGAATTCACTTGCTAACTAGTTTCTGGTAACTTATTTATAGGGTAGGTTTTAAGAAAAATAAGTTGATGTATATGAAAATTCATGGCATAATTACATAAAAACATAGTAGCTGGAGATTAGTTAACATTTATTTTCATTTTGAGTATCACTCTCTTGGAACATTAAATAGACACCAGACATTAATTATAAATGTGAAGGCTAGGTATATATTTGGCAAAGTATATGTAACAATCCTGCGTGGGAGGGAAACAAAGTACACCATTTGCACTACAAATGAAACTATTTAAAAATTACAGGATGTGTTCAGCTTAAAGTGCATGTAATAGTTTGGGAAGTGCTTTCAAATATTCTTTTTAAGACCCTTTTTTAAAATCAACGGACATTAGTATCATTGCTGAGTATTTTTGCATAAACCCAAAGTTTGTTTCAACTGCTCACATAAGAAATTCGAAACCATCTCTTGCCATTTCAGGCAATAGATACTCAATTGTCAAGATGAAAACAATGAGTCAAGCAGCTCTTAAAGGACTTTACTTTCTAGGAATATGAGAATTACAAAGAGATCTTAATAACATTTTCCTTGTATTTATTACAAACCTGCCACTTGGAGCATAGCACCTTGCTGGACATTTAACAAGGTAGAAGAGAAAAAAAAATGAAAAGAGGCACTCAGAGTCCCATGTGCTAAGTAAATAATGCTTAGGTTATGCCAAAGCTACAGTTTTTTTTTGTTTGTTTGTTTTTTGTTTTTTTTTAAAGATTTTATTTATTTATTTGACAGAGAGAGACACAGCGAGAGAGGGAACCACAAGCAGGGGGAGTAGGAAAGGGAGAAGCAGGCTTCCCGCCGAGCAGGGAGCCCGATGCGGGGCTCGATCCCAGGACCCTGGGATCATGACCTGAGCCGAAGGCAGACGCTTAACGACTGAGCCACCCAGGCGCCCCTGTTTTTGTTTTTGCAGTGCACTGTTCTTGTTTACAGCAGTAGCATGAACCTTTCAAATGGAGTTCCAAAAAAATATTTAACCATCTATTTTCCATAATTAATGCAGAAAAGTAAGGTATAAACACATCACTTTCTACTAGGATGTAGTAATAGGAAGGGTAATAAAACCCACATTTCTGTAACAGATTGAATCCGTAAGAAAGAAAGCATTAATAATATACGGGGCCAAAGCAAGACAAAAATAAGTATCATTTGAAGCTTTTAAGCAAATTGACCGTATTAATCTAAAGCAAAGGAGTGGCAGAATAACCACGGAGGGTGCCTTATATGAATATTAGGAAAAGCACACAGAGGAGTCAACAAAATAGCGACTGATTAAAAGGGTTTACGGGGCTCAGAAAATCATCTGAGTTTCTTTGTAAAAAAGAAGTAAGAACAACAGATATTCGCCTCTGATGTTGTGCAATGCTCTATTCCAAGGCTCTTCACCAAAACTTGGGCAAATGTGATTTTTATATTCTTTCACTCAAGGTTCTCCAACATGTTGGATCAGAAAAATATTTCTCAAAAATTCAATGACATCTTATGGGAAAAATTTGACTTAGACACTTGAGATAGTATTACACTATAATTAAAGTTAGCTTTAGTTATTAATAAGCTTCTGAAAAGCATATTAAAAAGTAGATTGTCATTTTGTTAAAGATATCAAATGGTGCAAAGTTCTATTTATTTTTAACATAAATAAACATTTAAGACAAGTAGGACTTCAAAAAACTGAACAAATTCAATTAAAAATGAATGAAAATTGAATTCACAAACAGAAAAAAGTTTAACAAATCCAAGTGTATGAAATTCTCGTTTTCCCCATTTCTATTTTTTTAATCTGAATATTCAGAGTTGTTTGGGATTTGGGATCTGAGTTTATTTTATATCTGTTGGAAAAATTAAGACCTTCAGAATCGTCAGCTGGAAATCAGGCAGATACACTACTGTTGTGGTTTTCCTTTGCTTATTTAAGGATGGGGTGTCTGGTCTGCTCCAGCACCCGGGCACTCTGCCCACAACACGCTCCATCCCTGCAGTTTGTTTTTTTTTTTAAGATTTTATTTGACAGAGAGAAACACAGTGAGAGAGGGAACACAAGCAGGGGGAGTGGGAGAGGGAGAAGCAGGCTCCCCGCTGAGCAGGGAGCCCCATGTGGGGCTCCATCCCAGGACTCTGGGATCATGACCTGAGCCGAAGGCAGATGTTTAATGACTGAGCCACCCAGGCACCCCCTACAGTTTTTATACTGTTCTGTTTTTATAATCTACTGTTACTGTTCAGTTTTTATAATCAATTGCCAAACCTAACATATAGTAAGACAGATGAAAGGAAGCCCTTTAATATTCTTACCTTTACTGAAGCTTCATTAGGGGTGGATAAAACCTCTGCATTACTCGCTTTGGGACTTACATCAAATGATTTCCTTTGCCCAACAGCCGACATGGAACTAACAGGTCACTACCAAACCAAAGCCTTCAAAGACCCAGGAGACACGCTCTTATCTCTCTCATGCCACAAGAACAACGTGCTCCAGCTTGCCCACTCGTTCCTGAGGATGAGAAGCACCTGGAGCCTGGGCGCTCAATCACAGATCTGCAAATGAGAAACAGGTCCGGACCAGCTGCTGCACCTGCCCACATAGTTGTCCTAGTTCAGCAAAGCCTCCATCTCGGGACTGTTGGAGGATCCCAGAGGAGGAGAATAAAATATTACTAAATTCAAGTAATAAAATATTACTAAATTCAAGTAATAAAATATTACTAAATAAAGCCACTAAATTCTGGGTGGTTTATTACTTAACATTTTTATAAGATTAGCTAGCTGCGACAGGAGTAAGCCAGAATATGGTTGAAAACATGATCATCCATCTTTGAAGAAGATGCACAGTGGCACGCCAGATTCGCAGCTTACTGGTGGTATTCATTCAGGCAGATGATTAAAATCTGAGACAGTCTCTGTGTTTCAATGGGAAGAGTAATATTGATAACACTGATTTATCAAGGACCTTTTTTCACGAGAACCTGGATTTTAGGGATTGCTTAGTTATCTCCAAACCCCTGGAAGACCAAAGTGCAAGCTGATGTTCAGTGGTTAAGTCCCATTGCATACACAATCACAGTGTATTTCCTGTTCCTTTAATCCCTTTCTGAAGGGGACTGATATCCGTGCCTGACACCAATGACTGTCAGGGATCAACGTTATGCTTTTAAACCCCCCAGGATCCCGAATCATCTGTTTGATTGCTTCCGCCTGTGGCCAAGTCGTCCCCAAATTAGAATTTCGCTATGGCAGGTGTGACTAATTGGGAGTTCTAACTTCTTGTCATGATGCCAATGAGCCCTTTTAGCGAATTTTTATTTTTAAGAAAAGTCTATCACAATGCGTAGAAAAACCATAGAGTGTTCTATAAACTACATGATGACTATAATGGAAAAGGAAAATAAATAAATGAAATAGAGTCTATCAGATTGAGATTGCAAATCAAGTGATTCAGTGTTTTTTAGCAACAGCCCCCTCTGCTGCACTGGGAGCTGCCCAGGTTCCACCAGGAATACTGCATTTAATCCTAATCGCCACAATTCCAATGAAACATTCAAAATGGAACTCATTCAGGGTACAGTAATGACGGTAGTAAGGAAAACCAAAATAGGCTCTATAGTAAATTACTGGGAGTGTAAGACAGCCATTCTCCAGTTTTTAAAGGAATTATGATTGAAAGAATAGACCCTGAAAGGTAACTCTAGACCATTTTATAGAGGTTTCAAGGAGATAATTTTAGGCTGTGGATCAGGGAGTAATTCTATAAATGTTATCACTGGTTCAAAGATGGCTCATTCTGCCTTAAGGGGAAGAGAGATATTTATCAAAAAATCTAGGAGCGCCCCAACAGATACTCTGGGAGGCTGCTTGGAATATCTGAACAGTATTTTACAAGGCAATCTAAGTAATCCCTTGTATACTAAGATCCAATGTAAGTAGCTTAAAACTATTTTCTCCCATCCAGCCAGGTAAAGCATTTATGTTAACTGAATGCCTTTTTCAGACATATTAGGTGGATGTGAGCAAGGAGAGAAGAGTGTACAAAAATATATAACAGGATGTACAACTATTACAACATTCTCTATTTTTGTAACTAATCCTGACCCATTGGACACACACACACACACACACACACACGTGCCATTTATTTTAAAGTTATATCAGTCTTCTCATTTAGGTTGGCTTATGTCATCCTTGTTAGATAAATATTTATTAAATTTTAAGATGTAAATTGTACTTAAGGACTAATTTTCTTGTCACACATGCTTGTGTCCATAATTTTCCTTCTCCAAACCGAAGCTGGGATATAAGGGACGGCCACGGGAAACCCAAGCTGAGTGTCTCCTTTGCTATTCCTCTGATTTCCCACTGGCCTTCATGGAGATGAAACTTTGTCACAGAGATTAGGTGACATGCTCCTGCATTTCACTCCCCAAGTCCAAGGCTAACAGAATCCGTGGTGCGATCCCTCAGCACAGAAGTCAAGCACAGTTCTTTGTTGTCACTGACTTAGCTCCACCTCAACTGGAGCTCACCCTGCAGAGCCTCTGAGTCTCATTCACATTCTCCCTCTGGCCTGTGGACTAGCTATCAATCCTGGACCTGTGTCACAACATGACCTCATCGCTTACCCCTTGCTACTGCTGCCCCATTCCAAGCTCACCGGCTATTAACTTTCATGTACCCTTCCAACTGGGAGGAAGAGAACCTTCTGAACTTTTAATGCAGCACTATGGAGACACTTCTAGCTTTTTCTATATGTACTTCACAGTGGCTACTGCTGTTGGTGTGAGACTTTCTATAAGGTGGTCTCCATTATAGCCCTGAAAAAGAATTAAGGCACTATTCTCTGTTTGGGTTTTTTCTGTCAACTTGATCTGGTATAGGGTATAAAGCAAGAATATATCCAAAAGACCCTTACTTCACTTCTTTTTTTTTTTTTTTAAAGATTTTATTTATTTATTTGACAGAGAGAGACAGTGAGAGAGGGAACACAGCAGGGGGAGTGGGAGAGGGAGAAGCAGACTTCCCGCTGGGCAGAGAGCCCGATGCGGGGCTCGATCCCAGGACCCTGGGATCATGACCTGAGCTGAAGGCAGACGCTTAACGACTGAGCCACCCAGACGCCCCACTTCACTTCTTTTTTATTCCTCCAAAAGGCCTCCTCTTTCCCCTTGATATTAAGATCTTTATTTCTTATAAGAAACTGCCTTAGTTCTTTTCACTATTGGTTTATGATTGTCAAGCAAGTCTCCAAAGCACATATCCTGATATAGAAAGAGAGCTGTTACAATTTAGAAAAGGAAATAAACATCTTTTATCCGTGCAAAAAATTTTCAAGATTGTTCTTCTTTTCGTCTTTACGATTGACACAGTAAATCAACCCAAAGCTTATCAGTGGATCCATACTTTAGTCACGAGCTCACCTCTTTCCACTTTTGACTATAAACCTTTAAATGGTCACAGGCTTCTTCTGCTTCTAGGAAGATGGAGTAGATGTACTTTGCTCTATTTCTCAAATACAAGCAGGCTCTGAAAGGTTGACAAAGTGGCAGATTGTCTAGAAACTTCAAATTCCAAGGAATGACACTGAGGTGAGTTCACTGGCTTTTCTATTTGCCTCATACACACCCAGGCTTAGAGCTGAAGAAACCATCAATCTCAAAACCTCAACTGGTACAGACAAATAAAAAGCCAGAATAAAAGACTGCTTCTCTCTAGCAGAGAACCAGGAAAGGAGAAAGGTGACAATACACAAAACTTCTAAACCATAATAGCTCTATTCCAAAGAACAGCACAGAAAACCACAGGTATCCCTACCAAATACTGAGTAGACAGTGTCAACTTCCACACTTGCATGGCTACAACAAGGCACCCAAACTCCCACTGGAGTGACATCAGAGAAGGTGGGATAGGGAGGTGGACTTTTATCCCTGGTGATGGAATAGTGATGCCCCCTTTTACTTCAGGAGTCACTGGAGACCACAAAGAACCATTGTACTTGTACCCTTTCCCCAATGGTAATGAGGCACCCTACCTCTTGCCATAGGGTTGTACAGGAGGAGAGTCAGGACTTTTACCTTCTCCCAAGGTGAACAAGGCTACCACACTTTCCCCATGATGTCAGTGGAAGGCAAATGGGGAGCAATAATGACACATTTCAATGCCTCTCAATTAGAGAGGCATGAGTGGAGCCCTACTGAGTAACTGATGCTCCTAGACTCACCCAATAGTAACTGGGAGCTCTCCCCACCAAGGATCAAAGGAGATTGAGTGCGGAAACTGGATTTCTACCCTTACTTGGCAGTAATGAGGCAGTGTGTCCATTTCCCCTGTCAGACTGACACCATAGGAAGACAACTGAAAGAGAAAATTTAAATAAAATCCAGAGTTGTGTAATATAATACTGAAAATATCCAAATGCAACAGAAAATAACTTGTTATGCCAAGAAACAGAAAGATCTCAAACTGAAAAAAATGAACAACAAATGACAATATTGAAGGGACAGAGATCTTAGAATTGTTAGACAAATAATTAGATAAAGCAACCATCAAAAAAACCCTGCTTCAACAAGCAATGATGAACACCTTGAAACAGGTGTAAACATGTAAGGTCTCTCCAAAGAAATAAAGTGCTAGCAAATAAATACAAGATATAACTAGACTCAAAGGAAAATGTTACAACTAAAAAATATGGTCACTAAAAAAGCTCAACAGAAGGGAAGCACAGTAGACTGGTTAAGGACAAAGAAAAGTATCAGTGAACTTGAAGATAGAACAGTAGAAATTACTAAATCTGAATAGAACAGAATAAGCTCAGGGGAAAATGAGTAGAGCCTCAGGGAGTTTATGGAGTGGTACCAAAATTTCCAACATTCATCTCATCAGAGTTCCGGAAAGGGAGGGGAAGAAGGCAAGATTAGAAAAATGTATAAAGAAATTATCACTGAGGGCGCCTGGGTGGCTCAGTTGGTTAAGCAACTGCCTTCGGCTCAGGTCACGATCCTGGAGTCCCGGGATCGAGTCCCGCATCAGGCTCCCTGCTCAGCGGGAAGTCTGCTTCTCCCTCTGACCCTCCTCCCTCTCATGCTCTGTCTCTCATTCTCTCTCTTGCAAATAAATAAAATCTTTAAAAAAAAAAAAAAAAAAAGGGCGCCTGGGTGGCTCAGTCGGTTAAGCGACTGCCTTCGGCTCAGGTCATGATCCTGGAGTCGCGGGATCGAGTCCCGCGTCGGGCTCCCTGCTCGGCGGGGAGTCTGCTTCTCCCTCTGACCCTCCTCCCTCTCATGCTCTGTCTCTCATTCTCTCTCTTGCAAATAAATAAAATCTTTAAAAAAAAAAAAAAAAAGGGCGCCTGGGTGGCTCAGTCGGTTAAGCGACTGCCTTCGGCTCAGGTCATGATCCTGGAGTCCCTGGATCGAGTCCCGCATCGGGCTCCCTGCTCGGCAGGGGATCTGCTTCTCCATCTGACCCTCTTCCCTCTCATGTGCTCTCTCTCTCTCTCATTCTCTCTCTCTCAAATAAATAAATAAAATCTTAAAAAAAAAAAAAAATAAGGGCGCCTGGGTGGCTCAGTCGGTTAAGCGACTGCCTTCGGCTCAGGTCATGATCCTGGAGTCGCGGGATCGAGTCCCGCATCGGGCTCCCTGCTCGGCGGGGAGTCTGCTTCTCCCTCTGACCCTCCTCCCTCTCATGCTCTCTGTCTCTCATTCTCTCTCTCACAAATAAATAAATAAAATCTTTAAAAAAAAAAAAAAAGAAAAGAAAGAAATTATCACTGAAACTTCCCAAATTGGTCAAAAGATACAACCCTACAGGTTTAATACATGAAGCAAAGCCCAGGCAAGACAATCCCAAAGAAATACATGGCAAGACACACATAATTAAACTTTTTTTTTTTTTTTTGCTTTAAAATATTTTATTGGAATCTTTTGATAAAAACAGCATTTATGTTAAATAAGTCTAATTGGTCTAAAAATACTTAAGCATCTCCAAATTTCTGGGCAGTTTCTTTCCTCCAGTAAGTTGACAGCTGCTCACACAGGTTAATGCAGGAAAACTAGATGGAAGCTCCTGGGATCTGCCCAACACCAGATGGGAGATACCCTCCGCGTTAACAAAACCCACAGTCGCCGGGGAGAAAGGACGCAGCTCTTCACTTCTCATCACAGCCTGTAGGTTCAGGTGGCAGGAGCCATCACCTAGGCATCACAGACATCTCTCCACAGCATTTCTCCCAGAGGGCGAATTCCAAACTTCAGCCCTTCAGCTACCAGATCGGCGCCTCAGCTGAAAGGGCACCACCCTAGCGAGGCTTCCAGAACAATCATGCTTTATCCAACAGTAACACACCTGCGCACCCTTAAGACGCCCTCAGGGCGCTGCGGACCAGCCTGCGAGGACCAGGGGCACGCAGGGAGCCGTGCAAAGACAGCGCAGGGCCTGGGGCCTCCCCGTCGCGCAGGGGAGGGAGCCGCAGGAGCCCCCCCAGGCACTGCGCCGTTCCCACCGCCTGAGGCAACCAGACCAGCGCACAAAGAGCTAAACTTCGGAAACTGCAGACAAACATCTTGAAACAGCCAGGGGAAGCAGCATCTCCCCCACCGGGAAAAACAATTAGAATGAAACAAGTTTTCTCCTAAGAAGCCATGGGACCCCAGAAAGAGGGGGCATCACATTGTTGTGAAGCACCACGCCTAGCGGGGCTGCCGGGGGTCGTTGCGGGGCCTGGCAGGTTGTTTTCTGTCTCTCTTTACTGGTTTCCAGGGCTGGGGAATACAACGTGTGGCTGCCTCACAACTAGCGGCAAAGCCCAGTAAGTCGCGGGCAGGGTTCGGGGTGCACGGCTCGGTAACGACTACGCCCCCCTCGCTGCGGCCCGCTCCCCGCCGGACGAGGGGGCTGGGCCTCTGACCTTCCTCTGCGGGCTCCGCCCCTTGCCCCGGAAGCGCTCGCTGCGGGTGGAGGTTTCTGGGCGGGCCAGGGAGCATTGCTTCCTTTTTGTCTGACGTCTTAGCGAGGCTGCGGGGGTGGACGCCGCTCTCCCAGCTTCGCTGTGCCGCCCAAGGATGACAAGAAGAGGAAAGATGCCGGAAAGTCGTCCAAAAAAGCAAACACCCAGGGAACAAACCTGGGGGCAAGGCCAAAAAGAAGAAGTGGTCCAAAGGCAAAGTTCGGGACAAGCTCAATAATCTGGTCTTGTTTGACAAAGCGACATACGACAAACTCTGTAAGGAAGTTCCCAACTATAAGCTTATAACTCCAGCTGTTGTCTCTGAGAGCCTGAAGATTCGAGGTTCCCTGGCCAGGGCAGCCCTTCAGGAGCTCCTTAGTAAAGGACTTATTAAACTGGTTTCAAAGCACAGAGCTCAAGTAATTTACACCAGAAACACCAAGGGTGGAGATGCCCCAGCTGCTGGTGAAGATGCATGAACAAGATTCCACCAACTGTACATTTTGGAAAATAAAACTTCATTAAAAACAACAACAACAACAACAACAAAGTGGTCAATCCGAAATACTGTACCCAGTGAAAATATTGTCAGGGTCTGAAGGTAGAATCAGGACATTCTCAGATGAAGGGAAATTGAGACTTTATTGCCAACAGATATACCCTAAAGGAATAATTAAAGTTTTGTAAAAAGAAAGAGAACAATGAAAGAAGGAAACTTGGAGCATCAGGAAGGAAGAGAGAACACGGGCAGCAAAATATGGATACATGTAATAGGCTTTCTTTCTTGTCTTGAGTTTTCCAAACTAAGCTTAATCAAACAAAAATAATACTATTTAGTGTGGTTCTAGATGTGTATATTCAAGATAATATATTAGGAATGAGGGGATGCCAAAGGACATAAAAGGAAGCAAGGTTTTCCTACTTCATCTGAACTGGTAAGATTACAACACCAATAGACAGTGACAAGTTTTGTGTATATAATACCTACAGTAACCATTAATAAACGTCACAACTAAATAACCTCAAAAGTCCTGTAGATAAATCAAGATGGAATTCTAAAAAAATGTTCAAGTAACCCAAGGGAAGGCAGAAAAAAAAAAAAAAAAAAAACCATGAGAAACAGAATAGAAAACAAATGAAGTGGTAGACTTAATCCTTAATATTTCAATAATTGTCAGGAAATGATCTGAAAACACAAAGACAGGAATTGGCAGGATGGCCTATAAGACATAATCCGAATATGTGCTGTCTATAAAAGAGCAATATGAGAGATTCTCATGGTAACGGAAATGTTCCCTATCTTGACTTCATCAATGTCAGTATCTTGGCTGTGATATCATATTACAGCTCAGCAAGATATTACCATTGACGGAAACTGGGTAAAGGATAATGTGGTATCTCTGTATTCGTTCTTAGAACTACAGGTGAATCTACAAGTATCTCAAAATAAAAACTTTAATGAAAAAAGAAAATAAATCCACATAAAAATAAAAAATACATTATTCATGTTACACTCAATAAATTGATGGTGATATTTTAGAGACAATACTATATATATAGATATATTGCTATATGGAGTAAATTATCAAGTCATATGTGAAATAGATTATTTTATTAAGTGTAGCAATGAAGATTTAATCATTTTTCCTCATTCTAGGGACTCACTTTTGGTCAGGATTGTCATTAGAATGCTGTGTGTAAGTAGGGATTTGAAACTTTTTTTTTTTTTAAAGATTTTATTTATTTATTTGACAGAGAGAGAGAGAGACAGCTAGAGAGCGAACACAAACAGGGGGAGTGGGAGAGGGAGAAGCAGGCTCCTGGCCAAGCAGGGAGCCCGATGCGGGGCTCGATCCCAGGACCCTGGGATCATGACCTGAGCCGAAGGCAGACGCTTAACGACTGAGCCACCCAGGCGCCCCTGGATTTGAAACTTTCCACGAAAATTGCTGGACATTTGACAGTGCAGATGTACTGAGCTCCTACTTTACTAGATATACTTACAGTTAAAATAATTTAACAACTGATTTAAGAACTACTTTGACTTTACATTATGTTAAAGGATAAAGAAAACATTAACAACGAACATGAGTTGCACATAACCTTTATTTCACCATGAAATGTTTCCTTTTTTTCTTCGCTAATTTTTAACTTTATTCTCTCCTAAAACAAACAAACAAAAAAACAAACAAAAAAACCCACAATAGAATCCCAAGAGATAATCTGTGAGAACAATGCAACTACAGATAAGGATAATTGAATATCATCTTGTTAAATCTAATAATTATTAGATCAAATTTTCCTATTAAAAAGATAGTTAAGCATGTAAACAGATTTGTAAGGCTTTAAACTCTCACAGTTCATTAATAATTTATCTAGAAGTAATTTAAGCTACTATAAATTTATAAATAATCTGCTACACAGAGGACTTAATAAAAATCTCAGAAATCAGTTTATTAATTTTACATTTGCTAAAAGCCATGTATCAGAAGAGAAGATTAAAAGGCAAATTAAAACTTAAGTCCCATTATACCTATGGAATGCAGTTTACTTTGTCATAAAGCATGCCTAAGAGCCACACAAGTTTCAAAACATACTCAAAAGGCTGACACTTGTATGCCGTTGGAAATATGAAAATGTGTTCAAGTACTCTTACTACCTCACTTTTTATATATTGAAAGTTCTCTATATTAAAAGTATCCTGGTTTGAGAAAAAATTAGCTATTCATTCATTCTTCTGGGATTTTCTTTTTAGAAATCCAATTTAAATAAGTATTTCAGATAATTAATTTCTTAAGCTCAATCTCTCCAATGCTTGAATTAATTGGGAATTACTAACCATGGAACAAATACCATTTTGCCACCTCACATTACTAACAAAATATTATTAAAAGAAGTTTTCTCCCTTTCTGGGCAAGGGAGGGGTTGGTTTTACTATGAGAATTCCTGAGACCTGAAAATAAAATTTATCTCTTTCCATGATTTTCCTTTCTAAGATATGACCTAACCTTCTAAATCAACCAAATATATTTACTGAAACAGAAAAATAAAGCTGAAAAGTGAAATTAGCACTGTTGGTAGATGGTCTTAAATTTCTTAATGGAAATAGTATAATATAAACACCATATGAAAAATATACATAGAAGGTAACTTGAATTTCTTAAGCCTCTAATTTCTTACATCATTAAATTGATATTTAGGATGCGACATTACTTCAATTAATTTTTTTTTTTTTAAGATTTTACTTATTTATTTGACAGAGAGAGACATAGCGAGAGAGGGAACACAAGCAGGGGGAGTGGGAGAGGGAGAAGCAGGCTTCCTGCTAAGCAGGGAGCCCGATGTGGGGCTCGATCCTAGAAACCCAAGATCATGACCTGAGCCGAAGGCAGACGCTTAATGACTGAGCTACCCAGGCGCCCTTCAATTAATATTTTAATTAAAATTAAGAAGTGTGCATATTATTTATTTTGTTAAGAAATACATATTGAGCACCTAATATGTGCCAGGTATATGACTGAGATCAATCACTGAACCAAAGGAATAGTTCCATCCTTCATAAGCTTACACTCTAGCAGCAAAAGAAAAAGTGTGAACATCTGTTAAAAAGACCTAGAATATTGGGCTTATCGATAGAAATGCTCATAGTGGTTCGCAGAATATTACACTTTATGTGAAGTTAAGACATACAAATGGTGATAAAAATATCACATTAAGAAATACTTTTTAATTGCCACAAAAGAATCCAATTGATGTTTAGCTTTCTAATTTTTAGTTTACAGCCTGTCTCTAATGAGTTAAAAAAAATAAAATAAAGAAAAAACACTAGGGCAATAATTGATAAATTGTTAAATCTACCAATTACAATTTACATTTGAGTTTAGCACATTTTTTTAAACTACAGTCAAGGAAATTTGATTTAACAATTAATGTAGGCATCAATTCCATTATAAAAAAAACAAATGAATTTCAGACTATTGAATTTCATGTTCAAAATCAAGTTATAGCTCATTAAAAACAAAAGGAGATGGAGATTTGTGATGCAGAGCTACACAGAGGTTTTTACATATTGTGCCCAAAATATGACTGACACTTTAGGACACATTCCAGAGAAAAGTGATTTTTAAGGTATAGATGTGGAAATTTTCAGATAATTAATTTCATAATTGAACCATAAATGAACCATAACTATTAACAATCTGCTAACATTTTTAGCATGCTATTAAAACATTTTAATGGACTTAAATATATTAGGTAAAATAATGTTCAGAGATTATTTCAAGTAGTTAAGTAAAGAACACTTTAAGTGTTGTAGAATAACATCCTTTTCATTATTGTTTAAAGTTAGTACATCTAAATAAAGGGCTCAAATAAAATAGTTTACTGAAGACGTGCAAATACAATAATGTTAAAGAGGATAACTATAACAAGGAGTAGACAATTTGGGAAAATAATGAAAAAATTCTAAATCTGGGGGAAAAATACTCATAATGAATACAAACAAGAACAAATATTTATAAATCAAATTATCTTTTTGGAATTTAATTTACATGTACATGGCTTAGTTATTATTATTCCTTAATAATTTTGTAATAGGACAGGAAGCTATCTTTGATAATAGAATTTGGTCCAGATAATTATATTTGATGAATTGCTTGAAATCCCTATAAATGTTAATTAAGTGCTAGCATTATAAGGCAACCGTTGTTGGTTATCATGAATCAAAGAATAAAATATATAACACAAGCTAAATTCTTTAGTTGTGGTAGGTTATTTGCAAATATGGCCACAATAATCCCTCTCATTCCTGTACCCTACTCCTTTTCTGCTCCTCCTATGAAGTATAGAATCTATTTTTACATCCTTAAATCTGGGGTGGCCTTGTGGCATACTATGACCTATAGAAGTCAACAAAAATAGTGTTTTGTGACTTTCCAGCCTTGGCCTTGCACCTTCAACCCTCTTGGGATGTGATGCTTCTATGTGAGAAAACTGGACCTTTGATGTTAAAAGACCACATGGAAAGAAAAACCACGCTGACAAGCAGAGCAGACTCTAGGGCCACTCTGGAAAATATAGACCCATTGAGAGGCCAGATGACTGCATCTTCATGGCCAAATACAGGCCAAATTGCTGACCCATTAGATCAAGCACAAACAAAATGATTGTTGTTTTAAGATACTACTGTACTCAGGGATGGTCTCTCATGTAGAAATAAATACATAACATGGGAATTGGTAGTTAGCAGCATAACAAAAACCTAAATGTGGCACTTTTGGATCAGACAGTACGAAAACGCTGGAAAACTGCTAAGAGGGCTGAGCAGGATAAATAAATGGCAAACTCCTATGGAGCATGAAAAGACAGAAAGGAAGATGTTATTGGAGTCTCAAAAAAGGCAAATCAAGCTCTGGGCTGGTAGAAAAAAGGTGGGGAAAAGTAAGACCTGAAGGAAGTTGGAAGTTAGAAAATCGCTTCAAGGGACTTTTTGATCTGGACAAGGAGGAATCCAGTTAAAATGCTAAAAGTGCCAACTGAGTTTTTCCCACTGAGTACTCTGAGATACTGCAAAAGAGAAGTAACTAGAGCAAAAGCTAATTTCTAAGAAACATAGAGGACTTAAAAGAATTGGGGAGCTGGGGAGCTCAGTCGGTTAAGTTACTGCCTTTAGCTCAGGTCATGATCCCAGGGTCCCAGGATCCAGTCCCCCAGTGGGCTCCCTGCTCAGTGGGGAGTCTGCTTCTCCCTCTGCCCCTCCCCCCCAATCATGCTCTCTCTCTCTCTCAAATAAATAAATAAAATCTTTTAAAAAAAGGGAAAAAAATAATGTTAAGGATGTTATCCCACAGCAGCCTTCCTCATCGCAAATAGATGAGTCTCAGAAATAATTGTGGATGTCACTTTTGAGATGCAGAAATTCACAGAAAAATAACAATATTTTTAAGAGAGGTGTCCTGGCCTATGCACAAGCATGGATGATAAAGGCATGGGAGAGTTAAAAATGAAAAGTAGGGGTTGTGGCACCTGGGTGGCTCAGTCGTTAAGCGTCTGCCTTCGGCTCAGGTCATGGTCCCAGGGTCCTGGGATCGAGCCCCGCATTGGGCTCCCAGCTCCGCGGGAAGCCTGCTTCTCCCTCTCCCACTCCCCCTGCTTGTATTCTCTCTCTCGCTGTGTCTCTCCCTGTCAAATAAATAAATAAAATCTTAAAAAAAAAAAAAAATGAAAAGTAGGTTTTGAGCTGCCAACTTTCTACAGGCAGGAAGCAGGATAAGAAGGCCCCTCAGATCACACATGGGACATTTCTTACGGAAAAGAAGAAAACTCTCTGAGGGCTTAGCCAAGAGATGTGAAGAACAAAGGATTAAGGGAACAACTCCAGGTAGCAGAACTGGTCCACAAAGAACATTCCCTGTCTTTGAAAAAGCGGGGCCTAGACACATGTGCTCAGGTGGATTTACGTACTGCTATGAGCCAGTGACTCTTTTTTTTTTTAATTAACATATAATTTATTATTTGTTTCAGGGGTACCGGTCTGTGATTCATAGTCTTACACAATTCACAGCGCTCACCATAGTGCATACCCTCCCCAATGTCCATCCCAGCCACCCCATCCCTCCCAACCCCCTCCACTCCAGCAACCCTCAGTTTGTTTCCTGAGATTAAGAGTCTCTTATGGTTTGTCTCCCTCTTGGTTTTGTCTTGTTTCATTTTTCCCTCCCTTCCCCTTTGATCCTTTGTCTTGAGACATTGGCAGGATAGCTGCATTCAAAAAGACAAATGCAGCTATCCTGCCAATGTCTCACCACTCATGTGTTGGGGGCAAAAGGACTGGTGGTGGATAACTTACCTTTTTATTTGTAGGTGCCTGGAATAAAGAAGAAACACATGGGAGAAGCTGTAGCCTAGAAGCTTTTTGCCTAGAAGATTTTTCACATCTGGACCACATATAGATCATGAAATCATGGATTTTGATACAGATACACATGACTTAAGGAAGAAGTACTCTTTAGAAATAAACCTGTAAGACAGAAAGGAAAACAAGACAGGGTGAACCAAGGGGATAGGTGAACTCCATCATCAGCCTCTGGAGTGTAAATCACATCAAAGACCTGTCACATCTTGAGGCATTATCTGGAGAGTCAGCACTCAGCAGCCAATGTGCACAGCAACTGGGAAATGGGTAGAACTTCCAGGAAAAGGGAATACAAGAAGGCAGAGGTCTTCTACACCATGTTTATAATATGGATTAGAATCTTCCCATTTATAAACCTATACGTTATATATTAGTGATATCATGTACCAATGATGCTTGCTTTATAATTTATAATTACATGGTTTGAATACAATTATTCAAATCGATTGTTTTATGTATTTTTAAAAAATATATGCCCTTTTACTACATACTGCATACACTAATTTCTGAGAAACAATGATTATGTGCGTGGTATGCATCAGAAAGTGCTAGGCATTGAAAATACAAAGCTTAATTACATACATTCTCTGCCCAAAAAAGCTCACAGTTGAATACCAGACACTAACTTGGAAGCACATCATTGCAAAACTATTTTAAATAATCAACAAAGACCTGTTCAGACTGACAAGAAATTAAGTGAGCAAATGTATTTATTGACCATAATATCAATATCCATAATCAAAAACATGAGACTTTCAAAACTATTTCAATAAATGCACATCAATCGAGAACTCAGAAAATCTTTATGAGTAAAATGGTGTTCACATGGCATACCCCAGAATTATACTACTGCTAGTTATCAATTATGCTCAAAGTTAAATTATGCTTGTTGGATAATTGGTGGATCAGGAAAGCAAATACCAGTGTCCAGGACTCAGTAAACATTGTGAAATAAAATGTTTAACAAGTACTTGTTGAGCATTTATTGTATTAATATTGTATTGCTGTGTAACAAATTACCACAAACTTAGTGACTTAAAACAGTATGTCTCTATTATCTCACAGTTTCCATCAATCAGGAGTCCATGCCACAGAGGTCCCACTGTCTGAAATGCTGCTTTTACATTTACTTAGCCATCAGACTGTAGAAAAGGAAACAGACTGGAATGAGAGACAGTAGAAAGTTATGAATGTGCCTATGATTGCAATCCCTTTTAGTTTATATATTTCTATCAAGCACAGAGCATGTATGTCTGGGGTCCTCAGTACAGCTGGGCTCCATAATAGAGACTCTAGACCACGATAGAATGGGGCACAATATCATGGGAGTTTGAAGTTGGGGCTGTAGCGATTTCTAGAATAGTTTGATTCTATATCTATGAATCATATGTGGCTTCATGGTAGTAACTGTGAATCTTGGGCAGTGAAACATGTTCTGTAGATTGACAATGCCCTGCATCCTCTTATAGTGATGCCCTGATCTTGGTAGAAATTAAATCTCTGGAGAAATTTGAAAAAATTCATGCTTCTAGAAATTATTTCCTACAGCTCTTTAAATTAGAAATGTCTTAAAGGGAGTGAACTGTTTCACTTTCTCACATTGACTTTTTTTATACTCTAAAAAGTCATCTGTATGTAAATTATAACTCCTTTAGTATTCATTATACGTTAACCATCATCTATGCCTTATCTTAGGGATGCATCTGAAGTGACCTTAAAATAAAGTGTTGATAATTTGAATGGAATCACTTTGACAGCATTTCCACCCACCCACTTGATGCCTTATGAAGACACTGATGAAAATCAAGATGTAATTATCCGAAGCAGCAAGGGTTGCTTCTGGGCAGTCTACAGGGTTTGATGATTAGTCAAACAAAACTGGTATCAATTACGGAGACAATTATCTTGCCTCTACAGTTGTAAGAGCTGAAGGAGAATGTCTCATTCTTTACAAACATTATGGATGAATGTTTCATAACCATGTCAAGCACATAGCCTGACAAACTGCTTTACAGAGGCAAATAGCAAGTTTTGTGATTTACTCTTTAAAAAAATGTTTGTAAAGGGATCCCGTGCTATACAGAACTTTTTTTTTCTCATTGAGTGAAATGAATTGTTTTGCCATATTGAACATAGCATTGCTGTCAATTTTATCAAAATGCCCAGAAATTACTACAATATTTGCTAGTTTTAAAATACTTTCTGACTTAAAGGAACAGAAAGAAGAAAAGATTTTTAGGAAGCATGAGTCCAGGCCCTGATGAATTCCCTGGGGAAATCTACCAAACATTCAAAGAAGAAATAATACCTATTCTCCTGAAGATGTTTCAAAAAATAGAAACAGAAGGAAAACTTTCAGACTCATTCTATGAGGCTAGCATTACCTTGAACCAGGCAAAGATCCCATCAAAAAGGAGAATTTCAGACCAATACCCCTGATAAATATGGATGCCAAAATTCTCAACAAGATCCTAGCTAATAGGATCCAACATTACATTAAAAGGATTATCCATCACAACCAGGTGGGATTTATCCCTGGGATGCAAGGGTGGTTCAACATTTGCAAATTAATCAATGTGATAGAACACATTAATAAGAGGAGGGAGAAGAACCATATGGTCCTCTCAATTGATGCAGAAAAAACATTTGACAAAACATAGCATCCTTTCCTGATTAAAACTCTTCAGAGTATAGGGATAGAGGGAACATTCCTCAAGTTCATAAAAACCATCTATGAAAAGCCCACAGCAAATATCATTCTCAATGGGGAAAAGCTGAGAGTCTTTCCTTTAAGATCAGGAACATGACAAGGATGCCCACTCTTGCCACTATTGTTCAACATAGTACTAGAAGTCCTAGCCACAGCAATCAGACAACAAAAAGAAATAAAATGTATTCAAATTGGCAAAGAAGTCAAACTCTCTTCACAGATGACATGATATTTTATGTGGAAAGCCCAAAAGACTCCACCCCCAAATTACTAGAACTCATACAGCAATTCAGTAATGTGGCAGGATACAAAATCAATGCACAGAACTCAGTTGCTTTCCTATATACTAGCAATGTAACTGTAGAAAGAGAAATTAGGGAATCGATTCCATTTACAATAGCACCAAAAACCATAAGATACCTTGGAATAAACCTAACCAAAGAGGTAAAGGATCTATACTCTAGGAACTACAGAACCCTTACGAAAGAAATTGAAGAAGGCACAAAAAAATGGAAAAACATTCCATGCTCATGGATCAGAAGAATAAACATTGTTAAGATGTCTATGCTACCCAGAGCAATCTATACTTTCAATGCCATCCCAATCAAAATACCAATGACATTTTTCAAAGTGCTGGAACAAACAATCCTAAAATTTATATGGAAGCAGAAAAGACCCTGAATTGCCAAGGAAATGTTGAAAAAGAAAAACAAAGCTGAGGGCATCACACTGCCTGATTTCAAGCTATATTACAAAGCTGTGATCACCAAGACAGCATGGTACTGGCACAAAAACAGATAAATAGACCAATTTATAGACCAACAGAATAGAGAGTCCAGATATGGACCTTCAACTCTATGGTCAACTAATCTTTGACAAAGCAGGAAAAAATATCCAATGGAAAAAAGACAGTCTCCCAGCAATTGCACTACTGGGTATTTACCCCAAAGATACAAATCTAGTGATCCGAAGGGGTACATGCACCCCAATGTTTATAGCAACAATGTCCACAATAGCCAAACTATGGAAAGAGCCAAGATGTCCATCGACAGATGAATGGATAAAGAAGATGTGAGATACACACACACACACACACACACACACACACACACACACTGGAATATTATGCAGCCATCAAAAAAAATCTTGCCATTTGCAATGATGTAGATGGAACTAGAGGGTATTATGCTAAGCGAAATAAGTCAATCAGAGAAAGACATGTATCATATGATCTCATTGATATGAGGAATTCTTAATCTCAGGAAACAAACCGAGGGTTGCCGGAGTGGTGGAGGGTGGGAGGGATGGGGTGGCTGGGTGATAGACATTGGGGAGGGTATGTGCTATGGTGAGCGCTGTGAATTATGTAAGACTGATGAATCACAGACCTGTACCTCTGAAACAAATAATACATTATATGTTAAAAAAAAAAAAAAAAAAAAGAAGATAGTAGGAAGGGAAAAAGGAAAGGGGGGCAAATAGGAGGGCGAGACGAACCATGAGAGACTATGGACTCTGAGAAACAAACTGAGGGTTCTAGAGGGGAGGGGGGGAGGGGATGGGTTAGCTTGGTGATGGGTATTAAAGAGGGCATGTATTGAATGGAGCACTGGGTGTTATACGCAAACAATGAATCATGAACCCTACATTAAAAACTAATGATGTAATATATGGTGATTAATATAACATAATAAAATAAAATTAAAAAGGGGCACCTGGGTGGCTCAGTCATTAAGTGTCTGCCTTTGGCCTGGGTCACGATTCCAGGGTTCTGGGATTGAGCCCCGCATCGGGCTCCCTGCTCCGTCGGAGGCCTGCTTCTCCCTCTCCCATTCCCCCTGCTTGTGTTCCCTCTCTCACTGTCTCTCTCTGTCAAAATAAATAAATAAATATAAATAAAAATAAAAAAGACAGTCTCTTCAATAAATAGTGCTGGGAAAATTGGACAGCTATATACAGAAGAATGAAACTTGACCATTCTCTAACACCATACAAAAAGATAAACTCAAAATGGATGAAAGACCTCAATGGGAGACAGGAATCCATCAACATCCTAGAGGAGAACATAGGCAGTAACCTCTTTGACATCGGCCACAGCAACTTCTTTCAAAACAAATTTCCAAAGGCAAGGGAAACAAAAGCGAAAATGAACTTTTGGGACTTCATCAAGATAAAAAGCTTCTGCACAGCAAAAGAAACAGTCAACAAAACAAAGAGGCAACCCACGGAATGGGAGGAGATATTTGCAAATGACACTACAGATAAAGGGCTGGTATCCAAGATCTATAAAGAACATCTCAAACTCAACCTCCAAAAAACAAATAATCAAGTCAAAAAATGGGCAGAAGACATGAACAGATACTTCTCCAAAGACATACAAATGGCTAACAGACACATGAAAAAATGTTCAACATCATTAGGCATCAGGGAAATTCAAATCAAAACCACATTGAGATACCACCTTACACCAGTTAGAATGGCAAAAATTGACAAGGCAAGAAACAACAAATGTTGGAGAGATTGTGGAGAAAGGGGAACCCTCTTATGCTGTTGGTGGGAATGCAAGTTGGTACAGCCACTTTGGAAAACAGTATGGAGGTTCCTCAAGAAGTTAAAAATAGAGCTACCCTAGGACCCAGCAATTGCACTACTGGATATTTACCCCAAAGATACAGATCTAGTGAAAAGAAGGGCCATATGCACCCCAATGTTCACAGCAGCAATGTCCACAATAGCCAAACTGTGGAAAGATCCGAGATGCCCTTCAACAGATGAACGGATAAAGAAGATGTGGTCCATATATACAATGGGATATTACTCAGCCATCAGAAAGGAAGAATACCCAACTTTTGCATCAACACAGATGGGACTGGAGGAGATTATGCTAAGTGAGATAAGTCCAGCACAGAAAGTCAATTATCATATGGTTTCACTTATTTGTGGAACATAAGGAATGGCATGGAGGACATTAGGAGAAGGAAGAGAAAAATGAAGTGGGGGAAATGGGGGGAGGGGGGACAAACCATGAGAGGCTATGGACTCCGAGAAACAAATTCAGGGTTTTAGAGGGGAGGGTGCTGGGGGATGGGTTAACCCAGTGATGGGTATTAAAGAGGGCATGTATGGCATGGAGCACTGGGTGTTATGCACAAACAATGAATCATGAAACACTACATCAAAAACTAATGATGTACTGTATGGTGACTAACATATGATAAAAAAAAAAAGAAGCATGACATGAAACAGCTAGGAAATTGCAAAAATAATGAGCATAATCTCACCTTTGTACAAGAACATGTGAATTCAGTAAATGTGTAACAGACATTCCCCTATTCTTTGTACATCTTTCTTTCAATATATGGGAGAAATAACCCAATAGTATTCATGTAAAACTGGATGAAGTCTAACAGAGATTGATGGGTGATATATATCAATATTCTCCAAGGACGGAGTATGATTGAAAAGAATTCTCTGTTGAATCTATTGGTATGATATTCACAAATTTGTGTTCACACAATAGAGTAAGTACCCCCTTTATTCACCATTTCTGTATGTGGTTCAGCTTATCTAACAAATATATAGAACAAATATTTTAAAAATGTAAATTTGAAGGGACCACAAATGTACTTGTCTATACAGTACTCAATGCAGTGTCATTCCATGATAAATTTTTATGAGCAAATGATAATCTTTCTCTAGAATTTTGTTTTATTAATCCCTAAGTTTTTCATACTTCCACATGGTTAAAATGTTAAAATGTATATCATTATTATAATCTCAATTTACAACTCTTCATTGTCATTGTAGAGAAGTATAATTTATTTCTGTATTTTGCCTTTGTATCTTCTAATAGTATTCAACTTATTTCTTTGTTGTAGTAACTTTATTACAGGTTCTTTGGGATTTTCTACATAGAAGAATAAGTCCTATATGAATAAAGAGAGTTTCTTTCTTTATAATCTCTGTGTTTTTGTATCTTTTTATTTTATTGTCCTGATTAGGTCTGCCAATCAAATGTTGAAAAAAATCTAATATGAGTAGATATCCTTTCTCTGTTTATTGTCTTCATGGGAAAGAGAGTGCTGGGAAAGAATTTAGTATTTTAGCATTAGTTTCCTAGTAGATGTTCTGTGTTAGACAGAGAAGGATAGATTCCTTCTATCTACACTAAGTGAAAATTTCTTTTAAATCATGAATGCTAAATTTTGACTAATACTCTTTCTACATGTATTGAGATAATCATTTTAGTTCTCCTTAATAATATTTTGATATGGTGTATTATATTGATTGATTTTTAAATGCTGAATCAAACTTCTATATTTCTGAAAAATTTGGTCATGATATATTGTCATTTTTATATATTGCTGGATTCCATTTGATATAATTTTGTAAAAGATTGTTTGTGTCTTTATTCATGAGGGATAATGGTCTATAGTTACATTTTTTGTAATGCCTTTATACATTTTTTGCATTAGGGTAATGTTCCTTATAAAATGAATTCAGGAGTGTTCCTCTTCTTTTATTTATGGGAAAAGCTTGTGTATAAATTGTGTATTGTTTTTCCTGAGTGTTTGGTAGAATTTAGTAACAAATCTATTTGGATCTGGAGTTTTCTTTATAGGATGGTATATAACAGTGAACTCAATTTACATAATAGCTAAGATTATACAGAGTACTTCTTCTTGAATAAGTTCGTTAATTTTAGCCTAAAGGAATTTTTCTATGTCATTGGTGTTATCAAAATTTTGGCATAAAGTTGTCCAAACTATTTACTTATTATCATTTTATTGTCTGTAGGATGTATGCTTCCCCTTTCATTAATGACAATGGTTTTTTAAAATTTATTTTCTATATTAATCTTGCTAGAGTTTTATCACTTCTATCATTTTTTTGAAAGAATCAGCTTTTGGTTTTCTTGATTTTCTGTGTATGTGTGTCTTTGTGTGTGTGTGTGAGTAGATACATCTTTGTATGTACGTGAGTGTTTGTGTGTATTTCAGTGTTTTCTGCTCTTATCTTCATCATCACCTGCCTTCTTTGCATTACATTTGCTTTTTCCTTCTATGTAAGGTAGACATTTAGAATATCTCTAATTTTGTAATACAAGAATTTAATGCTATACATTTCCCTCTAAGCATTGCTTTTGCTTCATCCTACAAGTTTTTTGCATTTTCCTTTTCATTCAATATAAATATTTGCTACTATCATTTGTAAACTTTTTTTGAATCCATGTGCTGTTTAATTTTAAATTAAGGGAGATTTTCTAGATATCTTTCTTAGTTTAATTTGTTTAATTGTACTGTGGTCAGAAAATATATGCTGTATACTTAAATTACTTTCAATTTAAACAATATGATCCTAGTCAGTATCCAGATTCACTTGAAAAGAGTGGGTATCCTATTGCTGGGTAGTCTTCTAAAAGTTAAGAAGGTAAGTTGTTTGATTTTGTTGTTCATGTTATATATATCCTTATTAATTTTTTGTCTATGTGTTCTGTCAATTATAGAGAGAGAAGTATTGGAGTCTTCAATATAATTGTGGGCCTATTTCTCTTTTCAGTTCAGTCACTGCTTTATATAATTTGATATCATTTGTTGGGCCTGTAGATGTTTAGGAAGATAGCCATCTTAATAATATTGACCTTTCTAATCCATCCACATGATTTATCTTTCCATTTACTTAAGTTTATTTTTTTCAGCAATATTTTGCATGTTTGCCTGCATCACAGAGAACTCCTGCCTTCACACTCTTACCCATCCCCCAGCAGCAGACTACAGTTGTGTAGTACTCAGTTAACTTTGGGTATGAAGAGAATATTCTGTTTCCTTGTCAAATCACAGTCTTAGGCAAGCTTTATGCAGTTGGAAATAGTGGCGGTGGGGAGAGCATTTTGGCATTACTGATCCTTCAAGTACATGATGACCACTGTCTTGTTTTTCATGTGTAGTGGATTTAGCTGGAATAAGTTTCCTTTCTCCACCCAGATCTGTAATAAATCTCTTTTTTATATTGGTACAAGATCCCAGGAGCAAGAGAGTTTTCTTCCTCCTCCCCCAATAGACAGAAGACCTCTGCTTCTACCATTCCACCAGAAACATTCAAGCTTTGCTTGGATTCTGGTAACTGGTAGGAAGATTTCCTAGATCCTCCCCGGGTGGGCTTGCCCAGGAACAAAGAGGTTTATTCTCCTCTACCAGTGGTTAAAGGCTTTTGCTTCATATAGGTAAAAAAGTCAGAGATATGTGCAATGTTTTATACCTTCCAACCAAGAGCACAGATTACCTCTTCTTTCTTCAACCACAGAAATGGCCTGTCTTTGACCTCGTGCCCTGAGTCAGTCCTTCCTGTGAACAATCACTGGAGGTCTTTGCAGAAAAGCAGGCATGTCTACAAACTATCCTTGTATCTAGAATTCCCTATTGTTCCAAACTGATGCAGTAGCCCAAACTCAATTTTAGAAATTTATTAAAGTTTGAGCTAATTTATCCTCACCTGTTACTATGGCAGCCAATTCCTTCTATGAGTTGTCAGAGGTGAAATGGTTCATGTGCCTTTTCTCTCCTCACAGGAGTATGTCATTTTTTTTGGAATTCATTACCCTTGACTGCCTTCAACTTTTGATGTATTCAATAAAAGTTATAGTTTTGTAGACTATCCAACTTTTACTCATTTGTTAAAATGGTAGTGAGGTTCTTTTTCAGTTTTCTACTTCCCAAGCAGAGGAGAAGCTCCTCTACAAAGGCAGTTTGGAAGAAAAACAACACAACTGGAGGAAATGACAGCTGCCAAATATAAAGACTTACAAATATAAAAGTGACAGCTCAGCACAAGGATAGGCAAATAGAACAATAGGACAGTTAAGAAATGAATGCACAAATTAATGTCGCTGGTTCATGAAGAAAATGTCAAAGAGAAATATATGAGTGCCTGGCTGGGTCAGTCATAGAACAATGAGACTCCTGATCTCTGGGGGCATGAATTCAAGCCCCACACTAGCCATAGAGTTTACTTAAAACAAACAAATAAAGAAAAATAATATAGAAATATAAAAAGTGAAAGGATAGTAAAGATACAGTATGCAAACTAAAAAGAACGGATTCAGTTATACCACTATAGATACAACAGGTTGTAGGTAAAAGCTTATTTGAGATACAGATGAGTGCCTCATAAATATAAGTTTAATTCAATAAAAATATAAAAATACTATACATCACAAAAATAAAATGTACAAAAGAAAATAAATTACATAAATATATGAGAAACAGACAAATCAACAATTACAGTTACTTAGTAACTTAAAAAATAAAAAGGCAAAAGGCACAAAGTACATGGAAATATTAAAGGACCATAATTAACAAACATCCTAATAAACATGTATAGAACACTATACCCTATGATTGTGGCATCCACACATTTTTTAAAGCCTTCTGAAACATTTATAAATACTAACCATATAATGACTCATACCAATAAGCCTCAACAAATTTCAAACATTGAAGTTATAGAAAATCTTCTCTACCTACAAGGCAACTAACTTAAAAAATTAACAACTAAAAGATAACTAGAATATTCCTGTGTCTCTGTAAATTAAGACATCCATTTATAAACACCATTAGGCCAAATGAAAATTACTAACATATTAAGAAAATATTTGGGACTTAATTATAACAACAATATGACATAAGAAAAGTTGTGAAATGCCACTAAAACAGTGTTTTGAGGGCAAAATCAAAGATTTAAATGCTCCTATTGGAATGACAGAAGACAAAATTAATGATCAAAAATAAAAAGTAGAAAGGGGACAGCAAAATAAATACAGATAGATAAGAAGGAAATGAAATAAGAGAGGAATCAATGCAACATACAATACAGAGTATTAACAAAGTTTAAATTATTTCTATAAAGCATGATTTTTTTAAAAACCTGCCTTATAATTGATCATGAAAAGGGAAAAGAAGGTAACAGTCAATTTCAAAAGCGTTGCAGGCAATGAAATGATAATAATGAATATTATGGAAATTTTTATGCACAATAAACTTGTAATCTACATAAATGGAGAAATACCTTGAAAAATTATCATTACTAACTGAAGAATAAGTATTTTCTCTTGTTACTACTTCTCTATTTCTTCTACCTCCTGGCAAACTATTTCTTTCTCTGCTCTCTGTTTATGAGTTTGACTTATTTTTTTATTTTTTATTTTTTTTAAGATTCCACATATAAATCATACTGCACAGCATTTGTCTTTCTCTGTCTAGCTTATTTCACTTAGCATAATGCCTTCCAAGTTCCTCCACGTAGTCATTGCAAATGAGAAGATATCCTTTTTTTTAAGAGTGAATAATAGATTGAATATACATTTTAAATACATAAATACAAATACATAAGCCACATTTTTTTTTATCCATTCATCTGTCAATAGACACTGGACATTTAATTAGTTTCTCTACCTTGGCCATTGTGAATAATGCTGTAATAAACATGGGAATACAGATATCTCTTCAAGATAATTTTGTTTCCTTTGGATATATACCAGGAAGTGGGATTTCTGGATCATATGATAGTTCTATTATTAATTTCCTTTTTTTAAGATTTTATTTATTTATTTGACAGAGAGAGATAGAGAGCATGAACAGAGGGGAGGAGCAGAGAGAGAAGCAGACTCCCTGCTGAGCAGGGACCCCAATGCGGGGCTTGATTCCAGAACCCTGAGATCATGACCTGAGCCAAAGGCAGACACTTAACCCACTGAGTCACCCAAGTGCCCCTCTATTTTTAATATCTTAAGGAACCTTCATATTGTTTCCCACAGTGGCTGCACCAATTTACATTCCTATCAATAGTACACATCCTCATCAACATTTGTTATCTCCTATCTTTTTGATAATAGACATCCTAATAGTTATGAATCAATATCTCATTATGGCTTTGATTTGTATTTCCCTAATGATGAGTGATCTTGGGCACCTTTTCATATTTATACTGACCAACTGTATGCCTTCAGAAAAATGGCTTTTCATGTCCTTTGTCCATTTTTATTTGGGACATTCAGTTTTTTGCAATTGAGTTGTATGAATCCCTTATATATTTTGGATATTAACCCCTTCTCAAATACATGTTTTGCAAATTCTTTCTCCCATTCCATAGGTTACTTTCTCATTTTTTAAAATTGTGTATTTTTCCTGTGCAAAAGTTTAATACACTCCCAGTTTATTTTTGCTTTTTTTTTACCTTGTTTTTGGTATCAAATCCAAAGAAGTCATTGCCAAGGCCTATGTCAAAGTGCTTACTGCCTGCCTATATTTTCCTCTAGTAGCCTTACAGTTCCTTCAAGGTCATTTTGTGTATGGCGTAAGTAGTGATCCAGTTTCATTTTTTTGCATCTGGCTATCCAATTTTCTTAACACATTTATTGAACAGACTCTCCTTTTCCCATTGTGTATTCTTGGCTTCTCTGTCATAAATTAATTGACTGCATATGTCTGGCTTTATTTATGGGCTCCCTATTCTGTCCACTTGATACATGTGCCTATTTTTATGCCAATAATAAACGTTAAAAATGAATTTACCTATAACATTTTAAAGAATTTAATCAGTAGTTAAAATCCTTCAACAGTGAAAACAGGAGACAGTTTTAAAAAATGAGTGACATGACAGGACTTACATTTAAATTATCACCCTGTCTGCTATGTTTAGAAGACACTGATATAAATGGGAGGAGAAGCAGGAGAAAAGTTGAGAGGGTATAGTATTAATCTGGATGTGATATCAAGACCAAGGTTATGACAGAGGAGATAATAGCTGTCAGACTGTCGAAATGTTTTAAAGATAAGGTTGACTGGATTTCCTGATAGACTGAGTGTGAACTGTGAGAGGAAGAGAGTTGCCAAGGATAAATCCACGATTTGAGTGTTGACCAACTAAAAGGATAGCATTCCTATCATTTGAGATGGAGAACACTATTGAAGAAGGAGGTTTAGGAGTAATATCAGAAATTCTTTGGGTTTGAAATGTCTATAAACTTCAGGATAAAGGGAAATGGTTTAACCAAGAAATAAAGGCACAGCTCATAAGTGAGAGGACTGAGAAAGATAACTACATTAAAAATAAGAATAATACAGAGTGAAAATATAAGCCCTGAATGGAACATTACTTGCAAGCATGCAAAGAATTAGTATTTATAATAAGGATGTGCTATGGATTCTATTCAAAATATTTGCTAATGTCTCTTGTGGTTTACTTATGGACCCATGTGCATAAGTGCACCATTTAATTTTAAATTTGGAGGAATTTCCCAGATACCTTTCTTTTGTGTATTTCCAGTTTAATTTTATTGTAATCAGACACAAAATAGGAATTTAGGAAATTAAATTTTACTGGCTTTATTTTTAGTCAGGCACTTTCTCTGTAAAGGGAGTCCAACTTTCTTATATCTTTTGTTTTCAATCTAATTTTGTCTTTAATTATTTTCCAATGAGTAACTGATTAATTCTTACATTGCTAAAGTTAACAAGTGCTAGGTGCCAAACTAGTAGGCTTATTTATGTCTCCTAATTTATTTTGTTACCAAATTCTTTAAAATGTGCATATTAAAATATACCATATAAAATAATATATATACAACAAATTTAAAGAATTTAAAGAGGAAGAGTGAACACACAAACACCTACCAAGTTTTAAGAAATAGAATATTATCTGTTCCTCTGAGTGGCCCAATATGCCTCTCCTGAGCTTAGTTATGTGAAAAGAAACATGAGAGATTGAAGGAGAATCTTCCCAAAGAAGCATTTGTCTGGAAAAGTTCTTGTATGTTGGGCCTTGCTCTCTCTTACAGCACTTGAAAAATTTAGATGACCATGTGAACAGGCCTGATCTGATTTTCTGGAAAATGAAAAAACAAAACAAAACAAAACAAAACAAAACAAAAACATGGATAAGATCTCTAGTTCTTCACTAATCAACCTCCAAACTCATAAGCAATGTTGTTCTAGATTATCCAATTGTCCAGGTGACTACAGATACAAGAGCTGGCCGAGCAGAGATTAATTGGTCCATAAGAGAAGAACCACATAGCAATAACTGTAAATAACAATAACGATAAGGTCACTAAGTTTTAGGGAGGTTTGTTATAGAGCCAAGTCAATTTATGCAAAGGATCACAATAGCAAAGGACAGAAGAGAGTAAGATGCTTGGAAGAGCTTTAAAGAGAAGTTAGCCAGATCTCTGGCAGCAAGGAAGTTTCCAGAATAAACACATAATCTCAAGAGAACAAAAACTTCAATGACTGCTACAAGAAGCCAACCTCCAGTTAATATTAAAGAGAAGAAGTGACAAAAACTGAAAGTGTTCAGTAAACTTGGTACAGCCAGTTAAAGGAATGTATACCTGCTTCTTATTTGTACCATCTCCATTCCATCACCAAGGGATGGATGCAAAAAGAAAGACCATAATACCCATCACTCCTGCAACACTATAGCTCCATCTCTAGATTGGCATTTGGGTTAGAGAAAAGAAAGTGTTTTGAATCAACAATAAGATCAAACAGTTTGCAATGATACCTCTCTCAGTAGAATTTGCATTTAATCGGGGGAAAATAAGTCATCAGCTGGAAGGGTCCACTCAAGGCTTTTGAATATGAAGGAATGTGTATTTTTTCTGAAAATATCTTGGAATTTGTCTCTTCACAGTTGTGAAAACAAGTTCATCAAAACCAACACATTTAATGCAATTGGAGCTTTGATATTTTTTCTATAAATGAGACGGTAATCTTGGTTAATATTGGCTGACAGAACAGATTGTGTGTAGAAAGTTTTGAACTAAATACAATTTGCTTATAACCCTTGAGTTAATTAGTAACATATGTCCTTAGTTGGATAGAAAATCCAGTGTTATGGAAACTAGATTTATTTGCATAAATAGATTACCTAGTACCATCTCTCTATTCTTTCTTCTTCTCATCTTCCTAGTGCCTCCCAAAAGATTTCCAAAAAGTAACAAAGGAAGAAAAGGAAAATCCCTCCAGGTAGACATAAGCTCATACAAAATAAAAGTATTTCTAATATACCATGGGGATTGTTCCATTTTTCCAATTTTTCATGTTTTTCTCTATCATTGAGTTAGAAGAGCTAGAAGTATCTAAAATATTTTTTATGAATCCTAAAGTTGAAAGAACTTGATGACTCCATTTCTCTGACTCAATTAACACCCCAGGTAAAGGATACCATTCTACTGTGGCAAGTGCAAGGACAACTGCATTTCACATGTGTCTTATTTGATACTTTTGACATTTAATAAACTGATCAATAGTTTGAACAGCTTACACACGATATATATTTTCTATGAGGATGCAGACCACTACTCTATTCATTCACTCATACAATAAACAAATACTTCTGCTAAGTTATGTCCTGAGAATAAAAAGATGATTATAACACTGGAACTCAAAATCTGGTGGATGACACAAACATAGAAACATATTATAAAATTTAAAACGGTCATAATAGACATGGATTTGAGAATTAAGGTGTGGGGGATGATAAGTAAGATAGTACATACAGCATTGGTAGGAGCAATAATACTCAGGAGAGGTGTGGAAAACTTTGTAACAGTAAAATACACTCAGGGCTTAGAGAATGGATGGCCACAGTACTCTGACTAGTAAGGGAAGAATGGACATTTAGGGCATGTTATGGGGTTGCTGTAAACAAATCCATCACACTTCTGTGTTTTAAATATGGGAAGCATTTGTTACATGATTTAAAAATGTGGACAATTTGAATGCTAGAATAATGACAGGATTGCCACTTACTTCGTAGAGATGAGCGTCTGATTTAATTTAAAGAATCAACTAGAGAGATGCCTGCGTGGCTCAGTCGGTTAAGTGTCTGCCTTCAGCTCAGGTCATGATCCCAGGGTCCTGGGATCCAGCCCCATGTTGGGCTCTTTGCTCAGTGGGGAGCCCGCTTCTCCCTCTCCCAATGCTGCTCCCCCTGCTTGTGCTCTCTCGCTCTCAGTCAAATAAACAAATAAAATCTTTAAAAAATATAAAAATTAAAAAAAATAATAATCAGCTAGAATTTTTGCATTACATGTAGTCTCCCATCTGTGATCCAGAATTTGACACTCTTAAGTATCACGATATAGTTAATTGCACCTGATATCCAATATTACAGTATAAGAAAATGACATGGCAACACTAGCATTTATTTTATAACTGATCGTCACTTGCTTAACTCTATTTATGAAAAGCATATTTTAGACCAAGTTAGGAGTTTCCCTTTCATCTATTTTAGCATTAGGTAAATATTAGGGTTGTTTAGTCTAACTGGGAGATTGAAATGATGGGATCTGAGAGCTAAGATGGAGGAGTGATTACATAACATTGGCTGAAAGATGTGCAGTGCCTTCCCCATCTTCTGGCAGAAGGTTCTTCTCTAACTGCACACGGACTGTAGACGGGCCACAGGCACACAGACTCTTCCTTGTCTAACTTACTCAGGCCCTCTCTTTCTTGGCTTGACGGCGCTTGCCAGAAGGCATAAAAAAGTCCCGGCAGTGTTTGTGAGAAAATACCTCAGTGGAATTCAGATGAGATGACATAAAACCTTCTGAAGTTCCATTCTATTACCAAGCGAAGTATTATGCTTTCAAAGGAGCCTATTACGATATATCCTCGTTGGAGACTTTAGCTTGGGCTAACAGGTTCATTTAGATTGGCATGGGCAGGACATGTGTTTAGAGGCTAATGACACAAATCGAAAAGCCCAACTGCTTCGATCTGAATCCCACCTTATCTACTTATTTGCGCAGCGAAATCAGACAAGTCGTTTAATGACTGTGTGCTCCATTTTCTTACTTATAAAATGAGGTTAATTAAAGGCTGTCATGTAGGTTAAATGAGTCAATATTTCTTAGGGCTCTTGGAATAGTGTCCGGCACACAGGAAACACCATGTAAGCTGTATTAGTTATTTTTGTGTGATATTATTACTACAAACATAGTGGATCAAAATTAAAATAATATAATAATAATAATATTAAAAATATACATTTATTATCTTTTAGTTTTTATGGATCAGGATTCTAGGCACAGCTCAGGTTCTTGGCAAGGCAACAATCAAGGTGGTTTGCAGTCTCATGTCAAGGTTTGACTGAGGAAGAATCTGCTTCAAATCTCACATGGTTCTTGGCAGAATTCAGTTCTCTGTGGCCCATGGGGCCAAGGACTGAGGTTTGTCTCAGTTCTTTGCCTGGTGGACTTCTCAACATGGTTGTTGGCTTTACCTAATCCAGTAAGGGAGAAATCTGCAAAACGGACATTATAATCTTACATAATACAATCATGGAAGTGGCATCTGAGCACTTTCGGAATATCCTATTGGTTAAAAGCGCATCACAGGTTTTGGCCACACTAAGGGGGGAGAGGATTATACAAGGGTGTAAACACCAGGAGGCTAGGATAACTGAGGACCATTTTAGAGTCTGCTGTTTATGTAAGTGTTTGTTAAACAAAAAATCGCTCCCTATAGGATGATGTAAATAAAAGAATTACTTTCTACTGTATCCAGGCAGCTTACATGACATGATGTACATAGCGCCAGCTCACACCTGCTGGAGAGCCAATCCCGTATCTCTTTCCAACTTCATGTTCAGCAGCATAACACCGGTAAATTAACATCAGCCACTGCTGGTGTATTCAGACCACCCAAACTGGCAAATGCTACAAATCAGAGCTGTTTTTCCATTAGAAGGCCAGTAGTTAAACATTTACCACTACAAACATTGTACATATTGTAGATCTTCCTTGGAGTCTTTAACTTTAAATATACCTACTGAGAAAGTTACTGGGATTCTTTAGCTCTATCTACTTGGAAATATCTTAATAAAAATCTCAAGCAATAATCCAGAAAAAAACTAGGTAATATTCTGGCCTCAAATTTCACCTTGATTAACATTTAATATGAAACAAGATGACCTCAAAGTGTGGTCAATTCTCATTAAAAAAAAAAAAATAGGTATATCGATGACTTCTATCTTACAGATCTCTTAATTTGCTAGATACCTTAAAACTTTAGGCCAAGTTTGCCTGCAACAACAGTTGGAATATATTACTCTAAAATATATTCCTCAGAAAGAATATTTCTCAAAATATCTTACAGAAGAAGCAAGCATGTGTTAGGTCCAATGATTCTATTTCTGAAGGATATATATTCTATCACTGAGAAAACAGCACATAATAAACATTTTACAGCAGTCTATCCATTTCTCATGTTTAAATATAATAAACCAGTATGTAATCAACAAATATCTCATTCTTGTTCATGCTGTCAATTCTCAGGGAAACTTAGTGTCAACTGTAGCATAATAGTAATAACTGTTATTATTAGTTAATATCATTAATTTTATTGTTATTATATAATTATTATTTTTTTAAAGATTTTATTTTATTTATTTGACAGAGAGAGAGACAGCTAGAGAGGGAACACAAGCAGGGGGAGTGGGAGAGGGAGAAGCAGGCTCCCAGCCGAGCCGAGAGCCCGATGAGGGGCTCGATCCCAGGACCCTGGGATCATGACCTGAGCCAAAGGCAGACGCTTAACGACTGAGCCACCCAGGTGCCCCATTATATAATTATTTAATTTCAGTTATTTTCTATTATCTTATACTCTGTATTATTACTTAACAAGACAAATCTCTCTGATATCAGGGGTTGGGTGTGAAATGGAAGGTTTTTATCCTCTAATATCTATTTTCTATAACAGGTGTATTGAGATTCATTTATAACTCAGGCAACAGGTTGTTGCTACCAACTCTTAAAACTCTGCCGATCAAGGGAAGATTTTTTTATCCTTTTTATTGCTTTACTCTAAAGTTTCAATAAATACATATCCAAAAACTATGAGTATATAAAGCCTTTCTCTGAAGGAAAAAAAAAAAAATGACAGATTTCATCAGAAATAGCCACTCCTGTGTTCTGCCTCCATAGGGACATTTAATGATCCTGTATGGGCATGAATTCAAGACAAGTTCCCAAAGTGTCACAACGAATTGAAAAGTTTCCCTCTGTTACATCTGGCATTAGGATCTATCTTAAATAAACAATACAGAATATTGTCACAGACAGCAGCTATAAAATAATCTGACCACAAACTGACCGTGATCTAGCACTTTCTGAAAGCTCACTTTAAACATTCGTATTAGAAAAAGATAAAGAGGGAATTTAAAGTAATGTTTCCAAATGTGACTGTGAATCAGAAATAATGAAAGCTTATTAAAAATATGAACTCCTATATCCTAGACCAGACATATAAAATCAAAATCTTCAGGTAAGAGACAAAAATCTATTTATCTGAAGTCTCATAAGAGATTTACAAAAGATTACCAGTTTGGAGACAACTTGTTTATAGAAGCACACTTTTAAACTCTAAAAACTCTGCATTTAAGTAAAAACAAAACCCTGAATAATTTGTTCTTTGATCCCCATGAAAAAAAATTCCCAAAAGCATGATTTATACTCATGCCCTTGGCATTTTAGGAAATACATATTTGAAGAATGTTTCTGCATATTTTCATAAATCCATAGTCACATATATTATTATAGTTGACCCTTGAACAACATGAGTTTGACATGAGTGGGTCCGATTGCACGTGGATTATTTTCTAATAAATACAATAGAGTACTGTAAATGTATTTTCCTCTTCCTTATGATCTCTTAATAACATTTTCTTTTCTCTAGCTTACTCTCTTATAAGAATACAGTATATGATACTTATATAAAATATGTATTAATTGACTGTTTATGTTATTGGTAAGATTTCTGGTCAATTTAACTACTAAGTAGTTAAATTTGGGGGAGTCAAAAGTTATACACAGATTTTCAACTATGCAGGGGATTGGTGTGCCAGTCTTTGTGCTCTTCAAAAATCAAGTGTAGTTATGCTTTCTAATATCTCTTCATAGATTCCTTTTATAATTTAACAGCTAATATTGCTGTTTCAATAGGTAGCAAATATATGCAGCAAATATAGGCAATATATAAATACAGTCTATTTAAACAAGGAAAATCTCTGTCCAATAGTGGATTTAGAAGCCAGAGTTCTATACCATGATTGAGAAGGAAATAGACAAAATAGTCAGAGATTAGCTATTTTGCATGAATTGTGTTTATGTGTATGTGCTATTACAGTATCTGATCCTAAATATCTAGGACTGAGCTGTGATCTTACCTTAAAAGTATGGGAAAAAACAATAACTATGGCTTTCAATGAGTATAGAATAATTATAGCCAACAAAATGAGATGCCTGTAGAGAAATGAGCTATTTGAAAGCACATTCTATTCTATAGTGGTGTTCTATTTCTGGTCTAAAGTAGGAATTTTAAAATTCAGGTTAATTAACATGAAGTTGTATTTATACACAGCATGATATGTAACATTTAGAAAATAGGCCATTAATGTGGTTTGGATTTATGTAGAGTATTTGATCTTTTAAAAGGACAACATAGTATATCTGTGTCTTTGGAGTAAAGTGCAATTGCTGGGTCATAGGGTAGCTCTATTTTTAATTTTTTGAGGAACTTTCACACTGTTTTCAAAAGTGGCTTTGCCAACTTGCATTCCCACCAACAGTGGAAGGGGGTTCCCCTTTCTCCACAACCTCTCCAAGTAGTGAACAGAAGGGCCATATACACCCCAATGTTCACAGCAGCAATGTCCACAATAGCCAAACTGTGGAAAGAGCCGAGGTGCCCTTCAACAGACAAATGGATAAAGAAGATGTGGTCCATATAGACAATGGAATATTGCTCAGCCATCAGAAAGGAAGAATACCCAACTTTTACATCAACATGGAGGGGACTGGAGATTATGCTAAGTGAAATAAGTCAAGCAGAGAAAGTCAATTATCATATGGTTTCACTTATGTGTGGAACATAGGAATAGCATGGAGGACATTAGGAGAAGGAAGGGAAAAATAAAGGGGGGGGGATCAGAGGGGGAGATGAACCCTTAGAGACTATGGACTCTGAGAAACAAACTGAGGGTTTTAGAGGGGAAGGGGTGGAGGGATGGGTTAGCCTGGTGATGTGTATTAAACAGGGCACGTTCTGCATGGAGCACTGGGTATTTTATGCAAACAATGAATCATGGAACACTACATCAAAAACTAATGATGTACTGCATGGTGACTAACATAACATAATAATAATATAAAAAAAAAACTGAAGGTGTAAGTAGAAAAATAAATAAATAAAAAATAAATAAAAGGACAACACACCAGACTCTTCAAGTAATCCATGGAATGAAATAAGCTAGTAATCATTGTGGAAATTAACTCTATCTGCCCTATGAAAAGCTGTGAGTTAGTATGCAACATGATCAGTCACATGCCGAAACCCATTCCATAGTGACTCATCCTTAAAACTGAGAACAAGACAGATAATAAATGAGCCCTGTGTGTGCAAGAGCCATTGGAAATGTCAAAGTCTCAAAGAAAAATATCATGTGTCCAAGGTTCTAAAGAACATCTCATTACACTATAATCAATTGACCTGCTTATTAATATTTGATGAGAAAAAATAAGAACATTATTTTCCAAGTAAATAAATCAAGTAATAATCATCAGCTTCTCCTTCTGAAAAATTTTCTATTTCCATTATTCCTTTGGTTTTCTTTGAACAATGACATGGAATTAAATATTTCAATCTGTGATAATAATATCTAATTCTTCTCCCATGTGGGATAAATTCAATCTGCCATATTGATGCCTTGTTACCATATCAACCAAAGTAATGCAATGTAGCATTTAGTTGTATAAAATAAGTTCAACATGAAGGAAAGAGGATCCAATAGAGACAATATAATCTTCATTTCACTTTTTCCAGCTTTGTTGAGACATAACGAATCTACAACACTGTGTAACTTTAAGGCATACAACAGGATGATTTGATATAGATACACATAGTGAAATGATTATCTAGAAAACTTAATACATCCATCATCTCCCATGAAGAAAATGTTTTGGTGGGGTGAGAACATTCAAGATCTACTCTCTTATCTACTTTCAAGTATAAAATACAGTATTGTTAACTAGAGTCATCATGGTAAATATAGATCCCCAGAACTTACTCATTTTATGCCTGGAAGTTTATACTTTTAATGAACATTTTCCCATTCCTCCCCCCACCCACCTCCAGACTCTGGAAACTACCATTGCACTCTCTGTTTCTATGAGTTTGGCTTTTTCTTTTCTTTTCTTTTTTCTTCTTCTTCTTCTTTTTTTAAGATTCCACATATAAGATCATACAGTATTTGTCTTTCTTGTCTGACTTATTTCACTTAACACAATGCCCTCAAGGTCCACCCATAGTGTCCTAAATGGGAGGATTTCATCATGGGAATTAATTACCCATGAAAATAAAACTAACTATAATAAATTTCTATTATATATTTATATATTAATCTATAATAATATAATATTAACAACGTGTTAACATATATAATTAATATATGCTATATAATATACTATTAATATGTTATTGATATATTATCAATATGTGATTATATATCATATATTAATATATATTAGTAGTAATATATTGATCATATATAATAAATAATAATATATTATGATAATATATAATATATATAAAGTAGAAGTTTATGTAGAATGAATACCCTGATGACAGTGAGGGGATATACCTTTTGAAATGATTTCCCTGATTGTTGATTCATTTTTGCCATAGCCATACGTTTTCATCTTTTTTGTCCTTGACTGGTATGCCGAGGAAGATGGCTAATATCAGTGTCCATGGAGAACTCATTGGCTCCCATGTGTTAGCTAAGTACTAGATTTCCCTGAAGGCAGTAACAATGTCATCTTTTAAAGAATCTGGAACTTCTGGGTAAGTAAAGTAGATAAAGTACCTTTTGCTAAGATAAGCTAATCAATAAGATTTTGGTTATAAACTTCTAGATAATAAAATCTTACTGGTTATGAGGTCTTATTTATCCAATTCACTTGATAAGAAGAATGACAGAGTACAACATACAGGTAAGACCTACCTGCAACTTTATAAAGCATGGCCATGTGGAGAAGAGCTGAGCTCTTCATGATAAAGATGTCTGATTGTCCTACAGAACAATTCATATTTGCCCCCAGGATTTTATTTCCCAGACCAAGCATCTTCAAACCTCATCACTGTCCAACTTTGCAGCCTTGAAATCTTATAGGAAACATTTCCCTCACCCTAACTATACATTTTGCACAAGCTGCCTATGCTGTGATTTGACTCCAGTCTCCTCAAGGCTGTCTTCTGTACAAGACTTCGACAAAGGCAAATCCAACTGGACAGCTGGGGACTGTCACTATGGAAATCAAAGGCAAAGTTAATCTTCATCTCAATTGCAAACTGGAAGGTGTGGTAGCCAGAATATGCTCCCCTGTACCAAGGACGTCCATGTTCGATTCCCCCAAATTTGTGAATTTGTTACTTTACATTGCAAAAGGGACTGTGCAAATGTCATTAAGTTAAGGGGAGATTATCCTGGATTATCTAGGTGGGCCTAATGTAATGATAAGGGTCTTTCTGTGAGAAAGAGAGGGAAAAGAGTGTCAGTGAGAGAGATTTAAGATGCAGTGATGCTGGGTTGAAGATGAAGTAAGAAACCCCAAACTAAGGAATGAAGGAGATTCCAAGAAGATAGAAAAAGCAAGAAAAAAGTCATGTCCTTAACCAGAAAATGGACAAAATCAAAATCTGTTCCAAATATTGTATTTAACATCAGCATTTTCATGGTATTTTCATTAAAGTCAAGAACAAGAAAAAGATATTTTCCAGTTCTAGTTATCTATTGTTACATAACAAACCACTCACAATAATTAATAATGTAAACTATTTTATTATGCACATGATCTGTGACTTAGAAATCTGGAGTGGACATAAGAGGGATGATATTCTCTGCTTTATTATGTATGGACCTCCTTGAGTAAACTTGCCAGGACTGGTCAGCAATCCCTGTACCAACGGATGAAAGATTACTCCAGACTTTGCTCTGAAAGAGAGGAGAAGGCAAGGGGGTCGACACTCAGAGACAAAGACCCTTTGCTCTTCTTTGCTCCCACTTTTATTGGTCTTTCAGGATATCCTTATCACTGTTTCTCAAGCACATGATGTGTGACAAGGGGTCTTACTGAAACCGAGAGGATTTATGGGAAAGATAAGATATGCTAATCTGCGTGTTCTACTAAACATAACCTAAGGGACAATGCATACATCTCTTGGATCACAGGGCAGCTGTTTGGGCTAAGAAGGCTTCAGGAAGGCAACCCCCTGCAGAGTGGTCATGCAGGCCTGGCATCCCAAAGGCCTATGCCCTTCTCCGAAATCTTCCCTCACCCCCAGCAGCTTCCCTATTACATTATAGCAAGCCAGTTACTATAGCTGATTTCATGCTCTACATTAACCCCAACAGAAACTCAAATTTCTGGGAGCTAGAATCATTTGGTGGCTCCTTCACTCAATAGTTATCACTATTTGGTAACTTGTCTGAGCTCACCTGGGACTGTCATTTGGAGTGCCCACACACAGCCACTCCATGTGGCTTGAGATTCCTCATAGCATGATGGCTTTATGTTACTAAATCTTATTACATTAACAGATGAGGGAAACCAGTCTTCCAATGAACAAAGCAGACACTGACGGTCTTATTGGGTATAACCTAGGAAACCACACAGTATCAGTTCTGCTATACACTATTGCTAAAAAAAAAAAGAAAGAAAGAAAAGAAAAACAAGAAAAGTCACACATCTCATCTAAGTTTAAGGGAGACACAGACTCCTGTCTCTTCATAGAGGCAGTGTTCTATCAAATACTTTGCAGCAGTGTTTAAAAAACATAGCCACTGATTTTCAACAATGCTTTAGAGGTCTAAACCATACAAATAAGACAAGAATACAAAATAAAAATTAAGAAATTTTGTAAGGAAAGAAAAAAAAGAAACAAATATGGTTGTATGCAACAAGAATCATATGAAATAGGTCAGTATTACAAAATATGAAACATTTCAGTGAGGTGGCTAAATAAAAAATCAAACTTGACACATAAAACAATTTTATCTATACATATCTCTTAAAAACTATAAAAATATAGCAGGAAATGGCCCGATTTTCAATAGCAAGAAAATGCTATCTACATGGTCAACATAAAATAAAATTAGATCTCTACTTCCCAGCATATACAAATATTAATTCAATGTGAATTAAAACTAAAAGCAACTTTAAAAAAAAATAAAAACAGGAGAATACTTTAATCATGTTCTAACCGGGAAAGGTTTTTTTTTTTTGATGAGGCACAAAAAAGCAAGGACATTTTAAGAGTAAAATATTAACAAGTTTGACTTATATATCCATAAACTATAAAGAATATAAAGAAATTTATGAGGATGAAGTGAAAAGCAAATAAAAAATGAGCAAAGACCATGAAGGGCAATTCACTGGAAAAGCCACAAATGACCAACACACATATGAAAGGAGGTTTCATGTCATTAGTAATCAAGGAATTGCAAATTAAACCCATAATGAGATACTCTCTCATCACCACTAGTTTGGCATAAATGTAGCAATATCAAAACTATCCAAGTATTAACATACCTGTGCAACAACAAAATTCTTACTTATTTTTATAGTAACTAAATATGCCAATCAAGTAAAAAGAAGATTATTTCCAAAGATATTCCAAGGAAGGAATATAAATAAGATGTTGTAGCATGAGTGTATCAGGAATTATTTTATTCCTTAGGCTGTGGCACAAATAAGAATGGTTTACAACACAACACTTTGATTTATCTCACATAATAGGAACTCTGGAAGTAGATGTTTCTGGACTTGGCACAGCTCATCAATAAAGTCAAGGATCCAACACTCTGAATTTCTGCTCTACCATCTGTATATGTGTTTTTCTTTCTTAAATATTATCCTATAAAAAAAAATATATGTGCCAATGCCCTAAAGATCACATCCACCAAAGGGAAAAAGAAAATAAAAGGATTTAAGGGACTCCTCCTCTCTAGACTTACTCTTTTTATTCAGCAAGAAACATTTTCCCGGAAAGCTTGCATCAAATCTCATTTATGATTCACTGGGCAAAACCCAATTGGGGTAGCCTGGCAAACAAATATCCTAGCACAGAAGGAAGGCATTGGGATAATTACTTTAGGGATAGCTCACCCACAGTGTCTGCTTCCTGTGGCACAAAGTAGAGATTAAATCAACTATGGTGGATATAACATAACATATAAACATGTTGTATCACTATCTTGTACACCTGAAACTAATATGACATTGTGAGTCATCACTAAAAAAAAATTAATTAAAAAAAATTACCCAGGAGGGAAGATTGCAGAAGAGTAGGGGACCCGCATTTTATCTGGTCCCTTGAATTCAGCTAGTTATCTATCAAATCATTCTGAACACCCGTGAATTCAACCTAGGTTCTAAGAATTGCAATTCTACAAATAGAAAAACAACAACTTTTGCAAGCAGCAGGGAAAACCTTCATGGAACAAGAGCCACACAGAGCAACCCGAAGAAGCTTACACTGAGCTCAACCCCCTGGCAAGGGGTAGTGCAACTCCAGGCAAAGACACCTGAGAATCAGTGCAACAGGCTCCTTCCCCAGAAGATCAGGCAAATACCAAATTTATAGATCACACAGAACTGAAAAACTCCTGTGCTAGGGGAAAATAGTATGTAGAACTCGAGTTTTTTTTCTCATGAGTCTTTAGTCTCTCAGCTTAAAATTTTCTTTTTCCTTTTTCTTTTGTTTTCCTTTTCAACTAGTTTCTTATTTTATCAACTCTTTGTTTTTAAGTCTTTTTTAATTTTCATTTTTACATTTACATTTTATATATATATTCTTCATTTTTGGCTTCCTTTCAATGTATTCAATTTTATTTTTGTATATATATAAGTTTTCTTTCTTTACAATTTGGTATTTAGTGTCTTCTAACAAACAAATCAAAATACACTGAGGACTAATGAAAATGAAAACACAACTGTTCAAAATCTTTGGGATGCAGCAGAGGTGGCCCTAAGAGGGAAGCACATAGCAATACAAGCCTTTCTCAAGAAATTAGAAAAGTCTCAAATACACAAGCTAACCTTATACCTAAAGGAGCTGGAGAGAGAATAGCAAAAAAAAAGCCCAAACCAAGCAGGAGAAGCGAAATAATAAAGATTAGAGCAGAAATCAATGAAATAGAAACCAAAAGAACAGTAGAACAGATCAATGAAACTAGAAGCTGGTTCTTTGAAAGAATTAATAAGATCGATAAACCCTAGCCAGACTTATCAAGAAGAAAAGAGAAAGGACCCAAATAAAGTCATGAATGAAAGAGGAGAGATCACGACCAACACCAGGGAAATACAATTTTAAGAACATATTATGAGCACCTATTATACCAACAACTTAGGCAATCTGGAAGAAATGGATGCATTCCTAGAAATTTATAAACTACCAAAACTGAAACAGGAATAGAAAACCTGAACAAATGCATAATCAGCAAGGAAACTGAAGCAGTAATCAAAAATCTCCCAACACATAAGAGTCCAGGGCTATATGCATTCCCAGGGGAATTCTACCAAACATTTAAAGAACTAATACCTATTTCCCTGAAGCTGTTTCAAAAAAATAGAAATGGAAGGAAAACGTCCAAACTCTTTCTATGAGGCCAGCATTACCTTGATCCCAATACCAGACGAAGACCCCACCAAAAAGAGAATTACAAGCCAATATCCATGATGAACATGGGTGTCAACATTCTCACCAAGATACTAGCCAAAAGGATCCAATAGTACACTCTAAGGATTATTTACCATGACCAACTGGGATTTATTCCAGGGCTGCAAGGGTGGTTCAACATTCATAAATCAATCAGTGTGATATATCACATTAATAAAAGAAAGGAAAAGAACTATAGGATACTCTCAATAGATGCAGAAAAACCATTTGACAAAGTACAGCATCCTTTCTTGATTAAATAATTCTCCACAGTGTAGGGATAGAGGGAACATACCTCAATATCATAAAAGCCATTTATGAAAGCCAAAAGCAAATATCATTCTTAATGGGGGAAAACTGAGAGCTTTTCCCCTAAGGTCAGGAACACAACAGGGATGTCCACTCTTACCACTGTTGTTCAACATAGTACTAGAAGTCTTAGCCTCAGCAATCAGACAACAAAAAGAAATAAAAAGCATTCAAATTGGCCAAGAAAAAAGTCAAACTCTCACTCTTTGCAGATAACACGATACTTTATGTGAAAAACCTAAAAGACTCCACCCCAAAATTGCTAGAACTTATACAAGAATTCAGCAACATGGCAGGAAATAAAATCAATGTTCAGAAATCCATTGCATTTCTATACACTAACTCTGAGACAGAAGAAAGAGATATTAAGGAATCAATTCCATTTACAATTGTACCAAAAACCATAGAGGGAATAACAAATACCATATGATTTCACTCACATATGGAATCTAAAAAACAAAACAAATAAATAAACAAAAGGCAGAATCAGACCCATAAATACAAAGAACAAACTGATGATTGCCAGGGGATGGGGTTATGGGGAGGAGCCAAAGGGTGAAGGGGAGTGGGAGATACAGGCTTCCAGTTAAGGAATGAATAAGTCAGGGAAATAAAAAGCATAGGGGATATAGTCAGTGTTATTGTAATGTCACTGTGTGGTGGCAGATGGTACTTACACATGTGGTGAGCATAATGTGATGTTATACAGAAGTTGAATCACTATGTTGTACACCTGAAACTAATGTAACAGTGGTGTCAATTATATTCATTCAAAAAAATTGAAAAAAATTGCTAAGTTACTTTATATAATAATGCAAAGATCATAGCTCTGTAATTTAAATCACTGTTTCAGTGTTTGTATTATAGTTCATACAAGACCATAATTATTAAAAATACTGTAATTAATGTGGCCTTCTGTTCTTACCATTAACTCGCTTACTTATCTTTCCTTCATATTTAGTTTTAAGAATACTGATATGCAAAATACAATTAAAATGTCTAATTGAAATGCATGCAGTTTAATCACACAGAAGATGGTGTGGAAACATTCATAAACATATTGCTTTTTAAATTTTCTTAATCTAGGAAGCAAAAATATTTGCTGTAGGTTTTAAATTTTGTACATTTATCACTAACCATCAGAGAAAAATATATAATTTTCTTGGGATGTAGTATTACTTCATTCAAACTGTGGTTTTCAGGTAGGGGCATTCTAGGCAAGATTGAAATTCATTAGTATGATCATGTAAACTCCTATTAAAATATTTTAAAGATGTTCACTATTAAGATAATACAATGGAAAAGAAATGGAGATTTCTTTTTAGTGATCTGATTAATTTCATCAGTTCTGGCAATCAACATGGGTAATTTTTTAATATAATTATGTATGTGTATTCCCTTTACTTTTTTATTTAAATTCAATTAGCCAACATATAATATATCATTAGATTCAGATGTAGAGTTAAGTAATACAACAGTTGCCTATAACACACAGTGCTCATCACATCACGTGCCCTCCTTAATGCCCATCACCCATTTACCCCATTCCTTCATCCCCACCTCTCCAGCAACCCTTAGTTTATTTCCTGTAATTAAGAGTCTCTCATTGTTTTTCTGCCTCTGATCCCATCCAGTTTTCCTTCCCTTCCCCTACGCTGTTTCTCATATTCCACATATAAGTGAAACCATATGATAATTGCCCTTCTCTGATTGACTTATTTCACTCAGCATAATACCTTCTAGTTCCATCCACATTTTTGCAAATGGTAAGTATTCATCCTTTCTGATGGTTGAGTAATATCCCATTATATATACATATAATATATATACCACTTCTTCATCCATTCATCTGTCAATGGACATCTGGGCTCTTTCCACAGTTTGGCTATTGCAGACATTGCTGCTATGAACATTGGGGTGCAGGTGCCCCTTCGTTTCACTATATCTGTATCTTTGGGGTAAATACCTGGTAGTACAATTGCTGGGTCATAGGGTAGCTCTATTTTTAACTTCTTGAGGAACTTCCATACCGTTTGCCAGAGTAGCTGTACCACCTTGCATTCCCATCAACAGTGTAAGAGGGTTCCCCTTTCTCCACATCCTCGCCAACACTTGTTGTTTCCTGTCTTGTTAATGTTAGCCATTCTGACTGGTGTGAGGTGGTATCTCATTGTGGTTTTGATTTGTATTTCTCTGATGATAAGTGATGGTGAGCATCTTTTCATGTGCCTGTTGGCCATCTGTATGTCTTCCTTGGAAAAAAATGTCTATTTGGGTCCTTCAATCATTTTTTAAAATTAGATTATTTGTGTGTGTGTGTGTGTGTGTGTCTAGCATAAATATATATTCTAAGAGTCCAGCATTATCCTGATATTAAAACAAGACAAAGACACCACCAAACCACAAAAAAAAAAAAGAAAGAAAAGAAAACTATAGGCCAATATCCCAATGAAAAATCTTCAACAAATTATTAGAAAACTGCATTCAACAATAATATAAAAGGATCATTCAACATAATCAAATGAGATTTACTCCAGGAATGCAAACATGGCTCACTATTCACAAGTCAATCAATGTGATATACCACATCAACAAAACAAATGTTAAAAATCATATGATCATGTCAATAGATGTAGAAAAAGCATCTGATAAGACACAATTCCCATTCATGATAAATACTCTCAACAAAGTGGGTTCAGAGAGAACAAACCTCAACAAAATAAAGGCCACATATGAAAGCCCCACAGCTAACATCATACTCAGGGGTGAAAATCCGAGTTTTTCCTCTAAGATCAGGAACAAGACATAGATGTCCACTTTCACCACTTTTATTCAATACATTACTGGAAGTCCTCGCCACAGCAATCAGACAAGAAAAATAAATAAAAGGTATCTATATGGGTAAGGAATAAGTTAAACTGTTACTATTTGCAGAAATGATACTATATATAGAAAACCCCAAGTATTCCACCAAAAAACTATTAGAAGTAATTTTCTTCATAGTTTTTTCTTTTGTTAATTTTAAAGACCAATCATAGCACTTACTAGTGATTTCTACACTAGTTTTGAAAGACATCTACATTTCATTATCTCCAAAATATAATGAAGACAATTGAGGGCAAGACTTTATAAAAATCTGTGGGACTACCAGTACCACAGAGAGAACACTAATTATGAAACTAATCCATGTACTTGGTCAATTCAATTCTTCCGCTACATTAACTGTTTGTAGATACACTTACTTGATACTAAAGTTGCATAGCTTACGATTCACTTGGGGTTCTCCTCTACTCAAAACCAACTTGCCCATTCAACTATATTTCCCTCACAACTAATTCCTTAATGTAAGGAAATAGTAAGAATTAGAAAAATATTTTTAAAAAATGGCAAATGGCTTTTATTCATTAAATATACACAAAATATCATGGCATGTGTGGGTGTATGTATATAGCAATCTTCTGTATATATTCACTGATTAGATTCATCAATAATTCCACAGCTTCGCATGTTTCAGTAAAGAGAACCAGAAGCAATTATGACTCTATCATGACTTCTGTGGGTCCTAGGCACTTTTGGCTTCCTTACTCCTTCCTCAGCTCCTTCCTCCATTAAAACACACACACACGCACTCACCTTGGCAGCACATATACATTATAACACACACAAAAATACTCAAAATTATTTTTTATAACTACATGGGTATAAACATGAATATACTAATATATTTAATACATATTGTTTGACCTAAAAGATCATTATTTTCTTGTGATTTTAAACTAAATTAAAGCAGTTTTGTGAGTCCTTAAAAGTAATGAGCACCCCAGGCACTGTGCCTAAAGGAAAAGTTGGGCCCCAGATCAATAGGAAAGTTTTTTCTTTGAAATAATTTATAAATTAAGAGAAAAAATTGAAATTGGAGACTACTTAGAAATAATACCAGAATTTGATTTTAATAAAAACTTCAATCTTCAATGTACCTCCCCAGAATTGATAAGAAGTGGTAAAATGGAGTGACTTGAAATCCATTTATTCTCCTGTTACAACATATGATGGCAAAAGAAAAAGAAAAAATATGGCAGCATAAGTGTGACAAAGTAAAACAGAAATTGTTATGGACTTAAATAGTCATCAAAGACATAGCTGAATTTCTAATAATAAATAATTGCATTATAGCTTCCTCAAAAAAATTTGCTGTACTCAGCCAGTGGAAAGTGAGAAATCCTGTGATTTCCTAAAAAATATGGATTTTATATTCCAAAAGAGAATGATTATATATGCTATGAAGACTCCAATTTTACCAAGAAATGCAGAGTAGAAAAAGGCAGATAGAGATAAATTCTCATTGCGAGGGGAAAAGATACCAAACAGAATATGGCTTAAGTCATAAGTTTAAAAATACCAAACAAGTATCTCTGGGTAGCTTGGTTAAGCATCTGACTCTTGATGTCAGTTCAGGTCTTGATCTCAGGGTCATGAGTTCAAGCCCTGCATTGGGCTCCAAGCTGGGCATGGAGCCTACTTAAAAAACAAAAAATAACAAACAATATATGGCTTTAAAAAATTAGTTAAAAGGAAAATAAATTAAGATTAAAGTGATAAACAGAATTCTTTCAATGCAAATGAAAATACCCAGCTGATTTCTCACAATTCTGCTAAATTAAAAATATGACCTACCATAATTGAATGTCACCAAAATGACTAAAGTATTCTATGAAAACAAAACTACATAACAAAGTTATAATGTACATTTATGTGTTTCCCACTTGCTCTCACCCTGGTTGCCTAGAAATATCTGTCACACAGATTATCATATCCTTAAAATGTGTTTTTAAATAGTGTTTATAGTTATACAAAGATATAATTCTTTGTATTCCACAGTAGTGCATGAAAAAGTAATCAGTGCTAAATACATACCAAATGGATAAAAAGTTTAGATTACTCACCAACCTATTTTGTTGAGATTGGCAAGGAAGTCAAACTCTCACTCTTTGTAGATGGAAAACCCAGAAGACTCCACCCCAAAACTGCTAGAACTCATACAGAAATTCAGTAAGGTGGCAGGATATAAAATCAATGCACAGAAATCAGTTGCCTTTCTATACACTAACAATGAGGCAGAAGAAAGGAAAATTAAGGAGTCGATCCCATTTACAATTGCACCCAAAACCATAAGATACCTAGGAATAAATCTAACCAAAGAGGCAAACAATCTGTACTCAGAAAACTATAGAATACTCATGAAAGAATTTGAGGAAGACACAAAGAAATGGAAAAACGTTCCATGCTCGTGGATTGGAGGATCAAATATTGTTAAAATGTCTATGCTACTTAGAGCAATCTACACATTTAATGCAATCCTTATCAAAATACCATCAACATTTTTCACAGAAATGAATAATCCTAAAATTTGTTTGGAACCAGAAAAGACCCTGAATAGCCAGAGGAATGTTGAAAAAGAGAAGCAAAGCTGGCGGCATCACAATTCTGGACTTCCAGCTCTATTACAAAGCTGTCATCATCAAGAGAGTATGGTACTGGCACAAAAACAGACACATAGATCAATGGAACAGAATAGAGAGCCCAGAAATGGACCCTCAACTCTATGGTCAACTAATCTTCGACAAAGCAGGAAAGAATGTCCAATGGAAAAAAAAAAAAAAAACAGTCCCTTCAACAAATGGTGTTGGGGAAAAGGGACAGCCACATTCAGAAAAAGGAAACTGAACCATTTCCTTACACCACACACAAAAATAGACTCAAAATGGTTGAAAGACTCAATGTGAGATAGGAGTCCATCAAAATCCTAAAGGAGAACACAGGCAGCAACCTCTTTGACCTCAGCCGCAGCAACTTCTTCCTAGAAACATCGCCAAAGGCAAGGGAAGCAAGGGCAAAAATGAACCATTGGGACTTCATCAAGATAAAAAGCCTCTGCACAGCAAAGGAAATAGTCAACAAAACCAAAAGACAGCCAACAGAATGGGAGAAGATATTTGCAAATGACATATCAGATAAAGGGCTAGTATCCAAAATCTATAAAGAACTCATCAAACTCAACACCCAAAAAACAAATTATCCAGTCAAGAAATGGGCAGAAGACATGCACAGACATTTCTCCAATGAAGACACACAAATGGCCAACAGGCACATGAAAAAGTGCTCAGCATCACTCCACATCAGGGAAATCCAAAGCAAAACCTCAATGAGGTACCACCTCACACCAGTCAGAATGGCTAAAATTAACAAGACAGGAAACAAGTGTTGGTGAGGATGTGGAGAAAGGGGAACCCTCTCACACTGTTGATGGGAATGCAAGCTAGTACAGTTATTCTGGAAAATGGTATGGAAGTTCCTCAAGAAGTTAAAAATAGAGCTACCCTATGACCCAGCAACTGTACTACTCGATATTTACCCCAAAGATACAGATATAGTGAAACGAAGGGACACCTGCACCCCAATGTTCATAGCAGCAATGTCTGCAATAGCCAAACTGTGGAAAGAGCCCAGATATCCATCAACAGATGAATGGATAAAGAAGAAGTGGTACACACACACACACACACACACACACACTGGAATATTACACAGCCATCAAAAAATGAATACTTACCATTTGCAACAATGTGGATGGAACTAGAAGGTATTATGCTGAGTGAAATAAGTCAATCAGAGAAAAACAATTATCATATGACCCCATTGATATTTGGAATTTAAGAAACAACGCAGAGGATCATAGGGGAAGAGAGGAAAAAATGAAACAAGATGAAACCAGAGAGGGAGACAAACCATAAGAGACTCTTACTCTCAGGAAACAAACTGAGGGTTGCTGGAGTGGAGGGGGGTGGGAGGGATGGGGTGGCTGAGTGATGGACATTGCGGAGGGTATGCACTATGGTGAGCGCTATGAATTGTGTAAGACTGTTGAGTCACAGACCGGTACCCCTGAAACAAATAATACATTTTATGTTAATAATAAAAAAATAAAATAAATTTAAAAATATGCAAAAAATACTGTAATGGTCAGCAGCTTAAAAATGCAGATGGCCATATATATGTATTTGTAGATTATTTCCTGAGAAAATGAATCAGATACACCAGATAATGTGTGTATTATTCTGCCAAATCCTGTTTATGAATTATTTGACATCATGTCATAAAATAATATTTGCAAAATTAGTTTAAATTGGTTTGGAGAAGAACAATTATAAAGACTGACAAAAGGCTCAAAATTTATAAAGAGAGGGTAACGACACCTGTCATTGAAAAGGATGTGGCAACTGTCAAGGAGAAAGTTTGGAAGGTCTGGTGTAAGTTGCAATCTTCTTTAGTATTAAATTAATGATGTAGAAAGGGAAGCAAACTGCACATTAGTGAGATGTGTGAATGATAATGAATTGGTAGGTGTACAAAAGAGGAGAATAAACAGAGAAATAAATAGACCCATGCAGATTATGAATATAGTAATAAACATAAAAAATGGAATTCAGCTTGGAAATATGTAATTATGTCAGACAAATAACCACCTCCAATAGCAACACCCACAGAACTTTTATTTTATTTATTTATTTATTTATTTATTTATTTATTTATTTATTTATTTATTTATTTGACAGAGAGAGACACAGCGAGAGAGGGAACACAAGCAGGGGGAGTGGGAGAGGCAGAAGCAGGCTTCCCGTGGAGCAGGGAGCCCGATGCGGGGCTCGATCGCAGGACCCTGGGATCATGACCTGAGCCGAAGGCAGATGCTTAACGACTGAGCCACCCAGGCGCCCCCTCATAGAACTTTTAAAAAGAGCCTAAGTTAAAATTCCACAGCTTTAAAGGAAGACCAGAAACAGAGAAGGGAATTGTGTATTTGTTTGTGAGTTTAGATTTCATTTTATCTAAGAATATCCAATCCGGCTCCATCGGCTTCTATTCTAGAGCATTCTAGAGCCCCAACAAACTCAGAGCCTCGTGGCAAATATATTAACAAGAATTAGAAGTTTAGTGCCTGGAGTCTATAACAGAGTAAGGATAGATACAGAGGGAGGTAGGCAGGCTAATTTTACTATTTAATAACCATGTTTTTAATCTATTTTTCCCCTGGAGAGTGTTACATCCCCACAACTTTTTTTTTTTAAGATTTTATTTATTTATTTTAGGAAGGGGGCGTAAGAGCGGTGGTAAGGGCAGAGGGAAAGAAAGAGAGAATCTCAAGTGGACTCCGCCTTGAGAGTGTTGCCCAATGGGGGGCTCGATCTCTCGACCATGAGCAGAAACCAAGAGTCAGACGCTTCACCGACTGTGCCACCCAGGCGCCCCCCCCACCACACCTTTTAATGTTCAAATGTAACAAAATACAGTAAGCACCGGAACTTTCTACATACCAGTTTACTCAGAATTGAAGTCTCCAGTTTGAATGAAAGCACTTTTAGTTTTTTTACACGTCTTGTCATTTGTCTCAGAACTCTTTCCCCCACCCACCCTCATATTCTGCATTTTATAATTTCCTACCTAACTGGAAAATAGATATAAAGTGAAGAACTAAAATCCACAGAATACTCCCAAATGATGTTTTAAACAGCAATAAATCTGCCTCCCAACTGTTACATGTGATTAATGTTAGTAGTTAAATTAGGTGATTTAATTATAAACTCTCTCTTTTCAAAAGGTGGGTAATGATTTAATGAAGTGATCCTTCCCTCATAAAATTTGATCAGCTTTAATTACTCTCGTCCTCATCCCAGAGCTTTTTCAGAACTCTGGGGTTTAACGTCTAAAGGATTTCACAGAGATTTATACACACAGTCTTCATGACTCACTAATTCAGAATTTCTCAAAATGTTTCAAGAACTAACAAATTTAAATACATTTATATACACATGTATTTTTCAAATAGTTCTTTGAGCCAAATGTTTACAGGAATTTTGTGTTTATAACATTGGAGAAGAGAATCAAACCTGCTTATTTACTACACAATTTATCAGAGCCTTTTTTACTGTGATGGACATGTTTATGGCATTGATTGTGGTGACCGTTTTATGGTGTTTATCTCCAAACTCATCAAGTTGTATACATTAAATATGTACAACTTTCCGCATATCAACCATACCTCAATCACGGGGTTTAAAAAAGATTTCATTGTCGATCTCACTTTTTCCCAAACACATTAGGCCCAAACTTCATTAGTAAACTTTTTTTTAATTAAAAAAATATGAGTAGAAGAGTGCACAAATCACAAAATGGAAACATTTTCACAAAATGGAAACACTTATAAACAGAATTAGATCAAGAAACAGAACACTATAAATAATTTAGAAGCTTTGCTTATGATCATTTTTATTCATGACCCTCCCCACTACCCTGACATGTAACACCATACATTATTTTTGCCAATCTGAATTTATAAAAATGAAGCCATACAGAATGCAGACTTTTGTGGCTGTTTTATTTTTAAACTTAAAAAAAATTAAACTGTTTATTTTGCAATAGTGGTAAGTGCACATGCAGTTTTAAGAAACAGTATACACAGATTACATATAGCCTTCACCCAATATTCCCTAATGGCAAAATCTAGTGCATAACTCTAGTACCATATCACAACTGGGAAAGTGACATTAATACAAGCCACCAAACTTAATCAGATCTCACATTTTTACATGCACTTGTATGCACATATATTTAGTGTCAATATTCCTGTAACTGTAACTACAGCCAAGACACAGCTCCAAGAACAGTTCTAAACATCACAAGCGTCCCTTAAACACTTTGCTATCTCTTGGATAGCCACACTAACTTCCTATAGCATTCTCTCCCACCCCGCCTCTCTTCTTTCCACCCTTACCCCTAACCCCTGGGAACTGGGAATTCCTTTTCTATCTCCCTTATTTTGTCTCTTCAAAAGTGTTACAGAAATGTAATTTCATGGTATGCCACTTTTAAGATTTGCTTATTTCACTTAGTGTAATTCCCCGAAGATCCATTCAAGTTATTGCATAGTTCAGGAGTTCGTTCCTTTTCACTACTAAGTAGTATTCCATGGTATGGATGGACCACGGTTGTTTAAAAATGTACCAACTGGAAAAACAAAACTCACCCACTGAAGGACATTCGAGTTTTTTCCAAGGGTCAGTTATTCTGAATAGAGGTGCTCTGAGTGTTCATACGTGTGCTCTTTGTGAACATAAATTCTCAATTCCCTGGGAAAACGGAACAGGAGTGCAATTGACAGATCATACACATGTGTATGCTTAGCTTTGTTCTGTTTTGTTTTTCAGACACTGCCAAGCTAATTTCCAAGGTATATCATTTTATACTCCCACTAATGTATGAGTCATCTGGTTTCTCCACATCCTTGCTAGCATTTGGTATTTTCATTATTTTTTTGTTTTGTCCATGATGATAGGTGTGTAATGGCATCTCTCTGTGCCTCAATTTGCATTTTCCTAAAATGGCTAAGAATGTTGAGCATTTCATGAGCTTATTTGCCATCTGTGTATCTTCTTAGTGAAATATCTACATCTCATGTTCATTTTCCACTTGAATCATTTTCATATTTTTTTGTTTTGAGAGTTCATTATATAAACTACATACTTTTTTTGCCAGATAGGCATTTTGCAAATATTTTCTCCCAGTATGTAGTGTGTTTTCTCATGCTCTTTACAAGATCTTTCACAGAGCAAAAGTTCTTTTTTTTTAACTTTATTTTTATGAGGTCCAACTTATTCATTTTTCCATTTATGGTTCATGATTTCGGTGTCAACACTAAGAACTTTTTGGCCAGCCCTACATCTTGTCATGTCTACAAGAAGTTAGTATTTTAATATTCTTTTTTTTTTTTTTAAAGATTTTATTTATTTATTTGACAGAGAGAGAGAGACAGCGAGAGCAGGAACACAAGCAGGGGGGGTGGGAGAGGGAGAAGCAGGCTTCCTGCCGAGCAGGGAGCCCGATGTGGGACTCGATCCCAGGACCCTGGGATCATGACCTGAGCGGAAGGCAGACGCTTAACGACTGAGCCACCCAGGCGCCCCAGTATTTTAATATTCTAACAGGAATTTCATGAAACCTACAGATCAGTTAGGAGAGAATTAACATCTTTACTATCTTGATTTTTTCAATCTATGAGGATGGTGTGTGTCTCTGCTTATTTAGTTCTTTTCAAAAATTTATTTCATTAGCATGCTGTAACTGTCATATAGATGCTGAAATACTAAGTTTTTAATGTAAGTAATTTATTTTTCTTCAGACTTTTTTTTTTAAAGATTTTATTTATTTATTTGAGAGAGAGAATGAGATAGAGCGAGCATGAGAGGGGGGAGGGTCAGAGGGAGAAGCAGACTCCCTGCTGAGCAGGGAGCCTGATGCGGGACTCGATCCCAGGACTCCAGGATCATGACCTGAGCCAAAGGCAGTCGCTTAACCAACTGAGCCACCCAGGCGCCCCCAGACTGTGTTTTCTTTTATACTGTAGGAATCCCACATTTTCCCATCTTCCTGAGCACTTGATATTTACTGTTTGTCTTCTTAATGTCTTTTTGTGTTATTTTAGTGGTATAATATTATAATTTAAATATTTCTTGATCATTAACGGTGTTGAGGTCATTTTCTTATTTCTTCTCTTCTACAGAGTACTGCACAATTCATTTGCCTATTTTTTTACCAAGTTGTCCGTGTAGTAGTCTGTGTCTTATACTCCCAATCAGTAGATTGAGAGTAATACACACACACACAAAATTATGTATGTATGTACACACGTATATACATACATATATATTCTAGATATGCTTTTTGTCAAATGTATACATTGCAAATATCTCCTCCCCATACTTTCTGTCAAATGTATATACTGCAAATATCTTTTCTCCATATGTATTTTATTTCTTATTCTGTAAGTGGTGTTCCCAGATGAACAATTTCATAATTATAATAAAGTCCAGTTTATAAATGTTTACTGAATAAAGCTTTTTTTGTGAGTTTAAGAATTGTCTACTTCAAGTTATGGCTCCTCTGTTAATTTTTTTCCTCCTGTGCTTTATATTTTTACCCCACATCCCTTTATTAAATAAATATTTTTGGCTGCCTGGGTGGCTCAGTCGGTTAAGCATCTGCCTTCAGCTCAGGTCATGATCCCAGGGTCCTGGAATCAAGCCCAGAGTCAGGGTCCACACTCAGCAGGCAGTCTGCTTCTCTCTCTCCCTCTGCCCCTCCCCCCTACTCATGCTCTCTCTCTCTCTCTCTCAAATAAATAAAATATTTTAAAAAAAGTGAAAACAAATATTTTCCCACACAGCACAGATAGAGAAATGTCACTTTAAAATTCAGAGTTAAGTTTCAGAGTTCTTTCCATGGAATATGTATATATATTCATCATAGCTGTACTGACCCTTCCTAACAGACAGTATTTATGGGTTTCCCTTTTCTTTCAGCTAGCATTGTTTCAGATGATGATACTATTCCAATATTTCTCTTAGTGGTAAGACAATAACTATACAGTGAGTAATCTAGCAGCTTCAGGGAATGGACATCAACTTAATATCTTAATTAAATCAGAATTCTAATTCAGTCTAGACTCATTCCAGACTCTTTATAGTAATAAAAAAAAAAAACTGTGATTTTCCTTTCTGCCATTTTGGCCTAAATTTAGATCACATTATCATGAATGAAGGTGGCTACGGAAATATATATTGTTCTAGAAGCTGTGAGACAATTTGGCATCTTCCTCAGAAGCTCTTGTACTGAGCCTTCAGCTGCCTGGGGGCCGACACAATGAAACCAAAACCAATTATCATAATATAGCACAATGCCTGTTCATATAATTTTTCTTAGAAATGAAACTAATTTAGAGAGGTATATGGGAAATAGAAGACCTTACCGGTTTAAAAAAAAAAAAAAGCAGTCAAACACAACATATGCATATATTTGTGATTAAGAGTAATAAATACAAAGTGCTTGAATTTTATATATTGAGTGTATATATTATTTGTTAATAAATTGGGGTTATGCATGTAAACATCTGATCTTAAAACACTTAATACTTCAGAGTATCTTTTTTTTAAGATTTTATTTATTTATTTGACAGAGAGAGAGACAGTGAGAGAGGGAACACAAGCGGGGGAGTGGGAGAGGGAGAAGCAGGCTTCCCACCGAACAGGGAGCCAGATGTGGGACTCGATCCCAGGACCCTGGGAGCATGACCTGAGCCGAAGGCAGATGTTTAACTGACTGAGCCACCCAGGTGCCCTAGAGTGTCTTATTAAAGGCGTTTTTTTATTTCAAAAATGTCATTTTGGCAAGATTTGAGGGTGAAGCAATTTTTTTAGAATACCTTTAATAATATACTTTTCACACCTGCATTCTACAAAAGTAATAAAACACGAGCTTAAAGCATTAGAAAGAAATTTTAGTTAATAATACAACTTAATTTAGTACTTATAACAAATACAAAATCAGTAAGGCAAAACACATTATAATTACTTTGATATACAACTTAATATGTTTGAAATAAATGCTAATTACAGTATCAGCCAATATTGGACTTTTAATCAAAGATAATTAACCTTGTGATGAATAGTAACAATATTTAGAAGCTACCGCATGGTGTATATTTGCTGTACATGTCTACTATTTGTTGATGTTACCAGATTCTTATTTTGACTAGTTACACACTAATGGTATTTCTTCCTATATTTTTAGAAGATTATTTTTATCTTTGAAAATAAAATTGTGCAATATGAAATCACTCAACTGAAAAGAAATAACTAAGATTCTATTGTTTTTCATTGTTTCAAATGGTTTTTATTGAGACCTCCATCCTTACCTGAACAACATCCCCTCACTCACATTAAGGTGACCTGCTTCCTCTTTGCTAGGATGACAATGATGACAATGATCTGTTATTTTCAAGCACATCTGCTTTCCCACATTATCATTACAGGTAAAGATTTGATAGTATTTCATTTTACTTAAAATTAGTTCACGTCACACATACGACATATACTATATGGCTCTTTGGCCTGGATATATCCAATAGAAGAGTTAGAATAAAAGCTTAAAATACTTGGTATACAGTTTAAGACATTAAACTCTTTACCAAATTAGAGGATAAGGAAAGCAAAGTAAAACTGCTTGACACAGGGCATTATTTTAATTCTAGTCTCCTCAGGACACACTGTGCAAAACACTCATCCTTCCCATGCCCACCATGCCATCGCCAAGCCTTGCGTTCACATGTAGCTTTAAAAGGCACTCGAGGAGAATGTTGCTTTCAGCTTTTCAGTTACCTTACACATATCGCAAAGGAACAATCCTAAATACACCGTTTAACTGAACTCCCAAACTGTAAAAACAGATAGTAAGGCTTAAACCTACTACAGCAGAGAATGCTTTCCAGAAAAATTGAACCTTTGGAGTGCCTGGGTGGTCAGTGGGTTAAGCTACGGACTCTTGGTTTCAACTCAGGTCCTGATCTCAGGATCATGAGATCGGACCCTGGGTTGGGCTCTGCACTGGGCATAGAGCCTGCTTGAGATTCTCTCTTTCCCTCTCCCTTGCACTGTGCCCCCTTCTCTCAAAAAAATTAATTAATTAATTTAATTAAAAATATAATAATAGAGTAAAAATAAACAAAACTTTTAAATGGAGCATATGATGAACTAATTGTTTAGAAATCACAGTAAAAACTGCATAAACCGGGGGGCCTGGGTGGCTCAGTCAGTGAAGCGTCTGCCTTCGGCTCAGGTCACGATCCCGGAGTCCTGGGATCTAGCCCCGCATCGGGCTCCCTGCTCTGCGGGAAGCCTGCTTCTCCCTCTCCCACTCCCCCTGCTTGTGTTCCCTCTCTCGCTGTGTCTCTCTCTGTCAAATAAATAAAATCTTAAAAAAAAAAAAAAACTGCATAAACCACCTATATCCAGCACTTTCAGAGAAAACTTCTGAGACAAGGAGCATTACCTATCTCTTATTTATCCCACTTATTAAAATATTTGACACCTTCATCTTTTTTTCTCTCCCCCCATTCTCTAAACACTTCCACCAATGTTGCTTTAAAAATATATTCCAAATTACTGAGAATTTTAAATCACTAATCTAGCCTCCATCAGAATTATTATTTTATATGGGCAAAGATTGCATTTAGGAATGTACGGCGATTTTTTTTAAATACCACTGGAGGACAAATAAACTTCAGGAAACAATAATACTAGAAAACTCTGACATTGTATTTATCTTCTGCTTGTTCCAAAGTCATATTTTAGTGATCATTTTAAAAACGAAACTGCATTTGCTTGAGCCGACTTTCATTATTTATGCCTGTGGACTACAGTTTAATTTCGTACTACAGACAGATGATGTTTCCACTATACTTTATTAATTTAGGAAAAAAACTAGTTTTTATTGTCTTCGAAAGCTAAAAAGTTATGTCAACTGGCTTATTATTCACACAGATGGTTTAAGAAGTATTTCAAGTTGTTTTCTGAGAAATTGTTTACTAGCTTTTTAGAATTATTGAGAAAAGTTTCAATTGTTCAATTATATCACTCCCTGCCAAATCTCTGATTATTTCAGTTCTATGGCATAAATAAAATGGTCATGTACTTATTTAACATTAGCTACAAGACATTTTCCAAGTACTCAATAAATGCTGAATGATTTTATAAAGTAAGTATAAGCGACTTAATCGAGTAAAATTACAAAACTCCTTTCTGTAGAATTTATGGTTAGTATTAGGAGAAATACACACATAATAAAACAAGTGGAAATTAACTTAGATATATGAGTTTTGAGTTGAAACCTAATACACATCTTTGGGAAAACTGAAATATCTTTGGGAAAGATGGAGCATATGATGAACTATCTTTGGGAAATATCTTTGGGAAAACTGAAAAGGAAGGAGTTCCTTGAGAAACTGTGACCTGACCAGGTTTTGAAAATCTTACAGAGAGGATCTTCAAGTTCCTGAGGCGGTGGGAAGACTGAGCATTCTCTGCCAGATTCACTTGGAGGACGAAGAGAGTCACTCATACTGAATCTGCTGAGGAAGGCTTCACCAAACTGACACCTCTTCTGTCATACTCTGTAACTACCGAACACCAAGAACATTCAGGAAACTGTGTAACTTTACTCCTGGCTTCTGAGTTGGCAGAGCATTGTTTAGACAGGTTACACTTGAGTCCGGTCTGTAGCAACACAAAAGTGAAATTACCATAACCACTGCTCTGTGCCTCACGCAGGCTACCGTCACTCCATCCCCAACAACACTCCACTCGGGGGTGCCCTGACATTCAAGGTGGGAACACAGAGCCTTATAAAACTGACACATCTCACTATTGCTTGATCGATCACGTCCTGTGTGCCCAGCACTGAGCCAAATGCTTTATATTGATTAGCCATTTACTTAAATGTCTTAACAACTCTGTAAGTTAAATACTAGGTAGTAAAACCAAGATTTAAACTTTGGTCTACTTTTACACTTTAAACTATGATTCCCAGTTCCCAGATTTAGAAACAAACAAAGCCTTTTTTTTTTTTTTTTTAAGATTTTATTTATTTATTTGGGAGAGAGAGAGAGCGCACAAAGAGCCAGGGAGGGGCAGAGGAAGAAGAGGAAGAAGCAGACTCCAGCTCCAGCTGATCAGGGAGCCAGACACGCTGGGGAGAACCCCCCCGCCCCCTGCAATCCTAGGACTCTCTGGGATCATGATCTGAACTAAAGGCAGTGAACCAACTGAGCCACCCAGACATGCCGCTGATAAAAGTTCTTGATGTGATCTCTCCAACAGCCCTTGTGATCAGTATTTTTCCCTGCCTCCCAGAGCCTTCCCCTATGTGTCTCTTAGGTAAAACCACCATGTGACTTACCAAAACCCAGCTTGTTAAGTTTGAATTGATCAATATGGCCTTAGCCTGGGATCCTTAAAGAATTCTACACATGGACTTTAATAAAAGTATGTGCCCCCAGGGTTCTGCCCTGTTGTCTGCCCTGTGTCTTGACCTCCCTCTGTGGCCTCTCAAAGTGTCCCAGGTTTTTCTTCCAGGACCGATAAATAATAAACTTGATTGCAATTCCTCCTGTTGTCTCTTGCTGAATTCACCAAGGCTCACAATCTAGTACCCTGTGCTTCACTTAGTAAGTGTCCATTTGACAAATTCATAACACAGATAAAAGCCCTTTGACTTATAAAACACTATTCACTCACTGTGCAACTTGTCAGATTACTGAAAATTTAAATAAGAGGAAACAGACAGAAAATGCACAAACACCAGCAATCAAAGTCTAAAGGATGTAATAAAGAAAAAAAAAAAGACCTACAATCAGATCTTTAATTTTCTACCTCTTCTACAGCTACCTGCTATAGCAAAATAGACAAAAAACCTGGGACACTGAGGGGGTTCACTGTCTGATTCCCCTGCTCAGTTACTAGCTGGCTTTGCCAAGTTACTTAGCCTCTGTTATCCTTCCTTTTCACATCTGTTTGATTAGCTTCATAACAACTATCCTAATTAATAGTAATACTGGCCATACTCTAACTACAGGGATTAGCATAGCTTAGCTGCTCCATAAAGAAGAGGAAATAGGATTTTTAAAATATTTCCCCATCATAAAGAAAAATGAAACAAAATACTTCTCTCCAGAAGTTATATGAATGAAAACAAAGGCACATTTTTTCAAACAATATTTTTATTGATATTGGGAACAAATTGGAATACATGAAAAGAGTAGGAAGCATTTATATATAAATCAAAATGAATCTCAAAATCAAAATAAAAAAGGTTAAATGGAAAAATGTTATTTTAATTTTTACGTAGGAACCAGGATTGGAGTCAGAGAATGTTAAAAGTTGTAATTTATAGGTGAATAAATTAAAGCATGACATTGCTTGCAATGTAAACAAAGAAAATGAACTTGAGACAACAATATCTGAAAATTAATAAAGCAGAATTTAGAGATGAAATGCAGAAAAGAAAATTACAGGCAAACATTCCAGTATTACATAAAGATGGAAAGCATGGCTGCTCTTAAGAGGAAAAATAAAGAGAAAGGCTTACCCAAAGCAACCCAAATGTTTATTTTTCTTACTTGGCAAAAGTTCCCATATTGCTATTTTAAAGGGGAAGAAAAATAAAAGGCTGAGTTTCATTCTTATGAATAAAAGAAAATATGTGCGTTCCTGAGTCCCAAACTTCCTGACCCCAAAAAGGCATTCAGCTTCCTCCTTTGAATTTCGTATCTTTATGATTTTAACCTGGTCCAAGATAAATCATTATAACTTTAAAATGTCGAAGCCTTTTGAAAGCACTAATCAGTTTCTTACCAAGTCAACTACACTGGCTACCTATATAAAATAGTGGTTGTATTTCTTACTTTGATTTAAAATTAAATTCCGTTAATAAAATTGAACGGCCTTACTCTCTTTTCCCAGTGATGCTTTTACAAGTTGTACTTTGTTTACTTTAACTACATCCATCATGTTTTTAGTACTTTAGCCCAGACCCACTGAATTCCTCTTTCCACGTAGTTTCATCTCATAATGGAGATTATGGGTTCTTGTTTTTTCAGCTTGATGTTGGCTCACAGTCATGATTTTTCCTTGAATGGTCCAATCTACTTATAAAGCATTAGTATATTTACACGGGCAGACCGTAGTTAGTAATGAGAATATAGAAATAGAATTCACAATCTCAAAATCTGTTTTAGGGCTCATAGAGATTTCAGTTAAAGTAATAGATCCTTTGGGCAATTAACTATTTTTCTCATAATATTTGAGGGATAAACAAAGCATTTAACCACCTCATGACTTCAATCGGTGTTACTCAGTATGGTAAGGGATTTAAATTTATCCAGTGTTACTGTTCCTTGTTTTCACTTCAAGATGAAAAATGAAAAGTCTGGATATCTCAAACTGTTCTATCAGTCTAAGTCATTATGTCTATATTTTCCTTTATAAAACATTTCTGATAAAATGACTCTTCCATAATCTTTACAACCACCTTATGAGGCAAATAGTTATTTTCCGTTTTAAAGCGATAAACTGAAGTACTGAAATTTTAATTGGCTTGGTAACATTCATGCAGCTAGAATCAGATATTGAGGATCAAACCAAATATACATATATAAATATATAAGTATATATATTTATATATGTATAAATTTGCCCCTAAGTACCGTTTTAGTTGATCTTCTTAAGTTGATATGTGCCACAGTTTCATTACTATTCAGTTTAAAGCATTTTCTAGTTTCTATTGTGATATCATTAAAAATCCATGGGCTAGGGGTGCCTGGGTGGTTCAGTCGTTGGGCGTCTGCCTTCGGCTCAGATCATCATCCCGGGGGCCTGGGATCGAGCCCCGCATCGGGCTCCCTGCTCTGCAGGAAGCCTGCTTCTCCCTCTCCCACTCCCCCTGCTTGTGTTCCCTCTCTCGCTGTGTCTCTCCCTGTCAAATAAATAAATAAAATGTTAAAAAAAAAAAAATCCATGAGCTGGGATGCCTGGGTAGCTCAGTCGTTAAGCGTCTGCCTTCGGCTCAGGTCATGATCCCAGAGTCCTGGGATCGAGTCCCACATCAGGCTCCTTGCTCAGTGAGGAGCCTGCTTCTCTCTCTCCCTCTGCTGCTCCCCCTGCTTGTGCTCTCTCTCTGACAAAAAAAAAAAAAAAAAAAAAATCCATGAGCTATTGAGAATTATATTTGCTAATACTGGGGGATTTTTAAATTATCATTTTTCGTTCTGATTTTTTCAGCCATTTCCACTGAGGCCAAAGAAAATGCTCTCTATGATGCCAATGTTTTGAAATGTGTTCTGACTTTCTCTACTTTCCAGGCTGTGGCAGGTTTTGTAATTATCATTTGTCCTTCATGAAAACAATGGTAATATGCAGTCATTGAGTGCAAAAGCCTATACATGCTCATAATGTAAAGCTGGTTAAGATGTTTAAATCTTTTGTTTATCAAGAGATATCATTAAGAGAGTGAGGAGGAAAGCCGCACAGTGAGAAAATGCACACCAAGTACTATGTCTAATGGAGAGATCTTCCCTTAAAGACTGAGCTCAAGACATTACTATATAAACTAGTATTTAGTCACTGCTGTTAGACATAAGGCACCATTAAAATAAGAGTAAGAAATAAGAAGTGTGAGTTTGGAATTGACTGGTACTACTACTATAATTATACATGACGATCATCTGCACAGGAAAAGCAGGAAAACAATGGCCACATCAGTGTGGAAGAAATGAGAACTCCATAAATAGCTTTGCGAAAATGGATTAGATATTTGGGGAAAAATAAATTTAGATTTGTATCTCACATCTTATATCAGAATATAGTTGGAAATTTAAATGTAAATAAGAAGGCTAATGAGAGAGAGAGAGAGAACATAAAAATAGTAGAAGGAGAAAATATAAAATTGTAGTAGTTGTGGTTTAAATCTAGGAGTGGGCATGATCTTTTTTAAGTATGACCCCCAAAACTAGAACTCATAAAAAAAAAAAAAAAAAGGTGGTATAGGGCACCTGGATGGCTCAGTCGGTTGAGTGTTCAGCTCTTGATTTCAGCTCAGGTCATGGCCTCAGGGTCATGAGATCAAGCTCTGTGTAGGCCTCTGTGCTCAACCTTCTCCCTCTGCCCCTCCCCCCACTCTCTCTATCTCTAAAATAAATAAATAATCTTAAAAAAAGGTATATCTAGTAATTAAAAAATAATAACATCCATAAGTACCAAAATTATGATGTATTTCAAATGCCTATATTCCTCAATAGACTTCTTAATTCTATGCAACTACAAAACAAACTCCAGGTATATTGTTATAGGATATTAACCAGATTAATCTTATTTTTATTGAAACAAAATAAAGATAAAAAATAGCTGAAAATATAATGCAAAATATTTATTCACTAAAAATGAAAAACAAAGAAATGGTATTTGCTCTGCAATTTATTAGGACATATTATAAAATTTCAGGAACTAAAAAATATGCTAACATTTCTAGAAGAGACAACAGACAGAGGGGATTAAGAGAGAGTTTAGCTATATTCCTACTGTAACAAAATTTTATATTATCAAAGGGGAATGTGTAAACTATATAGAAGACAGTGTTTAAAAAACTGGCTTTCTATACAGAGAGAAATAAATTTTACATCATTTGTTTATTCAATCTACAAGGATTTACTGACTACCTTATAAATGCCAAGCTTTACCATCTCTCCCAGGGGCTGAAGATATATCCATGAACCAAAGTCTCAACCTTGGGGCGCCTGGGTGGCTTAGTTGGTTAGGCGACTGCCTTCGGCTCAGGTCCTGGAGTCCCGGGATCGAGTCCCGCATCGGGCTCCCTGCTCAGCGGGGAGTCTGCTTCTCCCTCTGACCCTCCCCCCTCTCATGTACTCTCTCTCTCTCTCATTCTTGCTCTCTCAAATAAATAAATAAATCTTTTAAAACAAACAAACAAAAAACAAAGTCTCAGTCTTTATAGAGCTAAATATATGATGTGTTAGATGATGGCATTCACCCTGAGAAAAAGAGTCAATCAAGCGTCTAGGTGATTGCGATGGTGCTAACAGTGATGCTGAGACAGGGGTGGGGCTGGAGTTGGGATGGTGGTGATGGAGAGAAGGTAGTGGTAGAGTGGTGCTTGTAGTCAGGGTGATAATGGTGGTCTTGGTGTTCATGAGGGTGGTGATATAGATGTTCTTAGATTGGGATGTGTGGTTTACGATTTTATTAGTTGTTCAAGAAGACTTCATGTTAGGTGTTCTTTGGGCAGAGAAATGAAAGAAATAAGGAAGTAAGCAAAGCAGACAGTAAAGTGTAAAAACCACGTATGTGAGTTGTGTTCAGCATGCATTAGGAACAGGACGGAGACTTGCATGCCTGGAGTGACGGACATAGGACACAGGACATGAGAGTATATTGAACAACTGTGCAAACTCATGGTTATCAGAGAAATGCAATGAGTTAGCATGCAGAAAGCCAACACACACACACACACGCACACGCATGCACACACAAAGACACACACATATATAAAGTTCGCCTTCTAACTAGTCTTTTTCTTCCATTCAACATTTAATAATATTCCCACATGTTGTTTTTCCTGTGGTTTAAATTGCTCATGTTTATTGCTATTCCAATTTATATCAAATCCTTGGAATACTGTGAATGTTCAACCTCTTCATCTTCTAACACATCTTCTCTATAACAAGAAAAAAATTCGAGACTAGGCACTAATGCAAATGTGGGGATTTTTTATGCTTAACTCCTCAATTTTAACGACTTAGCCAATTTCAAAGTCATTAATTTATGTCAATTCTTAGTAATCCTTTAAGTAAAATGATACATTTCCTGGTACTTTGACTCAATATTCATTTCATTTTAAATAAACCCAGAAAAAGCCAACAGAAGTTCACAAGTCAATAACTGGCTTAAGCCTCATATCTTACTTATGTGGAATAAGTCAGGTTTACATAAATAAGTCCAAATTTCTGGCTTAGTATTGTATTCTATTAAACGGAACACTGCATGTTGAAATGAGCAATTTCTAAATAGGATTTCTGGTGAATCTACTAAGACTCTGTCTCTAATGGTTTTTCCTATATCAGTCCCTTTGGTAGCTGAGATTAGTCGGTTTTACCTTGACTTGTTTTAACTTGATCTTCAATTTAGTCCCATTGAAGACCATGAAAAGAGACAAGAATCTTAATGTGCTTGGGTTAAAAACTGCCTTGGTGATAATTCTAGAAGGCAAATGTTATTCCTCATCCCTTTGTCTGATGTTAGGTCATCATGAAATAAGATGTATAATCATGAATCCACATTCTAGGCAGACAAGGTCTAGTTAACCTTTTGCTATAGCAGTAATAACAAAGGACCTTTGAAATATTTAGGTAATAGATTAATGCATTCTCACTGGAGAATTTCTAAAAATGGAAATAATACTGAATAATTTCTTGAGCTCTACAAATCCCTTAAGTCCCTATCAAGGCTAACTTATATTATTGGAGTTTTATACTTTTAGACCTTACTCTATATATTTACAGAAAATATACACATCTGTCAGATATATTATCAAGTACATATCTGGTTGATGTGTCAAGTGTATCTAGTATATGTCAGTCTGCTGAAAGTAATCTTTTCTTCTATTTTTTAAGGTTATATGAAATATACATATGCATATGTATTGTGTGTGTATAATATATTTTTTGAGGGGGGAAGAAGGAAAAGGAGAGAAAGGATCTCAAGTAGGCTCCATGCCCAGCTCAGAGCCTGAGCCAAAGCTCAATCTCACGACCCTGAGAACATGACCTGAGCTGAAATCTAGAGTTGCATGCTTAACCAACTGAGCCACCCAGGTGCCCATGAAACATAATTTTGTTTTGCTTTTTACATCTATATAGACAGTCTAAAATAAGAAGTACAAAGAAGATGCAAAGCCTACTATTTTTATGAGTCTAAAATTAAGTTTATTGTGTTATGTTAATTTTAGAAAGTAGTGCCAGTGTCGACATTGACTATCATGATCCTTAATGAAGGCTTGTGCACAGGTATCCTTTGTGTCCAGCAGTGTGAACACAGCACCTAGACATTAACTGTCATGCTACTGTGTACTCAAAAAGTGATGTACGCTCCAATGAATGAATGTAATGAGGGAAAAAATTACTATATATTATATATACTATATATATATTATTATAAATTACATATAGTTGGAGTATCTTAAAAGTCAAACTTGTTTTGGTGAATTAAATCCAAGAGTATATCCACAGGGAAACATCTAGTGAACCCATCACTCAAAACAGATTGATAAGCCTGCGGAACTGTAATGAAGTATAATTTCCTTTCCCTAGGACAGAGTTGGCCAGCGTGCCAGAATCATCACTGGCTTGTTAGATATCCTATTTACATCATCATCACCATCATTATTATTACTATTGCTTTTATTCCTACCTGCTCTTCCATTACCTTGGTTCAGTTTGCTCCCCAAGTAAGTCATGCTTACTTTAGGAACTTAGTTTCCTGTCCCACAATTCCCCCTCAATTATCTGAAGAGCCATTTCAGACCCTAGAAACTTCCAAACTTAAGAATAATTAATGAGCAGCACGCCTGGGTGGCTCAGTTGGGTAAACGTCTCCCTTAGGCTCAGGTCATGATCTCATGGCTCCTGGGATCGAGTCCTGCATCAGGCTCCCTGCTCAGCAGGGAGTCAGATTCTCCTCTCTCTGCCCCTCTGCATTGTTTGTGCTCTCTCTCTCTCAAATAAATAAATAAATAATATTTTAAAAAGAAAAATTAACGAGTATTATTCTTTCACAAATAATACTCATTTAACCAACTTATACATGAAAAGAGATGAGTACACTGTTCAACACATTAATGCACTTTTCCTTCTTGCATTTCTGTATGTATATTTTCCCCATACTTGAAATCTCTTGCACCCCAAAAGGAAACTTCATCTAGAATTTTAATCACAATACATTCAGTAATGAAAATGCAGCTTCTTCATTTTTCTGCTCTGATTTGATTCTCCTTACAAGCCATTGTCCCATAATCGACTTTTCTTATTTGTGAAGCTAAATCCCTATTGACAGCTCACATCCCCAAGTCCTTGGCCAAGATGGGATGCTTTGCATCCAAACTCGAAAATACTCCAGTGCAGTTCAGTCAGGGCTCCTGAAGGACTAGACACAGCATTCGATGTGCCATCAACATATTCAAGTTGAATAACTAGTTTGCCTGGGTCACAGGGACCAAGTGTGAGAATTCCTTGCCCTGCATCCTGCACCAACCACATAGACTCTGCTGCTCTTCATTTATTCCAGAGCTGGCAGCCTTTCAGTTATCCAAATAGTTGCATCAGACCACCCAGGCATGTGGTTGATATTTCCTACAAAGTTCTACAGCCAAATAAGCATGTGCTATTTCTGTCATCAACTTATCTGAAATGGTTCAATCTCAAAATAAAGAGAATTTTAAAATGACTTCTATTTGCTCATTAGGTGATCATATATTTAATCTAATTATGCCTTAGTTGTTCTGCATTTTTTAATCACTATTTTGGATTGTGAACTACAAGGAGGCAACTTTTATTCATTCTTAATTATCATGCCCCCACAACAGTGTCTTCAGAATGGTTCTTGATGCATTAATAAGTGAAAAGTCAATTATCTATGGTATGTTTTCTACACTTTTCCAGGCAAGGCAATTTCTTTTCTTTTTTCTTTTTTCTTTTTTTTTTTTTTTAAGATTTTATTTATTTACTTGAGAGAGACACAATGAGAGAGGGAACACAAGCAGGGGGAGTGGGAGAGGGAGAAGCAGGCTTCCCGCCTAGCAGGGAGCCTGCTGGGGGCTCAATCCCAGGACCCCGGGACCATGACCCAAGCCGAAGGCAGATGCCTAATGACTGAGCCACCCAGGTACCCCTGGGCAAGGCAATTTCTTTCTTAATTTCAGAAACCATGCTCTTTCCAGAACTAGGAAAATACCAGCTCTAAAAAACTTTCAATTCCTTTCCCATTACTAGTCTATTAAGAATTACAATGTCAGTGATTGAACTGTACACTCCATCCCTATAAAACATCAGGTTGCTACAGTTATACTATTAATTATTATTATTATTGATGCCCTGGTGATCCCCTTGAGAAATATACATTTAGAGAATTCAATACATTTAGCTCTCTGATGGAAACATTTGGACTAGTGGAAACAGCGAGTCACTAAATCATTAAAGCTGTTAATTCTTATTTTGTGTAAAAGCAATTCACCATTAGAAAGTACTTTATCACAGCCAGGGTCATTCCCACCATTTGCTCTTTCAAAGGGTTTTTTAACTGTGTAAGGAAAATGTGTTCCAGAAGAAGTATGAATAGAAGCTATAGTTGGATGTGATGTGAAAGCTTGAAATATACATTTAGTTGTTGGTAAAGAGAAGTTCAAGATGAAGTAGAGTGGAAGCAACATCAGCAATGCTAATATTCACAAAGATGGTGATAATTTTGTCACTACAATGAGAAATGTATCCTGGAAAATATTATTAAGAAAATTAGAAGTGAAAACAATAAAATCAGATATTTAGGGCTTCGCTTGTCATTTTCTTACCAACCTGAGCTTATTATATTATCCCCAAAAATTAATTAAATAAAACTCAAAAAGATTTCTGTTCCTGTTCAGAGACTGGAAGGCTTGTCATTGTCAAGATGTCACTTCTTCCCAAATTGATCTATAGAATCAATGCAGTATTAATAAAATCCCAGTACATTATTTCTACATATCAACAAGCTAATTCTAAAGTTTATATGGAGAGGAAAAAGACCTGGAAGAGCCAATACAAAAGGGAAGGAAAAGAAAAAAGCTGGAGGATTGACGTTACCAGACATCAAGACTACTGTAAAGCTACAATTGTCAAACAGTGTGGTATTGGCAAAAGAACAGAAAAATAGATCAATGGAACGGAACAGAGAGCCCAGAAATAGACCCCCATAAACATAGTCAACCGATCTTTGACAAAGGGGCAAAGGCAATAAAATGGAGTAATGATAGTCTTTGCAACAAACAGTGCTGGAAGAACTAAACATTCACGTGCAGAAAATGAATCCAGATACAAGACTTAACACCCTTTACAAAGACTAACTCAAAATGGACCACAGAATTAAATGTGAGATGCAAAACTACATAAAACTCCTAGAAGTAAACATAGGAGAAAATCTGGATGATTTTGGGTTTGGCAATGACTTTTGACACAATACCAAAGCCACAACCCATGAAAGAAAGAATTGATAAGCTGGGCTTATGATAAAATTAAAAATTTCTGCCCTATGCAAGACACTGTCAAGAGAATGAAAAGCAAACCAAACAGGGAGGAAACACTTGGAAAAGACACATCTGAAAAAGGACTGTTGTCCAAAATATAAAAAGCACTCTTAAAACAGTAAGAAAACAAACAACCCAATTTAAAAAATGTACCAAATTTCTTAATAGACATCTCACCAGAAAAGACATACAGAAGGCAAAAAGTAAGTATATGAAAAGATGTTTCACATCACATGTCATCAGAGAAATGCAAATTAAAACAACAATGAGGGGCGCCTGGGTGGCTCAGTTGGTTAGGCGACTGCCTTCGGCTCAGGTCATGATCCTGGAGTCCCAGGATCGAGTCCCACATCGGGCTCCCTGCTTGGCGGGGAGTCTGCTTCTCCCTCTGACCCTCCTCCCTCTCATGCTCTCTGTCTCTCATTCTCTCTCTCTCTCAAATAAATAAATAAAATCTTTTAAATAAATAAATAAATAAATAAAATAAAACAACAATGAGATACTACTACGTACCTATTAGAATGGCTAAAATCAGGAAGCCTAAAAACACAAAATACTGGCGAGGCTACAGAGCAAGTGAACCCTTGTCTTACAAATTTATCCAAACCAAAGAATGTAAAACATCAACAGTGACCCATAATGTAAACTCTACACTCAGTGTAATTATGATGTGTCATTGTAGGCCCATCAGTTGCAACAAATACACCACTCAGGTGAGGGATATTCATAATGTGAGAAGCTATGCAGGACTGGGAACAAGGGATTAGTGAGAAATCACTGTACTTCCTCTGAAACAAATAATGCAATATATGTTAAGAAAAAAAAAGAAGAAGAAGGTAGTGGGAGGGGAAGAATGAAGTGGGGGAAATCGGAGGGGTAGACGAACCATGAGAGACGATGGACTCTGAAAAACAAACAGGGTTCTAGAGGGGAGGGGGGTGGGAGGATGGGTTAGCCTGGTGGTGGGTATTGAGGAGGGCACATTCTGCATGGAGCACTGGGTGTTGTGCACAAACAATGAATCATGGAACACTTCATCTAAAACTAATGATGTAATGTATGGGGATTAACATAAGAATAAAAAAAAATAAAATAAATAAAAAAAATAAAAAAAGAAATCACTGTACTTACCCCTCAATTTTGCTGTGAACCTAAAACTGCACTAAAATATACATTCTATTAAAAAAAATCCTGCAGTGATATAAATACAGAATCAATATGATGCTTACTTTGAAAACATTTTGCATGTTGATTTATACCTGCAATTTAAAACTGGGCTATGATATTCAGCAAACTGGAATAACATTGGGAATCAAGATAATAAGATGGTTTCATATACCTATAAGCCCCTTAGCTACAAAAAACAGAGCTAAAGTGGCTATAAAATGAAAAGAAATTAAAGTTATTAATGGGATCATAGACAAAATAAATGTATCTATAATTAGAAAATGAAATAGACATAAACCCTGAAGCTACTGGATTGGATTGGTGAGCACTGGATCTGCATACAGTTGCTAGTTGCCCCTGTAAAGACCAGACAGAATTGCCAAGAAGGTTGGATGATGGATCAGACCTCCAAGTTTGAAACCTATGCCAGGAAGAGGATTAGCCCTGCTTAAGAAAGAGGTTAAAAAGACAAGCACAAAGCAGATAAAAGTCAATATCAAATAGCTCTGGATGCACTTCAGGGTATGGAGGGATGTAGGAGAAGAGCCTGGAATTGTTTGAGGACCAAGATGGAAGCTAAAATCCCTCCCTTGACTGTATCTGTGAAAGCCCTCAGCAAAAGAGGAGTCACTTCCAATTGCCATTGACAAAGACTGAGAGGTTAGGAAGGTGGGTGAAATATTTCTAAACCATGGCTTCTGGCTTCTTGATGTTAATATGGGGAGAAATCTACTCATTTTAAAAGGCGTGACCATGCTGGTAAAGTCCCATTGAAGGAAGATAGTTTTTCATCAGGTCCTCAGGATACTAAGTTCATTTGGTTAAGTTCATCAGTTGATTACTATAGTCTACAGAAGACAGAAGAGCTTATTCCATTTGTTATCAGGCAAAGGGTGAATACAAAATTTAGATTTTCTTTTGGAAGTATTGGAGAAATTGCACAAGGTCAGTATGATTCAAAATGATGGTTCACGACCTCTGGGTATTTGAAGCTTCTGGTGATCATGCAATGCCACATGCTATTCTAGGCTCCCTCATGCTAATTTTCTTCTTTTGTACATTTTTGCTTTCTTGAGACATTTTCTCTTTTTTTCTCCTCTTACATAAACAGTATGGAATCATTCCATAAATACATAAACAAATATTTATGTCTAAATAAATACATGCCTTCCTCTTCCTGCTGCCTAAATGATCTATCTCTTACCTACTTTCTACCTCTATTGTCAATAGACAAAGATCTTTACCTTCTTAAAACACTAAATGAAATGAAAACTTAACTTCCATTGTCTTCAGGCACTCTGTTTTTCTCATTTCCTCCAAAGAGTCTTAAAGTAATAATCTAGACATATCATCTCCAAATCTTCACCACAGACTCTCATTCGACCTGGTCATAGCTTGCAGATCTGAGAATCTTTGTATTTCTACAATTTTGGCCAGACGCTAGAGACATGAGGTTGCATGTTTTATAGGTGTTAAAGATTCTTTTTTTTTTTTTTTTTAAGATTTTATTTATTCATTTGACAGAGAGACTGAAAGAGCACAGCATGGGGAGTGGCAGAGGGAGAGGGAGAAACAAGCTCCCCACTGAGCAGGGAGCCCGATGCAGGGCTAGATCCCAGGATCCAGGGATCATGACCTGAGCCAGAGGCTTAATGGACTGAGCCACCCAGGTGCCCCTATAGGTGTTAAAGTTACACACTAAGTCACATCAACGTACTTCTGTGCCACTTGTGGGTGACATACCCGCATCATCTTTTCCTATCATAATAGAACTCATGTCATACACATCTATGTACTGTCATACTTCCACTAAGGACGTTTTAAGATTATTTTGGGACAGCATCTTACATAAACAACATTATTTATTTGAGGGACACACTAGAATAAAAAAAATCTTGACTATCCAATGGTCTGCATTTTTTAAATAATACGAGACTTTGAAATGCAATTCAAATTCGAGAATCACCCGATTAAAAAGACTACTCAGCTGGGCGCCTGGGTGGCTCAGCTGGTTGGGCGACTGCCTTCGGCTCAGGTCATGATCCTGGAGTCCCTGGATCGAGTCCCGCATCGGGCTCCCTGCTCGGCGGGGAGCCTGCTTCTCCCTCTGACCCTCCCCCCTCTCATGTGCTCTCTCTCTCTCATTCTCTCTGTCTCAAATAAATAAATAAAATCTTAAAAAAAAAAAAAAGACTACTCAGCTAAAACTATTAAAAATGTGAGAAACTTAATATTTCCTTTGTGTAATCCACCAAAGCTCATTTCACACATTTTTTCCTCTTTACATTCCCCTTCTGCTCCCTGTGTTCATACTACACCAATATTGCTAAATATTGTAATCTTTTATAAAAGGGATTCAAATGTTTCCTAATATAAAATCTTTAAACCCTGATTGTGTTCAATTCTCTTTATTCTGGTTAAGGACTTACTAAGTCCTAGCCTGGGAAAGAAAAAATTGTTGAAGAATTCAGCCTTGTCCTGGGCAGATACATTCTAGGCCTTCCTCAGCTCTTCTAATTAGTCATTCATTCATTCATTCATTCATTTATTGGTGTAGTCAGAAAATGGAAAACTGTCAGTATTATACATAAGAAGTCACTGGAGATGTCATTGTTCCATTCTATCCAGAAAGACAAAAGGAGCTAGAAGCCTCTGACAGACTATGAAAAGGTTTCAAGGGGGATTGTGACACCCAATTTCCAATGATATAAGTAAAAGTGCAGGAAGTGGCAAGAACTATCTTTAATAACAGAATCTCAGAAACAATCTTTTAATAGAACAGGCTTGATTTGTCCAGTGTAATTCCTTCCACTGCCTCTTTACTTCTCCCTCAGAATTACAGCTCATGTCTCTCAGACCTTCCCCTTCTGACTAAACCTCTAATGGTAACCTTCTTCATTTCTCACCACAGGCAGATCGCATCCACAGTCATTTCTGCCCCTTTCCTTTTTATTTCTCTCTCTCATGGAAAACTTGGGAGATTAAATCACCACAAGCTTTTTTTCTCATTATGTGGGTACTCAAATGTGTACCATATCCAGATAAACAGATCTAATGCCACACAAAATTTAACAGAAAGAACAAAAGTTAAACTTCAATGATTAATATATGTTGGCATCTTATTTCATCAGGCTAAAAGCTGTAGCTTAAAGAAAAGTATTCACTTTGAGTTTCATAATGGCTTAATAATGAATTTATTAAAGGTTTTTAAAAATAAGAAATGTTGAGCTCTCAAAGCTATGGCATAATTTTTCAAATCTTTAAATTTTAGTTTATTAATATAGAGATTTATAAACTATATTAGAAAAGAAGCCCATATAATACTCCTGATAAATAGATGGCTTCTCAGACAAATTGGAATGAATCCATCACTTTGTAAAACCACACATAAGATGAAATAAGCTTCTGTTAGAGCACAGGAGATAGCTATAAGTTCCAGAAAGAATACAGAACGTACCTTCTAAAAGTACTAAAGAGAGACCAGAGGCAGGTGATTTTGGAAGGTGGCTTATGTTTGGAAGAAGAGAGTGGCACTAGGTGATTTTCACATTTCTGTGACAGCCTTCTGGACTGAGACCAGACACCGGTTGAATGATGGGAGACTGCTACCTGGCCTGAGGAACCGGATAGCATATGAGACAACCAAACTTGTAGACACAGGGAGAATCACATAAAGAAGAGAACTAGAGAGGGGGTGTTCAAATTCTGTACATCAACTCTTCCATAATCTCCAAGCAACCCAGAGTCCTGTATTAGTAGGTGATATGCCAAGCAGCCCAGCCAGGGATAGAACAGAACTGAGATTTTTGACCTGACACCGAAATACAAGAGTTTACAGTATGAGTCCAACTCATTTAAGGCCTACTAGCTGAAATAAAGAAGTCAATACTCTTCCAAGGAACACAGCAGAATCCAGAGTATTCACAGTATGACACTTACATTATATTTCTACGTAATTCAAAATATCTTCTTACTCCAGTATCCTGATTTTGATCACTTGACTAATCACTACACAATCCATGTTGATTTACTAATATGTATCACTGATATATGCTCACAGAGCACTGGCTCAAAGGGAGATTTTCTTATTTAAGTAGTGGAAATTTCAGAGACATTATTTTAGAAAAAAAATCTGTTCAAAAACAACAGAGTTAGGGGCGGCTGGGTGGCTCAGTCGTTAAGCGTCTGCCTTCGGCTTGGGTCATGATCCCAGGGTCCTGGGGTCAGGTCCCGCATCAGGCTCCTTGCTCAGCGGGGAGTCCGGTTCTCCCTCTCCCCCTCCCCCTGCTTGTGTCCCCTTTCTCGCTGTGTCTCTCTCTGTCAAATAAATAAAATCTTAAAAAAAAAAACAACAACAGAGTTAGCTTTTGCCCATGCATAGATTTGACAGTCTGCATTTTCTATAAAATGTATATTATGCTCTTTTCCATAAATATGTATATCTTTTAACTTAATGCCCTGGAACTCTGCAGGATTTTAACATTATTTTCCTCAACTTGAGCTCTCATAAAGCACCGTAGATTGTCTTCCTCTTGATACCAACTTGCATCTTTCAAAAAATTCATAGGAAAAACTGCCAACAAGTGAGAACTTTTGTAAAACTATGAAAGATTAAGTTCTCTTATTTCTGCCTGACAAAAGTAATTAGTCTTATTAGCTAAAACAGATTCTAAGCAAAAATGCACTGAAAATGATGACTTCTTTGTGGATAAAAACAATATATTCAATTAGAGCCATTTCCTTTAGAAAGTACATTCAGGAGGTAAAACATTTTTTTTTTCTTTCTGATGGTAGAATTGCAACACATTGGATAATGATGAAAAATTAAACATCACTTTTAAATACAAAGAGAGTCATATAATTACTGTCAATTTCACAAATAGAATTTAGAAGAAATGATTAGTAGTAGGTCCAATGTGATATGTTAGGGGGTGGGAAGAAGCTAAGGTTAAAAACATGGTCAAGAAAAAAATCCAGATTATAATACTTCTGATGGAAATATGAAGAAGCTGAAATGGAAAAGACTTAAATTATGAGGAGACTTTGAAGGTCAACATAAGCAGAAATGTGTGAATTACTAAGACAATGTGCAAACTCACTAGAGAGCCAAATGAATAAATGCATCTGTTAAGTACCATATCTAACTGTCCAGAGATGCCAATTATCATTTAAATTTAATAAAATCACTACCAAGAGATGAGAAAATGTCAATTACTTATTTAAAGATCTAAGAGGAATATACACCTAGATTTTACCAAGGCACCCAAAAGTTAAACTCTTTTTTTAATGTCTTAATTCTTCTTCCAGTAAGTTAACTAATGAGCTCCTCCCACTGGTCAGACCACATAGTCTGTTAGTGGTTGGGATAACAAGGTGAACAAACTGACATGTTCCATGCATTCATTCATTCATGGGCCTTCAAATAGGGAAGGAGATTCAGGGAAAGGGCAGGCAGACAATTTCAGTAGTGAATGTATTATTATAAATTAAGGAAAGGAACACCATTGGCAGGAATTGAACATATAACAAAGGAATATGATGAACCGAAGGAGTCAGAGAAAGCATCTCCAAGAAATGACAGGAGCTGATGAGAAGCAGTTAAGTAAGAAAAAAGGGATGAAATGGCAGAAATTTAAGAGTCCTGAACATCCTTCCAGAAAGACAACAACTGTTGTTACCATATGGAAACCCTCCCCGTTACACCTGATAAAGTTCATCAGTCCCTTTAGCTATTCATTTTCTACTGCCTCAATTTTCACACTACATTATAACAATGTTTGACATGTTTTTACTTCACTGAGCTCTTTAAAGGAAGAGTTCATACAAGGGAACTTTATTTGCAAATTTAGAGAAATGAATCACCACAGTTTTTAATTTTTGCAAGAGGTAAATAAGCAATTTGGGAGACAGCATGGTGCCTTTTGTGGTGTAACTGTTACCTTCCTTGATGCTTGGCTTATCACAGATGATCAATATATACTAATTGTGCATTAGTTATCGGTATTGATGTCTATTTTATGAAGATTAATATAAAAAGCAATCAACACTAAAACTGGGCTCTTGGACAAATATATACCACACACATAGACACTCATGAGACCTACACATGTCCCTACACAGAAGCACACGCACAGAAATATAGACCTGGACACCCTAATTCCCTTGATAATTCTTGACTAAGAGCAAACTTCAATCTGCAAAAGCATACTTTTATTAAGTTTGAGTAAATCTAAAATAGGAACCAAGTCAATCATACCGAAACATATTGTTTCATGGCCTAACATTTTCCTAACATAATAGAGTTACAAAAGATAAGAAATCTTAGAGTGTATGTCCTAGAATGAAGCCTGTGTTATTTTTCTGTAACTTTAATTAAATAATTGAAGGAAATGCTCAAAGTCTTAATAAAAATAATGGAATAATTCTACAACACCTGAAAAGAACTGATAATAACATAATAAAAGCTGCAAAACAGATTTCCAATTTTTGATAGCATTTAAATGGGAAATTTAGAAATTAAATAATTGCCCTATATCCAATATCCTCTTGAGAATGTAAAAATTATTTCCTAAAAATAGAAAGTTCTTATTACTATAAAGTTGATAAAATATTTTGAAAACATTATAAATCATTAAAATAATCTCAGAAGAGCATAGTTCTTGCTCTCTAGAAACTCATCTTAAACCTAATTATAGAATGTTAATGTAAAAAAAAAAAAAACCATGCATCCATTTATAGTCCCATTGTGTATGCACTGAAAGTCTTGTCTCTTCCTTGATTCATTTTGGAGCAAATGATTAACGCAGAGTTACCTAGTTCAAATGTATCCTATTTTTAATCTAATGGACCTCTTAACATTGGAGTGTCCCAAACCTCACTTCTTAGTACTCTATTTAAGTTTATACCCTTAATTTTCCTCATCCAGTCTTTAAATAAAATCTATATGATGACTATTAAAAAATGTCTAACTATAGCACAGATCTTTCTGATGAGCTCTGAACTCATATATATAACTGCCAACTCAACATCTCCACTGAATTTTAAGATACCTCCAGCTTTACCTATCCAAAACCTCTCCACTCAATTGACTCCATTCTTCCTTTTCCAAACAACAAAAACCATGGATCTATACTTCACCTTTTTCTCTCTCATGTCATTTTTATTGAAGAAACAAACCCTAAGGTCAAGCTTTTATATAAAATATATCTAGAATCTGACCATCTCTTGGACCACATTCATTGTCACCATCTGGGTGTGAGAGACTTTCATTAGCCTTATTGCAATCACCTCTTTATTATTCTTTCTTTTCTCCTACAGTCTATTCTCAAGATCAAATGCATAGACATTGGTACTTCTGAACAGTATTTCTGTCCTCTTTGTCCACACTAAGATGTCCACTCACAACACCTTAGTGGATGTTAAGAATTACACAGAAGGAAAAGAAGCTTATGAAGAATGCCTAGGATGTTTTGAAAAAGCACTGCATTTCTACATTCATGCTGAAATAATGAGAGTAATAATAATAATTCTGACTTAGTTGGCCTCTATGGCTCTATTTACACTTGCTGAATTCATTAAGAAATTAAAGGCAGTCTAGATCAAGAGATAGTCAATGCATTAAGAGTGCTGACTTTCTTGCCTTGTTAGGAGAACAGTGGCCAAAGGAACAGGGCAAAGAATTGGTGAGTTTTTATGGATGCAGTGGCATCTAGAGAATGAAGTACTTACTGCTCAGATTATATATGTAAACGTGTTGGTGAAGAGGACCAGCCCCGGCAACAGAGTCCAGATCTATATGTGTTTTAACATGGGATGAATGATCATGGCAGATTTTAAAAATACTGAGTGATTCCAAATGTCTGATGTCATGTGATACAGAGTTCATTCCCACCTTTTCAGCCCCTAAAATAAGGCCCTGTGTTTTACCATCTTAAAACATGTGACTCTCCATAATCGCTTCAGGAACAACATCATTTCATTCCAGTCATAAAACAAACCACCCAAGGATACGTTGTAATAGAGAGCAGAGTACTTCATCTTACTCAATTGCACACCCAGTGAATTTTGAGAAAGTACCTGTCAGGAAAACAGAGATGATGTACTGAGGTCTACCTAAGACACGGTGGCTATCAATAAAACAACATACGATAGATATATTAGACTCCAAAAAAAGATATGTTCACTTTATATTGCATACGATGATTAAAAAAGGGCTGGAAATGGAATAGCTACTTATGAGGTGGGTCCATGGAAGAGCAATGTCACCTGGGCCCTAGGTGATTTTGTGCATCCTCAACTAGCCTAAGAGGGATCCTGCCCATTAGAGATAGGAAGATATACTTTTGGCTCTCTGTCCTCTGTCATCATGGGTATTTGTCTCAAATGCTTAGGGAGCTTTAAAACCCAGCATTCACAAAGATTTCTCAGTCTTCTTTTAAGCAAAGAAAATTCTAATTATCCCAACGTCTCAATTTGAGCTGTTCTCTAATTCCAGAGAGCTAGTAATAAATCAACTGATATATCCGAACAAAATGGAAACTGTCCTAGTTTCTTGCAACCAGTTGATTATTCAGACTGTAAGATACTATGTATGAGCCAAGCACGAGTGATGAGCAGAGTGCAGCCTGCTTGAATCCATGTGACTCTCCCTCTTCCTATCCTGCGCTCGGGGAGAAGAGAAGACATTCCAAAGTGAGCAGCAAGCAAAAGACAAAAGAGGCCTCAAAACCAGCCATTTGTCATTCCCCTGCATAAAATTATCCATTGGCTTCCAATCACATTTAGAAAATAATCCTTATTTCTTTCAAAGTTAGAAAGCCTTCTACGGTTACAGCTCTAGCCACACCTGCCTTCTTGGATTTCTCCACAGAGGAAATGTCCAAACTCAGGCCCTTCACAGAACTTTGCTCTCACTCTTCCCTCTGCCTGAAGGAAGGCAATTCCTTCTCATTCTTGTATGCTCCTCCCTGATTTCATTCATGCATAAACTCAAGCACTGCTTTCTCAGAGAAGCCTTCCCTGACCCCCTTCTCTAACGTAGCCTCTCACTCATCACTGCTGTCCCTACCACTTTCTACTGCCCGATGTTGGACCTACCTTGAACTTAAGTCAAGGTGATTATCACTCCTTAATAGTATATACAGGGGCACCTCAGTGGCTCAATCAGTTAAGTTCTGACTCTTGATTTCGATTTAAGTCATGATCTCAAGTTTGTGAGATCGAGCCCCATGTTGGGCTCTGTGCTGGGCGTGGAGCTTGCTTGAGAGTCTCTCTTTCCCTCTTCCTCTGCACCTCCCCCCAGCATGCTCTCTTTCTCTAAAAAAAAAAAAAGTTGTATATACAAACCGCAGTTTGCTGCCTGTCCTTGACCCAGAATATAAATCTGAAGCAAGGGTTCCTGTTGATGCTTTATCTCAGGCACTAAGAACAGTGTCTGGCACATAGTATATACTTAATAATATTTTTGAATTAACTAACAGTTTAAGGATATGTTTAAAAAGTATGAGAGGGCATTTACTTCTCCATTTACTTTATTCCCCCTTATATTTAGACCAACTTATTTTAAATTTTACATTCTGTGCAATGTGGCTCCTTTCTGAAATTTCAATTTGTTTACAAAGTATTAATTCTGGATAATAGGCAGATCTGTTCACTATTAGCTCAGGGCTACCTTGCTCTGGATATGATTTCCTATTGCAAAATCAGTCCCAATAAAAGATACTATAACTTCTCAATTTTTTTTTTTTGGATAGTTTTATAAAACTGAAATGTTACCGTGATGGAAAGGAGTGCAGATTAAAAAAAAACTACAAATGATCTTTGGTAAAAATAGAGCATCTATAGACAATAACCTGATATATAAATTACTGGCATAGGAAATCTATAAATCGTTCTTTCTATAGTAATACCTTGTTATCATAATCAACAAAGAATTACCTCTGCAGTATTTTTAGGTTTAAGACACAATGTTGGGCGCAGTATGAACAACAACAGAACTTAGGGAATTCCAGTTAAATCATGAATATAAGACATATATTAAAACACTGAAAACAGAAATTTCAGACAATACATGATAATTGAAAAAAAAAATGTGCCACACTGGGTCAAAAGACAGAAAGTCACTGTAGACTGAGACAGCTCACTGGAAGTTGAATAAAAAGTAGATTTGAAGACTATCTGTGACTCACAAAGCAGATAAAAGAAGAGTAATTCAACAGAGATGGAAAGGTAGGGAAGATTGAGCACATCATTAGCTGTATCAGCAAGTATCCAGCAAGCATCCAGAGCCTTGTAACAAAAGGGAGGTTCTGCAGGATAAAAGGAAGAGACACATCTCCTAAACAAAAGTTCTGGTCACATTGTGGAAGTGGCCAGTAGACATCAGAAACATTTTTCTAAAATGTCCTAAAAGTGAAAATATGAGTTATATTTAATCTTGCACAGTAAGAAACAATTTCCTTTAGGGACGCCTGGGTGGCTCAGTCGGTTAAGCGTCTGCCTTCATCTTGGTTCATGATCCCAGGGTCCTGGGATCGAGCCCCACATCGGGCTCCTTGCTCAGTGGGGAGCCTGCTTCTCCCTCTCCCTCTGCCTGCCACTCCCCCGCTTGTTCTCCTCTCTGTCAAATAAATAAGTAAAATCTTAAAAAAAAAAAAAGAAACAAATTATAGATTTTCTCATAAAATGATGCTTATTTGGATAGTTTTCTTGGCATTTGAATATTTATATTTCATCTCAGAGAATCCTTCTTCATTAATAGTAATACTTAACCATATTTAAAGAAAATATTTGTGCTTTCCTTATCATGAATTTTATCATTTTCAGGCAAAATTAGCTTCATAAGACATCCAGAAAAGCTTTATGAATTACTTTATCTTAATCGTCAAGTTAGAAAAAAATATTTTGAAATTTTAATGTGAGTATAAACGTATTTTCAAGAAAATTTCCTAAAGCAAGGAGAAGAAAAGTATTCCTTGAACTGTAGAATAATTTGGTATAATTATTTGCAGATTTGAGACCTTCTAGGATTCTCTGATATCAAACATAACAGCATTCCTGGGGCAGAACTGTTACCCTTTCTCCAGCATCAGACAAGCTAAAATTTCACCCCATGACTGAACACAGGGTCAGGACTTGGCTATCATTCCTAAAGCCTGGCAGTTTGGACTCCACACTTGGCTGGCTTCACATACTCAGTTCATGCAGATTGAGGCATAACCCTAAAATATTTGATGCAAACCCACATAAAATTCGTTACACTGAATTTTATGAGGAGTCTATTTTGAACCTCATAATTCCAGGAAACATTCAACTATTGTCCTACACAAAAAGAAAAAAACCCTGATATTCAGAATACTAATTAGCAGTGTTTAGACTGGACCTCCTGATTAGAACTAACACCTGACCTCTGCTGGAATGTGTGTTCTTAATGAAAATGCTTGCTGTACCTGAAATATAGTTTAAACTGCAAAACACACACCATCTATCAGTTTGCTGACATATTTTAAAGTAAATTATAGATGTCAGTGTAAAAAATTATATACATTTTCTAAATATACACTTTATACTCGCAGTTGCATATGAAATGGTGATAATTATTCTAGTAAAAATATTTGTCCAATTCTAGATGTAAACACTAACGAGGCTAGGACAGTCCCATACTCTTTATAAAGTTTACAAGCTTAGGATAAATATTAAGCAATATCACAGATGAGTATATTACAAAGTTATTTGGGAACAGAGACTTGGGGATTTAGAAGTTGCTATGATGACTTTTACATGGAGTTAATGGGGAGACAGCTTCATGGAACAGTGGGGCCTGGAAGGAAGAACAGGGAGAGGTACAGGGTAAAAGTGTTTTTTTGTTTTGTTTTGGTTTGGTTTTTTAGTTTGTTTTTGCTTTGCACAGAGAGAGTAACTTTGTCAAAGACATAAAGTGAGAAAACATAGTTTGTCAGAGCATAAAGTAGAAATAAACTGGTAAATCTATGACTTATTTTAGAAGCCCCAGGTGTATTTTTTAATCATTCTAAATTTAGTAAGAAATTAGAGAACTTTGGTACTAGACGAAAAGCTAAGCGAAATGAGTCAGTCAGAGAAAGACAAATACTGTATGATTTCATTCATATGTGGAATTTAAAAGACAAAACAGATGAATATAGGGGAAGGGAAGGAAAAATAAAATAAGATGAAAATAGAGAGGGAGACAAACTATAAGAGACTCTTAACTATAGGAAACTGAGGGTTGCTGGGAGGGGTGGGGACGGGCTCAATGGGTGATGGGCATTAAGGAGGGCACTTGAAGTAATAAGCACTGGGTATTACATGCAACTGATGAATCACTAAATTCCACCTCTGAGGTTAATAATACAGTATATGTTAATTAAATTGAATTTTAAAAAATTTTATAAAAAGATATATCTGATATTATTTAGACACAAAAGTAACCTGGAGTATGTTTTGGAAAATTAATCTGAAAGCAGAGTGGAGGTCAGAATGGAAGCAAACAATAGGTCATGGAGAACAGTTCATTCATTCATTTGCTCATTCAGCTGTTCCTGGGTGTTCATGAGCTATATGCCAGCCACAATAAGGGGAAGAGACAAATCCTTATGATATGTAATTTATGGAAGAGAAAAACAGTTAAAAGACAGTCACAAATATAAATTAAAATCTATTTTAATAGATTTAATAGTTAGAGTTATCACTAGACCCAAAGCCATTAAGAGGGAGACTACTCTAGAAGAGAGGCTTGTTTGGAGTTGGGTGGCCATTTAAAGTATCTTTCAGAAAATGGCATAAAAACTATGTCCTGAAGGAAACAAAAGAGCTAACCTTGCAAAGAGGTAGGAAAAAAGCTCTTCAAGCAGAGAGGATAGCGTAAGTATGAGATCTGACATGGGAAAAGCCTTCAAGTAGTTGAAAAAAGGAAAACATGACAAGCAATTTGTAGACAGAACAGCATGAGATAAGTCTGCAGCAGTATGAAGAGACTAGATATTAAGGGCTTTAAAGCTCATTTGAAGTTTTTATATTTTATCCTACATGCAATGAAAGCTATACAAGACTTTTAGGTCTGAGAGTCATGTTGATCCATTTTATGTTAAAAGATTACATAATGCCTAGGTAAAACATAAAAAAAAAAAAAAAAACTGAATATGAGTGAGGACAGTACAAATGAAAATAAGATGACCCAAAAGTTTATAAAAGTTTATCAGAACAGGGCAATCAACTGACTGATATTGGAAGTTGATAGAAACAAAAAAGCCGAGGCTATAGGTTAAATGATAGGGCTATAATAAAAATAAGAAAAATGAGAAGATGGTGGTTGGAAACTATGAATTTTTAGTAGACGTTGCCACATTTCTATTATTGCATGTAGATATTCATCAGCTACTTTAAAATTGGGGCACAGAATTTCTACTGGCCAAGATGCGTAAGGGACCAGATTTACTCTCTTGCCAGAAACAGTGAAAAATACAGACAAAATGGATGAAACAATGGTCTTCAACACATTGGAAAGGAGGTAATTAAAGATAATGATCTCTGAGACAGATAAATATAGGTGGGATGGAAGAATAAGGTAAACTTAATAATTGCCCCAGCTCTCTGTCTGAAATAAGTTTAGATAGATCTTCATTCAGGGAGTTGGAACCCAGCCAGAGCCCAATAATCTGACTTAAGGAGATAGAGACCAGAACAATCAAGGCAACTGAAGTTTGCAAAGTGGAATAGAGAAAGCCTCATGTATTCAGTTGGATATTAAGCAGTACATATACATGAGTCAACTACCCAGAGAGGGGGAAGAGAACTACCCCAAAGACTTAGAAGCAAGAATGCATATAGCTCAGACAGTGCATATAGCCCAGCGCATCTAGCTCCTATCAGCTAGATTAAAAATCCTCAAAATTTATAGGACTCTCTAGAACTCAAAAGGATTCTATCTTAGTAGTAGAGAAAAAAAAAATAATCCTAGACATAACACTGCTCTGGTCTCACATAGCAAAGCTTAAATATAAGACCCCCAAATATCAAACTGTTTCCAAGTAACTTAACCACATGCCAGAATAAAGCTCAAAAATGTTTTTAAGGCTACAAAAATATCCAGCACTCAAAAGGGTAGAATTCACAATGCCTGGCATCCAGTAAAAACTCATAATGAAAAGAAAAAACAAATAATCAAACTGAACTAGAAATGACATGGACAATATTAAAAGTTATTAAACACTATCTCAGGAGACTAGAGAAAAGATTTAAATTGTTAACTAGGTACACAAAATATGTTAAAAAGGGGCAATTCAAACTTATGGAGATAAAATAAGAATATCTCAAATAGCAAATACATTAGGTGAAATTAAGTGGCAGATAGGATACTGGAAAAAAAAAAAAACAGATGATTAAACTTGAAAATAAAACCACAGAAATGATCCAAAATAAAATAATGACAGAAAAAGTGAATAGAAAAAGTGAACAGAATATTAATGAATAGTGGACCAACTTCAAGCAGCAAAATATATTAATGTGTGTATATAAATATATGTGGGTTTTTTTTAAAGATTTTATTTATTTATTTGACAGAGAGAGACAGCCAGAGAGGGAACACAAGCAGGGGGGGTGGGAGAGGGAGAAGCAGGCTTCCCGCGGAGCAGGGAGCCCGATGCGGGACTCGATCCCAGGACCCTGGGACCATGACCTGAGCCGAAGGCAGACGCTTAACAACTGAGCCACCCAGGCACCCCTATGTGTATTTTTATAAATATATATGTATATATATCAAACACCTAAGCTATCATAAACAACTTGATAATGATGTGATCTAATATAGGGTTTGGTCTTGGGATTTCTTCAGCTTTCTTGAATCTATTTATCATTTTCATCTAATTTGGTATGTTTTTGTGTATCAGTTCTTTAAGTATGGTTCTGTCCCCTTTCTGCTGTGAAGAAAACCAATGACATGTCATAAGGCAACCTAATGGGGAGGTTCACATGAGTGACTGCAGAAGTAGATATTCTGAGGTCTACCAAGAAGCATGTGAGCAAACTTGGAAAAAGAGTCTCCTCCAGTCTAGTCTTCAGGTGAAACCCAATCACATCTGAGTTTGGCTACAATCTCATGAAAGACTTGAAACACATTCACCACCTAAGCTATGACCAAATTGCTGACCCATATAAACAATAATGTAATAGGCATTTATTGATGCAAGCCAGTAGATTTTGGGGTACTTCGTTATTAAACAATAGATAAAATAATACAGAGTAACAAATATAAAAAATCTTAAGAGAAGCTAGAGGAAAAAAAAAATAAGATAACAGATTCCTTATCAGAAAACATGCAAGATAACAGCATAAGGAATTCAGACAATGATATTGTAATAGTGATGTAATGGGACAGATGGCAGCTACAATTGTGGTGAACATAGCATAATGTATAAACTTGTCAAACCACCATGTTTTACCCCTGAAGCTAATGTAACATTGTGTGTCAACTATACTCAAATTAAAAAAAAAAAAAAAAAAAAAAAAGGAAGAAGAAGAAAGAAAAAACACACAAGAAAATACAGAAACATTTTTAAAGTACAGAAAGGGAAAAAAAAAAAAAAAAGATCTGTTAACTAGAATTATATGCCCAGTGGAAATACCTTTCAAAAGTGAAAACAAAATAAATTTTTCAGACATAAAGAGATGAAAGAATTCATGACCAGCACCCCAGCATTAGACGAAATTTTTAAAAGTAGCCCTTCAAAAAAAAGGGAATGATGCCAGATAAACACCTGAATCTACACAAATTAATAAGGAGTAGCAGATAGTAACTACATGGGGAAATACAAAGACAATTTTCTAACTTTTTTTTAAAGATTTTATTTATTTATTTGAGAGAGAGCATGAATGGGAGGGGGGCAGAGGGAGAGGGACAAGCAGACTCCCTGCTGAGCAGGGAGCCCAAAGGGGGGCTGGATCCCAGGATGCCAGGATCATGAACTGAGCCGAAGGCAGATGCTAAACTGACTGAGCCACCCAGGCACCCCAATTTTCTAACTTTTTACATCTCTTAAAAAATAAACTACTTGAAGCAAAAATAGTAACAGTGTGTTATGGGACTCATAAGACAAATAGATACAGATTCTGTGACAAGAGCACCAAGGCAGGATAAGAAGAAATGGAAGCTTATTGTACCAAGTTTCTTATAATACAACTTGCACATTGACTGTGATGAGTTAATACTTTATAATGTAAATCCTAAAGCAACCAATAAGACACAGAGATATCTACATACCCTCACACATACATGTAACACAGTTACAGCTAGTAAGCCAAAAATGAAGATAAAATTAAATTTTAAAATACTACTCAGTAAATTGAAAATGAGGCAGAAAAGTGAACAAAGAAGAAATACAACAAATTGAAAAACAAGCATCAAGATGGTAGATCTTGGTATGGTAGACCTAAAATATGGATAATCACATTAAATGTAAACAGTTTAAATACCTCAATAAAAATTAAGAGACTGTCAGGTCATACAAAAAGCAAGACAGCCACATGTTATATATAGAAAAAAATGCTAACATCAATCAAAGTTGGAATACTATATTAATATCAGACAAAATATATTTCAGATTAAAGAATATTACAGAGGGGCACCTGGGTGGCTCAGTCGTTAAGCGTCTGCCTTCAGCTCGGGTCATGGTCCCAGGGTCCTGGGATTGAGCCCCACATCAGGCTCCCTGCCAGGCAGGAAGCCTGCTTCTCCCTCTGTCTCTCCCCCTGCTTGTGTTCCCTCTCTCACTGTGTCTCTCCCTGTCAAATAAATAAATAAAATATATTTTTTTTTAAAAAGAATATTACAGAAGGAAAAAAAAGTGGTAATTTCATAAAGGGGCCAATTTCTGAAGATGATGTAAGAATCACTAATGTTAATGCTCTAATAAAAGAGCTTCAAGATACCTGATACACTCCAGAAGATAAACCGATAGAACTGCAAGGAAAATTTTAAAAATTCATGATTATAATAGTAGACTTCAATCCTCCTCTCTAAATAATTGCTAGAGAAGGGCACCTGCTAGCTCAGTCAGTGCAGCATCCTGACTCTTGATCTCAGGGTTGTGAGCTAGAGATTACTTTAATAAATAAGCAAATAAATAATAACAAATAAATAAGTGCTAGAGTAAAAAGAAAATGCTATGAACAAAAATCTGAGCAACATTATCAAACAACTTTGTTTAATTGATGATTATAAAACACTCCACTCAACAGCAGCAGTATATGTTCTTTTTATGTGGACATAGGCCATTTACCAGGATTGAGCATATTCCAGGACACAAAAAATTCTCAATAAACATAAAAAGATACAAGTGTACATACACTGCACACAATGTATACCTTGTACACAATGTAATTAAGTAAGAAATCAATAATAGGATAATAAACTAACATTTTTCAAATATTTGAAAGTAAATAATATTCTTCTAAATAACTGGTGCATCAAAGGAGAAATCTAAATAAAAATTAGAAAATATTTGAAACTGAATAAAAAGAAAACATTACAAAATTTGCAGAATACAACTGAAGCAGGAAATTGATAGCATTATATTATAAATAATTAAAATCAAAAACCTCAAGTTCTTCCTTTAAAAAACTGTGAAGACAGTGGCGCCTGGGTGGCTCAGTCAAGTCTGCCTTCAGCTCAGGTCATGATCCCAGGTTCCTGGGATAGAGCCCTGCCTAGGGCTCTTTGCTCAGCAAGGAGCCTGCTTCTCCCTCTCCCTCTGTCTGTAGCTCCTTTGGCTTGTGCCCTCAGCTCGCTCTCTCTCTCTCTCTCTGTCAAAATATAAAATCTTTAAAAATTTTTTAAAATAAATAAAAAAATGAAGACATATAAATGCAAAGAAAGCTACTGAAATGAAATAATAATTATCTGAGTAGAAACTAATGAAATAGAAAAAAGAAAATTAACAGAGAAACACCAGTGAGACCAAAAGATGGTTCTTAGATCAATAAACTGAAGAACCTCTATCCAGACTGATAGGAAATAAAAAAAGAGAAAACAAGTTAACATTAACAGGAATGAGGGAGGAGACATCAATACAGACTCTACAGACATTATAAAATAACAAAGATATTATTGACAAATTTAAGCAATAAATTTATACTTAGTTGTGGGAAACAGAACACCACAACAACCACTGGTGCATGTTCATTCAGACTCGGAGATCTCTGAGAAAACTCGAGATTGCAGGGTTAAAAATAACCCCGAAAGGATCAGAGTGAAATGCCCTTGGGATGTGTGTGGTCTGTTCTAAAGTAAGCAGCAGAAGATGTTTTGTAGATAGGAAGCCAGCTGTAAACAGCACACTGTGCATTCCCTTCTTTGTTCTCTTATCCTGTGTTAAGGTCAGAGTACAATGGTGTTTACAATTAATTGATCACAGCCAGTTACAGATTTCTTTATTCCTTCTCCACTCCCACTGCTTCACTTAACTAACCCTGTGTACATGGAAGAATGTGCCTTACTAAGTCCCTGCTGTAAATCATTATAGACCTATATCATTGTAGAAGGTATATTAGATTATGGAAAATAAACCTCGGCACCTCGGGCTGTTCGCTCGGGGTCCCCTGTGCCTCGCTTTACTGTCGTCTCTTTTTCTCAGTTCCTTCGCCACCCCCAGGTCCCCAACTCTCTGAGGTCGACACTTAGTTACACAAATGACTAGATAGAAGAAAAGGAAGAGGTATTCCATGAAAGTCTCAAACTACCAAAACTCACTCAAGAAGTAACCTGAATAGCCTTGTAACTATTAAATAAATTGAATTTGTAGCTAAAAATCTTTCCTAAAAGAAAACACCAGAAAAATAATGACTTCATTAGTTAATTCTTTGAGACATTTAAGCAGGATATAATTCTACCTAAACTCTTGCAGAATATTAAGAGAACACTTTCCAACTAATCCTATGAGACCAGCTTTAGCCTAACTTCATGAAAGTATAAAAGAAAAGAAAACTATAGACTGTTATCCCTCAAAAATATGGATGCAAAAATTCTTAACTGGACGTAAGTATGATCTAACATTTGAAAACCAGTCAGTGTTATTTATCCCATTTAACAACTGAAAAGGAAAAACCATATGATCATATCAACAGATGCAAAAATAGCATTAGATAAAATCTAATATTCATTCCTGATAAAAACTGTCAGTAAACTACAGAAGAAAATTTCTTTAACTTGAAACACGGTATCTACAACAAACCTACAGTTAATGGTAAAAGACTTTTTTTCCACATAAAATTGGAAGAAACAAGGATGTTTGTTCTCAACTATTCTATTCAGCATCACTCTGGAAGTGTGTCTATACAGCATAATAGCTAAGAAAAGGAAATTAAACTGTCCATATTGGGAAAGTAGGAAGCAAAGCTCTATTTACTTACAGATGACCTGATTGTCTTATGAATAAAACTCTATGGGATCTACAAAAAGCAACTACAACTAGTAAGTTTAGCAAGTTTGCAAAATAAAAGGGCAATATACAAGAATAAATTGTATTTCCATATGCTACAAATGAAAAGTCAGAAACTGAAATAAAAGTACTATTTACAAAAGCATCAAAATGTGAAATAAATACCATTATTTTAAACACAACTAAAATTCTGAACCTGGAAAATATAAGTTTAGCTAAATAGGAAAGAGGAGGTAATAAAGTAGTTTGAGTGTTTCCAGAATTTCCATGTGGAATCTCCAGTTGGCTTAAGTGGTTACTGTGTTTTATCAACCACAGAGAGCTTATTCTTTTTATTTGCTTTTTTTAATTTAATTTTATTATGTTAATATCACCATACATTACATCATTAGTTTTTGATGTAGTGTTCCGTGATTCATTGTTTGCGCATAACACCCAGTGCTCCATTCAATACGTGCCCTCCTTAATATCCATCACCAAGGTAACCCATCCCCCCACCCCCCTCTCCTCTAGAACCCTCAGTTTGTTTCTCAGAGTCCATAGTCTCTCATGGTTCAATTCTTTTTATTTCTATTTCTAAAACTTGAGCTATATTTCTTGCATGTACATTCATAGAGCTCTATTTCTAAGCACACTCAGCTACTTACCAGCTACAATTAGGACTTAAATTTGACTTTCAAATGAGTGAAAATGGGGAGAAGGTGAATGTCCTGTTACTTTACTGCAAGTTAGAATGAAGAAAATAAATCATAAAATCAAATATCTTTATCTAGCTGTTAAAAAAAAAAAAAAAAAACGGGAACTACCTGAAGTAATATGAGCAGAAGCATATAGTAAGAAAATCTGGATCAGAAATCCAAGGATTGACCTTCATGTGGCCCTACTGCATAAGGCTGGTTCAGGTCTTATCTGGAGCAACACTGAGAGCCAGGGATGGAGAAGTAAAGACAGTGCTCAGTCATTATAATGTATTAGACAGCTCCAGACTGTTCATAATTCAAGTAGTGGTCGACTTACATTTTTTTTCTTTTAAGGCTCACGTGTGTTAAGTTTCTTTTGTCTCATAGTATGAATACAAAGCAACCAAGTTCAGAGAAACCAATTATAAATGGTAATATCTAGACATTTATTTTTACTTCTGCAAAACAGCACTGTACATAGTGAATTATGAAATCTCAGCTAATGTTGTGGAATTCTTTTTATGCTTTTTTTGGTAGTTACTAAAATTAGTATTCCTAAAGTGACATTATCTAAAAGATGTCTTATAAATTATTATATTAATAATTTTTTAAACATCAATTCAGCATTTAAAGGTATACTCTAAGGCTACACCTGTGTAAGTTAACCTAAAATATCCATTTTATTAAGAATGCAGCGTGGCAACTCTTTTTTAAAAATTAGTTTAAAATAAAATCCTATGTTTTCTAAATCCAGAAAAGTAAGATGTGATCATTGGGATCAAGAAAGAGAGAGATGCAAACTCAGACATGTTCATCAGTTTATTTAATGAGTGATGTTTTGATGTTTAAAATTAAGTAATTTGATACATAAATTGGGGCTAAAATTTAGTTATAATAATTACCTATCAATGCCATCATTCTTAAAACTTAAATTAACTTGAAAGAGCATGAATTGCTTTAATTTGTATTACAAGGACATATTGAGAATTCAATTTTATTTCAGCTATACAAATAAGGCCTATTTATACTTTCCTAGTTCATAAGCCATAAAGTGTTTATGCTATTTCTAAATGTACTTAATGTTCCTTTTCTGAGCTACACTGATTATATTGTAGAGATAAGAAGAGTTATCTCTGAAATGTAGAAGATTCTCTGCTTCTTTTAGAGGGTATGGATGAAGGAGACAGCTATACTTCACTGGTATGCCTACATTGGCATGAAAATATCTTTTATGTGAGTATGTTAAATGTAGGTTTTTTGGAATCAGCCCAGCAGGAATTATGTTATTTGTTCTTAGGAAGATACTAGTCTCCCTTCCAAAAGACAATAATTTCTTGCTTCAGCTGTTTCTAGCAATTTAAACTTGACATCTTTCTTTCAGTCATTTAAATTCTGCCCTATGTATATTTTTTAAAGGGTAAATGTTATTTTGTACTTATTTCCACAGTAGTAAATATATCTGGTCCTAGATGACTGAAGCAGAGTTTACAGCTCATCTTCAGAACGGAGCAGGTCATTTCCCTCTGCTCCTATTACAAGAGTAAATGACACTTTTTTTATGATAGTTGTTGCTTACCAGAACTCTGCTATTTATTTAGTAAATAACTTGCCCACTTCCACCCATGCCTTTTCCTTCCCTGGACACCATCTATTCCCGATCCTGCCAAAATGCATTTTATAAACACAGAAAGAAGAAAACAAAGTACTGTCATAGAAATTCATCCATAGTTTCATTATCAAATATTAGGTTTAACCTGTGTTGAAGATGGTTGTTGCCTTAGGGATATTAAGAACTCAGATGAAAAGATGAAAAGAATACAACTGAAGAGACACACTGTTTTAATGCACACAAGAATTACAACACACACCTTTCTACAACAATGAGGAGATAACATGTATGTAATTTCTAAAACAAGAAATAATGCCTGAATTCAGGATTTATCCATACCAAAATATTTCCATTTTTTACAATCACCATGCTACCTAGTTATTCTTTGTACATTTTTCCTCTTTTTAGGATGGATTTCCTTCTATGCTCTCATGGTAAATTCCTACTGTTTTGACACTCAGGTCAAACCTGTTTTTACTCTGGGAAGCATCTCTTGCCTTACTCTTACTGAAACAAAGTTGATCAAATTTTCTGTTACACCACCATGGTTCCATTTCAACATTTGCCAAACTCTGTTTCATTTGACAGCTCAAATATCTGTCCCACATTTTAGCCCACAAGTAGCTACTGGGCAGGGAATGTTTATTATTCATCTTTGCTTCACTAGCACCCAACAAGAGCCCAGCACATGGTGGATACTCTATCTTATGAATGAATAGATGAATGAATGAATGAATGAATTTAGCATCACCCTGAGATAAAAAAGAATGGATATTAAGTCAGAATTCCACGAACACCACAAATGCTCATTAAATCATGCATTATAAGCTGGAGAAAACTTCACTGTAACAAGTGCATTATATCACTTAATTATCAAAACTTCATAAAGTATTCATTTTGCTTCCATTTTAGAAATGAAAATCTTTTTCATTTCATTAACTGAGAAGTTAAATAACTTATCTTAAGATATTTATGCAAAGACATCGGAAGCAAAAATAAACTGAGACAAAATCAGACTAAAAAGCTTCTGCCCAGCAAAGGAAATCACCAACAAAATGAAAAAGCAACCTACCAAATTCAATAAATTTTTTTGCAAATCTTATACTTGAGAAAGGGTTAATATTCAAACTGTACAAAGAACTCATACAACTCAATATCCAAAAACAAAGAATCCAATTTAAAATGGGCAAAGGATCTGAATAGACACACACATGGCCAACAGTTACATGAAAAGATGCTCAATACCACTAATCATCAGGGAAATGCAAAACAAAACCACAATGAGATTTCACTTCACACCCATTAAAATGGCTATTAATAAAAAGACAAGAAATAATATATGATGGTGAGGATGTGAAGAAAAGGAAACCCTTATGCAATGATGCTAGAAACAAACTAATGGAGCCACTACGGAAAATGGTATGGAGGTTCCTCAAAACATTAAAAATAGAACTACCATATGATCCATTAATTCTGCTTTTGGGTATTTATCCAAAGGAAATTAAAATGCTAGCTCAAAAAGAATAGCACACCTCCCATGTTCACTGCAGCATTGTCTACAACAGCCAACGTATGTAAAAAACCTAACTGACCACCGATAGATAAGTGAATAAAGAAATTGTGATATACACATGTATACACACACAATGGAATATTATTCAGCTTTAAAAAATAATGAAATCTTGCCATTAGTGACAACATGGATGGACCTTGAAGGCATTATGCTAAATGGAGTAAGTCAGATAGAGAAAGACAAACACCATATCATCTCACTTTTTTTTAATTTTTTATTGTTATGTTAATCCCCATACATTATATCATTAGTTTTAGATGTAGTGTTCCATGATTCATTGTTTGTGCATAACACCCAGTGCTCCATGCAGAACATGCCCTCTTTAATACCCATCACCAGGCTAACCCATCCCTGTACCCCTCCCCTGTAGAACCCTCAGTTTGTTTTTCAGATTCCATCGTCTCTCATGGTTCGTCTACCCCTCCGATTTCCCCCCCTTCATTCTTCCCCTCCTGCTATCTCACTTTTATGTTGAATCTAAAAACAAACAAACCAAAAAAAAAAAAAAAATACAGTAACAACAACAAAAAACTCCCCAAAACAAACATCCAAAGTTTACAGATACAGACAATAGACTGGTGGTTGTCAGAGACAGGGGATTAGGTGGAGTGTGTGAAATGGCTGAAGAGGTTCAAAAGTTACAAACTTCTATAATAAAATAAATAAGTCATATGATGACTACAGTTAATAATACCATACTGCATATTTGAAAGTTGCTAAGAGAGGAGATCTTAAAGGTTCTTGTCACAAGAAAAAAACATTTTAACTATGTGTGGTGATGGATGTTAACTAGACGTATTGTGATGATCATTTCACAACATATACAATTGTCAAAACACTAGATTGTATACCTAAAACTAATAAAATGTTATATGTTAGTTATACCTCAATATAAAAGATATTTATTTATCTATATACCTCTAAATTGAACCCAGACATTCTGACTCCAGATCCATTACATAAAAATGGCAAGCTAGAGTAAATGGAAAATGCACAGTGCTGCCTCTTGGAAATGGTTTTAGACTTGTAAAATATTTTGCAGAGTACCACAGTCTAAAGTTAACAACTACTGGAATCTTAAAATTATTATAGATATATACACTATGACAGAGACAAACACAAAATAGGGATAGTGAACATTATAGTGTTGTGTTGATATTAATAAATGTTTTAATCACTCATGAAAAACCATCAGGTAATATGGAATATGAGCACAGCCTGAAAGAGAATCTCTCATTAGTACTAAATCAATCAACTGAGTATTTTATTAAGCTCTTACTATACATCTCTTATTGTGCCTGAATCTAGGAGTGGAAGATAGGGAAGAGAATTAGAAAGAGTATTGATACTTTATGGGTTAGTTATAATCACAATGGTTAATTGTAACCTATCCAACTGAAACAATTAGTGAATAGCTCTGTATTTGCATGTGCCCTGAACCTGCTTTTCTTTTTTTTCTTTTTTCTTTTTTTAAATTTTATTTTATTATGTTATGTTAGTCACCATACATTACATCATTAGTTTTAGATGTAGTGTTCCATGATTCATTGTTTGCCTATAACACCCAGTGCTCCATGCAATACATGCCCTCCTTAATACCCATCACCAGGCTAACCCAAACCACCCCCCTTCCCTTCTAAAACCCTCAGTTTGTTTCTCAGAGTCCATAGTCTGAACCTGCTTTTCAATCTCTTCTCCCAACCCATTAATTCTTACACCTTTTCATCTGGTTATCTTCTTTTTTCCTTCGGAAGATCTAATATTAAATGTAATGTGTCTCTGGATGTATTCTTTAATCCTCAATCTAGGTTATGATATATTAACATGGGTTTTTGTAGCAACAATGTCCATTACCTAATGGAAAAATTTATCCTACCGCATTGTAATCCTCCTCATTCTGTTGCTTTTCCACAAAATCAGAAGTTCCTTAAGGACAAGCATTACCTTGTTCAACACTGCCTTCAGAGTGCTGAAAAAGCAGTATTAGTCGGGGAGACTTGCATTACAAATTTCATGGAGAAAATAAAAACTACGGTAAGAGGAAAGCAGAATATGATTCAAGGAAATTCAGGATACTTGTTCAATGAACACCAAGTCTGTTTGGGTACCTGAGAAATCCGCGCCCAGATTATAAAAGGCAGTGAAAGGCAGGCTATAAACTTAATGAGAGAGGCTCTATTTTGAGTGTAAAGTATGCAAGTGAAAAATAAATGCTGTATTAAAATAAAAACAATCTAGTAGCCTCAAAGAAGAATTGATGGAAGCAGAGAAAGCCTGAAGCTAGATAGAGAAATGAGGACTAAAGATAGGAGAGACTCAGGCAGCACATGCCATTGTCATGATCGTGGCTGACATTTACTGAGAGCTTACTATGCACTGTGTGCTTTTTTTTTTTTTTTTTTTTAAGATTTTAATTTATTTGAGAGAGGGAATGAGAGACAGACAGCAGGAGAGGGAGGAGGGTCAGAGGGAGAAGCAGACTCCCTGCTGAGCAGGAAGCCCGATGCGGGACTCGATCCCAGGACTCCAGGATCATGACCTGAGCCAAAGGCAGTCGCTTAACCAACTGAGCCACCCAGGCGCCCACTATGCACTGTGTGCTTTACAGTGATCAATTCATTTACTGTGAGACTAGTATTATGAGTTCTATTGGGTAAGCAAAGAAACAGGGCATGTGCTAAGTGTGGTAGGGATCCCCTAAAATAACCTTCAGTGATCCCTCCCTCCTAATGTTCACACCCTTATATCATTGCATCCCATGAGTTTGGGTTGGATTTACTGACATTCTTCTAACAACAACAATGAAAACATGGCAGAAGTGATCAAAAGTCACTCCTGAGATTGGATCGTAAAAGACTGTTGTTTCTGTCTTATGAACCTCTTACTCTCCTTGAATCGTTTGCTCTTAGGGAAGTCAGCGGCCATGGTCTGAGCAGCCCTGTGGAAAGGGCTCCATGAGTTAGCTTGGAAGCGGATGCTCCCCAACCTAGACAAGCCTCAGAGTAACCGCATCCTCAGTCAATACATCAATTGCACACTTTTGAGAGCCCCTGAACCTGAACCACCTAGCTAAGCTGTTCCCATATTCCTCATCCACTAAAAAGAAACTGTGAGATGATAAATGTTTTTTCTGTTCTAAACTACTAAGTACTGGGGTGAATTGTTACACAAAAATTGATAACTGATACACAGTGACAAAGGATTAAACCCCAGGCTCCTGGGCTTACACTCCCTACTGTTTACCAAGCTGACATTGAACGACAATCGCCCCACAGGAGGATGTGACATTTTTTATTTCAAAAGTGGAAAAGTGAAGGAATGTGCATGATGATAAAACCAATGTGACCACTGTATAAATATAATAAATATAATTATTTTTCTTATTTTGTTTAGATGATTTTTTAAAGAAGAAAAATACAGTATTACCAATAGTGCTAAAATTCACTACATTAGCCTTTATAAGTTTTTCCAACATAGCAGAGTTATTCTCAGACCCCAGTGGAACAAGAGGAAGAAGGAGAATGTCGACACTTTCAGGGTCATAAGAGTGATATGAGAATCGAATGGACAATGAAGATCTTGGTCCTTGAAATGAATGATGAATGATGAAGGAAGTTCTTGTAGCAAATGCTGCAATGTAATGTAAGTCAAACTCTTTTAAAAAAGGATTTTTTTCCACAGTACAAGACCTGATGATCCAATCAAATACTACTATATGTGTTAACTTTGGCTCAAGCCACACTTACTGACTTGACGTCCAGTGAATTGTACAGGTCATGGTTATAATGGGTGTGAGAGGGGTCCATGTACTGATTGTGCAGGATTGTGGTCATCTGAAAATATATGTAGATACTGTGCTCATTTCAAGTTCTCCTAGTCTGATCTTCGATGGAGGTTTCCTTATAACCTCATTTTCCTGGCACACCTGGGTGGCTCAGATGGGTGAGCTCCCAACTCTTGATTTCGGCTCAGGTCATGATCTCGGGGTCTTGAGATGGAGCCCCGCTTTGCGCACTGGGCTCCCCACTCAGTAGGGAGTCTGCTTGTCCCTCCTCTCCCCTCTGTTTCTCCTCTCCCCCCATCCCCCGCTCACTCATGCTCAAGCTTTCTCTTCCTCAAATAAATAAATAAAATCTTTAAACAAAACAAAAAAACAACCTCATTTTCCCGACATTGAAAATTCCCTTTTTTTATAAAAAGCAAAGGTTTTGGATCTCACTTAAGCTTATGTATCTTTGTTATACTTGGGTTCCTCTTATTTAAATGTCTTCTTTAAATGTCACCGTTTGTAAATTAAACTAATTTATTATATATGATTATCATTAAGATCATCAAATTATTTTCATGTGCACAGACATATTTATCTTCATGATTAAATGTTAGTTGTCAAAACAGAAATGGGGGTTTAGAAGCTGGATGGTTACTGCAATTTGCAAATGACTTACACTCTGACAATAACGTATATGTCTTAAATTTCCTTGGCGTGAAGCACTGTCTACTCTGGTAGCAAGACTGTTCTTTTTTTTTTTTTTTTAAGATTTTATTTATTTATTTGAGAGAGAGAGAACATGAGCAGGGGAGGGGCAGAGGAAGAGGGAGAAGCAGACTCTCCATTGAGCAGGGAGCCCTACATGGGGCTCGATCCCAGGACCCTGGGATCATGACGTGAGCCAAAGGCAGACGCTTAGCCAACTGAGCCACCCAGGTGCCCCTATTTTTATTTTTTAATTGTCATTTAAAAACCCACAATCCATGAGACTTACCCTCTTAACAAATTTTTAAGTGGACAGTAGAGTCAGCATCCATGTACGGTACAGTATCGTATCATCAACTATAAGCCTAACATTGTACAGATCTCCAGAATTCTCATTTTGCTTGACTGAAACTCTGAACACATTGAACAGTCCGCCCTCAGTTTCTTCTCCCAGCCCCTGGCAACCACCATCCTTTCTATTTCAATGAGTATGACTACCGGAGATCCTTTATGTAAGTGGATAAATCCTGAGGCCATTAGGCTAAGTGAAATAAGCCAGGAACAGAAGTACAAATACTTCAAGATTATCATAATCTTTGAATCCACAAATTGCTTCTGAAATTTTTACTATCGACGCAGAGGGGCACACATACTCCCGAATACACACACACATCAGAGAAGACACAGGCAGCCTTTGCAGAGCCCTGTTTATTATCTTTTACTAGCACCATGAACAATCAGGTGAGAGTCAGCATCAAACCCTTCCATGAGACAGCTGGGTCCCTACTCTCTAAATGCATCCATTTAGATTGTGGGTCACTGTATACATCGTAGATCTGATTTAGACCATTTCATGGTTCGCCATGGTCTCTCTTTGATTAACCGAACACTGAAGCCCTCCCTTTTCCAGAGTGTCTTACCACTACATAGAACTGGAGGCCTGGCTTGGCATCCGATGGGCAGGGACTCAAAGGCACATCAATAATCTACTAAAGAGTATCAACAGAACTTCAGAAATATTTATCTGAAAATAATACTCACCCTGGAACAGATATGTGAAACTTAATCATGTTACAACTGAAGATGCTAAAATACTACACCACAAAGAGCAGGGCCTGGAGAAGAAATACAAATGTTACTCTGTATGTGAAAATCCTGCAGGTAGACTATCCACTCCATCCGCCTGCAGCACTGCATGCCATTAATAAAAAAACAGATTCAACGTAGCAAAAAAGCAACCCGAAATGCACCACTGTCTGCTGCTTCATCACCTTTCTACTGTGCACCATTTTTTCTAGTGCCATAAGGACATCCTGAAAACTAATTTTAAAACATGTGTGGATAAGAAAAACATAACTGTGTCTTCTGGCTTCTCTAGGAGAGGATACATTCTTGTCTCCAAATCCTATCACCGATTGGACCCATCTCGAAAGAAAAAAGTGGGCAAAGCTTCAGCAGCTTCTTATTCTGTCTAAAGAGAGGATTATGGAAAAGTTCGTTTGCTCTCTTTTCTGTATTCAAGCATGCAGGCACAGAATGAGTTACAGAGGACTGACGATTTGAAATCTAACTCCCAGGGCCTGTATTGTGTCCTCCCGAATGTATATGTTGAAGTCTTAACCCTCAGTGTGATCGTGTTTGAAGATGGAGCCTTTGGGAGTTAGGTTTCGATAAAAATGGCTTCATGAGAGTGGGGCTCTCCCGACGGGATTGGTGTCCTCCTAAAGAAAGAGTTTCCAGAGCTCTCTCTTTACTAGATGGGAGACACAGTGAAAAAGTGGCTGTCTACAGAAGAGAGGTCTCACCGGGATCCAACTGGCTAGTACCTTGAATTTGGACTTCCACCTTCGTTTGGGAAAAAACTGCCTGTTGTTGGAACCACCCAGTCTGGAGTATTTTACTATAACACCAGAGCCTACCAAGGCACTTCCATATATGTTAGCAAACAAAATGGATTAGAGCATCACTTCAAAGTAACCCTTGTACTTCATCATCCCTCTGTAAAGCTTAATTTTAGTGTATTTAGCAAGAGAAGAAAATGAAAGCACCTATGGTAATTGAGTGCATGTGTTCCAAGCTCAACAATGTTATTGTTAAAATGCCTTCTGTATTAGCAAAAATAAAAGAAATAATTTCATTAAAACATAATCTTCTTTATTTTTCTTATTCACTTCTATTTACTTAATTGCCCAGTAAAATAATCTAATCAGTTAAATGGAAACAATTACCTAAGAATATTTTCCCCATCTCTTTTATTCAAAATAATTTTGCTCGAACCTCTCTATCTCAAATAGAACACTTTACCATTATTTTAAAATTGAACACTTACTACCATAACAAACACTACGATTTAATACATTTAATTGATACCTGGAAATAGAAATACTGCCAATTTACTATTTCTCTAGGAAATAACCGGTTTTACTGCTTTGTCTCAAAAGCTAACTATATTTGGGGCACCTGGGTGGCTCAGTCAATTGAGCATTTGCCTTCAGCTCAGGTCATGATCTCAGGGTCCTGGGATCAAGCCCCACGTCAGGCTCTCTGCTCAGCGGGGAGCCTGCTTCTCCCTCTGACTGCTGCTCCCCCTGCTTGTGCTCTCTCTCTCTCTGTTAAATAAATAAATAAAATCTTTAAAAAAAAAGCTAACTACTTTTTACTATAATTGTAATTTGTGACTTCTCTTGAATCTAAACTTTTTTCTATTTGAATTCCTATCTCCTTATTTTTTTGTGTTTTTTTTTCACATTACAATAATGTTATTCTCATTCATACTTTTGGTACCATTAATTTAGGTGATATTTTATTCTTTTCTATCATTTTATATTTATTGTTATTGCCAAGTGCAAAAATGGTCACTCCAAAAAAATGTAATTTCTTATGCACATATTTTGAATAAATCAAATAAATTACTATATTACATGAAATAATAGATCAGTGAAATTTATCATAAGATTTATAATATAAGTGGTGAGTATTGGGATTAGTTCTAATAAGAAAGCTGAAATTCCCAATAATATAAATACTGATCATTATTTCCTCCAATCTTTGTTTTTTATGTCCTCTTTTTCTTTGTTCTTTAACTTGTCCAGGCAAGACAGGTAACATTAATCCTCACAGAAGGTCCTGACAAATCTATCCACCAAGTCATTCGCTGAACTGTAACAAAGTCAGGGTAAATGATGGCTTTACAGAGGAATTTAGTTAGTTAGCCACATTGATTAGCACGGCTGGACAGGGACATCCTCAGAAAATTCCACAGCAGAAAATGGAACAAAAGAATGATATGTGGCTTAACTTTTTTTTAAACTTGATTCTCTATTTTTAGAGACAGAACCTTAAAAATTCTTCCAGTAATTTGAGTCATTAATTCTAATCATGACCCATGATGAATAATTTTGAGTGAACATACACTTACTCAATTGTGAACTTCTCTAATTATATATACGTATATACGTATCCCATGTAAGTCAAACAATAGATACATTTTCGCCTAAAATTATTCTCCATTGATCTGTACTACAAGTGTGACATATTAATATTACCTTAAAAAATGTAAACCTGTATCATATTGGGAAGAAAGGTATATCCTTAAGAAAACCACTTTTCATCTGCTTTAATTACCATAACTTTGATAACCTGAAATACATGTTAATTTTCAACTATTTGACAATCTTTACCCATTCTACTTAAGTAGCAGTCAGTTCATGCCTATATCCCTGATTCAGGCTTTGGCAGCAACATCAAACCCAGGAGCCAGTCATTTTTGAAATGCAAACACTAGATAACATGCTGATGATCTATCTAAGACAGAATGCCATGTGGAAAGCAACAAAGGAACAGGTAGGGCAGAAATTGAACTGCTTTCCAATCTTTTTTTTTCACACTGTGGCTATTAGACTGGGTTTAAGTTAATTTCAAAGAACCAAATGTCTATTCATAAATAATCTTATAACCATGCACAAGGCGCTTTCATATTGCTTAGAGACACTAATAGCTACAGTCTTAAAAATGAATGAATGTTGTTAGATATCTACTATATACAAGTCTGAGTTATTAGAAGTAGAGTCCAGGACTCGAATAAATGTACAAAAAAATATGTTGGGGGTGGGAGCACAAGAAAACCTTCAAATGATGATGCAGACCTTATATAGAAAAAGAAGAAAGAGGACTGGATAGGAACCGTTTCTGACAGCAGGAACCATGTTTCAAGAAATTTATGACTAGGGCAAGGAGTCTTCCTTCCAGAGGTAGCCACTGGAAGAGTCCACATCTGCCATAATGGGACTCCCATGGCTGCATGGCTGGGACCTTTGCTGTGTGTGGAAAGGCAGTGATGGATCCAGAGGTGTGCGGCTATGGTCAGTAAGTTATGCTCCTCACATAGGATATTGGAGTAACACATTTACACGGTCATCATAAAGTCCACAGTATTATTTTTTTTAAAGATTTTATTTATTTATTTGAGACAGAGAGAATGAAAGAGAGAGAGCACATGAAAGGGGGGAGGGTCAGAGGGAGAAGCAGGCTCCCTGCCGATGTGGGACTCGATCCCGGGACTCCAGGATCATGACCTGAGCCGAAGGCAGTCGCTTAACCAACTGAGCCACCCAGGTGCCCCCACAGTATTATTAATTATCTATTGTTTTAAAAGATTATCTAGAGCGCCTGGGTGGCTCAGTTGGTTGAGCTACTGCCTTCGGCTCAGGTCATCATCCTGAGTCTGCTTCTCCCTCTGACCCTCTGCCCTCTCATGTGTTCTCTCTCTCTCTCATTCTCTCTCTCAAATAAATAAATAAAATCTTAAAAAAAAAAGATAATCTACATTATTCTAGGCCTATTGTAATATTTTGCTCTTTTGCTCTTTGGGGAAAGTATCCCAAACAAAATGTGAGATGAATGAATCGTTACCGCTCTTGAAATTATTCTGTAATAGTACCATAATCAAAGATCTACCAAATTTATCTCCATTTTATTGATAACAACCAGATTTCTAAAACTTCTTAGGAAAAAAAGTGTGCGAAGCATTCAAGAATATTATGGAAAAATGTGTAAAACACAAAAAGTAAAGACAAACTTTGCAGTATTATATATAAGAACATATAGTAAAAAGTTCAGCGACAAATAGTGCGGTATTGCTAAGCATCAAACAAATATGCCAACATAAAATTTAAAAGTGAAAAATTTGTACTTAGAGATTCATATAAGAAGAGTTTGCATTTTAGATTTGTATGAAAAGAATGTATGAGATAACAAGTGTTACTGTATATCACAATATACTTGGAATAAAATTGATAGACTGAAAGTAAACATTAACTCATAACTGACTGAAACATTCAATATAATTAGAAATAGAGTAAAAAAAGATAATATATATAAATGAGTTGAGAGAGCTTTCTTGAACGTAACAACGACAAACTCCATTCTTTCCTCTGATGAATATTACAATATCAAAATCAATAACTTATTTGTAAAACAATGCATGCCTTCTTATAAGAGGCTTAAATGCCACTCCCCCATTACATTTTTTCCCGTAGACATAACGCACTCTCTACCCACTGACAACAGGCTTAGCCATACTGTTGGCTTTAGCCAGGATATATAAACAGTAGCGATGTTTGCCACAAAGAAGCGAGAGACACATACAATAGACTGAGGCTTTGTATTCTGTCCGGATCCTGGAATAGGAAAGACACACAGAACAGAACAACGCAAGACTCAACCTATAGCTAACCAGCAATAAATATTTTGTATTGGGTAGCCCATTTGAGTTTGTTTATAGTACATTACCTACAGAGAATTCTAGTAAATACAATATGGTAGAAATAATCCTACTCTTACAGTTTATTCAGACAAAATTATCTCTTCCACATCCTACATCTCAGATTTTTTTTTGGTCACAATCAGACAGTTAAAAAAACAAAACAAAACAAAACAAAAAAAAACCTAACTATAAAGATCTAAAAAAAAAATTAAAAAGCCTAATTGTTTGGCAACACCATCCTCCTGCATCTTGAGGACATAAATTGGTGGGATTATAAACAAGCACATTTTTTTTTTCTATTTTAAAAAGCAGGATATTTATCTGGTAACTAAGGGATCTGGAACACAACTTAATTAACCACAAAGAGCATTGATAATGGGTTGCAACCATGACTTTGTTGTAATTTAGCACTTTGGGAGAAATCATAAGGGATGTGTTGCTAATGCTCCAGATTGTTTATGTTCCCCCACAGTATTAAATTAGATCTTTACTTTCCAAAGTGAATTCCCAAAAGATACTCCATGAAAAATGTGGTATGGCCAGTGATCTTGGGAAATGCTGCGCACCATAATTACCTCTGAGAATTTAAGTAACCACTATCATAACTAAAGGTCTAATCACCATGAAGAAAATAAAACTATTTAATTTGACCCAGAATGTGCAGGCTTATTTATCTTGGAGGCATTTTAAGCCAGTAACCCCCATTATCATCCTGCTAAACTAGTTTTCCTACAGCACATTTTAGGAAATGTGGAAGTAAATGGTCTAAAGAAATAAAGAAATAAAGTGAGGTCATGCAAGTTTAACTTCCCAAGAACCAGTTTCCCTGACTTGTATCTTGGACTCATTATTTTTACTTCTAGACAAAAAAATTAACATTTACCTTTTGGCAAAATGACAGTAGATACTTTACTGTTGTTGTTGTTAGAGCCCAAATGCCCCCTCTTTAAAGAATAAAACAACAACAAAATACTCCTACAATGTAATATTAGAAAGAAGTATTACTCTATCTGTGAGTTTGTGTATTTTCTTTTAACACAACTCAAGTGTTTGGTTTAGCATTTAGAAAACTGAGAACCCAATCCAGGGCCCTAATTTCAATACTAAAATTGGGCATTTTTTGACATGTATTTCTCTACTTTTTCATCAGTTTATTTATTTATTTATTATTTATTTATTTATTATTTATAAATAAATATTTTTATTTATTTATTTTTAAAGATTGTATTTATTTATTTGTCAGAGAGAGAGAGAGAGCAGGAACACAAGCAGGGGAAGTGGGAGAGGAAGAAGCAGACTCCCCACTAAGGAGGGAGCCCGATGCGGGGCTCGATCCCAGGACCCCAGGATCATGACCTGAGCTGAAGGCAGATGCTTAATGAATGAGCCACCCAGGTGCCCCTGGGTAGCTTCCTTCTTACTAGCAGAACTTGGAGGATAAATATATGTAATTAGAAAGTTTCTTACACTTGTGAAGATTTGGAGGCTTTTATGTTACTCACTGTGAAACTTTTAGCATGTCAAACTCTGGATCAGAAAATATGCAGCTGCTTTTAAATAAGATGAAACTCATCTTGGGGCGCCTGGGTGGCTCAGTTGGTTAAGCGACTGCCTTCGGCTCAGGTCATGATCCTGGAGTCCCGGGATCGAGTCCCGCATCGGGCTCCCTGCTCGGCAGGGAGCCTGCTTCTCCCTCTGACCCTCCTCCCTCTCATGCTCTCTGTCTCTCATTGTCTCTCTCGCAAATAAATAAAATCTTAAGAAAAAAAAAATTTTTAAAAAAAGAGAACCATTCTAGATATAGAAATAGTTGGTATGTAACTTGGAAAATTTCTTTTCACTTTTCTGAGTCTCCTATTCCTCACCTGCAGAACTAGAGTAATAAGGAGGCCCACCTCAGAGGTAATCAGAATTGAAGAACACAGTGATGTCACTGTATAAATATTAATTACTTCTCCTAATTATCAGTCATGTTTTTGTGGCTTCCCTAAAAGCACGGCGATTGTTCAAGAACAGCAAGAGACCTTTCTCAGAGCCGAAATCCTAGCCAGAGTACCCCAGGTCCAGTTTCCTAAACCAGAAAATATAGTCTTTTTTCTCTCTTCTATCCAGGAAAAATGTTCAGTTGTGGTGAAATGTCATGATGAAACCAACAAATCTATGGGGCGCCTGGGTGGCTCAGTTGTTAAGCATCTGCCTTCAGCTCAGGTCATGATCCCAACCCCTCATTGGGCTGCCTGCTCAGCGGGGACCCTGCTTCTCTCTCTCCCACTCCCCCTACTTGTGTTCCCTCTCTCGCTGTGTCTCTGTCAAGTAAATAAATAAAATCTTTAAAAAAAAAAAATCTAATTAAAACAAAACACTTCAGTTCTCTCTCCTTCCGGTTTCCCATCCCCCTCCTCCTCTTCCTCTCTTCTCTCTCTCTCTCTCTATCTTAATATATCTTCCACCACCTTTTTTGCTGCTATTGCTAGAAGACTGGTTGAGTACGGGGTCCATGAAGAGAAGGAATGAAGAAAATCATGGAATCTTTCAGACAACCAGTCACACCAATTTTAGCACTCACAGCTCTCCTACCGCATTTTCAGACTCCAGCGTTCAAAGTACTGCATCCCTCAGTCCTTCAGATGACAGCCCAAGAGATCTAAATTTACATACCATTCATGTTATTATAGGTCAGTGAATGTTTTCTGGGCAAACTACAACTTCCTTCCTTCCTTGTTTTCCTATCCACTTAGTGGAAGATACCCAATTCCCAACCGTGGCTTTCTGGAAGGCATAAAAAGGGCACAGAAATCACTAAAGAATTTGCCAAAACAACCTAAGTAAGGAGGTGGATGGAAGATGGAATCCAAAACTCCTGATACCCGTAACTTTCTAGATCGAACTGCCTTGTTTTTCAGAAAAAGTTTTCTAGTTTGGTTAAATTGAAGTAAAATCCTGCAAGAGTCACAGCTTATGATTTCTCCTCACTGTTCTCATATGCATCTGGCACATTCAGAAACTTTTGAGAATTTCTTCCCTGTGAGTGCTTTTATTTACTGAAGTGAAAATCTTGCCTACTTAATCCCCTCGGTGGTTTATTTGTTCCTGAGACACATGGCTGATGAGGCTGCACTTGGCAAAGCCCGTATTCCACTTAAAAAATGGATAGAGAATTAAAAAAAAAAAAAGGATAGAAAATATATATGGTTGGGATAGGTAACCCTTTCTGTGTATTTAACCCCCCCCCCGCCCCCGCTTCCTTGCATGAAAGCTCCTAACAGACCTGTAGAAATTGAGTGAATTGGGCCCAATGGTGCCTTGCTGTTCTGTCATGCATAATAATATGATATAATTTATCTTGGTTTTCCCTTACAACAGAAGCAATATATTTAAGAGACATCTAGGGATACAGAAATAAATGAGATTTATGTTTGCATGCATTTGGAAATGCTGATGATTAAAAGCTAAATTGAGGGACATAAAACTTGAGAAATTCTTTTAAAGGTGAATATTATCTACTCTTCCTGATAAACCATTAAAATCAGGCATAATTTTATTGTTTTAAATATATATATCAGGGGAAAAAACTATGTGAACTTAAAGAGATACTTCCACAAATTAAAAACAGAAAAAAATACATATTAAGAGTGGATTTTGAGCAAAACCTTTTCCGAGGGCACTCTAGAATACAGAGATGATGCTGGTATGTCTATGACCATCAAGGATTTCCTACTATAGCAGGACATGTGAGATAAGAATAACACAAGACAGAGTATGATTCCGTGTTCTATTCAAAATTTAAGTAGGAGAGGTAATAAGAGAGGATTCAAATTTGCTAAGGCCATTTATATTTGTCTTATCAGTTTTTTTAAGTTTATTTGACATGAGTCTGATTTGCAAGTAGCTAGTCTTAATTTCTGAGACAGGGAACATCATCCATGTGGCAAGTACCCACTAAATCTCAGGCACCACATCAGCCCACAGTTATTATGTTCTTTGATTCCTGCAACAGCCTTTTCAAGAAGTTATCACTAGCTGCATTTTATAGATAAGGAAAGAGACTCACAGTAATCAGGTAGCTAGTCCATGGTCACTGAGTCACCAAAAAAAAAAAAAAAAAAGGAAAGGAGAACTCTTAGATCTGAAATCTTTGTCATTGTCTTGCCTCTTTACCATGAGTTTTCATTTAGAAAAACACAGAACAATTTTATTTTTTTCCTCCAAAGAGTAAGTGACAGTTGCTATAAAGAGAGCCCACTAGACAGTGAAGGCGTTATCACAGTTAATAAGAGAATGCAAACTGTATTGTAGTCATAAAAAAATTTATGAAAACAGTAAGGCCTAAAAGAAGAAAGGAGGAGTAACTGGCACATATGTGGAAGACAAATTCTTAATGTTTTCTTAATTTGTTACGCGGAATATATATATATTATGCACTATATACATATATGCACAATAAAATGTATTCTTTTTTTTTAATTTTTTTTTTAAAGATTTTATTTATTTATTTGACAGAGACAGTGAGAGCAGGAACACAAGCAGGGGGAGTGGGAGAGGGAGAAGCAGGCTTCCCGCTGAGCAGGGAGCCCGATGCGGGACTCGATCCCAGGATTCTGGGATCATGACCTGAGCCGAAGGCAGCCGCTTAACGACTGAGCCACCCAGGCGCCCTAAAATGTATTCTATCCATATAACTTTTATACATTCTTGGGGACAAGAATTTTAGTCTGTTTTGTTCACTAGTGTAGCCACATTCCTAGACTGACACAGGAAAAACACTATGTTTGCAAATGCAGGTAAGTGGTACACGGACCACGCCTTTCCTGCAAGTTGTACAGTATATCCATGTTCTAACTATTTCTGAAAGTTGAGCGCAATATTTACATAAAAACTGAAACTTACATACCTATTTAAAATGGATACATTTTGGGGACCACAATTTGATACACCAGAATTAATGAAATGCAATACAGAAAAAAAAAGAAAGAACAAGTAATAGAACTTGCACCTCCAAAAATCAAGTATTAAAGGTGCCAGATTAAACCCAAACCGCAGATCAGACATGACTGTGTAGGGTCAGGAAAATGTGTGGGTTGCTCAGTCAGAAATCAGTGTGTGGGGGCGCCTGGGTGGCTCAGTTGGTTAAGCGACTGCCTTCGGCTCAGGTCATGATCCTGGAGTCCTGGGATCAAGTCCCGCATCGGGCTCCCTGCTCGGCGGGGGGTCTGCTTCTCCCTCTGACCCTCCCCCCTCTCATGTGCTCTCTCTCTCTCTCATTCTGTCTCAAATAAATAAATAAATAAAAATCTTAAAAAAAAAAAAGAAATCAGTGTGTGTAAGTATCTAATGAGACTCTTGGAAAGAACTAATCCCAAAAGAAGACAGACACAGATGTGACAAGCATAACACACTCATATGACATAACACACTCAATGACAGACAGAGAAGAAGAATGTGGAGAAGTATAGTCAATGTGGTATTTATTTCTTCATGGACTTCTCTAAGTGTCCTCATGAGAAGAAACCCTAATAAATATGGAAAAACTGTTAACTTACAACTGTAACACGTAAGAGCGCATGCAGTGAAAGGTTCATGACCTTCTAAAAATAATTTCATGCAAAAAGAAGAATGAAAATCACAAATCCCAGTGTGCCATAAACATCATCTAGAGGACATTAGGGCATTATTATCAAGAGACCCGGTTAAAACCACAATACCTGCGTAAAATAGGAGTAGCACCCAGCAGATCTTGAACAGCCCTGAGGGTGCAGCGAAATCCAGCCAAGGAGAAACTCAAGCTCAAAGGCAGGAATTATGTGGGGAAAAAAAAAAAGTCACAAGATGGCTGACCAGATGGGTACACGAGCCCACATGAGTTAACCTTCGGCATTCCTCAGAGTATTTAAGCTGGACAGTAACAAGAAAGGAGATGTAAAAAGCCAGGTAAAATGGTCTCATTTGTAACCGCTGGCTAATTACACATGTGAAAATTGGGAAACCAGAGTAAATCCTAAGAGAGAGCGAAAACATTTCATTTGCATTTTCTAGTGTGAACACATTATTACACAGCAATATATAAAAGTGGTAAGGATTAGTGTGTAGCTACTTCTTGTTGTCGGTAGGAATTTTAGGATTATAATAGTTCTTACATATTTTTTTTTCAGACAGCAATTTCAAAGGAGAGGCATCAAGTATATCCCTTCTTGCTCTGCTTTTCAGTGACCAGAGCCTTTGGAAACAAAGAGACAGTAAAAATATCGGTTTAGTCCAGTCCTTGAGAAGATACGTTCTCCTGTTGATCTGTATATCTGGCAATGCATACATTCTAAACTTACTAGTGTGAAAATATCCAGAAAATGGCAGACCCACCATCTCTGGTTATATTCTGTGCCCAAGCCAGCCTTAATCTTCTTCTGAGCTTGATTAAACTTTAGATAGGCTTCTTCCTCACTACCCAAGGGCCTCCTTTTCCTTAGAACATTTACTCCTGGAAAACATTTCATTGTAAATCCATTCACTGTCCTTTTAGATGTAAATCTTTTACAAGACTGCTTTTAAGTTTTAGGATCCAGGAAGTCTTTCTCAAGAACCTGGGAGCCTTCCTTTGAAGTGTAGTCATTTAAGGAAGATAGAGTCCCCATTTCCCAGGTTCTATGGGAGGGTAGGAGCCCACCTTTTGGCAGAAACGACTTGCTTCAAGTTCCAAAACTACCTCCTGCTATGAAAATAAGAGAAAGTTTACTATTGCTCTGATTAAAGCCAATTACCAAGAAGAGATGTCCTATGATCTCCCCAACTTAGCTTTTAGAAATTCTCCAGGCCTGTATTACTCAGCCATCTAAAAGAATGAAATCTTGCCATTTGCAACGATGTGGATGGAGCTAAAGTGTATTATGCTAAGTGAAATAAGTCAGAGAAAGACAAATATCATATGATTTCACCCATATGTGGAATTTTTTTTTTTTTTTTTTTTTTTATTTGAGAGAGAGAGAGAATGAGAGAGAGAGAACACATGAGAGGGGATAGGGTCAGAGGACGAAGCAGACTCCCTGCCGAGCAGGTAGCCCGATGCGGGACTCGATCCAGGGACTCCAGGATCATGACCTGAGCTGAAGGCAGTCGCTTAACCAACTGAGCCACCCAGGCGCCCCCATATGTGGAATTTAAGAGACAAAAGAAAGGGGGGCATGGGTGGCTCAGTGGGTTAAGCATCTGCCTTTGGCTCAGGTCATGATCCCAGGGCCCTGGGATCAAGCCCTGCATCAGGCTCCCTGCTCAGCGGGGAGGCCGCTTCTCCCTCTCCCCCTGCTTGTTCTCTCTCTCTCTCTCTCTCTCTTACTTGCTCACTATCTCCCTCAAATAAATGAATTAAAAAAAAGAAAGAAAGAAATTCTCCAGCTCTGTGTTTCCTGGAGTAGCCTGGAGCTCAGAGTGAGTTCTGGCCTCCCCACCCAACTGCAATAACCTTGGATAAAGTCTTCCTTACCTGTTCAACTCTGTCCAGTTCATCTTGAGCAGTTTTGTGTTGACATCTGCTAAAATACCAATTCTACATTTTTTTCATATATTTAAATTAGCACTCTTAATTTGAAATAATGAGGATCAAATTCTGCCAATGGGTTTTCCAAACATTTATTTCATTTGTCCAATTTCCTGTAATCTGTTTAAGGCATTTTTTTTTTTAAGATTTTACTTATTTATTTGACAGAGAGAGACACAGCGAGAAAGGGAACACAAGCAGAGGAAGTGAGAGAAGGAGAAGCAGGCTTCCCGTCGAGCAGGGAGCCTGATGCGGGGTTCGATCCCAGGACCCTGGGATCATGACCTGAGTGAGAGAAGGAGAAGCAGGCTTCCCGTCGAGCAGGGAGCCTGATGCGGGGTTCGATCTGGGATCATGACCTGAGCCAAAGGCAGATGCTTAAGGACTGAGCCACCCAGGTGCCCCTAAGGCAATTTTTTTTTTTTTAATCCTCGTCGGTAAACATAAGAAAGGAGAGTAGATGCTGCAAATCTTACAAAATTGTTACCATTTCTTAGAAAAAATGTTTGTTATGTAAAGAAAATGGATAAAGGATGTTTTTAAAAATATTCTATAAATTTAATTGTGCATGCTATCTTTCCCTTCCAGCTGCCAAGTTAAATTAAGAAGTGCCTCAAGGGAAATACACTAAAATGAATACAAATATCCAAAGATAAACTAACTGATGACTTAACCCAAATTTTTAAAACATATTATTTCCCAAGGGGTCTGTAAATAATTAAGAAATTCAATGACTTTAAGTCCATATATCCAAAATCTCTTCTGTGAAACACTAGTCCTCCACAATGATATAGGAAAATATACTTCCCTTGTCAAATAATTGTGAAAAACAACGCGTAATATATCATCAACATGAAGATTCAAATTGCACATTAGGTTATAAAATCTGAGCATTTTGAAGTAAACCATGAGACTGCTTTTCTAAGGAATTTTTCTTGTTGGCTTATGATTCTCTTTCCTGAGCTTATTTAACACAGAGATCACACATATCATATATACATATGTTTATATACTCTCTTGGGGTGCCTGGGTGGCTCAGTCTGTTAAACATATGCCTTCGGCTCAGGTCATGATCCCGGGGTCCTGGAATAGAGTCCCACCTTGGGCTCCCTGCTCAGAGGACAGTCTGCTTCTCCTTCTCCCTCTGCCTGCCACTCCCCTTGCTTGTGAACTGTCTCACTCTCTGTCAAATAAATCAAATCTTTAGAAAAAAAAAAAAAAATATATATATATATATACATATATTTACATACTCTCTCTATAAAGATATATATCACATCGGGTAAGCTTACATTCAGTTTATAGGCTTTCTCTGTTATTTTTCTCATTGTTTAAATTACTTCTTGGTCATTATGACATTCAGGCCAGTTACAAACGTATGCTGAGCATTCTTTCTACACCAAAGCCCGGATTCCATGCTGGGGAGCTAAAATGTACTTGAGTACATCGAGATCCCTTTAGGAAGAACATTAAAAGAAACACTAAAATTTCTTGGATCGTTAATATCCTCCTGAGTTTTTTTAAAAGTAGGATTCAGCAGTTTTTTAAAGACTTATCAGCTCCCCCATTTCTCCTAAAGCAAAATGTAATTCCTATAAAACAGTACTCAAAATCATTCCATTCCCCTCCCCCCAGCCATCCACACATCCAAACATTTTTCACTCACCTATTCTATTTGTGCTTCTCAAGAATCAACTCCAGTTTGTTATTTGTTTTCTTTCTTTTCAGTTGCCAACATCTTCCCCTGCCTAAGAGCTCCTTCCTATCTCCCCTCCTGGCACATTTCTATTTGTTCTTTAACGCCCAGGGCAGATATTATGATAGTGGTCTAGAGTGAAATGATTCTAACCATCCACCCCACCTCAACCCCCTTCCAGTGGAAAAACGTCCTCCACAGAGCCAGGGAAGCTAGAAACTACATTCTCTAGACTCCTCTGTAGCCTGGGTGGTGTCTAGTAGGGATGTGGGATCTACCGGTCAGACGTACTCCAAATGAGGAAGTCACAAGGGAAACCAAGATTTGAATTCTGCTGTTTTTACCGGCAAATACAATCTAAGTGGAATGATGTTTTTCCTGGGGCAGTCATTGGCTTTATGGCTGTCAGAGGTGTAGGACAGGTGATGTGCCAGGGAGGGTGAGGGCAGGCATGTCACTGTCCTCATGCTAGCTGTGATAGGATAGGAGTCCATTTCTGTCTGCTTTCCCACTGCAGAGTGGTGATCTTGTTTAGCTCCACCAGCTACCGCTGCAACTTGCCCACTAGGCAGGCAGATTCCTGATCATAGAAGATGAAGTTTCTCAAAGGCTCAGGTCTGGAGGGTGGCTTTGGGGGGCGTTCCTAAAAGCCCACGGTATTGATTCTTCAGCTGTCCTAAAGATTTAGCATCTGACTTAAGTATACAGGAATCAAGGCCCTTCCTGCTTAAACCAGCTAGAGTGTAGTCTGTTCTCTGTAACTGAATCCTGACCTTTAAAAATATCATATCCTCTGTGAATTCTAATTTCCTAGGCAATTAGCTGTTTTCCTACCAAACCTGGTATACATTAATAGCATTTATCAAATCACATGTTTATGCCCTTTCCCTACAGCGAAATCTTATTGCCTGTTATGACGGCCACCTTTTCCTTCTGCGCTCACCAAAAGGCAAAACATTTCCTGCATCCAATCCTGTCTCTGACAGAGCTGTCAACTTTTTTATTTCCCCCGGTTGTCCTGTGACTCAGCTCCTTTTTGGGCTTTATCAAATTATGCATTTAAATTACGTCTTTTTCTTGCTGTTAGGATAGGAGTGACCCTCTCTTATCAATTTCTACATGCTAAGTGGGATCATAAACTACTCTTGTTTTTAGGATTAGAAAGTATTTCCTGGGCGCCTGGGTGGCTCAGTCGGTTAAGCGACTGCCTTCGGCTCAGGTCATGATCTCGGGGTCCTGGGATCGAGTCCCGCATCGGGCTCCCTGCTCTGCGGGGAGCCTGCTTCTCCCTCTCCCACTCCCCCTGCTTGTGTTCCCTCTCTCGCTGTGTCTCTCTCTGTCAAAGAAAGAAAAAGAAAGAAAAGAAAGAAAGAAAAGAAAGAAAGAAAGAAAGAAAGAAAGAAAGAAAGAAAGAAAGAAAGAAAGAAAGAAAGAATTTCCTAACAATGATCAGATAAATATTCCCAACATGCAATGTAGAGTCATTTAAAATTTTTTCATAATCATATCTATAATGAACCTGAAACCTAATGTATCATATGAGGAAAAACCAAATTATTTTTAAAGGGTCCTCACTGATTTGAGGCACCAATTTTATCATGTTCTACAAATGACTTCTACTCTGGACAACCTTTTCTGCTCCAGTGAGTATTCATACACCAGATATTACCAGCTTGTTGCTCTTATTGTAATTTGATCATATGTTTAGTACATGAGAGTACATGTCTTCCATCTTTTCTTTCAAAAAAATTCCATGCAACCTCATTTTTTGTTTCCTTTTTTCCGATGGAATTTTGGACTCATTTAGTTTCTAGCTATAATCTCATTGAAATAATACAGACTTTAGAGGTTAATTTGAGGAAGTATTCATTCCTTTGAAAATTAAGTCTTCCTAGGCAGGAGCAAAGGGTTACTCTCAATTTATTCAGATTTTCTTTGGTTTTGAAAGGAAAACCTGTATTTTTCATTCATATACTTTTTGAACATTTCTTCTGATTTTCACTGCTGTGTAGTTGATATTTTGAAAAGAGATTTTAGAAAGCATTCATTTCTAATTAGCAAAGATTTGTGATTTATTTTTTGTATGTTGATTTTTCAACTTTCATATTTTATAACTTATAATCAGAAATATGTGAATTTTATTATGAGCCTTCATGAAAGCTATTAGGATAATATCCCCTCTAACTCCTTATGTTAATCCCAATTATCATTTTCTCGTTTTATCAGCCAGGTTCTTGAGCATTTATCTATTGTATGGACCTTTCTATAAAGAGCTTATGGATTTTTCAATTACATTATTTTCTGTTTACTAATAAATTTGTCCTTTGCTTTCATTTTCCCCCTTCTTTTTGTTCTTTTGTTAGTTTGTAATATCTTATTATGATGCTTTGATTGGCATTTCTGAACCTTTGCTGCATATTAGAAGTATTTATAAGAAACAACAATAAAAAACTATGGATGCTAAGATCCACTGCTGAAGTTTCTAATTTAACCAGACTTGGGGGGGATTCTTCATGTGATCCTAAAATGCCGCCAATGTTGATTGAGATAATTTGGTTTCAATATTTCTTATTCATACTCTAAATTTTTAAAGTTACCTTATCAATTAATAGGCATTCCATAAGTATTGTTAGATATTGTTTCTCTATCATCAATTCACACATTTTATAATTTTAGTTTTTACCTCTTCATTTACCTTAATTTGTGAGTTTTATTTTCCTTTGTAGTTGTATTCCTTTTTGCTATTATTGAAAATTGAACAGGGGTTCCTGGGTGGCTCATTAGGTTAAGTGTCTGATTCTTGATTTTGGCTCAGGTCATGATCTTAGGGTTATGCGATCCTGGGCAATGCGATCTCTCTCTAAAACTAATTTAAATAAATAAATAAAATTGAACTGTAATGTTATAATGTTACAATAAAATACAGTTTATTATTTATAGATAAGGGATATTATAGCTGGTTGAATATATTAGTTTTATAGGCAAATAGCTTGATTTTGGAAGGAAGATTAATTATCTCCTTTTTGGTTATAAAATGTAATGTCCACTATTAACTCCCCTTCATAATAATAATGATAAAATATGAGATGTATTTTTACAAAAATGCAAACCTTTTGGTAAACATATCAAAGGCAAAGAAATGGTTAAAATTCCACAGCAAAACTATTTTTAACACCGTTTTCAATTTGTAACTATTTATCTTTACTTAGTTTGTGTAATGTGGTATTTTGGCACATAACTACTATATACTAAATTTTACATTATTTTCATTATTATACAATATCCTTCTTGGTTTCACGTAATGATGTTTTATTAGCAAAGTTTCTATTGGGATTGTAACAGCTCTTACTTCTATCTACATATTTTATAAAGTTGATCCTTGAACAACATGGGTTTGAATTGGGCTGACCCACTTTCTTCAGTAAACACAGAACTGCAAATGTATTTTCTCCTCCTTATGATTTACTTAGTAACATTTTCTTTTCTCTAGCTTTCTTTATTGTAAGAATACAGTATATAATACCGACAACATACAAAATATGTGTTAATCAACTATTTTTATTATTGGTAAGGCGTCTAGTGAACAATAGGCTCCTTAGTTAAGTATATATATATACTTAACATATACAAGTAGCAAAGTTATATGCAAATATCACACTGCACAGGAGTCAGAGTCCCTAATCCCGGTGTGCTGTTTAAGAGTCGATTGTCTACCTCTTTTCATGTTTTTATTTTTTTAGCTTTAAGCTGCACCATTTCATTTTCATATGTGCCTCATAAGCAATAAATTATTTCACTTTGTTTTTAAACGACATTAGGGAGCTTTTTAACTTCAGTTCCTGATGCTAACCTGTAAGTACTGTAATATGTACTAAATATTTTTTTAATATCTTTTAGACTTGCTGGTTTTTAAAAATATTTTTTGCTTTTTTTTTTTTAAATGTCAAATGCATCCTTCTTGCTATCCACTTTAGAACATAACATTTGGAACACCTAAATATTATTTATATCTCAATACTTGAACCTGTATTTCTCTAATTTGAATATGAAGGAAAAAACAAGCTACACTTGACCAGTGTAACACAAGGAAATGAGCAAGTTTTTACTCCACTCTGAACCACTTCTACTTTCCAGTATCTGTTCATGAAACATAAGATTTTAAATTTAGATTTTATCACCACTCATTATTAATTTTATTAATGTTTTCATTATTAAATATTTATGATATTTTATTTTGCTTAATAGCACCATCTATAGTAATTCTCATGCAGAAAAATAGATACCATAAAACCAAAACTCAGAATATCAGTATTAGTTCAAAGAAGTACTTGGACTGACCATTCTAATTAATCTACGAATAAATCAAGCCTTCACACCACATAATGATTAACCCAGAAATTATTACCTAACAAAATTGTGCCATCACCATATTCACAGTGCATTGTACTGGAAGTCCCAAAGCAATTTATATGCCTAATTTCATTAAATTTTCTGTAATTGCCAACACAAGGAATAACAACAACAAAATTACTTTAAAATACTTACTTGCACACAAGTTAAGTCAAGTGGAAAAAAGGGCAACTAGTTCGGGTTCAATGGTTTCTTCATTTCCATAGCTCGTAAAACAGTAGCTATTACTGTCTTTTCTTCAATATATTGATGTAGGAAAAAAAGTAATTACTCTGGTGTCTAGATCAGAGTAGTCGCACAGAATTGACTCAGTAAATTATGTCAATCACCATGAAAAGGTTTATAAACTATCTTCCATGAATCAAGAACCATTAACAATATTCTGAACTGGACAAACTGTATTTTACTTTTAAGAGACAAAAATGCATTTCATATTTTTTTCAAGACTTATTTATTTATGTGAGAGAGAGAGAGAGGAGGAGTGAGCGGGGATAGGGGCAAGGGAAGAGGAGAGAGAGAATCTCGAGCAGACTCCCCAGCTGAGCACAAACCCCATGCAGGACTCATCGCAGAACCTCAAGATCAGGACCTCAGCTGAAATCAAGAGCCAGCAGCTTAACCGACTGAGTACCCAGGTGCCCCGCATTTCGTATTTTTTAAGACAAAGTGCAGTTTGGGATTGAAACAATATGGCTTTGGCTATCAAACAGTAGTGGATTAGTGTTTTAACTCCTTGCTTATTATCTAAGTATTCTATAAAATTTGCTTAATCTCTGGTGCTTCTGTTTTCCCTTGAAGTGGTTAAGGATAGTGGCTTACTCCTGTAGTAGCTGTGAAGATTTACATCGTTAATGAACAAAAAGCAGTCAGCACAGTATCTGGTGCGGACTAGTATTCAATAAATGCCAACTGGAAATGGAATGTCTGTTCTGACTGAATCTTATTTTTAAATAGTGAAAATGCTTCTGTGGATTTACTCATTATGTATTACATGAAGAGCTGATATTCAAAACATACACAGACCAGTACAGTATCCATAATGTCTATAGACATGAATCTGAGCTGCCACCTCACCAATTAGAACATCCCATTATGCCCTGCCGCCGGTGCCCAAATGCTAAATATCAGTAATGAGATGTAAGATTTTTAAATTATACAGTGAGAGGAAGCTCCATGTCTACATCGCTTTAAAACTGTTCTCATATGTTCTTTAGTTTTATACTTTCATGAATTAAGAAGTTATATATATAGACACAATCCTCTTTCGGTTTTTGGAGAAAATAAAACACAGGATCAGATTTTGAAGAAATCACCATATTAAATAGAACAAGGGAAATAAGCTAAGACAGGAGTAATCAACTTGCTATCATAAGCTACTTAATGTTATTTTTCAGATCATAGCAAAAACTACAGAAGAAGAAAAACATGATTTTTAAATTAAAATTAAGTTGAACTAAGGAACTAAGGAAAGTATAAATTACCTTGTGTAAGAAAGAGTTAATTTAGCTTTCTGTATTGAGTGCATGCTCACCATGATTTTAAATATATATTTGCATATAACTTAATACAGCTTAATATTTCCAATTGCCTTTTCAAATATTACAAAGGAAGAATTCTAATATTTAATTTCTGAAGTATGCTCAAGTTACTGCGTCAATGTTACAATAGAATGAACAGGTATAATTTACATGGGTATCATACTGATGAAGGAGCCAAAGGCAGGCTGAGGGCAAAGCATAAACATCCTGCAACCTGCCCATCCCCACGCTCACCCTCCCACACACACCCCACCCCACCCCCGCTGGATATACCTGACATTCCTCAGGCACTCCTGGCTGCCCTAGAAAGGGTCAAACAAGTGTTTAACTGATAGAGATCACATTCAGGTAGGACCTAAGTCTCCATCAGTTTGCAACTGTCCTAATGATTTACAAGAAAAAAGCAATCTCCAGAAACCTATAGACTCAATTTCCTGAGCCCTAACATCACTCTCCCCTCCACAGGAAAGAAAATCTTATATAATCAGTCACTCCTCACAACCCCAGTGCACCTCTTTCTGCCCATGGGTCCTATTCCCCTGCTTTAATAAAACCACCTTTCATGATCCCAGAGTCCTTGGATCCAGCACCGCATCGGGCTCCTTGCTCTGCAGGGAGCCTGCTTCTCCCTCTCCTCCCTGCTTGTGCTCTCTCTCTCTATCTCTGTCTCTCTCTCTCTCTCAAATAAATAAATAATTTTTAAAACAAAACAAAACATCTTTTTGCACCAAAGATGTCTCAAGTTCTTGGCCATGGGCTCCAAACCCCAACACTTCAAATCACATCAATACTGTCATCAGCTAGACCCCAAGACCTGACCTTTACTGCCCACCTGCTTGTACTCACTGACCTTTGCCCCATATTTGTCCTTAAGCTTTTCTTTCCAGCTTATCTCTTAGTGCAGGCAAATGGGAAGCAAAATGCTCCTCGCCCCCTCAAGGGAAAGCGCCTGCACTGACAGGACTCCAGCAGGACCAGACCACCCAGACCAGTTTGAGCTTAACCCCTAACTTGGTGCCTTTGCACATGGACCTTAGAGTGAGCTCTGGAATGACTGACAACTACCTTTACCTCGTTCTCATACTAAAAACTCCACCAAAGGAGGAGCACAAACCTCACTTACATAACATAGGATATGTGTATAGGCATGTTTCCTCAAGGCACATGTATGACCTTATGCCCACCTCCATATAGGATGACCAGGCTTCCCTACCTAAATATGCATCCTAGCCCTAAATAAAAGGAAACCATCCACCCTTGCTCAAGGAGTCAAGCATCCCCCCTGTTCTCCTTATTTGATGCAAACAAAGTTTTCTTTGTGAGACAAACTTCTGACTCACCAAGGAGGAACTCAACATTGGTTCAGTTATAATACCTTGAAAAGAAAAAAAAAAGTAAATACATTAGAAGGCCATAGAAATACAATTCAGTCAATATTCATTTTGAATGATTAGGTAATCTCTTAACGGTTTCCTTTGGGTCACTTGAGTTTTACTTAAATATACATTTTAGGGGCACCTGGGTGTCTCAGCTGGTTAAGCGCCCAACTCTTAATTTCAGCTCAGGTTGTCATCTCTCGGTTATGAGATGGAGTCGTGCATCTGGCACAGTGCTTGGGAGTGGAGTCTGCTTGAGATGCTGTCTCTCCCTCTCCCTCTGCCCCTCCCTCCACCCGTGCTCTCTAAATAAATGAATGAATGAGTGAATAAAATCTTTAAATATACATTTTAAATTGCAGAGTCTCTGTCAAATAAGAAAATGGGACTATTTGTTTATTTGAGATTTTGTTTTAAATCGAAATCCATGTAAGCAATGACTTTTGAGGAAGACAAAGAGGTCTTCAAAATCTATTATTCTTAATTCATTTCAATTTAACTGTCTTTTCCAAATCAACAAGTATAGCTTTTGTATAAAATAGAATGAAAGAAAACTTAATAACTAAATAGATAATTTTGAATTACAATCCTTTACTTCAGCAAATATGGGACCTTTTAAAATGTGTGCTCCTGGGGTGCTGGGTGGCTCAGTCGGCTAATTCTCGGTTTCTGCTCAGGTTGGGATCTCATCATCTCAGGGTGTGAGATCAAGCCCCATCTCAGGGTGTGAGATCAAGCCCCACCTCAGGCTGAGCACTCAGCCTAGAGTCGCTTAAGACTCTCTCCCTCAGTGGCGCCTGGGTGGTTCAGTCTTTAAGCGTCTGCCTTAGGCTCAGGTCATGATCCCAGAGTCCTGGGATCAAGCCCCGCATCGGGTTCCCTGCTCTGCGGGAAGCCTGCTTCTCCCTCTCCAACTCCCCCTGCTTGTGTTCCCTCTCTCGCTGTGTATCTCTCTCTGTCAAATAAATAAAATCTTTAAAAAAAAAAAAAAGACTCTCCCCCTCTGCCCCACCCCTTCTCTCTCTGTCCCTCCTTTCAAAATAAATCAATAAAATCTTTAGAAAAAATTAAAAAATAAATAATAAAATAAAATGTATACTCCTCCAAACTTACATATATTATTTCTGAGTTTCAATCTACCCCAGTTAATAAAAATAAATACAGTCATAACTAATTAATAACCAACCCTGCAAATGGAAATTCCAGATCCTGGAGAAAAGCTATGCTAAATAAGGTTAAGAATGCAGCTCTTAAAAAGGTTGCAAAACTGTTACAGAAATGAAGGACAATGGTGATGTGACTATATAAAAGGAGGAATCACAAAAGATCGTAATTGATATTAAAATTTTTCAGTCAGATATTTTAACAAAGAACTAATTGTTGAAGGTAATGATTTTTCTAATCACAATGTGAATTGATAAAACAGACTGGTAGGAAACAGACAAGGTGATCGATACCAAGAAATCTAAAGTAATGCACTGAGGCAGAATAATCGGCTACCGAGTTCCTTATCCGCCTACTTCATTTGCACATTTATTGGTATTTGAGGGAAAGAAAAACATATCAAAGGGCCGATTTTTAGAGATGTTACCTGACTTATCATTTCTATGAAATTTAAATCCTTTCTTTTAAAATGTAAATTATGTCTTTATTCCATCTGTGCATTCTCAAGTCAATTTTTTTTTAACCTAAATTATTCTTTCATTCCCCCTGGGGGCTATGCTTTGCCCTGCACTCAGACACCATGTTGTTGTAACAGCTTCTTCGCATCAATTACCAGATGGTCTGGGCTGCCTTGATCTGCTTTCTGAAATGTAATGAGTGGGGGTATGTTTTCCTTCTTTTCTGCTCAGCTTTATGCAAATTTTTCTGTAGCTCTTGAGTTTAGTAGTTCCGTGCTTATGAAATCAAAATGATCTAGCTACAACTCCTAATTTATTTGTGTATTACCTAGACTTGAATACGGTTCTTAATCAATGACACTCATTACTCACCTCATAGAATAAAATTTAAATGAAATAATTCATATAAAAAGTTTTTAGCTTAGTTCTTGGAAAATATTGCCTTTAATTAATAATGGCAAGTTCTTAATGTTTTCTAGATGGTCTATTTACCTAGAACCAGATTATGTTATTCATCTTATTGGCTGTCCTACTTGGTTTTTTTTTTGTCTTTTCTTTTAACTGTACAAATACTACATGAATTAACAATATAAAAAATGGAAACAAAATAGAACAAATATTGAAATCCAACTTGATACTTCTGTAACCAAATGTATCTCTCTACAGGATGTTTACTGCTAGTTTTTCGGTCCTTTTAATTACACATATGTGCTAGATCCATTATATTTGTGTAAAAGATGACACAAAATAATTCTACCACAAAAATCATGCAGATAATTGTGCAATGGATATAGGCTGATACTATAATTAACATTATACTGTTGCTATGAGCATTGGCAATAACAGTAATAGTATTATAAATAGTAGTATTTATAAAACAACAAGTCATTAAGCATATTTGGAGGAGGACAACACAGTAAGGTCAAATAAGCAAGAATTACAGGTAGAGAATTCCACATCTTTGGATATAGATATCAACAATATCTATATAAAATTAGAAATGTAAACAAAAGTCTAGGAAGAGCCTTGTGACACTGTGAGGCAAGAGAGACTCACTCAATAGGTAGTGATTAAGAAGTGAACATGTGGGGCACCTGGGTGGCTCAGTTGGTTGGGCGACTGCCTTCGGCTCAGGTCATGATCCTGGAGTCCCGGGATCGAGTCCTGCATCGGGCTCCCTGCTCGGCAGGGGGTCTGCTTCTCCCTCTGCCCTCTTCCCTCTCGTGCTCTCTGTCTCTCATTCTCTCTCTCAAATAAATAAAATCTTTAAAAAAAAAAAAAAAAAAAAGAAGTGAACATGTATTATGTTCTCCTACTGTGTTCCAGATTCTGTGCTGGGCTCTGAATATAAAAGCTGAGTTCTGAGCTCAGGAGACAACTAAAAGATATGCAAGAGCTAGCCAGATGGCTTTGGGCAAGAGAGTAAACATACAGGGTGGGGTAAAGCCCAGTGCCAAAGGAAGCATAGCAGCTCAAAAACCTAAAAATTATACAACTGGCTAGAGGAGAGAAAGTGAGATTGAGCATGGAGTTACAGAATCTAGAGATGGGCAGATTATGTCAGGCAGTGAAAGTGAGGTCCAAGAGGTTTAGCTATCCGAAAGTTGTGCAAGTACCCTGGAAGGAAGTGCTTTCAAGCCAGAGAGTGATAAAATCAGATTTCTTTCCCTTTTTTTTTTTTTTGGTGGGGGGTGGGGGAGATCAATATGTCTGCAGATTAAGGAGAAAGAGCATAGATGAGAGAGAAGCTATTCCCATACACACTTCAATATTTTAGGGTGGTACTAGCATGATGGTTATAGAAATAAGAAAAAAAAAGCGCTGAGTCCAGGCACATTTCGGTGATAACGACAGGGTGGAACACTTAGCTGGATAGGGAATGACTGGGTTAAAAGTAGTTAGGAGAGATGCCCAAGATTTTGATGTAGCTTCCTAGTTGAATGGCTATGTCATTTACTAAAACGGAGAACAGGAGAATACAAGCAGTTTGGGAAGAGGCAAGAATATCTGAAATACTCAAATTGTGGCTCTCCATGAATATTCAAGTGAAAATTGCACTCCAAAAAAGGGTACAAAACTAAAACGCAAAAGATACAATAGTCGCCCCCTTATCTGCAGTTTTGCTTTCTGCGGTTTCAGTGACCTGTGATTTAAAAGGCAGATGATCCTCTAAAGTTCAAGGACTGAAAGGTCAAAAGTAACATAAATGATGTCACAATGCCCATGTCATTCACCTCATCACATAGGCATTTCAACATCGCACATCCTCACAAGAAGAAGGGTAAGGACAGTACAATAGTATACTTTCAGAGAGAGAGACCACATTCATATAACTTTTATTTCTGTATATTGTAATTGTTCTATTTTACTAGTTACTATTTTTAATCTCTTACTGTGTCTAATTCATAAATTAAACTTTATCATAAGTAAGTTTATATAGGAAAAAATACTCTATGTAGGGTTCAGTACTATCAACAGTTTCAGGTAAGCACGAGGGTTCTTGAATGTATCCCCCAAGGGAAAAAGGGAGACTACTGCACTTAGAATTTATCAACATAGAGATTGCATTGGAAACCAGACAGCTGAGAAAACTTCTCAGACGTGGAAAACTTCCCAGAAGCAGAAAAAGGAAGAGTCCTTAGGACTGATTCCTGAGGAAAATAGCATTTAAGGGCTGTTAAAAAAGAGAGAGCGACCCTAAAAAATGTTTATTCAGATCTTCTGTCCACTTCCTTTTAACTTTTTTAAAATTAAGAGTTTGGGTTTTTTTTTTTTACAGCAGTTTAAAGTTCACAGCAAAGTTGAGGGGTGTATAGAGATCTCACATATACTCTCTGCCCATACACATGCACAGTCTCCCAAACTATCAGCATCCCCCAGCAGAGTGAGATGTTTTTTACAATGGAAAAACCTACACTGGGCGCCTGGGTGGCTCAGTTGGTTAAGCGACTGCCTTCGGCTCAGGTCATGATCCTGGAGTCCCGGGATCGAGTCCTGCGTCGGGCTCCCTGCTCGGCGGGGAGTCTGCTCCTCCCTCTGACCCTCCCCCCTCTCATGCTCTCTGTCTCTCATTCTCTCAAATAAATAAATAAAATCTTAAAAAAAAAAAAAAAAAAAAAACCTACACTGACATTTGACTATCACTGAAAGTCCATAATCTACATTAGGGTTCATCTTGGTGTTCCCCATTCTATGGGTTTGGCCAAATGTACAATGACATTTATTCATTATGGTATCATGGAGTATTTGCACTGTCCTAAAAATCTTCTGTTCTCTGCCTATTCATCCCTACCCTACCTCCTCAACTCTCGACAACCATTGATCTTTTTACTATCTCCATAGTTTGCCTTTTCCAGAATGTAATATAATTATAATTGTGTAGTATGTAGCCTTTTCAGATTGGCTTCTTTTCATTTAGAAACTAAGTTTCATTTAGTTCACCGTTCATTTACTTCATATTATTAAGTTCATTTAGTTTCCATTAAATTGCATTGAAGTGGCCTCCATGTCTTATCATGGTAGCTCATTTCTTTTTAGTGCTGAATAATACTCCATTTTCTGGGGATAGCACAGTTTATTTCTCTATTCACCTACTGAAGGACCTCTTAGTTGCTTCCAAGTTTGGGCATATATGACTAAAGCTGCTATGAACAATTGTGTGTAGGCTTTGATATAGACCTAAGTTTTCAATTTCCTTGGGTCAAAACCAAAGAACATGATTGCTAGATCATATGTTAAGAGTATATTTAGTTTTATAAGAAACCACCAAACTGTCTTCCAAAGTGGCTGTACCATTTTGCATTCCCACCAACAACAGATAAGAGTTCTTGTAGCTCTATGTCCTCACCAGCATTTGGTGTTATTGAGGTTGTAACAGACTGTGGTCATTCTAATGTTACTGTGGTGGTATCTCATTATTGTTCTCATTTTCATTTCCCTGATGACATATGATCTTCCTATGTCTATTTGCCGTTTGCATATCTTCTTTGGTGAGGTGTGTTAAGATCTTTGGCGTATTTTAAATTGTGTTGTTTTTCTTATTGTTGCATTTCAGGAGTTCTTTGGTATTTTCTACAATAGTCCTTTATCAGAGGTGTCTTTTGCAAATAAGGCTAGAAAAAAGAAAAAAAAGGATTCCCCATGGAACTGTGAGCAGCTCCATTCAGTGAAGAGGGCAGCAAGCAGAATGGAAAATAATCATTGCTGAGAGTGGAATGGGATCAAGAAAAATGTGTATGTGCAGGACAGTGATGGGGAGGTGTGTGCACTGAATACCAAATGAAAGACAAGATTTTATTCAGCAAGCAATGGAGAGCAAAACCAGGTATTCAAGCAGGAAAGTGACTCAATTAGAGCTGAATCCACCATTTTATTTATAAGCACAATTAGCTCTTGATTACATTGTGCCTTGTTAATATAATTAAGCTTTTAAACCTGGGTTGCTGAGCACTGCCAGAGAAAAGTATTAGTGCCACAAAAATTTATGTTCCCCAACTTCGGCAGTATCACCAGGAGTCCCATCAGCCCTGCTTGTAAATCCTTTACATATCTCTGGTCAGCAATTGTTTTCCCCCCCCAAAAGGCTATAAGAAACCCTCATCATGAAGCAGTCATTTATACAGAAATTATAGAGCTTCATTTTTGCTTAAGAAAGGTCTGAATTCAGGGGTGCCTGGGTAGCTCAGTCATCAAGCGTCTGCCTTCGGCTCGGGTCATGATCCCAGGGTCCTGGGATCGAGTCCGACATCGGGCTCCCTGCTCGGCGGGAAGCCTGCTTCTCCCTCTCACACTCCCCTTGCTTGGGTTCCCTCTCTCTCTGTCTCTCTCTCTGCCAAATAAATAAATCTTAAAAAAAAAAAAAAGGCCTGAATTCAGATAAAATAAAAATAGATTTAAAAAATAATACATTATATATTAATTTAAAAAAGGAAAAAGAAAATAACAATGCCTGTACGCAACATCAACTGGACCTTAACAAACTAGCGAACACAGCAATTTTAATGACAACCTCCAATACATTCTTTGTGATGAAGGAAAAGTTAATCCGAGTTAATATGAGGTACCAGCAGACTATTGCTTGACCACTATTCTTTTCTGTATAAAACCTGTTCCTACCTATCAAGAATCAGAAAAAAAGAATCTCAGAAAAAAACAGGGCAATATGATAATTCTTGTCACAGAATTCTAGAATCACTGGTGTAAGCACTAAACTGCCGCCCTTGATATCAATTATGCAACCCTGATACCAAATGAATGATGGAGATTTGCAACACGCTATGCAGTGGGTGAAACATTTTAGCATTTTATCGGAGACTATATAATTAGTTAAGCACCTTGCAAAACCACAATATATTCTCCAAAACAGCAACATTACAATCATCCTAAAATATTTCAAACCTAATGAGTTCATCTGCGATCTCTCCAGCACAAAGAGGCAAGGGCAGGTGACTATTTTAAATGGTAGACTTGTGGGACGCCTGGGTGGCTCAGTCAGTCAAGCGTCTGACTTCGGCTCAGGTTGTGATCTCAGGGTTCTGGGATCGAGCCCCGCGTGCAGCCCCATATTGGGCTCCAAACTCAGCGGGGAGTCTGCTTCTCCCTCTTTCTCTCTCCCTGCTCCTGTGCTCTCTCTCTCACATATAAATAAAATCTTTTAAAATATTTTTTTTAAATAAACTGTAGACGTGTAGTCTTATCACTCAACCGTATCTAAGTCATATATCACTGCAAAGCAATGATTAATGTAATATTCTATATTTGTGGTAGACCTACAAACTGTAGTCATCAAACACTAAAATACGACAAGCTTTAAAAGGGGTGAAAGAAGCTAAAAATTCTCTCTGATGAATTTTGGGGAATGTAATTCACTTTACTTCTTCAGCAGGCTCTCAGTCAAAGGGGCTGGTGTGCTACATGGTCTGATGTGCGGGGGCGAATTAGCAATAGAATATCCTTCCCCCTGACCACCTGCTCACTAGAGGACTACTCATTCTAATTATTACAATTTCAGAAGCCTTCACTTAAAATATAAAAATATTACTTGAAAATTACAAACTGATAAACATCTACTAGTTGATGTAATTCAGGAGCTGTCATCTAGATTAGCAAAGCTGAAATCACCTGAGAAATAAAAAGGGGAATGGCTTCTGTTAGAGCTTATTTTAGATAAGGTGTATTCCCACCAAAACTCTCTAAATTATTAACAGCAGGAGGAAGAGCCTCCCAAGTAGCCCAGCTTCCCCATAAGCCCATGGCAGCGAAAACATTTTTCATACACACAAATGCTAATTCTCCCTGTCCTTCTTAGGGTGAAGCACTCCTGAGTTCTTTCGTACTCCTAGCTGTAAGAACTGAGAGACAAGATAGATAATAAGACGAAGTTCATGTAATTCTGCCTGTAAAAAGGCAAAAATTTCAACCCTAAAGTCTATATTCTTCATCCCCTCCAAGTGGGGAAGAAGAAAGATCATAACTTAGGGGCCAGAATGAGTTCTAGCCCCAAGGAGGCAGTTTGGATTCTAATGAAGAAAACTCACTGATTCTACATTTTGAACAGTTCTAATTTATTAGGTAATATATTGGATAAAAATAATGCGGTTACAATAGTAGAGCATTTCATACTGGCTAAATATGATACCTGTTTATTACTCTCCCCAAAGAAACAATTGTCAAAATATGAAAAATAGGAATGGGGAGTGTGAACCACTCAAAACAAACAATTGTGCATGGCTGAGTTGATCATTTCATTTCCAAGGAAATATTTTATCTTTTCCAGTGAGCTTTTCAGTTGGTCATCAGGTAATGTTTATGTTCAGAAATATGTACAGCTATAAGAACTGTACTCTCATCAAGGAAGCCTAAAAATTCCCTCCAAAAAAGAGCTAGACGTTCTTTTCTGAAAACTCTCTCCCAATTAGTTATATAAATACTGTCACACAACACACTTAGGATCACCATAATCGTGAAAAATAGTGTACAGATCATAACAGTTGGACAACTTATTAGTATTTGAGAGTATTTTGGAAAAACAATGAATACTTCCTATTTTTTTTTTTTTTAAAGAGAGTGTGTGAGCAAGTGGGGGCGGGGCAGAAGGAGAGGGAGAGAAACATCTTAAGCAGGCTCCAAGCTCAGCATGGAGCCCAACACAGGGCTTGATCTCAGGACCCTGAGATCATGACCTGAGCCAAAATCAAGAGTCTGATGCTTAACTGACTGAGCCACCCAGGCAGGCGTCCCAACAATGAATACTTTCATTTGCAGTAAAGACCCTTCTATCAAGGAGGGCACGTACTGCATGGAGCACTGGGTGTTCTACGAAAACAATGAATCGTGGATCACTACATCAAAAACTAATGATGTATGGTGACTAACATAACATAATAAAATAAAATTTTAAAAAAAGACCCTTCTATCAACCATAGTCACTTCATCAACTATTTGAAAATAACAATGAATAGGTATTAGGAGATGGATACTTCTGCCTCTGCTTCAGATGAATCAACAAACATTTAATCTCTGCTTAGGCAATACTTTCTTCTGTGTATGTGATTCAAAACCTTTTAAAATCCATGTAAGAACTACAGAGGTGCTCATCAATTTTAAAGTATACAAAGGGGGCGCCTGGGTGGCTCAGTCGTTAAGCGTCTGCCTTCGGATCAGGTCATGATCCCGGGGTCCTGGGATCGAGTCCCGCATCGGGCTCCTTGAAGATTAGTAAGGAACAATATTGAAACCAACAAATCAGGTGTTACTTGTGCTTTTTATTCTCTATCTTCATTCTTTCATCTACAGAATGGAAGATATCCATTTTTTTCCTCAGAAGACAGAAATATTCAAGTACATATGATCCATGAGAATATACTTTTCTTTTTTGTTTTTAAAGATTCTTATTTATTTATTTGAGAGAGAGAATGAGAGAGAGAGAGCACATGAGAGGGGTTAGGGTCAGAGGGAGAAGCAGACTCCCTGCTGAGAAGGGAGCCTGATGCTGGACTCGATCCCAGGACTCCAGAATCATGACCTGAGCCGAAGGCAGTCTCTTAACCAACTGAGCCACCCAGGCGCCCAAGAATATACTTTTCTTTGTCCACTGTTGTAATTTGGCATCTGTTTTTCTTTCAAAATATGTTGCCTGTCCACAATTTTTTGACATTTTAAAAGAAGCACTTTGAACAAATAAGAAATAAAGACATAAGAAGAAGGAAAGTGAAGGAAGAGAAGGAATGAAAAAAATAATTCATTCATTCAGCAAGCATTATAAAGTGCCTACCTTGGACTTGGCACTGTTCTAGGTGTTAGGACTCAGGACCCAGGAGGCAACTGATTAAAAATACTATTAAAAATACACTGTTAGGGGCGCCTGGGTGGCTCAGATGGTTAAGCGTCTGCCTTCGGCTCAGGTCATGATCCTGGAGTCCTGGGATCTAATCCCGCATCGGGCTCCCTGCTCAGTGGGGAGTCTGCTTCTCCTCCCTCTGACCCTCCTCCCTCTCCTGCTCTCCGTCTCTCATTCTCTCTCTCTCAAATAAATAAATAAAATCTTAAAAAATACACTGTTAGATTTCGATAGTATATTAAAATATGCACTTCCATTATGTACTAAGGACATTATTAGGAAGTTTCACATATATTTTCTTATGAAAATATACTAAAATGAGATTTATATATACTTATGTTAAGACAAAAACAAAACAAAAGCACTTTCAGGACCTCAGGGAAATATACAAATAGCATTCATTTTATGGTTTAAGTAAAAATAGATTAACAAAAAAGGGCATATGTTGACTTTTTGACAGGTCCATCTCAAGGAGACTCAAATTCTATCTCATATCCACTTTCTTCCCCATTCTGGAGCAAACTCCAGGCCTCAGCTGGGAGGTCTGCTTTCCCCCACCTCTCTGAAGCTCATGGGCTTTATCCAGGCTTAGCTGGACCACATTCTTCCCAACCACTTTACATGGGAATCCAAAAGGCTGCCCACTACATGGGGAGATTTGCACATGAATGCAAAACACTGGGGTCTCCACTGCCTGTAGCAATGTAATACTTATCCACTCTCCAAAGAAAATTCTTGTTTGGTACAGTCACCACTGCTGTGTCTTGGTAGGAGGAAATTTCTTCTTCTCATTATAGAAACTAGAGAAGCCATATACCCCTTCTGTCCAACCTTCTCCTAGCAGGAGAATGCAGGGACTGATAAGTGTTAGATAGGAGAATGTTCCTTCTGTGGATCTGTGCCTCTCTAAAGAGAAACAGATACACAAAGAGTTTAAAATTTTTCAAGATTTCAACAGTAGTGACCTCTATTGTTCTAAGCACTTTCTTAACCACACTGATATTGAGAAATGACCATGCTTCTTTCAACCAAACTCTCTTGCCCCTTGTATTTTCCTCTGGCCTGGTTCTCTATTCTTTTGTGAGAAAACTAACTCACTTCAAATAATTTGTATTTCTTTTTAGGTTAACTCTTACATAAACCATCCCAACTAAACCATTCTTTCTTATCCAGAGAGAGATACTGGACAGAGAGAACCAGGACAGGTGGCTAAAGCAAGAAAGTCAAGTAGTCTTGACCAATTTTTAGTGATACACTAAATTATAAATGAAGCATATTTGGGGAAACAGTTAATGCAAAAGTGGAACAAGTAAGTGATCTTCAACTCCATAAATACTGAATCATATGGTACAAAGTATGTGTAATATAATTGTACAGAGAAAGGCAGCAATCATCATGAAAACCCTGTCTGCTTTTTCTCATTCCAAGAATCAACACTGTAACAAAAATACCTCTCTCTCTCTCCCTCTTCCTTTCTCTCTGTACACATATATAATTTTGAAGAGACGTATAAATTAAAGCATAAGCCATAAAGAATAAGTAGCATTCAGTCCTTAGCCCTCATATAAAAACACAAGTTAATTTATTGGGTGGGCCCTTAAATTGGATTTATGTTAGATAATGAAAATAATTTATATTCCGATATTGCATCAACAAAGTTGATTTCTCTCATCACTCCACCCAGAAACACTGTGGTCTCATAAAAATCCTATTCTGGGTACAACATTTTCCCATGAAAATAAGTTTGACATGTGGTTGGAAAGACAGTGACTATAGCAAGTTTTTGCCAAGTAAACAATATCCCAGAAATGTTCTGCAGTTCTCTCAGCTGTGCTTCCTAAGGACTCCAAGATGTGGGGGAATGTTCAAACAAGCTCCCCGGGGCAAACAGTGGGATTCACAGGTCAGAAGCTCAGACTTACCACTCATTAGTTACTCGCCCTCTTAATACTGCCCAGAAGGAAACGTGCAAGATTAAAATAGACAATAGACACCAAGTTCATCAGAATTTGTAACTTAACACAGGAAAGTATCCAGAAATAGAAGATTGAGTTTGGTGCACGTTAATCAGATGTGGGTTATAAGCAAACTTAATTATGTTACCTGCCCTTTCTGAAGGTTATAATTCAATCCTTTAAGGAAAAACACACTGAAGAACCACATATTTTTTTCAGGCATGGTTGTCTGATACATAAATAAATTGAGGGCCCAACCTCTAGAGGTCCATAGACATATTTTGAGTCATTCTTTGCAGCAAAGCTTACAGAACCTAATTAAATTATTTATACAACTTCTGAGAAATATAAAGGAAGTCTTAATTCATGCTAATCGAATCCCAGAAGGATGGCATTTTAAATAAGGCAGTGCTTCTAATTAGTAGCTATTTCAGAGGAAAAATCATTTCAATCTCACAAAATGCTGTATCTACAACAACTCAAGTATATGGGAAAAACCATGGAAAAAAGTATTTTGAAAGTTAGGTAAATATTTCTTAGGACTTAACAGCACTAATCATGAAAGATAAGAAATGATAAATGAAAAAAAATGATAAATGATAAATTAAGTTTCACCAAAATTAAAAACACATGCTTTTTGAAAGAACACCTTAAGAAAAAGAAAAAAGCCACAGACTGGGAGAAAATATTTCTAATACACACATGACAAAATATTTACATACAGAAAATATGAAGGATGCGGATGATTCAATCATTAGAATGTAAGTAATGCATTAAAAATCGTGAAAAGATTTCAATAGAGACTTTACAAAAATGGTTACATGAAACATAAACATGTGAAAAAGAGCTTGATGTACTAGTTTATGAAAAATGCAGAGTAAAGTACAATGAGTACTACCACACATTCCCTGGAAAGATTACATGACAAAAGTTTGACAATATTAAATGTTGGCAACAATACGGTGCAACTCAACTCCCATGAATCATTAATGAGAGTATAACATTTTATAGCTGTTTTCAAAAAGAATCTGGCCCTTTCTTAAAGAGTTTAACATAAATTTGCCATATAAGTCAATCACTTAACTCCTACTAATTTGTCCAGGAGTAACAAAAACATATGACCACAAAAACTCATAAAACATGTTTATAGCAGCTTTAGTCATAATGGTCCCAAACTGGACACAACTCAAAAGTCCATAAAAAGACATGAACAACTGATATACCCAACAGCATGCTTATGCTGAGAAAGAAGCTGGATACAAAATGTTCCATACTACTCTATTTCATTTATGTAAAATTCTAGAATAGGCAGAACTAATCCATACTGACTGAAGGCATATCAACACCTCCCCGAATTTGGGGTGGCAGGGGGATGCTGGCTTGTGAATTTAATACAAGGGGGTAACAGGGAGGTTCTGTGATGGAATCATTCTATATCTGGATTGACGTGGTGGTTATATGGATGCATACATTCATCAAAATTAAACCAACACACATTCAAAATGCTTGCATTTTACTGTAATTTATACTTCAATAAAGTTGATTATTAAAAGTTATTAAAAGTGAAAATGAAACAATAAAAGTGAAAATAAATGAGAGCTCAAGAGCACACTTACTGTGATGTGCACTGAGCAATGTATACAATGGTTGAATCATACTGTATCCCTGAAACTAATGTAACACTGTATGTTAATCATACTTCGATAAAAACAAAAAGAAAAAGCTAAGAGACAGTGATAGTATATTAGCCAAGAAATTTTAATATGCTATCGTGTAGCTAGGACTGAATATAGTTTTTAAAAGAGCAGCATACTCAGGAGAGTTGCCCAAGATCTAACACTGGATTATGAGTAAGGAGTAATGGTTCTTCTCATCAAAAATATTTAATGCTAATTATTTGTTTAGAGTAATAATTACCACTATTTAATTAAAACTTGCTTTGCATTCATTTTTTAAAAACCGACTTTGTAGATATTAAAATGAAACACTCCTTTGTTGGCCTGAGCTGACACCAATTACATTTAAAATCTGGTAGTAAAGACAGGAATTGGGTTTTTCATTTTTAATTTTAGTGGTTTTATTTTGAAATTATTTTAGATTTAAAGAAGACTGGCAAAGATACTACAGAGAGTTCTTGGATAGCATCTTACATGACTATGCTACACAGATTGAAACTAACACTGATTCAGTATCATTGATTAAACTGGACACGTTCTTTGGATTCCACATTTTTCCACTAATGTCATTACTCCTTCTCCTCCAGGATCCAATCCAGGATGTCATACTGCATTTAGTCCTCGTGTTCTCAGCCTCCCCTAATCTGTGAAGATTCTTGATCTTCCCTTGTTTTTTTATACTACCTTAGACACTTTTTGAAGAGTGCTGGTTAGAATATCCATCCATCTGTAGAATATTCATCAACTTGGGTTTGTCTGTTTACTTTTAATTAGATTGATGTTATAAATTTTTGGAAAGAATACCACAGAAGTGATGTGCCCTTCTCATTGCACCATGTCATGGGGTACGTGATATAAATATGACTTATTAGTCATATAACCTTGATTACTTGGTTAAGTTGATGTTGGCTGAATTTTTCCTCTGTAAAATTACTATTTAGTTACTACCTTTTTCTTTCCCTACTGTGTTAGGAGTTATTAGCTATGTCCTATCCATTTTAAGGAGCAGGGAATTAAAATCTACCTCCGGAAGAGAAGAGTACCTAAGAAATTGTGGCTAAAAGTCAAAAACCACCATACTAATTAATAAATATCTTGGGGAGATTTTTTTTTTTAAACTGCAAATAGCCTGTTTCTCCTTAAAGTTTCAACCACTGATTTTCAAGCAACTAATTTTAGCTATGTTTACTGTGGTGTTCTAGTAATTTCATATTTCCCTAATTCCTTTTATATGGTTTATTTGGAAATCTTTTCCCCATTCATTTATTCAAGCACTTATTTATATCAGTATGGATTCATGAATATTTATTTCACTCTTTAATTATAACCTAATTTTTTTTTGCCCAAATTGTTTGGTCTTTGGTCACTGGGGGCCCTTTTAGACTGTCTCCTGTATCCTTTTGAAATACCTCGTCTATTGTTTGTATTTGTACTTTTTTACTTTGTGGCCCATGGTGCTCTATGGTTTATTTCACATTTCCCTCACCCAGACTTTGAATCAGACATTTGTCCAAGGACCCAGCTTCCTTTAAAAACTAAGATCTAGGTTATATCCTTGCTCCTGGGAGATCACGGTTTCTAACCGCTGACACAGAAAATATGTTTATGTATAATAACCTATGTATACGTACATGGCTATATTTATTTCTATCTCTATAAGTACATTAAAATAAATATGAGCTCATAATTGTATCTGACTATAATCCAGCACTGTAGGTTCCATGATAGCCTTCCTCTTGATTATTTGTAAATTCTTTCTCTGACAGTAGGAAAACTGGCTTCCATTATCTATAATTTATTTGCTTATTTGTTCATTCCTAGTATGCATGTAGAGTTGTTTCCAGATTATTAAACCAAACACTTGTGGAAAACAAATTTACCAACTCAAGTACAGTGCTTATGTATGTATTGTTCCTTTTATATTTAGCCTTCCAGTATCTAGACAAGATGCTGCTTCCAGAGTTATTTAGCTCTACTCACTTTCTTCTTATCCCCTGCAGTGAGAGTCTACCATACATTTGTAATACAACTAGATTAATTTGCTACACTCTACACTTCATCCTGGATATCACTTATATCTTTGTAGATACATCTTTAAGTGGGTAGACATTAAAGTTTATCTTTATGATGTACCCTTCTATATAGGTTTTGATAAATGCAGTCACGTAACCACCACCAAGTGTCATACAGAATGGTTTCATCCTCCTAAATACTCCCTTGTACACCACCTTACATCGTCATCAAACGCAAGGTCACATAAATTTCTGCCCTAGATGTTTTATAGTCTTACATTTTACATTTAGGCATCTAGTGTACTTTGAGCTAATATATGTCTAAGGTATAAAGTATGTGTCAAGGTTAATGTGTTAGCATATGGATGTGCAAGTATTCCAATACCACGACTTGAAAAGGCTATCATTTCTTCATAAAAATGGCTTTGAATCACTGTCAAAGGAGTTGACTCTATTTGTGCGGGTCTATAAAAGTCAGTGAGGTAAAGTTGGTTGATAGTGTTGTTCAGGTTATCTATGTTCTTACTCACGCATATCCTCATGTTATCAATTACGGGCAGAAGCACGTTCAAGAACACAACTAGAGTCGTCGATTTTTCTATTCCTTCTTTTATATATACATTTTGCTTCACATCATTTTGGAACTCTGTTAAATGCATGCACACTCACTACTGATTTTTTTAGTTGCCCCTCTATTTATGCATCATTTTCCCTGATAACGTACGTTACTTGCTCTGGTATCTACTTTTCTGAAATTAATGTAGCTACCCCAGCTTTCTTCTGGTTATAATTTAAAGTGATCATTGATATGATTAAATTAATATTCTCCTTCTAGCTCTTTTTTTAAAAAAAGATTTTTTATTTATTTGAGAGAGAGAGAGCATGCACGCCAGGAAGAGCAAGAGCAAGGGAGGAGCGGAGGGAGAGGGAGAAGCAGACTCTCCACTGAGCAGGGAGCCTCATATGGGACTGGATCCCAGGACCCAGGACCCCGGGGTCATGACCTGAGCCAAAGGCAGATGCTTAATCGACTGAGCCACCCAGGCGCCCCTCCTTCTAGCTCTTTTCTGTTGGTTACATTTGATGTGTATTTCTTTTTTCCCACTCTTTGTTTTCTATGGGCTTAATTTTTTGTGTTTTATATCCCACTTCATCTATTAAGAACTACTCTATATACCTTCTGAAAAAAAAAAAATCTTTTTAGGCATTTCCAGTGTTTACAAGAAACATTTAAACAATTTACTATGCCATCAAATAAAATGACACTACTTCATGTTTTGTAAGGACCTTACAAAAAATCCCAAATGTCTCCCTCTCACCCTTTGTGCTACTAAAGTTATATACATTTACATATGCTTTCATGCATGCTTTAAGCACACAATACATTGCAACTACTTTGCCTTAAAAGGTCATCTTTTGGGGCAGTTACAAATGAGAGGAGAAAGGAATTTATCTTTTTCAAATTCTATTTCCAATGTTCTTCATTTCTTTGAGTAGACCCATTTCTGCCTTTCAGGACATTCTTGCTGCCGGAATAATATTCTTCAACGTTTCTTGCAGAGCTGGTCTGCTGGTAATACATTGCCTCAATTTTGGTTTGATGGAGAAAATACTCCATTCTTAATTTTTATTTGAAACAATTTTTGATTTATAGAAGAGCTGCTAAGATAGTAAAGTGGGTTTCAATGTACTTCGTCTCCTTGATTTTTGAAGGTTATTTTCACTGCATGTAGATTCTGGATTGAGAGACCTTTTCCTTTTTTTCTTGCACAATGGTGTCATTCCATTGTCTTAAAACTTTTGCACTTCTTAATAAGACATCTGTAATAATTCATATCCTGTTAATGCATCACCTATAGGTGATGTGCTTTTTTTCCCCCTCTGGCTGCTTTCAAGAATTTCCAGTTTTCCACATTTGGAATATAATATACCAAATTTTTTTAAAAGGTTTTATTTATTTGAGAGAGAGTGCATGCAGGTGAGAGTGCATGAGAGAGGGGAGGGACAGAGGAAGAGGGAGAGGGACAAGCAGACTCCCCGCTGAGCCCGGAGATGGACATGGGGCTCCATCCAAAGACCCTGAGATCATGACCTGAGCCAAAGGCAGACGCTTAACCGAGAGCCACCCATGCATCCCAAATGCCTACATTTTCATTTGTTTCTCTCTCCAGTGTGATGTTGTCTTCTTGAATTTGTGGTTTGATGTTTTCATTAACTTTGGAAATTAATTTTATAATTAATTTCAGCTCATGTATCTTCAAATATTGCTTCTTTCTCTCCATTTTCTTTCTCTTCTCTTTCTGGAAATTCCTATCAAGCCTAGGTTAGACTGTTTGATACCGTGCCACAACTCTTGAATGCCCCATTTTCTCCTTTGTTTGTTTGCTTTCTTGTCTGTTCTTCATACTTTGCATCCTTTGCATTTCAATAGGGCTAATTTCTACTGCCCCATCTTCATTTATTTTTCTCTGGCTGCATCTGGTCTACTGCGGAGGCCATAAAGGCATTCTTGTGATATTTATATATAGCTGTTTGATTATTTCTTGTACTTTCCATCTCTCCACTCAGATGACCTATCTGATTTCGTGTATGTCGTTCACCCTTTTCACTAGAACGTTTAACCCAGAAGTCCTACTCAGGTTACATTTCCTGTCTGAGGGTTCCAACAGCTGTGCCACACCTGGGTTTGGGTCTGATGATTGCTTCCTCTTCAGACTGTGTTTTCTCTTACCTTATCTGATTCCAGTAATTTATTGAAAGCCGGAAAAATTGTATAGGTCAGCGGATGGTGAGGTAAATATTTTTTTGTGGTTGTAAATGACCACATCTTTCCTTCTCTTAAGACTAGTGCAACTGTTTGTGTTATTCTAGTCAGGCGTTTGCCATCACGATTACACACAGTGCACGACAGATATCACATTTCCTTAGCGATATCTTGTTTTTCTGACGGTTCCTCTTCATATCTACCTCACCCTTCCACCTGGATCTTTTCCCTGCACTGTGCACCAGAGAAAACACAGCTCCTGTGGGTTTCTCAGGTATGCTCTCGTGTTATTCTTACAGGGTATGGTCGTGTATGGTGGGGGGTGAGATAAGGAAGGACATTCTCTGACACTCTCATTAAAACGCAATCCAGGCAATGTGACCCTGGGTCGTTAAGACTCTGGCTTTTACACATGTCTCTGCCTCTTATCCAGCTGCCAATGACAGGTCTAGTAAGCTCCTCTCCTGAAGGAGAATTTTCTTCTTGTTCCTCTCCTCTGGCCACAATAAGAATTTACCAGTGTCCCAAAGCAACCGCTTTCATTGTGTTTCCCCCCCGCACAATAAGGCTTTCTTGTTTCCTTAGGGGAAAAAAGGAAGTTGGGTGTAGAGGGAATTTTGACAGTGGCTGTTATTCCTCTCCCCAACGGAATCAGCAAAAAAAAAAAAAAAAAAAAAAAAAGGCTTTTCACAATTCCCCCGAAACTTGCCTGTGTGTGTCTGGTAGAATTTGTGGAGGAAAAGCCTGCAAGACAGTTCAGACCCCTCTGTATCTGTGGCCCCCCGGGCTTCACGCTCTCATATTAGCCCACACACAGCCTTCAGCAATGTGTTAAGGATTTTCCGCTGAATCTTCTCCACAGCTTCTAGCCATTCAGCAACATCTGCGCCAGGTCCACAAATGCTTGGGTCTTATTTCCTCCTGAAGGTTTTTTTCTCTGCCCATATTCTGCCTGAGTTGTTTCCCTCCACTCTCTCAGGGGTAACAGAAAACTTTTTTATTTATTATCAGTTTTCCCAAGTTTTAAAAAAAACTTATAAGGGCAAAAGTAACTCTTTTCCAGGTCTCTCTATCTCTGAGCTGACTCGGGACATTGATATTTTTGAAACTACTCAGGGGACGATCCTGTGCAGCCTGGGTTGAGAACGAAAACAGTGCAGTATGCATCTCAGTCAGTAAAAGTAAAAATCTGAACTATGACTTAGAGGCTCCTACAGAATCTAGCCCCTGGCCATATTTCCCTCACTTTATCTCCTACCATGCTTCTCCTTGCTTTGATTTTTCTCATCACACTGAGCACTTCTCATTCTTCAAACACACTATTCGTATTCTAGCTTTCAGAGCTTTTCCCCAGACTATTCACTCTGCCTGCAGTGCTGGTCCCCAGTGTTCTCTTGACTTGTTCCCACAATTCCTCAGGTGGCTGCCCATCATCTCATTGAAGAAGACTCAATCCATGGGTGCCTGGGTGGCTCAGATGGTTAAGCGTCTGCCTTCGGTTGGGTTGTGATCCCAGGGTCCTGGGATCAAGCCCCACATCAGGCTCCCTACTCAGTGCAGAGCCTGTTTCTCCCTCTCCCTCTGCCATTCCCTCTGCTTGTGCTCTCTGGCTCTATCTCTCTGTCAAATAAATACATAAATAAATAAATAAATAAAATCTTAAAAAAAAAAAAAAAAGACTCGATCCACTCCTCTGCGGGGAAGGCAATGACCTACTGAATTGTTCCTGACTCCCTTACACATTTTTATTCTTTTACTCAGAATTTACTGAGAGACAAAAGAACTCACAGGTTTCTAGATTTTGAGACTGAAGGATAAAAATTCTGTTTTAAGAAATGGTCTTTAAAATGTGGACAAAATAAGTATATGAGTGATTAATTGTTTGTTTTATTTGTATTTATTACCACCCCAGACATATTTTATTTTCATTTATGCATCTATTCTCTCTATCCACTGGAAGGAAAACTCTATGAAACCAGTGTTTTTTGTTTATCAATTTGCTGCTTTATCCTTCATTCTTAGAACATCATCAAGCACATAGTTGGGAGCCAATACTCCATTACAGTATGACTGGTATACTTCATTATTTTGGGATGTGCCTCGTGTGTGACAGGTAAGCAGTAGTGATTAAAATTCAAGGTACAATCTGTAATATCAAGAGTTTAATGTCTAATTTATAACGTGAATAAAGTACAGTTGAATGTACAATCCTAGGCTGGGAGAAATTGGGGTAGAAATTATGAGGGATTCTGTGAAAGGAAACCGGAGCTGAGCCTTAAGGCATCCCTGGCTATATGACAGATATGCTTTCTGCATTTTTTTCACATGCAAATGAGGTTAAAATGACTATTTTAGTAAGATGATAAAACCTGACTCCTAGGATTTCACCATGGTGCAAAGGCCACATTCAAAGCCCAGTGAAAACGGGAATTCCTCAATGATCTCCCCACCTTGGCCATGAGTGCTTTAGAATAATTACCTTCCTCACTGGGACCCACTGCCTCAAAACATCCACACCATGCATAGCTTCCAGAGAAGAGAGTTCCTCTTTCAATCTGACTGTTTTGTGGGTTGAATTAGAAGGTCCAAGGTTTTGTTTTCCTTTCTTCTCTTTAAAAATTTTCCCTTTTCCGCTCTCTCTCTCTCTCTCTCATAGCCTCCCTCTCTTATTCTGTAGTTCTTAGTCCTCTATTCCTCATTCTGTTTCAAAATGAGTTCAGACAACAGTGTGAGAATCCTCACAGGAAGAAGAACAAAAGTAAAAGTTAATATAGGTTTTTAAATTATTTGATAAGACAAGGCTTAAGAACACGAATCCAATGTGACAAGCCATTAGGGGATCTTGCAGGTTTATGAGAAAGATAAATGCGGGGAAAGGAGTGTTTTAAGAGGATTAGTCTGGCATCAGAGTCTTGTATGTATTAGAGGAGGTGACGCTCTGTTCACAGAAAACCGCTAGGCAGTTACAGAGGTCCCAGGGCCAGCGAGGCTTGGGTGGAGCGGGGGGCGGGAATGACGGAATTTAATCAGAGAAGAACTCTAAGGTTGCTATGTGGTGAGACCAGAAAGATGAAAATGGGCTTACAAAATCACTTTTAGAATTAAAAAGTGCAGAAGTGCAGGAGTAATACATTTTTCATGGTTCTTTTATTTGCATCTATGTAACCTGTGGTAGCTGAAGGTCTCAGTAATGACTTAATAATTTTTTTACATTACCTTTAATAAAGCACAATGATAATTATCACTTTAGTGAGATAATGATAAATTTTTACAGCATGATTTTTTTTATAATTTAAGCAATCTGTACGCATAGAAGGCTTAAATAATTCAACGGTAGCCTTGAGAACAAATACGAATTCTATTTAATATACTGTTTTGCTTTACCAGGGGGGGACAGGTTAAGAATAGGGAGAAATACTGAACTGGCCCTTAGCCCCCACTTTACAGACACACTAAGGCACAGAACAGTGCCTAAGGCATGAAGATCTACAAGGCCTACCTAATATACATTTGTTAGTCTAGAGAATAAAATCCAACTTGAGGACATTAAATATTAAGAGAAAGTTTACAGGATATCATGCAGTTTCTAGGTACTAGCAATATATTATATGTAATTAAAAGAACTCATGGTAGGTCAGATGGCCGCTGGATATAAATATAAATTCTGTGAGTTACATATTCACGACCTTTGCCAGCAAAGCAAATATGTTTGCTGTTCCCTGCTCATCCCACCCAAAAATACTGAGATCTCAAAATTAGCCTACTTGCATTATCTAAATAAAGTTCTGGTGTCACATTTTAAAAATAAATTCCCAATAGGAACTATGATTTATCACTCATACTGTTAAGTTAGAAATGTTTTTTAAAAATCTCTAATAGACTTTAGTGTTTGGAATAATGAAACTGATAATTTGTTAATCATCTATATACCTTAAGATATCAAAAGAAATTAGAATCCAAGGAAATACATGAATAAATGACATGGCCAATGGGCAATTACTTGTATTTTTCACTCAGGTATTCTTATTTATGTAGAAATGCATTTTTCTCATAGTATTCAAATTTAGATGACAAATTCGATCAATGCACTGTAAATATTGTTTTGTAATAGGTAAGATAATAGTAATGATATATTATTATATTTTAAAACCTGGAATTTCAACTTATGAAGTAACACTGTCTTTAAACTCATTGTTTGGTAATACTGTACATGTGTATATTTTTTAATGCGTGAATAAAAATATATATTAGCACATAAAAATGTGTATATTACGAGAAAGAAGAGTACAGCTCAGAAAGAGAAAAATGGTACTGGGTATAGAGTCTGGTCTTAACCTGGAGGAGCAAAATATTCTTTTCATTTTGTGCCTAAGTATTAGAACTTGTTGCTCTCACTTAACCAAGCGTTCACAATTGCCCATTGCCTAATCTCTGTTTTGTTCGGACTACACATGAGTCAGGCTTCTCTCCCACAGACCCCTGACCTTTAGCTTGCACCCCCTTCTGCTACATCCGAGCAAGCACTGAATTTCAAGAACACCCTCCTGAAACAGCTCACCCCAAGAATGAGGTATACTCAGCAAAAAACACTGCCTGTCCAACCCCCAATCATGCTATCTACTTATGGGCCCTGCTTCCCCTATTTTCCCTTAAAAGTGCCTGCTAACTCTGCTTATCCATTCCTATAAAAGAAAACAGGTCTTTTGGTTTTATTTGGAGGGGCTACACATCTTGAGATCAAAGTTTCCCATATTATCAGTAGTCTTTTTGAAAAAAGTCTCTCTTATCTAATTCCAGATTTGTTTTTTATTGGACATGTTCAAGCATGTACTCTGATGCTTCAAAATCTGTTCATATTTGTACTCTCATTATGATTTTGGATAATTAATGGCTATGAATAATTATAAACATCTTCCTTATGCTATTGTCTGCTCCAACTATTAAAATATGGTTCCTTTGGCCAATAATGCAGTGAAGGTTACAGCTGTTTCTTATTTCCACGTCTTTTTTCTTAATACAAGCAAGGAAATAAGTGGCTGATTTTAAATGTTACCATCTCCAAGATTAGGCTCCAAAGGAAGAAAAGAAGTGTTGAGATTGGCAGGATAAATAGAGCATGCAAAGCGTTACAGTGACCTCCCAGCTTGGTGTCAGCTTGGTGGCAGTAAAGTTCTCAGTATTTTTCTGTAACCCGGATATGATACACAAGGACAATCAGACAATCTTTGGGGAACATTCTTAGGATTGGGTTACTATTAATGTTTCCAGTATTATAATGAGAGCTCCCGTAGTTTTCCAGTATTATAGTGAGGGGACAGCCATTCTTTCCCTCGAGACTTATTTGCATTAATTTTATTCCAATGACAATGTAAACCTATAATCATTTGAATATGGGTTCATAACTGTATATATCTCAGACTGGATTAAAATATACTTGAATGTATGAATGGCAGTTGGCAAAAATTCCTAAAGATTATACCTAGTTTGTTATATCCATACTTATTAACCATAGGGGGATCAAACTCATTCTAGAGACTTGCAAAGTGAGTCTGTAAATTCTTACTAACATAGGTGTGTACCTTCCCTAAAAAGGTCATTGGAAATTGAAGGTCAAAAATCTGTGTATTGTTCAAAATCAGCGAGATTAATTGCCCTGGACTTTCCGGATTCGAGATCTAAAGCAACAAAGAAGGCTGTGACTCATCCCTGATAAAATATTAGTAGGCGGGTTTATAAGACTTCTGTTTCTTCTTCCAATAGTTATTCCATGGAGAGCATCCATGCACCAGCTAAGGTTGTGCGGAATTGTTGCTCAGGATTCTTGATGATGCTGTGGGTCAAAACGTCTATGCATCACTGTGAGAAGCCTATATGGTAGACCCCATTACACAGTGCCACTATTTGTAGAGCTGTGCTTCCTCAAGTAATATTTTAAAAACAAGGAATCATTTCTTTCTTAAAATTAGTAATTACATCAAACAAAATCATTTTGTATACAAAAACAAATTTCACATGATTTTATTTCAAATAGGTTCAAATTGAGCGTCTCATTTAATCAAATTGAACATAAAATAATGTAAAAATCAAAATTTAATCACAATTAGGAACTTATAGTTACATATATATAATATATGATTATATTTTCTTTTTTTTTTTAAAGATTTATTTATTTATTTGAGAGAGCGAGAATGAGAGAGAGTACATGAGAGGGGGTAGGGTCAGAGGGAGAAGCAGGCTCCTCGCCGAGCAGGGAGCCCGACGCGGGACTCGATCCCGGGACTCCAGGATCATGACCTGAGCCGAAGGCAGTTGCTTAACCAACTGAGCCACCCAGGCGCCCGCTTATATTTTCTGTTATCTTATTTTCTATAAAAATAAGATGCCCATATTGGGCAGTATTTACTGTGACATTGTGTTCCTCAAATAGTTATGAATACATTTTAATTTTGAGGAGCTACATTTTCTACTTGCAATCCATTTTGACAGAATTAGATATATCTCTTAAGCTGGAGAATCAATCCCAAATGTATCCAAATATTCATATGGCAAATTCATTAAAATACTTCACTGAGAATCATATCCTATTTTAGGAAAAAAACCTAAATCCTTAATTTCCTAAACATCAATGACTCATCAATACAGTGTTCATTGCAGTATTTCTAAAAGTTTTTATTTAAATTCCAGTTAGTTAACATACAGTGTAATATTAGTGTCAGGTGTACAATGTAGTGATTCAACACTTCCATTCATCATCCAGTGCTCATCACAAGTGCCCTCCTTAATCCCCATCACTTATTTACTCAAACCCCTACCATCCTCCCCTCAGGTGACCATCGCTGTGCTCTCCAGAGTTGAGAGTCTGTTTCTTGGTTTGCCTCTCTCTTCTTTTTCCCTTGGCTCCTTTGTCTTGTTTCTTACATTCCACATATGAGTGAAATCATATGGTATTTTTCTTTCCTTGATTGAATTATTTTGCTTAGCATTATACTTTCTAGATCCAACCTTGTTGCTTCAGATGGCAAGATTTCATTCTTTTTATGGCTGGGTAATATTCTATTGTATACATATACCACTTCTTTATCCATTCATCAGTCAATGGATACTTGGGCTGTTTCCATAATTTGGCTACAGTAGATAATGTTGCTATAGACATCAGGGTGCATGTATACCACTGAATTAATATTTTTGTATTCTTTGGGAAAATACCTAGTAATGCAACTGCTGGATCGTAAGGTAGTTCTATTTTTAACTTTATGAGGAACCTCCAGACTGTGTTCCAGAATGGCTATACCAGTTTGCATTCCCACCAACAGTGCAAGAGTGTTCTCTTTCTCCACATCTTCACCAACACCTGTTGTTTCTTGTGTTGTTGATTTTAGCCATTCTGACAGGTGTAAGGTGTTGTCTCCCTGTGGTTTTGATTTGCATTTCCCTGATGATCAGTGATGTTGAGCATCTTTTCATGTGTAATATTTTTCAATTTGAATTTTAGGTTTTTTTAAGAGTCAGTAGCCTAAGCCTCTTGTGATTTATTAAATTATATATATTATACACAACACAAAATACTTCATGATAATCTTCCAGTATGTAACTCTTATTTTACACATGACTTCCTTATATTGGATAGATAAGAAATATAAATGGCTTTTAAATTTAGACTTGAATTATAGATAAGCTGAATATAGGATTTATAGTAAAAAAAAGCCTACTTGATAATATTCCAATTTTCTACCCTGAATAATTTGGCACCAAATTTCTGAAGTCTGATATTTGTTTTGTGTTAATAATATATTTTTCATAGCCATCATTACTTCTGTGTTCTTCCAAAAACTTTTAACTTTTTGATTCCCTTAACACTGTAAGAACATTATATATATATTGAATTTTAATTCCTAACTGATTTAGCTTGTAATATGAATGTTTCTTAATATATCATACCCAATTAGTATATAAAGCCTATCAAAGAAGTGATGTGCAGAACACATTATGCATTCATTATAAAATAAAGCATGTCATTTTAAAGTGCATCTTTTCAAAGTATCTCTGGTTTGATTATTAGTATTTATCATTCTATTTTAAGAGTTCACCTAGAATTCTTATTGTAAGAGTTCATCTAGAACCTTATAAGAATTCACCTAGAATTTCTCTAGGAGCATTTAACTTTTCAACTAAATTTTCCAACTTTTTATAAAGCTTTGGGGGAAAAAAAAAAACTACAGAAATAGGAAAGTAAACACCGAATTTGATTTGGGTAACATGTTGCTCTTTTCGGTCTTACATATTCTTTCCTTTGCTGAAAACTTTGAAAATAACTTGCAGACCTTATGACATTTAACTTCTAAGATTTTAGAATGAATCTACTAAAAATAAGAACAATATTTTGCCTAACTTATTTATTACATGCATTAACACAATTTTTCCAATCATCTAATGTACACATTCACACCTCCACAATTGTCCCCAAACTGTCTTTTATAGTTTCATTATGTGAACCAGAATTCAAATAATATTCAAAAAGGGAGTTGGACTATCATGACTTCTTAGACCCTCCAGATATCCAGATAGCTAGATTTTATGAGTCACTCAGTACAGGCAAGAGAAAAGAGAAACAGACTGGTAGTCCAAAAAGACAGTACAAAAAAAAAAAAAAATGCTGATACAAATATTTATAACCAAAGTAGAAAATGTGGAAAGATTTTTTTTTCAATAAGTGATTCTGGGTCAATTGGCTAGTCATATGCACAAAATGAATCTTGACCTCTAGCTCACACCATACATCAACTCCAGATGAATTGTAGACATAAATGGAATAGTGAATAGGAAAGTTTCTGGAATGAAGCACAGGAAAATTATTCACAGTGTTACAGCGTACAAGGTTTTATAAGAGAAATCCCAAACAATCATGCTATCATAAAGGCAAAGATTGATAAAACTGACCACATTAAAATTAACTCCTACTTATCAAAAGATACCAAGAAGAAAGGGTAAAGTGGACCACAAAGTGAGAATAAATATTTGCAATCATATATCTAAATGTACTAGATTCTATCATGTGCTGGCCACCAGCATTCATTTCACCAGCTCCTGGTATAGTTGGCCCTGTCGACCTGTCTTCTGCCCTGGCAACTGCCCTCAGTGAAGACAGCAAACTCGTCTAGGGTCAGACCTCTGCTGGAGGTACCATGCATCTAATGACTTGACACAGTGATGTCCAGTCTTGGCTCTCATGTTTCAGTGTGTTAATATTCTGAAGAGCCTTTGCTGTGACTTCATCATAGCACACCTTTTTCCTCTCCCCAGTCCTGCCTCCTTCCTTCCCCTGAGGGTTTTGATCCTGAGACCACCATAAACTTCCCGTGTGCCTATCTCTATCCCAGCATCTGTTTCCCAAGGAATTGGATCAGTGGCAATGACAAAGGAGTTGTAGAATAAATAAAGACTTCCAAATCAGTAAGAAAAAGACTACACTTTAGTAGAAAAATGAGCAAGAGACTGGAAATAGTACCTCATAAAAGGAGATCTCCAAATAGCTGAAGAAAACACTCAGGATTTTTAGTCATCAGAGAAATGCAAATTCAACCTTGATAAGATACCCCTTCGAACACATCAACATGGTTATCATGAGAAAAGGCAGGCAATACATACAATGTTGGAGAGTCTGTGGAATAAGTGGGGATCTCATACACTGCTGGAGAGGGTGTATAATGGTACAACTCTTTTTTTTTTAAGATTTTATTTATTTATTTGAAAGAGAGAGCGTGCAGGAGCAGGGGGAAGGGAGAGGAGCAGAGGGAGAAGCAGACTCCCCACTGAGCAGGGAGCCCAATGCGGGACTCAGTCCCAGGTCCCTGAGATCATGACCTGAGCCAAAGGCAGACGCTTAACCAACTGAGCCACCCAGGTGCCCCTCTAATGGTACAACTCTTTTAGAAAACTTTGATGATATTTTCTACAGTTATAGCCCAGCAATCTTCTTCTGGAATAAACTCAACAGAACTATGTACACTGAAAGAAATGCTCAGTGAAAGAATGTTCAAGAGCAAATCTCAGTAATACTGAAAGAAGAATGGATAAATAATACGGGGTGTTTCTTTTTTTTTTTAAGATTTTTTATTTATTTATTTGACAGAGAGAGAGAGACACACAGTGAAAGAGGGAACACAAGCAGGGGGAGTGGGGAGAGGGAGAAGCAGGCTTCCCGCTGAGCAGGGAGGGGGCTCAATCCCAGGACCCTGGGACCATGACCTGAGCCGAAGGCAGACGCTTAAAGACTGAGCCACCCAGGTGCCCCAATATGGGGTGTTTCTATACAACAAAATATTCTACAGCAAGGAGAAATCATGAAACACTGTTACATGTAACAAAGTGAATGAATTCAGATACAAAATAATATCCCATGTTTCTGTTTATGTAAAGTTCAAAAGCAGACAGAACTAACCTATAGTATCAGATGTCAACAGGCAAAAACCTTCTGTTTGTATGCTCTCACAAACTGCTAATATAAGAGAAAAATCAGTAGCCTTGGGGCACCTGGGTGGTTCAGTCATTAAGCATCTGCCTGTGGCTCAGGTCATGATCCCAGGACCCTGGGATCGAGCCTCACATCATTGGGCTCCCTGCTCGGTGGGGAGCCTGCTTCTCCCTCTCCCACTCCCCCTGCTTGTGTTCCCTCTCTCTCTGTCTCTCTCTCTCTCTAATAAACAAATAAAAAAAAATCTTTAAAAAAAAATCAGTAGCCTTACTACCAAAGGAAAAATTAATTTGAAGTGGAAGGCAAAACCCATGGCATCATGCCAACATAAACAGCAAATTCATTAGGCAAAAAAAAGGCGGGGGGGACCTGCATCTTTGCCATGGAGTCGCTATCCAAAGCAGGGCAAGTAACATGTCATCCACCAGTTTAAGGCAAAGTACATCTGTCTCATAAACTTTGCTGGGAAACTCTCTGCGTGTGTCCGAGGAAGATCAGGGAGAGCCCAGCAGAAACTAAAAGCCAAGAGAGATTTAAGTATAGGCTGAACTCTGCTGAGTATACTGTCCAAACCACTCAGATCCAAGAGTAGAGGTAGAAGTCCTCTGGGTTCCAGGGGTTGAGACATAACTGCTACTCAAATAATCAGCTGAACCCGGTAACATGCAGACACAGGGACAATTCTTGAGAAGCCAAGCAAAAAACTAAAACTAAGCATTTAAGGAATAAAGCATCAGCAACCACAGACCAAGAAGGAGACAGATAACATCAATTAAGTACAGAAAATATACTAAAGAAAATTCAGGAAAAAAAAAAATCCAGAATCGCCATATTATTTACCGTGTATAGCTTTTAATAAAAATTAAAGGGCTTGCAGAAAAAGTGCGATTCATACTCAAGAAGTCTCAAGAGAGAAATAAAAACTCTCCTACTTTAGCAATGAGAACAAGATGAATTATCTACATCCTGCTTACTTTAAGCCCACCAAAGAGCTGGTGTAACCTAATAAACTAAAATCCCATAGGTAATTTTCCCCACAGCTGTGATGGACACAAGCTCCTTTCTTTTCTGGCAGAGAGTGAAGGAAGGAGGGAACCACCACAGATGCAGAAAATATGACCAGATTCCCAAAGAATCTGAAAAGGTTGGGTATGAGCTCCCAAATCCTTAGGTGCCCCACATACAGAGAGAATTTGGCAAATCCCAACCCTTTTTCACGGGCTTTGCTGAAGCTCCAAAAAAAAAAAAAAAAAAAAAAAAGTGGTGAGAAGAAAAAAATGAGAAAGACTCCCTTGAAGGCACAGGCATACCAGCATGATATGGTCTGAGAAGGGGAGAGGAAAGCCAAGCAAATTTCTCTAGTCAGGGTATGACAAGACAAGTGAGGGAAACCTCCTATGAAAATGAAACAACAACTTTTTCTGAGGGCAGAGCAATAGTTCCAAAATACTTCACACTCCACGTCTTTCTTACACTGTGTGAGGCATTGGCCATCTGGAATGAGAAGATCCTACCAGTTTGTGATGTCTGAATGACTACTGTTTGCATAAGTCCTTTTTGAACCAGGGATGCTCCACCAAGGGCCCTCACCCACCTGTCTCCAATTCCCCCTATCTCTAACTGATGCCTCAAATACCCCATATATGTTGAATCAATAAGCAGTCTTTATGGCATGTTGTGATTGCTTTAGAAAGAGAAGTTCCCTTTTTTGGGCAACATCTGCCAGCATCAGTTATTGTTTAAATCCACCCAACTGGTTGACAGCTCATATGAAATGTAATCCTCTCCTGATTCATGCATAAATAATTTCACAGCTGTAATCCTGCCTTTCCTCCAAGCACCTATAACCACCAACTTCAGGCTGGTGAAGCCCCTCCTCTGAGGATCTCTGATGGTGTGAAGGCTAATACATGTTTATTTCTTGTTTGGTGTTTGTCATGGCCTTAGCACAGCCACCTCATAAATTCCCAGATTACGAGGGAGAGGCAGGTTTGGGGAGCTCACTTAAGAGTCAAACAAAACACCATCTACCACTAAAGAAGGGGGAGAACTGGGATAGGCACCCCTAAGGTGCAGGCATAGGGGCAAATTAGAGTAGGAAGGCAGGGCAGAAAACTTGAGACCAAACTTCCAGCCCTCAGCTTCTCTTTTGTGTGCTAATGGCTAGCACTGAGACTGATCAAAGGTCCTACCTTCCAAAATAAACTGAATTATGCAAACTAAATATAACTAAAGCAACAACAAGATCCAGACCCAGCTAAATTACAGCATAAATTGACTCAAATACCCACTCTAATGGCCCATAAGAATAATAAGCAGATTCTTTGGGGAGAATAAGTATCATTTACCTCCCCTATACTTTTTTTTTTTTTTACAGACAATGTCCAATATACAATCAAAAAGTCCAAGACATGAAAAAAGCAAGACAATGTCATCTACTGTTGAGTAAGGAGTCAATACAAGCAGACTCAGAGATGGCCCATTTTTAGAACTATTAGACCAGAACTTTCAAGTAACTAGTGGAAAAGTTGGATGACATGTGTGAACAGCTGGGAGATCTACTCAGGATTGAAATCATTAAAAAAAACAACAACAGAAGAGCTAGATGTGAAATTATGATCATCAGTGATGAAGAATTCATTCAATGGGCATATAATTCTGTTAGATAGAAAAGAGAAAAGAAGTGAACTTCAGAGACATAGCAACAGACATTATCCAAACTGAAACATAATGGGGGAAGAAAAGAGTACTAAAAATGAAAAAGAATGTCCAAGCTCTACAAGATAATATCAGTCTAACATGGGGTAATGAAGTGTCAAAAAAAAAAAAAAATGACAGAAGAAATAAATGATAAATTAATACAAGGTGTCAATCTACACATAGCCAAGCAGCTCACAGCTCTCCAAGCAGGAAAAATGCAAAAACAAACAAAGTAAAACACACACGCAAAAACAAACAAACAAAAAATTATACCTACACAGTATAATCAAACTCCGAAAATAAGTAAAAACCTCAAGATCAGCCATAAAGGAGAGAAAAACATATTAGATTCAATGAAAAAAATACATTAGATACAGTGAAACAATCTTAAACATTGTTTCTGAGGCAAGAAGAAGGTAGAATTAAACTCCTAAAGTGCTGAAAGAAGCAAAATGCCTGTCAATCAGGAATATGAGGCTGGCAAAAACTGCCATAAAAAATGAAGATGTTAGAAATGAAACAATTGCATTAAATAAAGACATGTGAAACCTGAAAAATAACTTGCAGTACAAGAGTGAAGACTTTTTTTTTTATTATTCCAGAGGTAAAGAACACCAGTTTGAAATCAAGTTTTATGGTAATAAATGAAGAAACTAGAATGAGTAATACACTGATAAATATGAAGGACTTTAAAGAAAATCTCTTTAAATGCTACTGACTTTTAAAAATAAACATAACAACTACATAATACTAGGCTTAGGGGCTATGTAGAAATGAATTATATGACCACGATAGCACAAAGAAAGGGAAGGTGATAATTTAAGCATTAACGTCAACCCACTAGAGCTATTTGCCATTTATAGAACATTAGACCCAACATCAGAACATACATTCTTTTCAAGTATACACAGAACAGTCAGGGACTTTTTAGGTTTTCATTTTCTAAGCAGATGTTCTCAATTCTTCTCTTTAAGTAGTCTTAGTTTAAAAACTGCCAAGTGTACAGTATTCTCAGTTTAGCTAGCAACATAGAATATTTTCTTTAGTATTTCTCAGTATGCTTATGCCCAGATGTATTTTGGATCTTCTACAGTCTTCCTTAGAAGTAGTTACAAAGGGTCCTAGGATCACCTTGAAACACATAATCACAGAAACATACGCACTGCCTTCAATGAATTGGAATAGAAATCCACTCTACCAGAAATATAAGTAGCTGAGGACATGCCCTGCGAAACCCTCATTTTTTTTTTTTTCCAGAGCTCTCATTCTCCTCCCCATTCCCCAGGTGTCCCCATCAACAACTTGGAAGGAACAGGAGATTAATTATATCTCACAGTGATTATTTCTCCCCTCCTGTTTTTCCCTTTGGCTAATCCCTCAGGGTTCTCTTTCCAGACTCTGCTGAAATCATGAATGTTAGTCTGAACTTTAGCATGAAGTTTCATTACACCCTGGTTTGAGAATCAGAAAGTTATTTTTCAAGCGTCCAGAACTTTTAATGTTTACAAACAAAATTTCTAGGATCGTGTGCTATAGAATAACATCAAGCGGGTTGGTGGTTTTTAAATAATTTACAACTTTTTTGTTCTGAAAATGCAAGTACACCTTATTTTCACTTAAAACTGTTGGAACATATGGAAGATGCTTCCCAGGTACAGCAATTTTCAGAGAGTTACCTGTTTTGTGCTTTATGGCCTGCCTTTATATTTCCTTGCTTAGGTGAAGAACTGTGCAAATCAAGGCCGGAGCATTGCTGATGCTGTGGAGAGTTTTGCTATCAGTGAGAGTGAAAAATGGAAATTAATATGAAATAGGGTGAACAGGTTATTTGTGCACAGTGAGTTTAGGGTGCCAGTCTGGGTCTTAGGTATCATTATATCCTTTAATGTTCTTCAATAAGGATGTAGCAGTTGTCTATAATGTAGCCTTTATTCTTCAGGGAACTCATAATAATTGGCAAAAAGCACATAACCTTTTTAAGATTGATGTAATCTCAAGATTGATGTAAAAAAAAAAAATCACTGTCATTTTACTTTGGATAAGACAGATTGGAGTTTTACTCAGAATCACCGAGCAACTCACAGAATAATGACTTAATGATTTCCATTAGGTAAGAGCTGACTCACTGCTGATCTTTCTCTGTTGAGGAGGATCAGCCGAGGTCATCTACCAATGTTCAGAATAATACTAAGATGTAAATAAAGAACTGGGACAAGTTAGTGGAGCAATGCTAAGTAGAGAGCATTGCCCTTCCTTAAATATCACAGTTAAAGACTTTTTTTTTCTTACTAGAGAGTAAAGATATGTCATAACATATCTTAAGCCATATCATGTTTGTTGATCAACTAAGCACCTATTTGTATATTATTGATAATATGATTTACGTTTAACTGTCACAAAAAAAATTGTAAATTGTAATATGGAGCATAAATAAGAAATACAGTCAAGACAGATAGTAGTTAATAAAGAAGTTCCCAGAACTGCAAAATAATTGTTGATTTTATAAGAATTATGGAGGTTTTAGACTACAAAAAAAAATGCCATAGAATCTATACCACAAGGAGACACAAAATATGCAAGCATCATGTATTGTGTCATTCACTGGGTTAAATAAAACAACCCCCAAATACCAGAGAGTCTTTGGTAAAAACTGGACATCTAACTAACAGAATATGAATCGGCTACTCCCAACTGCCTGTAGTTTTAAACAATGAAACAAAATAAAATAAAGATGTGTTTCTACTATTTCCCTTAATATTTTCTTAAATAAACATAGTAAATTAATCCATCAAAGCTGAAGAATACTAGTGGGAATTAATTTATACTGGTGGTCTAGGTCCCAAAGTAGAGGGTTTATGTACAGAGACAAGAACAACCTCATATTACTACATTCTGGAAATTTCTAGTGCATGAAGGGATCACAGAATCAAAAAATGGAAGAAAAAAAAAAAAAAAAAACCCTAGCTACATAGTCCATTAGAGCTAGAATAGAGCTTACTAGACAAAGAGAAACATGCTGAGTTATGGCCATCAGCCATGTTGTGTATCTCCAGAAACAACCAAAGAGAAAGTGGGAGAAGCACCATGGGCAGCTTGGGGATATTTGCAGTAAATATATATTAATAATCACTACACTGTGATATCCTTTACTTCATCCAAAGACGCATGTATCATAAAAACACCTTAAAAAGCAGGATGCACCTGACAAATGAAGCAATCTAAGCCACAGGAAACATTTTGGTGAAGAATCAAAGATTTAACCTCTATAAAAATGGGTACTACTTCAATCCAAACCCAACAGAAAAGCTATGTGCAAATACCACTCTGAATCGTAAACAGCATGCAAGAAGGATATTCTACATGGTTTTCATATTCTATTTTACACTTGATTGTGAATATAGTAGTAACTGGAATATAAAAATTCAAGTGGATTTTTATGTGTTTAATTAAATGATAATTTAATTACAAGTCCTATAGGCATAAAAGTGTTCAGGGGGATAAACAATAATTAAATACGTGGCGGGGGGAGGTGTTTTTGTGACCGGGACTGTGGTGGAATCTCATCACCCATGCTTTTCCCCTGTAGCTCCCTGACACAACAAATACACTAAATATTGGGCCACTTATAACTTCTCCCTCAATCCCTGAGCTATTATTTTCACCAGTATCTTTCTTCTACCCCCTCTCTCTCTCTCTTTTTTTTTTTAAGATTTTATTTATTTGCGAGAGAGAGAATGAGAGACAGAGAGCACGAGAGGGAGGAGGGTCAGAGGCAGAAGCAGGCCCCCTGCTGAGCGGGGAGCCCGATGTGGGACTCGATCCCAGGACTCCAGGATCATGACCTGAGCCGAAGGCAGTCGCTTAACCAACTGAGCCACCCAGGCGCCCCGTTCTACCCTCTCTCTACACAACACCCCCCCCCCAAAGCCCTCTTGTGGTAGGAAGGATATAAGGAAACCCCACAATGGCTCCTAGAGCACCTAGCTCACACGTGGTTCACTAGATGCAGTATGTACCAGCGCAGTAATATCCATCCATGGCTTGTAAATGATCGGTGGCCCCAGAGAGATTCCATTTAGCTCCGCAAAAAAATTGCATGACCTAGGAATCACTGGGTTACTTAGGAGTTTCTTTTCAAAACATACATCATATTGAATCACTTCAGACTACTTTTCCTATTCAAAATTACGTAAGGCAACACTAAGATATTCCAAGTTGCAATATATCTTAGTAGCTAGGATAAATGGAAAACTGCAGGATCCTCAAACTGGGTAAAGTTTCTCACAGCTTGACACTGGTGTATAGGAATGAAATGTAAGCCCAAGCTTCTTTAATCGAGGGCAAAAAATACAGCAAACTAACATAACTGGAATAAACACAGTCCTCTTCACTAGTCGCATGCATAATGCCAAGTGTTTATGAGAAATGAGTGCTTAAAGAAAAAGACTCTGATATAAGTAAGGATAATGTTGAGTTATGGTTTTGTCTGTTTAATAGTTATGAGAAGACCGTATCAATGAAAAGCATCAGACTGATATATTTGTTTTAGGGACTAAACGTGTGATCTTACATTTCAGCACTGAATCTCCAGCAAGCCTTAATTTGATGAAACATTTTTCTGGGCGCCTGGGTGGCTCAGTCGTTAAGCGTCTGCCTTCAGCTCAGGTCATGATCCCAGGGTCCTGGGATCGAGTCCCACATCGGGCTCCCTGCTCGGGAGGAAGCCTGCTTCTCCCTCTCCTACTCCCCCTGCTTGTGTTCCTGCTCTCGCTATCTCTCTCTCTGTCAAATAAATAAATAAAATCTTAAAAAAAAAAAAAAAAACATTTTTCTGCAGATACTGTTTGTTACACACCGGGCTTTTATCTTTCATTACAAACTCCCGGAAACCATGTAATCCCCTTATCTAAACAGGATTTTTTTTTTTTTAATCATTCCCTCATTCTTTAGCCCAACTGCCCTCCCATCCAGCTCTTCAATGTTTGCAGACCTTTTCTATCTACCATTTTCATAAAACATGAATCTGCTGCCATAAGAGCTTTATGGTAAATTTATCTAAATTAAGTTTATCTACCTTGGTAATTATCAATCTCAGTTAATATTTATTAAGTTCTGCTTTAAAAGTCTATCATAACTTTTGCTTTTTTACTTAGCATTGTAAGATATCATATGGCAGATCAAGGTAATAAATGTGAAGCCGAATTCCCTTACCTGTGTAAAGGAAGAGAGGGCATTATGTTCTGGAGGCGTGCCTTTCACACCTGCACCAACCACAGCACTTTGACCTTGGTGGCTGAGCCACATGCTGAGATTCAACGCCACAAGGGCACGGCGTCTCTCCTTACACCCTTCTGTGCCTGCGCAAGTCCACACACTCTCTGTCCCCTAATATTCCTCAGTTGCAGATTCCCAACACTCTGCTTCAGGCTTTGGTAGTTGCTTCTGTTGCCTTTACTGGGGGCAAACATTTTCAGGCTCTTGTTGACCTGTGATAGTTCAATTTCTTACTCAGTTCTTGACTCTGCTTTCCCCAACTTTGGACTCTCCTCATTATAGGTTTTATCTCCAATCTCATCCTCAAATTCTGTTAGGTAGAAGTACACCAGACAGGATAAAGGGGGGAAAGGATTCAGAAATACGGCAAAATTACTCAGAATATGCCTTTTTTTCTTTTAAAAGTTCTCCTAGATAGCCCCTCTACCTACACACACAGACATACACGAGTATAATATTTGGTTAACATTGCATACTGCCTCCTAAACTCTAGGCCACTCTGGATTATTTTTTATTGGTATGAGTTTGCAGGTGGGGGTGGGAGGGATGAGACTATGAATTCCTCTAGATAAACACTTCTTCACTTCTGCTTCCCCCACAATATCATGTGCCCAGTGTTACTATGCATGTGTGGAATTAATTTGGACAAAAGGTCTGCCTCTTTAGGGAAATGACAGGATTGTGTTTTCACAGGATTTCTCTCCCCACCCAGGTAATGCACACAATGCCTAAAACACAGCTAAATGAATGAAGGATTCCAATACAAAAGCATACATCCTCACAGACTCAAACGTACATTCCTTGTATGCAACCTGGTATTATATACCACGATGCAAAATCCACTCTTGCATATTTCTGATAATTCTACCCAAGGAACAATCTCTGCCTCACTAAGAGTTAGTTATTGTCATGGCTGTGACCATTCTGCAAAGAACAAAAGAATGTATTTCAGAAACTGTTGCCACAGGTCCTCTTTCCCGATCACTCTTCTTCAGCCTGGTATGAATGATGCCATATGTACATCTTTCACAGATCCAGGAGTGAATTAAATCATGGTACCGTGTGTGTGTGTGTGTGTGTGTGTGTGTGTAGGCACCCTGGTGCTCATACTTGCAAGGCTCAGGACAGTTTCTTAACATCCTGTCTTCTCGTAAGAGCACTGCACATCCCTTGGAAAACCTGTGCCTTTTACTGGTATTCCTGGAGCATCCTGAGCATCAACACTGCCCCCCCCCCTGCCACCCCCATGCAGTAGCATGGATGAAACCCAGGCCAGCTCATGTGGAATCCTCCCCATAATTTCTGAATTGAAAATGGAAGGGAGGGGCGCCTGGGTGGCTCAGTCATTGGGTGACTCCTTCGGCTCAGGTCCTGATCCTGGAGTCCCAGGATCGAGTTCCATGTCATCAGGCTCCCTGCTCACTGGGGAGTCTCCTTCTCCCTCTGCCCCTCCCCCCTATCATGCACTCTCTCTCTCTCTCTCTCTCTCATTCTCTCTCTCTCAAATAAATAAATAAAATCTTTAAAAAAATGGAAGGGAGGATTCTTATCTTCTCGGATCTCAAGTGTAAGATTACAGGGCTCTCATTAGACATTTCTCACAATGCAGAGATGCTTTATGTAAAAAATGAAACCCAGTAAAGACTAGCAGAGATAGAGTCAAATCCCAGTATCACGTCTGAAGCCTTGATGAGAAGTGTTTCTCCTTGGGTTTTGTAAGCTGCTCCCGTGTTCTTAGCCACTAAGAAGCATTTCTCTTTTGTTTTTGTTTTTCCTTCAGGTGACTTAAGTTGTTATTCCTATCACTTTTGTCTCAAGACAAACAACTATTACTGTGATAGTTGGCTGGTAATCTCAGAGGTCACCCTGTTTGTGGTCTGCTTTAATCTTTGAAAAGTTCAGAAAATGGACCTTCCCAAACTTGGAAGGTTTAGATCGTATCACAAAACACTGGAATCTTTCTGAGATATTATACTTATTTTTATGAGACTATAAGCTATTTTTCTAAGTCAAAAAATGCTTCCAGCCAAAGTCACTGTCTTTTCCAGCTCTATGTAAATTGTTTTGCTTAAAAGCATGGGTTAGCAATGGAATTTACATCTTATTTTTCATATCAGATTCCAAAAAATGTCTCATTTTATTCCTTATTGGCCTTAGAGATAAAACTTGGCACAGCATAAAGTTTGACCTGTAGCTCTTACCACTTCTGTCCTAACATTCTTGACCTCCAGGTAAGGGCAGACCTATGGGTTCAGGTGGACGGTTAGAAGAGAATATGAAAAAGAGAGGGTACAGGCTGAGAACAAACTACAAGTAGGTGTTACCTTACTACAAATGTATTAACAACTAGCATAAGGGGAGTCAAACCTACCCTAAGCATGAAAAGATTGAGAGGGATCTTTTCCTTATAAAAGAAGGAGGGACATTGAGGTGGATATTGCCGAACTCAGGGCAGGAGCATGTGATGACTGTTTAATTCCATCTGGGATGCATATACCAGAAGGGACATTTAGTGGTTTATAGCTGGTAGTTGTTCTGATGGACTGATGCCCATAAAAAAAGCAGGTATTAAACTCATAAATGCCTTGGAGATCATTCCAGGATTTCAAGACTGAAGGCATAGGGACTGAGAGATATAGGGGGGAGTATTGCTAGGAAGAGATTTAAAAAATAAATATATCAACTGAGAAATAATTACAATGAGGACTCTCTAAGACAACTACAAATTTTATAACATTTTCCTATCGAATTTGCTACTCATTACTTATTTCTCTACAGTAGTAATGGAATCATTAAAAATGAAAAATGTTTTTCTCTTTTCCTCCTTCCTCCCTCCTTCCCTCCTTTCCTCCCTTCCTCCCTCCCCTCCTTCCTTCCTTCCTTCCTTCCTTCCTTCCTTCCTTCCTTCCTTCCTTCTCTCTCACTCTCTCTCCCTCTTTTTTTCTTCCCCCTGGGAGAGAGATCAAAGATGAACTAGGCCAAAATCTGTTACTCAACATATAATTATAGGGTAAAAGGAATTCCAAATGTTAGGAGAGAGGCGGGACTATTTAGAGAATAGAAGGTAAAATCTGAATTTTAAAGAAAAGGGAATGCGGTCCAGCCTGGGACATGTGCTGATGTTTGTCAAGAATGGGGAGTATGGTTTTTCCTGCTTGTTTTTCTCTTATGTGCAAGATGGGCATTCCATAATTTACTCTAATTCTTTAAATGTCTACCATGCGATTTTGAAAAATTACTTAATAACATCTTCTCCCCTCCCCATATCTGAGCTATCATTTGAGACCCACATCCCAATAATAGTTAAACTGTCTGGAGGAAAAGGTGGTCCTTTTTTGGGGGGGAGGATATATCGAGAACCAAGGCCCAAAATGTAATAAAACATTGAATAAATATGCATTCAGATAGCTTGGCACACTTTCCAGACTTACTTTCCCCTTTAAAAGAAACCCTTATGGTATATGTAGGTAGTACTTTTCTAACTTGCTTTCCTTTGGAGAACCATTTGAAATTCTGGAAAAAACAAGAGTCTGTCTAAAAACAATGTGTATTTTTCTGCATGGAGACTGTACTCAGGAGAAAAATACCAGACAAAATTCATTTTCAAAAGCAGACTGAGTTGTAGGCCTAGATTGAATTTGAAGAAGGGAACTGAAATATGGGACTTTCCTTTTTCCTTACGTAGAAGGATTTTTTTTTTTTTTTAAACCAACATCAAGAACTAGGTCAGTGAATCACTAGAGTACTCTCCACTTGCCAATGGATACGGCAGGTCAACAATTCAACATACTATGTCAGAAGTGGCCTGTTCTATTTCCTACTTATAGTCAAACTGTTCAATTCATTCTACTTTAGCTCCAACCTTTATAAGAACAGAGTTAGAAAACGGAGAACCTGATCCCATTTTATTAAAGGAAATGGCTCATTCCACTTGATTCCTCTAATTTATTTTAAAATCAGAAATACTGAACCCCTGCCAACATTCATACTTCATTTGGGAATATGTTTTGATTATATATTTTGATCCGAAAATAAAGCCTGTCATTTAAAGAGGCATGGCTATTTGAAAATCACGACAGCATATTAAGAAGAACAATGGCAAAAATATACCTAAAAGAATGCCCATCTTGGGGTGCCTGGGTGGCTCAGTTGTTAAGCATCTGCCTTCAGCTCAGGTCATGATTCCAGAGTCCTGGGATCGAGCCCCGCATTGGGCTCCCTGCTCTGCCAGGAGCCTGCTTCTCCCTCTCCCTCTGCTGCTCCCCCTACTTGTGCTTGCTCTCTGTCAAATAAGTAAATAAAATCATAAAAAAAATAAAAAAAACTTAAAAGAATTCCCATCTTTTCATTTACTGTGTTTTGGTTACTGTGTTTGGTTTCAATATTATTATTCAATATTATTTATTATACTGTGCATTAGACTTTTTATTTGTTATCATTATATGATCCCAGTATTATTATAAAGCAAATGAAATCTAAAAAAACAAAACAGATAAGCAAACAAAATACGAAGATTAAGTACAGAGAACAAATTAATTTACTTCGTAACAATAAAGAGAACTACCTCTGGTGGGTGCCTGATAAAGGCAGTGGGAGGGTTTAAATAGATGAACGGGATTAAGAGGTACAAACTTCCAGTTATAAAATAAGTTAAGTCAGAGAGATGAAAAGTATAGCAGAGGGGCACCTGGGTGGCTCAGTCAGTTAAGCATCTGCCTTTGGCTCAGGTCATGATCCCAGGGTCCTCTAATCGAGCCCTGCGTAGGGCTCCCTGCTCAGCAGATTTCTGCTTCTCCCTCTGCCTCTGTCTCTGCCCTCCACTCATGCTTTCTGTCTCTCAAATAAATAAATAAAATCTTTTGAAAAAAGAAACAGAAAAGTACAGCAGAGAGAATAAAATACTATTGTAATAATGTTATATGGCAACACATGGTGACCACACACATCATGGTGGGCACTGGGTAATGTATAGAACTGTCAAATCACTATGTTGGACACCTGAAACTAATATAACATTGCATATCAATTATACTTCAATTTAAAAAAAAAATAAAGACTCCAAACGTGAAAAACGCTGGGAGTTGAAAATCAATTTAATACTCAAAAATACATTAAAAATTTTAAAAATAGGTTATAAAACTATGAAGACAGCTCTGTTTGTAGATCATGACAAACTCAGGTTGGTGTTGAGGCTTTAGAAGACTTCTGTGATTAAATGAAATGGGAGAAGAAAGTGGTCTGTGTGTGTGTGAAGTTCTATTTAATATACTGTATTAATTCAACATACATCTATATTTTATATCTATATTTTTGTGTAGGTTTTGTGATATGATTTCCAAAGTAAAGGAGCTTAGAGCTTAGAAAGGGAGAGACATTTAATTCAAAAAACATAACTCAGGCGCGTGGGTGGCTCAGTCGGTTAAGCGACTGCCTTCGGCTCAGGTCATGATCCTGGAGTCCCGGGATCGAGTCCCGCATCGGGCTCCCTGCTCAGCGGGGAGTCTGCTTCTCCCTCTGACCCTCCTCCCTCTCATGCTCTCTGTCTCTCATTCTCTCTCTCACAAATAAATAAAATCTTAAAAAAAAAAAAAAAACATAACTCAAGATAGAATGTCAGGATTGTGAAATTGGGAACTCAGCAACAGCATGGTAGAGGGGAGAGAGTTCACCTTCTGAGTTCAGATCTCAATGCCAAACGGACTCCATTCTATGTTATTGGGAGTTGGTGAATAAATGAATGTGTGTCCCTTGACTTACATTTCTATGAAATAGGGATTGGACCACCTGGGTGGCTCAGTCTTTTAAGCATCTGCCTTTGGCTCAGGTCATGATCTCAGGGTCCTGGGATGGAGCCCTGTGTCAGGTTCCCTGCTCAGTGGGGAGTCAGCTTCTCCCTCTCCCTCAGTCCCTCCCCAGGGCTTGTGTGAACTTACCCGTGCTCCTTCTCTGTGTCAAATAAATAAATAAAATATTTTTTAAAAAAAGGAAATAGGTATCAAAGCAAATTTACAGAACTACTATGAATAAGTCTGCAACACATACTGATTGAATATTGCTTTCAAGTAAGTACATGAAAGACAAAAATCAGGAAAAAAGCACAAATATTTTGGCCCAAATCAGAAAAATATATAAGCACACAAACAACTCAAACACACATATGTATCCAGAAAATCATTTCTACTGCTTACCCTTTACACATTTCATAGGTACTATGCCATAAAACCAGCCAGATAAAATTTACTTCATAAGTTAATGTATCTAAAGAGTAAATAAAATTTACTTTATACTATCCAAAATTTAAAATCTTATACATGTTTCATCAGGTACTACAATCATTATATTTTTCATCACAGACTCCTTATTTACCATGCTCTCTCTAATAAAATTGAATTTGAAAAGAGCTATTAAGTTGACAAAAATCATTTACTCCTAAAATCAACTATTTTCTTTTTTTTTTTTTTTTAAAGATTTTATTTATTTGACAGAGAGATAGAGAGCACAAGTAGGCAGAGGGAGAGGGAGAAGCAGGCTCTCCACTGATTAGGGAACCGGACGTGGGGCTCGATCCCAGGACCCCAGGATCATGACCTGAGCCGAAGGCAGCCGCTTAACCGACTGAGCCACCCAGGCGCCCCCTAAAATCAACTTTTTAAAAGATTTTATTTATTTATTTGTCAGGGGGGCCAGGCAGAGGGAGAAGCAGGCTCCCACTGAGCAAGGAGCCCGATGTGGGGCTTGATCCCAGGACTCCGGGATCATGACCTGAGCCAAAGGCAGACGCTTAACTGACTGAGCCACCCAGGCACCCCTAAACAACTTTTGAATGAAGTGTAACACACATCATGAGAGGTGAACAAATCACAAGCATGCAGCTGACAGTGTGACAACCATCCAAGTTCAGAAACAGAGCAACACCCAGCACTCCAGCTCTTTCTGCCTCCTTCTATCACTCACTCCATTTTCCTGTCCAGAGGTACCACTCATTACCTTAACCTCTAAGACTCTAGCTTAATGTTGCCTATTTTGGAATTCTGTGTAAGTAAAATCATACAGATAACATTCTTTTGCATCTATTTTATCTTATGAAACACTGTGTTTGAGTGACTTATCCACACTATTGCCTGTAACAATAGTTGGTTCATTTTCATTGCCATGTAGTGTAAAGTGTTATGACTAGTCCACAATGTATTTATTCATCCTCTTGTTGATAGACCTTTGTATTGCTTCCACTTTGGAGCTATTATAAATAGTGTTGTTACGTGCATTACTGAGCATGTATTTTGGTGAACACACTTTACTTGAATATATATCTTGAAGTTGAATTTCTGTATCCATATATCAAGCTTAAATACTTATTGCCAACACATTTTCCAAAGAAATTATATGGAAGCAACATAAGTATCCATCCTTAGATGAATAAAGAAGGTGAGATCCTGTCGTTTGTGACAATATGGATGGACCCAGAATGTATTATGCAGAGTGAAATAAGTCAGACAGATAAAGACAAATAAATGATTTCACTTTTATGTGGAGTCTAAAAAAAAATAAATAAAGAAGCAAAAGCAGAAACAGATCCATCAATACAGAGAACAAACCAATGGTTGCCAGAGGTGAGGGGTACAAGATTCATTTTCCAAATCAACAGTACAATTATTCACGGTCTTCCTTTCTGTGTTTTAGTCTTCTTTGTTATTTGCTACAGAGTCAGAGTTTGTTATTTGCTAATAGAATCAAAGTTTGTCATTTGGAATGGAGATCCAAAATTCCAAAGGAAAATGCTCTCTGCAAAAAAAATTAATTAATTTTCTCTCTTCATCTCATTTGAAGGAACATGTATGATTCCTTCAAACATGTCATCTATCACATCATTTTCTTTGTCCTAAAAGAGATTATTTCAACAAGCCTACACACACACACACACACACACATACACACACACAAAGGATAAACTGATATTTGGTGCTCCTTCCTGTGAACAATGGGAAAATGCTGAATTTCTTCAAGTAGGTGTGGTGAGGACATTGAACCGCCACTGCGCTGGGATGTCAAAAAATCACACATCTAGCCCTTGCAATCTTTTTTTTTTTTTTAAGATTTTATTTATTTATTTGACAGAGAGAGACACAGCGAGAGAGGGAACACAAGCAGGGGGAGTGGGAGAGAGAGAGAAGCAGGCTTCCCACGGAGCAGGGAGGCCGATGCGGTACTCGATCCCAGGACCCTGGGACCATGACCTGAGCTGAAGGCAGTCGCTCAACCAACTGAGCCACCCAGGCGCCCTAGCCCTTGCAATCTTGAAATTGTACATCGTGAGACCACAGATTACCAATATAAATTTATATTTTGTATTACTATAATTTTCAGTGTACCTATCAAAAGAAAGCCCAAATGGGTATGCTGGTGGTGCCTGCTTTTGAGGCATGCATGTAGCCCTCTCCATAGATAGAATTTAATGATGCCTCCAGCAGATCAAGTTCTCTTAATACCAAACATATTCTATGTGGCCTATTTGCTCATAAGACAAATACAGTAAGTTTTGTACTTGTTTCCACTCTGCAAGATGATCTTTCCAATGTTGAAAAGCAAAGCAAAGTCCTACAAACTCATTTTTATGAGCATTTCACAAGGTAGTTAGTTATAAGCTTAATGATAAAAAAATCAGTTGTATTTTATGCAACAATAAACAGATAGAAGAGTAAAGTAATTAAAGCAAAAATGCTAACAGGAAAAAAAAAAATAGCTGCCTAAGAATGAATCAAAGTGCAAGAACTCCTGCAAGGAAAATCTAAATCCTGATTACAACATTTTAGACAAGACCTAAATAAAGTGATATGCTATATTCACAGATAAAAACATGTAATATCACAAATACATCAGTTAGCCCCAAACTAATCTACATACTCAATACAATTCCAATTAAAGTCTCAACAGAGATTTAAATGAAATGTTTTAGTTTCTACATTTAAATGGAAGATTCAGGAGTCAGAATCCCCCAGGTTAACTGAATAGCAGAACTTATAAATAGAAATTCAGACAGTTTGGTATTAGCAGAGAATAGACAAGTTCATCAGTGTAGTAGAACCATGTGTTTATGTAACATATGAGTACACTAGATGATTGAAAGAATGAGGGACTACTGACAAAGTCATGCTCTAAAAACATGGTTATACATATCTCCTATGGCTAAACATCACATATCTTACAAGGTATATACTTCTAAAGGTATATACAGAACAAACTCTTGTCCAGGTACAACAGAAGACATGTGCAAGAATGTTCATAGCAATATTGTTCATAATAGAAAACAAATGATCAAATGGAAAGAGTCCAAATATCCATGATGAGAACACAAACAAGCTGTGGTGTATTTAACAATGGATTACCATAAAGTGGTCAGAATGAAAAAACTATGGTAACATACACAGCATGGATCAATTTCAGTGGTGTAATATTACATGAAAAAAATCTTATCTTCAAGATTATGTTAAGTATGAGCCCTTTTATTTTTTTTATTTTTTAAAGATTTTATTTTTATTGATGAGAGAGAGAGAGTCGGGGGAGGAGCAGAGGGAAAGGAACAAGCAAACTCCATGCTGAGCTCAGAGCCCGTTGCAGGGCTGGATCTCACAACCCTGAGATCATGACCTGAGCCAAAATCAAGAGTCAGATGCTTAACTGACTGAGCCACCCAGGTGCCCCTGAGGCCTTTTAATAAAGTGAACAGAGCTAAGTTGAAAAGATACTTCTTGGGAAATATTTAGGTGCACAAAACCATATCGAGAGGAACATGTGTAAAAGATGAGCAGACTTTAGACAGATAAGATGACATCAAGTAAGGGAAAGCAGGGTAAGGACATGAACAAGAACATATGTTTAGATGTAAGTTACATTATCTGCTGAGTCAGCTTGTTTTTACTACACACATGAATTTTCTTAACTAAATATACACAATAAAAGCACAGTATATTGGACTAACAATGAGAGTGGACCAACTTTTATGATTAATCCAATCCTATACTCATGAGGGAATTCTAAAGAATTATAATTAACCATCATAGATGGAAAAATATGCAACATACCCACACATGGCTTCACACAGAAAGTGACTGGGTCAACAGATAAGAGAGGAAAAATCCAGTTTTATCCATCTTTTCTATTTTTCTTTAAAGGTAAATATTAACATGGTGGGACTTTAGAAAGCATCCTGATCTCACTGTGCTTTACCTGTCTTACATCTCCATTTCTATACACTCTGATTTTATTTTTATTTCCTGGTAGAAACACTAAGGCAACATTTCGAGCATGATCAATGGTCTCTATTGGCTCACAAAAAGCTCCATCCAATGGGGGCAGGTTCTAGTCTCTCTATTAATGGTTTCTTCTAGTCAGAAGATCTCCAACCAACATTAATCTGTACACCCTTACACTATTCAGGTGAGTCTAGCACTAATAGGTGGAAACTGAACAGAGGGTATAATGTACTATAAGAAAGGGAATGCAAAACATTATGCAAAATATCATCAGAGCACACAATAGGCCATATTATGATAACCTGTTCACATGCTTTTCTTCTTCATTGACCTTCCCTTGAAAGTAGAAGCTGCATCATTTCAAGAATGACCAGCAATTCCTAAGGAGTGCTTGATACTGTAGAGGTTTATTCAAGGAATAAATGAATGCTTATTATCATATGATATATGATGTCATATATTTTCTTATATATAATAGATTGACTTCAAAGTCATGAACAGTCAGGGCACCTGGGTGGCTTAGTCCGTTGGGCATCCAACTCTTGGTTTCAGGTCAGGTCATGCAAGGATGTGAGATCCAGCCCCATGTGGGGCTCCCTGCTTAGCATGTAGTCTGCTGGGGATTCTCTCTCCACCTCTCCTTCTCCTTCCCCCTCTGTTCACCCCCCAGGCCCTCTTCTGCTCTCTTTCTCAAATAGACAAAATCTTTAAAAAAAAGTCATGAACAGTCATTTTGGTGAAGGAACAAAATACAATGTTTCCTGCCTTCCTAAAAGGCATGTTTCATGGTGTGGAAGTGTATCTTTATTCACTATGCAAATACAAGATGCTCACAAATATTTGAGAATGTTAATAGGCTGTTATTCCTGAAGAGCAGCCTAGAGAATCCTTTCTTTCTACAGATTCTCCGTTAATTAGAGTCCCCCTTAATTAACCTGCTTATTGCTTACATTCCCTTTCAGAATGCATTCTCTATCACTCACACTCAGTAACTGTCACATTGCCCTGAATAGTTCCCAGCTTGGCCTCTCTGCTATTGGTAACCCTTTTTCTAAATGTCAGGAAGAAACAGGGCTTTAGGTAGAGATAATTAAATGGGATAGCACAGCAGTGAATGGTCACATACACACTCAAGAGGAAGAAAGAGGGTTAGAATAGGTTGGTAAAAGGGTACTACGGTGCCCTCAGGTATAACAATTGAAAGGTAGAGCCCAAAATGATAAAGGAAACACCATCACCAATTTTACAACAGTAATATGATAGTTAATGGGAATGGAAACCATATAACTCAGGTAATTACAGTCCTTTTGGCTCATTTATTTCTTTTCAAGGGCTTAAACCTTTCGTTTCCAAAAACTATATAGTATTACTATCTCACCCTATCTAATTTCTATGGTCCCCTTAATTAAATGTAGCAACAGATGTCTTAAATTAGAGTGTCCATCTTACACATATGGTTAGTAATGTGAGATGACCCAGAAGTTTTTCTCAGGTTATATATAGGGATGACAACAGAAATTAAGTTATTAGAGAAATCTCAGATATCTTGGGGAAAGACAAAACATTATAACCATAAACCACATCACAAGAGCTTACATACTTTGCTCCTGTTACCACCTTCTTTATTCATAGAATACATGGCTCAATTCTCTAGGATCATAAACTCTACATCTATTATTTAAGCAAAGAAGCTTTGTAAGGAAAAAACAAATAGGAGGCAAAAGACAAAAAATAAAAGAGTTCAGGTGATACAAAGAAATGTAGTACACAGAACAGCAGGGCCAAGGTAAAAATTGAAAGCATGCTGGAAAGAGGCCAGTGCTAAATAATAAATGAATAACACACTGAGTGAAGAAGAGCTTAGAAATAACAAAATACTCTGTAAACAGATTTTTTTTTTAAGATATCTATTTCAAATTTAAAACCTAGACGTTTGGGGGAACCTAGGCATCTGGTAGGAACAGGTGATTTCCCTGCCAGCCACCTGGATTAAGATATGCACCTACACATACAAAAATTACAGTAGCAGGCAGGCAGAGATTTTAATAAAAATGTAAATCATGACCTTCAAAACAAATAGAAAACAGACTATGCTTCTTCCAAACAGGTGTGAGAACCTTACTGAAAAGACATTAGCTACCACAGGAAAAGCCAGAGCCAAGTTTGAAGTGAAATAGACTGGAATCACTAGTATAAAGTAATCTCAACTAGGTTTCAAATAGTGGGTAAGAGATAATTATGAAATGTTAATCAACCATTCAAAGTGTAAAGAATGAGTTCTCAAGTGAAGTTTGGAAGAATTATTTTATATGGAAGGAAAATGAGTTAAAATAAATAATTAATGTCCAATAAACAAAACATTATTATAAAGTATCAAATAAATAAATCTACCAAGTTAAATAAGATAGGAAAGACCACCTATAATAAAATGACCAGAAATCATCTTAATGTTATTATCTTTGTGTCATCTTTGAAAAGGGAACACCCGAGGGTTAATGTATGTAATCCAACTTGACAACCACTTCTATGACTCAATGATAAATGATAAGAACTTATGGAAAGGACGTGTGCAATGGAAATGCAAGGAAAGAATTATAATACGATACATAACACTGAATAAAATGACACGTTGAATGTTGGACATATTAATTTTACATGGTAGTGGACAAGGGGAATGCCATGATACACATATTCAAATCAGGTGAACTAATAATAATATGTAATGAAACTTCTGGCTACATGCAGCCATTCATAAAGGTGGATTATGCAACCAGACTGTGGATTGTGCAAATCAGAGCTCTTTAAAAAAAAAAAATTAATAGATTTTACCTTTTAGAGTAATTTTAGGTTTACAGCAATATTAGACATAAGATACAAAGATCCTCACATACCACCTGTCCCCACACATGCATGGTCTCCACCATTATCAACCCTCCCCATCAGAGCAGTGTACTGATGATTCCATGTCAACACATCATTATCATCAAAGTCCATAGATGACAATAGAATTCACTCTTGGTAGTGTAGATTCTATGGATGTGGACAAATGTATAATGACATGTACTCACCATGATAGTATCATATGGACTAGTTTTGATGTCATAAAAATCCTCTCTGTTCTGCCTATTCATCCCTCTCTCCCCACCCACCCCTTGGTGACCACTGATATTTTTATCGTCTCCATAATTTTGCCTTTTCCAGAATGTCACATAGTTGGGATTAAATACGATGTAGCCTTTTCAGATTGCTTTCTTTCATGCATTTAAATTTCCTCTATGCCTTTTCATGTCTTGATAGTTCATTTCTTCTTAGCACTGAATAATATTCCATGGTCTGGATATACCAGTTTATTTATCCATTCACTCACTGAAGAACATCTTGGATGCTTCCCCATTTGGACATTTATGAAAAAAGCTACTGTAAACATCTGTATGCAAGTTTTTGTGTGGACATAAGTTTTTCAGATCCTTTGAGTAAATGCCACAGAGTGTGATTCTATGGTAAGAGTTTGTTGAGTTTTGTGAGAAACTGCCCAACTGTCTTCCAAAGTGAGAATTTTTTTTAAATAACTATCTCCATAGTTCATGAAGAATGGATGCTGGCAATTAATACAAATAGAATCTTATAATGTGTCACATATATTTCATTATGCAATTTTTTAAATAAAGAAGACTCATCAGATCAAAAAATAACACTGCGCTTTCTGAGAGAATAAGCCATTTCAGAAAGTGGTGGAATATGTCAGTTCACTCAGGCATAGGAATCTAAAACTTAGCATTTACTTACTTGTTTAAAACTCATAGATAGATTTCAAAACAACTTTTCAAGGACTATAAAGAGGCCACATCTCTGTAAATACTGTGAAGGAGACAAACTGAGTTTCACTAACTGAGAACCAATATTAATGATGGTAGGTTACAATTTGATCCATAACTTGGTTTGTGGACCAAGATTCTGTAAGTTGTTGGAACAGTTTGACACAAACATTTAATTAATTGCTTTCATGTCTTTCGTTATCATTGTGGCAGGGTAGAACGAGGAAGGTGTGATGAAAGCAGATAGCATTCCCCATTGCCTGCCTGACAAACTCATTTTCATCCTAAAAGATAACAGAGACATGATTTCCTCTGTGAAGACTTCTGGGATCTTATCTTTCTAACGTTCATCTGTGCTTTAAGATCACTCTGTACATACATCTGTTGGCACTTGTCACAATGCTGTGGTGGTTTCTTTGTACGTCTGTTCCTCTGTGCTCCTTGAGAAATCTCTGGGAAAAGTTGTTCGGTGAAGAGAGAGAAGAGTGAATGATGCATGTTGTGGTGTTAGAACCTGACAAGTAAATAGTGAAGAGTCCAGAGAGTATCAACCACCTTTCCGGTTTCCTGATTACAAAGATTCTTAACTTTATGAATGAGCAGGAACTGAAAGTGACTTCTTATTAGCTATCCATTAAACTGACTGCTCCTATTAATATCCTTCAGATTCTTCCATATCAATTTAAATGCATCATCTATTATAAAACAGTCTTTATTTGCTCCATTGCTTTATGACATCACGCATTATTCTCAAAAGTCTTGTCTCCTCCATGGAACACTTTACAACTTTTTCCATTCTCACTTATTTTCTAAATAAATTTTGATATCCTAGGGAGGCCTGGGTGGCTCAGTTGGTTAAGCATCTGCCTTCCGTTTAGGTCATGATCCCAGGGTCCTGTGATGGAGCCCTGCATCCATCAGGCTCCTTGCTCAGCGGGGAGCCTGCTTCTCCCTCTGCCGGCAGCTCCCCCTGCTTGTGCACTCTCTCTCTTTCTTTGACAAATAAATAAAATCTTTAAAAAAAAATCTTAAAAAAATTTGATATCCTAGAAGGCACTGATTATTTTCACAAGAAAGAGTCCTGTTCGCCCATAAGCTCCACCCCATGCTTTGCTCTCCATCACGTTTTGAGATTAAAAAAATCAATGACACCTGGTCAGATACAAATACACAGATGACCCCCAAATTTCAAAACCAAATGGTAGAGGATGCTGTCTGTGACTGCTTTGATTTTCTACACAAAATATTACTTCTGCCAATGAATTTATTTCAGTGGCAAGAAACCAATGTACACAGAGGGCTACTCTCCAGAACCAGACTATAAGGGTGGGTAACTTACAGAGGCTTAAAAAGAATGTGACAGAGTCAGACACAGGTAGTCACAGAAAAAGGAAAAAACTGTTTTATTTGATCATGAGGCAGAGAAACAGAGGATGAGAACTGGAAGGATTCTCAGAAATGAGGCAGCACCACCCCTTAATTGACAGAGAACACTGAAGGCAATGGAAATTAAGAATTTCCCCAGGAGTCTCTGGGTAAAATGAAAGAGTTTCAGGCCGTGGGATCAGTACTTTTTTTTTTTTTTTAGATTTATTTATTTATCTATCTATCTATCTATCTATTTATCTATTTATTTATTTTAGAGAAGGAGGCCGAGTGGGGGGAGGGGCAGAGGGAGAGAGAATCTCAAGCAGACTCCTTGCTGAGCGCAGAGCCGATCTGGGGCTTGAACTCACGACCCTGAGGTGATGACCTGAGGTAAAATCAAAAGTCAGATGCTCAACCGCCTGAGCCACCCAGGCGCCCCTGGCCTTGCAATCAGTATTCTATGTAAATACAATTACATGCCTGGCTCAGGTATTGGCACAAGATAGGCCTCCAAAACACTTCCTTTCTCTTGTTTTCTTCCATCTTTTCACTGCTATAAAAATATATCACAAGCTACTGATTAAGAACATGATTTTACAAGCCAGACTTCCTGGCTACATAATCAGGAGCCAGGTAGCCCCGGGCAAAATTGCAAAAACTCCCCGTGCCTTGGATTCTTCCTATGATAATAAGAACTGTAATATAACTTTCATCATGGCATTCCTGGGAAAATTAAAAAGTTAGTACACACAAAAATGCTTAGAAGAGTACTCAGCATATAGGACACGTTAATAGAAGTAAACTATTATTATAATAATAATAATGATTATTATGAGGTACCACCTCTTGGCATATGCCTACTTGGAAGGCATCCAGAGCCCTTTTTTGCTTCCTGGTTTCTCACACTGAGATAAATATGAAGGATCTCTCCTATTAAAATATACCAGAGATACAATCTAAGCCATCAAACTGCAATAGAACCTGAAGACATTTCAATAAATTAATTCAATTAATATTTGTAGTTTCTAACGGTTTAACATATTTCACCTGCCAGACGGAGGTTTCATTTTAAGAGTCCTTTTATATTGGGGCACCTGGGTGGCTCAGTTGGTTGAGTGTCAGACTCTTGATTTTGGCTCAGGTCGTGATCTCAGGGTTCTGGGGCTGAGCCCACATCAGGCTCCACACTGAGCACAGAGTCTGCTTGTCCCTCTTCTTCCCTCTGTTTAAGCTCTCTCTCTCTCCCTCTCTCAAATAAATAATCTTAAAAAAAAGAGTTCTTCTATTAATTTAAGTAGGAAAAGAAATGTTTAAAGAAATACAGGCTAGTATGCAGGATTAACAGGATCTCTATTTTAGTCTGTCACAGGTGGCAGGTTGCTTTTTCCATCTTCAAGGAAAACTAGCCATTATAAGTAGTCAATAAACAATTTAAAGCAAAGATTCTGATATGAGACTTCTTTCCTAATAGGGTAAAATTTGACCAGTCTCAAAACTACAAAAATCCTCTTCATTATGATCAACAGGTTTATAAAATAATTTTTAATTGAAAGCATGAAAGTAACCCCAAAAGTCTTTCTGTATATTTTGTATACTTTCATACCTGTGAGTGTGTGGGGGGTGTATATATTTGCCGTCGAACACACACCTATTTTCATATACAGTTGAAGAGAAGAGAGACTTTCATCTAACATGCGAAAGTGAAAATGTGAGAGCTTATTCATTCACTTTACTTTGCTTTAAAACATATCTATTTTTCTAGGTACAACAATGTGAAAGTTCATAATGTTTACATTTTAATAGATCTTTCACTGAAATTGCTTTTTCAGGAACATTTTCTTATTTTCTCTGAAGGCAGTAGGGAAAACAACCATGTTATAAAATAATGAAAATCTAGGCTGCATTGCTAGTCATTTCAGAGAGTCATGTGACTTTTTCTTATATATTGTAAAAACACTTTCTTTATTTCCAAATTGGAAAAGCAAACTAAAAGGAAGTCCTTACTGGTTTTTACCCTTTATGTACATCCCATCTATGACCAACGTTGTTTCAGAGTAGGACTTGCTCTGAAATATTATTAAGCCTTAAAAATCACACCAAATTAATTAAGTGATAAATCCCAAATCATATTAAAGGCACAGGACTGACTGAGAGCTTCTATTTATAACCCAACTGTGCATTCATGAGTCTTTGGGTTGGGAAGTAGGAAGAAGCACATTTAGCTAAGCAGGACTAGAAAGAGCAGAGTGACTGGAACAAAAAATGGCAGTGTCCATCCAATCACAATCTAGAAGAAAGGAAGTTTAGACAATGGACATTGACTATTTCTTAATCTCATTGGCAAAATGATTACTCTCTTAAACTAGGAGCTGTTTAAATTTGTAGCCCTAGGGGCACCTGGGTGGCTCAGTCGGTTAAGCGTCTGCCTTCGGCTCAGGTCATGATCCTGGAGTCCCAGGATCGAGTCCCACATTGGGCTCCCTGCTCAGCAGGGAGTCTGCTTCTCCCTCTCCCTCTGACTGCCCCTCTGCCTACTTGTGCTCTCTCTCTGTCAAATAAAAAATCTTTGGGCGCCTGTGTGGCTCAGTTGGTTAAGCGACTGCCTTCAGCTCAGGTCATGATCCCAGAGTCCTAGGATCGAGTCCCGCATCGGGCTCCCTGCTCTGCGGGGAGCCTGCTTCTCCCTCTCCCACTCCCCCTGCTTGTGTTCCCTCTCTCGCTGTGTCTCTCTCTGTCAAATAAATAAATAAAATCTTTAAAAAATAAATAAATAAATAAAAAATAAAAAATCTTTAAAAAAAAAAAAATAAATAAAAATAAATTTGTAGTCCTAAAACTCACATATTTTGAAATATGGAACTTAATTCCACCTGACTCCCTAGGATCTGATATACTGGTCAGGCAAAGACTGGTATTCCAGCCTGTTTGAGAGTTATATTTCCCATTGTATATTCTGAAGTGTCATTTGCTTTCCTTCATAATTCTTGAGGTTAATGTGACTGGACCTCAGGGGAAATGCTGTGCTCTCAGATATATGTAGGTTTTGAGCCAGAACCAGAATAATGGCGCATTCACCAAAGTGATATCATAGTAGAGGTTTTATGGGACAGTCTGCTGTTCTTCCCCAGGAGAACCAAGATATCCCCACTCAGTTGAATGCTTGGTTGTTTATTATCTACTTCTGAAATTCTTTTTTTTTTTTTAAAGATTTTATTTATTTATTTGACAGAGAGAGACACAAAGAGAGAAGGAACACAAGCAGGGGGAGTGGGAGAGAGAGAAGCAGGCTTCCCGCGGAGCAGTGAGCCCGATGCGGGGCTCGATCCCAGGACCCCGGGATCATGACCTGAGCCGAAGGCAGATGCTTAACGACTGAGCCACCCAGGCGCCCCCTACTTTTGAAATTCTACATGGCATAATCATTATGTGTGATGAACGCTACTCACCAGAGTATGGAAGGCTGTCTGCAGAATGTCATTAGTAACAATCAGAGTAATAATTAATAATCAACAATGGAACACTAAGGGCTTTGCAAGCATTACCTCATTTCATCCTCACGTCAGTCTTATGACAAGAGTAGTACTCTCCTCATTGTTCAATAAGGACATTGAAACCAAAGAGACAACTAATTTGCTAAAGTCGAACAGCTCAGTGGAAGAGGTCAGATGTGAAACCAGGCAGTCTGACTACAGGGCTTATGCTCAGAGCCATCATGTTGTCGAGACTTCCTGTTTGCAGAGAAGGAAGGGCCATTTAAGAGAATAACTGACTCAATCTTACTCAGCACCTGATACAGTTCCTTGAATCTGGAAGCTTCATAAAGATTTGCAGGACTGAGTCATCAAGCATTCATGATCACTAGGACGATGAACTGTGAAGTGAGCCAACAAGCTAAACAGCACTTTAAGTAAAAAATCAGTTCAAGTAAAATTTGTATGCCTTTCAAAATAACAAAAAAGTTAAGATACTAAAACCTGGATGTCTAATCAGCGCTAATAGTATAATACTTTCACTCATCCTCTCAGAGAAAGTGAGGATGAACTTTATTTTCACATTAGAAGAGCTTTTAAAAAGGATTTTGAACAGCCTTCAATACTGGTCGATCTCATTGATGTTTCTCTATACTTTTCATTTCATTCTCTCCATAATTTAATAGACCAATTGAGATAATCTGGGTAGCTTCTGGCCCTGTTATCAGAAGAAAAGAACATAAACACTGATTTATTAGGAGATGATATGGTATCCTTTCCTTCAATGAGAAATGGCTGAGACTGACACCAGGTTATTATTTTATAAAGAAAGAACATCAAATCTAATTCTTTCTAATGGATGCTTCTGAGTATTAAATATTAATTTCAATATTAATTTTGTTGGTGGTATTATATCATGGTGTGTACCTTGCATACAATTTATCTGCTGGGTGCAACAAGGATTAGCAGTTTTGACAGGCATCCTATGGGAGCTTAAGAGAAGCAGATGTACATCTATAACTACCTTAGTATTTTTCTCCCGATTACAATACTGGCCATGCTCTATGACATAGAATTTTATAACTTTTATCATAAATTCATCTGTGGATTTAGGCAAATTCTAAACAATTTTTTAAAGGGAATACAACCCTATTCTTTCCACTTCTGTATAGAGTTGACATGGTCTTAATTTAGCATGAGCCTTCATTGGCCTCCAGCTTTCACAAGGGATCATTGATCTCAACCTCAGTCAATAGACTATGGAGGGGTGTTGGGGTTCATTCATCAGAAGAGCTGTTCTCCTCCATTGTTCACTGGGCTCAGTTGAGAGAAACCACATTTAAAGTGGATGGCTTGAAGTGGTTCACCTCAGACTTCCTCAGATCAGCCCAGGGCAAGACTGACATTCTAAAGCAGGACTTACAGTAATTTCACTTTGAGGTTATATCACTACTTCCTGCTAAAGGTCAGAATAAGAAATGGTCCTATTGGATTAGTAATTAAATATACTACGTGGCTTTTTTTTTTTTTTTTTTTTTTTTTGGTGGGGGTCGGATGGGGGTCGGATCCAATCTCTTTATTGTCAAGGTCCCCTCCCTGTGGCTTCCCTCTACAAACCTACAGAAAAACTCCAAGCCTGGGAGTGTCCTAGAGAAGGGGAGGCAGAATGTGGGGAAACTTTATGCTCTGCCCTCTGGCCTGGGGACAGGGAGAGCGGGTGGGGCAGGCGGACTGATAACTCTACCCTAGAGGAGTTGGCACTGGCTGGGATGAGTGGGGAGGCATTGCCTGCTGCCCACTCTCCATTGGAACATGGGTGGCCTCTAGGTGTGGGTGCCCTTCTGGAGGCCTGGGGGAGTGCACAGCCTTCTACGGCTGGTGGCCATCACTCCTGTCTGGGTGCTTACTACACAAGGCCCCATCCTCTGGGTCGTTCATCTCATATCCTTTCATTGATATCAACACATTTTGTTTATGGAGACCACTAGGATAAACTCCCTCCATTTTTAGACCACCACCTAAGAATTTTTTGAGTGATCACTTTTTTATATCTTCAAGACATTCTGGATTATATCCCGAAACAGGTTTCCCCTTGTTTGACTGCCTGTGAGAATGTGGGAGCCTAATTTGTGGCTCACTCATCAAAGCATATGGGTCATTATGGCATGATATTTAAGCATTGCTCTGGACTTCAACTTAGACAGCCATCAGTTTTTTTAGATTATTTTTTAGATTATTAGGTCTTGCAATGTTCCATGTTAGATATTCTCTTAAAGTGACGTTTTCCTTGAATATGTAGATAGGACATAAATAAAATCGAGTGATCTTATTTACCATCTGCCAAAGGATTTGACCACAAAGTTCTCATCAATCTAAACCCTTTACCCTCATCCTCTGCAACAGCCATGCATTCTTCTAGAGAGATTTTCCATGGTCTAGAGAGATTTTCCAGGATGCTTTAGGAAATTAATACCAAAAAGGTGAAAAGATTCATGATCAGAAGCCACCTATCAACTCTGGACCTTCACTCTCATTTAGTAGATCTTAATTCTCAGAAAGAACCCTGGAGAGAGAAGGAGAGTGTATCATTTATAGTCAGAAAGATATTTTTGAGACATGTTAGGGAACTAAGCACACTGTGCCCAGGCTAAAAATGATGTATACTGCAGGAAAAAAAAAAGCTGAAATAGAATCACAGCTCTCCATGGCATGGCTACCAGCACTCCCCAGCATTCACAAAAACGCCTAAAGAAATTATGATCCAGTATTCAGTATTTAAAATTTATCTGCCATTTTTAAATTTGTGATCATGGGGGTGGGGAGTGACTCACAAGAAGAGATATCTTCAGGGGCCAGCAAGGCAATGAAGTTAAGTGAACTTGGCAGGGTTTGCCTATGGTTAAATGGAAAGAGGGCAGGCATGATTAATTTTAGGATGATTGATGCCATCTGGAAATACAAGCCCTCACATATCTGATTATCCTGCCAGAAATAAGTCAATTTTTAAAAGATACCAAATAATTTAAAAAATTAAAGTGCTCTGCAGGCCAAAGAAAACAGCCTGCCAGTTTGTGAATTTTAGTTTAAAATGTATATAAATACCTCAAAAGACAGCTTGTGTTTTTTAAATAAAACCTAGAACATTTTGGAAATAGTCCTTGGATTTAAATTAAACAGCAAATCATGAAGAGCTTAAAATATTTGTATTTGTAGAACCATACACACATTCAATAATTCATCAGGTTATATAAGTCCATGGAATTTTGGAGAGGAGACTAAAGCATCAACTACCCCAGAGAAGGTTGAAAAGTATTTGGTAATTAAGATGATGTAAGAGTATATGTTAAAATAAAGACATTTAACTTAATTTGGTGCATTCTAAAGAGTAGCTTATGAATCTCAGATAACAAAGTAAATATTGACCTTGATTGAAACTTGGATATTTTACTCAATAAAAGCAGTGAAATAATTGATTTGGGGCAGGGGGCACTGTTTATGGAGTCACTTGGGGATATATGTTACTAAATTCTACATGATTAGGAAATGTATCCCCAACCAACCAGATGTTTTTCTAGATCCTACTTCACCACTTTGACTCTGTCCAAATCCAAATCATATGTTGATTGTATCCAGTTTTTCTCATCTCCTGATTCTACTTTACACGATGGAATATTAGACAAGTCAACTTACATTATCTATTATTTACTGAGAAATGCAAATGCTGTGAGAGTGGGGCTCCTTTATTTTTAGTTTTTAGTTAATTCATATATTTTTTAAACACACTTTAGGAATTATTCTCAAAAAATATATGAAAAATATGGCCTGATAAAATACACTTAAAATGAGTAAGAAAATTGGGGCACCTGGAGGGTGCATTCGGTTAAGAATCCAACTCTTGGTTTTGGCTCAGGTCATGATGTCAGGGGTCATGAGATTGAGCCCCATCTTAGGCTCCATACTTAGTGCAGAGTCTGCTTTGGATTCTCTCTCTCCCTCTCCCTCTGCTCCTCCCCCCACCCACCCTGCACTCTCTCTCTTTCTCTAAGATAAATAAATAAACCTTTTTAAAAAAATGAGTAAGAAAATTGATTTAAAGTGACAAAAACATGTAGAAGGTAATGTAAATCCAGGTATGTAGTAAGTATACGCAGATAAAGAGAATGAGAAAGAGATTGAGGGGGGTTGGAAAAAGAGCAAGTGATTAAACTTATACACTTATATGCTATAACTCCTTGTCCTATTAAAAGGTTGGTCACATATTTGACTCTAAACTGTCTATAGCCAAGGAAAATGGTGGAATATGATTTATCATAGAAGTATCTATAAAGTAAGAAGAAATCAATGTCCCTGGTTTTACTTTTGACATTCGTAAGAGAGAGATGTTTGCTACAACTCCTCAAAGAATTAACACTGTGTAATAATAATAATAATGTAATAATCCTTATAATACGGGGATGAACTGCACAGTTTTTTGTAACATCCATTAATATAGTATAAAGATATCACATCAGAATATAAACCACTGAGTAATCAATATAATACACTGTAACCAATATTATCAATACACCTTAATAAAATCCAACGACAGTTTTTCAACTTCCTGACTGTTAATATTTTGAGCCTGCTATTTATTTGTTGTGGGGAGCTGCCCTGTGCATTCGAGGATATTTATCAGCATCTCTGGCCTCCACCCACTAGATGTCTGTAACCCCATTCCTCCACTGTGACAATCTAAAATGCACCTAAACATTGCCACATGTCCCCTGCGGGAAAGGCAAAATCAGCCCTGATTAAGAAGCACCACCCTAGAAGAATGGAATGTTTGCACAGAATCCTCCAGAAATAGTATTCCTTTCAGCTGAGGCTTTGAAAGCTATTAGGTGGCTGTCAACTCAAGCTTAGTCTGTTTCAGAAGTTCAGAGAGTGCAGGTATTTGTCAGAGAGAATGTTATCATAATTGCAGAGATTTAGACTTGAAAAATGAGCTGCCTTAATATTGGCTGAGGGAGAAACTCCTGCCTATTTACCACAAGTTCACTTTCTCTTCTTCCCGGGCATCATCTGCAGCATGCCTTGTGCGTACATAAATTTGGTTGTGTGGCAGAGTCCTGGCCAATGGAATGTGAGCAGAAGTGATAAGTACCATTTCTGGGCAAGACTTAGAAGAAGCGGGTGTGAGCCCTCCTTAGTCTTTCCCCATTCTTCTTATTAGATGCAGAAAAGGATCATCACATTGGAGATGAGGAATCCACAAGATGTGAGGAGCCATCTTGAAAGATAGGTGGAGAGCAGCTAATAGTCACCCAGTAATATTTGTGCTGGACTGTCTTTGCAAATGAGAAATTTTATCGTGTTTGAGCCTACAAACAGTTTGTGTCTATGTATCACTATAGTATAGCTTATGCTAATAATGCAATAGGAGTAATAACTTCTTCCATACTAATGATGCCAAATATAGACCTTTCTATGCCATTTCACTGTTTTCACACATGACTTTACCACATGGATATTTGTTTGCAGTGTCATGTGAAAAAAAGTTTCACAGATAAGGTTTTTATCCACAAGGGTATTATGTGGGAATACTCATGACAAAGCTAGACAACATAGGACATGAACAAAGCAGAACACAATAATAAATAAACACACAGCAGATTATCCAACTCAAGAATTCTAAAGAGGAAAGGGGGCAATACTAAATTCCATTATTATTACTAGTTCTAGTCAAGGAATGTTGAAGTCAAAGCAACTGGCTTTTAGTACTCGGTTCTCATCTTGTCTATGAAGCTGCTATAAATTGATCCTTCTGCCCACATCAGTTCCCTGACCAGTATTTCTCATTGATCATGTATCACTTATTAAACTCTATTTTTAGTTATCTTGCATCCCCTAAAATCATCAAAAAGACTGTGAACCTTTTGAGGAGAGAGCTAGGGTAGGGTCATAGATACTTAAGGTTTCTCTAATAGCATCTACCATATGGTTTCCAATTTAGACACTATGGAAAAAAAAACAAAAAGAATGAATTCAGAAAAGCTGGCCCAAGTGGGTGTTTGGTGTGAAGAGGATTTGAAGAGCATGACCTTAGCTGGGGGGAAAAAAAAAAAAAAAGCCTGAAATGAAGAGCTCTGTAGGCTCTTCCAGATATGCCCAGAGAAAAGATAAGGCCCAAATTTCCCAGTCTCCTAAATGTGAAGTTCAAGGGTGCCTTCTAAAACTGACTGGGAATCGGGCAATGGGGACCACAAGAAACCACAAAATACTCCTTTTTGGAATGCAGGTGCTGAATGGATATGTACACTGGCATTCTCTACTAGCCCAGACTAAGAGTTTAGATTAAATTCTTGAAAATGATGGTATAATCTCATTCCCCAATACTGCCTCCTAAAACATTTCCAGGCTTTTTAAAATGAATTACTAGAAACCACCCAGTGTGTTTCAACATCGGTAAGACCATATCCCTCTCATACGCACCTTACGACAATTAACAGGCCAAGTAACTTAAGAGAAAACGCCTTTGTGTTGGGAGGATACAACATGTTTAGTCCATAAAACATTGTGGATAACTGTACTGAAAACAGTTATACTTTTCTAGACATGTGTTATGTAAAAACTGAAATCTCTGTAGAGGAAAGATATCCCCAAATTCCTTGTAAAGCTTTGAATGGGTCACCAATGACCCATTTATACAATGGGAATAGGATGGAAATCACAACTTAGCCATAAAGTAAATTAACTGAAATATTCTAATGTCTATTATTATTATTTGGTTCTGTGGCTTCTAAATCAGGAGTCATCAAAGTTTTCTGTAAACAGCTACAGAGTAAAGGTTTTAGGCTCTATGGGCCATTCATTCTCTGTCACAACTACTTAACTGTGCCATTCTAGTGCAAAAGTAGTTACAGATAATATATAACAAATGTATGTGGTTGTATTTCAATAAAATTTTGTTTACAAAAACCAATGGTCCAGATTGGACCAGATTTGGCCTATGGGCCTTTGTTTGCCAACACTAACCCAAATTATTATAAAAATAAGGATGTGTTAAAATCTTCTATATGGTGGGTGATTTTCCAAAGCCTAAAAATTCTTTTTCTGAATGTTGTTACATTCACTGACATCTTTAATCTGCTTTCAAATTTTGGGGTAAAACATTGCTGAGATAATTACTGTAATTATTTAAATGCCATTAAAATTGGAATTCAACTCTAAAGCTGCTTGTCTTAAGTGGTAAATAGCACTTTTACCCATGAACATAAAAAAAGTTAAATGGGAGTTCTAGGGAATACCTCAAATGCTGCCATTTATGAATTAGGAAATGATTCTTCGTGTGTCTCTCAAATTTCTGCACATCCTGCAATCAAGGGCACTGGTAGCATCTGTCTGACCTTTATGTTCAAGATTGTTAGATAGTGAACAGCCCCAGAAGACAGAAATAGTGTTTGCATCTAGATCAGATTGCACATTTGCTTTTTGTCCAGTCTAACAAACATGTTATCTTGGCACAAGTTTGCTAGAAGCCCATTTTAAAAGATTTAAAATAACAAAGAGGTACTGACAAATGAGAATTAAAAACAACCTCATGGTACAAAAACGTGTGCAAATTTCTCTGGACTTTTCTCCTGTATAGTTCTCTGCTAGGCTCCGAATGTAGGTGAGGAGTTCTTAAAAAGCCAATTGTGTGTGAGAACAGGTTTCTATTGGCTTACAAGATGCCACTGTTCAATTTTGAGGAATTTTGCAAGATGGTTGTTAAACCATTGGTAGTTTGAAATCAGTATGGTGAAATACTTACACCATATACATCACAAAATGCTACAAACTACAAATTAGAGCCCTTCCTTCCTTCCTCCCTCTTTCCCTCCCTCTCTCCATCCATCCCTTCCTCCCTCCCTCCCTTCCTTTCTTCCTTCCTTCCTTCCTGTCTCTGAAAGCTGATTTTCTAGCATACAACTTAGGCCATTATTAATGACAAGTCCTACCCTTTGGTGCTTTCTCTAAATTGACAAATGTATTTCATATAATATCCCAAGGTAAATCGATATGAATATTGTACTTCAAAACTATGTACATCGTATGAATTTATTAAAGTTTACTCTTATAGAAGACTTTATTAAATCAGTTACCAAAAACAAAAATCCAAATAAAAAATTGATTTCATTCTTATTTAAATGCCCCACTTCTATTTCCAATAAACAGGAGCTTAATCATGGTTCAGGCAGTAAATGAGAAAAACATATCACAAATTCTTCTTTTTTTAAAGATTTTATTTATTTGAAAGAGCAAGACAGCACAAGCAGGGGGAGGGGCAGAGGGAGAGGGAGAAGCAGGCTTCCCGCTGAGCAGGGAGCCCAATGCGGGACATAATCCCAGGACCCTGAGATCATGACCTGAGCCAAAACTAAGAGTCGGATGCTTAACCATCTGAGCCACCCAGGTGCCCTATATCACAAATTCTTATACTATCCTCTCAAAGTTTAGAAGATGAGAAAAACAATGAGATATTAAAGAAGAAAGTGATTAATTTAAAATCTCCTGAAAAAGAACTTTTGCCCTCAAAAAGTGTGGGGACCACACAAAACAGAGCAACTTAGAAAAAGATCACGAACAACTGAAGAAACTGTTTGCCTTGCCTCAAGACCTTGGCCAACTTGCAAGTACATGTACTTAACAGAACTGTATATTGTCATGTTGTATGCCTTGCCTTCAGTCTTGTCATTTATAGGTCAAGGTCACTTTCCCGGAAGAACCCACAAAATAATGTCCTCTGTACAATCTGACCCACTGGCTGGGTCCTGACAAAGAAACGTGTTAGAACCTCTTGACCCCTGCTGAATCAGACTTTCTTTAAAAAGCACTCTGGTAATAGTGATGAGGAAACTAGATAGACACATCCAACTGCAAATTATTTTCCAAATGAAGCAGTAAGCCAGTAAAGCACCCCATTTTCTGAACAACAGGAAGAAAAAATAACGTTGCCCCAAATCAAAGTGTATGCATCCCAAAACCTAGTATCGCCACCAGTTGAAATGCGAGAAGGAAAGCAAATGATTCACCTGAAGATCCTATCTATACGTTTTGGAAAAATAGGCTCTAGAATGAGCCTGTGTTGCTGTTAACAGATGCTATCTCTGAAGACTGAACTGGTCTTAGAGATTTAATTATTTGTTGACGAATGAATGAAGAATGAACAGTGAAAGTTCCAAAAAGTCTTTGGCGGTGTGGGCCAAATACTTGCTGCATATTAGATATATAGGACTACACTTCTCATATTTTGATACACTGCTCATCCCCTGGGCAAGTTTTAATATTTCAGATTCTGATGGAGTAGCTCTGGGCTTGGACCCGGGATCCCGCATTTGCAGTAAGTTCCCAGATGATGACAACACCGATGGTCTACAGAATAGCAAAGCGTTCATCTTGTTGATAGACTCGCTTGGATAACCCTTAATTATACTTTCCCCATGCAAGACTTTGATAACTAAAGTCTGTGACACCTGTCCTAGAAATAGCTTCAGATGCTTCATCTGGGAGTCCTGCCATGACTCTGAGCAGCCCTACTTCTTCCATACCTTGTTCAGGCAGCTTGCCCAGAGTGATCCAGAGCAAACATGGTTACACTCATATCAGGACTCTAAACTGGCTCTATTAATACTCTAATCTCAGGATAAATCTTGCTCAGGCTCTTATTAGGATCTTTCTTCAGGGCGCCTGGGTGGCTCAGTCATTAAGCATCTGCCTTTGGCTCAGGTCATGATCTCAGGGTCCTGGGATCAAGCCCTGCATCAGGCTCCCTCTCCCACTCCCCCTGCTTGTGTTCCTGCTCTCGTTATCTCTCTCTGTGTCAAATAAATAAATAAATCTTAAAAAAAAAAAAAGAAGCTTTCTTCTATCTCAGATTACTGACAGAATAAGCTCCTCAAGACCTTAAGAGGTACACCAAGAATAAAGAAATCACTTAGAGACCTGGGGATCTTGTCTCAGTGGTAAATAAATAAATAAATAAATAAATAAATAAATAAATAAATAAAAAATAAAAAGAATTGACAATCTAAGTTAATTGGGTTTAACAGTACTTTACAGTCCATCATGAAAACAAAACAAAATCAATAAAAGTCAGTCAAATAAGTAATTCAAACAAAGTCATGTAGCTCCTACAAATTATTTCTATTATCCTTTACTTTGCTCAACCTGTGCTGGTCAATTGGCACCCTGGGAAATGATATTCCAGTTGTATCTGTGCCAACAGCTGAGTGAAGCCCAGATTGCATATGTCCTCAGTGTTCGAGCCAGGCTATTTGTCTGAGATCTGACCATCTGGGTTACATAAAGATATTGGTCAGCTTCAGACTCACTGTTGGAGTAGCGTTTCCTCAGTGGAGCATCCCATAACACAAGAACTGATATAAGTGTGTGTGGACTGAATAATGGATCAAAAGGAGAGAAGCTGTTCGGAAATTTTTCTTCTCCTGCCATTGTACTTACATGTGATTCAGAATTTGTTTAGATTTATATGGTGTCAATTTTTAGGATTATTTGAGTCATCATGAACTAAAATGCATACGATTTTCCTGTGCCTCAAAATTAAAACCATTATCAGGTGCTAATTATGTAGTTCCAAAATTTCAACTTGAGTGAATTTCTGCACTACTGACTTTTCATTATTTATCTTAAAACATTTATGTGGGCTCCGTATCTCAGGAATATTGTCAATAAAAAAGAGCATTCTGTGATCCTTCTAAATAAACACAAAACAAATTTACAAGATGAGTACAGTGTGTTTGCTACTACACAACAGTATTTTTCATTTATTTTTTTTTCTGTTACAAGAGCATCATACTTAACTCTATTTTATATATATTTCTTGTCCATTTATAGGTGTTCTCCAACAAAAAGTTCTTGCATTAACTTTTCATTTTCACTGCTTTTATGATGCATTATTTGGATTTTATTTTTGTTATTTTCTTCATTTGCGTTCTTTTATTTTTTAACAGTTCTTCAGTTAAGTGATGACTTGATTGTTTTAAGTTGTTTAAATGCTTATTATTATAAAGATAATGTGTTCCTATTGTAAAAGTTTGAGAGTATGGAAAAATACAGTGACTCCCCAACCACCTGTCCTTCCTACCACTACTCGCTCCTATATACACTTAGCTCATACACTTAATCATTGTATTATACACAATTTATGGTGATGGTTTTAAAATTAAAGCTCAGAATGAATAAATAGATAAATAGATATATGGACAGAGATAGATGGACCTGCACAGAGGTAAAAGATAGTTGTATGTTTTCATTATATTTAATACTGACAATTCTGAAAACATACCTGTTTTTAATAAACCAACAATGAAATTAGTTTTTATCAAAAATTATCTCAGATCACATGAACTTAAAAAACATCTTGATTAGTTTTTTTTTATACTTCTGAGAGTTTTAAGAATATTTCATTTATGTAAGTGATCATTTTTCTTCAGGCCAACTAAATAGAACTCTTAAAAATATAACACATAAATAATATATGGACACAGAGATCATAGAGCTTTTGTTTTAAAATTTTAATCATGTCTCAGGTATAAGAATACAAAACTCAACAAGAGCTGAATCCAAATTGTGTCTCTGGCAGATGGACTAACTTAAATTCATCTGCACACTGTAAGGATTCTTTTAGAGAAGCTATTTTTGGAGTCATTCTGTCTTAGAAGCTTTACAATCCAATCAAAGAATGTATCCCATTGTCTCAAAGAGGTTTGAGATTCTCTCTTTTCAAGGGTTTCTCAAGACGGATTGTCTTGTCTTAAGGTAAAGATTCCTCAAAGTAGCCATTACAATTCCAGTACAATTCCAATTCCAAATTGTCCAAAAGTTCATCCATTTTCTGAAAAGGCATGAATCCTGGTCCATAGGTAGGCATGCATGTAGGAAGCAGGAGTTTTTGAGGGAAATGCAGGGGTAGTTTTAGACCATCTTCCTCTTTAGGTTCCCTAAGACGCTATCACTTTGAGGGGGGCTGTTTCTTAACAGCAGTTCCAAAACACAGGAAATCATGTGTTTCCCTCCCTTTTGAACAGAATAAGGTAATTTAGCAATACTCTTCAATAAAGAAAATATAGGTTTGCACCATAATGTCAGGGAGCTCAAAATACAAAGAGAGCTCAGATCCAAAAGAGACCTACCCCTGAAACCTGTAGTTCAGAAAACAATGTTTAATAAGAGCTTACCGTGCATGAAAGAATACTTTGTGGACTGGGAGACTTCACATTCAAAGAATTATTATCAAATTCAGGGGCATGAAGTGACAAGATAGCTTATAAAGCAAAAATGAGGGGGCGCCTGGGTGGCTCAGTGAGTCAAGCAGCCAGCTCTTGATTTCGGCTAAGGTCATAATCTCAGGGTTCTGGGACTGAGCCCCAGGACAGGCTTCCACTCAATGGCAAGTCTGCTTCAGGGTTTTCAATCTCTCTCTGCCTCTCCCCATGTGTGCAGGTGCATGTACATGCTCTCTCTCTCTTTCTCTCTCTCTCAAATAAATAAATCTTTTTTAAAAAGTGAAAATGAGGAAGTTGTTTACCCTTCAGAATGATCAGTTATTATAGTGGGGTTTCCTTATGGCAGGGGATTGGTTAAAAGGGATTATCTCACACCGTTTTTCAGGAAGACCACTTAAGTTTCTTTTATGATTGTCAGAGACTTTTACAAGAAATAACCTAAGTTTTGCTTATATTCATGGAATAGGATAGATTTAATTTCACTGACGTGGCTTAAATGGTTTTGTGTGTTCAGGAAGTTCTCAAGTTCAGTCTTCATTTTGTTTTCAATTTTATCAGTAATCCATACAGGGAGGGAGGGAGGGAGGGAGGGAGGAAGGAAGGAAGGAAGGAAGGAAGGAAGGAAGGAAGGAAGGAAGGAAGGAAGGTCCTGTTCTTTGACTCAGCGATTTTTTTATTATCTTTGTTATTCTCAATATCCCTAAAATTTTTCTTCAGAAATTTTCTCTAAATAATCTCTCCTGTTTTCCCTGAAGACATATTAAAGTCCATGATTCAATTATAAAGTTGTTAATAAGGCTAATGCTGAACAACAAATAACACCTTATTCTAATTATTAATTATCTACAAGTAATCATAGGAAATAGGTGTCCTTAAGGATTCCCTATTTGTAGAAAAATCTACCTTACATGTTTCTTTAAAATTTATTAAATTATTTTTTAAATTAACTTTGAGTATTCACAAGTGTATGTTTGATCCCTGAGAAAAACAAAGTTTAATACATACTTTCTATGTTGCAGACACTTTTCAGTATTAAAACAGAGAACACTATTCATACTTGATATACAGAAACATCGCTACAGATACATTCCAATAAAATTATGTTAAAATCATCAACTTGCTTTTGAGATATATGTGTGAGTTCCTTATGAGATTTGCAAGAGACTCATAAAGTAAAGTCTGTACCATTGGCATATTTGTGTATGGACTTTTGTGCCTGCTTCTGAGAAGACAAGCTGGTGAAATAATTTCATGCTTTAAATTGCCTTTCACAGATACAATGTTGTCCCATTTCAAATTTGTCCATATTCTATCTATGCTTTCTAGTTGACAACTAGTTCCCTGGTTGCCAATAAAAAAAGACAAAAATGGGTAACAGAAATGATTCTATGAAGAACTTGTTTTCCAGGCATTTCAAAATAAATCTAAGAAAATAAACCAAACCCATGCTTATTATTCTTATTCTTATTATCTGTTTTATTAATAAACCTCATTTAAATATAATAATTGCTACTCTTCTTTGAAAAAGCCTTATTAATTTTAGGGAGATGGGAGTTATAAAAATTAAATAGTTTTCACATTTGACTAAAATTGCTCTGTAAATCCTATCAAGTCAAGGAAGATTACTGGAGAGGAAAAATGAAAGTAACACAAAAATGTTAATTTTTCCTTTTTCCTTGTTCCCAGACATCCACATGTGGGTGAATGAAAACACTGTATGCAAATACATAAAATATATACAGTTGCCCCTTGAACAATACAGGTTTGAACTCCACTGGTCCATTAATACACAGAATTTTTTCAATAAATACAGTACAGCACTGTACATGTATCTTTCTTACGATTTTCTTAATAACATTTCTCTACTTTGTAAGAATTCAGTATAGAATACATGCAGCATACAATATATGTGTTAGTTGACTATGTTATCGGTATATCAATAAGGCTTCTGGGCAATGATAGGTTATTAGTAATTAACTTTTTGAGTAGTCAAAAGGTACATGTGGATTTTTGACTGTGAGGGTCTGTGCCCCATACCCCATGTTGTCCGAGGATCAATTACATTCTACCTTCCAATAACTACTATGTGTGAAACAGAAAAGACCCATCTCCTCCCCAAAGAAATCTTGTTTCCCAGTTGGTTTTGTTTTTGCTCCAATAAGCTTCACTGTTCATGTAATTATATAAAAACAAAAGGGAAAACAAGAATTGGAGATAATTTCAAGGTTTTAGGCTAAGTAACTAACAGATTGGTTATGTTCTAGTTGAAAATATGGAAAATGAGAGACAGGTATATGAAAGAAAATAAGAGCTAAATTCCGGAAGGAAGACTTTCTTTTTGGGGGGGGGGGGGAGCAGAGGGAGAGAAAGAATCTTAGGCAAGCTCCACATCCAGCACAGAGTCTGAAGGAGGGCTGGATCCCAAGACCCTAAGATCATGACCTGAGCTGAAATCCAGAGTTGGATGTTTAATGGACTAGCCACCCAAGTGCCCCTGGAAGGAGGATTTTAACTGTGTTATATCCTTGCATACATCTATACACAATGTGGATACAAAAGTACCATTTCAGGTAAAAGTTTGGGGCTCCTCACTATAAAGAAAGTGCTGAGATTAATGTAAGATGCATTCACCTAGGGAAAGAATGTAGAAAAATAGTTGTAATTCATGGACTCAGCTTGGAATTTGCGCATAATTAAGAAATGAAACCTGGAGCCAGCAAGAGAAAAAGAGTCTAGAGAAAGAGCTAAAAAAATAATGACTCAAATATGCATTTATAACACTAAACTATTCTGTCCCTAATAATAAAAAAAAATGCAATTGATGTATTATCAATGGACATACACTTTCAGGCATATTAAGAACTTCTTTTCTGGTAGCATGCAGAATACTTATTCTCACTCACGATGCAGAAGCAAGATTTATAAAAAAAGATGGCCCAGATTAGAAATGAAGGCAAGGGGGCGGAGCAAGATGGAGGAGGAGTAGGAGACCTGGATTTCGTCTCCTCTCAGGAATTCAGCTGGATAGGGATCAAACCATTCTGAACACCTACAAACTCAACAGGAGATCGAAAAAAAGAAGAGCAACAACTCTCTCATCAGAAAAGCTACCACTTTCTGGAAAGTAGGATGTGGAGAGAAGTGAATCCGAGGCAATACTCCAGAGGATAGATGGCGGGGGATGGGGCCTCTGTTGGCCCCTTATAGCAAGTGATAGAGCCACGGAGCACAAAATCGGAAATTTTAGAAGTCTGCTCCACTGAGGGACATCACTCCGGTGGCAAAGCGGGGGGTGGAACCCTGCGGGACAGTGTGGTCTCAGGACCCTCGGGGTCACAGAAAGACCGGGGGAGCCTGAGTGCAGCAGAGCTCCCAGGTATCGGAGCGGGGAAGCCGGCTGCAGAGGCGGAGCCCAGGCGCGGGCTCTCAGCTCGGGGTGGCCATAAACCGGGATCCGCGGCACAGTCGGGCCCCTGCTCCTCCAGCAGGGACCCGACAAGCGGCAGATCCGGGGAGACTCACCTTCCTCCCCCGGGAGGAGCCGCGCGGGAGTGCACCGCAGGGATCTGCTGGGTTTGGAGACTCCACCCGGGGTCGGGGGCCAGAGATAGAGGCGCGCGGTCACAGGCCGGGTGAGCACGGAGTGCGGCCGGAGACCCGGGAGACGGGAGTGACTGACGGCTTTTCTCTGGGGGCTCACTGAGGAGCGGGGCCCCGAGTTCTCGGCTCCTCCGGGGCGGAGATTGGAGGCCGCCATTTTCACTCTCCGCCTCCAAAGCTGTACGGAAAGCTCGCAGGGAACAGAAGCCCCGGAGAGCAAACCCGAGCAGATGACTTAGCCGGGAGGGGGCGAGGGCGGGGCAATTCCGCCTCCGGCAGAGACATTTGGAAACCACGGCAACAGGCCCCTCCCCAGAAGATCAGCGAGAACAGCCGGCCAAGACCAAGTTTACCGATCAATGAGAACCGCAGAACTCCAGCACTAAGGGACTACTGCACATAGAATTGACGGCTTTTTTACCATGATTCTTTAGTTGTTCAAAGTTACTTTTTTTTTTAACTGTCTTTGTTTCTTTTTTTTTTTTTTTTAATTTTTCTTTTTCCCTTTTTCAACCAACATCTTATCAATCCCTTTTTTAAAAAATATTTTTAGTTTTCATTTTTAGAGTCATATTCTATCCCTTCACAGTAGTTACCTGTATTTTTGGCATATATATATATAAGTTGTTCTCTCCTTAAAATTTTGAGATAGTTTCTTCTAATAGATCAAAATATACCCCAAATCTCTAGTATATGGTTTTTTCTACGCCCCTGCCTGATCACATTCTCTCTTTTTTTTTTCTTTTTTCTTTTTTAAATCCATTTCTTTCTTTTTTCAAACAAATTCTTATCAATTCCTTTTATAAAATTTTTTATAATTTCCATCTTTACAGTCATATTGCATCCCTTCATCATATCAATCCTTACTTTTGTACATATATAAGTTTTTCTTTCTTTAAAATTTCGGGAGGCACTTTCTTCTAAAAGACCAAAATACACCCCAAATCTAGTGTGTGGCACTGATCTATATACCAGCCTGATCATATTTGATCACATTCCGGGTTTTTGTTGTTGTTGTTGTTTTGTTTTGTTTGTTTTTATCTTTATCTTTTTCTTTTTTTTTTTCTTTTTCTTTTTTCTCTCTTTCCCTTTCTTTTCCCACTGCTTCAGGTCTTTTCTGATTTGTTTAAAGTATATTTTCTGGGGACATGGTTACTCTGCTAGCATTTTGTTCTCTCATTAATCTATTCTACTCTGCACAAAATGACAAGACGGAAAAAATCACCTCAACAAAAAGAATAAGAGGTAGTACCGACTGCCAGGGACCTACTCAATATGGACATTAGTACGATGTCAGATCTAGAGTTCAGAATCATCACTTTAAAGATACTAGCTGGTCTTGAAAAAAATATGGAAGTTATTAGAGAAACCCTTTCTGGAGAAGTAAAAGAACTAAAATCTAACCAAGTAGAAATCAAAAAGGCTATTAATGAGGTACAATCAAATATGGGGGCGCTAACTGCTAGGATAAATGAGGCAGAAGAGAGAATCAGTGATCTAGAAGCCCAAATGATGGAAAATAAAGAAGCTGAGAAAAAGAGAGACAAACAACTACTGGATCATGAGGGCAGAATTCGAGAGATAAGTGATACCATAAGACAAAACAACATTAGAATAATTGGGATCCCAGAAGAAGAAGAAAGAGAGAGGGGGGCAGAAGGTATAATGGAGCAAATTATAGCAGAGAACTTCCCTAATTTGGGGAAGGAAACAGGCATCAAAATCCAGGAAGCACAAAGAACCCCTCTCAAAATCAATAAAAATAGGTCAATACCCCAACATCTAATAGTAAAACTTACAAGTGTCAGAGACAAAGAGAAAATCATGAAAGCAGCTCAGGAGAAGAAATATATAACCTACAAAGGTAGAAACAATAGATTGGCAACAGACCTATCCACAGAGACCTGGCAGGCCAGAAAGGACTGGCAGGATATATTCAGAGTACTAAACGAGAAAAATATGCAGCCAAGAATACTATATCCAGCTAGGCTGTCATTGAAAATAGAAGGAGAGATAAAAAGCTTCCAGGACAAACAAAAACTAAAGGAATTTGCAAACAAAAAACCAGCCCTACAAGAATTATTGAAAGGGGTCCTCTAAGCAAAGAGAGAGCCTAAAAGCAACATAGACCAGAAAGGAACACAGACAATATACAGTAACAGTCACCTTACAGGCAATACAATGGCACCAAATTCACATATTTCAATAGTTACCCTGAATGTAAATGGGCTAAATGCCCCAATCAAAAGACACAGGCTATCAGATTGGATTAAAAAACAAGACCCATCGATATGCTGTCTGCAAGAGACTCATTTTAGAACCAAAGACACCCCCAGATTGAAAGTGAGGGGGTGGAAAACCATTTACCATGCTAATGGACACCAAAAGAAAGCTGGGGTGGCAATCCTTATATCAGACAACTTAGATTTTAAGCCAAAGACTGTAATAAGAGATGAGGAAGGACATTATATCCTACTTAAAGGGTCTATCCAACAAGAAGATCTAACAATTGTAAATATCTATGCCCCTAACATGGGAGCAGCCAATTATATAAGGCAATTAATAACAAAAGCAAAGAAACACATAGACAACAATACAGTAATAGTGGGGGACTTTAACACCCCCCTCACTGAAATGGACAGATCGTCTAAGCAAAAGATCAACAAGGAAATAAAGACTTTAAATGACACACTGGACCAGATGGACTTCACAGACATATTCAGAACATTCCATTCCAAAGCAACGGAATACACATTCTTCTCTAGTGCCCATGGAACATTCTCCAGAATAGATCACATCCTAGGCCATAAATCAGGTCTCAACCAGTACCAAAAGATTGGGATCATTCCCTGCCTATTTTCAGACCACGATGCTTTGAAACTAGAACTCAATCACAAGAGGAAAGTCAGAAAGAACTCAAATACATGGAGGCTAAAGAGCATCCTACTAAAGAATGAATGGGTCAACCAGGAAATTAAAGAAGAATTAAAAAAATACATGGAAACCAATGAAAATGAAAACACAATTATTCAAAATCTTTGGGATGCAGCAAAGGCAGTCCTAAGAGGAAAGTATATAGCAATACAAGCCTTTCTCAAGAAACAAGAAAGGTCTCAAACACACAACCTAACCCTACACCTAAAGGAGCTGGAGAAAGAACAGCAAATAAAGCCTAAACCCAGCAGGAGAAGAGAAATAATAAAGATCAGAGCAGAAATCAATGAAATAGAAACCAAAAGAACAGTAGAAGAGATCAACGAAACTAGGAGCTGGTTCTTTGAAAGAATTAGCAAGATTGATAAACCCCTGGCCAGACTTATCAAAAAGAAAAGAGAAAGGACCCAAATCAACAAAATCATGAATGAAAGAGGAGAGATCACAACCAACACCAAAGAAATACAAACAATTATAAGAACATATTATGAGCCACTCTATGCCAGCAAATTAGATAACCTGGAAGAAATGGATGCATTCCTAGAGATGTAGCAACTACCAAAACTGAACCAGGAAGAAATAGAAAACCTGAACAGACCTATAAGCACTAAGGAAATTGAAGCAGTCATCAAAAATCTCCCAACAAACAAAAGCCCAGGGCCAGATGGCTTCCCAGGGGAATTCTACCAAACATTTCAAGAAGAATTAATACCTATTCTTCTGAAACTGTTCCAAAAAATAGAAATGGAAGGAAAACTTCCAAACTCATTTTATGAGGCCAGCATTACCTTGATCCCAAAACCAGACAAAGTCCCCATCAAAAAGGAGAGTTACAGACCAATATCCCTGATGAACATGGATGCAAAAATGCTCACCAAAATACTAGCCAATAGGATCCAACAGTACATTAAAAGGATTATTCACCACGACCAAGTGGGATTTATCCCTGGGCTGCAAGGTTGGTTCAACATCTGCAAATCAATCAACGTGATACAATACATTAACAAAAGAAAGAACAAGAATCATAGGATCCTCTCAATAGATGCAGAAAAAGCTTTTGACAAAGTACAGCATCCTTTCTTGATCAAAACTCTTCAGAATATAGGCATAGAGGGTACAGACCTCAATATCATAAAAGCCATCTATGAAAAACCTACAGCGAATATCATTCTCAATGGGGAAAAACTGAGAGCTTTCCCCCTAAGGTCAGGAACGCGGCAGGGATGTCCACTATCACCACTGCTATTCAACATAGTATTAGAAGTCCTAGCCACAGCAATCAGACAACAAAAAGAAATCAAAGGCATCTGAATCAGCAAAGAAGAAGTCAAAGTCTCACTCTTTGCAGATGATATGATACTTTATGTGGAAAACCCAAAAGACTCCACCCCAAAACTGCAAGAACTCATAGAGCAATTCAGTCAAGTGGCAGGATATAAAATCAATGCACAGAAGTCAGTGGCATTCCTATACACCAACAAGAAGACAGAAGAGAGAAATTAAGGAGTCGATCCCATTTACAATTGCACCCAAAACCATAAGATACCTAGGAATAAATCTAACCAAAGAGGCAAAGGATCTGTACTCAGAAAACTATAGAATACTCATGAAAGAAATTGAGGAAGACACAAAGAAATGGAAAAACGTTCCATGCTCATAGATTGGAAGAACAAATATTGTGAAGATGTCAATGCTACCTAGAGCAATCTACACATTCAATGCAATCCCTATCAAAATACCATCCACTTTTTTCAAAGAAACGGAACAAATAATCCTAAAATTTGTATGGAACCAGAAAAGACCCCGAATAGCCAGAGGAATGTTGAAAAAGAAAAGCAAAGCTGGCGGCATCACAATTCCGGACTTCCAGCTCTATTACAAAGCTGTCATCATCAAGACAGTATGGGACTGGCACAAAAACAGGCACATAGATCAATGGAACAGAATAGAGAGCCCAGAAATGGACCCTCAACTCTATGGTCAACTCATCTTTGACAAAGCAGGAAAGAATGTCCAATGGAAAAGACAGTCTCTTCAACAAATGGTGTTGGGATAATTGGATAGCCACATGCAGAAGAATGAAACTGGACCATTTCCTTACACCACACACAAAAACAGACTCCAAATGGTTGAAAGACCTCAATGTGAGACAGGAGTCCATCAACATCCTAAAGGAGAATACAGTCAGCAACCTCTTTGACCTCAGCCGCAGCAACTTCTTCCTAGAAACATCGCCAAAGGCAAGGGAAGCAAGGGCAAAAATGAACCATTGGGACTTCATCAAGATAAAAAGCTTTTGCAAAGCAAAGGAAACAGTCAACAAAACCAAAAGACAACCCACAGAATGGGAGAAGATATTTGCAAATGACATATCAGATAAAGGGCTAATATCCAAAATCTATAAAGAACTCATCAAACTCAACACCCAAAGAACAAATGATCCAATCAAGAAATGGGCAGAAGACATGAACAGACATTTTTCCAAAGAAGACATCCAAATGGCCGACACATGAAAAAGTGCTCAATATCGCTCAGCATCAGGGAAATCCAAATCAAAACCTCAATGAGATACCACCTCACACCAGTCAGAATGGCTAAAATTAACATGTCAGGAAACGACAGATGTTGGTGGGGATGTGGAGAAAGGGGAACCCTCCTACACTGTTGGTGGGAATGCAAGCTGGTGCAGCCACTCTGGAAAACAGTATGGAGGTTCCTCAAAAACTTGAAAATAGAGCTACCATGTGATCCAGCACTTGCACTACTGGGTACTTACCCCAAAGATACAAAAGTAGGGATCCGAAAGGGTACGTGCACCCCTACGTTTACAGCAGCAGTGTCCACAATAGCCAAACTGTGGAAAGAGCCAAGATGTCCATCGACAGATGAATGGATAAAGAAGAGGTGGTATATATATACAATGGAATATTATGCAGCCATCAAAAGGAATGAGATCTTGCCATTTGCAACAACGTGGATGGAACTGGAGGGTATTATGTTGAGCGAAATAAGTCAAACAGAGAAAGACATGTATCATATGACCTCACTGATATGAGGAATTCTTAATCGCAGGAAACAAACTGAGGGTTGCTGGAGTGGGGGGTGGGGTGGGAGGGATGGGGTGACTCGGTGATAGACACTGGGGAGGGTATGTGCTCTGGTAAGCGCTGTGAATTGTGCAAGACTGTTGAATCTTAGATCTGTACCTCTGAAACAAATAATGCAATATATGTTAAGAAAAAAAAAAGAAGAAGAAGAAGAAGGTAGCAATAGGGGAAGAATGAAGGGGGGGAAATCGGAGGGGTAGACGAACCATGAGAGACGATGGACTCTGAAAAACAAACTGAGGGTTCTGGGGGGGGGGGGGAGGATGGGTTAGTCTGGTGATGGGTATTGAGGAGGGCACATTCTGTATGGAGCACTGGGTGTTATGCACAAACAATGAATCATGGAACACTACATCTAAAACTAATGATGTAATGTATGGGAATTAACATAAGAATAAAAAAAAAAGAGTAGAAGTGAAGGCAAGGTCCAAGGTAATAAATAAACCATCTGGCTTTATTATCATCAAATCGATTTGGTTCTGTAACAGCTGACTAAATATTCAATTTAAAGAACTGTGCAGAACAAAGAAGTAACAGACCCAATGACTACTCTCCAAAATATTACAAGATCAACGCAATAAGGAGACACAATGTCCTATGAGACAAGATAGTACATTACAAGGGCTCAAAATTGAGGCATGGAACTTAATTTGGTATCTGAGAAGACAGATGATTGTGTCTTACATTGTGTGAAGAAGATTTCTTTTAAAAGGAAGAACGATAACTGAGCATACAGGATGCGTGGACAAAGAGTGCATTAGTCACCACCTACTCGTACTGTTAATAAGGGATATTCACACTAGGGTTATGGGATGAACCAGCTCACACAAGCAACACTGAACAGAGGAGATCCACATAGGTTATTAATCACATATACTCACAGCCTGGGGAGAAGGACAGAGACTATCATGCAAGGCCACCTGGGGTAACACTTGGGAAGAAAGAAATAAGCAGGGAACATGGAGGCAGCCTTTGAGGTGGAAAGATATGGTCTGTTTGAATCATTCTTTGGGTTGGTGGAACACTGAACCCCACTACTTGGAAATTAGCAGAAATTGTGTCTGATCTCTTTAATAAGACTGTTTGATGATGGGCTTTATCTGTGGGAGCATAATGGAGAGGTAAACATGTAGTCAGACCATTTCAAGCCTTGTTGGTGTCACTAGATGTCAAGGTATCATATAGTATGGGGCCTTAGTTCTAGGTCTTAAAGCACTATGGGGAGATGAAACATGGTTACCATGTGAATATGGGAACAAGCATGCCATGTGGTAGACTGAGGCAATGACTTCTGACCCTTATTTTAGGAAAACCCAAAGAACGATGGAGCAACAGAGTGACATCAGGCTATAGAATTCCTAATGAATTTTCTGTGAGTGATGTAACACCTGTTCATCTTTATAATAGAATAAAATCCCTTCAAAGGCTTTAAAGCAATTTTGTACCAGTATTCAAGTAAATATATGGCATGCTATAGTCTAATTTTCTGAGTTTTGAAATGTATAAAATGATACTAAATTGGGTCTGTGTTAGTATTCTTTTAAAGATTTATTTATTTATTTGAGAGAGAGAGTGTGTGGACACGTGGGCAGAGGGGCAGAGGGAGGAGAGAATCCTCAAGCAGACTACCCGCTGAGCGCAGAGCCTGATGCAGGGCTGATTCCCAGGACCCTGAGATCATGACCTGATCTGATATCAAGAGTCAGACGCTTAACCGACTGAGCCACCCAGGTGCCCCTGTGTTAGTATTCTTCCAGTTAGCATGTCTTCTTTGTATAATTTTCAAAATACTAATATAAATTAGATTATCTATTCATTCAATTGATCTGAATTTATGAGTTTATTGTACTATAGCACCTATAAAGCTCAAAACAATTTTGTAATATAAAATTAGCCTAACAGATATTCTGATTTAAAGAACACTGTCTACATTATCTAGATTGATTTATAATGCTATTTTAACTAAAAATCAAATTAAATTAGCTATAAATCTTTTTTGATTTTCTTTTACCTGAAATTGTGAGACAGGAAACAATTTCTTCTGTAAAAAAGACTACATTGGGTCACCATCAATTTTTAGGAATGGACTTTACTATGAAACAGATGAAGAAAATCATCATGGCTTTGCTATATTGGGCCGTGACTCTCCCTGAATGATTCCCAGGTGAGATGATATTACTGTTCATCACATGGCCCAGAAAACAATTCTGAGCATTTGAGGAGCCTGTCCTTCTGTTCAGGCTCCCCTGGGAAGCCAATAGGAAGGACGGACACCACACCAGGTGAGGAGGGAGAATGGGTAAGGATCCTCAGTGAGCAGGAGGAAACGAGGCTCACTTGCCTGGCCGTTGAGCATCAGCGCCATGCCCTCTTGGTCCAGGAAGAGGGGATGGATGCCATATAAGCCGAGTTGTAACTCCCTGCCACTCTCAGAAATAGCAGAAGTAAATGGCTGAGAGGCTGCCCCTCAATTTGTCAGACATCAGCACCTGTTATTTACCTAATGCCAAAAACACTCTCTAGTCCCTGTATTTCTTTTTTTAAGGCTTTATTTATTTATTTGACAGAGAGAGATAGCGAAAGCAAGAACACAAGCAGGGAAGTGGGAGAGGGAGAAGCAGGCTTCCCGTGGAGCAGGGAGCCCGATTTGGGACTCGATCCCAGGACCCTGGGATTATGACCTGAGCCGAAGGCAGACGCTTAATGACTGAGCCACTAGGAGCCCCTCTAGTCCCTGTATTTCAAAGGCTTCGGAGGGCTGGTTTTCAGTGACAGGACTGCCCAATTTACTTTGTCAGTAAAAGACCCTGGACACTTGAAAAGTATCTTTGGAAAAGTATGAAGGCCTCTGCAAGCTTGCACTTTCGTTGGAAAGGTAGAATTAGAATAATTTTAAGTGTGTGTGTGTGTACATATATATTTGTTAATATAATGATATGGTTATCATGTTATCTACCCTGGATCACAGTACAGTTTGGTTACTACATTTCTCATCAATAACACTGTAGTAGCCAATATGCACTGTGTATTGAAACTTTGCCTTTTTTGCTGAATAGAAAGTCTCAATACCGATGCTCCTAAGTCATAAAATAAAAATGCTCCTAAGTCATAAAAAAAATAATAAACCTTAACTCTTGTTTTGGAGATTCCTCATAGTTAACAAAATATGCCCCATGTGTTGTAAATTATATTTTCAAATGCTCTCCAGTCAGGGGACTCATTTCAAAGCAGTGAAATCACTCTGTAGAAGCCAATTCCCTGACCTAACTCCAGACACCATCTCAGTGCTCACAGAGAAAACCCTCAGAAGCTCACTCAGGCTTTTATTCTTGGTTATTAAAGACTCCCTTTTGTCCTTGAATAAATAAGAAACATATGTTATTTTTACAAAAGGCATATGTCTGTAAGCAATTCATTTCACATATTCATATTATCACCTCCTGGCCTCGTCTTTGGCCAAAGTCAGTTAATCTACCGACAAACTCAGCTTAAATCTGCAACATTTTTTTTAAAAACTTGATTTTAACTCACTGGTCACAGAGAATAATGGCAAAACTTAATACCTTAAACACTATCCAATTATAAGACACCACTTATTTATAAAGTAAAAACCACTGGTATAAAAACAAAATTCTGTATTTAATATAATAAAGGTAGATTTACATTGGTGAGAGTTCATGTGCCCTGCCTCTTACACGTTATATAGTCTTGCATGTTTTAAATCTCCTTGAAATTCATGCTGTCATATATAAAACTGTTAAGAAAATTCTATCCTAAAAGAGCTGGAGAGAATGCAGTGTTTATGGCATTGTATCCTGACTGCAAATGGCAGGTGTCTAATCAATGTTACTCCTTACTCTTCTGCTGGGCCTTAATTCTGATCTGCCCATACTACCTCACTATGTGTGTGTGTGTGTGTGTGTGTTTTAAGATTTTATTTATTTATTCGACAAATAGAGAGCACAAGTAGGCAGAGTGGCAGGCAGAGGGAGAAGGAGAAGCAGGCTCCCCGCTGAGCAGGGAGCTGGAAGTGGGGCTCAATCCCAGGAACCCATGACCTGAGCCAAAGGCAGCCGCTTAAGTGACTGAGCCACCCAGGCGCCCCTATGTGTGGGTTTTTTAAGTCTTATATTTATTTAGCATGAGTTATGCAAGTTTGTTTCACAAAATGTATAAAATACTGGGGCGCTTGGGTGGCTCAGTCAGTTAAGCATCTGCCTTCCGCTCAGGTCATGATCCCAGCGTCCTTGGATCATGCCCCGAGTCAGGCTCCCTGCTCAGCAGAGAGCCCACTTCTCCCTCTCCCTCTTCCTGCTGCTCTGCCTACTTTTGCTCTCCTATCTCTCTGTCAAATAAATAAAACCTTTAAAAAAACCCAAAAAACAAAAAAGCAAAAAAAAAAAAAGTATAAAATATGAATAATCAGAGGGAAGAAAACAAATGTGCCAACAACTTCTTAAAGAACATGAACAATCATGAACTCTTTTGGTATAATATTATTGTTTTTCTCTGCAAAGATATGCACTCTTAATAAAATCGGGTCTTATTTTACATCTACTTTATTTTTCATCAACAAAGAAGTATTTCTAGATTATAATTATTAAGCAGAACTGTAGTAGGCTCACAGATGCATCATGGTAAATTTCTTTGTTGAACATTTGAAATGCTTTCAGTTTAAGTATTATTAACAATGCTGAAAATAAATACATACACAAGTACATTTTTACACTCAATTTTATTTTCTCAGAAAAAGTTCCAAAAATAGAGGGTGCCCAGGTGGTTCAGTCAGTTATGTGTCTGACTTTGGCTCAAGCCCTGATCTCAGGGTCCTGGGATCCAGCAGGCATTGGGCTCCCCACTCAGCAAGGAGTCTGCTTCTTCTCCCTCTGCCCCTACCCCCACTCGTGTTCATGCACGCATGTGCACTCTCTCTCAGAAAAAAAAAAGTTCCAAAAATAGAATTTATTATTCACTTGGGGTGTGTATATGTGTGTGCATATATGTGTCTGTGTGTGTATACAAACACACATCAAAAAATGATGACGATCTCCTTGGTCCTTGGTTCAAGTGCTAAAATCTAAATACAAGAAAATTCTAAGCAATTGATTTCCTCTATGTTGTATAATTTATAAAACAGTCCTGAATATAAGTAAGCCTCTGGAAGTAATACTTTTTAACCTTCCTCACACTTTTGAGAAATATCTTCAAAATAAAATAACTACAAGCTTGAATAAAATATCAAAACTATTTTTCTTACAATGCATGATGGAGCTTTGGGCAGCTAAGAGAAATATTGAATAGAAACCATGAGAAAATAGGAATTCTAAGAAAGTGGTGGGGCTGGCATTCACTTCAAGGAACTTAAGATTTGGACTTAATAGGATTAAAACCTTCAGGAGTCAGGGCACAAATTGCAGTCCACACAAGAAAGTCTGTCAGACCAAGGAACTCCCAGGTCTACAGTGGTGACTAACTCACTGAGCCAAACGAAGACCAGCTCCACAGTTAATGAACTTACTTGTCTCAAGCCTAGGTCTACTAGAGCACGACCAAGGGAAAAACAACCGAATACACACACACCTTGGCTGAGAGAACATAACCACAGATTTATTGTCACTCCTGATAGGGACTAGAATTAATTCCAGATGGGTGAAAAACAAACAAGCCAAAACAGAGTAACAAAAGCATAAACAGAAAGGATGGAACAATTTCACTTGGTCTATGTTGGTAGCGTCCCTTAGTAGTTGGCAGAGATGCAAATCATATTTGGAGAAATGAACCCTAAATCCTGAAATAATTCCCACAGATAAAGTTCCAGAACAAGTAAGTTCTGATCACGAGCTCAGAAACTGTCAAAAATTAATGGGCACATGAAGAAACACAGCTCACTGACAAAATATTACCAAAACAAGTATCAGATTTTTACCTAGCAAACTGCATATATTGAAATGATCAGATATAAACTATTTTTAAAGGCTTTTAAATATGCTCAAAGGAAATAAAAGGAGGCTCAGAATTCTTCATGAATGAACAAGCAACAAAAATAAGCAATCCAATCTGAGAAAGATTCCACAACTTGTAAAAAATTATTTAAGTAACATTAAAAAATTATTTAAGCAAACGTTAAACAGTAAGTACCATTAAACCTTTAAGTAACATTAAATTATTTAAGTAACATTAAGTAACATGAAATTTAAGTAACAAAAGCCCAACCGAATACATTTTAAAGATCTAAATGGCTTTATTAACCGATTTGCAGCATCCACCTAGCAAGTAGAGGGGAATTCCAAGGGGCTACAGAGAAGGAAAATTTTTTAAAGGGAGAGAGGGTGTGGAAAAAAAATTATTTGCAAAAACTCCATTGTTTTAGGCAAGGTCGCTCTCCAAAGGGGAACAGAAATGGTCCGTCAATAAATTTCCTAGTGTTAGGAAATTCCCATGCTGACTGGTTAAAGGTTACATTTCTGGGGGGTTGAAACTATTGCTGAAACTATAGTGAGGTTAGGTATTAAGTCTTTCTTTACTGACTTGGGGCCTTAACATAAGTAATGCCATTTTGGGCTTGCAGTATTTTTGTTTGTTTGTTTTTTAAGATTTATTTATTTTAGAGAGAGAAAGGGAATGCACATGCACAAGGCGGGGAGGGGCAGAGGGAGAGCGAGAGTGAGAATCTCAAGCAGACTCCCCGCTGAGCCTGGGGCTGGATCTTACCACCCTGAAATCATGACCTGCGCTGAAATCAAGAGTCTGATACTTAACTGAATGAGGCACCCAGGTGCTCCTGCAGTTTTCTTTTTAACAGTAATAATTAAATTAGAAATCCAATGAACTAGAGAGTAGGAGAGGATAAGCAACTTAGAATATTCATGAATTGCTTGACAAATCTGAAGAAATCATCCAGATAAAGGCACAAAGAGAGATCAAACCTAGTAAGAAAAGGTAATAGATCTGAGGGAGAGAGTGAGACATTCTAATACATGTCCATTCGGATTTTCAGAAGAGAAAATAAAAGGGATGTAAAAGAGGCAATATTTGGAATAATAATGCCTGAAACCAGTTTAGAATTACTGAAGGAAACCCAGCCTTAGATTTGATAATTCTGATAAGTTTCTAATGAGATAATAAAAAGAAATAAAAGCCCAGACAATTTGAAGCAAAACTACCAATACTGACTGTAAAGAGAAATCATTAAATGCTCTCAGACAAGACAAATAGCCCACAAAATTACAATGAGGCTAATAGTGGATTTTCTAAAATAATATAGAAAGCCAGAATGCACAGGACGTTCATCTTGAACACAGCTTTCAGTACAGAAGTATAATCCTAGAGAAGCTGTATTTCAGAAATGACTGTTAAGCAACTCTATTTTTAGATAAACTAAAGCTGGGCAAGTTTACTACCAGCAGATCTTAGCTAAAACAATTTCCAAATTTGTACTTCAGGGAGAAGAAAAATCATCTGACAAAGAAGTTGTAAGATAAAAGAAAGAAATGTGAGCCAGGAAACTATACCCAAGAAAACCCTGATTGTATAAAATATCAAAAATGCAAACTAGAAATAAAATATAAGACATAAACATTACTAGACATAACTCAAATATGTTTTGAGTAAAAGAAGACAAGTGGGCAATCAGAGTTAAAGTGTTCATAAATCCTTAATTATTGGGGGAAGAGGGTAAAAATGTTGACCAAATTTAGAAGTGGTTAAATGTCTAACTTTAAATACTAAGTTAAAATGCGTGTTCAAATTCGAAGATAATGACTAAATTGATAAACACAGAATGCATGATTTCCAAACCAATATAAGGGGAAAGGAGAATGAGGAAAAATAAATTTGAAATAAGCTCAACCTCATAATAAGAAAAGCAAAAAGAACGCCAGAAAACAGGTTAGAAAGAGTTGGAAGAGGTGGTTCTGCATACAAATAGGAACAGTGTGATTGCTTCATTTATCTCCTGCTTTATACCTTTTGTTTCTTTTCCCTATCTGACTGCCCTGGTTATTCTCTTCAGAATAATCCCGAACAAAGGTGCTCCTAGAAGGCACCCTTTTATTTCCCCTTTTTTTCAAGGGAATATTTTTACTACATCAGAAAAGCATAGAGTAAGCATTTGTGGAAATCTATTAGTGGATTAAAGACATTTTCTTGCACTGCTCGTTTTAAAAATAAATAGTATACGAAGTTTTTGCTCAAGTATGTATGATTTCCTTCCTTTAATTGGTTATTGTGGCTGGGTGTATGGTACCATGCACTAGGGAAAATATACAAACCTGTCTTCCAGAGCTGGTTTTATTCTTTGGTGTTTGAATGATTAGTAGTATACTGAACCCATGAATCCATATCCCATAATGTAAATATAAATTTAGAATACCCATCCTACAACCTCAAAATTGGAAAATTAACATATATGAAAAAAACAGTATTTTAATCTGTGACTATAGTCATGTTATTATAATTGAAAAAGTAGCTGCCTTATTCTTATTTCTTCTTCATCATAGTTGATAGCACTTTATAATGATCATGAAATTTTTAATTTGCTTATTGATAATGTTATCCCTGTTTTCCAATTTTTATTGTTCTACTTTTAGATTTTTTTTAAATGACCAAAATACAAATAAAAAATGTTATTATAAAAGCTAGTTTCAAATAGAAATATAAAAAAAAATCTCTGTTATCTAAAATATTTATCTTTTACAACAGTCATCCTTTACGTCCCAAAAAATATTATTTAAAATTATATTACTGTAATAAAGATCTCTGGAAATGAAAGAAAAACATGAATCTTCTTTTTTTAACAGCTGTATCAAGGTATAGTTTAGATGCACAAAATATGCCTAAATCCATATGCAATCAAAATTGAGGCTCTAACTGCTAGTATAAATGAGGCAGAAGAGAGAATTAGTGATATAGTGATATAGAAGACCAAATGATGGAAAATAAAGAAGCTGAGAAAAAGAGAGATAAACAACTACTGGATCATGAGGGCAGAATTCGAGAGATAAGTGATACCATAAGACAAAACAACATTGGAATAACTGGGATCCCAGAAGAAGAAGAAAGAGAGAGAGGGGCAGAAGGTATAATGGAGCAAATTAGAGCAGAGAACTTCCCTAATTTGGGGAAGGAAACAGGCATCAAAATCCAGGAGGCACAAAGAACCCCTCTCAAAATCAATAAAAATAGGTCAACAGCCCGACATCTAATAGTAAAACTTACAAGTCTCATACACAAAGAGAAAATCCTGAAAGCAGCTCGGGAGAAGAGATATGTAACCTACAAGGGTAGAAACATTAGACTGGCAACAGACCTATCCACAGAGACCTGGCAGGCCAGAAAGGACTGGCAGGATATATTCAGAGCACTAAATGAGAAAAATATGCAGCCAAGAATACTCTATCCAGCTAGGCTGTCATTGAAAATAGAAGGAGAGATAAAAAGCTTCCAGGACAAACAAAAACTAAAGGAATTTGCAAACACAAAACCAGCCCTACAAGAAATATTGAAAGGGGTCCTCTAAGCAAAGAGAGAGCCTAAAAGTAACATAGACCAGAAAGGAACACAGACAATATACGGTAACAGTCACCTTACAGGCAATACAATGGCACTAAATTCGTATCTTTCAATAGTTACCCTGAATGTAAATGGGCTAAATGCCCCAATCAAAAGACACAAGCTATCAGATTGGATAAAAAAAACAAGATCCATCGATATGCTGTCTGCAAGAGACGCATTTTAGCCCCAAAGATCCCCAGATGGAAAGTGAGGGGATGGAAAACCATTTACCATGCTAATGGACACAAAAAGAAAGCTGGGGTGGCAATCCTAATATCAGACAACTTAGATTTTAAACCAAAGACTGTAATAAGAGATGAGGAAGGACATTATATCCTACTTAAAGGGTCTATCCAATAAGAAGATCTAACAATTGTAAATATCTATGCCCCTAACACATGAGCAGCCAATTATATAAGGCAATTAATAACAAAAGCAAAGAAACACATAGACAACAATACAATAATAGTGGGGGACTTTAACACCCCCTCACTGAAATGGACAGATCGTCTAAGCAAAAGATCAACAAGGAAATAAAGACTTTATTTGTTTTTTTTTTTTTTTGATTTTATTTATTTATTTGAGAGAGAGAATGAGAGAGAGCACATGAGAGGCGAGAGGGTCAGAGGGAGAAGCAGACTCCCCGCCGAGCAGGGAGCCCGATGCGGGACTCGATCCTGGGACTCCAGGATCATGACCTGAGCCAAAGGCAGTTGCTTAACCAACTGAGCCACCCAGGCGCCCTAGAAGGTTTTTTTGGTTTTTTTTTTTTTGTTTTTTTTTTATTTTATTTAGGAAATAAAGACTTTAAATGACACACTGGACCAAATGGACGTCACAGATGTATTCAGAACATTACATCCCAAAGCAAAAGAATACACATTCTTCTCTAGTGCCCATGGAACATTCTCCAGAATAGATCACATCCTAGGTCACAAATTAGGTCTCAACTGGTACCAAAACATTGGGATCATTCCCTGCCTATTTTCAGACCACAATGCTTTGAAACTAGAACTCAATCAAAGAGGAAAGTCAGAAAGAACTCAAATACATGCAGGCTAAAGAGCATCCTACTAAAGAATGAATGGGTCAACCAGGAAATTAAAGAAGAATCTAAAAAATTCATGGAAACCAATGAAAATGAAAACACAACTATTCAAAATCTTTGGGATGCAGCAAAGGCAGTCCTAAGAGGAAAGTATATAGCAATGCAAGCCTTTCTCAAGAAACAAGAAAAGTCTCAAATACACAACCTAACCCTACACCTGAAGGAACTGGAGAAAGAACAGCAAATAAAGCCTAAACCCAGCAGGAGAAGAGAAATAATAAAGATCAGAGCAGAAATCAATGAAATAGAAACTAAAAGAACACTAGAACAGATCAATGAAACTAGGAGCTGGTTCTTTGAAAGAATTAACAAGATTGATAAACCCCTGGCTAGACTTATCAAAAAGAAAAGAGAAATGACCCAAATCAACAAAATCATGAATGAAAGAGAGGAGATCACAACCAACACCAAAGAAATACAAACAATTATAAGAACATATTATGAGCAACTCTATGCCAGCAAATTAGATAACCTGGAAGAAATGGATGCATTCCTAGAGATGTAGCAACTACCAAAACTGAACCAGGAAGAAATAGAAAACCTGAACAGACCTATAACCACTAAGGAAATTGAAGCAGTCATCAAAAATCTCCCCCCCCCAAAAAAAAGCCCAGGGCCAGATGGCTTCCAGGGGAATTCTACCAATCATTTCAAGAAGAATTAATACCTATTCTTCTGAAACTGTTCCAAAAAATAGAAATGGAAGGAAAACTTCCAACTCATTTTATGAGGCCAGCATTACCTTGATCCCAAAACCAGACAAAGACCCCATCAAAAAGGAGAATGACAGACCAATATCCCTGATGAACATGGATGCAAAAATTCTCACCAAAATACTAGCCAATAGGATCCAACAGTACATTAAAAGGATTATTCACCACGACCAAGTGGGATTTATCCCTGGGCTGCAAGGTTGGTTCAACATCCGCAAATCAATCAACGTGATACAATACATTAACAAAAGAAAGAACAAGAATCATATGATCCTCTCAATAGATGCAGAAAAAGCTTTTGACAAAGTACAGCATCCTTTCTTGATCAAAACTCTTCAGAATATAGGCATAGAGGGTACAGACCTCAATATCATAAAAGCCATCTATGAAAAACCTACAGCGAATATCATTCTCAATGGGGAAAAACTGAGAGCTTTCCCCCTAAGGTCAGGAACACGACAGGGACTATCCACTATCACCACTGCTATTCAACACAGTATTGGAAGTCCTAGCCACAGCAATCAGACAACAAGAAGAAATCAAAGGCATCCAAATGGGCAAAGAAGAAGTCAAACTCTTACTCTTTGCAGATGATATGATACTTTATGTGGAAAACCCAAGAGACTCCACCCCAAAACTGCTAGAACTCATACAGCAATTCAATCAACTGGCAGGATATAAAATCAATGCACAGAAATCAGTGGCATTCCTATACACCAACAACAAGACAGAAGAAAGAGAAATTAAGGATTCGATCCCATTTACAATTGCACCCAAAACCATAAGATACCTAGGAATAAATCTAACCAAAGAGGCAAAGAATCTGTACTCAGAAAACTATAGAATACTCATGAAAGAAATTGAGGAAGACACAAAGAAATGGAAAAACATTCCATGCTCATGGATTAGAAGAACAAATATTGTGAAGCTGTCAATGCTATCTAGAGCAATCTACACATTCAATGCAATCCCCATCAAAATACCATCCACTTTTTTCAAAGAAATGGAACAAATAATCCTAAAATTTGTATGGAACCAGAAAAGACCCTGAATAGCCAGAGGAATGTTGAAAAAGAAAAGCAAAGCTGGTGGCATCACAATTCCGGACTTCAAGTTCTATTACAGAGCTGTCATCATCAAGACAGTATGGTACTGGCACAAAAACAGACACATAGATCAATGGAACAGAATAGAGAGCCCAGAAATGGACCCTCAACTCTATGGTGAACTAACCTTTGACAAAGCCAGAAAGAATGTCCAATGGAAAAAAGACAGTCTCTTCAACAAATGGTGTTGGGAAAATTGGATAGCCCCATGCAGAAGAATGAACTGGACCATTTCTTTACAACACACACAAAAATAGACTCAAAATGGTTGAAAGACCTAAATGAGAGATAGGAGTCCATCAAAATCCTAAAGGAGAACACAGGCAGCAACCTCTTCGACCTCAGCTGCAGCAACTTCTTCCTAGAAACATCACCAAAGGCAAGGGAAGCAAGGGCAAAAATGAGCTATTGGGACTTCATCAAGATAAAAAGCTTTTGCACAGCAAAAGAAACAGTCAACAAAACCAAAAGACAACTGACAGAGTGGGAGAAGATATTTGCAAATGACATATCAGATAAAGGGCTAGTATCCAAAATCTATATAGAACTTCTTAAACTCAACACCCAAAGAACAAATGATCCAATCAAGAAATGGGCAGAAGACATGAACAGACATTTTTCCAAAGAAGACATCCAAATGGCCAACAGACACATGAGAAAGTGTTCAATATCGCTCGGCATCAGGGAAATCCAAATCAAAACCTCAATGAGATACCACCTCACACCAGTCAGAATGGCTAAAATTAACAAGTCTGGAAACGACAGATGTTGGCGGGGATGCGGAGAAAGGGTAACCCTCCTACACTGTTGGTGGGAATGCAAGCTGGTGCAGCCATTCTGGAAAACCCTATGGAGGTTCCTCAAAAAGTCGAAAATAGAACTACCATACGATCCAGCAATTGCACTACTGGGTACTTACCCCAAAGATACAAATGTAGGGATCCGAAGGGGTATGTGCACCCCAATGTTACAGCAGCAATGTCCACAATAGCCAAACTGTGGAAAGAGCCAAGATGTCCATCGACAGATGAATGGATAAAGAAGAGGTGGTATATATATACAATGGAATATTATGCAGCCATCAAAAGGAATGAGATCTTGCCATTTGCAACGACATGGATAGAACTGGAGGGTGCTATGCTGAGCGAAATATGTCAATCAGAGAAAGACATGTATCATATGACCTCACTGATATGAGGAATTTTTAATCTCAGGAAACAAACGGAGGGTTGCTGGAGTGGTGGGATGGGCGGGGTGGGGTGGGTGGGTGATAGACAGTGGGGAGGGTATGTGCTATGGTGAGCGCTGTGAAGTGTGCAAGACCTTTGAATCACAGATCTGTACCTCTGAAACAAATAATACATTATATGTTAAAAAAAAAAAAAAGAAGATAGCAGGAGGGGAAGAATGAAGGGGGGGGAATCGGAGGGGGAGACGAACCATGAGAGACGATGGACTCTGAAAAACAAACTGAGGGTTCTAGAGAGGAGGGGGTGGGAGGATGGGTTAGCCTGGTGATGGGTATTGAGGAGGGCACATTCTGCATGGAGCACTGGGTGTTATGCACAAACAATGAATCATGGAAAACTACATCAAAAACTAATGATGTAATGTATGGTGATTAACATAACAATTAAAAAAAGAATATATAAACTAAAACTTCTACCATGGAACCTTCTAGACTACAAAATGACTGTCAGTGCTAGCTACATACTAGAATCACCTAATAAACCATTGAAACCTGGAGCCTGGAACCTACCCCCAAATTTAACTTAATAAGCTAAAGTGCAGCATGGGCATCAAAAATTTATAAAAATGTCCAAGGTGACTTGAATACACAGTCAGGTTTGGCAGCCATTACTATACAATTCTATCCTTTTATCTCACTCCTGCTTTGACTTAAAAATCTCTTTAGATAAAAACCTCTTTAGAATGTAGCTTGCTGAACGCCAGGACTCTTTTAACATGTGTGTTTGTGGATAAGGAATGAAAAAATGGTAGGTGAAAAAAACCCAAGACCAAACTAGGGGCAGGAAAATATTGTTCTCTGGGTCTATTTTTTTTTTTTCTTCCCATGGTTGGTGTCTTGTGTGGATTTACTCTTCAAGAAAAAAAAAAAATCTATCTTATTTATGCCTATCAGATTCACAGTGAATACAGTTGAAAGCAAATGATTTTTAACTAACTAAATCTACTTATTTATTGTCCCTAAGAAAAAATGCAGGGATTCACAAAGACAGTCTCCAAATTATTCCCTAATTGACTTCATGGACAACAAAGCTTTCAAATGTAAAATCTGACTCTAGTATATTTCAGGCATCAGTTTAAATGACATCTTTAGGGAAGAGTTTCTGATCTTCCAGTATAAAGAAATTGTCCAATCATTATCATGTTACTTTATCTTTTTAATTTTTAAAATTTTTTCCTATCTTAATTTTAAAATTCACATATATGCTTATTGTATTACTATGTTCTGAAAAGTAAACTGCAGGGGAGAGAACTTGCTGGCTTATACACACTATTTCCTCAATGCCAAATGAACGTAAAAATAATCAGTTCTCGCTGTCTATGGGGATGAGTAAGAACATGTTGCTTCATTCCGTGGCTGTACTATTGTAGAGGAGAATAAGTGTTGCTTAGAATATAATTTCATAACTCCTTTTATCTGTCTTCTTGGAAATACAAACTCTGCCTTTGGTGGTTAGGCTAAAATTCATTTGCCATAAATCATTGCTGATGATTTATGGTTACTGAGATCTCATATTTACTGAAAAAGCCCTTTTAACAGGAAAAACAAATACCATTGGCAGTCCAAATACTTGGCATGTTTTCATGCTTTTCACTGGTTTTCAATGCTTAATAAACATTTAAATATCTCTAATCATCTGCTCAGTACCACTTGGAAGAGAGAAAGCTGAAGACAAACTCCACTGGAAGTGATTTAGCATCTGCATGTTCAAATATTGAGACCTGGAATTCTAATTGCAGTTAGAAAATATTTTAAAGGGCAGAATTCAATAGCTTTAATGTTTTAAAAAATCAGTAGGCAATATGATATTAATAACAGGTATTACTTGTATAGTGTTCACTCTCTGCTAAGACCTCTTTAAAGGCTTTATGAACATTAGCTCATTTTAATATCTATAAATACTCTATGCAGTTGGTAGTATTGTGACCTCTATTTTAGAGATAAAGAAGCTAAAGCACAGAGAAGAAATATACTTCACCCAGTATGGAACAATTAATGAGTATGTGAGATCATCTGAGTCCAGGATCTGTGGTTTTAGCAGAAGAGAAGAGATATAACACTGTCATCCAGTTACACATACAAATATTACACCAACACCATGAGATCCTGTTTAGGATACCCAGCATTAGTCATTCATTCAGCTTAAAATTCTAATGTCTTTGATCAAATAAAAATATATGCATTACCATAATGAACACATTATTGTAAATTAATTTGTGTAAGAAGTATTACAACCATCCTGAATTAATGCAGTAGTTCTATTTTCTTAATGGATATATAGAGTGGAAGTATATATAAAACAACACTAAGAACAAGAGGAAATCTAGCAGGATCCATGAACACTGAAATCCTGGTAGTTCAGGTGGAAGATCGGAAAAAAGATAAAGGACAAAATAGAAATTGTACTCATTTGCATTATTCATGTAGGCATAGCAGATGATATTTTTTTAGCTGGCCATTCTCATCTCTTCCTGCAAATTTGAATCACATATTCAGGAAGAAGGTGTTGGGAACAAAATTGAAATAATATGAAGGTTCATATATTCAGGTTTATGATAGTGTCAGAATCCTAAAAGGTAATCAGACAATGCATCTGAACAAATAACAAGAATATACTAACATATACTAATAAGAGTATACTAACATATACTCTTTATATAAATGCATATATTAATAACTTTCTACTAATCTTAGAAGTCTTAGAATCTTAGAAGTGCAAATTAAGGGCGCCTGGGTGGCTCAGTTGCTTAAATGACTGCCTTCGGCTCGGGTCATGATCCTGAAGTCCCTGGATCGAGTCCCACATCGGGCTCCCTGCTCGGCGGGGAGTCTGCTTCTCCCTCTGACCCTCCCGACCCTCCCCCCTCTCATGTGCTCTCTCTCTCTCAAATAAATAAATAAAATCTTTAAAAAAAAAAAAAAGAGGTGCAAATTAAAACAATGTGATACAACTTAGCACATACTTGTAAAAAACTTCAAACTAACAATAGTAAATGCTTAGCCTTCCAGCAATAATTATGCCTTTTTCCTATCCCTACTAAGATCTCTTTGACCTTACTGAAAAAAAATATATATAAAACCAGAAAAATCAAGAAAACAGAGAGATCACTAGTGAGAAAGAAAATTCAAAACATATTTTGGCAAGGTACACAGCTCTTGGAGGGCTCTTACAGATTTAGTTTGCAGGAGAAATTGGCAATTCAAGGTTTTATAGAAGATTTTGACATGGAGGAGAGGTTCAGGAATGGTGGCTCTGAACACTGCATAGTGTTCAGAGATTGGGAAGAGGTTGGGACACAGAAAGATGGTCGGAACATCTCAGCACAGAGATGACCCTTCTTCCTATGCCTAGAATATCAGTGTATCTATGATTAAAGAGTAAAATTCACTGGGTATTAATTTGCTTTAGATTGTCCCATGAGTGAACTGATTTAATCCTCAAAACAAATGAGGTCAGTACTAATTTTCTCCCCAGAGGAAGAAACACTAGGAGGCTAACAAACTCCCCCACGATTCCCAGATAATGAGTGACAGAACAGGAATTTGAACCCATGTAGCCACACTGATTGTCCCCGCTCTATGCTGCCAGGCTACAAATTTTTTTAAAATGAGATTCCGCACACAGGGTGTACAAGTGACTGGGGTGGGGTGGTAGGGAGCCAAGGATGACATATAACTTACTTCAAATGGAAGAGTCCACCAGCCCCCTTGCTGGGGAAAGGTTGGTAACTTGGACAAGAGGGAAGGGAAGGAGTTGAATTGGGAATTACACAAGTCTTAGGAAATGTGGGGTGTGAGAAAACCAGAAGCCAGTTTGAAGGTTTGAATGATTTAGGTGCCTCGTGACTTTGGATCAATGTCAATGCCCATACATGTATTGAGCTTCTGCTTTATGGAAGAGATCAACACCTGATATCACACCCAAAATATGTTTGAATTGCAATTAAATAGATGCAGGGACACTCAATTATTGAAACTTTCTACAAATTGGGAAAATTATGATGATAAAAATCAAATCATACTGAATATGTTAACTGGAACTACAGAGCAGTAATGTAGATAGAAAGCATAAAAATATTACAAGAAAAGATATTTCAAATCTGAATACAGTAAGGCATTTGGGGGATAACAGTGTTCCCCTACGGCTCATCACCAAATCCAAAAGACATTAAAAAGAGCAAAAACAGGGGCACCTGGGTGGCTCAGTCATTTAAGCATCAACTCTTAATTTCAGCTCAGGTCATGATCTCAGGGTCCTGAGATCGAGCCCCACATCAGACTCAACGCTGACATGGAGCCTGCTGAAGATTCTCTCTCTGCTACTCCCCACCCCACCCCCCATGTAAAACAACAACAACAACAGCAACAATAAAACTAAACAAAGATACCCAATAATTTTGATTTTACACCACAGGAGATTTTCAAAAGTGACAAATGACTTTTTGTTTTGCTCCTAAAAAAAAGTTGCCTCTTCCAGTGAGCAACTTCAGTCATCTACTGGTGATAAATCTGTCATGCCAATAAAATCATTTGATCGCTTTCAGGATAATGTAAAATGAGAATATCATGCCCCATAAAATATTATCAGAGCAAGACAATTTATGAAAAGTGGTTGATAGAAAATCTGGCACATAGTAAACACTAAGTAAACACTCCTCCCATGTCCTTTACTACATATTCTTGATACCAAATGCAGTTGCTCCAACATTTGTTACGTTTCTCATGATCTCTCAGAAGTTCAAATCCTCTCTCTTCTTTCTAATAACTTAAACTTCGATTGGAATCAATTAGACACTAGAAGACTTAGGATCATTTTAAGGCCACAACTGAATTTAAAGCAAATTCTGTATCAAGTTCAATCACAACTGAAACCCACCATGGAACTCCATTCTGAGATTGAAGAAAAAAAATTACATGGTATAGAAAAAAAATATATAGGGCGCCTGGGTGGCTCAGTCGGTTAAGCGACTGCCTTTGGCTCAGGTCATGATCCTGGAGTTCCGGGATTGAGTCCCGCATCGGGCTCCCTGCTCGGCGGGGAGACTGCTTCTCCCTCTGACCCTCCCCCCCTCTCATGTGCTCGCTGTCTCTCTCATTCTCTCTGTCTCAAATAAATAAATAAAATCTTTAAAAAAAAAAAAAAACATATATATATAATACACAAATACACAGTATATACATATATAGTGTAAGTAATAAATATGGCATAGAAATATCAGTTTAGGGAAAACTGATAATCTATGGTAGAAAAGCTGCTTTATTGGAACATGTGAGATAATGTGCTTATATGGACTCCTAATTCCTCATAACATTCTAAATATTAGGAAACTAGCAGTGTACTTCTCAGATCTAAGATTTTGAGGTAGAAAGTTTAATAAGAGATGTTCTCTATTTAATCAGATTCACCTGTTTCCTTAATTATTTTATTTATTTATTTATTTATTTTTTTGGCTAGTACTTGCACTGTCCAGCTTGACTTTGTGACTTCTTTGAAGTACCGTGGAGTTCAATTTCTCAAGAGTAGTTTAAACACAGAGCATCTTGTTTTGTTTGCATACTTCTATAAATTTTAATGCAATAAAGAAATCTCACCTTTATTCATAGTATTTGTAGAAATAAGGACTTCCTCAAAAGGCCAAATTAAAGACTCAATTATTCTTGACTGATTCCCTCGGGTCCTTGGAACCCCAGCTTCTGTGTTAGGAAGCTGGTAATTCAAATGCTTTTATTGAAAGGCCAGTAGATGGTTTCCACGCCCAAATGGAATAGACACTCTCTGTGTCTGAGCCAAAATTTCATGACTTATAAAATAAGGGGATTCTACTACACCACTCATCAAACTTCCAGTTCCAAAATGGGATTTTAAATTATCAACCACTATCTAAATACATGATGCAGTGGAATCTCTTCAACTCTGCTTGTGTGACTATATATTGCTAAAACACTTTAGAAATCAATTTGGCATTACTTCATAAAGTTAAAGACGCACATACACTATGACTCAGCAATCCGAAGACTAGAGAAATTCCTCTAAATGTGAATCTGGAGACTCATATCAGAAGGCTCAGATCAGCAATACGTTACACCCCGGAGCTAAAAACAACCCAATTCTCCCTAAAGAGAGTAACAGATAAATAGTTTGCATAGAGGATTGAAAGCTAATGAGTCACACTTGGATACATCAACATGATGCATCCCCAAAACATAGTATTTAAAGAAGAAACAAGTCAGGTAACAGCCTGATCCTATTTAAATAAAGACAGGAAAATAAATAACTATTATTTAGGGCATACACATATGTGATAAACTATAACCAATACCAAAGAATAACTAACACAATTTTTAAAAAATATAATTCTGGGTGGAGGGAAGGGGATGTGACTGATGAAGAATACTCAGGGGGCTTCTAACTTCTAATTCTTAAGCTACCTAGCAGGTACAGAGGCCAGGATTATATTATTCATTAAATCACACCTAAATGTCATATACACACTCTTTTATGTAATTATGAATGCATTGTTTTTTAAAGCTTTCAAAAACATTATCTCTAAGATGGCTAAATTACTGCTGGTCATTTCTGCTGAAGGCAGAAGTGCTTGGAAAACACACAACTGAGGGGCGCCTGGGTGGCTCAGTGGGTTAAGCATCTGCCTTTGGCTCAGGTCATGATCTCAGGGTCCTGGGATCGAGCCCCGCACTGGGCTCCCTGCTCAGCAGGGAGTCTGCTTCTCCTCCCTCTGTCCCTCCCCACTGCTCGTTCGTTCTCTCTCTCTAATAAATAAATTAATCTTAAAAAAAAAAAAAGAAAAGAAAAGAAAACACACGCCTGATTGGTATTTGCAGAATCATCTTTAATCCCTGTAAATGAAGAGGCCAATCACCTCCAATGTTCATTCTGTTGGAGGAGGCCGAAGATCCACAATCCCTTCCCGTGGCTTAATTTCTGCTTTTGGCCCTGGTGGCCATCAGGACACTCCATCTCTTCACCACTGGCTTCAGGTGCTTCCAAGTCCACATTCACAATAATTAATCACCCTTCTTTGTTTACCTAAGGTGCTTACCTGCCAGTGACAGCAAGGTAATTCTCATTTAAGCAGTTCAACCACAGAGAGGCCCACCCACTGGCCTGCTGGGTTACCCAACAGCCCTCTCTCTGCTGGCTCTCATGTGAGCAGGTCAGTCAGGCTCTAAGTTTTCATTCTTAATCCATATTCAGAGTCACTGAAAACTTCCAGTTCTTACTCTGAAACAACTTTCATCATCTGGAAGATAATTTTAAAAGTCTTACTGCAGGGCAGCAAAAGCCTAGAAATGCAAACAAAAGCCTTCATTCTGAGTGACATTTGAATACCACCTTTGCTCCTTCTCTCAGTGCTCTGGTGAGGTGTCCCAGGCAATTAGCAACAGCTCTTCAGAGCTCCCCGAGTACAGATCACCGTAGGAAGCATGTAACAAGAAATCTGAGCTAACAATTAATTAGGAGTTCGAGAAAAGCCCTACAAGCTAAGAAACCTTTTTTTTCCCCCCAGATACCATATCAGACTTAATACTGTGTCAGAACCGTGGTCCTTAAAGACTGAACAAATCTCACTCTAACACAAAGGAGGTTACCATCGGCAACACTGTCATGAAGGGTAGTTAAAAGAAATATTAAGACACTAACAGAAAAGGATCAGGCATGGGTAGAAAGTGTGTTAGCTCATATATTCAGACCATAATAAAAATCTTAAAATATATATATTAAGTTTTACACCAATAGGTATTTTGTTTTTCAGAAAGGCAAAGTTTTGATGCATTTTATGATTGGGGAAAAAAACAAATATCACAACAAATCTAGAGCAGTGTGATTTGAAAAGGCTTAAGTGAGCAGTGTTTGGACAACACAGCGTCTCTTGCTCCAGTGAGACATGAGGCTAGAGAGATGGGTCAGAACCAGGTGGCAGAAATCCGACAGGGGTCATGGAGAGGATTAATTCTAGGAAGAAGCAGAAAAATGAGGAAATCTACCATTAGATAGGTCTGTAATTTCCATTTACCGAAATCTGTGAAGATTGGTTTCAGCCAGACAAATACTCTCCGCGACAAAGATGATTAAAGGAAAATCAACGTGAAATGTTTTGGGCCTGTCCTGCCATTTGTGAACATTTGTGGTCTAAGAGCCAAAAAGTACAGACAGGATTTTATTCAGGCTAATGCAGGAGAGGGAACATTCATTAATGAAGAACATTTGAAAGAAAAAGGAAGGAGCCTGGGTTTTATACAGGCCGGTCAACGAGAGAGTCCTCCAGGAGAAGTCTGATGGGAATCGTGAGGAAGGAGAGGAAGGAAGGGGCTGAGCAGGGAAAACACAGGTGGGGGTAGATTTCATAATCATGGCTGCTTTCTGGGACCACAGGGCTCAGATCAAGTTCAACAATGCCCACGGTGACAACAGAATAATGCTGAGAATGACTGAATTCTCACTCTGAAGGGAGAGCTGCAACCTTGCAAACCCATGGCTTGTGTGGACTATAAATATATAAAATGTGCACTATGCTTCTGTACCTCCTCACTCATACGCATCCAGCCTTAATGTCTGTGACTGGCACTCATGGGAGCCTGAGTTACACATGTGTGGCTCCTGAAGTTTGCCTTCCAGAAGCCAAAAACGCACAGGGCAGAGCCAACCCAGCCCTCGGCTGACCTGTGCCATGGATCGGAATAAACGTGTGCTGTTGGGAGTCACTAAGACATGCAGGCTGGTTATTGCAATAAAAACAAGCAAACGAACAGAGCTCATCAGCATCTCATCCTAGCAGGATCTGTACCTCGGGACCTGCAGCTTGCCTAGACCTCATGGCCGTGGTTTAAATATGCAGGGTCCTCAGAGCATTACCTGCCTAAATATGCCCTGCTGGTAGCGCTCTTCACGCAGGGTTTTCCCTAAGCGATTGACCTGCATGTCTTTTGTAAAACATTCTTCAAATGTATCAGGTTACTGTTTCATTGATCTATCATTGTAAATAGAACAGCGGTGTTAAGTGCCGAAAATGGCTTAGCTAACTTCTCTCAACATAACTGTATCTTGAAGACGGCCTTCACTTATTGGAAAAGAGTGATTATGTGGGCAAGCAGGTGTTCAAGCAAAGGAAAATTTAGCGCAAGCAGATGATTTGGGACCTTCAGATTATTCACTTGAGTCAAATGTCTCCAATGTGTGCAGGTTAAATCCATTTTCAAAAAAAAAATTTTTTTTTTAAAGAAGTAAAGCATGCTGCTGATTTAAAAGTGAGCATTGTAGTATAAGAGAGAGTAATGAAGTAATATTCTTCTCGTCTCGTTTTAAGAAATATATATTGAAAATCACAATCATCAAGCAAAAATCCTAATTCATTTCAGGTTAGGATGTAACTATGCCACTGTATATTTTAGTCCATGCAAGTTGAAAAGACGGGCTTTTTATCCTCAAATTCATTAGTTTCTGTACAGAGACCCAAGGTAACCAAGATTTGGGAGATGAGATGTATTCACCTTTGTGGATGTCTTCAGGATCACATGAGAAAAAAATCTTATTTCTTTCTTGATTGTTCTTCATGGGATACTTTTCTGGTTATTAACACAGCTTAACTTCAGACTAATTGATTCATTATTCTGACATACTCATAGAGGTTCTATCAGTTTAGAAAGCTTAGTTCTGAAAAGAACAAGTAAATGCCTCAAATCATACTGAAGCCTCCACCATCCATGGTCAAGTTCTTAATGATTTCCTGGATATTTTTAGCCCAGAGAGTTGCCAGGTAGATGGCAGCCCATAGCTGGCAAAGCACAAAGGAATTTGAAGTCACCCGTTCAAATATGACCTAATCTAATTAGTCTTGACATCGTCAGAAAATTTCTTTCATAATGCTCTTTCATAATGTCAGAAAATTTCTTTCATAATTTCTTTCAAACAGCGCAGCTTATGTTAAAATACATGTAAAGCAAATCACTTTCTTCTCATGTATTATTATACAAATCTTATTACAGCTGTGAAAATATTTGACAATATGCCATGGAGCAGTGCTTCATATTTTAAATTTTCTGAATGTTCTCCTGAACAAGGCTGCATGTCCAATGCTCTTTCTCGATGCCAGATGTTTAAATTTTATCATTTAATTTTAAATCCTTATCTTTAGATAATTTTTATTCAGTATGATAGTCTTTAATAGACAAACTTATGTGAACCTCTAAGATGAAACACAAAATTGAGGTAAGCTAAAAAATAACAAAATGTAATCCTTTGCAAAAATTTGTAACTTTGTAACTTTTTAATTTGAAATAATTCTCTCAACTTAAACTGTAAAAACAGTACAAAGAAATTCCATGGATCCCTTACCCTGATGGCTCAAATGGTAACATTTTATCACACTACCACATTTGCTTTTTTTTTTTTAAGATTTATTTATTTCCTTTTAGAGAGAGAGAGAGAGAAAGAGGGAGCCCACAGTGGGGAGGGGGAGAGGGGGGGAAGAGAGAGAGAGAGAGCAGACTCCCTGCTGAGCATGGAACCCAACATGGGGGCTCGAACCCAACATGGAGGCTCGATCCCATGACTCCTAGATAATGACCTGAGCCCAAACCAGTAGTCAGACACTTTAACTATGCTACCCAGGTGGCCCTCCACATTTGCTTTTTGATGCCCTCCCCCATCTATTTCCTTCTTTCCCTCTTTCCTTCCTTCTTTCTTTCCTTCCCTCTTTCCCTCCCTTCTTCCTTCCCTCCCTCTCTCTCTCTCATTAATCATTCCTGAAATTAATTAGCCAATTTTATTTATCTTTTCAAAGAACTAAAGTTTTGGCATTATTATGGTTCTGTGATGTTTCTTTGATTTCTTTTTCATTAATTATCTTTCTTCTGCCTTAATATACTGTGCTCTTCTAATTTCTTAACCTGTCTGCTTAGCTCACAAGTTTTCACCCTTTTATGTTAATATGAGCAATTAAGGTCATAAATTTCTCTCTGTGGACAATTTCAGAAATTTCGACATTACGTCTTTAATGTTTATTCAGTTTTATTTATTTCCATTATTCTTATTTGATTCATAGGTCACGTAATTGCATGTCTTTGGTTTTCCAAGCCTCTTCCCTATTGTACTGCAACTTAATTGCATTTTGTTTGAAGATGGTGTCACAGGGATACTTGGTCTGTGAAATTTACTGTTACTCTGGTACTTGTATTCAATTGATTTTGTAGGTGGTTACTCAATTTTTAAAACATGTATTATCTAGTTGTTGGGTGCAGTGATCAAAAATATTAATTGTGTAGTTCAAACTAGCAATACAACTACTGAATTTTTTGTCTCCTTTAAATATTTAGTATTAAGAGGCATTTTGAAATAGAATTATGATGGTGAATTTGTTCAATTCTTTTGTAATTTGATCAGTTTCTGCTTTGTCTATTCTGAAATTATTCGATGAAAGTTATAACTTTGTTATCTTTCTTGAAAATGGATTTTTTTTTAAGTATATTGCCTTTATCACTGAGAAGCGTGTCCACATGTAGCCAATACTGTATCCAGCATTTATGATGGTGCTACAATATGATGAGTTTCTTTGCCTCTAGACTTCAAACCAGATATGCCATACCCCTAGTATAGGAGACGATATTCAATAGGTATATGTTCAATTAGTATTTGTGCATTGTATTTTCATAATTGAGATGTGCCTAAATTTATCCTTCATTGATTTGTCTGTCTAGTTTTAGTGTAATTAAAAATGACCTAATAAAATGATTTTTTTTTTTAAGATTTTATTTATTTATTTGACAGACAGATAGCGAGAGCAGGAACACAAGCAGGGGGAGTGGGAGAGGGAGAAGCGGGCTTCCTGCCAAGCAGGGAGCCCGATGTGGGACTCGATCCCAGGACCCTGGGATCATGACCTGAGCCGAAGACAGACGCTTAACAACTGAGCCACCCAGGCACCCCTGACCTAATAAAATGATTTAAAATGTCTTTTCCCTTTTGCTTTGCTCTAAAACAGTTTGTGTAACAGAGAACAACATACCATTCCTTTGAAATTTAAACTTTGACTATATATAGAGACTTGATGTTGTCTGACGCAAAAAGCCAGGGATGGCTACTTGGAGATTTATCACCATCCATACCTCCTACCTTCTCAATTCTGGAAGAGTTTATAAAAAATGGGATGATCCATGTTACTATTCCTTGTATGTTTATGTGTTCTCTGAAATCAACAATTTTTTCCATTTGCTTACACATTTTAAGAAGTTCTTAGGTTGCAATTACTGTTTCTAATTTCAACTTTCTCTTGGATCATTTTCTTTGAAAACACATTTTTTTTTCTTTGTAGAATCAATACTTATTTGCATTTAACTCAGTGCATTTTTGGGAACTGACCACGATTTTTTTTTTTCATAATTTCCGTTTGCATCTATTTGTCATCTTGCTACACCACAAGGTCAAATGACTATTTGAGAAAAATGCCTGGAGGATGAATCGCCTGTCTTTAGATAGCCAAAAATATATTAGTTCTGCCATTTACCTCAAGGACTGTTTAGAAACTCTTCTCTCTGTTCTGGGAAGCTCGCTACCATGGTGAAACCATGAGTCCTGTGGCCAAGCTGGCTGGTTTGATCCCAGCTCTAACAGACTTCTCTGGTGGTGGGATCTTGTACTACTCAACTGATATCTCTGGGCCTCACTTTTTTTATCTCCAACATGGAAATATTCATTGGACCTATCCCATATTAGTTAGGAGGAGTAACTACAACCCTTTGAGCTCATGTACATGGAGTCATCATTTAGCTTACTGACTCCTCATTTTGTCTCTTAAATATTGTGAACTTGGGTGATTATCTAGCTTTTGCTTGCTCCTGGGAATACTCAGTGAAAACACACTCAGAATTAAGAAGTGATAATCCAAGTGCATGGAAACCAAAGGTACAACCTTCAGAATTACGGAGTAATAGCACAACTGAGATTTAGTTGATTGTCCAGTAATGATAAAATACCAAGTTCTTCTTTTGAGTCCTATTCTTGCTATTGTATAATATCATGTAATATTTTTGATACAGTATGATATAAGGATTTTATTGAGTCCTTGACAATGTTTTCTACCACCATTTTTCTGGATTTCTTATCTTTAATATTTAACTGAGAAAGATTGATAACCAATTTTACATGGCCAGTGAAAGAGATCTCTCCTTAAAAAAAAAAAAAAACATCCCCACAGAATGCATGGATTATCAGCATACTTATTAGGTACTCTGCATATCAGTGCTTCCCCTGACCAGTTTACAGTTGGATTAAGACTCCAATTTAAGGGAATTCCCTGAAAACCAGCATTCTTTCAAGGTCTGCTGCTTTTGCCATTAAACTGCAACAAACATGAATAAGGTGGCATTATCTATTAAAAAGACTTATTTTCCTAGCTGGATAACCATTATTCCATGCAGTTTGAAAATACATAACCTAGTTTATTTCAACAATTTTTAAAAGAGTGGTATTGCAAAAGGGAATGAGTTAGGGCTTGGAAATAGAGGGTGGAAAAAACCCAGAGGCTTCTAGAAATGCTGGTGCTAGGTAAATTAAATCACTAACAAAATTACTCTGTCGATTCAATTTACCTCACACATTATGTACAGATGGCTTTTCAATTTTATTAATGAGAAGAATTTTTAGATTGTATCTAAGAATGCGTCCCAAATCATTTGCCATTTGGTATACATTAGGAAATGCAGCGAAAATGGTGAACAAGAGAACGTGATGGAATAGAATATGTTAACTGTGCTGGTATTCATTTCCTTTCTCCCATGCATGGGAAGGAAACAAACAAACAAACAAAAAGGGTCTATTTGTTTAGCCCTTAAGTGCATTCATTTCCATACAAAGTGGATATCCTAAGTGAGGACTCCATATTTCAAGACTACATTCTTTTATGCATATAGAAGTTGGCACACACAGAATCACTGCATTAAACAGCTAATGCCTTTACTATAATCAGTTGCATTCAGTTTAAAATTCCTAAACCATTTTGAAAAAAAAAAAAAGCAACTTGTAGGGGAAATGATTCATCGTCTCACTCTTTCTGGAGGCCATAAATCAGTACAGTTGGAAGACCAATTTTCTCATCTGGATTTTGCAAAATCTTGTAAAGAAATATAATATGGAGTATGTCAAGAAGTTAAGAGGCCATTTCCTACATTTCTTAAATACAATGAGACAAAAGAACCTCAATTAATCTTACTTCTCCTTAGCCACTAACCCCCATGATAGGCTGTATATTTATTATGTATTTTATGCCTTAAGCATAACTAGTTATAAAGCTGTTCTCTCACAGTTAAAACAGTGCTATAATTTGCGTGTGGAGGGACTGGGCCTACCACTTAATCATTGTTTCTTCTCCACTAAATCAGGTCCTTTACCTTACTCAAAGATGCCTGAATTTTTATGAGTTTTGTTGATTTCTTTAGCTTAAGTTTTTGTCCTAGGTTGACATGTTAGGATATGAAAAGCTGCACCTTACTCAGGATGTAAATACAGTCACATTCTTCATTTGTCTAAAGTAACTTAAAATGGACTGAAGCGCTCATTAGCCAGACTAGCAGGGAATCCAGCATATTGGTCCTCACCCTGTTGCCACTACTCTCCCTTCGATGATCAGAGCATCTCCACACATTCAGGAACTGGACTCCAAAGCCCACATGCATTACTCTTCCTCCCCAGAGGAGCACATTCCTACCATCGATCATCCTGCTGTGACTGCCCTTTCTCCTGCTACAGTACAGTATCACTGCTGAACACTACATCTCCTGGCCCCTGAAGCAATCCCCCAGGACTACACTGTCAAACAGTTTCACAGGACATATTGGCAGCAAATATGTGCAACCTGGGTTATCTGTATTGTTTTCTAGTTTCAAGCAACTTCCCACCTTCATCTTAAATCCAAAAAGCTCTTTCTAAAAACAAACAAGCAAGTAACAACAACAAAACCCAAAAAGCTCTTCCTTCTTTTACTGGAAAACCAGTCATGACTATCCCCTGCTAGCGCTTTGCCTTTGAAACACAAATGGCTTCCTTACCCCTTTTTCTCCAGGAATACTTTCTGCTCCTGGGTGATAAGAGATCCTCATAAAGGTTGCTAAATAGACTTTCCACCGCTCGCTTTTCATCCCTTCCACTAGAAAATAAACAACCCCTCCAGACACAAACAAGCTTAAACTTCAATAGGACATGCAACTACAGATAACAGACGCAGTGGAGAAACTTGACACATTAAAATAAATCGATTTGAGCAAATGAATTGACGAGACCTTTTCCTTAAAGACTTGAAAATCAGGCATGCGGAGACCTTATTTATATGAGTACTATGGTGGAAAGCGTCACTCTCCTTAACAAACCAATGACCAGTCGGTTCACCAGATAAACATTCCTATCATCTTTTTTTTTTTTTTTTAAACCTGGGAAAGTTAACATACAGTGTTCTGTTACTTTCAGGTATACAGTGAGCCAGTCAGAGAAAGACAAATAACCATATGATTTCACTATCATTCTTATTTTTAAAAAAGTAACTATGGCCACAACCTACAGACTTCTCTATACTATTTGTGTATTCTCTTATTATCCGATGCATTCCTGTTCTTGCAGTCAAGTTAAGTACTTACCTCAACCTTGATTATGCACTTTAAGTTATTACTGTAATTCTAATTGAATTTTAATTTACATAAACCTCTGAAATGTGATTGGGAAAAGTAAAAGGTTGTTCACATGAAAGAAAATGAAATGCTTTGAAAAGACCTTACAAGAGTCTTAGAAAATAAAGTATCTGCTGAATTGTAAATGTCATCATATAAGTTTTACAAAAGTTTACAACATGAGTTTCATAAAAATATAAAATGAACATAAACCACTATGTTATTTAGCTCATTAATGAGGCACTCAAAATGATAAAGCTGTTTTCAAGAGCATTAAAAATAATTTTTGTATTACAAAGATAGGACAAAATTGCTAGGTTAGTTATAAAACTAGGTCAATATCTTAAAGGACATCAAAACCAAAACCTTTTGCCTAAAATTTCCCTAGTAGATGGTCAGACGATATGAATGCTGTAGATGACAGTTGCATTAATAAAACACAATTTTTTGTATTCATCCACTGATTCATGATTTGGCTCCTGAGATATATCTTTTCCCTTTACTATACAGAAAGTTTCTCAAATGGCTTATCAGAGGTGAAATCCCAGCATTATGCTGCTTTCTTTCGATACACACCCATCTTATGCACAGGTGTGTTATATAAGTTCATATTCAACATTGGAAATTAAAGCTAAAAGAAATGTTAATCATCAATTAGACCGGCTCTTCTCTTGAGAGAGGAAGACACTGACATCCCAAAAAAATGTGAAACCACAAGCACCAGAGGGTAAGAATGCAGAATCTTTCCTCTCTTCTAAATGCTTATATTGGAGGGCAGAGCAAGATGGCGGAGGAGTAGGAGACCTGGATTTCGTCTCCTCTCAGGAATTCAGCTGGATAGGGATCAAACCATTCTGAACACCTACAAACTCAACAGGAGATTGAAGAAAAGAAGAGCAACAACTCTCTCATCAGAAAAGCGACCACTTTCTGGAAGGTAGGACGTGCGGAGAAGTGAATCCGAGGCGATATTCGGGAGGATGGACGGCGGGGGAGGGGCCTCCGTCGGCCGCTTCTGGCAAGTGATAGAGCCGCCGGGCACAAAATCGGAACTTTTAAAAGTCGGCTCCGCTGAGGGACGTCACTCTGGTGGCTAAGCGGGGGGTGGAACCCTCCGGGACAGTGTGGTCTCAGGACCCTCGGGGGCACAGAAAGACCGGGGGTGCCTGAGGGCGGCAGAGCTCCCAGGTATCGGAGCGGGGAAGCCGGCTGCAGAGGCGGAGCCCAGGCGCGGGCTCTCAGCTCGGGGTGGCCATAAACCGTGATCCGCGGCACAGTCGGGCCCCTGCTCCTCCAGCAGGGACCCCACAAGCGGCAGATCCGGGGAGACTCCCCTTCCTCCCCCGGGAGGAGCCGCGCGGGAGGGCACCGCAGGGATCTGCTGGGTTTGGAGACTCCACCCGGGGTCGGGGGCCAGAGATAGAAACGCGCGGTCACAGGCCGGGTGAGGATGGAGAGCGGCCGGAGACCGGGGAGACGGGAGTGACTGATGGCTTTTCTCTGGGGGCGCACTGAGGAGTGGGGCCCCGAGTTCTCGGCTCCTCCGGAGCGGAGATTGGGGGGCCGCCATTTTCACTCTCCGCCTCCAAAGCTGTACGGAAAGCTCGCAGGGAACAAAAGCCCCGGAGAGCAAACCTGAGCAGATTACATAGCTGGGAGGGGGCAAGGGCGGGGCAATTCCGCCTCCGGCAAAGACATTTGGGAACCACGGCAACAGGCCCCTCCCCAGAAGATCAGCAAGAACAGCCAGCCAAGACCAAGTTTACCGATCAATGAGAACGGCAGAACTCCAGCACTAGGGGACTACTGCACATAGAATTCACGGGTTTTTACCATGATTCTTTAGTCTTTCAAAGTTAATTTTTTTTGTTTTTTAACTGTCTTTTCCTTTGTCCTTTTTTTTGAATTTTTCTTTTTCCCTTTTTCAACCAACATCTTATCAATCCCTTTTTTAAAAAACATTTTTATTTTTCATTTTTAGAATCATATTCTATCCCTTAATAGTATTAACCTGTATTTTTGGCATATATATATATAGTTGTTCTCTCTTTAAAATTTTGAGATAGTTTCTTCTAACAGATCAAAATATACCCTAAATCTCTAATATATGGTTTTCTCTACTCCCCTGCCTGATCACATTCTCTCTCTTTTTTCTTTTTTCTTTTTTTAAATCCTCTTCTTTCTTTTTTCAAACAACTTCTTATCAATTCCTTTTATAAAATTTTTTATAATTTTCATCTTTACAGTCATATTGCATCCCTTCATCGTATCAACCCTTATTTTTGTACATATATAAGTTTTTCTTTCTTTAAAATTTTGGGAGGCACTTTCTTCTAACAGACCAAAATACACCCCAAATCTAGTGTGTGGCACTGATCTATATACCAGCCTGATCATATTTAATCACATTCTGGTTTTTGTTGTTGTTGTTGTTTTGTTTTATTTGTTTTTATCTTTGTCTTTTCTTTTTTTTTTCTCTCTTTCCCTTTCTTTTCCCACTGCTTCAGGTCTTTTTTGATTTGTTTAGAGTATATTTTCTGGGGACATTGTTACTCTGCTAGCATTTTGTTCTCTCATTAATCTATTCTTCTCTGCACAAAATGACAAGACGGAAAAAATCACCTCAACAAAAAGAACAAGAGGTAGTACCGACTGCCAAGGACCTACTCAATACAGACATTAGTACGATGTCAGATCTAGAGTTCAGAATCATCACTTTAAAGATAATAGCTGGGCTTGAAAAAAATATGGAAGTTATTAGAGAAACCCTTTCTGGAGAAGTAAAAGAACTAAAATCTAACCAAGTAGAAATCAAAAAGGCTATTAATGAGGTGCAATCAAATATGGGGGCGCTAACTGCTAGGATAAATGAGGCAGAAGAGAGAATCAGTGATCTAGAAGCCCAAATGATGGAAAATAAAGAAGCTGAGAAAAAGAGAGACAAACAACTACTGGATCATGAGGGCAGAATTCGAGAGATAAGCGATACCATAAGACGAAACAATATTAGAATAATTGGGATCCCAGAAGAAGAAAGAGAAAAAGGGGCAGAAGGTATACTGGAGCAAATTATAGCAGAGAACTTCCCTAATTTGGGGAAGGAAACAGGCATCAAAATCCAGGAAGCACAGAGAACCCCTCTCAAAATCAATAAAAATAGGTCAACACCCTGACATCTAATAGAAAAACTTACGAGTCTCAGAGACAAAGAGAAAATCCTGAAAGCAGCTTGGGAGAAGAGATATGTAACCTACAATGGTGAAAACATTAGATTGGCAACAGACCTATCCACAGAGACCTGGCAGGCCAGAAAGGACTGGCAGGATATATTCAGAGCACTAAATGAGAAAAATATGCAGCCAAGAATAATATATCCAGCTAGTCAGTCATTGAAAATAGAAGGAGAGATAAAAAGCTTCCAAGACAAACAAAAACTAAAGGAATTTGCAAACACAAAACCAGCCCTACAAGAAATATTGAAAGGGGTCCTCTAAGCAAAAGAGACCCTAAAAGCAACATAGACCAGAATGGAACACAGACAATATACGGTAACTGTCACCTTACAGGCAATACAATGGCACTAAATTCCTATCTTTCAATAGTTACCCTGAATGTAAATGGGCTAAATGCCCCAATCAAAAGACACAGGCTATCAGACTGGATTAAAAAATAAGACCCATCGATATGCTATCTGCAAGAGACTCATTTTAGAACCAAAGACACCCCCAGATTGAAAGTGAGGGGGTGGAAAATCATTTACCATGCTAATGAACACCAAAAGAAAGCTGGGGTGGCAATCCTTATATCAGACAAATTAGATTTTAAACCAAAGACTGTAATAAGAGATGAGGAAGGACATTATATCCTACTTAAAGGGTCTATCCAACAAGAAGATCTAACAATTGTAAATATCTATGCCCCTAACATGGGAACAGCCAATTATATAAGGCAATTAATAACAAAAGCAAAGAAACACACCGACAACAATACAATAAGAGTGGGGGACTTTAACACCCCCCTCACTGAAATGGACAGATCGTCTAAGCAAAAGATCAACAAGGAAATAAAGACTTTAAATGACACACTGGACCAAATGGATTTCACAGACATATTCAGAACATTCCATCCCAAAGCAACGGAATACACATTCTTCTCTAGTCCCCATGGAACATTCTCCAGAATAGATCACATCCTAGGTCATAAATCAGGTCTCAACTGGTACCAAAAGACTGGGATCATTCCCTGCCTATTTTCAGACCACAATGCTTTGAAACTAGAACTCAATCACAAGAGGAAAGTCAGAAAGAACTCAAATACATGGAGGCTAAAGAGCATCCTACTGAAGAATGAATGGGTCAACCAGGAAATTAAAGAAGAATTAAAAAAATACATGGAAACCAGTGAAAATGAAAACACAACTATTCAAAATCTTTGGGTTGCAGCAAAGGCACTCCTAAGAGGAAAGTATATAGCAATGCAAGCCTTTCTCAAGAAACAAGAAATGTCTCAAATACACAACCTAACCCCACACCTAAAGGAGCTGGAGAAAGAACAGCAAATAAAGCCTAAACCCAGGAGGAAAAGAGAAATCATAAAGATCAGAGCAGAAATCAATGAAATAGAAACTAAAAGAACACTAGAACAGATCAATGAAACTAGGAGCTGGTTCTTTGAAAGAATTAACAAGATTGAGAAACCCCTGGCCAGATTTATCAAAAAGAAAAGAGAAAGGACCCAAATCAACAAAATCATGAATGAAAGAGGAGAGATCACAACCAACACCAAAGAAATACAAACAATTATAAGAACATATTATGAGCAACTCTATGCCAGCAAATTAGATAACCTGGAAGAAATGGATGCATTCCTAGAGATGTAGCAACTACCAAAACTGAACCAGGAAGAAATAGAAAACCTGAACAGACCTATAACCACTAAGGAAATTGAAGCAGTCATCAAAAATCTCCCAAAATAAAAGCCCAGGGCTAGATGGCTTCCCAGGGGAATTCTACCAAACATTTCAAGAAGAATTAATACCTATTCTTCTGAAACTGTTCCAAAAAATAGAAATGGAAGGAAAACTTCCAAACTTGTTTTATGAGGCCAGCATTACCTTGATCCCAAAACCAGACAAAGACCCCATCAAAAAGGAGAGTTACAGACCAATATCACTGATGAACATGGATGCAAAAATTCTCACCAAAATACTAGCCAATAGGATCCAACAGTACATTAAAAGGATTATTCACCACGACCAAGTGGGATTTATCCCTGGGCTGCAAGGTTGGTTCAACATCCACAAATCAATTAACGTGATACAATACATTAACAAAAGAAAGAACAAGAATCATATGATCCTCTCAATAGATGCAGAAAAAGCTTTTGACAAAGTACAGCATCCTTTCTTGATCAAAACTCTTCAGAGTATAGGGATAGAGGGTACATACCTCAATATCATAAAAGCCATCTATGAAAAACCTACAGCGAATATCATTCTCAATGGGGAAAAACTGAGAACTTTCCCCCTAGGTCAGGAACATGGCAGGGATGTCCACTATCACCACTGCTATTCAACATAGTATTGGAAGTCCTAGCCACAGCAATCAGACAACAAAAAGAAATCAAAGGCATCTGAATCGGCAAAGAAGAAGTCAAACTCTCACTCTTTGCAGATGATATGATACTTTATGTGGAAAACCCAAAAGACTCCACCCCAAAACTGCTAGAACTCATACAGCAATTCAGTCAAGTGGCAGGATATAAAATCAATGCACAGGAGTCAGTGGCATTCCTATACACCAACAACAAGACGGAAGAAAGAGAAATTAAGGAGTCAATCCCATTTACAATTGCACCCAAAACCATAAGATACCTAGGAATACATCTAACCAAAGAGGCAAAGGATCTGCACTCAGAAAACTATAAAATACTCATGAAAGAAATTGAGGAAGACACAAAGAAATGGAAAAACGTTCCATGCTCATGGATTGGAAGAACAAATATTGTGAAGCTGTCAATGCTACCTAGAGCAATCTACACATTCAATGCAATCCCCATCAAAATACCATCCACTTTTTTCAAAGAAATGGAACAAATAATCCTAAAATTTGTATGGAACCAGAAAAGACCCTGAATAGCCAGAGGAATGTTGAAAAAGAAAAGCAAAGCTGGCGGCATCACAATTCCGGACTTCCAGCTCTATTACAAAGCTCTCATCATCAAGACAGTATGGTACTGGCACAAAAACAGACACATAGATCAATGGAATAGAATAGAGAGCCCAGCGCGCCTGGGTGGCTCAGTTGGTTAAGCGACTGCCTTCGGCTCAGGTCATGATCCTGGAGTCCCGGGATCAAGTCCCACGTCGGGCTCCCTGCTCAGCAGGGAGTCTGCCTCTCTCTCTGACCCTCCCCCCTCTCATGCTCTCTATCTCATTCTCTCTCTCAAATAAATAAATAAAATCTTTAAAAAAAAAAAAAAAAAAGAATAGAGAGCCCAGAAATGGACCCTCAACTCTATGGTCAACTCATCTTTGACAAAGCAGGAAAGAATGTCCAATGGAACAAAGACAGTCTCTTCAACAAATGGTGTTGGGAAAGTTGGATAGCCACATGCAGAAGAATGAAACTGGACCATTTCCTTACACCACACACAAAAATAGACTCCAAATGGTTGAAAGACCTCAATGTGAGACAGGAGTCCATCAAAATCCTAAAGGAGAACACAGGCAGCAACCTCTTCGACCTCAGCCGAAGCAGCTTCTTCTTAGAAACATCGCCAAAGGCAAGGGAAGCAAGGGCAAAAATGAACTATTGGGACTTCATCAAGATAAAAAGCTTTTGCAAAGCAAAAGAAAGTCAACAAAATCAAAAGACAACCCACAGAATGGGAGAAGATATTTGCAAATGACATATCAGATAAAGGGCTAGTATCCAAAATCTGTATAGAACTTCTTAAACTCAACACCCAAAGAACAAATGATCCAATCAAGAAATGGGCAGAAGACATGAACAGACATTTTACCAAAGAAGACATCCAAATGGCCAACAGACACATGAAAAAGTGCTCAATATCGCTCGGCATCAGGGAAATCCAAATCAAAACCTCAATGAGATACCACCTCACACCAGTCAGAATGGCTAAAATTAACAAGTCAGGAAACGACAGATGTTGGCGGGGATGCAGAGAAAGGGGAACCCTCCTACACTGTTGGTGGGAATGCAAGCTGGTGCAGCCACTCTGGAAAACAGTATGGAGGTTCTTCAAAAAGTTGAAAATAGAGCTACCATACGATCCAGCAATTGCACTACTGGGTATTTACCCCAAAGATACAAAAGCAGGGATCCGAAAGGGTACATGCACACCGATGTTTATAGCAGCAATGTCCACAATAGCCAAACTGTGGAAAGAGCCAAGATGTCCATCGACAGATGAATGGATAAAGAAGAGGTGGTATATATATACAATGGAATATTATGCAGCCATCAAAAGGAATGAGATCTTGCCATTTGGAACTGGAGGGTATTATGTTGAGCGAAATAAGGCAAACAGAGAAAGACATGTATCATATGAGCTCACTGATATGAGGAATTCTTAATCGCAGGAAACAAACTGAGGGTTGCTGGAGTGGGGGGTGGGGTGGGAGGGATGGGATGACTGGGTGATAGACACTGGGGAGGGTATGTGCTCTGGTAAGCACTGTGAATTGTGCAAGACTATTGAATCTCAGATCTGTACCTCTGAAACAAATAATGCAATATATGTTAAGAAAAAAAGAAGAAGAAGAAGAAGAAGGTAGCAGGAGGGGAAGAATGAAGGGGGGGAAATCGGAGGGGTAGACGAACCATGAGAGACGATGGACTCTGAAAAACAAACTGAGGGCTCTAGAGGGGAGGGGAGTGGGAGGATGGGTTAGCCTGGTGGTGGGTATTGAGGAGGGCACGTTCTGCATGGAGCACTGGGTGTTGTGCACAAACAATGAATCATGGAACACTACATCTAAAACTAATGATGTAATGTATGGGGATTAACATAAGAATTTAAAAAATAAATAAATAAATAAATAAATGCTTATATTTGCCTGTTCCTACCTTGTGCAAGACCATTTAAATGAAATGTGGTTGATATACAGATGAAATAGACAAATGGAGTCCTCAAATCCCTAGAGGAATCAGAGGATACTTCTAGCTTGCAGTTAACTAAAATTTCTAAGTCTTGTTTTTCACATTTATTCTAACCCCTGAATTTTATTTTTAAAACCTGAATGTAGGACTTCATACTTATTCATCTTAAATTGCACCTTTTAGTTTTTAATCATTTTAGCTTGAAGAAGTATGTTTAAATAAGGATTCTGTCTCCCATCATAATTTATCACTCATTTTCTAAAATTAGATCAGCATGTTTTGTGTTTTAATCAAGCCCACGATCAAAGATTTAACCTTCAAGAGCACCACTAAACTACTTTTACAGGAGGTTTCAATGAATACAGGAATCAGATAGATTACACATTCAAATAGAACCCTAACAAAACAAAGCATAGACAAGGATGTACATTAAAACCAAGCAAGCTTGGGATGCCTGGGTGGCGCAGTCAGTTAAGCGTCTGACTCTAGGTTTCAGCTCAGGTTGTGATCTCAGGGTCCTGAAATAGAGCCCCACGTTGGACACCATGTTCAGCGAGGAGTCTGCTTGAGAATCTCCCTCCCTCTTGCTCTGCCCCTCCCACTCACGCTCTCTCTCTCTAAAATAAATAAAGAAATCTTAATAAATGAACAAAATCAAGCAAGCTTCATTGATAAATTAGATCTATCTGGAAAGAGTAAGAAAAATTGACACAGATAAAAATCAAAACACACACTGGATATAATTATTATTAACAGAAAACTGATAAGTTTTTATGAGACTGACACACACTACCTATTGCGCTAAGAGGCATCTAAGATAAAGGTTTTAATGAATCGAAGAATGATATTTAGTATGGACTATTGAGTTACATGGAAAATTGCAACATTTAAACTAAGAACCCATGGGAGAATTAGAAACATCAGTCTACATTTGTTAGTATGATAGACCTTATTATTAGATTATATATCACACAGATTATCTCAAGCCTTGAATTTCCTATTTAACTATCAGTGATAACCGGCCTGAGTTAAGGAAAAGAGAGTGAAGTATAAACAATATTCAAATCAATTTTTTTTAAAATTTTGGCATATGAGCTTTCATTTCATTATAGGAAATACAAGCCCCTCTTCTGCCTATTCTAGGGTAAAAAACATAATTTCAAACTTGTATCAATTTACATTGTGGTATATATTTGAGAATTCCTTGCGTCTTTCCTTTCTCCACCTTCTCTCAACCTCCAACTTTATTTTTGTTGTTTTGTTATATCTAATAAAAATATTACAGTAATGGAATATTTCAGTGCATTAGACGTTTTACTGAAGAAACCCATTTATATCAGTAGATGTCATATTTACCTTTTATTTAGTAGTAATGGTCCTTTTGAAGTAATTTGAAGTAGTAATTAAGTGGTCCTTTTGAAAAACTAGAAATGTGCCCGTTTAAAATCTTTGAGAATCGTTTGGAGTTTTGTGTCTGGATTCTCTCCTAAATACATAAGGCCCTGAAATAATACAGTGTATTGAAGCATCTCAAAATATAAGAAATCACTGTAAACCCCAAATCGAATGTCATGTTCTTGTGTTTAAAATCCAATGCTGGTCCTTCCATAGTATAATGGATATTAAGTAGTACCAAGAAATGAACTGCTGTCTATGAACGTGGAGCCTGTAAATAAGCAACTGTCTACATCCCAGGGGAAAGTGACTATTTATGCCAGGCAAGTGCTGCATTAATTTTGTTGCCTATGCATCTCCTGGGAGCTAACTTACAAACTACCACATTTCAAATAAGTTTTCTCTGACCCATAGCCTTTCTTGTTTACAGACTTTTTTCAGGCTGTCAACTTAAGAGCAAACCGACTAGAATCTGAGATATACAAGGCCAATTTTTATTTTTCCTTTTGGTAAGAACTGAACGCTGAATTTCTCTTTTCCCTCCACATCGCCTTTAAAAAGGCATGCATTTCAGGGCACAGACTCCACCTTAACAGGAATTTGTTGCCAACAGTGTTCAGATATATTAGTATGTTCCATATTCTTTTCATTTTTCACCTTGATTATTGCAATATCCCCAACTCCCCAACTGATGTCCCAACCCATTCCATAAATAGTCAGAATACTTCATCAGAAATGCAACCCTTGGGGTGCCTGGGTGGCTCAGTTGGTTAAGTGTCTGCCTTTGGTTCAGGTCATGATCCCAGGGTCCTAGGATCAAGCCCAGAGTAAGGCTCCCTGCTCCACGGGGGGTGTGCTTCTCCCCTTCCCTCTTCCCCTCCTCCCAGCTTGTGCTCTCGCACGCACTCTCTCTCTCAAATAAATGAATAAAATCTTTTAAAAAAATGCAACCCTTACCATACCATGGTCCCGTGAAATGCTTCCCTTGGTTTCCTCTATGCAATTTAAGCTCTAGGTCTCTTGCACTGTAAGCATACTTGTCTAATCTTTTCCCACTCTTCACCTCACATTTTAGTCTATGGTAATAGAACGTGCACGCGCACACACACACACACATACACACACACCACATTCACACACATTGATGGTTTGTTTGCTTATTTTTGAGAGGGTTCTCTATACAGGGAGCTTACCTCCATGTCTGACTATCTTTGATTTACAATCTATACTTAACCAAAGATTCAAAAAAGCTCTCCTATTATCAAGGTAAGTTAATAAAAATAGATGCAGTGATTTGAAAGGTGAAAGCTACTCGTATGGTCACAACCTCATGAGAACATAATATAACACACACTAGTGTGCAGGGTGTTCATTGAGAAGTGCCCCTATGGTCAGCAGCTGGGGAAAGAAGAGGGGAGGCAGAAGGAGTGGACAGAGAGGACCCGAGCTTCAGTAAAGTCTCAAAGACAACTCTGAAACACAGAGAACTCTGGAGCTAGAATGGGCTTCCAGACATGTCCCAAGTGAAGCAGAGGTGGCCAGGCCCTTGTCCTACATCGTCAGTAACTGTGTGTGGCTGCCACTGGAAGGATAAGAAACTGGGGGAGGTAGCTTTCTGCAGCTGAGGCCATGTCCCAAGACTTAACAGCCAAGAGCCGTCCCAGGAATTTTACAACAACAAAGTTCTTCACTGAGGACTATCTCACTGCATCCCAGGGCCAACCACACTGTATTGACTCAAAAAAAAAAAAAAAAGAAAGAAAAGAGAAAAGAGAAAAGAAATTTGAACAGAAAATGGAATAAATTTGAGCTGAAAACAAATATTAAGGTACCAGTTTCAAAATCATATATACATCAGTAGTTGTGCTACATGTAAAGAGAATAATATGCCAATTAAAATTCAAAAATCAGGTGCGCCTGGGTGGCTCAGTTGGTTAAGCGTTTTCCTTCAGCTTGGGTCATGATCCTGGGGTCCTGGGATCGAGCCCCGCATCGGGCGCCCTGCTCGGTGGGGAGCCTGCTTCTCCCTCTGCCTCTGCCTCTCTCTGTCTCTCATGAATAAATAAATAAAAACTTAAAAAAATAAAAATAAAATTCAAAAATCAATGGACTGGATTTAAAAATACAACTACAGATGTCTTAAGAGAGATTCACTTTAATGTGAAGAATGGAAATTGCAATGTTAGTAGTTGGGAAAATATATGCTAAAAAGTGTTAGACAAAATACTGTGGTTAGATTTCAAGGAAAAAAATAATAGAGAAAAAATATTTTTATAAATAAAAAAATATCAGATCATCAGGAAGATATAAAAATTATCAATTTCTGGTCACTGAATAGCAGCATCAAAATACATAAAGCTAAAAGTGGCATAACAGAAGAAAGAAATAGACAAATCCACATTTATAAAAGCAGATTTTAGTATACTTGTCACAGTACCCAACAGGATATTCAAGTAAAATATCAACTTTTTATCTTCTTTCTTTCTTTTCCTTTTTTTTTTTTTTTAAAGTAATCTCTACTCCCACTGTGGGACTTGAACTCATGACCCCAAGATCAAAAGTTATATGCTCTACCAACTGAGCCAGCCAGGTACCCCATAGGTAAAATACCAATTTATAAAGATGTATCTAAACAGACATTAAGATATCTTAATTGATAAACGTAGAACACTCACTATATACGGGCAGAACACACATTACTTTGTTGTAAAATTTGAACATTTACCAAGATAAACTAGATAATAGGCCATTAAGTAAGTTTTAACATATTTCAAAGAATTGAAAAAACACAGAACTATTCTTTGATCATACTGTGTTTCAGCTAGGAATGTTTAAAAAATAAGAAAATCTGGGCGCCTGGGTGGCTCAGATGGTTAAGCGTCTGCCTTCGGCTCAGGTCATGATCCCAGCGTCCTGGGATCGAGCCCCGCATCGGGCTCCCTGCTTAGCGGGAAGCCTGCTTCTCCCTCTCCCTCTGCTTCTCTCCCTGCTCATGCTCTCTCTCTCTCTCTCTGTATCTCTGTGTCTCAAATGAATAAATAAAATCTTTAAAAAAAATAAAAAATAATAAAATAATAATAAAAATAAAAAATAAGAAAATCTGCCTATATTTATAAATCAAGCAATACACTTCCAAATAAACTATAGTCGAATAATCATTAACAACAGAAATTCTTTTTTTTGCTCAATGATATTAAAATACAATATTCAAAATATGTGGGAGATACTAAAAGCAATGTTTATGGGAAAATTTAGAGTACTAAATATATGTTTTAGAAAAGAAGAATATCAGTGGTTTAATGACAGCTCAAGGAGGTAGAAAACAAAATTATACTCAGTGATGGTTGAAACATAAACAATAAAGATAAAAGTAAAAATTTGTAATATAGAAAAAAACCCACAAAACCAATGTTATTTCTTTGAAAAGCTGATAATATTAGTAATTCCCTACCAAGAATGATCAAAATAAAAAGTCAAAAGGTAAAGAAACACTATGAGGAATGAAAAAGGAACATCAGGACAGATCTTTCCAATACTGAAGAGACAGAGTACTTTATGAACAACTGTAGGCCAATAAATTTGAAAATGTAAGGTGAAACAGTTGAATGCCTTGAGAAATACAACTTACGAAAAATTACACAAAATTTGAATCAAAACAGTCCTTTAATAAATAAACAGAATATCTGATTAATTGCTTTCCAATGGGTATAACCCCAGAAACTGGATGGTTTCCTCTATGTATTTTTATCTCATATTTCAGAAACCAAATGCCAATATTATAAACAATCTTTTAATCTTGGAAAGATACAGAGAGGGAAAGTTTCCCACTTTTTTTTTATTAAGTTACTGTAACAATGATACCAAAACATGACAAATGCATTAAGAAAATGGGATAATCTTATACCAATCTCTCTCATAAAGATACAAAATCTTAAATATTATCAAAACAAATCTAACATAGCATATCATGACCAAGTTTGTTTCAAGTATCTAAGTTTAGCATTTCCAAAATCAATGTAATTTACCATATTAAGAAACTAAAGAGTAAAAATCATGTAATAACAGTAAATAATAAAAAACCTCTAAAAGAATTCAGTATATATACATGATGAAATGAAACAAAAAAATTAGCACATTAGGAAGAGAAGTGAAATTCCTTACACTCATAAATTTACCTTGACAAGAAAAACAAAACAAAAAAACTATATGATATAACCTAATTAATGAGAAAATATTATAAATTTTTCTCTGATTTGAGAATGAGAAAAAAAGTGTCTTATGTTCAACACTGCACTGGAGAATCTATCCAGGGCTTATAAGACCAATAAGTAAAACTACCATTAGCAAAATTTCTTTTAATTTTAATTTTAAAAAAGTCTAATATACACAGCTGGACAAATGTGTATATTAAAATACAAAAAGGAAGCTGCAGATAAACTAATACAATTCACAATTTCTGAGCTGGTGAATACATAATCATTATATAAACATCAATTTTATTTCTAGGTAACACGAAGTTGTAAAATGGTATTTTGGAAAAAAAATCTCATTTGTTATCATCAAAGACCATCAAAAACTAGGCATAAATTTAATAAAATCTACCTAGTATTACTACATAAAAACTATAAAAACTTACATACAAAAATTTGAGAAGACCTAAAGAAGTGAAGAGATAGACCATTTGCATATAGTGGAAGATTTTAAAGAAGGCAATTCTCTCCAAATTAGGCTGCCAATCCACTGTAGTAAGGATCAAAATTCCAGCAGACATTTTTTGGGGGGAGTGGGGGATTATGGGGAAGTTTATTACCTGATTCTAAGATGTAGAAGAAAATTAAAAGGCCAAGAATAGCCAAGATAATAGTGAAAAGAATAAAGGTACATTTTCACTATCATATACAAGTATTATTATAAGACTACAGTAGTTAAGATAGTATGATACTGATGCCAAAAAATCCAAACAAAACAAAACAGAAGAGACATTGGGGTTAAAGCCTCATCAAGATGGAGAAACTCTGGTAAACACCCCAGACATTCAATCTAGAGAAAAATAAATATAATGCCCTGGAAGCAAGAGACATGCTTTAGCAATAGGACAAAACAGAAGCAAATTCATTAAAAACAAGTCTTGGAATTCAGGTGTGCCAATGGGAATTTAATTATCTACCAGTAAAAAATTTCCAACCAACTTTAGGTAAAGGTCACATAATCTACAGCCTCTCCAACATATTCCCTGAAATGACAGGCACACAATAAATAATAAATAATAGTAATAATAATATCATCATCTAGACATGGAAGGAAGAAAAAAGTGACTAACAATCAAGAGGTAGGATGATATAAACAGACCCATACAGAATACCAACTTTAAAGGTACCCTTAAAGGCTTCAAAATAGCCATGTTTAAGATATTTAAGAAATTAAATAAAAAAGTATGCTGACACCAGAACTGACCATGTCTTAGGAAAGCTGCAATCCACCTCAAATTTTTCACCAATTTGAAAACAGAATTGAAACCGATACATTCCTTGAAGAAAACAATTTTACAGCAGAAAAAGAAATCAAAATAGTCCTGCATCTGCTACAGATATTGAATTCATAATTTAAAACCTTCCCAGAAAGAAAGCTCCAGGCACAAATAGTCCAGTGCATGCTGGACTAATGAATTCTTCCAAATGTTCACAGGTGAAAAAATATTACCATTCTTATGTAAATACAAAAGAAGTCAGACACAAAAGAGTATATACGATAAAATTTATTTACGCTAAGTTCAGGAACAAGCAGCTACTCTGGGATGGTATAACTGAGCTGTATGTAGGTATATATACGTTAAAAGTGCACACATTCTTAACAAGTGTGCAATAAAGCACACGCAAAACATGGGTAAGGACTACAGAGCAAGGGATTTAAGAGGGGCCTGATGGGATGCGTAGAGCAAATGTACTTTCCAGGAACTAGCTGTTACTGGGGACCAGAGATTCTCAGTCAGTGGCCAATTCCACAAGATCATGTGGCTTTCTCTTGCAGGGCTGGGCAGCCCAGACACACGGGATGTAAGACTAATGGTTGTACCAATCCAAAGCTGAGAAGGTAAAGGTAGGGGCTCTGGAAGCTGAACGGCTAAGACAGAGGGTTATTAAAGCAGTGGGCTTAGGCTAGAGAGGCAATAAGGGAAAGTCTTTAAGGAGCTGATAGATGGGGACGAGGGAGCTCTCAACGAGGACCAAGTCCACGAACAGGTTAGCAAGGGCATATGCGTATTCTGTCGAGTACACCCCACCTCCCACCATGGCAGGGCCCCTACTGGTACCTCAATGTCAGTCCTGCTGCATGAAGAACTTGTCTCGCATGGCAGGCCTTTCTGTCTCTGTTGTGTCCACATGGCTTGCTCTTCATTTCGAAACAGCAATCCCCTTCTCCAACTAGGCTGGTTTTCCCCCTCCCGAGTCTGTTCATTTATTAAGTCTTCCCATGCTTAGAACACTGTGGGATTGAGGAGAGCGCTCCATGGGCAGTTGGCTGGATGAATATGAATATGAATACTAGTGTGCCTATTGGGTTTCTTGTCTCCTTTTTCCTCCCCATCACCACCTCTTCCTCTTCCTCTTCCTACTCCTCCTCTTTCTTTTTCCTCTCTTTCTCCTCCTTTTTTGTGCGGGTAGTTTTTACTTCAAGTAACACACTAAATAGTTCAACTAAAATTCTCATTTTCCCTAGTGGGTATTTATTAAATAAAAACATGTGGCTGTGAGCAAAAGAGAAATAAATAGATTCCCAAAGCAACTGGGCTCTTCTTTGAAAACGTGTTTCCACTTTAATTCGAGCTCACATAAAAGGTGAACTAGGACAGCATTGGATGTTGTAGTCACCACTCTCATTCAAATAGTAAGTTCCGAATTGCATGAGTTTATGTTCTAACTATCAGCAAAAAACCAAAGCATTCTCATCTAGGACTATATAATCTAAAAGGACACATGACACGTGTACATTCATGTGTGTGCCTATTTTTCACGCTGCTCACCTCTTGGAACAGCTTTTCCCACCATATATACTGAACTAAAGCCCTACTGATTAGATCAAGTTTAGCCTAAATATCTAAAAGTCGTAGTTTTCCCTGACCTTCCTCTGATCTTCATATTTAAATGCTGAACATTTTTACTTATTTTAAATTGTACTTAAATAACTAGCAACAACAGTATCTAATCTAGAACTGAGGAGGACAATAGCTGAATAATAATTTTTGTAATTTTGGACTATAATTAAACTAAAATTTTGTAAATGAACTATAATTCACAGTATGAATGACTGATTAATCTGTATTATGATATCAATAACTAGTACTTTACGATACTCTAGGTATGATATGTATGGTTCTCATAAGAACCCTTCAATTTACATTTTATTTATATCTCCATTCAGAAATTAGGAAACTGACTGAGAGAGAAAATGAATCATTTGCCATGGGTTCCACAGCTGGCAAAGGACAGTTCTGGGGTCTGAACCTGCCATAAGTGGCATCAAAGCCCGCATTCTTTCCACCATACCTCATTGTTGCTCTAGAACTCAAATGAGTCTTCTTCATACATCTGCACATACGTGTTTCTGATATTGAAATTCCGATAGGCATCTGTGCTAGGCAGACCTAATGGCCCACCAAAGACGCCCATGTCCTCATCACTGCACCCCATTCATATAAAAAGGGAAAGGGAGTTTTCCGCTGTGATTAAGTTAAGGATCTTGACATGGAGCAATTATCCTAGATTATTCCAGGGGCCAAATGCAACCACAAGTGTTTTTGTAAAAGGAAAAAAGAGCTCTAAAGTCAGAGAAAAATCTGAAGATGCTCCATGTAGGATGGTAGAAGTAGCTGATAGCTAAAAAATGCAGATGACCTCTAAAAGTTGAAAAGTGGGAAAGACCAAAGGACCAATTCTCCCTAGAGCATCCATAAGGAACTCAGATGACATCTTGGTTTTAGCCCAGTGAAGCCTCTTTCAGACTTCTGCCCTCTAGAACAGTAAATAATAATACATTTGTGTTGCTTTAAGTTACTGTATTTGTAGTAAACTACATTTATTGTAGTTTTATATGTTTATAGTAGTTTATAATCTATAGTAGTTATAGTAGCAACAGGAATCTACTACAGATCCTTTGAAGCAAGGAACTCCTGGAAGGATTTTTGTCTTTGTAGTAAGTACCTAAAGCTAATTATGCTCCCTTCCACATCCTTATATGCCTACAATTTTTTCTTACTCTACCCCCAGGCTAGCCCTTGTGTGATTTAAAGTTCTCAGCCCTTCAGAGCTATAGTTGGCGATCACATAATGAGATATGGCACCACACTTTTTTTTTTTCCAAACTGTGCTCATCTAATGGAAGATGCTTCTAGTAGTTGATACAGTTTTCAGAATATAATTTTAGGGAAGCATAGGGAAGAATATAAAAGACAGTAGTTCTAATGCCATATTTATAAAATGCTATATAAAAATTACTGTCTGAGCTGCTGTTAAAGGAATAATTATAAATAAAAGATGACAATGTGTCTTCTTAGTATCTGTATTTTCTGCTTTCTTCAAAGATCATTTAATTTGATGTTACTTGAATTAAATAATCATAAAATTGAAGGTCAGATACATTGCTTTCACTTTCTAAAGTAAAGTGTTTTCATTATTATATTTTCATAGAAAGTCAACCAAATTTAAGAATCGAACTAGCATGAGGGGCTGTATTTTCAATTTATCACTTATGAAACTATCAGTGAATGAAAAATTTCAATAAAATTTTAATCTAATAACATTGTTCTAGATTTCATAAAAACAATCAGCAATTTATTGAGTCTGCTTCACTGTTTTTCATGGTTTGGAGATCTGTAATTACATTGATACTTTGTGCGATTTGGACAGAAATTGAAATTATAATTGTAGCAAAACAATAGAAAACTCCATTTCTTTTTCTCTTTTCAGTCTCATTATATATAAAATTCTATTCTGTGCCTACATAAATGAGCTGCTTAGATTTGATAATTTACACTGGATTAGGGTTAGTGGGGTGTGAACTTACATGTCAGAAAACTCAGGATTGCTAAATAACTTAAAGTAGGTCATGCATTTAATTAATCGAAGAGGTAGGATTAGACCCAGAATCCCTCATCTCTAATTTTCTAATATATATGTGAGTATAAATATATATCCATCTATAATTAAAATGTACGTTTGCTGCTGTTGCATGGGAACACACATGGAGCTACCGAGAGGAGCCTGAGGACGGCAACAGAGAGATCTACTCAGAAAACCAGATCACCACAACCAAACACCCCCAACTGAAGCCTTTGGGTGAGCTCACCACGTGTATCAGTTTTACAGGGGAAGAACCAAAACTCAGAGATTAAGTAAACTTGGTCAAGGTCACAAAGTTAATGCATGGGAGAGCCAAGATTCAAACCCAGATTTGTCTGAGCCTGGGATCTTAGTAAGGAAGACTATAAATTCAAATGACTATAAATTCAAAAGATGCAGTTTGATTGAAAACTCCAACACACACCATGACCAGTGGTTTTTCTGAGTTACTATTGCCCTTGAGATTGTCTTGAACAATTGACTATCATGTTATCCTCTCTGACACAAAATTGGTTCATATGCATATAGCTTTCCTTCCTGGAAGGATTCCTTCTTAATCACAGGGTCTGTTTCTAGAGACTCTCAACTCCAATGCACATTGTGCCAAGGGCCCAAAGTTAAAAAAACACTTGTTGAGTGAATGCCAGCGACAGCTTAACAAGCTTAGAGTACGTATTACTCAGCGTTATAATCTGACGTAGGGTGGACGCCTTTACCAGTTGTTAAGATTACACAGTTGGGGTGTGATTTATCTAAGATTCTAAGTTTGTTATCACCAAACCAAGCCTATAAATTTACCATGGTGTTAGCCCTCTTGTGGTTGTTAAAGTTTTCCCCACAAGTGGATTTTCTTTCCCAGGCTAAAGAAAACTATTTCAAGGTAAGGGTGGCCTGAGGAGCTTGAGGGATGGACAGATGCTCAGTCTGGCAGGAGTCAGGAGATTTCTGGGAGGTGAAGCAAAAATGAAGGAGTAGTGAATTGGGTTAAATACTGCTGAAAGGCAGAAAACGGGGAGGATCGTGGAGATCATAAACTCTCTGGCAAGAGCAGTTTCAGTAACTGCTGAATAGAAGAATAGCACTAAATTTAAGGGCAGTTAAGAGAAAGTCAAGTGAGAAGATGAAAACCTCAAATATAGAGTATCTTTTGAATAATCGTGCAGTAAAGATAACAAAGAGGAAGAGGAATGAGAGAGGACATTGAGATTTTTGTTTTGTTTTGTTTTGTTTATTGGGAGAGCCTCAAGTGAATTTAAAAATAATGGGAAAACTTAGTATTTAGGAAATAGAGAGTTGATAGTATAAGACTTTCAAGAAGGCGGGGGATAATAAAACTATCAGTCATAGATGAGAAAAAGAACAGAGATTTTTATAGGAAGGAGAATAGGATGGATAAATATGTACCTTGGTTTTTTTTGTTTGGTACCATGAAAGTGATAGAACTATTTTTTTTTAAAGATTTTATTTATTTGATAGAGAGAGAGACAGTGAGAGAGGGAACACAAGCAGGGGGAGTGGGAGAGGGAGAAGCAGGCTCCCAGCTGAGCAGGGAGCCCGACGTGGGACTTGATCCCAGGACCCTGGGATCATGACCTGAGCCGAAGGAAGGCGCTTAACGACTGAGCCACCCAGGCGCCCCAATAGAACTATTAATAAATGTCTTTTCTTTTCTCTAAGAAGTAGGTAGTGAAGTCAGAAACTAAGAGTTGGGGTTATGGTGAATTGAACATTCAAAGAAAATCTGAAATTTGGAGATAGAAATAATTGATGTACATGGTCAGAAGCACAATTTACCAGTAGCCAGAGATTACTAGACACTGTGGGGCCATGAACTAATTATGGATCTAATCTGATCTTTCTCTACGATTTTGCCAACATTAATCCTCAATGCTTAGGTTCAGGCATACAGAAAGCAGGATGCTAGTCAAAAGATAATGATCCACCTACAAGGTTCAAGGGAAAAAGAAATGACACATGGGAAGAAGTTGGAATCTCCAGAGATGAGGACTGCTTAGATGTTATCTGTGAGGGAAAAAAACAGTCCAGGGTGACCTCAAGATATTACTCACTGTGATAAGGGATAAAGAGTAAAAGTGGAAATAGCATTACATTGGAGGAAAGATAAGGAGTTTTCCTTTGGAGACTATTTTAATCTTCTTATGAGATAATAGGATGGCAACACTTAGCAGAATGTTCAGTGAAATGAATTTCAAGGACAGAAGGATCTTCTAATCTGATGACACCTTTTTGTCAAACATTCCCTTAGACTAAGTTCTTGACTGAAAACATGAGAACAGGTGAGATTTTCCAGGAATTTGAGTGATAAAATAAGGCTACCAAGGAAGAAATTTGATTTCCATCTATTCTACCAAATAAATTGAAATAAAAGATATGAGAGTTTCAGAGTCTCAAATAAATTTGTCCTAAAATAACATTTAGTTGTTGGAAAAGAAACCAAAATGTAAACTTCTATTTCTTCAGCCAAAGGATATTTATGGAAAATATTTAAACACAACTTTGAAAGATGCCTCATAAACAACACATTACAATATGATAATTACCTACAAAGACATTTTATAAATGTGCAACGCTGGAAAAGCATTTACACATTTGGAAAGTACTGTGGATAACACAGGGGCCTCTTCTGGACAATGAAAGCACCCTTTTAAAGTTATCCTTAGTTACTGTAGATCAAAATCAAATTCCAATTAAGATTCTAATTTTTCTAATGAATTAAGTACTTTGTTTTCTCTGATTTGAATAGTGACATCAAATTCCTTTATGATGAAAGGTATCTCTAACAAAGTGCTCAATTGCTTATTATCTCATATGATTCTAGTAAAGTATGATTTTTGTGAATAAATTATTATCGAATGCTACATGGGAATTTAGGACTCCTACACCTAAAAGTTGTTTTGAAACAATTGAGGGTTTAAATCTGTCTCATTTCCAGGAGACAGATCTCTTTGAAATCACACTAACGCTAACAGTCAATTCTCTTACAGACCAGATCAAATGCTCCTGCCTTCTCAGGGGAATTGTGGTATTTAATATTTAGTGATAACAATATACATCTATCAGCTTTTGCCAAATTTTACTTCTATTCATAATAATGTGGGGAGGGGGATTTTTAACCTGTTTATTTCTTAGTTCACATTTTAATATTAAGACTTCAACATTTAAGAACTGAACCACTAAAATATACTACATTCCCTTTTTAAACTCAATGCATGTAGTACTTTTGCTAAAATTCTCTTCTTAAATGTCTCACTTCAGGGCTAGGTAAGAATTAGGTGGAAATTTGGAGTGAATTTTGAAGAAAATTTTGGAATTTTGAATTTTGAAGTGAATTTTGAAGAAAGACTGTTTTTTCATTACAAAAGTATGTGCACTCACATACACACTAACAAATCCAAGATACCTTATTGTGTGCTTCATTATATCAAGATTACTAATAACTTCTTTTAGAATGGGAAATTTGAAGGTAGCGGTTAATCTGTACTTCATAACAACGTAGAACTAATATGTGTCATTTACTATCTTGTAGTATACAAAAAAAAAAGAAAGAAGAGGCAAAAAAACCCCAATCAATTTGAAGTCTGTATGTTTAAAGCTCAGAAACCTTATTTCTTTGCGTCAAAAAGCCATTTCCTCAAACTATTACAACTTTCAACAATTTCAGAGTCCGTATCTCTGGTCTGCTTACGCAATCCAAAAGATTTAATCCTGACAAAGTGTCACATAAATATCTGAAAATTTTGGTTGGTCTACCAAATAGCCCTTAAGGAAGAAAACTTGCTCTCTTACCCTTAAGCTTCTATCTGGGAGTTACAGCAATCCTTGCAGCAAAAGGGGGGAGGGAAGCACTTTCTCATCAGTTTCAAGGGGTCAGTCCTGTTTGCTCCTACCACTCCCTGCTGGGGCCAGAAGCTAGGTGTGGCCCAAGGAAGATGGGGGGTGGTGCTCCACAAATCTGCTGTTATTCCTGGAAGAGTATTTCTATTCCTGGTTTTCCTTCAGGTCTGTTTATCCTGAGCCCTGTATCAGCTTCCATACACCAATCCTCAGAGTACAGACTGAGGGGAAGGGCAGTCCCTCCACTGTCTGAATGTGGGCCCCACAAATACTCTGTCCTGATGTGTAGAGGATGATACACTCCTGTTGCCTCAGGCCCCACAACAAATAATTCAAGCCTGAGACAGGTCTTGGTTATTTTTTTTTCTTACCTTTAAACACCTTTTACAAAAACAAAATATTTTTTGTTTTCCTCTCTGACCTACGTTTCATCTTTGAATGTTGTTGGTATATTTGCTGGAAGATGGGCCTGAGGGTACAAGTTAATGAAACACTGTTTGTTTCTTGGGATTCAAGTCACCAAAGTGACGAGAGATTAGTTAAAGACAAATACAGAAAGTTACATAGCTGTGAACAGAACTTTGCTCTTTTAATATTGAGAAGGCTGGGTTTTTCTAAGTAACCAAAGACCCGAGAAAGCCAACGTAAAGCACAATACATTATTTTGCTATTGGTGTCCAGGCACAGTAAAGTTAGAGAAAAATATTTGTTTGCAATTTCATATGAAGAGGAGACCGATAACCTAAGAACAATTTGTCCTTTTAACACGAACAAAACCAAATTCTCATTTTATACCCGTGTACTTTTAATATTAATTCATTTTTTTAAAAAAACTTAATTAAATCCATGAGCACCATTCAGTCTCCACTTGACCTCACATAAAATTCCTTTTCCACAAACTTTCCACAACGTTTTTGATATCCATTCAGATTTCGTCCTATATTGTTCCTCTTCTCATTTCAGAACAATGATTTTACTTTTCTTACCTACTTTTCGTAAGCTGTTGTTTCCTTTCACCCTTATTACTTCTAAGTAGTTTTAATTACATGTATTGATTAGACTTCTTTTAAGGTTTATTTATTTGCGAGAGAGTGTGTGTGTTCATGAACAGGGGGAGGGACACAGGGAGAGACAGAGGAGAAGCAGACAATGTGGGGCTCAATGCTAGGACCCTGAGATCATGGCCTGAGCCGAAACCAAGCAGCCGACGCTGACGCTTAACCGAGGGAGCCAGCCAGGTTAGAATTCTTAACCTTGAGAATCACTAATTCCCGGTTGAAAATTCAAAAGCAAGCAATTATGAACTATTTCTTTTATACCAGCATCCTGTGGGTGGGCAAATATATAAGTACATTTTGTAATTTCTAAAGTCTATTATTCCTCATAGTAAATTTTCCAATGTGGCACCACACAGGGATACGAATTAGACCCAAAGAGTTTTAATTACTCTGTGGTGTGGCCTCCTAGGTCTCACTGTGGAAATCTAGGGTCCCTCACACCCCAGTTTCCCAGCCAGGAGGATAAGGATAAACACGCTCGAAGAACTCATAATGTAAAATCAGAGAGAAGCTTACCAGAGATCCAGGAGAGGGGCCAAAGACGCAGTCGACCGACAGGGCTCCGTGGGTAGATCCACCTGCGTAGAGGAGCCGGCTGCAGAATCTTCACCGGCTGTCTCCAGGTCCTATCTGCTTGAGAAAACGATCAAATGACAGAACCAAAACAATTCAGTGATGAGTTTGAGGTCCTTTATTCAAGGGGAAACAACCCATGGATTGGGGGCAGTGGGAGACAGTGCCTCATAAGCAATGGCACCCTCTTCCCGAAAGATTTTGGGCAAGAGCAAATTCTATAGAAGGTTTAGAGGAGATAATGCAGAAACGACATTGGCTGGGGTGTCAAGATTTCCTTATAAGGCTAGCAAGGTCCTATTTTCTAGGGGAAGGTAAACTAGCTAACGCTGATTGAGTGGATTGTGATTGGTGTGGCTTAGGTTTAACCGGCGTTTCCCAGAGGTGCAGACTGACTTATGCTGAGCTCTGGGATGTGGACTGGGCCAGCTGGGGGCACTCATCCACTAATGAGCTTTTTCAGGCCCCAGGGGGGGAGGATCTTTGGATGATTTCCAGGGCTCCTTTAATCTCTAGCATCTGATTATTTATCTTAAGAAAGTATTGCAGGGGGGCGCCTGGGTGGCTCAGTTGTTTAAGCGACTGCCTTCTGCTCAGGTCATGATCCTGGAGTCCCGGGATCGAGTCCCGCATCGGGCTCCCTGCTCAGCGGGGAGTCTGCTTCCCCCTCTAACTCTCCCCTTCTCATGCTCTCTATCACTATCTCTCTCAATAAATAAATTTTAAAAAAAAATCTAAAAAAAAAAAAAGAAAGTATTGCAGGGGTTGGGGTATATATAACATGTAAGAGATACATGACTTTCAATGGCAAACAGAAATTTATAGAAAGCTACTGTATTCGCCACGTTTGGGGCAAATTAGTGTGTTGATAACCACAACAGGATTAGGCTCAGAATTTTCAGGAAGTGTTTCCTCCAAAAAACACACCGGATGTCAGATTTTTACTGAGCCAGAATGATTATACTTCGGAGAGATTCATACATCAAGGGCACAAGTTGAAACTAGGCTTTCAAGGATTTAGAATCACATGTTAACTTAACTGAAATTGTGCTGCTGAGCTTTCCTATATTTTGAGTATGGGCACATGTAAGAGGATGGATGGACACATTGTTAAACGTTTCCACATTTGGTAAGAGTGCCAGAAGATCTTTCTTGCTTTTCTATGACAAGCCTCATACTGTGCAAAGAAATTCCAGTATCAAGGCTGATCATCTGTCCAGAGACAGCCGGCCATTAAACCCACAGACCAGATCCAAAGACACGATGTTAAATATTTCTGCATTTGGTAAGAGCACCAAAAGATTTTGCTTGATTTTCTGGGACAAGCCTCATACCATGCAGAGCAATTCCAATATCAAGGCTGATCATCTGTCCAGAAACAGCCATTAAACTCACGGACCAGATCTGAAAAACACTTAGAACTATTTAGCCACTCCTGAATAGCTTTCACAGCTAGCTAAATCATCTTCTCCAAGTGGTAATTGTTTCAATGTCCCAAGACATTAAAAGCTATTAAAGTCTAATGACCCAAGTCTTGTTTTTCCTAGAAGGTGGAAACTTTTTTTGATGTTCTAGCTTTTCTTTTTTTTTTTTTTTAATAGTGTTTAACTGGCTACCAGTTTTAGAAAACTACACTATTACATCTATGTGTAAAGTACAAATCAAGTAATTCAGTGAAATTGTAGATTTGGAAAAGTTGTATTTTGGGTTCATTATTGACTTTACTGCAAAAGTTTTACATACAAATAGCCATTTTCATGTTTAAATGAAAGTGGGAAGGGTATCACTAAGGGATATGAAAAATCCTGATGGAGCAGTCCTATTTTTGTGGTTTATTTTATTAATATTTGCAGTCTGTACTATACCACAGATTTTTGGTCTTTACCCGGTAAAACCCTTTGTCATAATCATGAAAAAATTGTATTCACTGGATATTATTTTATGATTTTCAGGTAATTATCGCTCTTATAAGAGTGCAAATACAGTACAGACTTGCTTATTTGCAATTTTTCCCCTCTATAGGATACTTTGTTGTTCATCCTATCAAAAGATGTTACAAATGGTACTGAGCTAATCAAAATTTAAAAGAAAGTATGACAGAAGAATGCATGAATAAGAAAAACATAATTCTGGTAATTATAATTACACTGGAAATCCACTTGAATGATCTTGTCGCCATGGCTAATTTTAGATATTTTAATTTCTCATATCATCAGATCAAATGCTTTCCCAAAGAGGAGAGCCCCTAGAGAACTAGAAATAAAATCAACCTATTATTAACCAAAACAGTAAAAATGACAAGGGAGAAAAGTCTGAGCTCAAATTAAATTTTACATGTCTGCATTTGTTCTGGGGAAAATAATCAGTAAAAAAAATATGCATATTTATTCATTCTTTTATGAGTCAGTCATTTAAATTTTCATTAATAAAATTATCAAGTTGAGTCAAGACGAATTATATCTATTATTTTTTTTAGCACCAGTAGAAAACACCAGATTTGGTGTTTAACTTGTATAACTTGAATTATAAGGTATATTTATGAAAAATACAGTTACACCTAAATGCGTAGGATGTTTTCTAAATCTTACTAGGCTGTTTAATTTAAATGCTTATTCCATTGTCTCAGCTTTGTATACTACTTTTTCTTATTCATTTTTTTGATGTTTAGAGAAAAGAAACATAAATAATATTATTTTTAGCCAAATTTATTCATTTTTTCAGTCACTTATTGTCATTTTTTCACCAAATAGCTACTTGCTTTTTTACTGTGGCAGTTACCACATTAAGTTGATGAACTGAAAGAAAATGCTGTCATTTAAAATTAGTGGCACAGGGTCACCTGGGTGGCTCAGTCATTAAGCATCTGCCTTTCGCTCAGGTCATGATCCCGGAGTCCCAGGATTGAGTCCTGCATTGGGCTCCCTGCTCAGCAGGGAGTCTGCTTCTCCCTCTGACCCTCTCTTCTCTCATGCTCTCTCTCACTCTCTCTCTCTCAAATAAATAAAATCTAAAAAAAATTTATAAAATAAAATAAAATTAGTGGCACATCTATCAAAATAATAAAGTGAAATAATTTTTTTTAAAGATTTTATTTATTTATTTATTCATGAGAGACAGAGAGAGAGAGAGAGGCAGAGGGAGAAGCAGGCCTCCTGTGGAGCAGGGAGCCCGATGCGGGACTCAATCCCAGGACCCTGGGATCATGACCTGAGCCGAAGGCAGACGCTTAACCATCTGAGCCACCCAGGTGCCCCATAAAGTGAAATAATTTTAATATAATACAAATATTCAATAATTCTAAGCTAATTCAGTTCTCAGTGATCAAAAAATACTAGTTCACCTGACAGAAAAAATACAAACATGGAGTTAATGTAATTTTACACTGGCATTTGAGGAACCATGGTTGAGACTTTATGTGCAAGTTTGCATTTTTTTTTATAATTGGTTCAATTTGTCATATAGGAACAACTGACTATTGTTAAAAGTGGAAACTCCAATTTTAAAAGGGTGTCTCGAAAAGTTAGATTTGCTTCCAATACCACATTCTTTATAGCAACATGAAAATTTCTAACATATGGTACAGCTCCCAAACTTGTTTAGGTTAATGTTGAAAATTAATCCTAGCAACTGCCATTTTTCATGTATGAAAATCTCCCAGCAGGATCTGACAAAACAATACAAATGGAGGCATTCTGAAGAAGGAAGTTTCCTGAGTCACAATGTAGGGAAACCTGATAGAGCAAAGAGCCACAGAGTTAATGACTCTTCATATTCTGGTCCAACAGAAACAAATCACAAACTTTTCAGTGAAAATTCCCACCATGTCTTCATTGGACTGTGGTTCTACTGGAATTTCTGAGATGAGAATAACAGCTATATGGACATAAATTAAAACTGAGGGAATAATTGTTTTGAAATGGCATAGAAATCCCTATATAGTTAAGTACTCTGTTATTACCCCCTCCTTAGGCTTATATTCTTTCCATATACACCATGTCCAATGGAATATCCTACAATAATCAGAAATATAACTGCTCAATTTTTCCATTCCCATTAGACAGTAATGTAGCAACATGCGATTTTAAATACCATGGAAGAAAATCTCTATTTGCTACTTCTACTAATCAGAAAACAGAGTCAGTGGCTCATTGTTTTGTATATATAAATACATAAACAAATATATATTATATATTTGGAAATATGCCCATATCTATGCATTTATATATTTACATATATAAATGTAAACATAAACATATATGTGTGTATGTATGTGTGTGTGTGTGTGTGTGAATCCAGAGACACATCTACAGAACAGGAAAAGAAGAAATGTATTTCAAAAGTTGAATTCATTACCACTTCTAAGATGTGTAATTTACCCCTATAATCTTTTCAGGCCTCCAGAATTAGAGTAACTTTAAAGGTATTACTTTTTCGTATATTTTATTTTCTTCTTAATGTCTCAAATCTACAGCTATAGCCCTGACCAATGTATTTCCTATAAACACAAACTGGATATACTAATGTGTACCTCTTGGGCTGCTAATACTGGAGCATTAAAATTTATTGATTTATTTTTCCAACAGACCAAGTAGAGTAAATTTTTAAGAGAATGATTCTAACTGAATTTAAAAGTTAGATGAGAATCGAATAAAAATCAGTGTCTAAGCCTGTTTATGAAATTTTCCTCATTTCAACTGAATAAAATTAAAGGAAAAGTGAAAACCATCCTCTAAACTGAAACAAGGAACACCTCCAGCTCAGAGCAGAAATACACAAGTTAATATCTACTTTGATGGGGTAACTGGGTGATGGACATTAAGGAAGGTACGTGATATGATGAGCACTAGGTGTTACATGCAACTAATGGATCATTGAACACTACATCAAAAACTAATGATATACTATACATTGGCTAATTGAATTCAAATTAAAAAGAGAAAAAAAACAAAAAACAAAATCAACTTTGGAACGAACTGAAGAGATCAGCAAAAATGATGCAGAACCGCCTTACCCAAAGGCATGGGAAAGTTTGTGAGAAGAAAGTCCCAAAGACCCTACAAACATTTTCTAACACGAAGAAAAAGAATTGGGGATATTGGTGTGTTGTACGGAAGGCATAGCAGGAAATTTTTTTTCAGTCTATTTCATCAGGGCATATCAATACAAGACAAAAGGAAAGACTGCTAGGCTAACAACCACCAGTTCTGCCCATCGACCTGGACCCTTAAATAAGAAAGATGAGGTTGAGGGGCACCTGGGTGGCTCAGTCGTTAAGCGTCTGCCTTAGGCTCAGGTCATGATCCCAGGGACCTGGGATCGAGCCCCGCGTCGGGCTCCCTGCTCAGTGGGGAGCCTGCTTCTCCCTCTCCCTCTCCCCCTACTTGTGTGTTCCCTCTCTAGCTGTGTCTCTCTCTGTCAAATAAATAAAATCTTTAAAAAAAAAAAAAAGAAAGAAAGATGAGGTTGAATGGTAAGGGTAGAGAGTAGGCAACTATGTAAACACCCTATATTATCAAAATGATGGGAGCAAACAGTAAGAAAGCTTTGGGTGAAGAGTAAATGACCCACATTTTATTTTATTTTATTTTATTTTATTATTATTTTTTTTAATGACCCACATTTTAATTCAATTCTCATTGTCATGTCACCCCAAAGTGAGACAAGGTACGCCCACCACTGTCTCTCTGTGGAGGGGAAAAAGTAGAGATGTTTGACTAATTTTTATATAATTTAGAGAAACTAAATTATAGAAATTTAGAGAAACTAATTTAGAGAAACTAAGAACAATTTCACAAATTGCCATTAACCATATCCGTAGGTTCTTTCCTCCCCTCCCAGGTAGCTGAATGACAGACATTCTTCAGTAAAGCCTTTAGGCACATTCGAACAGGACCCGAGTAAACAGGCAGAGTCCAGAACATCCCATGTACATGATTTTCAGACACACAGTTGTCTAGATATTTGTTGCTTCTGATCAAAAATAAGTAACAAAGTAAATGGGAACCATGGAATCATATTCAAGAAAGGAAGAGAAGAGAGAAGGAAAGGGGGAGAAAGAGGAGAAGAAGCAAAAAAAAAAAAAATTCTTGAAAAGGCTAAATTTTAAACATGAGGAGGAGTTCACTAGCGAGTAGAAGAGAATTTTAGACAATGTGTATTATTCCACCATCGCCATCCGCACATTTAATTTAAAGAAAGCGTGAAATCTAAAATACTAGATAATGGGAAAACTGAATGTAAAAGAGATAGAGATTAAAGAAAATTATGAGAAAGAACAGCACCACTGTAGTCATTAAACATAATGAGCAGAATGTAATCAATACTGGGAATATAAAAATAAGTGAAACAAAGGGCTGGCTTAAGAAAACGTGGATAGTGTGTTGCCCAATATAAGACATTTCACTGTGGAAAGAGTTCATGTGGGTTCCTATGCTTATCTGTGTGTGTGTGTGATGAGAATGTAATTAGTTTGGGAAATGTGCTTAAATGGATTAAAACTTAAAAAAAAAAAACTGTAAGATTTCAATATTATAGCACATTATTTTTAATCTTTGATATGGATAAAGTTCACGTATATAACAAACTTACTAACATCCCCATGAAAACTGCAAATTGGAATGTAGTTGAGGCAAAGTCTTATATACAAAATGCATGGATCAAAGAGATGACAAGGATTGAATGACTGACAGAACATATAAAATGGAAAAAAACAAAACAAAACATAAGAACCAGCAGACCTAACAATAGAGTTAGTGTTTCTGTAAGAGATGCCAGAGAACAAACTCTTCCTCCCTCTCTCCCTCTCTCTCTCTCCTTTTCCCTTTTTCCCCTCTCCCTGTTCTCCCTTCCCCCCCTCACCCTCCCTCCTTCTCTCTCTCTCTGTCCATCCACTGGGGAAAGACCACGTGAGGACATGGGGAGAAGGTAGCCATCTACAAGCCAGGAACACAGCCTGCCTCAGAAATGGAATTTGCAGACACTTTGATCATGGACTTCTTGTCTCCAGACTGTGAAAAAATAAATTTCTGTGGTTCCAGTGGCTCAGTCTGTGGGATTTTGTTATGGCAGCCCAAGCTGACTAACACACTAATACATCATCAATTTTTATAACTGCTCATTGCTTCTTACTATTCCAAACATAGTTTTCTATTTCTAAACCATTTTTTCATTGCAGTATGGTTTCCAACTTTCCAGCAGTATCTTTTCTAGTAACATGGAGACACATGATCCTTGGTAAGGATTTGGGTTTTTTTGTTTTTGTTTTTTTTGCTTGTTTGTTTGGTGTTTGTTTTTGTTTGTTTTTAGAGAGAGGTGGAGGGAGAGAATCCCAAGCAAGCTCCATGCCCAGCATGGAGCCCAATGTAGGGCTCCATATCACAGCCCTGAGATCATGACCTGAGTCGATATGAAGAGTCGGATACTTAACTAAGCCACCCAGGTGCCCCAATAAGGTTTTTAATAATAGTAAGTAGTTATTGTCCTTTTTCAGAAAATCATTGGGATTAGAACTACTCCTCATAGAGACTCAACCATGATGAGGGGATAAAAATATATCTATCCATCCCCCAGACATTCCATGTTGTATATTTCTGAATATATGGTCACATAATATATATTTATATAAATGTAAACACATATTTAAATATATTTAAAACAATATATAGTAATCTTTATATACAAACATATATTCATATATATTTAGAAACAAATAAATGTTTCTTTCCCAGAATTTAAATTCATTCCCTGCCTATACTCCAGTACAGATTTATAGAGACAAACAAAATAACAACACTTCAATCATAAGTTTTTTTTTTTTTTAAGATTTTATTTATTTATTTGAGAGAGAGCACATGAGAGGGGGGAGGGTCAGAGGCAGAAGCAGGCTCCCTGCCGAGCAGGGAGCCCGATGTGGTACTCGATCCCGGGACTCCAGGATCATGACCTGAGCCGAAGGCAGTCGCTTAACCAACTGAGCCACCCAGGCGCCCAATCATAACAGTTCTATGGAAGAATGAATCAGATCTTCAGGTTACTCTCTGGCCATAAAGAAAATGTTGAACAATCCTAAGTTCAAATTTACAGGGTTGGTTTTTGCGTATTGTTCAAGATATCAGTGTGGTACCCTCATTTACATAGGAGATATCAATACTAAAAAACAAAATTGCAAATAACACAAAAATTTAAAAAGGTTTTCAATAAAGCATCATGTAAATGGTAAATCATAATGAATATGCTAAAAGAAGACCGTAGAAGAAATTGCATAAATGTAGATGAGGTGGGGCCAATAGCTACACAGAAGAGACAGGCAGAGTTACAGAGCAGAAAGAACTTTGAGATCTTCAGGATTAAAAGCTTCAATTTCCAGTGTATTGATCATTCCTCATTTGTCCCCTCCTGTCCCCTTTCTAATCATCTTTACCATGTTCTGTGCCTGAGGAGGGTGTTCTCTACAGACAAGCAGTAAATACTCTTGCAACTTGTAGCCTGGTTATGTTTGAACATTGGGCTCCTGGTCACAGACTAAAGGGGGGGGAACAATTGGGGTGCTTATTCCCCAGCTCCCTTCCTGCCAAGGCAGCCGGTTACCAGGGCAGGGTTATTCTGCCAAAGGCCACCAATCCTGTGCAGCCCCCCCTCCCATCCCCCCGACAGCTCTCCCCTCCAGCTCCTTCAAGTCTGTGGAGAGGAGCAGCTTCTTACTACTGTGAGCCCTGGAACCCATTCACCCTTCCCTGTTCGTTTCCATTAACATTTTTTAAAATCCCTTATTAAACTCATGCCAATTGCCCCTTTTTCATGCACTGTGTTCCCTGGGAAATGAACTCAGATGAAAGATGAAATCTCAAAGTCGTAAAGAGATAAAAGGGTAAGGGCTAATTTATCTCAGTCACATTATCATTTGCCTATGGTCTTACAAAAGCAAGGAGCTTTATGGTAACTATTATAGATGCTGCCCTCAAAGTACTGGATTAAAAATAAAATTCACAGTTCCTAGTGTATGATAAAATGAAGAGTGCTCTTATTCATTCCAGTTCATTAAAATGCTAAGCACAAAGTAAACACAAAAAGTATATGCACTAGTCTGTTCTTCAGCCAAGAGTCTAGAAGGCTCAGATGTTGCTTTTTGTTGTGTACCCCACTTAGGTGCCACAGGTGTAGGCAGCTAAACCTTTGGGCACCTCCCCACCATGACACAGGTTAGTGGTAGAGCCTAAGCCGGAACTAAGCCCTTGCCACATTTATGCTGTGCAGTGGGATCCAACCACTGGTAAACACTGAAGGCACACTCGCTGTTTCTGAGAAACTAAATTATGTGCCCACATTACAGAGATGCATGGGATTAACAAGAGGGAAACTTGGAAAACAGACATGAAGAACACAATGAGTGGAGTGGAGAGTTCAAAAGCAGCCCAGAGCCCTTGATCATCATGAAATTGGGGGGTTCAATCCCTCTTGCTGGATCATATCTCAAGTAAGCCAAAATTAGCAAGGACGGCAATCCTCTGCTTCCTGGTGTAGGGTGAGGGTTGTGCGATATGAACAGTTGAGGCAAAACCACAATGGCCAGGAGCCAGTTTCCTGTGTTCATGGAGAAATAACAAGAACACACTGGTTGCCAGATGTGAGGAATAATAATAGTAGGAACAGAAAAAAAGGAGTTTTAAATGAGGCATTGTTAGAGTGAAAAGGAAATGGAAATTTGGGGGGCGCCTGGGTGGCTCAGTCAGTTAAGCGTCTGACTCGTGATTTCGGCTCAGGTCACAATCTCATGGGTTGTGGGATCCAGCCCCTGTGTGGGGCTCCACGCTCAGCGGGGAGTCTGCTTGAGATTCTCGCCTTCTCCCTCTACCCCTCCCCCCTCGTTAAAATAAATAAATCTTTTAAAAAAGGAAAAAGATTTTTTTCTTTTATGCTGTTTTAAAAGAAAAAGTAATACATAAAACCATACAAGGAAACTTCAATTTTAGCACAGTGACAATCAACCCGCTTTGTTATTATATGGGTAATCCAAAGATAGACAATTTTTATAAGGTTAGAACAGAAGACTAGATACCTAAGAAAATAAATACGTTTTAAATGATCACAGTTTGTTTTGCTTGCATTACATTAGTCACAGGTGTTTAAATTTTTGACAGGTTTTTTTTTAGATTTTTAGATTTTTACAATTCCCAGTGTTCTAGCCCATGAAGTCACATTTCTCATTCCTTTTCCATTGGAAGGAAAACTTTCACAAAATGTTAGTATCCAATTTTGTCCAGATAAACTTTTATGTTAGGTATGTCTATTCAGTTCCAATGCCTTCATCCAAATCCAACTGATCTTAAAATCTCTGGATAAACTTTCCTATTTTCTTTTCTTGTATTGATTTAGTAAAAATGATGGGGGAAAAAACGAAATGTGAAGAAATGATCTTCCAGAGAGTCATAAAATGACTAAGTTCATCCCTATTGAAATGCATTTATCTCTCATTTTCCATGCTATTTGCCTTTAATGTTCACACACTATTGTTCTTGGAGTCTTCAATAGACAGCCCAGGGGCTGCAACTGATGGTACTTCTGCTTAGCTCTCACCTTGACTGTGAACAGCTTCTCTGTTTCTTGGTTGGGTATGAATCTATTTTGCCTGCTATATTCTTAAAATATGAAATGAATCAATTCCTGAGTATGCCACTTAAATACGAAAAAGGACAGAATGGTCATTCCCAGTTTAAATAAAACAATAATCTGACTTATGTGCAAACATGTATGCCCATTTGTAAATTTGTAAATTTAACACTAGAGAGCTAATTACATATATCATACTTTTTTATACTATATGCAGGACATACAGAACACGTTATATATTTATTAACATCAAATAATATTTTCCTGTATTGTTAACTGTATTTTAGGAAAATATGATGAACAGATGAAACTGCTCTAGAAAAATGTACCCATTGATGGGTATATGAGTAATTTTTATTATTTTTTTTGTGATGACTTCTGTGCTTCATTTGCTAATCTTCTTCATTGAACCTATGCTAATTTTATAAATAAAATTAAGCAATTTAAAGATTGAGACTGCAGTGGTTATCATAATAGGGACTGCACATTGCTTGTTTTTATCACAACATGAGCTATGAGCGTCATAAGTCAAAAGCAATAAGGAGAGACACTTTGAAAAAAATCTTCACAGGGCACAAGTCTTTTATGCTTTCCGGGAAAGAAAAGACATACCAGAATTTTGGCAAATACATCACTAACATTCTGTGAGGACAGTATACTGCACCTTCCAGATACTTTGTGCAGGAAGTACTTGTCCCAGCTGCAGGGAGGCAGCAAATAACGTTCTGTGTTAGCCCCTTGGAGGCTGCCTCAGCTACAGCGAGTAGCAGCATCCATGGGCATGCCCTATCTGGGGAGTTTACACCAATAACCAACCCATGGAGAGTATAAAGGTCATTACTACACAAGTTAAGACAACTCTGAAGAGCCCCTCAGGCTTCAGAACTCTCCGTGGTGTGGACTGGGCAATTGTTGGGTCTGTATCACATTCACTGTCTCCTTCTCTCCAATGCTGCTTCATTCTGCCATCTTCCTCAAGTGTTGATCTCGAGGGTGTTAATAAACAACTTGCAAGTAAACTCTGTCTTAGAATCTGTATCTTCAGTAACTCAAACTGAGTCATACAAAACAAAAGAAAAAAAAAAAAGTCTGGATCCAGAGCAAACACATACCTATTTTTTTGTATTATTATAGTACGTTTTGATCTGGGAGACAACATGCGTCTGATTTCTTGGTCATATTCTCCAACAAAATTAAGAATTATCATGTCAATGTCCATTAAAGACTTTTAGTACAGTGCATATTTGTTTTGAAGTTATACAGTAAATTAGGAAGGCATTATATTTAATCCTCCCAATAAGTAGTACCATAATTATTTTCATCTATTCAAATCTTTTCTTGTGTGCCTCAGTGAAGGTTTAGTTAATTCCTCATAGGAATAGGGACTGTACATTTCTTGTTAAGAATCTTACACAATCTCCTAGTGCCTTCACTCATTTGTGAATGGAATCTGAGTTCCTTTTGGATGTTCTGATGTACAAGTGATTTTCTTATATTAATATGAATATTCCCATAATTAATCACTTGGTGAACATTGTTCATACCTACATTTTCCTATGCTATCATCTTAAAATCTTTTGACTCATTTGTTTTTGGTAGGTCTCATTTAAAAAGCACAGTGTGACATAGGTTGCAAGTGTTTATTCTTTACTGAAATGAGAACCTCTAATGTTAAGGATTTCACCCATACCCACTACTGTGATCACTAATTTGTAGTTCCATTTTACATTTGTTATTTACTCTCTATTCTACTTTTTTTCCAGGTGTTTTGTTTCATCTTTTTTTTTTTTTCTATTGTAATTTTTTTTTAACTTGTGGAGCGATTGTTTTATTTTACACAAAAATTTGCATAGTCTACCACCAAGAAGGTACTTGTACTTGTTTTTCTCGTTTTTGTCTTTTACATTATATTTCTGTAATTATTTAGTGTTATATTTTTTGGTACCCCTTTTAAAAGCTATTGCTCCAGTTTTTCTCAGATTCTAGTAATACCAATAAACACTTTGAAACTGTTCTGAAGTTTCCTGATATTTATTCTCAGATTTCTGAATATATTTTCTGAAGGTACCAAAATGTCATATGGTAGCGGATGTTTTGTTACTCCTTTTTGGCCAGAAAGAGCCCTTTCAGTATGGCTTTCTTAAGCTTTAGGACATTTTCCTCTTATTTCTTGAGTCATTTTGTTCCTTTTATTCTTTCTATTCTCTTCTTTTGTTTTTTTAAATAATTTTGTTATGTTATGTTAATCACCATACATAATACCATTAGTTTTTGATGTAGTGTTCCACGATTCATTGTTTTCATATAACACCCAGTGCGCCAGGCAACACGTGCCCTCCTTAATACCCATCAACTGGCTAACCCATTTCCCCCCGCCCCCGCCCAAAACCCTCAGTTTGTTTCTCGGAGTCCATAGTCTCTCATGGTTCCTCTCCCCCTCCGATTCCCCCCCCTTCATTTTTCCCTTCCTTCTCCTAATGCCCTCCATGCTATTCCTTATGTTCCACAAATAAGTGAAACCATATGATAATTGACTTTTTCTGCTTGACTTATTTCAGCATAATCTCCTCCAGTCCCATCCATGTTGATGCAAAAGTTGGGTATTCATCCTTTCTGATGGCTGAGTAATATTCCATTGTATATATGGACCACATCTTCTTTATCCATTCATCTGTTGAAGGGCGTCTTGGCTCTTTCCACAGTTTGACTATTGTGGACATTGCTGCTATGAACATTGGGGTGCATGTGCCCCTTCTTTTCTTTCTTTTTTTTTTAATTTATTTAAAAATTTTTTTTTTATTTATTTATTCATGAAAGTCAGAGAGAGAGAGAGAGAGGCAGAGGCAGAGGGAGAGAAGCAGGCTCCCCGCCTAGCAGGGAGCCCAATGCGGGACTTGATCCCAGGACCCTGGGATCATGACCTGAGCCGAAGGCAGATGTCTAACCATCTGAGCCACCCAGGCCCCCCCTTTTTTTTTATTTATTTATTCATGTGCCCCTTCTTTTCACTACATCTATATCTTTGGGGTAAATACCCAGTAGTGCAATTCTTTTGCAGTTTGTACTAAAGAAATTCTAGTGGCAGTTTCAATGCATTTATCTGGATCAACCTTCCAGCTCAATAATTTCTCTAAATTATTTCATTTTACTATTCCTTAATCCTTCTATTAAAGCTTATTTTGGTGTATGTTTTCTTTCTGCAACTGAATTCAAAATTTTCAAGATTCCAATTTTTTTTCCTTATTAGTAGCCTGTCTTATGTATTTTTTTATCTTTATGAGATTACTAATTACATTTGTTTCAAATGTTCTCTTATCTTTATTAAATTTTGTCTTCTTATAGAATTACTTTTTCATTTGATACTTCCTTTTATAATTTGGTTTCTCTTAGGTCAATTTGGTAACAAGATTTCTTTTGATTTACTGCTTATCATCTCTTAATATTACACTAGGGAGTGCTTGTTATTGTTAGTCTCCTGAAAGTTATAGATTGCTATAAGAGAAGACTGTATTCAATTATTTTGATTGAAAAACATATTTAATATATACATGCACATAAATTCATTCTTAATTTTAAAATTCACTACATTAATCAGGAGGTAACCAAAACAAACCTTCCATTAAAATAGTATATTTTCTTGATGGCAATTATTTACATCAGTCACTAACAGACCCAATTTTTCAGACTATTATTTTATCTACTGAATATTTTTATATAGTGCTAGAATAAATATTAATCCAATGAAGTTGAGATTATATTTACATTTTTGATGAATATATTATTGTTACTCTTGATATTTACAGAATGATAATTCTTATGTTGCCAACTTTTTGACTTATATCTGAAAATTTATATCCAAAAGAAACTAGAGCTTATTTGAAAATCACAGTTTTTGAACTAGAAGGTTAAGTTTTCAGCGTGTAATGTGTTTTGATGCTTCACCTCATTTTTTTAGAGTATTTAAGATATTCCCCTGAGGAATAATATTCTGAAATATATATAAAATTTGAAAGCCTGGACTATGAGACAACTTCATTTCAAACACTCTGTATGCCTTTAAAAAATAATAGAATAAGAAAGCATTCTTTCTAAATGTCAGAACTAAATGAATCCATTTCCCTCTAACATATTCAATAGCTATTAGGTACAATTTCTTCTTTCTGCATCCCCAGTCCCATTTCCTCCCTTCCCACTTACATATCCAGAGGCTCTTCTGGCTTCTCACTCCTGAGCTTTGACCAGCCTTGACCGCGACGAAAACTGGCCACTTTCCTCTAAAATATGGATGCATCCTCCTCTGTTATTTGTGTACAGGAAGACATGCCATAATCACAATTATTAGAGAAACCTCATAATAAATAGGAGATAGTAGCAGGAAAGAGAAGTAGAGAGAGAAGTAGAGAAAGGCTTAGATCCATGGTTGGGAAATAAACCCCCCCTCCCTCCACACACACATACACACACATACATACAGCCTTTCTTCTCTTCCGAAGTCCTTGTAGGAACCATCTCTAGTGATTTCATGTCCTGCGAACATCTGGCTCCTACATCCTCAGCATGTAGACAGTGCTGGCATTCCAACTGTTAGATGCATTGCAGTCTGTGGCAGTTAAAATCCCCCAACTCTAGAGGTAGACTGTGACTTAAACTGGTTTTTGAGAAATATTCTGAAACTAGAAGACACGTAACTGCACCAATGATAAATAAAATCCAAGCCCAAACATATGGCATATAAAACAAACTGCTGTTCATATAGTAACACAGGATAATAACAGAACCTGTATATTTTAAAAGATGCTGCTTTTATCATTGCCAAAATGTGGAAGCAACCAAGATGTCCTTTGGTAGATGAATGGATCAATAAACTGTGGTGCATTCAGACAATGGAATATTATTCAGTACTAAAAAGAAATGAGCTATTAATCCATGACAAGACACAGAAGAAACTTAAATGCATATAACTAAGAGAAAGAAGCCAATCTGAAAAGGCTACATCCGGTATGATTCCAACTATATGACATTCTGGAAAAGGCAAAATCATGGAGACAGTAAAAAAGATCAGTGGCTGCTGGGGAGCCAGTAGGGTGGTGGGAGGATTGTGAAGTGAGACTAGGCAGAGTATGGAGATTTTTAGGGCAGTGAAATAGTCTGTCTAAGAATGAATATATGTCATTTATACATTTGTCCAAATCCACAGAATGCACAACATTAAAAGTGAATCCTAAGATAAACTATGGACTTTGGGTGATTATCATGTGTTAGTGTAGGTTCATCCTTGGTAAAAGATACACCACTCTGGTGGGGGATGCTGATAATGGGGAAGGCTATGTGTGTGGGGGAGGGACAGGGAGTATATGGAAAATCTCTGTACATTCCTCTCGATTTTGTGGTAAATCTAAAAAATAAAGTCTCTTAAAATATTTTTTAAAGATTTATTTATTTATTTGAGAGAGAGAGAGAGAGCATGAGCAGGGAGAGGGGCAGAGGGAGAAGGAGAGAGAATCCTAGAGCACTCCTCACTGAGTGCAGAGCCCCACGCAAAGCTCGATCCCAGAACCCCAAGATCATGAACTGAGCCGAAATCAAGAATCGGCCGCTCAAACGACTGAGCCACCCAGGTGCTCCCAAAATGAAGTCTTTTAAAAAAAGATATTGCTAACTGTCTGGTCTGAAATTAAAGATGTAACTTAAGTTAATTTGATGTAAGACCTTGAGGTGATTTGTTAGGGCAACTACTTTCACTGTTTAATGGAGATATAACAGCCATCTATTTGGATTCCTTTCCAGCCTTTAGAAAAAAGATGTAAGCACTTGAAGAATTATCCAACTCAGCACTAAGGGGGAAAAGGTTACTACACTCTTTAATACTGGTCAGCTGAGGAGCAAACATCCTAACTATATCTAGTGTTGGGGGAACTGGTGCATATAGATTGGAAGAGCTAAGGGAAGAAACTCAACTAAAAGACAACAAGTTCTTCTTGCATAGCATAAACAAAACAAAACAAACCTGCAATAACACCACAGGGCATAGGTTCTCAATCAGGGGCAATATTTTCTCCTCAAGGGCACTTTTGGCAATGTACATTTTTTTTAAAGATTTTATTTATTTATTTGACAGAGAGAGAGAGAGAGCACAAGCAGGGGGAGTGACAGGGAGAGGGAGAGGGAGAAGCAGACTCCCTGCTGAGCAGGGAGCCAGATGTGGGGCTTGATCCCAGGACCTTGAAATCACGACCTGAGCTGAAGGCAGATGCTTAACCGACTGAGTCACCCAGGCGTCCCCTGTACAACACTATTTTTGATTGTTGTAATTAGGGCACTGAGGGAGGGGGAGCACTACTTTCAAGTAGTGGTTAGAGGCCAGGGATGCAAACGTCCTACAATGGACAAAACAGCTCCCCACCTCCCACCCCAACAAAAAATTATCTGGTCCAAAATATTAATAGTGCTGAAAGTGAAAAAAATTTGCCATAGAGGAATAAAACATCATCAGAGAAGAGCAGATGCACATGGTGGTATATCAAGGGCAAAGGCAGGATAATGCTCCAAGTTAGGAGCTGGGGTGTAATTCACATTAACAGAGGATATGGTGGAGAAAAACGTGCTTAGCAGGTGAAGTCAAGAACCAAGGTGCGAGCTCATTGTGGCACAAATAGAGGTAAGAGATCTGAGTACCACTGCATATGTTACAAGGTTTTTTTGAATCCAACTGTTCACCAAAGATTAGCTTAGGTTTCTTGAGAAAGGCTCAAGTGGTATAAAAATAAAATTCCCATCACAAAACCAAAAGCTCCAGAAAGGATGAATACCCACTTTTACACCAACATGGATGGGACTGGAGGAGATTATGCTAAGTGAAATAAGTCAAGAAGAGAACGTCAATTATCATATGGTTTCACTTATTTGTGGAACATAAGGAATAGCATGGAGGACATTAGGAGAAGGAAGGGAAAAATGAAGGGGGGGAAATCGGAGGGAGAGATGAACCATGAGAGACTATGGACTCTGAGAAACAAACTGAGGGTTTTAGAGGGGAGGGGGTGGGGGGATGGGTTAGCCAGGTGATGGGTATTAAGGAGGGCACGTACTGCATGGAGCGCTGGGTGTTATACGAAAACAATGAATCGTGGATCACTACATCAAAAACTAATGATATATTGTATGGTGACTAACATAACAAAATAAAATTAAAAACAAACAAAACAACAACAACAACAAAAAACCAGACCAGAAGCTCCACAGATAAACTACAAAACTAATGGTATTAAATATGACCAATCCCTAAATTTATCTGGGGACAGAGGAAGGAAAAGAAGATACGCTTAGGTGTCACTGAGCATTTTCTTTCACCTTCTACCTTCTCCAAAACTATTGTTTTATTTTTTTCTGAGTAAAAAATCTGGATCATTTTTCCCTAACTTTTCATCTGTGAATCATGAGCCCTGTTAGCTAGTATATCTCATCAAAGAAAATACATAGTTATTACATTTTAGCAGAGAAAAAGAACATGACAGATTATTAATGGGGGGATTGAGAAGCAGTTTTGTCATAAGCAAAACGATTTTTCTTGTAGAAGTCAAGAGACAGACATCACACCATCTGCTCCTTTTTAAAGTTATAGATCTTTGTTATTTGGGGAAATATCTGTCCATAGAGTCTCTCTGAATTTCTGAGTAGACAAAGAAAATCAAGATATCAAGAGAGGGAAAGCAAAAGCAGTGGTGGAGGGTTATGTTAATGACAGCAAAGGAAAATGAATAATGAAGCAAAAGAAGCAAGTACAGAGATCACAGTACCTGTATATTGTATTTAAATTTTAACAAGCCATTATGTCCTATATTTTGATCCACTGTCTCTCTGGTGATGACAAATAAGGAATGAGCAGAAGCCTGTTATTTTGGGAAAGCAGTGATTTACTATGCCTGAAATCATACCAACAAGCTACTGTACTAATGTAGAAAGTCAATTCTATGCCCACGGAAGCTTATAGCAATGGTGTCAGTATTTCCAGATCACTAATGCCACTGCATTCTTTCTACTGTTCTTGACCAGCAGGAAAATTCCCCTCACTACTTTCAACCCTAAGTCCTAAGGCATAAAAAAACAGGAAAGGTTTTCACCCAGATGTGGGACTCTACCAGTATTTCTGGTCTCTCCTCACTGGCTGAGAGTCAATTTCAAATCAAGAATTTGCACAAGTAAGAATCATTTTGGTGGCCAGAAAGGTGTTATGCACACATTGGTGCTGATCAATGTGATTGTCCTCAACTCTACTAATTTTTAACACATTAAGGACCGAAACTTTCTCTACCCTAGGTAATGAACAGATTTAAGATTAACTTTGAAACGAAGTGGCAAATGTACAGATTGTAAGGACAGAAACTATTCTTTCAGTAAGCTGTTGAAGCTCAATATTTACTGTGAAATGTTGGAACTCATGAAATGCTTGGTTTTATAAAACACAAAGGAAGCAATGAGATGGCATACAAATCTTCCATCTAAGTCCAGGTCAAATACCGACCACCCAAATGATACTGGTAGAGAATATAACAAATATTCAAGATAAATATAAGCTTTGAGAAATAAAAGAAGTAATATACTAAAATAGATAAATTTGAAAATTTAAAAAGAGTGAAATTATAGTGAAAATCATGAAATAGTGAAATAAGGAATAGTGAAATAATATAAAATAGTGAAATAGTAACCCCTTAAAATGGTTTGTTAAACCCCACACTTAAGTTTACCATCATAAAACAAAGTAATATCTACCTTATTGCTGCCAGATTTACTTAAGATCTAGATATTTCACACTGTACAAATTATCAGAAGAATCTATTCCCAAACGCCAGTGAGAAAAATAAACATCAATAAAGAATGTGGCCACAAATAAATAGGCACCAATTTTAAGCCTAAATAAAATATCCAAACAGAATTAAACTGCAAAACTGTGAACTCAATCCTCTGCAAAAAAATAACGTTTGTGAAATAGTAAGACATTATTTCATAGATACTGAAGTTTAAAAGGAATCAGAATGAATTGCACTGGTAACCTACATTTTTGGCTATGTTAACCTCAAAGTCATATATACAAATAACCCCTATTTTAATTACATCTGAGCACAAAAGCTTTAAAAGATAAATGTTGATAAATACTTGCAGAATCTTATTTATGCTTCAAAGAACATAAAGACATATATACATGTGTGTATATACATACATATATATATGTATATCATGACTTGTGTTTTACAATTTCACGTTATAGAGATAGTATTTTTTTTTTAAGATTTTATTTATTTGAGAGAGAGAGAATGAGAGACAGAGAGCATGAGAGGGAGGAGGGTCAGAGGGAGAAGCAGACTCCCTGCATGGAGCCCGATGCGGGGCTCGATCCCGGGACTCCAAGATCATGGCCTGAGCCAAAGGCAGTCACTTATCCAACTGAGCCAGCCAGGCGCCCCTAGAGATAGTATTTTTGAAAAGACCATTGGGATGCCTGGGTGGCTCAGTCGGTTAAGCGTGTGCCTCTGCTCAGGTCATGATCCCAGGGTCCTGGGATCCAGTCCTGCATCAGGCTGCCTGCTCAGCGAGGAGTCTGCTTTTCCCTCTCCCTTTGCTGCTCCCCCTTCCTGTGCTCTCCCTCTCAAATAAATAAATAAAATCTTTAAAAAAAAGACCATTAATGCTACAACTAATGGATAATATAACTTTTTACCAGCATTAAAAAAATTATCAAAACCTATGGAAGTTCTGAGTTTTGCTCTACTTGAAAGTCAGAAAGTTAGCTGCCAGTTTCATTTTTTTTTTTTTAAAGATTCTTTTATTTATTTGAGGGTGGGGAGCATGCAAGAGTGGGGGGAGGGGCAAAGGGAGAGAGAGCAGCAGACTCACCCCTGAGCAGGGAGCCCGATGTGGGGCTGGATCCCAGAACCCTGGGATCACGACCCGAGCCAAAGGCAGACACTTAATCCACTGAGCCACCGAGGTGTCCCTAGCTGCCAGTTTCATGAATGATGGCAGAAGATACAAGATCCATGGGATAGCAACAAAGGATTTTATTACCTAAGGCAGAGAAGACAGCAGGGTTATGATATTCACATTTGGCCCCCTGGCTCCTTATGCGCTGCAAGGCTGAGGCACTGTTGTTCAGCTGGATGCTGTAATTGCTAAAACTTTGCTTTAGGCTAAGTCAGTCCCTGAATCCCATATGCAATTACTAGTCACACAAGTTTATCAATGACGATAATGAAAAGGCTGATGATCTGTTAATGACAAGCAGCCCAGTGAAAGCCCACTGTGGGCCAGGCTCTACTCTAAATGTTCATCATTTCTCATCTTAAGAAATTTTCGCAATAGGGGCGCCTGGGTGGCTTAGTCGTTAAGCGTCTGCCTTTGGCTCAGGTAATGATCCCAGGGTCCTGGGATCGAGCCCCAGATCGGGCTCCCTGCTCCGCGGGGAGCCTGCTTCTCCCTCTCCCATCCCCCCTGCTTGTGTTCTCTCTCTCTCGCTATGTCTGTCAAAATAAATAAATAAAATCTTTAAAAAAAAAAAAAAGAAATTTTCACAATAACATCAAGATGTAGGATCTATTGAGCTATTCCCAGACTGGATGGTGTAAGTTAAGCAGAAGGCTTAATTAGCTTAAGTTTACAGAAAACAAATCCTAAAAGCCTGGTGCCAGAGGTCATAGTTGTAATTACTCTACTAAGGTCCCTTTTTGCATGAGGAAGTGACCTCCAGTCTGGAACTATGAGAGACAATTGGTCAAATTTTTCTTTCAAAGACTTAAACTTACCCCAACAGGTAATGGCCCCTCACTGGAATACATGAGATGGACAAATTTTGCTACTGTATTTTAATAAACTATACTGAGAAATACGTGCAAAAGAAACTTTACATTTTACAGTAAAAGAATAAGTAACATTTGCAAGCTTTGTGTAGGACTGTGGTTCTCCATGTGCAGTCCTCGCACCAGGAACATCAACAGGACCAGACAACTTATCACAGATGCAAATTTCAGGCCCCATCACTACTGAATCGCAAACTCTGGAAATGTGTCCCTGCAAACTGTGTTACGTCCTCGGGGTGTTTGTGATGCATGCTAACATGTAAGAACCACTGCTGGGGAACACCCTAGCTGGCTACCCCAACAGAAAGAACAAAAATAGTATGAATGGGTAGGCAAACATACATTATGAAAATAGGGAAATTGATTGAACTATTTCAGACAGAATTGTCACTCTTAGTTCTCTTCCAACAATTTGGCTTCAAGAATATTCCAGTAAGCACACATTTTCCCAAGCTGGAGATTTTAAGTTTTATTTTGTTTTGTTTTGTTTTCCTGGAGAAGTGAAAATGGCCCCAAAGGAAATCCCTACTGATGTGAAATTGAAAATGGCTAGTACTCGCTCGTTTACCGCAGAGTCAAGTCCACTAGCTGGCAAATCCTGCCTAGGGTCACACAGGTTCCAACCAACCTTTTATGCCTCACTCTAAAACATTTTACAAGCCAAACAGGCTTGTAAATACAAGTAATAAAGGCATTTGCAGACATTCAAGCTCTCCAAACATACTCTTTCTTAGAAAACTCCTGGAAGTTTTACTGCAGTAAAACAAGGGAGTAGACCCAAAGACAGACAGACCTGGGATCCATCAAGCCTAACTTCCAATAAGAGCACTGAAAATATATCCCATGAGTATACTCATGCAGATCTGGCAAGTAACTATTCCAGATTGTTTCTCAGAAAGGAAGGACTGTAGCTGGAATGCCTCAAAGGAAAACATGAGGCTGTTCACCTGATGTTTTGGAATATGTTTAAAGTGGCATTCAGAGAGGTTTTTAGTACTGTTGGATAGGCGGACAAGACTTCCTGAACTAGAAATGGAAAAAAAAAAATGCCAGAAAAAAAGTAATTATAAACAGAAGAAATGTAATTATAATAATTACATGTCTTTTTAGGGAATAAAAATTATGGAGCTGTAATAAAGTAAATAATCTGGATTTAGTCAAATCAAGCCTTCAAAGCAAAAGATTAGGGAATTTAAGTTTGCAAAAATGGAGCTAAGAGAAATCTGGGTGTTTGTGCAGGCACATGTACACACAAAAGTGTTTAAATATTATAAATAATGGACAACAAAAATGGATGAGTTAATTTATCCATTAATCTAAAATTTAATAAAGATCTGCAAAAGCATATTATCTAAACATATGGCGGCAAGTGCCAAAAAAAGCTAAAAGGATTGAAAATAATTGTTTTTTTTAGTATAAAACTTACAAGATTGCTTTCATAATTTTATATAAGAAAATTCTTTTTTTTAAGAAAGGGAGTGGGGGAGGGGCAGAGGGAAAGGGAGAGAATCTTAAGCAGGCTTCACACCTATTGCAGAGCCCAACCATGGGGCTCGATCTCACAGCCCTGAGATAATGACCCTCATGAGCTAAAATCCAGAGCCAGACACTTAACTGACTGAGCCACCCAGGTGCCCCTTTTCTTTTCTTTTTTTTTTTAAGAAAATTATTTGAATTACTATGGTTTACTTTGATAAAAACAAAATTTACAGTTTAAATAAGGATAACAGGGGCCAGATTACTCACTAAAATAATAAAAAATGGGCAAAATATATAATAGCGCTTAAAGTATCAGGCAGTGCAAACCAGTAATACTTGACAGACAGGAAATTAATGAAGTAAACCCTAAACCTGCTCCATCCTACTGCCCAGAGGAAATTTTAAGGGCAAGGCAATGGGAGGGAACTTCCAGGGAGAGCCTGCTGGACTCCCTGTAGTTGAGAGTACAGGGAATCCAGTGAACCTATAGTTTGTAAGACACAAGAACAAGAGAGCTGCATAGAGAGAGGAGTCTGGATTTATGTAGAAAGTCCCACTCAAATATTTAGCTGAGTACAAATAAGGGAATACATGTGATGAACTTAATCAAGGCTAGCAAAAAAAAAAAAAAATTAGCTCTGAAAGTACTGGAAGGAAGAATGTCTGTAGTTGCATAGGGCTATGAATAATTCCTATACCTAAAGCCAGAGTGGAAAATTCATAAATCAATGGGCAATGATTTGAGTATAAACTGTCTTTCCTAAATAGCAGGAAGGGGGTAATTTAACCCTAGAACCCTACAACAAATGTTGCTTTGGTTCCACCTAACAAAGTTTAAAGGTTAGACCAAACAGGTCAAAATGTTTCTAGGTAATATGATCTTATCCTAGGAAAGAAGTTCTATAATTTGTATAATATTAATTTTAAAACTCCAACAGGCAATGTATAAAATTCACAATGCCTGACATTCAAACAAAAATTATCAGGCATGAAGAGATGCAAGAAAATAGAACACATATTAGTCAATATTGATCCAGAAATGACACCACAATGAAGGTGGATTACTAGATAAGGTCATTAAAATAATTATCATAGTAATACTCCATATGTTCAACAAACTAAATAAAATATCGAATACAATAAGTAGAGACATAGAAGATATTAAAACGACTCAAAAATCACACTTGTAGAGATAAAATCTAAAAAAATACACTGGATGGGATTAACAGCAGATTAAACATAGAGTTCTTTGAATTTTTAAAATAAAAATAAATCAAACTCTAAGTCATTCTACCTGCAATGGCAAACATATTTTTAAAATTCCATGCCACATAGGGCGCCTGGGTGGCTCAGTCATTGGGCGTCTGCCTTTGGCTCAGGTCATGATTCCAGGGTCCCGGGATCGAACCCCACATTGGGCTCCCTGCTCGGCAGGAAGCCTGCTTCTCCCTCTCCCGCTCTCCCTGCTTGTGTTCCCTCTCTCGCTGTCTCTGTCAAATAAATAAATAAAATCTTAAAAAAAAAAATTCCATGCCACATAAAGAAAAACTATACAATGTAAAAAAAAAAAAAAAAAAATAGTGTGGACTTAAAATGAAGGCACAATACCGTAGTATGAAAAAGTGTTTTATAAATGGACACAATTTTCACCATGCAGGAAAACTAAAGAGCTGTCCCTTATTACACTAAACAGATAATTTTCCATACTTAAATCACTCTGTGGTAGCCACTGTAGAAAGTAGTAGACTTTTAAAAAATTATTTTATACTGTACTTAAGTATACTGGAATTGAGAAGAAAAAATAAAGACAAGCACGAGGAGGATTTTTAATTTCAGAACCGTATATATGTACACTTTTATAGGCAAATGGGAAAAATCAAGTTAATATAATCCATACAGATACTAGAATTATTAGTCATTGTAAAATAAGAATAAATAATAAATGTCAAAAATGGACTTGGTAGCATGTAAGAAATTTTATTTGCCCATTTAACAAGATCCACTATGGAACTCTTCAGTATTTATGACTGCAGAATGCATGCTATGTCCCAGTTGTTAAAGAAATATGCCAGTTGCTGCAAAGATAAGATTGATATGAATGGTATTTTTTTAAATAGTTAAGAATCCTTTAAAATCCACTATTTCCGGGTGCCTGAGTGGCTCAGTCGTTAAGTGTCTGCCTTTGGCTCAGGTCATGATCCTGGGGTCCTGGGATCGAGTCCACATTGGGCTCCTCGCTCAGCAGGAAGCCTGCTTTCCCTCTCCCTCTCCCTGCTCTCGCTATCTCTGTCTCTGTCAAATAAAATCTTAAAAAAAAAAAAAAAAGAAATCCACTATTTCCATATGATTTAGCTTCAAATAAGCTGTACTAAAAACTGAAATGTGAATGAAAAATATTTTGAATATTTTGAATATTTTGTGCCAATCCCGGACTAACCCCTTATTGGCTCATGTCCCACAAGAGGGACCTGAGGGAGCATAGCAAAGGCTTTGAAAACTGAACTGACACTGAAACCATCACCCACATAAAATGATACAAAATTTGCACTCTGAACTTAGCTACGCTGATTGCATGCAAAAATATAAAATACATTTGCCAGAGAACTTTAATATCACTGAGAATTTTTCCCTGTAATATTGAAAATGTATCAGATACAATTCTAATTTACCCAATAAACAAAGACCTGAAAATATGATAAACTCTCAAGGAAACAGATAACCAACAGATGGCAATCTCATGATGACAGAGATGTTGGGATTTTCAGAAAGAGGCTTTACTACAGCTACTATTAACTATGGTTAATGAGGTAAAGATAAACAAACTTGAAAGGAGTGGAAAATGAGAGGATTATAAAGATCAACAAGCAGTTAAGAGCCAACTGGAAACGTTAGAAAATTACAGTATCTTAAATTTTAAAAATTATGAATGGGGCTAAAGAGCAGGATGGGAATGACAAAGCAAAGATTCAGTGAATCTGAAGGTAGATAAATAGAAATTCAATCTGAAAAAGAGAAAGAAAAAAAATGTTGAAAGAATAGACAGAGCCTTTGACAACTGTGGGATGACATCAATAGTTCTAACATTCACGCACCTGGTGTCCCTGAAGAAGAGAAGAAATTTAGTAAAGTCAATATCTCAAGAACTAAGGGCCAAAGATTTTTCAAATTTTGTGAAAGACAAATTTACCGATTCAAGAAGCTTGTGTATAAAACTTTTAAAACATGCACAGGATCTGTATAATGAAAAGTACAGTACTGATTAAAAAAAATCAAAAAAAGACCTAAAATAGTAAGTAAAAATGGAGAGACATATAATATTCATGGTTTGAAATGCCCAGCATATTAAAGATGTCAGTTCTTTGATCTATAGATTCAATGTAAGCCTTATTAAAATCCCCAAAAGATTTTTGTGTATATATTTACAGGCTTATGTTAAAATTTACGTGGAAACACAAAGGACTTAAGAATGGCTAAAACAGTTTCAGAAAAGAAACATCAAACTGGGGGCGCCTGGGTGGCTCAGTCGTTAAGTGTCTGCCTTCCGCTCAGGTCATGATCCCAGGGTCCTGGGATCGAGCCCCGCATTGGGCTTTCTGCTCGGCGGGAAGCCTGCTTCTCCCTCTCCCACCCCCCATGCTTGTGTTCCCTCTCTCGCTGTGCCTCTCTCTGTCAAATAAATTAAATCTTTTAAAAAAAGAAACATCAAACTGGAAGAAACATACTATCCATTTTTCAGACTTATTCAGTATCTACAGCAATCAATACAATAGCAAATCAATATCGAGACACACAGATCAGTGGAACTTGAAATAGGGAACGTGGAAATAGACCCACACAAATGTGATTAGGTGATTTTTGGCCAAGATTACAAAAGTAATTTCGTGGTGGAAGAATAGCCCCCCCTTTTTTTTTAAGTACTAAAGGTACTATTCATAAAAGAAAATAGTTGATGTATTCGGTTTCATAAAAATTGGAACTTTAAAAAAAAAAAAAATTGGAACTTTTGCTAGGCCTAAGACCCTTTGGGGGGTCTTAGCCACCAGATGGAGAAAATATTTGTAAATCACATATCCAACAGGTAATTGAGATCTAAAACATACAAATCACTCTCCAAATAATAAAACAATCTAATTTAAAAATAGGTAAAAGACTTACACAGTTCACAAAAGAGAGTATTCAAACGACAAGTACATGAAAAGATGTTCAGCATCCTTAGTCATAAGAAAACGCAAATTAAAACCACAAAATACTACTGCATATCTTTTAAAATGGCTTAAAAATACTTGTATCTATACTTACATTATACTAATACTTATACAGTAACACTCTTAGGCATTTACACTAGGAGGAAACCTGATATCCACATAAAAACCTTTGCACTAATGTCACAGATTTATAGTCACCAATAACTTGAAATGACCAAGTACCTTAGAACATGGGATGTGTTGCAATGCTCTACAATTAAATGGAATACTCCTCAGCAATACAAGTAATGAAGTATCAATGTATTCAAACATCTTGGCTGGATCTTAAGAAAATTATGCTTAGTGGAAAAAGCCAATCTCAGAAGTTGACATACAGCATGATTCCATTTCTATAAAAGCTGTGAAATGAAAACCTTACAGAGGTGGAGAACAGAAGTGGCTGTCAGGTGTTGGGGCAAGGGAGGATGGGTGTGTCCATAAAGAGCAGCCTCGGAGAAGTTGCAATGATTGTTGATTGCAATGAATGTGTATATAATTCTATACAGGGCTTAAGATGTCATAGAATTATACATAAAAGCAGACAAAAAATGAGCGCACGCAAAAATAGTGACATCTGAGTAAGGTCTGCAATGTGCTTTGTTGTTTTGTTCCAATCAATTTCCTTTGTTTGGTAATGAACCATAATTATGTTGAAGAAAGTGGGCTGATGGGTACATGGGACTTCTCTGGAGTCTTTGTGCAATTTCTTGTGAGTTTATATCAAAATTTAAAAGATTTTTTAAAAAGCTCAGCATATCTCAATTAAAAAAAAAACAAAAAACCTACCCAGACACATCCTAATCAAACTACTGATAATCAAAGATAAAGTAAATACCAAAAATGAACACTTTGAATAACTAAGTTAGGTGCTTTTACCTGTATCTGATTACCCTCCCCTAAAGAAATAGGTATCATGATGTCCATTTTTAAGATAGAGAACTGACTCAGAAAGTGTGCAAATTTGCTAAGTGGCAGTAAGAGGTTTAATCTAGTTTGACTGCTTTGAAGTCCAATAATTTTGCTTATACGACCAATCATTAGGACCTCAGTAGGATATAGTGTACCTACTGAGTTAAGTATATCCCTTACTGTTTCAGTATAAAGTCAGAGGAATGTAATGTTATTTCTTTCTAGGCCATATCGTTTCAACTATTAAAATGGAAGAAATGATCATATTGAAGCTAATTTGCATCAATTAAGGGACATTAGGTTTCAAACAACAGTAAATGACTCAGGTTAATGGAAGCAAAACAAGAATTTATTGAAGGGTTAGTGGGGATGCTTAGCATATTAAAGTAATAATTAAAACAGCCAGGTCTTCCAAAAAAGAGGAACTGAAGCAAGTCCAGCAGTAGAGGCTCACAGACGTTAACTTGAGTTGCAGACAAAGGATAACTCACCAGGAATCCACCCAGTCTCTAGCTCCTATTTTAATTTTCCAAGCTATTAATCAGTATAGATTGTTCCAACACAGACCGATGTTTACCCCTAGGTGAATCATGGAAGCCAAGTAGTCTAGTAAGGACTTCACTTGGCTAGTCTGACTTACACATATATGTGGCCAGAAAGTAGAGACTCATCAAAAGAAGAAGGAAAAAGAAGCAGGCAGATGAAAGCAAAAGCAACTATACTCCATCTCTTGGTTTCAATGACACACAGGTGCACATAAGCTTCTTATATGTACATATCCATGGGGACAACTTCAAGATAATCATGAATTCCCAGCATTCCTTGGGCTCCTCATTCATTGCAGTCAACGATCATCACAGCTTCTCCGAGGCTGCTCTTTATGGACACACCCATCCTCCCTTGCCCCAACACCTGACAGCCACTTCTGTTCTCCACCTCTGTAAGGTTTTCATTTCACAAATTTTATAGAAATGGAATCATGCTGTATGTCCTATATATATATATATATACATACATATATACACACAAACCTGTATATACCTGTGTAAATACATGTTTCCCAAATGCCATATAGCAGTTATGAGCTTTAATAATTTCAGAAGTGCAAAGCTAAAAATTATAAATGATACCATTTGAAAGTTGAACTATTTTAATTTTCCTTATATAGTTTTGTGAACTATAAAGAACACTTTAAAATTTGTTTCTGTCCCTCTGATTGAAGACGGCAGAGTGACAAATTAAAATTTATCTTTGAAAATACACAATTTACGTGTAAGTGATATGCAAATAATTCAACATGTGAATTATATTTTTCAAAACTTGGTATCTTTTATGCTTCTAAAATTAAGCTTAAAGCTGCATAACGACTTTTGCAACACCCTTGTGTACACGTATCTGATCATCCCTGATGATTTATTACACATACCATCCTCTCTTCTATGACTGTGTAAGAAGTGTTTGCACACCTATGTGTGCATAAGCCCAGAGAAGCCAAGTGGCGGGGAGGGGTTCTTTGCTTTTGTTTCATTTGTGCAATAGCGTTTCCTCTCTCAATAATGTCTATCCACCAGCCAAATAACCGTGCAAGTGAGTCTATCAGAGAAAGATATGGAGAAAGGTATATGTTCATATAAAGAAAAGGATATAGAAAAATAAGTAAAATTGTTAACAGACTACAGTGGAGGAAATGTGTGGGTGCAAGTGTAGGGGAAGAAGGGTATGGATTACAATCTGGACCATTGATATTTGGAGTGTTCAGGCACATGTTCATGGATAGAAGATGTGGGGGAGTGAAGAGCAATAGCCAGGCTGGAGAGTAAGACTCTGAGCCAGGTGTTCAAACCTACAATAAACACGAGGGACTCAAGAAGCTACAAGTAGAAGTCAAATTGGGGAAAGAAAAATATTCTTTTAGATCCTCTGTCAAGCTAGCAATCTCCTCCCCTGAGTCCTGCCAAGCGGTCATCAATCTTCTGTTCCACTGGTGAAAGCTCTAGGTAGGAGACATGTGCTGGTCACAGTTCTAACATCTCTCTACCTATACTGCCCTCTTCCCCATCAGGCAATCTCGCAGGAATTTTCAGTGGTGCCTGACTCCTGGCAGGGTGAGGAAGGGTCAGCAAAAGCAGGAGTTTTTCCACAGGGCTCCTGAGTGCCCAATATTCCCAGCATTCCTTGGGCTCCTCACGGCTCTATGTGGATATTTTCTCCAGAGCTGGGCACCACAGTTTACCAGGTTAACTGGGAGCAGCTGCAGAATATCAGGTACATTCATCTTCAGCCAGCCATCCCTTGATGCTAGGGGGCTCATGAGAACTGCTGTGCTCCCATAAGACTGCAGGAATGTGCTGGACACCATCATTTGAAATCTTTGGGCCAATGGGTCTGTGTTGCTGAGAGAAAACCAAAACAGAGATCCATTCAATGAGGAAGGCAGCTTTTCTTATTTTAGTGATACATGTTCATTCTACATGATTCAAAAAATTCAGGGCAATTCCTAGGTTCCATTCTGACTTTTGGAGCCTGGAAGAAGAGCCCATCCTTTGTCCCGTTAACTAAAAAGACACACTCTAGTCATTGTAGTACAAAGCTGGCTTTGCAATGTCTTTGCAGCTTCATCTATGTTTAACCCCTCTACTGATCCATTAGAACAAGGCACATGATGCTGTAACAAAAATGAAGAATAAGATGTGGGAACTGTGAACCTTCTTAAAAGAATATGGGGATCCTCCAGGAAGCAACACATTAAAAGTTGCCAGAGAGTATACCAATTTTCCAGTTTGGCTTAGTGTGAGGGAGTTAAAACAGGTGATCTGTGTGAGGGGATGTAAATTCCTTATGGGATTAGTCTGATTGTGTGAAGGAGTGAAGGCAGGAGGGCATACCTACGCCATGCTATTAGAGAATGGGAAGGTTAATGAGGAATGAAGCCATGTCCAAAAGTAAAAGGAAGGAGAAATGGGACCTGTCAGTTAAACATCCGACTCCTGATTTCGGCTCAGGTCATCTTTTCAGGGTCATGAGATTGAGGCCTGCATCAGGCCCCTCTGGGTGGGGAGCCTGCTTAAGATTCTTTCTCTCCCTCTGCCCCTTCCCCCTGCTTGCTCTCGCTCTAAAAAAAAAAAAAAAAAAAAAAAAAAAGGTGCCAGAAATGGTCCATGGCGGAAGGGTAGCCTCTAACCCTCTCTTTCTTCAGTTGCATCTGACACTTTAAAGGAAGCAGCCAGAACTACTGGCTCCTAGTAAATATTAAGGGTGGAAAAAAAGGAGTCCTCTGGTTGTTTCTTTCTAGTGGCTGTAACTCCCCAGGAGGTTCTCCTGGGTATGAAACTCACGACATGACATCTGAGATTTCACTCTCACTCAGGATAAGGGCAGGACTAGGACTAGCCTGCATACCAACCCTTCCTCCAGGAGAGAAAGTTTGTCTCTGCTTTGCCCTGCACCTCTTGAAAGGGAGGCAGGCCAAGGGATGTGACTCTCATGACATTTGGTTTATCTGGGAATGATGGGCCCGGGCTTCTCTGTCCTACTGAACTACTACTCAGGTCTTTACTCCTGTCTCCTCAAAGGGCATAGAGAGGAAGCACTCATTAATTTGTCATTGAGCAAGCATTCTACCTCCAAGTATGTATTCCTCTGAAAGAAATTATTCATCAGTTATTATGGAACCTTGGGAGGGATCTCTGGCAGATGCCATCTTGTCTTAGAATCCTGAGTCCCAAGAATCCTTGAGGTGTTCTCCTTACCCCTAGGGCCCTCACCTCTTCTACAATCCGACCCCCAGCAGTTTCCCCTTCCAATGAGTCTCCTTTTTTCAGTGTAATCGTGGAGATGATATGCTGGTGTTCACTGCTCTTTAGTTTGCATGAGACCATCTTGCTGTTCTGTATGGTGTGCACTGCCTTCTCCCTCCTTCTTGGGACAGCGATGGAGAGAATTGAAAGGGGTTCTCTGCTCCTGGTGGTGGTGTGCTGGGAGTGGTGGTGGTGGGAGATGTGCATAAATAAAGGTGGGTCCTACGGCTGCTTAGAGAAGATACAGCCCCCTCAGTAGAGTCTGGCCTACTCTACTGCTTCTCTTGTAGGGGCTAAAAAAAGTCTGTTTATTTGTATGAAGACAACTTCATGCCAAAATGTTTCTCTTTCTGGCATCTATATGTTATCTTTTTGGTATTCTTCGTCTGCCTACTCTTCTCCTTTTCTCCCCTGTTCTTGTTCTTCAGCCAAGTCAAGGCCATATGGAAGGTATGGCAGCTGAAGCCCTCACTGACCCCATGCTGCACGTGCTCCTGGAGGGCCTCTAAGCTGGGAAAGACCCGGCAGCAGGCCATGCACCTGAAGCCACTATCCAAGGCCACGAGCCATTCAGGTGTCTTGGCTCTGGAACACTCCTCCACAGGTGGAGGCTCTGCTGGACAATCAGCCTCCTCCTTTTCCTCTTGGGCTTCATTATTCCAGCTGGACTCACTGTCAGTTAGAAGTTCCTTCGTACATACATGAGAGGGGGTGACTTCTTCCTGGATCTTTTCAGGAATGGTCATTTCTTCTATTTTTATCTTCTTGGAGGGAGGCTCCAGCCCTTCCTCGGGATCACATAAGACAGCCACCCCCCTTTTCATTTGGACACGCATGTAGTAAACTTTCATGAGCTCTTCCTCTTCCGTGTGTACTGAGGACACAGAGGGCGTAGGATCATGAACCAAATGGAATGGAAAGGAGGTATGTGGAGAGGGGGAGGAAGTCCCATATTCCTCGGAGTGTCCAACACAAGAAACATCCTGGTGTGTCTGAGGGACTCCTAGGAAAGAAAATTTCAAACATAAGACAAATAGAGTAAGTATGCGATGTCTAAAGGAGACAAGATGGCCATGAGAATACTCCTATGCAGATGTGTGGAGCAGAAGTATATATACAAGTGATATTTCAGAATTCTGTGAGTGCTATGTTTTATTTGAGGTGTGTACATGGTGTAACTATGTGGGAATGAGGGTGTGGTGTATCTTGTGGAGTTGCATCTGTGTTTTGGGACACATCTGGTGAGTGGTCTTTTTTTAATATTTTATTTAAGAGACAGAGGAGGAGTGGAGGGAGAGGGACAAGGAGACTCTGCTGAGTGTGGAGCCTGATAAGGGGCTCGATCTCATGACCCTGAGATCATGACCTGAGCCAAAACCAAGAATCAGCCACTCAAATGACTGAGTCACCCAGGCACCCCTGGTGAGTGTTTCTGATGTTGGTGTAAGGTGACAGTGAATGAGTGTGTGCATGTGTATTACACAGTGTGACAGTGCATGTGAATAAGTGCAGGAGTGGTGTGTTTCTTGTCATGAGACAAGAGGACTTAGAGTGTTAGCAGAAGTGACCCGAGCTCCTGGAACGTGCAACTCTGTGAAGTGCCAATGTCTTTGTGCGTGAAGTGGCATGTGGATGAGAAAGGCTCTATATGAAAGTCCATCCTCCTCAGGGTATACGAATTTTCCACAGTTTGGCTTAGTGTGAGGGAGTTAAAACAGGTGATCTGTGTGAGGGGATATAAATTCCTTATGGGATTAGTCTGATTGTGTGAAGGAGTGAAGGTAGGAGGGCATATCCGCACCATGCTACTAGAGAATGGGAAGGTTAATGAGGAATGAAGCCATGTCCAAAAGTAAAAGGAAGGAGAAATGGGACCATAACTGGAAGGGAGACAGATGCAGGAGTGGGTGTGAGGATATGAGTTCATGCTCATCTTAGGGAGAAAGGTGTGATGAAATGCCCACACCGGCATGGTGCTCTACCTGACCCGCAGCTATCCCAGTGCTCACATGAGTAACTGGGTCCTATCCTTGAAGGCACACTCTCTTTCTGTCCCTCTGCAGAGGCTTCAGTCTTAGTGCCTCTGCTCTGAAGTCTTTTTCTGCTTTTAAGTGGAGAGTTAAATAAGTAGGGCTTGGGCTGAGCAGCTCAGTTGTACCTCCTATCCATGCTCAGACCCTACCTATGTATTTCCCTTACCACCCTCTTTAGCAGGAATGAGCTTAGATATGGAGGAGACACATGAGAAGTATTCTGAGGCAGAGGAATTTTCTCCTGCTGTCTCACTGCTTGGAGGGACCACCACAGATGATTCAGGCTGAGGCACATCCTCTTGACTCTTCCAGAATTCTGGCAAATGGAATGAAAACAAAACAAGACATTGAGATGCAGCATTTTCTGGAATCTGTGTCCATTCAAAAGAGCCACATTGAGTGGACATTAGAAGTTAGACATCATTACCACACATGAGACTTGCTCTCATAGAAATTAAGGTGATTTTCTCAGTTGAAACTCTACAATTTCAAGGTGACTTTACCTTTTAAAACTTTCCTTACTGAAAATATAAGTAAATAACAATTATTAAAATTGTATTTATGGTGGATGCCCATAATACTGAATATCGTGCATGTGAAATTTTTGGAGATGTGTAGAGAATACTGAACACTTAGAAATAACTATGCCTGTAAAACAATATGCAGTCACTCAAGTTGGATATTCTTACCCTGATTTTCCTCATGAGAAACTGTGCAATTAGGGGGCATGGGGTGCAAGTTTTATCCAGAATTCTGCATGTGTATCTATCTACTTCTTTATCGATATCTATCTATACACACACACACACACACACATATATATATATAGAGAGAGAGAGAATAGATACATGATAGGATGATAAGCAGAAAGACAGATATAAAGATATATAGATAAAATAAATTTTCAGGGTTTCTAGGGAACCCTGGTGCTGGAGATGTTCAAAATTAAGACTTCACAGACTCGGCCAAACTCTTCTGGAAATGTATTTCTGCATTTTTCTTAGATTTTTCATCTTCCCATTCAGATCCTTTAAGAGCTTCTTCCAAAAAAGACAGGGATGCTGACACGGTGCATTTCTGCCTATCAATTAAAAACAGAGACCTTGGGCAGTCCTTGAGTGAAAGGGTCATTTATGGCACTGAATTCTAATTTTTGGCTAACATGCTGCCTCACCTCCCTGCCTGATTCCCCCTCAGCCTCTCCTCTCCCCCACCACATACCACTGTGAATGAACTTGTCTGCAGAAGAGACACAATTTGAGTCTGAATCCTCTGCTGTCTGGCCATGGCCTTGGGCCAACCCAGAGGGCCCAGGAAGTGGAATGTCTTCATCTGTGTTTAAGACTTCTGGGAAAGAGAAGGAAAATCAGATAGATGGTATTTTTTGCCTTCACTAAACATTCAAGAAATACTATGTATAATAATGCATACAGCACTTGTCCCCATGAAGATTATAGTCTAGTTTCTGTTCAAAGTTCTAAAACCTAGGTATCAAAATATTTGCTGGAATCAATTGTCTGGTTACCAATGAGAGCCTTATGTTGTTTTCTGCCGTGGATCAGAGGCTCAAATTCTTGCCTGGTACATGGTGAGGTGCCTGTATTATCACTACTCTGTTTACCATAAGAATAAATTTGGAGCATGTCAGTAAAGGTCTTCAGTCTGCTAGCTGTGGTTTATGATATGAAAAGTCCCGTCACTTCCTGGAAGGGTTAGAATTTACAGGAAAGAAATGACCGACCTCACTGTTGGTCCTTGGCCTCCTCTTCCAGATATCTGCTCCCGTGGGACCTCACCTAAGGGCTCTGGTGCACAGCTCTGCAGGACCAGGAGACTCCAGTGGGATCCCCAAGGCTGACTTCAGACCACACCTCCCAACACTGGGCACAGCTCCCCTGTGAGGAGCTACTGATTGCCAAACGGCTCAGCTGTCACTTGGCCCAGTCGGTGGTGTCACCCTCCTCACATTCCCCACACACTGTTCTTTTTTTTTTTTTTTAAAGATTTTATTTATTTATTTGAGAGAGAGAATGAGATAGAGCATGAGAGGGGAGATGGCCAGAGGGAGAAGCAGACTCCCCACCGAGCAGGGAGCCCGATGCGGGACTCGATCCCGGGACTCCAGGATCATGACCAGAGCCGAAGGTAGTCGCCCAACCAACTGAGCCACCCAGGCGCCCCCCCACACACTGTTCTGATCAATTTTTGCATCTATACTTACCATACTCATAAGCTTACCTTTAAACCTTCCCAATTAACAGCTACATTCTAGGCTGTTGGTTATTTTCCTAGTAAAATATGGGCACTTCTGGGATTATCTCTACCTCTACCATGAATCTAAACATATTACAAAAATTGCCAGTTAGTTTTTCTTCCTCCTAATCTACAGTTCCAAACTCAACTTTCAGGAAATAGGTAAATTTTTGTTCCTGATAAAATAACTCAAACATATTAAGTCTCTTCCTGGGTTTAAAAACTTCAGTTAAGCTTATAACCCAATTTTTACTCCACAAAATGCATCTGCTTAGTTTCTTAGGTCACTGGAGAGTGTTGGGTAGGTCATGTTGGTATAGGGATGAGACAAGTCAGTGAGGGTGGTATATTTTCTAGAAACTTAGTATGTGTACCATGTTTGGTGAATACAGTCTGATGTGTATATGTGTCTGTCATGTTTCCTCAACAATTTTATGTAAAGAGTGCAGGGGTGACATGGTCATTGTATGTGAAGGTAGCGTGAGCATCATGTGTTGGGTAACACTGCAGCATCCTTCCGTAGGTGTATAGGCAGTACAACTTCCCTGTATTATGAACCATCTGTGTGTCACGTACTACTCAAGTTTAAGTAGTTACACAATATATATTTGGTTTGTGAGAGAGATATGGACCTGGGTAATTTTGTGATATCTGCTGAGATCATGAAAGCGGTACAAACCAACCATGTGAAGGATGGATGCGAGACCTCATGTGAGCTCCTAGATTGTGGAATTACATGTGGCCTAAGAGACTGGAAACAGATGAGTTTTACAAAATGTTGTATGATTGTATTGGCTTCGTGCATTGTTAATGTGAAATTACAAAGTTCTACAAGAGTGAGATTATTTGTGAGTTCAAGATTAGAGTATCTAAGGAAGGACTTTAGAGAAAGCAAACGAGGAATGCATATGCTGCAAAATGAGATGTAAAGGTTCAAGACATGATCATCTAAGCTTATTAGTGTGTCTGAGAGTGTAAGGATATAGGAGCAGAGAATGGGAAATTCAGAGATGAGTGTTAATAGGGGTAAATGTGAGAGGATATTGTGCTAAGTCCAGTGGTGAGTGTGATGGAATAAAGATTTCTGTGTGTTTATGAGGGTAGGAGGTTGTGGAGGAAGGAATCTAAGGACCCCTTTCAAATCTCTGTCCCTTCTTCACCCATGAAAGGACATATGCTAAGGAGCTTGCTCCTCAGAAAAAAAAGGGAAATCTAGTGGTTTCTCCTTAGGTGCTCTATCTGGTCCTTGCTGGCCCATTTCACACTGGTTGTCAGAGGTCTGTCCATATTCTGACCAACAGAGTTTATCTTTCATTCTAAACTCAGGTTCAGACTGAGTTTATCTTATCATTTCTCAGAGAGGTCTAACATTTCCTTAGGCTCCATCTTTGCAAATATGTCCCTATCCTGATAACCTTGCACTTTCAGATATTTGTCTTTTTTGAGATTTCCCTTCGATCGCCAGGTTTTGTTTTATATAGATGCAATAAATATCTCCTAGAAAAGGAAGAGACCTCGCATTCTTATTTTAGTCCGGACATGAGCTTGGATCAGCTTATATCTCTCATCTATCAGTTTGTAGACAGGGAATGCTCAGCTGGACCCTCAGACATACTTACATCTCCCTTTGCCACCCCCCACCTCCAGTTCAGACATCTCTACTTATGAGTACTCTTATCGTCAGACACGCGTTCTGAGACAACAACATTGTTTTCTTCCTGTGGGGAACTATGACTAGGCTCTGTAGCATCCCTTTGCTCCTTTAAGATTTCTGTAAATTGAATTAAAATTAAAGAGATATATCCACTGTTTCATACATTCAATGCATTTGGATTGCTCACTCTGTGTCAGACACACATGGACACTACAGTCTCTTTTCTGGCCAAAGCTCCAAAATACAAGTATTGGACAATTTTTCATTTTTCCCAAGTGTTGATGGATAGCTGGATATATGTCCTTTGTCTTTATGGAGATCCCTGCAGTGCTATCACAGAGTACAGTCAATATATTTTAATATTTGTTTACCTGACTATACATACATCATTGTGTATAATGCTTTTCATTTTAGTTGTTATAGGCTGAATAATGCCTGCCCCAAAGATGCCCATATCCTATCCCCAGAAACTGTAATGTTACCTTATAAGGACCAAAGGACTTTGCAGATACTATTAAATTAAGGACCCTGAAATGGGGAGATTATTTTGGATTAGATGGGTGGGTCCATATGCCATATTTTAGACTTCTGACTCTAGAACTATAACAGAATACATTTTTGTTGTCTTTAATCCACTAAGTTTGTGGTAATTTGTTAAAGTATTTGATAGCTGATAATAAATATATTAACCTTAAACTAAGGCTCTCCACATACTCTGGACTGACGGGGGACTTTACAAATGGGTAGGCTCTATTTACCCAATTTCCTTTCTTTTCTGAGTGCAGAGTTGCTTGAGTCAATGGTGCTACCCACTCTTTGTGCGAAATAAGGAGCCTAGAACACTTGAACTCCCAGGCACGTTATATGTGACTGTCATCTAGTACTTCAGTTACTCCTGTTTTGTTGATCATCACTCAATTAGTGATTACTGGTTTGGGTGTGTAAATCATCAAAACCTACCTACATTCAATCATAGATTTCTCAGCTCACCTTTTGTTCCTGTGTTCCATTTCATCTTTCTGAATAGATTCGGTGTTTTTAGCTTTTTATATTTTATTTTTTCTACTTTTTATCTGACGAATGTCTTTTTTTCACGCTCATTCTTTATGTGACTGTTCTTTTCCTTCAGCACATTATGTCATACTGTCATTAGGTTTCTACAATTGCTGTCTGACAAATCACCATTCTTTTGAAGGATGGTGTGCTTCTCTTCAGTTGCTTTAAGGTCTTTGTTATTAAGGTTCTGAATGTTGGTTTTAGTGTACTTGGGTGTGGATTTATTTTTGCCTTTCCTGTAATGAGCTTCCTAACAATGCTTCCTGACTCTAAGGATTTGTATCTTCCACTGTTCTGAAAAAAATTGGCAATAATCTGTCTTACTTTCTTTGTTTTACTCTTCACAAACCTCAGTTTGAGATGTCATACTTTCACATTTTACCCTAAATTATCTTAATCCCTCTTTCATATTTCCCATCTGTTGATCTCTCTGGTTTATATTTGTAGGTAATTCCCTAGCTCTATCCTTCTGGTCGCAAATTTTCTTTTCATCTGTGTCGAATGTGACATTTAACTCATCCACATTTTTTATAATTTCTAGAACATTATTTTTCATTTCTAAAACTTCAGGTTTTTTTAATCTTCTTTTTTCTTGGTATGTTTTATGTTTTTACATCTTTAATAACTGTAAACATTCTTATTTACCATCCCTACAGCACTGTTCAACTAAATGATCTTCTTCGAAGCTAAAACTTAGTGTTCACTGTGTTTGCAGAATCTACCTTCGATTATATGCTTTGTAATATTGTGAGTTCATGTTCAGTAAGTCATTACCATAGGACCCTTTAACACGGATAACTATCAATTCAGAGCTCTTTTACATTTTGTGCGGTCAGATATTTCTGCAGTATTACAAGCTATGGTTTAATTTTACGTTAATTCTTCACTTGCAGGTTTAACTGACACCACAGCAATTGTGGATACTATGACTATGAATTCCACTTCTTCCCTCAATAAATGATATTTTCCCCCAAATGTATGCATAGAGTTTCTCTCTACCACCTAAAAGTGAAAACTGTTTGTAATGAGTTCCTATCGAGGGTACAGAAACAAGAGACCCACATTCCCAAATAAGAGAGGAGGGTAAGATTGTAACTGGGCCCAATGTGCACCTTTCTCCCACTGGCTGAGGATAGATGCTGAGCTGGATGTCTATAGGTCTGTTCAGATTCCCACTTCCCTCATCGGCCTAGACTTTAAATGCCCTTCCTTTATCCTTACCAGCAGAAGAGAGATGATACAAGGAGGAGTAACACGAGAAGTATTCCGATTCAGAGGATCCACTTCTTGCCTCAGAGACCAGAGGACTGTCTTCGAAAGAGCAGCCAGGTGGTGGATCACATGTGCGTAACTTTGAGATTCCTAAAAAATTGAACAAAAGTCATAAAAACAGCTGGTTCCATTCTTTTCCCCTCTTACACTCTTCTCCCTAACCTACTCTCCCCACTGCCCCCCATGGAAATACTTACTTTATCCTAAATAGTTATCTTTAGTTTGGGCAGAGAACTGGCATATTTCAGTATCCTGTTCTTCAATCTGGATCCTGCTACCATGGCTCCTGATATTCATTCACCTTGGTTAGGATTTTCAGTACCATTTGCCTTCCTTTACATTTGTTACACTTCTACCCTCTGCATTCTACCTCCTAGAGATTTATAACCTCAAAGGAGACAATTGATGAAGTTTTATTTTTGAAGAACATATTCTTATAGAAGTCAGTGTCTCTGTGGCCATGTTAACCAAGCTCACTGCTCACTAGTTAACTGTTTAATATTATCATCATCTCCTATGGATGTGTCCAATATGTGTATTAGGCACCTATTGTAGCATAATGGTGTGATGGATGCAATGTTCTTCGTGTGTATAAGTTCCTAACATGTTGGTTAAAACAGGGCCAGGGCTTAATGTGTAATTGATTTGGTGTTTGTGAATCTGAATATGAGGTGCATTCTGTGTGAGTGAGAATGGTATGCGTGCTTTGTGTGTTTTAGTTTAGCACATATCCATGTGTGTAGATTCCATGTCCTATGACTACAGATTTGGGTGTTTATATGTTGTTATAGGATTTAGATGTACCAGATAAGTACTAGGAATATTCTCTTTGAGACTAGAATTGGTATTTGTGACATCTAAGGGAATAATGAAAGAACATTAGAGAATATAAAAGTCAAAAGTTGTAAGAGAAAGAATATATGAGCTTTGAGACTATGTGAAGATCCAAAGTAAATGGGGGTGTAGAGAAGACTGTAAGAGTTTTATATATATGCGTGTGTGTGTGTGTGTATTAGATAAATTTCACAGATTTAATGATGAGTGAAAGGAACCAGACACAAACTATCATTGTATGCTTCTATGAAATTTAAAAGCAGGGATAACTAATCTAGAGTTTTAGAAGTCAGAGAAATTATCACAGTTTTTATGGTAGGGACAAAAACAAGACATAGAGAATTTAGAAGCATGTGGAAGATTATAAGGAACTGAATGATGAGGATAACGAGTGCAGAGGGTCTGTATAGGGATGAATGTCAGAACACAGGCTATCAAAATATATGAAAGGGATGGATCTTGGACTGGATGTCTCTGTACTCCACCTCAAGTCCAGCTCTTGAGGATCCAACCATTTCTGGCCTATTTCAAGCTGTTGGTACTTTCATGCCTTCCTGATGACATAAATGTTTTTGCTGGTTCATACTGACATACCCTTCCATGCTTCTCTGGTAAAATTCTCATACCCAGACCCTCTCCCACCATTTCCTCAAAAAAACACTGCTCTCCACTGATCTTTTTGGGATCACTCCAGTCCTTTTAAGGATTTTTCCCTGGCAAGTGATAGTTTCTGCTGATCATGGAAGAAGACAGAGACACAGTTTGAGTTTCTTTCCATATTGGGCAGCCTTGTATCAACTGATGGTCAGAATCATTCAGTTCATCTCTGGCCCCTGCCTAGATCCCAATTTATTCAATACACTCTCCTTACCAGCAACACTGAGCTTCTCTTCTGAAGAGATGCAGAAGTACTCTGAGGAAGAAGATGACGCCCTCCTTGCTGCCTGGGCTGAAGCTGAGGCCACTGCCTTGTGTTTACGCTGCAGATCTTCTTGTAAATTCATATTTGCTGGGAAATTACATAAAAATAATAGAGATGTGGTCCATGTTTAGTGTTTGTGCATTTACCCACCCATTAAGCAAACAAGAAGGGTCTACTATGTGACACGTTTGTTGAACACACATGGCCTCCATTTTCATGAAGAGCATAACATGGTTCATTTATTGTGTTTATATCAGGAGTAGCTGGGTTTGTACGAGGTGTGTTCTTTGTAAATGGAGCAGAAAGTGCAAGTTATCCCCTTTCTACCTGGACATACTACTAGATTGTATTTATCCGCATCTCTTGTGGCAGTTCTGACCCATGTGCTTGTTTTCTAAAATGGAAAATGAGTGGAAATGACATGTGCCACTTCCAGACAGAATCATAAACCCCTCCTCTGTGTCTCTCCACACTCTTCACTTTTCCAGATGACTGGGATATTGATAACCCAGGGTCTATCTGAAAGTTCATGTTAATGACAGCAAAGTTTCCATAAGCCCAGGAGACTCGCCACACTCCTTTCATATACCCTGAATTGTTATGAAAGAAATAGATTTATTTGTGTATTACTTACAAAGACCAAATCTACTCTAGCTAATGAAATAGGGATGTAATGTGTTTTTGAGAGGCAAATAATTGGACCTGGTACAGAGTAAACGGGACAATTATATTTGACGATAATTACCTTTTCCTGGCAAATTTACATTCTGTATGTGCATCTATGTGAACACATGGTTGTGAGTGCGTGTTTTACTGGTCTCATACTTTACACTCAGTAACAACTCTCAACATGCACTAATTTTATTGAAGGTAAAATGCAGACAACCTCACTTTCCAGGCCCGTCTGCCCAAAAGCCCCCAACATTGTTGGAAATACCAAGTTATCATTTGGAGTAGGAGCCACCACTTGGAATTTTGGGGTTAGCTGTAATCTGTTCAGACCACTGAACAATGGTCTGACTCATAGAAGTTACTTGTTTACTTTTAATCTCCATAGTAACCGGAACTCTTTCAGTTTTTCATTTATTCAGAAAGAAACAAACTATCTCCTCAATTTAACCATTAAACAGTGGTGTGTGTATATTCTGCCTTTTCCTTGGATTTCACATAGGAGCCCCACACTTAGGTTCTCATCGTCTGAGACGAAACAATTCTTTTTTGCTCCTGCGTAAGTAAATTCTGACCTTACACTCTCATCCCTGTACAACCAGTTTTTTTTTTTTTTTTTTTAAGATTTTTTATTTATTTTTTGCCAGAGAGAGACACAGAGAGAGAGGGAACACAAGCAGGGGGAGTGGGAGAGGGAGAAGCAGGCTTCCTGCGGAGCAGGGAGTCCAATGCGGGGCTCGATCCCAGGACCCTGGGATCATGACCTGAGCCAAAGGCAGACGCTTAATGACTGAGCCACCCAGGTGCCCCTGTACAACCAGTTTTAAGTGCTTTTTAAAAAAAAATTTTTCTCACCTCTGAGCCACATTTTCTTCTTCATTAACAGGATTAAGTACTACTAGAAAACTTTTAATAACATCATATACTTAACCAATGTCCTTAGGCAGAAATAAAGGAAAACACAATTTTCAACAAAAACCGTACTAATCAACCACTAAATGTCTGTGACACAGTAACCCAGAGTGACATGTACAGACAGCACAGGAATTCAGCTACAGAGGTAAGGATTTGGTCATTTGAACTTTCTCTTTATTCTCAGATTACCTGAGTCCTCAGAAAGACCAGCATATACACTTCCCTCCCCCTCCTCCTTCCTCTTCTCCCTTAGCACAACTAGGAATCCCCTCGCTCTCTTTCTTTAGAGACAATTCCTTGTTACCTTATGCTCAGAGAAGATGCTTAACACATACCTCTTGACTTTTTGGCAGCTGGGGGGGAGTATGGGCTTTCTAGATGTTTCCTTTTTTGTTTCTGCTTCATGGTTCACCTCTTCAGAGAGGGACTCCAAACAGTACCTTTCTCCCTGAAACTCTGCTCTCAAAAAGTCAGCTGATGATAACAAAGATAACAAAGATAACAAAGAAAAAAACTAGTACAATCAAGAACAACAAATCACTTGAAAAACTAGTTTCTCACTGAACCACTGTCCTGACCAGCACTCAGTATACCATCAAGGGCTATTATGATGCAAGTCAGCATCAGTATTATGAGACCTACGGATTACATCAGTGCACCCCAGGGGTCCAGCTGGTACTCACAGGACAGAAGGACTGTCACAACCACCTGACCAGAGTGACTGTGTTCATCCACTGGAAACTATCATCAACTTGAATTTGTGTATCTTGCACTTGATATCAAAACAAGAGAATAGATGACCTGAATTAGACAAAGAACATTCGTTTATGTGTCTACAATAACCACAGTACTAAATCTTCCCACAGAGGAGACAAGGCAGTACCTGAGAGAACGAGGCTTAGAACCATGCCTGAATGATAGAAAACAGTTAACATTAGATCTTATTAGTAATACTGACTTATGTGAAACAGTTATAGCCGAAGTATATATTGTTGTATAGGTGTGGATTTGAGGACATTTCATAATTCTATACCACCCTAAATATATTGAATTTCCCCCACTACTGGGAATAGTCTCATGTATTTTTACAACAAGCCACTGTCTCTTTTGCTACTCTTTTCCTAATTATTTCCCCAGAGGCTTGGGGAAAGAGAAAGCCCCTGGATTTACATTCCCTGGCCCTCATAATGAGTCCCATTCTTGCCATGCCTGAAGGTCTCATTCCCCAGGCTTCTGTTCCAGGCCCCAGTCTGTGTCCTCTGGAAACAGCTGGGCTCTGTACAGGGTTTGAACTCTGCGGTTAGCTCCATCCCACCTCCCATCCACTATTGCATACACCCCCACCCTTAGGGGCAATCTGTATTTACTGCCACCTTATCAGCTGCACTAGAACCAGGCCGTGATCTAGAGCCTCTTCAGTCTCCTTTGGCCCTTTGCTGTACATTCCCCTCACTTACCAGGGGCTCAGCCTCTTAGAGCCACTGAATGGCAGGCATATTCATCAAGAAATGTTCAGCCTTGTTAGCTATCAGAAAAACGGAAAACAAGAATTAGATACTATTTCACATGTATCACATCAGTAAAAATCAGGTCAAACTATACAAATAATTATAAGGATATGGGTTAAAAAAAAAAGGAATCTTCATGATCTAAAATGTCTTATGTAGCCATGAGTCAACTTATTGCAAAATTAAACAAGCATCTAACCCATAACCCTATAATCTCATTCTATAAAGGGGTTGTTATAAGAGCGATACCCATATCACTATTTACACTAGCAGGGAGTTGTAATTTTAGTTTAGTTTCTAACTCAGGAGGAATGGGCAAAGTATGGTAGATACATATGACAATTCATTTCTAAGGATAGAAGTCATACCTCTTAAAACACATGCCTAGAGAGCAGAGCACCAGGAAGGAACTGACAATCAGAGATGAAAAGAAAATATAATCAATGAAATAATCACAAACGCTTCCTTGACTAGGCTAGTGACTAAGGAGAATTATGAACTTCACAGTCAATACTCTTTGGAAGAAAAAAAAAAAAAAAAAGAAGAAGAATTTCACCCACAAGTAAAATGGCTCAAATGATGTCTGGATCTAAGAGAAAGAATTGTCCCAAAGATCCTTTACTGTATTCATGTCCTATTGCTGCTATAGTAAAATAGAACAAATTTAGTGGCTTCAGATGCAAATTTACTATCTTACAGTTTTGGAGGTCAGAAGTCTGATATGGGTCTCACAGCCTGAAATCAAGGTGTTAGCAAGATTGGTTCAGTCTAGAGGCTCTAGGGGAGAATCGGTTCTCTTTTCTTTTCTAGACTTCAGAGGCTGTCTGCATTCCTTGTCTCTTTTTACCTCCCTTCATCTTCAAAACACATCACTTCAACAACTGCCTTCACTGCCATATCTCTAGTCTACCACTCTCCTACCCCCCTCTATTAAGGATTCTTTCAGTTATATCAGCGCCACACAGGTAATCCAACATAATCTTCCCCTTTCAAAATCCTTAACTTACTCCCTTCACGAAGGCTCTTTTGACACTTAGGGTAACATATTCAAAGGCTCTAGGGAATGGGGGAGTGGACATCTTCCAGGGCCAGGGAGAGTGAATATTTCAGCTACCACAGCAAGACAAAAACAAAGCATGTCAGAGTAAATTCCCACCATAGTAAAATATGGTGAGTTAAGAATACAAATCCAAAACTAAATAAGAGTGATGGGGGCAAAGAAAGGCACAGTCACTGTATAAACACACTGAGTAAAACAAAGCAGGACAAAATAAAGGAACAATCCCCAGTTTGAAATTAAACACAACCCAAGGAACAGAAGAAAAATTACATGAGAATTCTTCATGCTAGAGAATTTAAGCAACTAGGTTCAACAAAATAAGAGCTCCAGGACAAGATGACAAGTCAATGCAAACATACAAAAATGGGGAATTTAGAGCTGAGGGAAAAATAAAGACTCTAAACAAGGTCAAAACAGGATAAGTAAACAAATTAGAGCCAGAAAGAAATAAGGTTTCAAAATGAAAAGCTGGCATATTGATTTAAGTGTAAAGGGAAGAGATAAATATATAATTAATTAGAAGACAATGAATAAAAAAAAGAAAGGCCAGATGATGATACTTAACAAAAAGGAGGTTAAGAAATAAACCAGACAATTATTCAAGATATAATACAGTAAAATAGCCATAGAGTACAGGAAGAACTGAAACCACAAGTGAAAAGGGTACACATTTTTTATTTTCAGAAAAAAAATAAGAGGTGACAACTTACAGAAATTTATAACCCCCAGGTGTATATATATAATCTTAAAGGATAAGAGAAACAAAATTCTTCAGGTATCCTAAGAGAAGCTTAACATTAAGCTGGCTTCATCATTCCATAAAGCAAAATCTATTGCCTGAAAAGAGTAGAGTAGTATCCTGCAGATACTGAAAGAAAGGAGGTGTGAAACTGCGATATTATTTGTAGCCAAGTTGTTCTCAAGTGCAAAAGCAACTGGCAGACATTGTCAAATGTGTGTCAAATATTTTTTCAGGGAATAGGTGTGTTACCAGAGCCATTCCTGAAAAAGTCAACTCTGATAGAGCCAACTCAAAAATGTCGTGAAAAAAGGACAAATGTAATACTCCATGACAAAAGACAGTCAAATTTTGACAGCATACAGCTGAGGGTGGAGGTAGGAGTGGGGCAGGAATTGACTGAAACAGTTTTATTATACAGTTGCCTATGAAGAAAGTTTGGGTTTCAGGGCCTTTAAGGGCCAGTCTACACCTCCCGCCCCTGACTTTCTACCACCCTGTTGGGTCTTACCATGCACTCCCACGCTATCGAAATTCTGATGGTACTTCTGCATGCTTGTTTCTCATCTCTGTGCTTTTGCCCAGACTCTTCTTCCCCTTTTGAAAACTTGGGGTGCCTGGGTGGCTCAGTCGTTAAGCATCTGCCTTTGGCTCAGGTCATGATTCCAGGGTCCTGGGATCGAACCCCGCATTGGGCTCCCTGCTCGGGAGGAAGCCTGCTTCTCCCTCTCCCATTCCTCCTGCTTGTGTTCCCTCTCTGTCTCTCTCTGTCAAAAAATAAATAAAATCTTAAAAAAAAAAAAAAAAGAGAAAATTCATACAACATCTGGGGCATAACTGTCATTGTATTTAGTATAGTATATGGTTGACTGTTCAACTTTAAAGTTCCCCAGGTCAGGAATTTCAATGTGTATATCTCTGTACACTCAGTCTAACATGGTAATGAGTGCTCAGTATCTTCTTGCAAGTAAAAAAAAAAAAAAAAAGCAAAAAAAAAGCCATACATAGATAATTATAAAATTTTAAGAGCAAGCAGAATTTTCAGCAATATATCATCCATGAGCCATAATTGAAAAGGCATACAAATATGACAATGAAATCCAGCCAATCTGGACATAACTTTTTAAAAATCCCTCAAATATTATGAATGTGACTGGGGAAGAGCAGTGAATCCATTTAAATACAAAATACAAAAATAAAGCAAGTACAGACATTACGGTTACAAAGGGAATGCAGATTTTAAATATGTTTACAAAACAGAAATAGCTACAAAATCTAAAAGAGAGAGAAGAGGTGAGTACAGATGCATTACTTTTATCTTTAATGGCAGGATTAAATTGATACTAAGAGTGAAACTTAAAATTATACCTATCTCAATATTTTTTAAACCTTATTTCTTAATCATAAGGAGTATTTTAAGAATGAGTAAATTTGTGTTTATAAAACATTTCAAGTTCAACACTGGTAGCTTCATTCCTATTTCATTTTTTGATAAGTTCAAGTATAAATTTAATATTTTAATTAGTTGTAGCATAATTCAATTTCTGCAAAATAACTTCTGTTCCTCTTTCCATCCATCCATCCATCCATTTATCTGTCCAGTTGTATACAGGCATAAATGAGGGCATTCAACTAGCTTGATATTCAATAGATGTTGAAAATGGTTACATTTAATAATTTGAAGTAATTTTTAAACTTATAATTTTTAAGAACTATTGAATTCCCATTTTAATATGTAGTACTTAACCGAAAACACTAAAATTCATCCTAAAAGTTAAATAATGTAAATCTGGGGAGAACAGTTTGCAAACTTTGGATAATTAATTTATGATTCCTTTTTTTAAAGTACTTTTGCTTAATAATAAGTAATCACATCTTTCAAAGTTTCCAAGTTGTAAAGGGATATAATAGCCTTGATAAAGTTTTATTTGACTGTCCTCTTATAAATACAAGATGGAATTTATGTGATAATGAATTAGACTGTAATTATGTGAGATATCAACCAATCAATGAAAGCACAGCAACACATTCAATAACATTACTTATGTACTTAATCTGGTACAGGATCCAATGATCGAGAAATGCATAGGAATATAATTATGTAACTGCCCCATGAGGTACCCTGTCCTGAAGACATTCTCACAGGTCAACACAGTTTATTTATTTATTTTTACATAGGCCCTCTAACATTTAATAGTAATTCACAAATTCTTCTAAATGGACAGCTACAATTATACATAGTTGGGCGAGTCAATGATAAATTGCCTCCTACTGAATTTTTAATAGGAAAAAAAAATCCTCAAGAAGTAAGATATCCATCTAAATGTAAACCCTATAAGAGCTGGATCTATGATCTACCTTGTTAACTGCTACAACTCTAGTATCAGCAACAGTCATAGACATTTGAGATTTACTGAACAAAAATATATATAAATCTATAAATGAATAAAGATGAATGAATTCAGATAACTGGAAGTGTGTTGAGCTTTTCTCCAGCTTTAATTAACTAACATATTATGTGAAGAGACAATGTTTCTCATAATCAAACATATCTATTTTGACAAAGAATATTTTAACTTTAAAATTCATTTACATACATAATTTATTCTCACAAAAGAATGGCTCTTAGTCATAATTTAACAAGAGGAAAGGTTAAGAAAGCCTCAGAATTAGGCAATCTGCTTGGTCATATGACTAGTGAGTGCGGAAAGTCTTTCTGCTCAATTAACATGAAATGAAATTGGTCTCTCCTTGAACCAGGAGCCGCTGTATTTTGTTTTGAATGCTGCTCTTAATACAGTATAAGCTTACTAGGGCCACTACTTAGCAGGTTAATGTATCACTGGAAATTTTGACTAATGAACCAGCTATGGGATTTTTAACAATGCTTATCTTTTTAACACTCCCAAAAAGCAGATTTTATAGAGGTCAAAGACACTGACTGGAATGGCATTTGCTTGATGCCAGCTCTCGAGAGGAAACTTAAATAATAAATGTCACACCCTCCTGCTATCAAGTCTCCCTATTGATGCAAAGCTATCCAAAGAGAAGTGTGAGGGTGAGTACAAGAAAGAAAAAAAGAAAGCAAAAAGAAGGCTGTTAAGTCAGCCTTCTCAACAATCTTTGTCTATGTGGCTTTTGCCTCTGACAATTGGTGGAAGGTAGGATGAAGATCAGAGGATTGAGTAAGCAAGAAAAATGTGAGAGAGGGCTGATATCCCTAACCTCCCTCCAGTATTCTTTTGAATTCTGCCTTAACTCCATATTGAATCATAGCTGGAAGGAAAAGGGACAAGTGAGGTTAATTTCTGTAATGGTCTCTCTTGAATCATATTTATGACTGTAAAGCACGGCAGTTTAAGGGCATAGGCTTGGGGGTGAGCCTTGAGTGCGAATCCCAAATCTGTCACTTAGTACTTATTGGACGTTGGGTAAGCGAGTTGAACTTCCGATGCCCCAATTTCTTCCTCTTCATATGGTGGCAATCTTATGGAGTTGAAGATTAAGTAATAAAAGTATTAATACACTTCCTGAATGATTGTTAACACTTGCTAAGGATGCATCAAGAGTTGACTGTATGCTGAGTGTTTTCACACAAGATGGGTATAAAAAATTACAAATCTAAGTTAAAATGTCAGGACTTAGCACTGAAAATTGGGCAAATGCAAACTGAAGACATCTGAAATAGCTAATTTACGTTCAGCACTTACTCTGTTTAAATATTTTCACATCCTACTTAATCTTAATGATGCTAGTCATTTAAATCAATTTCCCTTCTCTGTTCTCCCTTATTAGTCCAAAATGGCAATTCTCACTTGCTTTCGACAATCTGATGAAAGAATTGCTTTTGTAAAATTCTCTTGAAAACTGGCATTGTGCTGCTTTGATGAATATGTTTCCATTTTCATTTAAATGCACTTTATAATGGGTGCTCTGACCAATTAGATGTAAAACGTTATACGTTTTCTGGCAAGGGCTGTCTTTTACTACCTGTGGTGATAAAAACATTTCTTCCTACAGTGATAAAAGGATATTTAACATTTCATTTTGTCAAATTACCTGTAGTTAAGTTTTTTTTTTTTATGGGAGTTTGCATAAAAGGAAAAAGTAATGTTCTATAAGTTTTTAATAAACTAACCCAATCACCCCAGGAGAAAGTCGTTACTCACCAACAGATGGTTTGCAAACATAAACCTTTTCACAGAGGCATCAGTGCTAAATGCTTGGTGCCAACATTGGAGATTTCTTGAGGGATCTGTTTTATTTTATTTTTTAAACTACAATTAAAAAGTAATTTTTATTTGTATAATTTATTATCTATATACCCATAACAGAAGTTTATCTTAGTTTGGCTAACAGGAATAACTTAACAAAGGTGATCTATTTTCTTTTTTATTTCTTTTTTAAGATTTTATTTATTTGAGAGAGAGAGAGAGAGAGCAAGCAGTGGGGAGGGGCAGAGGGAGAGAGAGAGAGAGAGAAGCAGGCTTCCCGCTGAGCAGGGAGCCTGAAGTGGGGCTCAATCCCAGGACCCTGGGATCATGACCTGAGCTGAAGGCAGACGCTTAACCGACTGAGCCACCCAGGGGCCCCAAAGGTGATCCATTTTCAATTGCTATAATTTCCTCCTAATGATTTTCTATTATTATTTTAAATTTACCTTGACATTTATTTTCAAGGCAAAAACACTAGAGCTGAACCTGTGAAATGCATTTCATGATAAGCACAAATGAAAAATATGAGATAATTATAAACCCAAAATCATCATAGAGGGAGGAAATATTCTGGAGCATATTATTAAAAATGAATTTAAATATATACTTGATTTGTGAAAGGCTTATGTAAACATAACTTGAACACACTTAAAAAAGAAAAACAGAGACAAAACAAACTTATTTCTATGACTATCCAAAGAGGTTGAGTCAAATACTATGTTTAAATGGTAGGTTAGTACAAAAAAAAAAGAAATAAAAAAATTTTAGATGGAAATGTTCACAGAGTTCACTAATCACTCATCAAATGTACATTCTTCCCCTAAAACAACAGTTTTAAATTGTTATTCGAAAGAATAGCCCCTCTTGCTTGCTTCCCATAAACAATGAGGGGGTAGCTGTAATTGTCTAAATTTTTAAAGAGAGATTCTTGATCTCAGGTTTATTTTGAGGAAAAACTGCAGTTTTGCTATTCGGGGCCAGTTTTCCCTTATAATTTTTTCTAGAGCTCTTGGATCCAGAGAAAGAACAGGAAAGCACATATTCAAACTTCCTGTCTTCAGTCCTTGAATAATTTTTTTTTTTTTAAAGATTTTATTTATTTATTTGACAGAGAAAGACACAGCGAGAGAGGGAACACAAGCAGGGGGGAGTGGGAGAGGGAGAAGCAGGCTTCTCGCAGAGCAGGGAGCCCGATGCGGGACTCGATCCAGGGACTCCAGGATCATGACCTGAGCCGAAGGCAGTCGCTTAACCAACTGAGCCACCCAGGCGCCCCAGTCCTTGAATAATTTTTGCTGTTTCCTCTAACCCCACAGGCTTCAAGGATGTCTTTTTTGGGTTAACACTCTTTGGGGCTTTTCTGTTCCTTAACTGAAGAATGGCAACCACCTTCCCTCTTTCAACATGAACAATGATTTTCCCAGTGAAGAAGCTACCATCACTGTCGAATCGCTATCCTCAGACATGGAAGACGGTAAAATTTTTCTTCTTCATATCATTCTTCCCCAACACTCCTACTACCAAGAGGGCTCTCAAGACTTTTTTTGTTGTTGTTCACTTAATGTTTTCACATGTTGGGGTCAGCCAGTGTCCTCTAGAATTCAGGGGGAACTACAAAGTCTCTTTCAGAAGGCTTTGATGAAAGATGTGGAATGGGCACTCACTCGGGCCCAAGTTCCATCTTTGCTGTTTTTTTCCTTTAAATGATTTACTGGTTTGTCAATATTTTCACGTTTCATGCCTGCTCACTGATAACTACTTCATACCATAATCTACTTGCATCATAATCATAATCATTAATTTACTTGTCCTTAGAACAATTTTCTTCTGAAGCATTCTTTAAGGGTTTGACTTCAACAACCTTCCGTATCGCACCTTTGGAAGCTTTGACGGCAGCTTTTAGCATCCTTTACGTTTTTTATGAAAGCCAGTGAATCCTGCTGAAGACAAAGCAGAACTCGAATTTTTAGACTTTTAGACAGATAACACCTTGAAGAAGAAGGAACTGAGGTGATAAAGCAAACCAAAAGCTTATTTGGGGTCTTGAGGAATTTGAATCGGGGAGACGGAGATTCAGGACGGAAATGAAATGTGTTCCAAGGGGGAAGGAGAAAGACAGAGTTTACACAGGCAAAACCACATGCTTGTACAAGTTGTTTTGGAAAAATCATGATGGACATAGGTAAAAATAATTAACGTTGATGTAGACAGGCCAGGTTACCATGCTAATTGCTAGGTCGGAGTATGGCAAAATAAGCCTCATTCGGAGAATTCCAACAGGATGCGCCGTTTGTGGTTGGCAGTCTAAAAAGTTCATGTTCCATCCAAGTATGGATAAGCATAAGAGTAACCTGCTCAGGGGCCTCCCGGCTCCCATTTGTGGCGTCTTGACATTCCTGACTTCATTTCAGATGCTTCTGTTCACAGTATCAATTTCACTCCCTTTATTGAAAACAGATGAATACATAAAATTACTTTTAGTGTCAAAGTGGTAATTGCTGTTAAAGTAGGGTAAGATTCCAAATATCTCCATTTCTAATGCTCCTTCCACAGTATCATAACTGCTGCCTAAGGATTTCTTTATATTAAGTCTATTCATGGAATTAATCATTTAAAGAAGAATGGGGAGAAGGAAAGGGGAGGTGGGGGAGAAGGAGGAAGAGCAGGAAGAGAAAAGGAAAGATTTCTTACTTTATTGCTTCCCCTCTACAGTTGACCCTTGAAAAACGTGACTTTGAAATCTAAAGGTCCACTTATACACAAATTGTTTTTATAAAAACAGTACAGTATGTAAGTGTATTTTCTCTTCCTAATGATTTTCTTAATAGTATTTACTTTTCTCTACCTCACTTTATTTAAGAATACAGTACGGAATACATATAACGTACAAAATCTGTGTTAACCAACTGTTCATGCTATTGGTAGGGCTTCTAGTCAACAGTGGGCAACTAGTAGGTAAGTTTTGGGGGATTCAAGTTATACATGAATTTTCCACTATGAGGTGGGTGGTGTCCCAACCCCTGTGTTGTTTGAATATCACCAGTACTAGGATTTCTTAATTTTCCTCAAATATCTAATATGTCTGAAGGTTCTAGCTCAAAGTCTATTCTCTCTTTGCAAACTCTCCTGAAAATTCTCATTTACTTCATTACTTCAAGCTGTCAGTTGTCACCTCCCACCTCCATGAAGGGAAGTCTCAAGCATGTATCTGCAGCCCTCTTATGGCTTTAACCACTCTTCAAATTCCACTTTAGGTGAACAAGAACCACTGCAGATGTCAGTGAGCAAAGGAAAACAAGATTTAAAAAGTGTCAAAGAAAACATCCAAGTCCAGACATTAGTAAGGAAAACGTTACTGGGGGAGACTATTGCAATTAGAGAATGCATTGACCATCTGATTCCTAAGTGTCTTAAAGGTCAGACAGAAAGGACATTTTTAGGGAGGAGCAAACAAGACCACAAAGAACCATTTGTGAAGGAGAGGGATGAACAGGTGGCATGATCAGACAGTTGAGCAAGAAATATTTTTATGTGTGCGTTTTCTTTTTGGTCCTCATTCTTGGGAGGGGCCATAAAGGAAGAGCTGTTTTATGTTCTAGTGCCTTGCAGAGCCTCAGAAGCAAGTCAGAGATCAGAGGGGAGGATAAAAATCCAACTAAACTTTAGCGAAGTCACATGACTGGGCATTTTGTTCAGATCCATCAGTGAGAACAAGCAAGGCAGTTAATCATTCATGAAACAAAGAATGGGGATTTAGAATCTCTATGTGTCTAGACTTGTCAAGGGTAATTAAAGGGAACACTGCAAAACTTACCTACGTCATACAAAGAAGGGTGGTTCTTTGCATCACACTGTTTCCTGGAAAGCAAAAAGATAGGGGGGTTTCTTAATCATTGCTATTTTCTGGGAGTACAGAGATCAGATAAAGTGGAACACCGCCAAAACAAAACCAGACTTTCCTTTTGCCTCACGAATATTATTTTACCTCATGACAATGTTTCCCCATCCTACCTTCCCTGTTCTCATCAGTACTATTACTAAGAGCTCAGCGGCTCTGTGACCAGCACCCACTCAGAGCATTTTTAAAGTGATTGCCCTTGATCACAAAGCACTCCACCTTGACGCAGGTAAGCTACCATATGTGCTTAGGGTAAGTGATGGGCATTTCCTCCTTCTCCACCTCCTTCTTGACCACCATTATTGTATCTAGAATAACCCTCAACTTTGGAAGGCTATTACCACATCTCCAGAAGAAGATTAAATCCAAAATAGTTTTCTCTCATCAGAAATCTCTACCATGTACCATTCAGCATACTCATACTACTCCCTATTTGATTTTTTTCTGGCCTAATTTCCTTATTTCCTAAAATCCCTTTCACTGTGCTTTCAGGAATGCCCATTGACACCAACTCACTATGTGTCCCCAACTTCCTCTCAGTGCATTTCCTGTCCATCACCTTGATGACATTGTTCTCCCATGGCTTCTCAAGTGGACACTGCTTTCTCCCCTACCTAGGGTCCCTTCAGCTTCAATCGTGCCGGCGGGGGGAATGAGAGAATTCTGTTGGTATATCTATCAGGTTGATATTACATTTATAAATAAATTTATGGATAATTGACGCCTTTTTGGTGTTAAATCTACATATCACAAAATACTGAAAGCATTTTAATTTTTTCAAGTCTCCTTTAGGTTTTTGGTTTCTTCAGAACCACTTTAATTTTTTTCATCTAACTTACTGCTAGTTAAGTGTATTTAAAGGTATTTTAGGGGCACCTGGGTGGCTCAGTAGGTTAAGCATCTGCCTTTGGCTCAGGTCATGATCCCGGGGTCCTGGGATCAAGCCCCGCATTAGGCTCCCTGCTCAGTGGGGAGTTTGCTTCTCCCTCTGCCCCTCTCCCTGCTCATGCTTTCTCTCTCTAAAGAAAAAAAATAAAATCTTTAAAAAAAAAAATAAAGGTATTTTACGGGGTTCCTGGGTGGCACAGTTGGTTAAGCATCCAACTCTTGGTTTCAGTTCAGATCTGATCTCAGGATCATGAGCTTGAGCCTCAAGTCAGGCTCCGGGATCAGTATGGAGTCTGCTTGAGATTCTCTCTCCCTCGCTCTCTGCCCCTACCCCCCACATGCATGCTTTCTCTCTCTCTCAAATAAATCTTTAAAAATAAAAAATAAAGTTATTTTATTTTACTTTGCTGTTTTAAATGAGATATACCCTTCAATATGTTGTCTAGCAAAATACTTTTATGTGTGAAGATTATTGATTTATATGTTAATTTTATGTTCAGCTTAACCCACAATTCTTGTTCTCCTACTATATTTAACTTGGCTAGCTGTGTTAGCTAATACTTCAAATAAAATGTAAGCAGTAATGGTAATATGACCATTTTTATATGTTTATTATAGAAGGAATATCCCATTTTTCTCTCCTAAGTTATTGGATTTTTAATCCACTGTAAACATTTTTGTCATGTTAAGTAAATAGTAACCAGTTTTAATTTTATCTAATCACTTGAAAATCAAGAACAGATGTTAAATTCTGTGAGATGCTTTTTCCGCATCTATGGAGATTTATCATATGGGGTTTATCTTTGCATATTATATGATGAATATTACTACCATACCTCTTAATATTGAATAATACCATGTTCTTGGAATAAATTCCACCCTGGTCATGATGTACTGTCTTTGTTATGGGAGAGTTACTTGGCCTTTTCTCCTAGTTGATATATTTCTTCTTGGGTTGTATCCATTCTGCAATTGAACTTATTTGTTGAGTTGGTTTTTTTCATCAACTATATTATTTTTCAGACTCAGTATTTTCAGTCAAGACTTTTAATGTCTTATTTTTCTGGATTCATGTTTCTATTATTATGCCCTGTATTTATTCTGCCTTTTCCTATAAATCTACTTTAACTGGTTAATGGTCTATTTTGTTATCTCTTTTCACTAATGGTTGCTCTGTGAAAACAGCTTTTAATGTTTTCTGATTTCATATTTTCCTGGGGAAACTGGCTCATTAGCCTAGTAATATGAATCCATATAGAGAGATCAAGATCCAAGTCCCAGCCTCCAACTTTGGAGGATAGCAATGGCATCATTTCTCAGGGCAAAGAGCACTGATACTTCTTTTTCCGTGGGGTAAATCACTATCCCTTGTGTTGCGTTGTTATTTACTCCCATCTTCAACTTGGGCATCTGAGAATAATTCTGATGTTACCTTACTAGTCCTGGTTAGCCCAGTGCTAGATGTTTTTTGTTTGTTTTTTGTTTTCTGCTTTAAGAAGCGAATATTGTGGCACCGATCCACAAAAGTCAATGATAGGAAGACCATATCATACTTAAAAACCTCTTCCCATCCATACTCACATAGGCAATATTTTTCCCTATCTCACTCCTGGATGTTATTTTAATAGACACCTGTTACCCAACAACTTATATTTCTCACCCTTGGTGATTCTTATTTTTTATAATAGTTTAACAAATCCATCAGCCTCCTTAAGCCTTTGGTATCATGTCCACAACAGGGATTGTGCAAGGAAAAATGAAGGTCCATGCTAGTTTACCATATTTGGAGGAAAACAGAAGTCTCATTGAATTTTTACCAAGAATTTGTTTCTTTAGTCATTAGACTGATTCAAAGTAGTTAAGGGCTGAAAAGTGACTGAGGCAACTTGATAATACTTGTAGCAATTGAGTTCAGGCACAGTAGTATATTTGAAGTAAAAGACTGACTTATTTTAGTTTAATATTTCACCAGGCTTGATAAGATACCAAGACCAAGACTGTCCAATCCCAGAATGCCTAGCCATAGTTAGAGCTATAACTGAACTCAGCTGATCCCCAAAGATGTGTCCCAATGACTCTCTTTCCCAAGAAACTAAGCAAAGTGTATATGAAATTAGTTCATATTGCTACTGGTACAGTTGCTGAAATTCTCTGATGGAAGTACTTTTCTTCTCCAAACAGAAGCATCCACTTCCTTGGTGACTTAGAGGTTTTCAGAACACCATCTCCCACTTTCTGTTTTGTAGTTGTTCTGCCTCCCTGAAATGTTGAGAATCTGTAACCCTACAGACTCTTCAATTTGACTGACTGATTCCTTCCCCACCCTATCAATGACAGAGCATTAAAACTCATTTCATTCGTAATTTATAAATCTATATGTCAGTATACAGGTCCACTCATTTAAGGGGAGAAATACCCATGTCTAGTTTCACCACTACAATCAGCTAATTTGTAGTCAGACTAGCAATCTAGAAATCTGTGTTTCCCTATGAGCTGGAGTTTGATAGCTGGGTATTACCAACAAATCTCAGCTATAGCCAAGTGCTGGGAAAATGTGGATTCTGCTCTCTCCACTGAAATTTAAATGTCCTGTACTAGGTTCTTCCTACAACACTGGTGGTGGGATATGAGATTGTATGTCCTTCTGCTACGTCAGAGTAGACCTCTTAGGATAAAGCTCCTGTCCAAGAAAACCATCTAATTATTCATGTCCCTCTCTCACCTTCTTCCAGCAGCAACAATCTCTAGGTCAAACAGAAACCCAAAGAACAATAACTCAACAATAATAATACACAGGTGACTTTTCATACTTCACTTGGACTTTAATGTGCCTATCTGTTCTGGCTGCATGTTTGGGTGGTCTCATTCCTTTTCCCTGTAGTGGTTGTTATTCTTGGTTTATCACTGTAATCCCTGGGGAGCTTTTAAAAATACTGGTGCCTTGTCCCACCCACTATCTCTGCCCTCACCTCTACTTAACCGGTCTGGAACATGACTTGGGGCATTGTGATTTTAAAAAGCCCCCCAGATGGTTCTAATATGTGGTCAGAGTGGCTAGTGCCTCATTTAGGATTTTTCTTCCAGCTTGTATTTAATCCCTCTTATGAGGCCAGATGTGGGTTTTCTTCCACAGATCGGGACTGGCTACATAAATTGTGCCACACAGTGCAAAATGAAAATACAGACCCCCTTATCCAAGAATTGTTAAGAATTTCAAGTCTATGACAGAAGAATATTAAATCCAGCCTGGGATCTGTCTGAACTATGCACAGGCATCTTGTTCATTAAGCTAGCCCTGCCTGAGACCAAATGGTAATAGTTAATTGCTTTTCCTCTTGTGTGTTTTTTTTTTTTTCTTCCATTATTTTTCTGTCTCCCTACTCAGTCTCCTTAGCCCATTCACTTATTCTTCAGATGGCATTATCCTTTTCCCACACCCTACCCCAGCTTTGGTAGGTACAGGTAGTATTATTAAGAGCAATCTGAGTCATGGGAGAATCTCCTATCTCCTTTCTTGGCCACTCCTTTTTGAAGTAGGCACTGTCCTCCTTTCCTATTTGGCTGTTGCTAAGACTATTTTTGAAAAGTATATTTTAAGATTTATTTTGATAGGTTTTAGGGAATGAAGATAATTAGATATAGCTTTTCCACACTTTCACCCAGCACACATTTTATAATTTTGATTTTCTCTATTGTAATGTAACTTGTTATGTTTAAACAATGAAATAATTAATTTTCAAGTGAAAATTAATCAAGACAAAAGAGAGTGAGAAAAATGACAGAAGAATATTAATTTTTTTCTTCTAATCCATGAGAATGGAATGTTTTTCAATTTTTTTGTGTCTTCCTCAATTTCTTTCATAAGTGTTCTGCAGTGTTCAGAGTACAGACCCTTTGCCTCTTTGGTTAGATTTATTCCTAGGTATCTTATGGTTTTGTGTGCAATTGCAAATGGGATCAACTCCTTAATTTCTCTTTCTGCTGTCTCAGTGTTAGTGTATAGAAATGCAACTGATTTCTATGCATTGATTTTATATCCTGACACACTGCTGAATTCCTGTATGAGTTCTAGCAGTGTTGGGGTGGAGTCTTTTGGGTTTTCCACATAAACTATCATGTCATCTGCGAAGAGTGAGAATTTGACTTCTTTGCCAATTTGGATGCTTTTTATTTCTTTTTGTTGTCTGACTGCTAAGCCTAGGACTTCTAGTACTGTGGTGAGAGTGTAGCAGTAGGTATTCTTAAAACAAATCTCCTTTCATCGGCTAAAGAAAAATGAAGAATAATGTAACTCCTAGATACTTAATAAATATATGTAATTTTGTGTGACGTTCTGGACTTATTTTCCTCCTGCCACACCTGCCCATTTCAATTTCAGCTTCTTCTCCCTCTCAGCACTTCTAAAAACTTTAAGAAGGGACAACACAAGATGCATGTCTGGAAAGAGATTTAAGGATCATAGAAACAGAGTCCATAATAATCATCACATCCTTCAAGATGAAAGCCTTTTTTGACTCTTGGGCCAGGACTGCAATGGAATTTCAGGACCCAGCACTCCCTTTCCCTCAGAAAGATGGAGCTGTCAGCATCTCTGACAGGACTCTGCATCTAATACCCAGCTGACCTTGTGGTGTGAAGAGGATTTACAACACACAGGGAGTGGGGAAGGAGCCAACATCACCGTGATAGAGTGCTATGTCAAATAAACTGGGAGAACTGCTGCTCAGTCAGGATCTCAGGGAGACTTTAATCCTCACTAGAGCAGAGCTGAAGTTTATATGACAAGCAGATGTGAAATCTCTTCTGGGAATTCAGCTGACAGGGGCACTGAAAAAGGAAAATAAAGGCCCACTAGTATGAGAGATGTGGTAGTAAGCCTAACAGGTTAATGGGATTCTACTTGGTCTGTGGCAACTGATATGCTATAATTTGCTGAAATATTTCCTTCCTCTCTTTTTAGCCATGTTCTTCCAATTCTTGAAAGTCTGGCTCAAGTCCAGATGCCTACGTAAAGTTTTCCCTGATGGCATCAACGCTATTCTTTTCTGAATTTCCCCTTATTGTCAATCCACAATTTAAAAAATATATATTTTACTCTATTCTGTTGATAAGTCAATTATTTTGTAGATTAGAAAGCCAATAATACAAAATGCTTATGGATGGTTTAATATATGCATGTTTTGTCGCATGAACTAGAATGACTGATCCTGTGGGGAGCACCACTAACAAGCCCTGTCTAGTCATTTAGATCCTAATGATGCTGAATGCAATGCTAGAAACCAATCGTATAACTCTCAGTAAAAACTGGGTATTATTGCATATGTTGAAAGGCAGATATAATTTGTCAGTTCTGAATGAACGTTGGTTCAGGCAAATGTAATTCTTCTGAACCAGGAAAAAACCTAGTAGACATAATTTTTTTTTTTTACAAGATTTGAAGGTTTGTTTAACTATGCAAAATGGGTGAAAAGCAAAGGGAAAGAAGGAAACAGAAATCAGGAACACAGAGCAGCCTGATACTGTGTGAAGTAAATGCAAATATTTTCCTCAGCCTCTGTATCAGTACTGTGTTCAAATCTCCCAAGTTAGTTTTTCTTCTAAGGTAGTTGACACGTTTTAAATGTTGATTCCATAGTAGTTTCCTTGTAAAACGAAGGCCTATCTTGTGGTGGGAATTTAATATGGATCAAACAAACTGAACAACAAAAATACCTTTACCAAATACCACAAATCCATTTTGTGGTAAAACCTTGCTCCCTGGGGGAGAAATCAAAACAAGAGAATAATCTAATTATTTCTAATTTTGGCACAACAATAAATTTAGTGGCCTGAGTTCAAATTTTTAAAAGAAAGAATATACCAACTTGGGACAAAGAAACCATGAGTAAATTTCTTTTTTTTTTTCCCTAGCATAATTAGTGTATTTTTTTAATTAGGTCTACCTCTTTCATGGATTTAAATATAACATGAATACTGGGGCCTGGGTAGCTCAGTAGGTTGAGTGTCAGACTCTTGGTTTTGGCTCAGGTCATGATCTCAGGGTAGTGAGATTGAGCCCTGCATGGGACTCCACACTCAGCATGGAGTCAGCTTGAGATCCTCTCTCTCCCTCTACCCCCCAATCACACACGCTCTCTCTCAAATAAATAAATATTTTAAAAATTACATAACATGAATATTGCCAGTTAACTTTTCTTACTTTTGTAATTTTATGCACTTTATAACAGTCTTTTCCTTTAATTCATTCCAAGGGCTCTGGCTTCCAATTACCCCCGGAAGCAAGCATATATGAATGATTACTTTTCCAACGAAACATACCTTGTGTCATCTCTCATCTCTTTTGCACCTCCATCCTTAACTTAATTCTCAAGCGCAGTCCAACAAGCCAATTCTCCTCCACATGCAAGAAAAGGCCTTACTATTCCTTCCTCTTCTTTACCTGAAAACTATTATTTTCTAATTCAAGTTAACATTTTGGGAAAATCCGACTCAATTTCTTCACATTTCATCAATTTTACTGAATTTTCATAATGATATTTAGTTTTAGCTGCCCTGAATTCCACAGGGCAGATGTAGAGTATTAAGAGCAAAGGATGCCAGAGCTATTCAAAGAATGGTAGAGTAACAAATGAAGGACCACAGCCATCAGCAATTTTTAAAAAATTCAGAATCTGTGGCTGTATAATTGAATTGAGATGGGCCACAGGATTCTGGCATAGAGACCAATGGAAATCACAGAGCCTCTCAGCTACTGACCTTTAAGAGTACACATCCTTAGAACACATGACTTTCTTTGACTAAACTCAGGATACATTTATATTCTCAGAGTTTATGTGCCCAGTCATTTAGGATGCAAAGTGTACCAAATTCTAAGTTCCTATAAGACACTTTGATTCACTCCTGTGGTTACTCCGATTGCTTTGTCTTGTTTGAATGATTTTCTATTCACCTGATTCATCTCTTCTATTACATTAATAGATCCTTGGAAACCAGGAGTATATTCCCAAAATACAATATACACTTACATAGTTTAGAAATTGTAAATAAAATTTGTTATCTAGTCTGTGCCTAGAAAATAAAAATAATAACAATGAAAAAATATAAGATTCAATCTATCAGTTGATCATTTTAGATGTATAACACTAAACAGTAATTGTCAATGATATCCTCCACTCAAGGAAATGAACTACTTCAAGTAAATTGACTGGTTACTTCAGTAATTTGGTAGCAAACTGAATTAAAAATAGCTTAAAATGATATTAGAAAAAATTATTTACAAATTTGATTCATAAATATAATGTTAAAAAATTAAAGAAATAATATTATCTGGTACCATGGGATTAATAAGGAAATGGAGTGCTTTGACAATTTTAACAAATTGAAGAAAGTCATCTTTAAAACATGTCTTCTCAAGAGATAGCTAAACTATTGAAAATGCACAGAAAATAAGGAAAATATAAATGTAAAATAATCAGTGTTCATGTAATTCACAAATTTCAAGGTATGTAGATCAAAGTATTTTACATGTGTATAAAACCAGAATAAAGAACAAAATAATGACTCCTCATTGAATATTTCCAATGAAAAAATAAAATTATCATCATCTGGCTTATTTTCATGACTACTTTCTTAGGCTAAAATATGAAATGCTCATAAGTAAGACAATGCCTTGATAGTAGTCAAGTTAATTCTGAATATTAGATAAACTCATGAAAAGGGTATTAAATGTATTCCAAATACCTTTTATTTTAATAATTAATATTAATTAATTAATAATATTTAATTAATATTAATATTAATTAATAAAGCAAAATGTTGTAAAATTTAACATTGACATTCTAGAATTATCTTCTTCAACTGAAAAATCTTTCTTTAAATGTCAATTTTAAAATATGTCATTATTATGCAGATTTAAGGGCATTTACTAAAATTATTTTTTATCAGCACTTTACTCATTTTGGGTACAAAACTGAATAATTTGGATTCTGACCTTTTAAACTTGTGGTATAAAATCAAAATTCTAAGCTAAGAATATATATACTCAATAGGCATGTTATGCACACAACTGTTGAAATAAAAAAGTGATTTTATTTAAGAAAAAAATGGCTTCATTCACAAATCAATCAACGTGATAGAACACATTAATAAGAGGAGAGAGAAGAACCATATGGTCCTCTCAATCGATGCAGAAAAAGCATTTGACAAAATACAGCATCCCTTCCTGATTAAAACTCTTCAGAGTAGGGGCGCCTGGGTGGCTCAGTCATTAAGCATCTGCCTTCGGCTCAGGTCATGGTCCCAGGGTCCTGGGATCGAGCCCCGCATCCGGCTCCCTGCTCCGTGGAAAGCCTGCTTCTCCCTCTCCGACTCCCCCTGCTTGTGTTCCCTCTCTGGCTGTGTCTCTCTCTGTCAAATAAATAAATAAAATCTTAAAAAAAAAAAAAAACTCTTCAGAGTATAGGGATAGAGGGAACATTCCTCAAGTTCATAAAATCCATCTACGAAAAACCCACAGTGAATATAATCCTCAATGGGGAAAAGCTGAGAGCCTTTCCCTTAAGATCAGGAATACCTCAAGGATGCCCACTCTCGCCACTATTGTTCAACAGAGTACTACAAGTCCTAGCAACAGCAGTCAGACAACAAAAAGAAATAAAAGGTATTCAGATTGGCAAAGAAGTCAAACTCTCTCTTTTTGCAGACGACATGATACTTTATGTAGAAAATCCAAAAGACTCCACCCCCAAATTACCAGAACTCATACAGCAATTCAGTAATGTGGCAGGATACAAAATCAATGCACAGAAACCAGTTGCTTTCTTACACACTAACAATTCAACTGTAGAAAGAGAAATTAGAGAAAAGATTCCATTTACTATAGCACCAAAAACAGAAGATACCTCGGAATAAACCTAATCAAAGACGTAAAGGATCTATCCTCTAGGAACTACAGAACACTCATGAAAGAAATTGAAGAAGACACAAAAAAGATGGAAAAATATTCCATGCTCATGGATCAGATGAATAAACATTGTTAAAATGTCTATGCTACCCAGAGCAATCTATATCTTCAATACCATCCCAATCAAAATTCCAATCACATTTTTCAAAGTGCTGGAACAAGCGATCCTAAAATTTGTATGGAATCAGAAAAGACCCCAAATCACCAAGGAAATGTTGAAAAAGAAAAACAAAGCTGGGGGCATCATGTTGCCCGATTTCAAGCTATATTACAAAGCAGTCATCACCAAGACAGCATGGTACTGGCACAAAAATAGACATACAGACCAGTGGAACAGAATAGAGAGCCCAGATATGGACCCTCAACTCTATGGTCAAATAATATTTGACAAAGCAGGAAAAAATATGCAATAGAAAAAAGACAGTCTCTTCAATAAATGGTGCTGGGAAAATTGGACAGCCACATGCAGAAGAATGAAACTCGACCATTCTCTAACACCACACACCAAGATAAACTCAAAATGGATGGAAGACCTCAATGTGAGACAGGAATCCATCAAAATCCTAGAGGACAACATAGGCAGTAACCTCTTTGACATCGGCCACAGCAACTTCTTTCAAGATACATCTCCAAAGGCTAGTGAAACAAAAGCAAAAATGAACTTTTGGGACTTCATCAAGATAAAAAGCTTCTGCACAGCAAAGGAAACAGTCAACAAAACAAAGAGGCAACCCACAGAATGGGGGAAGATATTTGCAAATGACACTACAGACAAAGCGCTGATTTCCAAGATCTATAAAGAACTTCTCAAAACTCAACACCCAAAAAACAAATAATCAAGTCAAAAAATGGGCAGAAGACATGAACGGCCACTTCTCCAAAGAAGACATACAAATGGCTAACAGACACATGAAAAAATGTTCATCATCATTAGCCATCAGGGAAATCCAAATCAAAACCACACTGAGATACCACCTTACACCAGTTAGAATGGCAAAAATGGACAGGGAAAGAAACCACAAATGTTGAGAGGTTGTGGAGAAAGGGGAACCCTCTTACACTGTTGGTGGGAATGCAAGTTGGTACAGCCACTTTGGAAAACAGTGTGGAGGTGCCTCAAAAATTAAAAATAGAGCTACCCTATGACCCAGCAATTGCACTCCTGGGTATTTATCCCAAAGACACAGATGTAGTGAAAAGAAGGGCCATATGCACCCCAATGTTCATAGCAGCAGTGTCCGCAATAGCCAAACTGTGGAAAGAGCCAAGATGCCCTTCAACAGATGAATGGATAAAGAAGATGTGGTCCATATGTACAATGGAATATTCCTCAGCCATCAGAAAGGATGAATACCCAACTTTTACATCAACATGGAGGGGACTGGAGGAGATTATGCTAAGTGAAATAAGTCAAGCAGAGAAAGTCACTTATCATATGGTTTCACTTATATGTGGAACATAAGGAATGGCATGGAGGACATCAGGAGAAGGAAGGGAAAAATGAAGGGGGGGAAATCAGAGGTAGAGATGAACCATAAGAGACTATGGACTCTGAGAAACAAACTGAGGGTTTTAGAGGGGAGGGGGTGGGGGGATGGGTAGCCCGGTGATGGGTATTAAGGAGGTTATGTACTGCATGGAACACTGGCTGTTATACGAAATCAAATTGTGGATCACCACATCAAAAACTAATGATGTACTGTATGGTGACTAACATAATAAAATAAAATTAAAAAATAAATAAAAAATAAATAAATAAGAAAAAAATGGCTTCAATACTTCAATGACTTCGTATCAAAACGATTATCAGAAAATATTTGTTGCACATGTTTTCATTTAAAATGTTCTTCCAGGTGTGCCTGGGTGGCTCATTCGGTTAAGCATCTGCCTTCGGCTCAGGTCACAATCCCAGGGTCCTGGGATTGAGCCCAGAGTCAGGCTCCCTGCTCAGTGAGGAACCCGCTTCTCCCCCTCCCACCCCCACTGTTTGTGCTCTGTAAAAACAAATGTTCTTCTGGCATTTACTTGATTCTCCCCCACTGAGCTGTCCTTAAGGCTACCTATATAATGTGTTTACTTATACTGGTTTACCAGAAGGGAGAAAAAAAAAAAAGGCAAGAGTTTACAACATGTTTCATGACCCAAATCTCCAAAACTCTTTGAAACGCTGCTCCAGGGAGACATGACCATTTTTGTTTTTGTGGTAAAATGGAAGCATGTGCTGCTTTCCTTCAGAGCAAGTGAATCCATGGTCTTCATTTTCTTTTCCTAAGGTATTACAATTGACTCTCAAAAACTCTCCACCAGTTATCTGTAACACACAAAATAATTCCACAGCTGTCCTAGGATCAATTCATAGTTTCATTCTCTGTTGGGATTAAGTCTCTGTTATTTAGAATGTTAATTTAAAAGTATGCACATCAAAGAACCTATTGAGGGTCTAACAAAAAGTCACATAAATAAATAAGGTGAAAAGCTGAAAGCAACCCAAGCGTCCACTGATGGATGAATGGACAAACAAAATGTGGTATATACAATGATGGAATATTAAATCTCAAAATGGAAGGAAATTCTGACATATGCTACAAGATGGATAACCCCTGAGTGAAATAAGCCAGTTGCAAGAAGACAAATACTGTATGACTCCATTTATATGACATACCTAGAGCAGTTGAAATCAGAGACAGAGAGAAGGTGGTAGTTGCCAGGGTCTGGAGGGAGGAAGGATGAGGAGTTATTGTTTAATGGGTAGAATTTCAGTTTTGCAAGATATAAAGACTTTTATGGATGGATAGTGGTGATGGTAGAATAACAATGTTAATGTACTTAATGCCACTGAACTGTACACTTAACAATGGTTAAGATGGTATATTTTATGTGATACGTATTTTACTAATTTTTTTTTTCATTTGTGGAGCACTGAAAACAAATAAAAATGGTGAAACCATGAATGGTGTAGTTGGATTTAAGACTGATCTGTGCAGTCAAATAGGGTTGAGTTTGAATCCATTTTACTACTTACTGACTATATCCTTGGCCTCTCTGGACTTCATTGGGAAGGGAATCTATATATGTTCATTACTGGGTTGTTCTGACATACACATGAGAAAACACTCAACAATTTCTCTTGCAGGGTAAATCTGTACAAAGGAAAACTGACTGTAATGTGGCCTACTAGGGGATGAGGGAACAAGATTCACCTTATAGAGACCGTTCTTGCTTTGATTCAACCCATATCAATCATTTCCAGACAAAATGAATAACTGGCTACAACACAGATGCTGTACTTAAGTGGTTTGCACTTTACCCCAACAATGGACTATCTACCTATCTCTATCTATATATATGTCTATATCTTTGAATTAAGTAAGAAAGCTGTGCTTAAGTCCTAAGGACGAAAAGAGAGAGTCTCACTATTCTTGAGCTAAAGCTAGATGAAATCAATGCCAGATTTGCTCAGGGATATGTAGATTTTATACCTATACACATGTAACTATAAAAATACATTTGTTATGGAAATCTGTGCAAGAGGGAGAAATAGAGCCTTTATTATTGTGAGTCATGAACTCTAGGACTCTTAAGAATTCTTTTCATATGAAAAAATAAATAAATGACATCTTAGAAATACAATAAGTAAATATATGAGATTATCAGATGGACAAAATCTAACAAGGGGCTCACCCAACAGAGAGCTCAATAAATGTTTCTTTCCTTCCACCCTTTCTCTTCAGTGAACACAGTATATTAAACAGAAAGAAGAATAAAACTCAGAGAAGGAAAAAAGAATAGGAAATTCAGGAGGCATCTGAATAAAAACAGGGAATACAGAACATCACAGGAAGCCTGGCTAAAGCTCTGTGATTAAATGTGTAAGATCAGGAGATTCCTCCCGTGGTGAGATCCTTCTGAGGAAACCATTGGTTATTTGCTAATCTATGTTACATAACCAGGAGAATGTTATCTGAACTATACATTATATTTATATCTACGTAATCCTCACAATTTGAATACCTTAATTGCAAAACATTCTGACTAAAATATTATCAATACTATATTATTGCCACATGTTTCTTCTCTGGAGCTAAAACTGCCTTGCAGACATGAACTGCCAGTCATTCTCTCCAGAGAATGAGATCAACAGCCAAAGGAAGGGCCGAGAACACAGTGGGTGAGAGAGACTCCCAAAATCCAAAGAGGTGCTTCATTTGTGAATCTTGGCAAGTCCAGCTCTCCTTGACTTGTGGGTCTGAGGTGCCTCACACTAGCTCTGGCCATGAAAGAGGTGTGGAGATCAGTTTGTCCATATGAGGTGACACCAAAAAGAGGAACCAAGAGATGAAGATACAACACCATCTACTTCAACTGAGTGTTTTAACATTAACAGCTGCCTGCCAAACACCTACACTCCCATTCAACTGTAAATTAAGATGGTTTCCAGGAAATCCAATTGCCCTGAGATTTTGGTCCTAGACATTTTAACCAATCTATAGCCTACTGAATTAAAGAAATTAAAACTAAGTAAGGAAGATGTAAGTGGAAATACAAACTTTCTAATTTCATGGAACTAGCTATGCAAGAAACATTGCAAACACTCACTGGAAGTACCTGAATGCTGACCCTGGGATTTTTGTTTCCATACAATCGCATGGTTTCAACTGTGTGAGTGTGCGTGACTATGTCTAATGGTGGATGACATTTCATCTTCTGAGAGCAGAGTCCAAGGATAAAAGAGACCAGAACACTAATGGCAAGTCTGGCAATATACTGTGTGTAACCTTTAGTAAAATCTCTTATATTCCCTGGGAATCAGCTTCTTCTTCTCTAATTAAAGGGTTGAACAAATAGTCTCTGAGGTTTATTCTGACAGTAAAGTTCTTTGAAATCTTGGTTGTTCCATGTGATTTCAGTCACATGACTGATAAAACCATTTTTCCTCAAATTCTATTGGGGGAAACACTGTTTTTCCCGTCCTTACTCAAGATATAACGGTGGGGGTTAGCTATAGGCCTTTCAAAAGCATGGCCATGATAATACTGCATAGCTCCAGTAATTTAAATTCAAATATATATCATTTCTACAACAACCTTTAGAAAAGCAAGCCATCGGCGTTCTAGTATCTCATTCTGTTTTATGAATCCTGTCTCCATATGATAAAACTTGCAAATAGAGAGTTTGCATTGATTATTAAATAATTTTCCTGCTCATCATTTATAATATCTGACTGGCCATTAATTGGAATAAACAGCAAAGATACTGTTAAGTGCACAGAACAAAGTGCTATCTCTTTCACAAGAACTTTTCCAAACATGCAGCCTGATTTAAAAAATAGTGTAATTTCGGCACCATTTTAACCTCTGTCCCTACAGCTATCGTAAATTCTCCTTAAATTGGGAAGATGGCTTACTACAAGTGAAAACCAAATATCTAGTTAGCCAACTTTCCACATTAGGCCACCTCAATTCTGTGGTTTTCGCTGAGTCACTGATCCATTAAGAAGCATTTATTAGGGACAATAAAACAAACTGTCCTCACGTAGAAATGTCCTTAAGCTTCATGGCCTTCAGTAAAGTATCAAATTTTCAGGACATTTTAAGAGTTTTTAAGAGGAAAAAATATGGCAAAACAGAGATAGCATATCTACCTAGTAATAACATCTGACATTAAATAATCTTGCTGGATACAGAATGCTAAGAGATAAGATTAGGTACAGACACACAAACCGTTCCAAAGTCTTGTCATGAAGGTTCATTCGTGTCTAGATAATGGCTTGGACACTCAGCTCAATAAATGACATGACTCCTTTATGGCCCACTGTTGCAGACAACTAGTTTATAGTTTTTAATAAAGCATGTAGAAGCTTCTAACACAAGGGTAGGCAAACTCTGATCTGTAGACCAAACCCAGGCCAGTACCTATTCTTGTAAATAAAGTTTTATTGGAACATGTTCATTGGTTTGCTGTTGCCTGTAGCTGCTTTCCTACGACTAGGCAGGACTGAGTAGTTGCAACAGAGACCGTATAGCCTGAAAAGTTGAAAATATGTACTATCTGGCCCTTTACAAAAAAAAAGTTTGCCAACCTGATACAAACATTAATTCATGCTACTGTAGTTGTAGTCCATGTAAATTGCAAGAGTTATTTGAACTTTTATTGTTTTGTAAAAGTCCCTCCTAAGCCAACAGAAATACTATATTTCTCTTCTCTCGTTCACTTATTTTGCTTTAAAAATTTAAATCCTGTGTATTTTAACTACACATGCGATGACTATGAACTTAATAAAAACAGAAAGGATCATTTAAATAACATAAATATTTTTTCATTTGTTGCCAGGTACCCAACTAAGTAAACAGTGAGAGATTTAATAACCTAAACCTATAGGAACTTGAATTTACATTTTTTTTGACCATGCTAAGGTACATTTTCTCTTCAGAATGTCAAGAGATAGACTGAATAAATCCCCTCTTTAGGAGACTACAGATGGTTAGATAGGTTTCAAAAACTTACAAACATAATATGATGAAATTGTAGCATTAGAATCAACATATTCTGTCTCTTAATCCATTTATCCATTTAACATTCTCTGTTGGTGACATTAAATTGTGTGCTTTGAGTTACCTGTACATTCTCAGAAATATTTCTCTTCATCAAACTTCCCTCTTGGCAAAAGTCTTCCCTTCCCAAGTGTCACTGAGTGACCTGTGGGGAAATGAACAATGCTCTTTTTAACTAGACCAATGTTGTTCTCTGTTAGTACCCACCAAGAAAAGCATTTCTTCAATAATACTTTCTAGACTTACTCTACCCAACCAGAAAGACTGAAAATAAATTCTAAATCTAGAGGGAAAGTACCATTTCTTTTTCCTTTAGCTGAGTAGGAATAGGCTGACACAGTGAGGCATGCATCTTGGCTGCAAAATTTAAGGGTATGCCAGAAAGTTTGGCAAACAATATACATAATGTTTAAGGTGATATTTTTTTTTTACATTTTTTTATTATGTTATGTTAATCACCATATATTACATCATTAGTTTTTGATGTAGTGTTCCATGATTCATTGTTTGCGTATAACACCCAGTGCTCCATGAATGCAAAAACCCATGGGAAATAAAATGTAACTATTTTTAACCAAGGCAAGATCACTCATAGTGCCTTAGAGAGCCATACTAGACCCAGAGCCAAAAGAAAAATCAGTAATCTCAATCCCACTTTCTCTCAGTTTTTTGATTTTGTGTGTCCTTTTAAATTTTGCACCCAGAGGCACGTGTCTCGCTCACTTAATTCCAGTCCCACCCCTGTTCTTTATCCAGCTAACTAAAAGTTCATCAAACTGTCAATAAACTGAAAAGCCCCTTTGGGGGCAGCTGACTTGCAAGAGCGTGAGAATGTCTGACAATTTGCCAACCGCACCCAGAGTAGATATTAATACCAACCCAAGAGAAGACATTCCCTCTTTTTCTGGTTTTATTTTTTCCTACTTTCTTCCTCTCTCTTTATATTCCCTTGACACTGTTTTCCCTCAAAACACAGATATACAACCTGGTCTTTCTCCTTATATTCAAAGATAAATTGAGGGCTGACCTCTGCTTTTAGGGGCCTGGGCACTTAGTCCTAGCCTATTATATTATATATATTATATATATATTATATATATAATATAAATATAATATATATATATATATATATATAAAAAATGGATAATTGGGATAATTGGCCTAAGGACAGTGAAATTCTGAGGGACACAATAAACAAAGATCCTGGGCGCCTGGGTGGCTCAGTCGTTAAGCGTCTGCCTTTGGCTCAGGTCATGATCCCAGGGTCCTGGGATCGAGTCCCACATCGGGCTCCCTGCTCGGCGGGAAGCCTGCTTCTCCCTCTCCCACTCCCCCTGCTTGTGTTCCTGCTCTCACTATCTCTCTCTCTGTCAAATAAATAAATAAAATCTTTAAAAAAAAAAAAACAATAAACAAAGATCCTATATCTATGCCCCTGTAGCTAACAAGCAGCAAAATAATCTGAAAATATTAATAAAAATGTTACCACTTAATGTATTACGCAGCACTTCCCAGGTCCTCCAGGACATGGTTTGGCTAATGCATGAATATTCTTTGCTAGCTTTACCATGAATAAATGAAAAGACAAAGGAGTCGTAGCAATTTCTTTTTTAGAAAGTACACGAGGCAATGATGACCCACAGGTTGGCCAGGACGGCCTCAAACTTCCCCTCAATTTGACTAAACTTCAGACGGATTTCTTCCCGACTCTAATCCCTGACCTCCCTTTTCTTCCCAACTATAGTCCCCGACCTCCCTTTTCTTAGATCATTTACTTTGGAAAACTGGCAATTGTAAATTCTTTCTCTACCTCTTTGGGATATAAATCTTCTCCCAGTCTCTCACCAGATTTACAACCCAGAAATGTCTTTCTCAAGGACTTGCTGCCGTCTCTTTGAAATGTAATGATCAAGGAAGACAGTGCCTGCTATGGGCAAAATTTATACGTTGAAGCCCCAAAACCCCCATTAGACAGTCGTGGAAACAGGGCCTTTAAGTAGGTGATTAAAGTTAAATGAGATCACAGGGGTGAAGCCCTGATCCAACAAAACTGGTGTCCTTACAAAAGAGAAAGACATACCAGCCCATCTCTTTCTCTCTCCCTCTCTTTCTCTTGGTTTGCTTTGTGAGCCACAGCAAGACCATCATCTATAAGCCAGGATGAGAGCCTTCACTAGAATCTGACCCTGCCACCACCTTGATCTTGGACTTCTCAGCATCCAGAAGCAAGAGAGAGTAAATCTCTTAGTTTTGTTAAAGCCACTCAGCCTATGGTATTCTGTTATGGCGGCCCAAGCCAACTAAGACAGCTCCCCTGTCTCCTAGTTTCCGTGGAAGGGTAGGATCCTAACTTAAAGAAGTGCAACGGCCTAACCCACTGACCAATCCCCCACCTCGCGTCTCCCACCACTTTTCCACTAGCCTTTTGTTTGAACCATGGTCAAGTTACTCCCTCTCCCTTATTACAATAGTTCTGAATAAAGTCTTCCTCGCCTGTTAATTCAGTTCAGTGCATTTTTCAAGATTAATTACACACTGGTGTACACACAAGATTAATTACACACTGGTAATTTGTTTATAATCTGCAATCTGTATGCCATGTTCCTCTTTTTGTTTAACCAAAAGCATGACTGTTTTAAATATATATGAAATTTTGGGGCGCCTGGGTGGCTCAGTTGGTTAAGCGACTGCCTTCGGCTCAGGTCATGATCCCAGGGTCCTGGAATCGAGTCCCACATCGGGCTCCCAGCTCAGCGGGGAGCCTGCTTCTCCCTCTGACCCTCTCCTCTCTCATGCTGTTTCTCTCTTGCTCGCTCTCAAATAAATAAATAAAATCTTAAAAAATAAATAAATAAAATAAAATAAATATATATGAAATTTTGTTAGTACATATTAAGCCAATATAGTGTTTTTTGCTTGTAATTCTTTGCAGAATTTCCATGAAGAGAACTTTTTTCCGACGAATTTTTTGAATTCACCTCATACAGACTTTTTCTTTCTTCAATATTCTGATTGCTTTGTTCTACATGATGATTAGAGGCAAACATATCCATTTAAGTATTCAGTGCAACAAAGTTTTCTGTTTTCCAGCAAAATATTTTTTAAGTAAAAAAGTCATTTTTCCCCAAAAAAGTTTATAGTACATTGACCAAAAGACTTAGTTTTCCCTCAATTATCCCTGTTTTAGAAATCAAAGTCCAATTTTCCAAAAGATTCAGTTCCAGGCAAGATGATTCAATAGATGCCTCTTCCTCTTTGGGTTCTTCTCTAAGATTACCTACCCACCAGGTCATAAGAAACAAAGCCACTGAAAATGATCAGTATGTTCTCTACTGGGCTGATGAACTGCAATAGGTAAGGAGAGTAAAGGGGTAGAGAGATAAAAAATAAAGAGGAAGAAAAGCAAATAAAGAATATGATAGAGATCTTCCCTATACTTAATACCACATGAGAGGAAACTGTGATTCTTAACCGATTTATTTGCAATTATTAAGTAAATTTACACAGCTATTGTGTCTGTTTTTATGCATATATAAAAATGGCTACACTTGAATATATTTTCGAGCTCCTTCATTCCTCAGTAAATCCAAAGATACACCAGTGTTAGGAAAGGGATACCAATGTATTTTAGAACAAAGATAAATGCTTCAGAGCAAAAGCGACTCAGCATATTCACTCTGCACAAAAGAAAAATTAAAGTTTAATGGTGGAACCAATCACTGAACAATCCTGCAAAAGTGAAAAGTGTTTGACTTACTGCCTCTGTGACAACCCCTAACATTTTTATTAACTTCCAAATACATAATAATGACATTTCAGGAAAATTATCATACTTAGAGACAGATTTTAAGAAATTATTCCCTAAGTCCAGCTCCACAGCTATCATGATAATAAAAATTTCCTGCCCATGGCAGCACTTAGCTGGCTCAATGTTCTCACACCTTCAACTTGACAGACCCAAGGACACAGAAATACACATAGTGAAACTTGAAATTCCTTGGTTGGTGTTGCAATAAAAGTGTGTTTCCCAGTCATATGTTTTCTTCTATATATAAAAGGAAAAAAGCATAAAAGCACAATTTTATTTATATATCACACAGTTTTCTCCTTTAGAATTCTATCCAATTCATTCTATCCACTGAGGACAACTTTTTCAGATGTATGGGTTACAAAGTATTTAATACAATTTATTCAGATGGATATTACTCTTTTGGGGAAAGATCATTATCTGCTTGTTTACACACACACTACTTTATATAGAGCTTACTCAACTTGAGAATATATGTACTTTTCCAATCTTATGTTTTGTTCAAATTAGAATTAACCACTGACAACAGCCTCACATTTATATGCTTTGAGAAATTTATAAAAGCAATGGATAGTACTGTCAAACATTAAATATACAGAACTATTTTGCCTTCTTCCTGTGTCACCAAGGGCAAACATCCAGGTCCCTACTTCCTATTATCTGGCTTACCTACTGTCCAACTCTGCGCATATCAGAGACACCTAGAAGGGCTGCTGAACACGCAGATGTCCTGGCCCAACCTCTAGAAATTCTGATTCGATAAAACTCAGGCAGCCTTGTTGACTCAAAACAAGCTATCTTAATTAAACAGCCTCCCATTCACAACCAGAAAAACACTCTATTTTTATTTTCTTTAGTAACAATTCTCCCTTTACCCACTCTGGAAGCTTCCCCATTTTAGTATGTGAATTCTATTTGCATCTGAATTAAAGAGATTTAAGAAACCCTACAGGTTAGAGAAAGAAAAGCCATGGATTAACATGAAGTTTATTATATGAGTATGGTAAGTTGTAGTAGTAATCATGTCTTTTTTCTGCTTTCCTAGAACCTTCTAACTTTCAATTTCTGTGAGGTGATCTGATTATATTTGTAATGTTAGTGGAAAATGACCTCTTCTTTAAGGAAAACAGAAAAAAAAAATGTGCTGCTTCAGAAGAGTGAAAGCCATGGAAAGAAACCGACTACAATAAAGCTCAAAGTCGCAAAATTATAAAAGACAAAAATGAATACAAATGAAATAGACAGAACTTACTCAAATCACATCTCTGGAACCACATCACAGAAGCAAACACTCAAGAATATTCTATAACCATGGTATCAATAATTAGTTGATGAGTCTTAGAATCTACTGGGATGGGTTAAAAATTCCAAAATGGAAGGGGCGCCTGGGTGGCTCAGTTGTTAAGTGTCTGCCTTCAGCTCAGGTCATGATCCCAGGGTCCTGGGATTGAGCCCCACATCGGGCTCCCTACTCAGCGGGAAGCCTGCTTCTCCCTCTCTGACTCCCCCTGCTTGTGTTCTCTCTCTTGCTGTCTCTCTCTGTCAAATAAATAAAATCTTTAAAAAAAAGAAAAGACTCAATGAGACCCAGGGCACCTGGGTGGCTCAGTCGTTAAGCGTCTGCCTTCAGCTCAGGTCATGATCTCAGGGTCCTAGGATGGAGCCTTACATTGGGTTTCCTGCTCAGTGGGGAATCTGTTTCTCCTTCTCTCTCTCTCTCTCCCTCTTGCCCCTCCTCCCTGTTCATTCTCTCTCTCTCTAAAAAAAAAAAAAAAATTCCAAAATGGAAAATCATTTTACAATTAGTCAGTCTTTTGCATTTTACTGAAAAGTTTAATTTATGATTTAGATTACTTATACAAACACTAAGCTTGCAAACACTAAAGAAAAAGTAGGATTGTAGGATTCTCATTTTTATTCCTACCATAGAATAGAAGGCATTTTTTTCTCTCACTTTAAAGAGTCGAATGCATCATCAAGAGAACTGTTGTCATGACCAAAATGAAAATTCTTAATTTATGAATTTAAAAATTTTGGTGTTAAGATTTTTTTATATAAAACCTTTCTAAATGTGCAAGTTTCTTATTCAATGTACAGGATCTAAGTAAGCACCTCATAGATATTTAATGAAAATGAGTAGGCTTATTGATGCTTATTAATTCATATTCTAACATTTTTAGTGACATTCCTCATGGAATTCATACAATTCATTATGTTTAAAACTAAGCATGGAGTGCCTGGTGGATCAGCTGGTAGAGCATGTGACTCTTGATTGTGAGGTCATGAGTCCAAGCCCCCATTGGGCATAGAGCCTACTTAAAAAAAAATTAAAATTAAAAAATTAACATATGCAATAAGGAAATCTCCTAAATGAGTATTATTACCTACGGAAAAGAGCTACACACTGGTAAATTCATTTTAAGTAAAACTGAATCCGTCCTCCCTCCATACCCCCAGCCCCTAGCTTTCATCCTACCATTGAAAATACCTATTCTTGAAGATTATTTTTGCTCTGAAAGGAAAAAAATATATACAGATATATAAATCTTAAGGTGAAAAAATCATTTTTGCTATATTCAACTGACAAGGTATAAGATTCTGAGAGTAAAAATGTTAAAATACTATTTCGTTCCTGTAATTCTAATTATTGGACAAATCTAAAGAGAACAGTCTTTAATGTCTTAAGAAGGATTCTCATTTTCTTTAGCTACCATCTACAATTTCTGATGACAACATTTTATTTGGTAAGCTCCCTTTTACTATGCTTTGATAGCGTATTAACAAAAAAAGAGGTAAAGCTACAGATTAATGCGCTGAATCAGTACCTAATAATGGAGAAGTAAAACATGTCTACAAGAAGGAGTACGCTGTGTGGCTACTGTTGAGAATCCAAGCTGAATTACCAATTTAAGAGCTGAGTCAAGTTGGACAGTGTTGAGCCCTACTTACAGTGTTTTTATCAATGGGCCAATAAAACAAAACAGAACAAAACTGCAATAAAACAAAGTGAAGAAACCGACAACAACAGTGACAGAATCCTGAATGCGTCAGGATTTGGAATAGTAAGAGTTCAGGTCTTGGCAGTACCGTTTAATTAAACTCACTATGATAGTAAGCAATTGGTATCACTATATGGTTGATCCTTGAACGGGCCAGGGCTTAGGGCCACCAATCCCCGATACGGTCAAAAAGCCACATGTGACTTTGACTTCCTAAAAACATAACTATTAATAGCCTACTTTTGACTAAAAGCCTTGCCAACAACCTAGTCAGTTAACACAGATTTTATATTTTATGTGTATTATATGCTGTATTCTTAAAATAAGTAAGCTAGAGAAAAGAAAATGTTAAAATCATAAGAAGAAAAAAACATGTTTACAGTACTGTACGTATATTTATTGGAAAAAAAAAAAACTGTGTATAGGTGGGCCAGGTCACCCCTCTGGGACAGGATCAGTGGCAGCGGCAGGCCTAGCCCCAGGATGGTGATGTTCCAGAGCCTGGTAGCCTCCCCTCAGCAGTAGCTGCAGCCAGACTGGCCCACAGATGGCAACAGTGGCCTACAGGTGTGGCCCAGCTCCCCCATCTGTCTGGAGATGTACTACTAACCTGTGGCCACCAGCAGCTGTAGCCTTAAGGGGGTCATGAGGTTGGGGTACCACTCAGAGAGGGATCTGAGGCCGGTGGCTGCCCTGGGACATGAAGGACTCGGGGGGCAGAGGCGCCAGGGGGCTCAGGGCTACCCGGGCAGTGCCATCCCCGCCCTCTGGGCACATTCCCCCACTGTAGCCCAGCTTCCTGCGCACTAGACTCAGGCATGCAACCTGACCACCTTGTGAGCACAGGGGCGACCTACAGCCCTGCCTGGTCCAAGGGCCCCCAGGGGCTGCTGCTGGCCTGGCAGGCTTCCCTAGGTACTCACGTACAAACTCTGTACCAGTTGCCTTCCCTTTCGTCCTGTGGAGACTGGGGTAGGCAATTGTAAATAAATGCCTTGTGGCTTTTGCTTGCTATTAACTCTTAAAAGCTCCACAACAAAGGATAAAAGGGCCACATTAAGACATGTAGCAGAGGAAGAAATGTGGTCTCACCAAAAATTCCACTCCCAGGGCTGTAGGGATCTCACGAATATGGAGCATAGCTTCTCCCTGAGGAGTAAGAGGTTTGTGCCCCACATAAGGGATGCCAATCCTTGCGACCTGAACCAGAGAGACGTGAACCCCCAAACATCTGACTTTGAAAACCAACAGGGCTTACATCTCGGAGTCAGAAAGGGCTACATGGAGCTGAGATTCTGATTTCCAAGGGCTCCCGCACCCCAGAACCCAGTGCAAAAGCAGCTCTTTGAAAAGTGCCTTAGACTGTTTGCGAAGAAGATTCATTTGCTGATCTTTAAAGCACCTGCCAGAGAGACAGGGCCTCTTGGGACTCTCTCCAGGACTCAGGCATAGGCAGACACCATTTTTGCACTCTCTTTCCACCTGGCCAGTGCCAGAAGATTCGCACAGTCACGGCACTCCCCAGTCGCCCCACTAAAGCTGGCAGGCATGCCCCACCCCAGAGCTCTACCATGCCCTCACTAAAACCAGTGGATGTGCCTTGACCCTGTGCTCTCCCACTGCCTCACTAAAGCTAAAGACAGTGGATCTTTCTGGGCCCTGCACTCAACTTGCCTTGCAAAAGCTGGCTGGCACACAGGGCCCACACAGGGGACTCCCCTCCCCAATCACCTGGCTCTGCTGGCCAGGGGTGCTCACCTCTCTGGGCCCCACAAGCCAGACACAACTGAACAGACAGTTCTTGGCAGCATGGCAGCCTTCAAAGACAGCAGACTGAAATATATCCCAAGCCTTCCCATGAAAAAAATCTACTTACTTGTCTTAGAGCTCCAGGCTCAAGGGCAGGCTTTAGGTTTGGCACATAAGAAGAGGCCACAGAGGTGCTCTCAGGGAGCGGAAGCAGGGAAAGCCATCTTTGCACTTTCCCTAGGACTGGCTACAGTGTGGCAGTACTTCTCAGACAGGAGCTTAAACACTCGTCGAGAGACCCAATTTACTCGTCGAGAGACCCAATTTTTGCAAATGTCAAACACCTCCAGATCTCCTGAACAGGAGGCCAGCAGGGTTTATAATTGTGGTCCCACAGGACTGCATATATTTTCATACTTTGGAAGCTGCTGCCTAAGGTGTGGCTTCCAATCAGCCTGAAACTGGGTGCTAATTGAGATTCCTTTCTTTGGAACACAGAGGTCTTGGCAAACCTTCAACAACTGGGACCAGATGGCTTTACTGGTGAACTCTACTGAACATTCAACGAAGACTCAATACCTATCCTTCCCAAACTGTTCCAAAAAAACTGAAGAGGAAGGAATGCTTCCAAACTCATTTTATAAGGCCACCATGACTCTGTTACTGAAACCAGACAAGGACACTAAAAAACAAATGAACAAAAAACCCAAATGAACACACAAACAAAAAAACTATAGGCCAATATCTTGATGAACACAGATTCAAAAATCCTCAACAAAATATTAGCAAACCAAATTCAATATATTTAAAGGATCATATACCATGATCAAGGGGTATTTATTCCAGAGATGGAAGGATGGCTCAACAACTGCAAATCAACCAACATGAAACACCACATTAACAAAATGAGATTAAAAATCGTAGGACTGTTTCAGTAGATGCAGAAAAAAGAATGTGACAAAATCCAATACCCATGTATGATAAAAACTCTCAACAGGGTGCGTAGAGCGAAGGCACCTCAGCATAATAAAGGCGATGTATGACAAGCCCACAGCTGACATACTCAATGATGAAAAGCTAAAAGCTTTTCCTCTAAGATCAGGAACCAGAAAGAGGTGTCCACTCTTGCCACTTCTATTCAGCACAGTTTTGGAAATCCTAGCCAGGGAAAATAGGCAAGAAAAAGAAATAAAAGGCATCCAAATTTGAAAGGAAGCAATAAAACTGTCACTATTTGCTGAAGACACGATTTCATTTATAGAAAACCCTAGAGACGCCACCAAAAATCTGTTCAGATAAACAAAATCAGTAAAGGTGCAGGTTACAAAATCAATATGCAAAAATTTATTGCATTACTATACACTAACAGTGAACTATCAGAAAGAGAAATTAAGGAAACAATCCCATTTACAAATGCATCAAAAAGAATGAAATGTCAAGGAATACATTTATCCAAGGAGGTGAAAGACCCGTACTCCGATACTGATGAAACAGACTCAAGATGACACAAACAAATGGAAAGATAAACTGTGCCCATGGATTGGAAGGATTAATATTGTTAAAATGGCCATACTACCCAAAGAAAATTTACAAACTCAATGCAATCCTTATCAAATTTCCAATGATAATTTTCACAGAAATAGAACAAACAATCCTAAAATTTGTGTTGAACCAAAAAATACCCTGAATAGCAAAACAATCTTGAGAAAAAGAGAACCAAGCTAGAGCCACCATGCTCTCTGATTTCAAACTATATTACAAATCTATAGTAATCAAAACAGTATGGTATTGTCATAAGAACACACAAAGATTAACAGAACAAAACAGAGAGCCCAGAAATAAACCTATCATTGTATGTTCAATCAATTGATAGCAAAGGAGCCAAGTATATACAAGGGGGAAAGTGCCATCACTCCAGTAAATATAGTGCTGGGAAAACTGGATAGTCACATGCAAAAGAACAAAACTATTATTACTATCTTACGCCATACACAAAAATTAACTGGAAATGGATTAAAATCTGAAGGTAAGAGCAGAAACCATAAAACTTTTAGAAGACAACAATCTACCATAAACAAGTATAGTCAGGATTCAAAGTAAATCATTTACAACTAAAAAATTAAAAGATGTACAAACATATTCAACAATTTGAAGGAAATAATTATAGAAATATGATTATTCTATGTTATTATCCTATAATAATTATAGAGATATATTATTATTTTATATTTATATCAGGTGGTAGAGAAAAGGAGAATAGAAGAAGAAACTTGGGGCGCCTGGGTGGCTCAGTTGGTTAAGCGACTGCCTTCAGCTCAGGTCATGATCCTGGAGTCCCTGGATCGAGTCCCGCATCGGGCTCCCTGCTCGGCGGGGAGCCTGCTTCTCCCTCTGACCCTCCCCCCTCTCATGTGCTCTCTCTCTCTCATTCTCTCTGTCTCAAATAAATAAATAAAATCTTAAAAAAAAATAAAATAAAATAAAAAAAAGAAGAAACTTGCTCATTTTAACATTTCTCATTGTAGAGAAATAATAAATATTACAAATTTTGCGTAAAGAGATAGATCATTTCCATTAAAAGTGAAAAATGAGAGACTTAATATTACCTTCCACACCTAAAATACCCCGAATCATAAGCCAAACATGAGGGGGGGAAAATGGAATACTGTGTAATTAATTATCAAATCCTAAAAAGCAATAGAGCAGGGCTTTCCAACATGTCAGAACACACTACTATGGGGCTAGTGATTTATAGGCACACTAACATATCAACCTCATCGGATTTTGTGGATTCAGGGAAGGGCTGGACTAGCCAGATTCCCCAAGGGGCGATATCTAACCAACGGAAACTAGTCTCTTCTGTTTATTCCAGGATGTAGTAAATTATAATCATTTTCAATATAATACGGTGTGAGGAAGGGCACTTTACACTACAGCACTGCATGCACACACAGAATTCTTACACTGTTCTTAATTTTTAAAAAAGATTTTATTTATTTATTCATGAGAGAGACAGAGGCAGAGGCAGAGGGGAAGCCAGGCTCCCAGAGGAGCAGGGAGCCCGATGCGAGACTCGATCCCAGGACCCTAGGATCACAACCTGAGCTGAAGGCAGACACTTAACTGACTGAGCCACCCAGGCGCCCTCCACTGTTCTTTAGTCACTCACTCATATATAATTTTGTTTGTCTGGTAATTCAATTTAAGAAAACCATAGAAAAGTCCTGGCGAGAATGAAAATGAAACTCACCTAGGTAAAAAGAAATTTTGAGAGGAAAAAAATTTGGTAATTTAGGTAGGTTTTAATTATACACAAGGGACATTTTTTTCTGACCTGCTAAATTGCAAATAGGTTAACTATGATATTTTATGCAGTTATTCATGATGAGAAGGGATGGTAAAATTAAAAAAAGAAGGTAGGTAAATAAACTCATTGTTTCTGAGATTTATTCATTAGATAAGAGCTAATATTTAAATTTAATTTAAATGTTGCCTTCATGTTGCCACCTGTGAAAGCTGGTATACACCTGGACTACTGGAAAAAAATAAAAGAGTAACACTAGATATTCAAGATGTTCAAATTCAGGGTGTTTCTTCTTCAAAGATAGTAGATTTAACATTCTACATAGAATATTTACTTCCAGGACAATTTGACTCCATATCCCTTACCCCAAAGGACCCAAACGATGTTATTACCACAGCCCCATCCCAGAGTTATTCTTAACCCCAAAAGTCACTTCCAGCTCAAGAGTCTCAGACTCCAGAGAAAAATACATTCCAAAGTCCAAGGAAGTATTTTGTCAAAGTCTAAATGATAAAAATGGGAGGACTAGATAACAGAAAGTATATTTATGGGAATCTCTGAAAAATCAAGTTTGACATTTCTTAAAATATTTTCAAGAAAATAGTTATATTTCCAAAACATTTATTATGTTTGTATTTATTTTCAATAATGAATGAAAATTTAATATACCACTATTATCTTTTTAAAATATATATTTAATATAAAAAGAGATATATGAAGAGAGAGCAACCCTATTGTATTTTTTTAGGGTATGGGACATTATAGTAATGGAAAAAGTCCCCAAGAGGAGAGCTCATTATTTTTATATATAGATTTCAAGTAAGTGCTAAATCCATTTTCCCTTCTAAAAAACATGCATTAAAAATACTCTACTTTTATTTTATGGTTATAAAATTTTAACATTTATCTCTTCTTAGCAGGATAGACACTCTGAAAACAATATTAACTACCATTTTATCTTAAAGAATCATACAGGAATATGATAGGTAAATGACAGAAACATTTTACTTGGAGTGGAATACGGAGTAGGACTTAATAAATGAGAGCCAGACAATGAGTAGAAATTTAGAATTTCATTCCATTTCATATGGCAGAATTCCAATATTAGTAAAAGGAAAGAAAGGAAAAAGAAAGAAACAAAGAAAGAAAGAGAAAGAAAGACATAAAGAAGCAAAGAAATGAAATTATTACATGTAATCTGGAAAGGCAGAAGTTACAAATGACTACAAGAGACACAAAGTCATCAGGAATCCTCTCCTCCATAATCCTTGCCCTCTAGCAAGACATAGAATGAGACTGTTCCTATTATTTTGGAGTTTTGGTTCAAGTCCCAAAGGATAAGTGGTATACTCTATAACAAGGCCTTAGATAACATCCCTCCAGTCTTAAGAATGAGATGTCCAAAGGTCCTTTGATCCTCAACTTTATTATCCACCTTCATGTAATATAAAACAAGGCTAGAGTTTTGTTAGAGATCACTTGATTGGTCAGCTTTGGTCATATTTTTACAGTGGTTTGAGAGTATGTGGGGGAAGGCAGATGAAACATTGGCTAGGGCGCCTGGGTGGCTCAGATGGTTAAGCGTCTGCCTTCGGCTCAGGTCACGATCTCAAGGTCCTGGGATCAAGCCCCGCATCGGGTTCCCTGCTCAGTGCAGAGCCTGCTTCTCCCTCTCCCTCTGCCACTCCCTCTGCTTGTGCTCTTCTGTCTATCTCTCTGTCAAATAAATAAATAAAATCTTTAAAAAAAAAAAAAAAGAAACATTGGCTAACCAAAGAAATTGGACAAGGTTATGGGTAGGAAAAGTAAAACAGCAACTTTATTGGAGATTGGTATAAAGTCAAAACAGTGCCCAACTGCCCAGAACAGGCCAGTAGGAACACATGATTCCTTAAACATCCCTGACTATGGAAAGGGACAGATCGAGTGTGTAGGGTGAGACCAAATGTATGGAGGGTAATAACAGTTTCAGCTCGGAAATTACAGTAATATAGAGCAATATTTCAGGCAAGTCATCAAATTCATTTCTTCAAAGGTATGTAGAATAGGGTTTTTACCTTACCTCTTAGCTGAACTGCATTCAAGCCCTCAGAGAGCACACCATTGAGCAGCAGTTTCTTTGGAAGCCAAAATATGTAACGCACAAAGAAAACTCTTCCATATATTAAATACACTGTCAATCAGCTGACTCAAACAATTGTCAGCGGAACATGATAACCTGAGTGTGCTTAACTTCACTAGCCCTTGTTTCTCAGAGTGGTATCAAGAGCGGTCAACTTAGATTTAGCTTCTCAAGTATAATTCTGCTTTGGGAGCATGGTTTCCCCACAGAAAACTTAACAATGAGTGTAATCATGAAAATTATCATTGTCTTAGTTCGAATACCTCCTCTGGAGCAGATACAAGGCACGGTATTGAGCACAAGTAGCTTATTTAAGAAGTGATAAAGAAGCACAGATGAGGAAGTGGAAAAAGAGGGGGAAGACCGAAAAGCCAACAGGTTTGACAAGTAGTGGGTTACCGCTACGAACATGTGGGGATAGAACTGTCTTATAATTATCCTAGAAAGGGACAAAGAGTACTCAGCGTAATTGGTGGAGGTGGTTAAATTTGTACATTGCAGTTCCAAGTGAATTCAGAGATTAAACTGAAGAGTATCTAGAATGAGGAATTACTAGGGTTTGCTACAGCCTTTCCCTTGCACCACACAGATCTGTATATGCCCCATATTGCATATATTTGGTTACTGAGATCTCAAGCCATTGGCTAGTCACAATCTCTCTAAAAACAAAAACAAAACAAACAAACCAAAAACAACAACAAGAGGATCAGTAAGAAGCTAGAACTTGCTATTAAACAAGCTGCAGTTCTATGGCTCCGAGGTAGTAAGTGCTATTCATTACCTCTCTCCTGTCACCTGTTCCACATTTCTTTTCCCCTTTGTCATTACTTCTACTGATCTAGGTTGTTTACCCAGTGGAATGGCCTAGATTTAATCTCTGAAAAGTATGAGCCCCTAGTTTTCTCGGATTGCTGAAATCGCACATTTACTGTCCTCCCTGATTGTTGAAATATCAAGGGGCACCTTAGCGATTTCCAGCCTCCAGACATACTTGACCCTTTCTGCGATATCTATTAGCAGTCTTAGGCCCCTAGATCTTCATGCTTATCAGTGTTGATTACATCCAAGTGTACAATAACTTCTTTCTCTGCTGCTCTATAAGAAAGAGATTTTTTTTTTTTTAACTATTGGAGATGCAGCAATATTCAATAGCCACTGGTTCAACACTGTATGCTGTATCAAATATACTTTCAGGCTCCCACCCAAAACAATCATCCCTATGTTTAGTAACTTGGCTGAGAACCAATGTTCTCTTATGCAGCAGCTTCTAGGTGATTTGAAAGGATTACATGCCTGTCCTACCTCTTTATCATAAAATTGGTCCTTGGGTCTAAGTCAATGTTATGACGGATCACATGTGAGGTAGACATGGAGATGCTTTATTCAGATCTCCCTTCCAGGAAGAACTCTTTGTCCACTCTGGGAAGTACTAACAACAGACAGTGACAAACACCAGTTCTCAGCATCTGCTTGGAGTGGTCAGTATTTAGCGACTTAATGCGGTAGGGGTGTAAATCCCCAGCCATTTCTACTTGGCGCAGGGCCACTCTGACAAATAATACTTGCTTCAAAGCTCCCCACCAGTTGGCAAGAGCTGTAAAATAAATTTCACAGTTCAACTTCTCTCTATATACAACCCAGCTAGTATTTTCCTCCTTTGATAGGTTTTAGTCACTAATAAACATCTTATACTCCTCCAGAAAATCCAATTCAGGATAATTTGTATCAAAGAAGTAAAAAAAGGCAAGATGGTAATTCCTCTTCTTGCCCACTAGTCCATAAACACAAAGACTCCAGAGAAACAGGGTAGCAGCCACAGTTTAGAGTTCAATAGGACTTTTCATGTGTTTCCTGGAAAAAGATTGACCCTTTGGGGGACCAGGATCTCTAATCAGACGGAGTATAGAAATTCAGAAACAAGAAACAAAATGTCCCCCAGTGGTTCACCGGGAGTGATGCTAAGTGAGACAACTCCTGTTCCACACCCCCTACTCATCCTACTAGGGACAAACTATCATATTAAAGTGTTTGCTACAACTAATATATTGCATACTGGAGGATGGATTCCACAAACTTGCAGAGTACTGCCCGTAACTTGGCATCTTAACTGCACCTTTGGTTGGATATTCCAATATTCTAGAATCTGGGCATCTTCCGAGTGGTGCAGTATATGTAAGAAGGGGGGATCCCAGGGCCGCCTGGGTGGCTTAGTCGGTGAAGCGTCTGCCTTCAGCTCAGGTCATGATCCCAGGGTCCTGGGATGGAGTCCTGCATCAGGCTCCCTGCTCAGCAGGGAATCTGCTTCTCCCTCTCCCTCTCCCTCTGCCCCTCCCCTGCTCATGCTCTCTCATTCTCTCAAATAAATAAATAAAATCTTAAAAAAAAAAAAATAAGGGGGGATCCCATAGTCCTGGATGCACTTCCATACTTCCATTGAGAGAGAAAGGATCCCTTGGTCTGTTTTGATATGTGATATCCCATGGTGGTAAACAAAACTACTAAACACCCTGTTTGAAAAATGGTACTAATTGGAGCCTTGAGAGGATAAAAAGCAATTGCATATTCAGAATGTGTCTTTTCTTATTAGATTAAATATATAACCTTTCCAGAGTGGAAAGGATTCAATGTATCAACTGGCCACCCAGTGGACAATAGGAATTCCTGAAGAATAGTGCCATCTGGTGACAGTAGTAACTAAATGAGCCTTGGTAAAAAGGAGTTCATGCTGTTAGGCCTATTTATAGCCTCTTTCTCTGCCATCATGACCACTTCAGAGAGTTCTGGGTTGGGTAACTTGCTTAGGTCTGGGAACTGGATTAGGGATGGGGACTTTTTATGGGAAAGCCAGCACTAAGCCTTTAAGATGTCCAGTTTACCCTCTTCTGCTGACACAGAATGAACAATACCCCTGTTGGTTGCCCACTTATTCCTCCCTTAGAGGTGACATGTTCTGTTAACCATCTCCATAACACTCTTCAGCCAAACCCCTCTGGCTATCCCTCCTACCCTACCACTCTTTATGATGACTGCATCCATCAGCTTATGGAGGTTAAGTGATCCTAGGCAGCCTCTTTTTTTTTTTTTTCCCCCAGGATTCCATCATTCTTGTTGTATTTGTGAACCTGTGTCTATCCTCTTGGCCTTTTCATAAATACCATCATCTGACAGATTTCCAGCTTGCTCCCACCAAGTGTCACCACAATGCTGCCATTTCTACTTCACCTAGCATGAGCCATCGGTTTTTCCAAAGATCCTTACCAGTTTTTCCATAGGTCCTTACCAGGTGTTTAGTCTTATATCCCAGGAGAGTTGTCCCAAATAAATTAACTCCAAATGCAACCCTACTTAAACTGTGTTGGGTCCTGACAATTCATGATGGTTATGTTTTGCAATTCTAAAAGGGTACAGTTATTTTTTTCCTTGCTAGACCCAGAACATCCCTGGATGTCTTAGGTTATAATTTAACCATAGCTTAAGGTCTAGCGGCCAGAAAGGGCAATAGAAACTAACCCTGGGTGCCATACATGAGTTACAGAAGAGAAGCATTTGCACCATCTTACGACAATGGGAAAATTCTACCTCTTAATAGGGAAGGATACACCAGGTCTGTGGGCTCAAAGAGCTCAGACGAATATGAGAATTCTTGATTTGGGGGGACATCAACCACTCCCATTTTATATATCTGGGTCCCATGCTTTCCCAGCTAGGGTCCTAACCTTAACAAGCAGATCCCTGCCTTTGTTGAGAGTTTGACCTCTCGCGGAAATTGTCTTCTCTTGTAATTAGGACTTGATCTGATTCTCAACAATGTTATTCTCTCCCACTGTAGGAAAGGTGAGCTTCTTTATATGCTACCAAGGAGGACTTCTGACTTTCTCACTTAGCTCATATATGGCAATTAATCACTCTCAGTTTTTCCAGAAAACAACAACGACAACTTTTCTAGAGCATCAGTGAAAGTGGATGTGGGTGTTCACCACAGGCTGCTCCTGCTGTGCCAGAATATTCGACTACACTAAGTATCTCCTGTCTGGTCAAATGTTTTAGGGTTTCATTTACTTCCCTATCAGGGCCTCCCGTGTTAATACAGGAGGCATTCAAGGCCATGCGTCCCACCTACTTTATAGCTCCATCACTCTTACAGTCAAATCCTGGACCTAATGTTTAGCATAATCTCTCCTGCTTCAGGAGATGGGAATAGCTTTAGATATGGCCAAGGATGTCTTGTAGCTTTTAGAGCATGCTCTGAGTAAAGAGCTTATGCTCTGATCCTATTGTTACCTTTTTTCAAAAAATCTGCAGCAGTTAACAAAAGCCAGCAAAGGGCAGAGTCCTTACAATCACCACTACTCCTTTATATTTCAATTGCTAGAGATAGCTCTTGTATAAGCCTCTACTTCCCCTTGCATCTAAATGTCATCTCAGTTTATCACTCACGGGGTTCATGGTAAGAAAAATGCTGCAATATTCAGTGGTTATTCACATTCATTCCACTATTATCAAAAAACATTCTTTGTTGCCATCTGACTAATGAGTAATTCAGTTCCAGACTATCATTCCACTGTTCTGCTTCTTGGGCCATTTCCATTACATCCTCCATGATGTTGGAGAAAGCATTTAAGAAAAGATGAAAAAAGATTCAGAAACTTGATGTGGACAGCTATTACCCTGCAAATTAACTGTTCACAGCAGTTAGTCAGAGTTGAATTGAAGTTATATATGGTGGGCATCAAAAGTGCCTCCTATAATCATTTAATAATTTATTTTTTTTAAGTTTATTTATTTATTTATTTCAGTAATCTCTACTATCAATGTGGGACTTGAACTCATGACCCAGAGATCAAGAGACTCATGATCTTCTGACTGAGCCAGCCAGGTGCCCCCTTAATCATTTCTTTTTAAAGGATAAATCCAATGAACTGCTTGAACATGCTTCACCTTACCTGTCCCATAATCTTTCAAAGAGTACATCTAAAGATAAAATATATCAATTTGAATATATAGTTAACCCATTGTTTATACCTGGATTCATGATCAATTCATAGCACAGGCAAATCTGTGTTATTTGAGCTAGCCCATACAAAAACAAACAAACAAACAAAAATGCTCTATGAAACCATACCTCTTGCAGCTTCTTTTTTTTTTTATTCTTATGTTAATCCCCATACATTACATCATTAGTTTTAGATGAACCTCTTGCAGCTTCTTAAAATGATTTAACCTGATGTAGTTTCCAGTTATACTTTATATTAAAATGAGTTTTGGAAGTAGTCCTTTTCATTAAAAGCCAATCTACTATTTTTTTCAAAACGTAGTTTGAAAGACGATGCACAATGAGTAATACCTGACTGATTTTTGACATTCCTAATAGAAAATTAACAAAACTGAAAAAAAAATCAGTGAAAGCTAAATGACTGTATATGGGGTGAGCAATAGTGAATCTCAGTGATGAAGAAAAGGAAAAGTGAGTGGGGGCCACATCATTCTTTGCCATTGTTTCAAGCCATTCTTTTTCCAAAAATTTCACTCCCTTTTTCAAGATAGAAAAAGTAAATGGAAGTACTCTAAGATTAGTAAGTAAATTTTATTATATTTTTTAAAGATTTTGTTTATTTGAGAGAGCATGCAACAGAGCATGAGCAGAGGGAGAGGGAGAAGCAGACATCCCACTGAGCAGGGAGCCAGAGGAGACCTGGGCTACATCCAGGACTCTGGGATTATGACCTGAGCCCAAGGCAGACACTTAAAGGACTGAGCCACACAGGCACCCTAGTAAGTAAATTTCAGAAGAATGATCCTATAAGTAAATATCTTCTTCCAGGCAGACAATCTGAAATTCATATGTAAATGGTAATAAATCTTCTTTATAATGATTTGATCAGAGAACACATAAGTAAAAGTATGTATCAATACTATAGGGTCAGATAACATTTTTGCAATGACTAGGATGAACAAGAGTTACCAATATTCTCCACCAATGCCTTCACAGCCATATATTCTACCCTTTTATGATGAAAAATGGCATATATCTACTTTCCCAATTGATATTCCACTTAAAAGCAAAGTCCTTCATTGTCAGTAATAAAAAAATAGTATGTTATATAACCTGTGTTTCATAAATTAGTAAGACTGAAAAAATCAGAATTTATAACTTACACATTATCTTCTTTAACAAATAGCTTAAGAATATAAATGAAATAGAACAAGGCACAGTTAAAATTTAAACCAAAAAGGAAATACACAAAATTCCAATAAAAATAAAAATGCAGCTTCCTAAAAATATTACTTTTCATTAACATAATCTCCACAAATTTATCCCTTCACCTTCCGCAATTTCTTTGCATATTATTTTCTTCTGATTTCCATAGAACAGCACACATTATCTCATGCTAAGATAATTGTTGTCTCACATTGGCTTTGCTCACTTGTTGATTTTCCACTGATTTTCCATCTGGCCAAAACCAGTATTTTCATAAAACTTTAAAGATAAGATAAAAGGGAGCTTACTTTTGCACTTCTCAACAATATCTTGCATTCCCATGATTTAGTGAGTTTTCAGTCAAAGGACAAGCGAAAAGGGTATTCGGGTTCAAGTGAAAACAAACAATGGATTAGAGATGACTCACGCTGCATTAAAAAAAAAAAAACATTAAATTGAATGACAGTTTATGAAAAACTGAGAAACATCTAAAAATGTGAAATATAAACATTTACAGCACAGACAACTGCTTCAAAACTTCAACCTTCCATTGGCCCTCCCATCAGTAATGAATGGTTTGGGACCACTCTTCTCAACTGTGCCTCCCGAAAACCCAGAGTAAGTATGATGTTAAATCATTATGTGAATAAAGCATCACAAAAACCTATTACTCCTACTTTATATAAAAAAACAGACTCAGAAATAGGTATTAAATAACTTTCCCCAAAGTTGGGGTTTCTAATTCTAAATCTTTATGTAAACCACCTTCAATCTCATATTTCTTCCTGCTTCTCATTCATTCATCAACATCAATCTTTATCTCATGGGCCCATAAACCTTTAGTCTTTACCTTCTTTCCTGTGAATTCACCCCATACTCAGCTGTCTCTACAGGTGTTGCTGCCACCCTAAAACTTCTGTAGGACAGATTCCCCTTTGCCTTGAGGGGGAGAGTAAGTGGACCTCAGTTCTATATACATCAATCATTTCTCTTCTTGTGTTATTTTTTTTCCATTTCTAAAGATAAACTCTATCTTTTGCAGTAGCCCTAACACACTGATAAACTGTTAAATTTAGAACAAAGACAGAGGATTATAAGACTTTCCTTTCTGAAGCATTTGATATAATATCAAACTCTACCCAAAGTATCTTTGCCACTAATGACGATATCTGTGCCATTATCTGTGGATTCAGAAATACAGGTAAAATACTGGCCCCGGAGTTTACTGAAATCTTGTCTAAAAAAAACCCAAAAAGCCAGTTGTACTCGCTGCTGAACCAAATGCCTATCAAAACTCAACTAAAAACATGAAATCATTTTTTAAAAATTGGCTCAATATCTGACTAGAAAAAATAAAAGGCTAGAGGAGATTTATGAAAGATAAATATATTAGAGTTCTTGGAGGATTAATTTTCCAATTTTCAGTTCTTACATATAACACAGAAATTACTTTCAAATTATCATTTGAAGCCTCCTGTAAATAAAATCCTTCAAAAGAATCATCATTTCATTTTCCTTGGCTGTATCATTGTGAAACCTGAAAATACTAATGGACCACCCAGGAAAACCTCAGGCAGATCTGCCAAATAAATGCACATTTAAAGCAGCGTTGTCAGAGATAAAGCCCTGAAGGAGACCCAGACATCAGACCTGTATGTTTCCATATTACACAAGAATTAATGGACATAAAAGGACAAATACATCAAGGTTAATTTGCAGAGTGATACGGGGAAAGAGATTTATCTCATTCCCAGTCTCAGTCCTTTCCAGTTTTACAAGATAATTGTTGTCTCACATTGGCTTTGCTCACTTGTTGATTTTCCACTGATTTTCCATCTGGAAATCACTTTGTAATTTGAAAAGAGAAGAATCCAATAGCATTTGTTTTTATGATAAAGTGGAAAATAGGTCATTAGAGTGCTTGCCCTCATGGAGCTTGTAATGTTGACACAGTATATTTGCAAAATTCACATCTACATTCTTTTATTGAAAAAAAATCATGAAGCCAACTAGAGAATTATCATTAATAAACAAGTTCCCAGAATTTACAAATGAGATTCATAATCAGACGATCTATACAATGAGATTTTAAGTCACAAGGTAAATTAGAGACACATGTAATAATTAACCCAGCCACAATCCACACAAATATCAACCTAATACTATTTTTTTTCCTGGTTCTGGTCCTTCCATCATTTATGGCTTTGACAAAATTTTAGAATAGCAAAGTTCTGAGGATCACTCTATCAGAAAAAGAGGAAATAATGAAGAGGGAAGAGAAACTAAGTGTTGATAGAACAATCTCCCCAAAGTGCAGAATAGTAGGCAAGAAAGAGCAGTTTGAAGAGTTAGCCAAGGAAAGAGTAGGATGAATCAAAATAACCTCAGAAGGGGAGCAAAAATTTGGAGAAGCTTAAGATAACTGCACAGAGCCATGTACTAAAATCTTCTGCAGAAGAAACACCTAAATTCCAGAAGAGGTTTGAGAAATTATGGGACATTCTTAATAGGGAAAAAATGATAGAAAACCAACAAGAGAGGAATAAAAGAATGTGACAAGTTTAAGTTAAATTGGTTGTTGATTACTAAGATTTTATGATTTTTTTAAGTGGAATTCCCTCAAATAATTATAAAATTCAATGGTTGGCTGTGCTGGAAAAGGGCTGAAATAGCTGAGATGAAATATCAGTTGATTTGAGGAGGGATTATGAAATTCTCATATTCCACGGGTCATCAGTGAGGATGCTGCAGTCATCAAGATGATAAAGTATGGCCAGGAAGAAATGAACATTTAAGACAGATATGGAAGCCCTTGGGAAAGAGATTAGGAAAGAATGGGATGAGTCAATTCAAGAAGAAAATTAATTTTGAAAGTTTAGTAGCTTATAGGTTTCCAGGAAGGCCTCCATTTCATCCAGATTGCTCAGTTTATTGGCATATAGTTGTTGATAATTTTTTTTTTTAAGATTTTTTTTAATTTTATTTATTTGAGAGAGAGAGAATGAGAGAGAGCACATGAGAGGGGGGAGGGTCAGAGGGAGAAGCAGACTCCCTGCTGAGCAGGGAGCCCCATGCGGGACTCCATCCAGGGTCTCCAGGATCATGACCTGAGCCGAAGGCAGTCGCTTAACCAACTGAGCCACCCAGGTGCCCTAGTTGTTGATAATTTCTAATAATTGTTTCTATTTCCTTGGTGTTAGTCATGATCTCTCCTCTTTCATTCATAATTTTATTAATTTGGGTCCTTTCTCTTTTCTTTTGGATAAGCCTGGCCAGTGGTTTATCGATCTTATTCTTTCAAAGAACCAACTTCTAGTTTCCTTGATCTGATCTACTGTGTTTCTGGTTTCTAATTCATTGATCTCTGCCCTAATTTTAATTATTTCTCTTCTAATGCGTGGCTTAGGCATCGTTTGTTGCTTTTTCTGTAGTTCTTTAAGGTGTAGAGTTAGTTGGTGAATTCGGGATTTTTCTATTTTTTTGAGTGAGGCTTGGATGGCTATGTATTTCCCCCTTAGGACCGCCTTTGCAGTATCCCATAGGTTTTGGACCGATGTGTTTTCATTTTCATTGATTTCCATGAATTGTTTAAGTTCTTCTCTGATTTCCTGGTTGACCCAAACATTCTTGAGCAGAGTGGTCTTTAGCTTCCAAGTGCTTGAATTTCTGCCAATTTTTTTCTTGTGATTGAGTTCCAGTTTTAAAGTATTGTGGTCTGAGAATATGCAGGGAATAATCTCAATCTTTTGGTATCGGTTGAGACCTGATTTGTGACCCAGTATGTGGTCTATTCTGGAGAAAGTTCCATGTGCGCTCGAGAAGAATGAGTATTCTGTTGTTTTAGGGTGGAATGTTCTGTATATATCTATGAGGTCCATCTGGTCCAGTGTATCATTCAAAGCTCTTGTTTCCTTGTTGATTTTCTGCTTAGATGATCTGTCCATTGCTGAGAGTGGAGTATTGAGGTCTCCTACAATTAACATATTGTTATCAATATGATTCTTTATTTTGGTGAACAGTTGGCTTATGTAGATGGCTGCTCCCATGTTGGGGGCATAGATATTTACAACTATTAGATCTTCTTGTTAGACAGACCCTTTAAGAATGATATAGTGTCCTTCTGTGTCTCTACTACAGACTTTAGTTTAAAATCTAATTTGTCCGATATTAGAATTGGTACCCCAGCTTTCTTTTGAGGTCCGCTGGCATGGAAGATGGATCTCCATCCCTTCACTTTCAGTCTGGATGTATCTTTAGGTTCAAAATGAGTCTCTTATACACAGCATATGGATGGGTCCTGTCTTTTTATCCAATCTGCAACCCTGTGCCATTTTATGGGAGCATTAGGCCATTCATGTCGAGAGTGATTATTGAAAGATATGAATTAATTGTTATCATGTTGCCTGTGAAGACCTTGCTTTTATAGATTGTCCCTGTAAATTTCTGTTGTAGATCACTCTTGGGGTCTTTCTCCTTTTATAGAACCCCCCTTAATATTTCCTGCAGGGCCGGCTTAGTGGTCACATATTCTTTCAGTTTCTGCCAGTCTTGGAAGCTCTGCATCTCTCCATCCATTCTAAATGACAGCCTTGCTGGATAAAGTATTCTTGGCTGCATGTTCTTCTCATTTAGAAGCCTGAATATGTCTTGCCAGGCCTTTCTGGCTTGCCAGGTCTCTGTGGATAGGTCTGACATTATTTTGATGTTCCTCCCTCTGTCCGTAAGGAATCTCTTCCCCATAACTGCCCTTAGGATGGTTTCCTTGGTTCTAAGATTTGCGAGTTTTACTATTACATGCCGAGGTATTGGCCTGTTTTCCTTGATCTTGGCAGGGGTTCTCTCTGCCTCTAGGATGCAAATGTTTGTTTCATTCCCCAGATTAGGGAAGTTTTCAGCTACGATTTGCTCAAATACATCTTCTAGTCCTCTCTCTCTCTCTACTCCCTCTGGGATTCCAGTTATTCTGACATTGGAACACTTCATGGAGTCACTTATTTCTCTGATTCTATTTTCATGGATTCTGAGTTGTTTTTCCCTGGCCTCCTCGTTTCCCTTTTTATCTATTATATTGTCTTTCAGGTCGCTTATTTGTTCTTCTGCCTCACTTACCCTAGCTGTTAGATTATCTAGATTGGATTAGATCTCACTGACAGCATTTTTAAGTTCTGCCAATTCAGCTTTCATTTCTGCCCTTAGAAACACTATGTTGCCATTAATTGATTTCTCCATTCTAGCTATTGTCTTCACAATTGCTAGCCTGAATTCCATCTCCGACATCATAAAAGACCCCGAATTGCCAAGGAAATGTTGAAAAAGAAAAACAAAGCTGGGGGTATCACGTTGCCCAATTTCAAGCTGTATTACAAAGCTATGATCACCAAGACAGCATGGTACTGGCACAAAAACAGACATATAGACCAATGGAACAGAACAGAGAACCCAGGTATGGACCCTCAAATCTATGATCAAATAATCTTTGACAAAGCAGGAAAAAATATGCAATAGAAAAAAGACAGTCTCTTCAATAAATGGTGCTGGGGAAATTGGACAGCCACATGCAGAAGAATGAAACTCAACCATTCTCTAACACCACACACCAAGATAAACTCAAAATGGATGAAAGACCTCAATGTGAGACAGGAATCCATCAAAATCCTAGAGGAGAACACAGGCAGTAACCTCTTTGATATCGGCCACAGCAACTTCTTTCAAGATACATCTCCAAAAGCTAGGGAAACAAAAGCAAAAATGAACTTTTGGGACTTCATCTAGATAAAAAGCTTCTGCATAGCAAAGGAAATGGTCAACAAAACAAAGAGGCAACCCACGAATGGGAGAAGATATTTGCAAATGACACTACAGATAAAGGGCTGGTATCCAAGATCTATAAAGAACTTCTCAAACTCAACACCCAAAAAACAAATAATCAAGTCAAAAGATGGGCAGAAGACATGAACAGACACTTCTCCAAAGAAGACATACAAATGGCTAACAGACACATGAAAAAATGTTCATCATCATTAGCCATCAGGGAAATCCAAATCAAAACCACATTGAGATACCACCTTATACCAGTTAGAATGGCAAAAATGGACAGGGAAAGAAACAACAAATGTTGGAGAGGTTGTGGAGAAAGGAGAACCCTCTTACACTGTTGGTGGGAATGCAAGTTGGTACAGCCACTTTGGAAAACAGTGTGGAGGTGCCTCAAAAATTTAAAAATAGAGCTACCCTATGACCCAGCAATTGCACTCCTGGGTATTTACCCCAAAGACACAGATGTAGTGAAAAGAAGGGCCATATGCACCCCAATGTTCATAGCAGCAATGTCCACAACAGCCAAACTGCGGAAAGAGCAGAGATGCCCTTCAACAGATGAATGGATAAAGAAGATGTGGTCCATATATACAATGGAATATTACTCAGCCATCAGAAAGGATGAATACCCAACTTTTACATCAGCATGGATGGGACTGGAGATTATGCTAAGTGAAATAAGTCAAGCAGAGAAAGTCACTTATCATATGGTTTCACTTATATGTGGAACATAAGGAATAGCATCAAGGACATTAGAAGGAAAGGTAAAATGAAGGGGGGGGAATCGGAGGGAGAGATGAACCATGAGAGACTATGGACTCTGAGAAATAAACAAGGTTTTAGAGGGGACAGGGGAGGGGAGAATGGTTAGCCTGGTGATGGGTATTAAGAAGGGCACATACTGCATGGAGCACTGGGTGTTATGTGAAAACAACGGATCGTGGATCACCACATCAAAAACTAATGATGTATTGTATGGTGACTAACATAACATAATAAAACTTAAGAGTTCAAAAAAAATAAAAATAAAAATAATAATTTAGTTTTTACATATATACACACATGCATAAATAAGGTGGGAAAGAGCTAAAACAAAAGTTTTAGTAATGTGAAGTCTACAAATTAATAGGCAATAAGATTAGGCAAATTTCTCTACCTCTCACTTAAGCTAAGGTGGTATTAGAGGACTCCTCATTTAAGCCCTTACTGTACTGGCAATGATATTAGAGTTAAGGGTAACTGTGGCTGTGAAATTTAATATTGTGTGAATAATGTTCCTGTCCTGAAAATCTGGTGAAGGACTTGAAGTTGTGTTCTCATGACACATTATGGCTATTCAATATAAAATATTGGGAGGGCATCCTGATTAGAATAAAGATAATTAAATAACTGAGGAAGATCATTAATTACTGGGTTAGGATTATCCTCCTATGCATGTCTTCCCTTGGTGACATCACTAGGACTAAAGGAAGAAGAGGAAAGGAGAAAGTAGAAGTGGACAGTGTAAGGAAGGAGTTCCACAATAGAAAGGAGTTTCTTTTTTTTTTTTTTAACTTTTTTTTTTTTTTAAAGATTTTATTTATTTATTTGAGAGAGACAGAGCACATGAGAGGGGGGAAGGGTCAGAGGGAGAAGCAGGCTCCCTGCTGAGCAGGGAGCCCGATGCAGGACTCGATCCCGGGACTCCGGGATCATGACCTGAGCCGAAGGCAGTTGCTTAACCAACTGAGCCACCCAGGCCCCCTAGAAAGGAGTTTCTGATGACAAAGCTCTGAAGGCTTCTCAAAGGGTCAGATGGAAGGAGGTGTAGGAATGAGCAAGAATAGGAAAGACATGGGTAGAGTTAAGTCTAGAAATGGAAAAAGATGCAGTGAAGGAGAGAGTCAGATAAGAAGTTCGGAGCTAAGGAGTACTAGCAGTTGCCTCTATGGAGTTGATTCATTTTTGTTTTTGTTTTTTAAGATTTTATGTATGTATGTATGTATGTATGTATGTATTTAAAGAGAGAGAGAGCACAAGCCGGGGGAAGAGCAGAGGGAGAGGGAGAGGGAGAATCTCAGGCAGACTCTGTGCTGAGTGCAGAGCCCAACATGGGGTTCGATCTCATGACCCAAGATCATGACCTGACCTGAACCAAGAGCTGGACGCTCAACTGACTGAGCCACCCTGGCACTGCTGATTCATTTTTTAATATAAAATTTGACAGTATTTTCTTACAATTTATGAAAAATCAATTGGTAATGTTTGATAAAGCATTTAAATTTTTCAACATTTCAAACTGATTAGAAAAAACAGTAAAATACTTCTTGCCAAACAGAATTTTTCTCAAAAATATAGTCTTGATTCTGTTACTGAAAATACTTGCATAAAACCAAATCATTAAGTTTATAGAGTATATAAATACTTTTCCTCTCTCTCTCACAAACACATACACACAGAATTAAGTAAACAAATATTTCAATGCCATGATTCTCAGGAGCAATCTTGTAAGCGTCTATAGGAATATATGTATTTTTGAAAGTTGATTGAAAATGTTCCTTTACTGGGGTGCCTGGGTGGCTCAGTTGGTTAAGCGACTGCCTTCGGCTCAGGTCACGATCCTGAAGTCCCTGGATCGAGTCCCGCATCGGGCTCCCTGCTCAGCGGGGAGTCTGCTTCTCCTTCTGACCCTCCTCCCTCTCATGCTCTCTTTCATTCTCTCTCTCTCAAATAAATAAATAAAATCTTTAAAAAAATATAAATAAATAAATAAATAAATAAATTTTAAAAAAAGAAAATGTTCCTTTACTTAACAACTGCTAAGAAACATCACACATTTGTAAATATCACATTACATGTAAGCAGGATACATTGTGCTCCAGCTTTGATGATGCCCCTATCAAACCACTTTAGAATCAGAAAGTGTGAATTTTATTTAAATAGATTAATTCGGCTTCAGTGGTGCCATGATTTTTCTTTGTGACATTTCTTTTTTTTTTTTTAAAGATTTTATTTATTTATTTGAGAGACAGAATGAGACAGAGAGAGCATGAGAGGGTTAGAGGGAGAAGCAGGCTCCTGCAGAGCAGGGAGCCCGATGCGGGACTCAATCCCGGGACTCCAGGATCATGACCTGAGCCGAAGGCAGTCGTTTAACCAACTGAGCCACCCAGGCGCCCTCTTTGTGACATTTCTTATAAATTATCACCTTTTCCTGAGATACGTAGATTGGTATCCAGAGTTCACATCCTAAGAATGGTAGTTGGAGGGTGATGATGGGAAGCAGAAATAATAGTCCTGGAAATATCAACTAAATCCAGAGAAATGAACAGCAGATGCTACATATGAAAAAGCTTCAGAAATTATTTCAGTAGTTCTTAGTGTCCTATTTCCAAAGAAAAAAACCTTGGTTTTCCATAAAATATTACCAAAGTGTAAATATCCAGCTCCAGCCTCTCTAGTAATGCTCAATTTTCTAAAAATCTAAAACTACTCTAAAAGACGAAGTCCATTATTTTTTTAAAATGAGGGGCGCCTAGGTGGCTCAGTCGGTTAAGCAGCTGCCTTCGGCTCAGGTCATGATCTTGGGGTCCTGGGATCGAGCCCCGCATCCGGCTCCCTGCTCGGCGGAGAGCCTGCTTCTCCCTCTCCCTCTGCTTGCCACTCTGCCTACTTGTGCTCTCTGTCAAATAAATAAATAAAATCTTTAAAAAAAAAATTTTTTTTTAATGTATGATCCGCCTAAATTCTATATAGTTCGTTTTATAAATCAACAAGTAGTTCTGAAAATGATTAATTATAATTTACAAAAATCATTATATAAATATGCTTCCTCTACAGTTTTCAGTAGGACTGGGTATTTAGAAAGAAGCAGAAAATATTTTTGTTTTATAATATTTTCCAAAAAAGTTTTCACATTCCACTGAATTTTTATACCCTACTTTTTTTGTTTAAAATTTAAGACATTTATTGAGATTGCTCCAAGCTAAGAGACATCACTTCACATGGATTTTGGTATTTTCTGAGCAATTAATTTAAGAGAATGAATGGTATTTATTCCTCATCCCAGGAGACAAACATGATTCCATGCAAGTTTTCGGTCACATGTCTGTTTTTGTGCAAGTACCATACTGTCTTGATGATTATAGCTTTGGAATAAGGCTTAAATCCCAGCATTGTGATGCCTTCATCTTTGGTTTTCTTTTTCAACATTCCTCTGGCTATTCGGGGTCTTTTTTGGTTCCATATAAATTTTAGGATTATTTGTTCCAGTTCTGTGAAAAAAGTTGATGGTATTTTGATAGGGACTGCATTGAATGTACAGATTGCTTTAGGTAGCATAGGCATTTTAATAATATTTGTTCTTCTAATCCATGAGCATGTAATGTTTTTCCATTTCTTTGTGTCTTCCTCAATTTCTTTCATAAGTGTTCTATAGTGTTTAGAATACAGATCCTTTGGCTTTTTTGTCAGGTTTATTCCCAGGTACCTTTTCATTTTTGGTGCAATTGTAAATGGAATCAATTCTTTTAATTTCTCTTTCCTCTGTCTCAATGTATATAAAAATGCAACTGACTTCTGTGCATTTATTTTATATCCTGCCATATTGCTGAATTCCTGTATGAGTTCTAGCAATTTTGGGGTGGAGTCTTTTGGGTTTTCCATATAAAGTATCATGTCATCTGCAAAGAGAGCGAGTTTGACTTCTTTGCCAATTTGAGTGCCTTTTATTTCTTTTTGTTGTCTGATTGCTGATGTTAGGACTTCTAGTACTATGTTGAGTAACAGTGGTGAGAGTGGACATCCTTGCCATATTCCTGACCTTAGGGGAAAAGCTCTCAGAATTTCCCAACTGAGAATGATATTTGCTGTGGGCTTTTCATAGATGGCTCTTATGTTATTGAGGTATGTTCCCTTTATCCCTACACTGTGGAGAGTTTTAATCAAGAAAGGACGTTGTACTTTGTCAAATGCTTTTTCTGCATCTACTGAGAGGATCCTATGGTTCTTGGCCTTTCATTAACGTGATATATCACACTGATTGATTTGCAAATGTTGAACCACCTTCTGAAGAGGTCAGAAACCAAAAAAGAAAAGAAAAAGAAAAAAGGAGGGGGGGGATATAATCTCCCAGATAGATAAAACACGGTGATCCACATGGTCCTGGGTTTATTTTTTCTGTTTGTTAGAAGATACTAAATCCCAAAATTGTAAAGAAAGTAAAACTTTTATATTTACAAAAATAAAACTGAATACAGTGAAAGGAAGCCAAAAATGAAGAATATAACTATTAAATGTAAATGTAAAAAGTTAAAAAAAGACTTAAAAACAAGGAGTTGATAAAATAAGAAACTAGTTGAAAAGGAAAAAAAAAAAAAGAAAAGGAAAATTTTAAACTGAAAAATAAAAGAATCCTGAGAAAGAAACCTCAAATTCTACATACTATGTTCCCCTAGCACTGGAGTTTTGCAGTTCTGTGTGCCCTGTAAAGTTGGTATTCCCCTGTTGTTCCAGCTGTCTTCTGGGGGAGAAGGTGTCTTTCCCTGGGCGGAGTTGCACCACTCCTTGTCAGGGGGCCGGTTCAGTGTAAGCTGCTTTGGGTTGTTCTATGAGGCTTTTGTTCCCTAAAGGCTTTCTGTGCTGTTTTAGAGTATGAAAATAAAAACGGCCTGCCCTGATCTCCAGCCCCAGACCTGAATGGTCGTGGCCCCCCTCTCTTCAGTAAACCCTCAGGGAAAAGCAATCTTCACTTTTGTGTGTACCAAACTCTGCAGATTCCTGTGGTGCACACCCGCACCACTCCTCCTGGGGGAAGGTGGAGGGTTGCCAGGTTTCTGTCTTTTGCAGGGTCCCCGCATGGAGAGCAGTCACCCATTTGAGCCGCAGCTTACAATTTATGGCAAACCAAGCTGAGAGCTCCCTCCCGGGCTCACTGAACTTAGCTGGTTTCCCCACTCCAATGCTTGGGAACTCTGCCATCTCAGGCACCCCCATTCTTTCTGTGACCCCAGGGATCCTGAGAACACACTGAACCACCTAGGATTCTGCCCCTCTTCATCACCTGAGCACCTTTCAGGCAAGGCCATCTCTCACTGGAGCAGACTTCTAAAAGTTCTGATTTTGTGCTCTGCTGCTATATCACTTTCTGATAGCTGGCTTATGGAGGCTCCCTCCCCCATTTATCTTCCCATATATCCCCTCCAGTTCACTTCACACCTCCTATCTTGCAAAAAGTGGTCTCTTTTCTCTTCGTAGAATTTCAACAATTAGGTGTTTTCTTATATCTCAGGTTGAATTCATAGTTGTTCAGATGATTTGATAGTTATCCAGCCAAATTCAAGGGACCAGATAAAACGAGTTCCCCTACTCTTCCGCCATCTTGCCTCCCCGTTCTCCATTCTTATCCAGTCTTAATGAAACTTTAGAATTAGACTTAGGGACTCACTGGAAAGCTGAGGATAGTATTATGCCTTTGAGCCTCAACAGTTCTTGTGATGTTGAGGCACCATTAATTCAAGTGCCTCAGAAAAGAAAATTAAGACTCCACTAAAAACATCTTGTAAAAGAGAATTCTGCTGGGTAGCATGGAAATGCCTCAAATGATATTGTTTGTTTGTTTCTTAAATGGTATTGTTGCCTACATCTAGGACTTAACAATAGCAGGGCAAAGGAAAAAAGGAAATTTCTGCCAAGAAATAATCTAGGTTGCTTGTGCTTATGAGCACTTATCTGCCTTTCTTCACACAACTTACTTCCAAAAATCATTGATTATGATTACCAAAGAAACAAGAATGTAAGAGTATGGTGGCAATACTGCATAATTTCATAATCAAGCATGTCAGTAACTGGCTCTGGAATATATTATCATAGTAACTTCATATCACATTCTTTTTTTAGTGGCTTAATTTTAATTTTTAAGCAATTAAATACAAAATAATGTAAAGCATTCAAGGAATTTAAAATGTTATCGTATTTTAACATTAAGGGTTCTTTTAATAATCCTTAAAATATTATAATTTATTAAGAATATAATTCATATTTGGTATGGTCCTTAAACATCTTCAGAAAGAAATGGATTTTTCATTAAAATATTTTGCATTTTTACTAATTTTTTTGTCTTTCTTTTAACAGTGGTGGTGGAGGGAATAATTATTTATTTTTACCTACAATGTAAACCTTACAGGGGAATATTTTATTATTTGTGTAAATTATTCAGAGAGTACTTTAGGAGTATCTATGTGAAACTTCTCAAACAGGGTTCTATTACATGAAATCTTGGAGTACACGCCAGGTGTATGTGAATAAGCTCTTATAGGAAAAACAAAGCATATTTAATTGGAACACCAAACTTATTCAAAGATTTACAGAGGAAAAATTAGTTAATATAATATACTTCATTAAAAGCTCTTGATAGACCTTTTCAGGTAATAAAAATGGGATATTCTGGAGAAAAATGCAAAGATCAATGTGATTTTTTTTTTAAGTGTAAATATAAAAGTTTCAAGAAACTGTATTATTGAAGCAGGCCACTTCTGACCCCAAACCAAGCCCTAGCTGTCCTAAAAGGTAGGTAGGGAGAACATTTGAGAAACTCACCTCTAATTTAAGTGGATAACAGTATGCTGGTATGGTAAGAATAAGGTTACTTGTTACCCTGTCCCCACAATGAAACCTTAAAAAAGGAGAGATCACAGCTTCTAGCATTAAGAAAGGATGATAAAAGTGAATTTACTCATTCAGTCATTTATGCGTACACCCCCTACATGGGTATTGAGAGGCTACTATGTGTCTTAAAGAATCAGTAATGAACAAAATAATCTTAATTTCTCCTTCCATGGAATTTACCTTGTATATGGCAAATGCCTGGCATAAATGGACTTACTCAGAGAAGACTGTAAGGCAATGAAACAGCACTTCAGAATATAATTATATAGCCTGGGAAGACTGACGAGCATGAACACCACAAAGATGGCTGGGTCTTATGTTATTTATTATTAGGATTTCTTTGCAAAACCTTTTTCTGCTTGGACACACGTAATGCAGACTCAGCTACACCCAGAAACCCATCATTTCTGAATAAAGCAGCTGAGAGGCTACAAACTCAAACCCACTACCTACTGGGGTTCAGGTTTTTCCTACTGCTAGCTATACATTCCAGAATTTACGAGCAATGGTATACTGGGAAATAGTTAATAACTGGCTCTCTGGAAAAAGAGTATATAGCTATAGATCTACAGATATGGATATATAAAGACAGAAGTTAATCATAAACTGTACTAATATAAACAATGAGTTGCACATAATTTATTATTAATAATGAACTGTAAATACTCACCACTGTCATTCTATATAGCCAACTAATTCTCACCACATGTTTTAGTTGATTTTTGCCAAACTCTTGTATTTGTTGCCCACTTATAGTGTCAATTGATGAAGTGGTGTATTTGCAGCATGAATGGTGCTTAATACTTTGTTTCCTTTAATGAGTACAATGAAAGTGAAGCAATGAAGACTTAAGTTAAAACTATGCTCATTTGTTAATTCTGTGAGCTCTGTTTTTATTGAGGAAGATAACAGTTCCCAAAGACTGAAGAAGTATTTCCTCTTTATTGAGTGTGCTGTACACAACGCACCAGCTCCAGACATCATAACATTTTCCCCACTGCTTTCTGGACCAACAACAAAAAACCTTCCCTCCTATTTCAAGCTACCAGCATGGTCACTGAACATACAGCCAGGAAGAGAAATGGAGGAGCCTACCATTTGCAGTATTTCTACCATACGGATTGACACAATAAACATAAATAGCTTCAAATCATAAATGTGAGAAAACTACTCAAAAGTTAGAAAGTGGTGACTTCTGAATATGTATTAATATTTTAATATAATTAATTGTACATTTATGTAATTTAATTTTTAATAATGGTTAACCAATGGCTTGCAAAATTCCTGAAAATATAGCATTCAGTTTTCATGACCAGTTGTGAACCAGCTTCGGCAGAGGGTGACTTATGAGCTTCTCATAAGCCCCGAGCACCTAAATATCCATAAGCCTCCCTGTGGTTTGCTAGAAACACTCCAGATTTTAGCACTGAAAGCCCCACATTCCAAGGGTCTGAGGCAGTTTGGGACATTTGGTTACCCTAATCCATGAACTCTCACAAATATTTCTGGAACGGCCTAGTTGCTGATGGAGCTGGCATCCTTCTCTGAACCTAGAGCTCTTGCAGTGACCTTTCCCCCTCAGAGTCCTTGCCCTCTGCTCCAGCTGTGGCCCAGGAGACAGACTCCACAAAATCAACTACTGCCATGGTGCCAGTCACTGTCAGACTCAACAGCACAGTGGCATTCATCACATTTCAAATTTGTTGTCATTCAGGGAGATACCACCTGAACTCATCATCTTTTGCTTTACTGTAACCAAGCCTTTGGCATCATTAAGCTCTCTTTTCTTCACATAATGGGGGCTCCCAATATTTACTTCAAAGAGTAACTCTGAAGATTAAATGAGATGATGTTCACACAATGCCTGGTTTAGATGTTCGGTAAGTAGCACCAGTATTCTTTCAAGTAGTCCTAGTCCCTTTTTAAACCAACCATTTGCTTTCCCTGGTGGTCTCTACAGAGAGCCAGCCTGTCTGCTAGCCTCTGAGTACATATATAAGCCTGTCTTCATCACATCTGATTAAGGAAATGAGTCCTATCCCTGGCACTTCACACCGGAACAGTATCAGCCATGACCTTGTACCAATAATTCAGTCCTTGGTTCTGTACTTTTTGTCTAAGCAAGCTCTAAGCATAGGTAATTCTTAGAGTCAACCTCTTTGAACCACTTTTTACTTCACATCATTCATCTCACAGCTGTTTTTCAAATTTAACTCATGTTCACATCCAGGAAGAATACGAGACTGTTCCTTGCCAGGGTGACAAATACTTCCTACCCTAGTGTTATCATGTTGGCTGGAAATCAAATCTAGGAAGAGTGCAAAATGTGAGAAGTGGGGAGTTCTTCACATTTCTTAGGAAATTGTTTGTACAGCTAACTTGACAGATGACCTAAAAGATAAGCCAATGCTCTGGAGTAGAAGCCAGCAAACCCTGGGCAGCTCGCACTCTGCTTTTGTAAATAAAATTTTATTGGAACACAGCCTCGCTCATTTATTTACATACTGTCAAGAGCTGCTTTTGTACCGCAATGGTATAAAAAATTTGGGTAGTTGTGACAGAGACCATGGGGCCTGTGAAGTGTAAAATATTTACCATTTGGCCTTTTTAAAGAGAAAAAGGTTGATAATCCCTGCTCTGGTGTCTAAATGAGGAAATACTTTTTTAAGTTTCACCTGTCCAGGGGCAGATGACCTGGGAAGAGGGGAATGCTGATCTCTAGCTGCTCCTAGATTTTCAAGTAAGTAAGAGAAGATGCTTACTCCTTCCCCAAATAAAGCCACAAATGCTTTGCTCTCATGCATTTTACCTAGAATGATTGGGGACCAAGACTATGGCTATTGTTTGTTTTCACAGAATTTCCTAAAACAAAAGCTGGAGAGAGTCCTAAGAGCCTGTATTGTGAGATATTGATATGTTTATTCTAAAAATGCAGGGATTATTTCTGTTTGCCATGCAGCTTTCTGAATACCGCTGGAGAGCTTCCAAGTTGGCAAACATGTGGAAACATGCCATGCAGCTTTCTGAATACCGAATAATTTCCAAAAATTATACCTAAATTCTCTGACAGTGAAGGACTAGCAACTTTTATCACCCTGGGCCAAAATTAAATTTGCTCTTTCATGAAAAAAAAAATTCATCTTTTGTGTAGAGAAATAATCATGAGTATATGTTAAGAAATTCTTAGCAGACGGGGCGCCTGGGTGGCTCAGTCGGTTAAGCGACTGCCTTCGGCTCAGGTCATGATCCTGGAGTCCCGGGATCGAGTCCCACATCGGGCTGCCTGCTCAGCGGGGAGTCTGCTTCTCCCTCTGATCCTCCCCCTCTCATGCTCTCTGTCTCCCATTCTCTCTCTCAGATAAATAAAATCTTTAAAAAAAAAAAAAAAGAAAGAAATTCTTAGCAGAGGCTAGGATTTATGTAACAAAATCAAGTATAATTTGTCACTCAAAGAAATGTGTTAATTACACTGTTATTCTTTCCTTGTGCTTCTTTGGAAAGTTGTTTAAATTGGCACCATTTCCTTTCCAGTTGTCACATTGTTTTTTTGGTACATGTTTTCATAAAATAAAACCAAATTACCATGATTACTGAATTTTGTGACGTATGCTTCAAGTGATACAGTAGAAAATTAGGTTAGACTGTCTGGATCCTTATTCTTCAATGGTTTGGTTGTTTGGGTTTGTTTTTGTTGCTGTTGTTGTTGTTGTTTTGGTCGCTTTAAACAAGATGCCACATTCTTGCCTGAAGCATTGGCAATAAAAGAAAGCTGTTAGAACTGGGAAGCTCTTGCAAGGTTAGCTTATCATGCCTCCTTTTTTAAAAAAGGATATGGTAAGGTTCCCTAGTTGAGTAGGTGCCCTTTAAGGGCTCTCCATTAGAAATGATGGGATTACTGAGTCAGGCTCTAGAAAGGGGCATACTTCCACATTTCGAAGAGATAGAAGGAAAAAAGGCTGGAAGAGAAGGACAGTTTATCTTATGAGCAGATCTCTTTTTCTGCTGCATTGCACAAGTGTGGGGATGATGGAGGGAGGAGCAAGTTGGCTGGGGTGTAGAGCCAAGCCTGGACAATGGTGCCTAAGTAGCCCTCACCACTGACTCCCTTCCCAGCGCTCTATGGCTCACTACGGGCGTCGTTTTCCCACCATGCACACAAACACGCACACACACATGCACACCTGCTGAGTCATTCATGGCTTCAAGAAAATGAAAAGTAACATAAAAGTAGTCACCCCACAAGTCAGTTTGATTTCACTGTAGTAAGTACTGACTCCACCATTTGATGACTGTTTACTGGGTTAATAAACTGTTACAACTATAACACGTATTTTGTGATATGAAGAAGTGCAATCATGAGAGATACAGCTTAAGAGATTATATTTTTGTTCCCAAATTAAATATATAATCTATAAGAAGGATAATATATTGAATATTAAAGTAAGATTAATTTTTTCTTTTCTAAAAAAATGTGAAAATTTTAAAACTTTGAGAACACTGATCCATGAACCTGGGGCGCCTGGGTGGCTCAGTCAGTTAAGCATCTGCCTTTAGCTCAGGTCATGATCTCAGAGTCCTGGGATTGAGCCCCATGTTGGGCTCCCAGGTCAGCGGGGAATCTACTTCTCCCTCTGCCCCTCCCCCCCAAGCTCACTCACTCCTGCTCTCTCTCTCAAATAAATATAATCTTAAAAAAAATAAAAAATAAAAAATTCATGAACCCACCATCCAGCTAAGATTATATTTGTCTCTTTAGAAACATACTTCTACTAAACATTAGACACTGATATGTCTATGTTGAGATAAAGATAGATATAGATAGATCTATTTCATTCATTTTAACTGCTGAATACATATAACACATTATTTTTCATTCCTCTATTGGATGATTTCCACTGAATAAGGTTTTTATTTCCAGAAAAGTTTTTGCTGCAATGTGATCCTTGAACACTGGAGCCAGACTATCCACTGATCAGGAAGAAAGAAGGTGCTGCCTAGGGGGAAAAAAAAAAGATTAATTGCCTGGACTTAACCTTCCAGATTTTTTTTTTTTTTTTTTAGAGAGAGAGAGCACATGAGAGGGGGGAGGGTCAGAGGAAGAAGCAGACTCCTTGCTGAGCAGGGAGCCCGATGTGGGACTCGATCCCGGGACTCCAGGATCATGACCTGAGCCAAAGGCAGTCGCTCAACCAACTGAGCCACCCAGGTGCCCTCCAAACAGATTTTTAAAAGCACTTGTCAGAAATAATAGTCTGGGAAGCAAAGCATTCATTTGCAAGACCCAGATTTTATTAAAAGAAGAAAACATTTATAGGTTCAAAATGCAAAAACAAAAATTAGAAAACTGAGAAGGAAAAAGAGAAAGACCCTCCTGGACTGTAGAGAAGGCTGGGACAGGATATAGAGAAGAGAACCAGTGTTTGCGTGTGAGTGCGGAGGCTGATTCTGACCTTTCTTTCAAGTTTCATACCTACAGTGCAGTCAAGAAGCCTACCAATTAAGTTCATCACACTATGAAATGACTTAGCTGAGTTTCCTAGAAAACCACCTTGAGTGAGGGAATAAGTATTGATGCTTTCTTGGTGTGATACTGTGGTTTATAATAAATAAGTATCTTGGGGCACTGGGGTAACTCAGTCAGTTAAGTGCCCAACTCTTGATTTAGGCTCAGGTCATGATCTCAGGGTTGGGAGACAGAATACCCTGTCAGGCTCTGTGCTCAGCGCTGAGCCTACTTGAGATTCTCTCTCTCCTTCTCCTTCTGCCCCTCTCCCACCCTAAAATAAATAAATTTTTTTTTTAAAGTAAATATTTGTCTTTGTCCCCATTGCTGGTACAGAGCTACTAAAATCCTTGGAATTTTCTAAGTGATGAGAACTGTAAAAGCGTCTTGTTTATCTTAATGAGGTCAATTTCAGAAGCACATAGGGAAGGCAGTTGGTTGCCAGGATAGCCAAACATGTGATTAGATGGTTAGAAATATTATTAGTTCAACCACCCTGACCTACAGGGAAGGGAGAGGGGTTGGAGGATGAATTATCTGCCAATAGCATTCATGCCTACATAATGAAGCCTCCATAAAAGCCCCCAGTGACTAGGGTTGGAGAGCTTCCAAGCTGGCAAACATGTGGAAATGTCAGGAGAGCGCATGGAAGCTCCACACCCCTTCCCCATATCTTTCCCTATGCATCACTTCTATCTGCCTATTTCTGAGTTATATCCATTTATAATAAACCAATGATCAAGGAAGTAAACTGTTTCTCTGAATTCTGTGAGCCATTCTAGCAAATTAATCAAACCCAAGGAAGCAGGGGTTTGCGGGAACCTCTGATTTATATCTGGTGGATCAGAAGTACAGGTAACAACCTGGACTTGCTACTGGCATCTGAAACCCACAGTGAGAGTTGTTGGAACCTCCAGTCTATAGCTGACTGGTCAGGAGCCCAGGCTGCTGACTGGTGTCTGAAGTCTTTGGGGGACAGCCTGGTAGGACTGAACCCTTAACCTAAGGGATCTGATACAAGTACACAGTGTCAGAAGTGAGCTGAATTGTAGGACACCCAGCTGGTGTCCAAGAATTACTTGGTGTTGTGAAGGAAACCAACCCCAACCCTCACTGGAATTGGTTCCAGAACACCCCAAAGATTGGGTAAGATGTAATCTCAGAGCCTATGGGTGAGAGAGAGAATACATGAAGTAGGGAAGGAAGGAACCCGTGAAGTGGCCTCAAGGTCCCACACTAGCTGTGGCTTCACAGTAAGCTACTTTCTAAACAAAGGTGTCCACTCAGTGATGAAGGACATCTCTGGACAAACTCTACAGAGAAACTATACTTTAGAGAAGTTTTCCAAAGGGAAGAAAAGAATGTTCTGTTTTCTCCATAGGAAGTTAGTTACCCCCAATACCAAAGTGTATCATCCAGCCACTTTGGTGGCTTATTCTAAAGCTCGATCTCATATACAGTAGGTTGCATTCTGTCTGAGTCCAGAGGGGTTAATCTGCATGGGATCCACAGGCCATGGCTATAACTGAGGCTAAGCAAACTGCTCAGTGTTCAAAGGCAGTGAAGGCCAAGAGCATCCGAAAAGGCACTTCACATTTATGCTCTCCCTGCCTCCTTAAAAAACCAAGAGCAACTATACACTTGGACACATGCCATCAGGAGTCGGTCACTGTATGACAGACACAATGCTAACATCATCCCCATCTTATCTCACACACTTCCAGAGAGCCATGGAGGAGATCCAAAAAATTTCTTGGGCCCTTTTCTGTTGTGGAAATTGAGATTTCCTAGTGTGTGACTATTGAGAATCAATAGACCCTTCATCAGAAGAAATGTGAACTCCAGGGGCGCCTGGGTGGCTCAGTTGGTTAAGCGACTGCCTTCGGCTCAGGTCATGATCCTGGAGTCCCGGGATCGAGTCCCACATCGGGTCTAGTTCTCCCTCTGCCTTCTTCCCTTTTGTGCTGTCTCTCATTCTCTCTCTCAAATAAATAAATAATATCTTCAAAAAAAAAAAAAAAGAAGAAATGTGAACTCCAGAACTTGGCTCAGTTCTGAACAAAACTAATTCTGGTGTAAAAGAGAACTAAAATGACACATGTGCCTATCTTGAATGGCAAATGTAAATTCATACCTGCTTTAGATACAAATAAACCCAAACAAAACAAAAAAACCCAAACAAAATAACCCAAAGTAAAATGCAAATCAATGGACATCGTGTGCCAAATGGATTGCAGAAGAAATGTAACAGCAGTTCTCATGAGAGAAACCTATTAATGGCTGGAACATCAGGGAGAATTATTAAAAGATGGTGTGAATAAAACCAGGCCTCAAGAAGTGGCAGAATTTTGAGAAGCAGAAAGGAGCTCTGAAAGTCTACCAGAAAAGGGAAAGGAAGGCAAGAAAGATTTTGGCAGTAGGTTTGATGTAGGTGAATGGAGAAGGGAAATGAGCCCAGATCATATGGCTTTGATGGCCAGACATAAGCAAGTGTTTTCATAGACACATAAGGAAAAATCCCACAGTGTTAAGCAAGGGAGTAACATGAACCAAGGTAAGCTAGAGGAGGAATAATCAAGTGTCCACAATAGGGTCTGCTAGGAGTAGAAATAGAAAGACAAGTGACAATGGCATGAAATACTAAGTGCCTGATTCACAAGTGATGACAGTGGAGTTGGTAAGACTATGAAGGAAGAACCAAGTATATTATACTTGAGGACCATACTTGACAGGGGGTCAACTGTGGGAATACTTCAAAGATGACTGAATTTCGGGAATGAGCAACCAGGTCATGTTGGCTCACACTAGAGAATTAAGAATGGCAGGAAGGATGTTTTGAGAAAAACATGAGGGTAAGTTCAGTTTTTGGTTTACTGAATTTGAAAAAATGGTAAGACATATTAGGATAAATGCCAAGATGGCTGATATGGATGACAATGTAACTGGAGAAAGGAAGAGATTAGGTCGTGATTAAGATTTAGCCGTTCATACTCCATCACATGAACAACAGAAGTCAACAAAGAACGATGGTGCCCGAGTGATGGCTAGGATGATAAAAGTGATACATTAAACCAATAAAGTTGAAAAAATGCTCCTAATAGCATCATAATGGACTGAATATTTGTGTTCCCCTGAAATCCACATGTTGAAATGCTTACCCTCAACGTGATGGTACCTGAAAGCAGGCCCCTCGGGAGGTGATTAGGTTTTGATGAGGTCACAAGGGTGGTACCCTTATGATGGGGTTAGTGCTCCTCTAAGAAAAGGAAGAGACCAGAGAACTCTCTAGAAGCATGCCCTGAGGATAGGACATGTGAGCACACAGAGAGAAGGCAGCTGTCTACAGGCCATGAAGCCACTCTTGCCAGGCAATGCTCACACCTTGACCTTGGATTTCCTGGCCTCCAGAATTGTGAGAAATGATGTCTGTTGTTTTAGCCAACCATGCTAAGGTATTTTGTTTTGGCAGTCTGAAGGGACTAAAACAAGCATTTCCTGGGGCGTCTGGGTGGCTCAGTCAGTTAAGTATCTGCCTTCGGCACAGGTCATGATCCCAGGGTCCTGGGATCAAGTTCCATGTCAGGCTCCCTGCTCAGTGAGGTGTCTGCTTCTCCCTCTACCCTTCCCCCCCTGCTTATTATCTCTCTCTCACTCTCTTTCTCTCAAAGAAAATCTTAAAAATAAAATAAAATAAATAAAACAAGCATTTCCTTTCAATTGCCATCTGAATCCTTCCCACCTCTTTTTCTTGTTCTTTGAAGAATCTTTTAACTTGACTGTTAAAGTTGTTTCTAGAAAAAAAACATTCCCTTGCTTAGCTCCTAAGGATGTACATTTTTATTTCTTACCCAAACAAAACAAAAACAAACAAAAAAACCTAAACAAGACTTAGTAGCTAAACTCTGTAGAACCATATTCTGAAAATTTTATATTTGTGTACTTTTTGTTGTACATAAAAAGAATTCCCCCCTCCCCTTCACTTCTTACTTCTCTTCAGAGCAGCCACACTTTTGCTCTGGGATAATATCTGGGTTTCCCTAGAATCTGAAAACAGTATTTGGTGTTCTGGGATGTCCCAGCATGGCTACAAAATTTCAAGGGAGAAGGGAACGATTCAACTACAAAGAGAAAGGGAACTAGGTTTCAAGAGTGATGGAGAATTAAGAAGGTTCTTAGAAAAGCAGATACCTTCAAAAAAAAATTCCTTCACTGTACCAGAGAAGAGAGGGTACCTGTGAGGGAGTGACTCTCAGCTACCTGCAGTCCCAACACAATGCCCCTCACCCTTGGGAGCCATAGCCAAGGGCCAGCAAGCAGTCTGACGTGGCGGTAAGGAAGCAGGCATTCGGATGTATGGGGCTGCCCGCTTTGGAAGAGATTAACTGAGCCTGATCATCGGTGACCACCATGGACTGAACAACAGAAGTTCTTCCGCCAAATTTCCTGTATTACTTAGCTCCAAGGTTTGTGTTGGGGAAGGGACACCGGGAAACCACGAATGTTGGGTGTTCTGCCAAATGTGATGAGAGGGATGTGAGCTGGAGTTAAATGTGAGTTAGCAAAGTAAACAAAAAGTTCACAGAATACTACCACCTTCTCTTGCAGCAGGAAGCCTCAATGTCATGAAATAAAAATGAGACAAACCCGACTGCCTAGCATCTTGCTTTTCACAGAAATTTCCAGACTTGGTATTTAAATTTAAGTATTATTTTATAACAGGTTATTTTCCTGAAGAGATGAAGAGTCAACAACTTTTTATATGTGTGAGAATGTACCTATTATGATGTAAACTTTCAAAACTCATTAGTTTACCATAAGGCCACCTTACAGCTGAAGTCACATTACTGATACCCACAAACGCTATGGCATTCTCACGTTGCTAGAAACTAAGCCAAATCATAGCTTGTAATTCTTGAAATATAAAAGACTCAGAAGTGCACAGAAATGCAAAAGAAACCAAATCTACATAAACAAACCTATACTGAAGTACTAGGAACCTGTCCTGTGGAACTATACTAAGGGAACCCCCATATTCTCCTTTGATGTGGGTTCATTAACTGGCATCCCTTCCTAGAGAACATTTAAAGATGCACAGTAGGGTAGGCTCCATTATAAAAGGATGAATTAATGTACTTGGCTCCTTTTTTTTCTCTTCATGTGACAATATGCCATTTAATATCTAACACTTATTTAAAATACTCAATTTTGTCTATTTTGTTGCCTTCTCTTAAACATCACCAAATTATAGTTTCAAAACATTATGTATTTATTACATAGAAATGGTCAAATAAGCCAGCTTATAAGGAAACCTGAGTTTTAATCATAGGTGAAGCATAATAGAAACCACAGATGTATTTGAATTGAATATTTATTTTATTGTTAACTACTCAAATCCAAGGCAGGATATATTAAAATCTCTGTCTACCTATTTTAAATTCCTCTCTCATTTTTTTTTCTTTGCAGTAGAGCAAACCATTTTTCTATGTAACAACCAACACACTACATTTCTTTTTCTAACATTTGTGTTCTTAAGACTGTGACTGTTAATATAATAAGAATTCTATCCCCTTGTCCTCTCATGGTACCTTTATCCCATACATACTGTCTTTATGTATGTAATAATCATACAATAGCATATGGCTGCAAAGGGACTCCCAAAGAGCAGACAACTCTTTTTCAATAAAAACTAACTATTTTTAAGTGATTTTTACTGCAGCAGGCCCCAATCCACAAAAGGAATCCCACTCACTAGTGGATAGAGGCAGTTAAATTTTCAGAGGCAAGTGAGTAACAGCTATTAGCATTTCTTCACTGTGAAAGATACATATTGCATATTAAAAATTGACAAATGTGATAACAGGATGGAGATAAAAGAACTACAAGGGAAAAGAAATCTATTCTCTGACCTTTTAACATTGGATGTGTTGTACTTCTATTGTATTTTCTAAAAATTCTTAGCAAGACTGTAGGTCGTGAACTATGGGATGGAGTGCGAATCTTCTATTGCTTTCTGGACATCTACTACATACAATGTTGATATCCATAAATATTCCTTTCTGATGGCCAAATACAGATGTTTTGCCAAGGTGACATTACTTACTGGTGGAAAATCAAAAACATTTCCTGAACATCTATTATTCTTCAAGGAGAGTGTATAATGAGTCGATGAGAGACAAGAATTGGTGTGATTAAATCATGATTTTAGTAATTTTATGTTTTTACAAATTCTAACAACTTTATTCTTGGTTATAATTATTATATATCTGTATGTTTTAGCTTAAAATCATTATTTTTAAGCCAAAGAGACACAGCTTGTTTATCTTTCTTGTATCAGTTCTTCTTCTTTCCTACCTTCCTTTCTTTTTGGAAGTAATGCATATTTTAGATCTTAGAGCAATGACTTTCTTTGATTTTCCTCAGTTTATTTTGTGGCTATTCTTAAGGAGGATAAATGATCCTTGGGTCACTATTGTTCAGCAAATCAGTGGAAGCAGATAGTTACAAAGTCCTAGGGAACTGACCGGGTGCAAATCCAAAGGGCTAATAATACATTTTTGCCCAAGAGTACTGAAAAGGCAACAGCCAAAATTTAAAAGTAATGTATTTAAATGAAAATAATAAGTTCACTAATTTTATGAGATAGTTCTACTCAGGGTGGAGGAATAACTTTAAAATGCTTTCATGCAGTGGCTTTCCCTGTCAGATATCCTGATAGGTTTTCTCTTTCTCATAATATTCCTTCAGTAGGAAGTACACCCAAAATTCACTTACACCTGATTCCTGGATGATTTTGCTGAATAAATTCTTCTTTGTTTCTCTCCTGATCTATCCTTCCTGTATGTCTGTTATGTCTCATACTGATTTCACACCTTCTCTCTCTCTCTAACACACGCACACACACACACTCCTTCAATTGTTCCTGTATCAGGTACAGACCTTTAAATTTACAAACATGGGTGTATCACAACATCCATATTTATTTGTTTTCCTTGTAACTATGCTCTGTTTTTCCAGGAAAAGCATCTAAATTCTGGTAGCCTACTTATGGCCAAGAAGTGGGGCAGGAACATATCACTCTCATGTGGTATTTTCCTTATGTGAGCTTTGTGTCCGTCTTCCCTATTTCTGAGCCCCTAAAGAAGAAATCAGAAAGGTCTCATGTTGCTCTCTGAAATGGAGAGAAAAGTATAGTATCTTGATGCCAAAACAGACATCAAATAAAACCACAACAAAGCAAAAATAATAAAAACAAACAAACAAAAAACATTGTTGGCCAATTTTACCTGTGAATTTTTATGCAAAAAATCCTAAATAAAATATTAGCAAACTGAATCTAAAAATATATAAAAATAGTTAGGGTAAATCACTACCAAGTATAATTTAATCATAGGTATATAACAGCTATTTTGACCTTGAGCAATCCCTTTAGGTAATTCACCAAACTGAGCCATAAAAAAATCAGAAGTCAAATGATCATATTAATAAACGCATAAAAGAGTTGTTGAAAGTTTAATGATGTATGATTTGAAAGAAAAATCTTAGTGAATAAGGAATAAATGTAACTTTTTTAACCAATAAAAGTTTCTGTCAAAAAAAAGATAACATCACATATAATGGTGACAGGTCAGAAGACATCTTTTAAAAATTAGGAGAAAGACACGGATGCCTGCTATTATCATTCTCTTCACCACTGTACTATAAAATTCAGGTAACTCAACAAAATAAAGTAAGAGAGAGATTGAGAGAGACAGAGATTGATTTCAAGATTAGAATACAAGAAACAAAAGTGCCATTGTCTACTAAATGTGCCATGTATTCATAAAAAAAAATCCAAGAGAACCTACAGACAAATTATCACAGCTAATAAGTGGCATCAACTGTGTAAATGGGGAAGTTTACTACACAAAAATTTAAACTGGTAAGAAATGTTTATGAATAGATGTTTTTAAAGTTATTATAATAAAAATAAAAACTGTAGAGTAACTTGAAATAAAACTAACAAAACTCACAAAAAGAATTATTTAAAAATGCATAGAATATTATGGGAGGACATCAAGGAATACTTAAAATGTAGAAATATACTATCTGAGCAGATGGGAAAACCGTACAATGAAGGTGACAATATTCATAAAATATATTCTATCAAAATCTAAATTGACTTTCTCATAAAATTTAAAAAGTGTCCTTCAAATTCATAAAGCTAAAATAATGAGAATGAGTATCTCCTAGCAGACATCACATTTTTTATGAAGTTTTATTTAAACTAAATGGTATTAGCATACAATGAACAAATATGCCAAAGAACAAAATAAAGAGCCTGGAAAGAGATCTATTCATACTCAGAAGTTTTGTATATGAAAGCTAGCATTATTGACAGTAATGCAAGGGAAGCTGGAAATAATGCAACTGAATCACTATTTTGCTCTGTAAAAACAGCTAACCATGCTGCAATTATATAACCTGACATCAAAAGGGGTAGGCAAGAAGGAGCTGACTCGGTAAGTTCAGCAAACAATGTTTTCACTAGATGCTATTAGACTAGAGATAAAAATAATCACACACGAGGTCTGTGGTCTAGATGGTAAATTTGTTTCTCACAGGGGTAAGGGCTAGCATTTCTGAATTACTTTACATGTATACCAGGATTGAAAAAACAAATGACAGATATTTAGAGTTGGTTTCTCATTATCCGATAAAGAAGCTACAAAAAAGCAAAGGGAAGGTGAGGGAGGATAGGATGACTTCTGAGGTGAATGAAGAGTCAGAGATGTCAGTATGAACTCACGTCTATGTCTATTATACTCGCATCAGAAAACATCACAAAAACTAAACTGAGGGGCTCTTAAAAATATCTACTCATTACTTCTAAAAAGGTGCCAATTCCCAATTACTTCTAAAAAAGAAAAACTGAACTGAAACATTTTCACAGATTTGAAAACTAAGCACACAAAACAACTAAATGCAATGTGGGATCCTGAACTGAATCTTAAAACAGAAAAAGGTCAGTAGCAGAAAAACTGATCAACTCTAACTAAAGTCTATAGTTTAGGTGGTAGCATTGTACCACTGTTAATTTCTCAGTTTCGATGAACGTAGCATAATTACATAAGGTGCTAGTCTTAAGGGATGTTGAGGGAAGGGTACACTAGAAATTTATGTACTATCTTTGCAAATTAACCTGAAATTTAAAATTAGTTCAAATCAAAAAGTTTAAGAAAACAACTCAATTTCAATTTTATTTAATCCTTACTCCTTGTTTCCTTTAAAAATAAGCCACACACGTAACAAATGATACAAAATGTGAATCTTACCTTATCTAAGAAATTTAAGTAGAAACAAAGTATCAGCAGTTACTTATTCAAAATTAAATTTTGAAAAATATGACCTCCCCATATAACTTAATTTCCCATCAAGTGAAAATTGTGTACCTGGGCTATAAAATTAATTGCATGTTATATTTTCAAGGAAGTTTTTTTTTTTTTCTAAATAACTAAAATATTTCTGGGGCTAACTAAAAGATCTCCTTGTATAAAGATATAGAAATGAAAACTGTCAGTATTATAGTAGTCATTTCTTTAATTTTCTTTTTTGTGTCAATTTATTTTCATTTTGAGAGATGTTTATGAAACAGGATTTGACATGGGATTTCGTAAAAATAAGACAAGACTTAACACAGCTAATGCAGAGCAACAAAGAGTCAAAAGCGACTTCTGATTTGTCTACATTCTTTCATTTGAATTATGTATGTGTGTGTGTGTGTGCATGTGCTGGGATTGTATAACAGTTACACACGTTCCATGAGCAGTCTGTGAGTAGAGAAGGGAAAAGAAATAACGGGATTTTGATTGGTTCTCAGCGTCTACTAAGGCACATAAGATCTGAACTTCCTATTAACTATTAATTTACTCTAATTCAGTCAACTTTTGTTTTATAGTGCTTCAAATATCCAGCAGGTAATCATACTCTCCCAATACTTATTACAGTGGAATCCCCGTCCTTCAGAAGAGTCACTCACAGAGTTTGGCATACATTAAAGTCACCTAGAAGCCTTGTTAAATCAGTTTGCCAGGCCCCACCTTCAGAATTCCTGATCTAGTAGGTCTGAGGTGGACCCAATAATTTGCATTTCTAAGACCCCACCTGAAAACTATGCTAGTGGCAAGAGATGCACACATTCTTATTGTCTGTGTCCCGTTTCTGCTTCCAGTATTAAAAGCATTGAAAAAAAAAAAAAGTAGGTATTTTAAGCTTCTCTTTCTCCTAACATTCAGTGTAGCAAGAAAGAATTACAAGCTGGTATGTGAGACTTTAATAAAGGAAACCCCATTTCAAATGGACTTGGGAGGCCAGAAGAGGGGGCTCTAATGCACCACCACTCCTTGTAAATTGCAGACCCCAACAGAGACACCTGGCATTTCCAACAGGAAGAAGCCTACTTTACTGCTCTAACAGGAGGAAGGAGAAATTTCTCCTTGCTCAGCAGCAAGCCCAGGCAATAAGAAAATACCGTAATTCAGCCAATGAGCGGCCATCACCATCCTGAACTCTCACTTCCCTTCTGACTTTCCTCCAAAGCAGCCCTTCCCAATGTCACCTTTTTCTCTATAAAGTAAGGTTCCTCTCCTTTGATCTCCAGGCTTGCCTATGGTTTGCGAGAGCTTGCATGTTTCGAACTGCAATTCCTCTGCTATTCCTGAATAAACCCATCATGCTGGTAAAGTAATTGGCTGTTTTACTTTGAAGGTCAACTGGTACTTCCTTGTAATGTGTTTAATACGAATCAATATGTAGAATGAAAATAGATTTGCAAAGAAAGAGCTGATATGTTTACAAAAGTCACTTTTTTTTCCCAAGAATTCTAACACAAATTAACTAGCACTTGACTGTACCACTGTTTATCTCTAGAACAACTCTACATTTTGCAAATCATTATATACCTATCTGAGTAGAGTATAAATCAAAGAGCAAGACAGAAAGGGGGTCCTCATACATACTGGTCGCCCACCTGGTGAACAATGAGAAACATTTGCTTGTCAACAATTTCAAAATATCTCCATGGACATTGCTTTCTCAGTAGTATATTAATTAGCTTTAATCAGAAGTAGCTTAATAAAGGAAATCTGCCATATGGAATTTTGTATTTATATCTCTAAACTACAGGCACATCTGTGTATGAATTAGTATCACATCTCTGCTAGGGTTTCTTGCTTTCTTTTTTTATTATGTTATGTTAGTCACCATACATCATTAGTTTTTGATGTAGTGATCCACGATTCATTGTTTTTATATAACACCCAGTGCTCCATGCAGTACGTGCCCTCCTTAATATGCATGACCAGGCTAACCTATCCCTCCACCTCCCTCCCCTCTAAAACACTGAGTTTGTTTCTCAGAGTCCATAGTCTCTCATGGTTCATCTCTCCCTCCAATTTCCCCCCTTCATTTTTCCCTTCCTTCTCCTAATGTCCTTGATGCTATTCCTTATGTTCCACAAATAAGTGAAACTATATGATAAGTGACTTTCTCTGCTTGACTTATTTCACTTAGCATAATCTCCAGTTCCATCCAAGTTGATGTAAAAGTTGGGTATTCATCCTTTCTGATGGCTGAGTTATATTCCATTGTATATATGGACCACATCTTCTTTATCCATTCTTCTGTTGAAGGGCATCTCGGCTCTTTCCACAGTTTGGCTATTGCGGACACTGCTGCTATGAACATTGGGGTGCCTATGGCCCTTCTTTTCACTACATCTGTGTCTTTGGGGTAAATACCCAGGAGTGCAATTGCTGGGTCATAGGGTAGCTCTATTTTTAAATTTTTGAGGCACCTCCACACTGTTTTCCAAAGTGGCTGTACCAACCTGCATTCCCACCAACAGTGTAAGATGGTTCCCCTTTCTCCACAACCTCTCCAACATTTGTTGTTTTGCAGATGACATGATACTTTATGTGGAAAACCCAAAAGACTCCACCCCCAAATTACTAGATCTCATACAGCAATTCAGTAATGTGGCAGGATACAAAATCAATACACAGAAATCAGTTGCTTTCTTATACACTAACAATTCAACTGTAGAAAGAGAAATTAGAGAAATGATTCTATTTGCAATAGTGCCAAAAACCGTAAGATACCTCGGAATAAACCTAACCAAAGAGGTAAAGGATCTATATTCTAGGAACTACAGAACACTCATGAAAGAAACTGAAGAAGACACAAAAAAGATGGAAAAACATTCCATGCTCATGGATCAGAATAAACATTGTTAAAATGTCTATGCTACCCAGAGCAATCTATACCTTCAATACCATCCCAATCAAAATTCCAATGACATTTTTCAAAGTGCTGGAACAAACAATCCTAAAATTTGTATGGAATCAGAAAAGACCCCGAATCACCAAGGAAATGTTGAAAAAGAAAAACAAAGCTGGGGACATCACATTGCCCGATTTCAAGCTATATTACAAAGCAGTCATCACCAAGACAGCATGGTACTGGCACAAAAACAGACATACAGACCAGTGGAACAGAACAGAGAACCAGATATGGACCTTCAACTCTATGGTCAAATAATCTTCGAAAAGGCAGGAAAAAACATACAATGGAAAAAAGACAGTCTCTTTAATAAATGGTGCTGGGAAAATTGGACAGCCACATGAAGAAGAATGAAACTCAACCATTCTCTAACACCATTCACAAAGATAAACTCAAAGTGGATGAAAGACCTCAATGTGAGACAGGAATCCATCAAAATCCTAGAAGAGAACATAGGCAGTAACCTCTTTGACATCAGCCACAGCAATTTCTTTCAAGATACATCTCCAAAGGCTAGTGAAACAAAAGCAAAAATGAACTCTTGGGACTTCATCTAGATAAAAAGCTTCTGCATAGCAAAGGAAACAGTCAACAAAACAAAGAGGCAACCCACAGAATGGGAGAAGATATTTGCAAATGACACTACAGATAAAGGGCTGGTATCCAAGATCTATAAAGAACTTCTCAAACTCAACACCCAAAAAACAAATAATCAAGTCAAAAAATGGGCAGAAGACATGAACAGACACTTCTCTGAAGACATACAAATGGCTAACAGACACATGAAAAAATGTTCATCATTAGCCATCAGGGAAATCCAAATCAAAACCACATTGAGATACCACCTTACACCAGTTAGAATCTGCTAGGGTTTCTTAAAAATTATTACTATTTTTACTATATTTGGTGGCCTAGCAGCATGGATAAAGTCACTGCATCATTATAACAATCAGAACTACATAAAAATATTTTTGTTGTTGTTTAATGTTTTTTAACAGTTTTAGGTTTACAAGAAAATACAGAGATTTCTCATGTATCCCCTATCCCTACACATGCATATCCTCCCTCATTACCAACATCATTTACCAGAATAGTGTATTTTTTCACCAAAGGTAAACCTGTATTGACGTATCATCACTACCCAAAGCCCGTAAGTTACTCTAGTGTTCACTGCAAGTTCTATACACTCTAGGGTTTGGACAAATGTATAACATATATGCATCATACATAATACATACAGAATGATATATTTTCACTGCCCTAAAAAATATTTTTATAACTCTAACATTCCACCCACTGACAGGTCATGATCCAAAAAAGTCACAAATATGTATCAAATCACAGAATTTCTAATGAGTCCACAGAGGAGGAATTTTTTTTTCTTCTACCTTTCTAGGCTCCTGGCTGAGACTGCCCTGTAATAACGGGAGTAACGGGAGAAAAACAAACAAAAGTTTAATAACATGTATACCTCCTATATACGTGGAGGATACTCAGGAACACTGAATAACTCCCCCAAATGGTCAGAGTCACCACCTTAAATATCATCTCCAGCTAAAGACAAAAGAAATATGTTGGATGGGGAGGGGAGCCCAGTTTTGGGAGTTTGCCAGGGAAAGCACAATAAACAAGAATATTGCTTTTATACAGATTTAAAATTGATAAGTGTTGATCAGAGTTTTTGTCATCTTTTGGAGATTTAATAATCGTCCGCTTCCTGGTATAGAGAGGAAGACACCCTTAGATATGGAGATTTTCTTAATAAATGTAAGTGTCTTTTACAAACAGGTTAACTTCTACCCAGAAGCTTATTTTGGGGTGACACTTTCTGCTCCCCTGTAATTTCTTCTAAGGCCTGATGGAAATTACCAAATCCTATGTAGAAAAGTCTTCATCAAATAAAATGTAGGTGTTTCTACTTGCCAATTCCTTTAAAAAGCTTATGTACCACTTATTTGCAAATGATTATGAACTCACTGTAAGTCACAAAAATAAAACATTGTTTCAGATATACATTGAGTCTTACAAATAGCTCTTTCTAAAATTTATTATTAATAATAGCAATCATTTTATTATCCTATTTTCACTAACCTATTTTTTGTTTTGTTCTTTTTTGAGAATTCTTTTTCTTTGTATTTTCTTCGTATTGGAAAGTTTATAGCTGCATAATTAAATAAAGCTTCTCAGAGATGTCATTTACTGAGAATCTATATCCAAATTTTTTATATGCTATCTTAAAATCTTCTTATAACCTTTTCAACAAATTTAAGAACAATGTATTATAATTCTCATTTTGTGGATGATGAAAAGAGCTCAAAAAAAAATCACTTGCCTCAAGTCACACAATTAGTAAACACCATTAATATATTGAACTCAGGTGCACATTGACTATACTCACTGTACAAATAAATAAAGGAAAGTAAGTTTGGAACAAATGTTTTATTTTCTACCAAGTAACAAAAATACAGCAATTAACTTGGAACTGCAATCTCAAGTTTGGTTTACTTTCCCCTAAAGAAGCAGTATTTAGTTTCCCTAAATTCCTTGAGTCAAGGTATCAAGAGAAATTGCTTCCAGAAAGGCAAAGCAGAGAGTTGTATTCTATCTTTGGCTTTCTCTTCTGTTTACTTTATAGACTCAGGTACATGTCAATTGTTATCTTCTTTTGTTTGATGGTGAATGACCTCCTCTCTTCAGATATTCAGCAATATCTGAATATTCTGAGCTTTGCCTAAACGGAATGACTCTTTGATAATATTCTGATTCTGTCGCTGGTCCTAGTGTATCTCACTTGACTGGTAGGTTAGTATTGCTTTCAGTTCAGTTAGTTCCCATGTGGGAATACACATTTAGCTTACTCAAATCTTAGAATGCCATTTGCTAAAGTAAGCAGAAACTAACATTCTGCAGGTCCTTAGTTGACTTAAGAAATTAACATTAAACATTCTGGGAAGCAGAATTTATACATTCCCATTCAAAAATTTTCCTGCCTTCACAGTGTTCCTTCCTTCAAATATATCAGAATTTTTCATCGCCATCTTCCTAACCAAAACTCAGGCATATTCATTCAGCTGACAGGTATAACCTAGGTTTGACCCTGTTAACCTATACTCTCGCGAAAAACAGAGAATGGATGAGACAAAGAAAATTTCCCTCTTCCACATATGCCTAATGGTCCTGAGGTCCAAAATATGTTTTATTCAATAGCCTGAGTCCAGAATCACTGCTGATTACATCATTACAGTATCATTTGTTTATTTGCTATATTCTCCCCTGATTGACTTAAAATGCTGTTTCTAAAACTTTTTATTCTTTTTCTTGACAATTTCGTTCGATCTCCTAAAACAAGGCAAGTTCCACTATGGTGGGCTGTCTCTATTCCCTATGCTTTGAGCTATCTGGGACAAACTAATTATAATTGGATCATTTAGCTTCTAGAAACCTACATACCTCTTCCTACTTGTTCTTCCCGCCATCCCAGAGTCTGTATAAAACAGGCTATAATGAGTCTGGTATTGCCTTGGAAAAACTCAGAAGATTAAATTCCAACTGAATCAAAATGTTAGTTACTTTTGCTTTCTAAGCATTACTTCCAAAGAGGAAATGAGTGGGAATAAATCCAGGCCCCGGTAAAAATAAACGCCAAACTAGAGAGGGCAGGAAGACTCAGATTATTCCTAATGATGAACGGTAACAGCATCAAACTGCTATTGATCAAGAAGGGAGAGTTCTGGGGTGCCTGGGTGGCTCAGTCGTTAAGCGTCTGCCTTCGGCTCAGGTCATGATCCCAGGGTCCTGGGATCGAGCCCCGCATCGGGCTCCCTGCTCCACGGGAAGCCTGCTTCTCCCTCTCCCACTCCCCCTGCTTGTGTTCCCTCTCTCGCTGTGTCTCTCTCTGTCAAATAAATAAATAAAATCTTTAAAAAAAAAAAAAGAAGGGAGAGTTCTTTGGTGAACAGAAGCCCAGGAAACAAAAAAGGAAGAATACAATTAATTCAAGAAAAGAAGTTCCATTTAGCTATTTCCCTCCTTCATCATTCATCCCCTCTTCGAAGAGGCCCCTTCCCACTTTCCCTTTTCTTATTTTCTATGTTTCATGCTTTAAATCCTCAGGTAATGGGTCTTAAGGCAGAAAAGCAGGTTGAGCTGTCTGGAGAGGAAGGGGAAATTTGCTAAAATGATTAGAGGCAGCTAATGAGTGACAGGATGAGAAGTGCATAAGGAACCAACTTTTCTTATGAGCTTCTTATATTCCAGCTCAGTTCCTTCCCACTAAGAATTTTGTCTGCTGTGCTCCAGCCAAGGAACCCTCAAGCCCTAAGAAAGCACGACTCCAAGCACATTAGCCAAAAAGCTAATTTGTTTCTCTCATATCTACAGAAATTTTTTTTTCTTTTTACATATAAATGCTTTCTCCAGAATCAATAAATAGGACACAGATGTTTTAAATAAATGCAAACCAAATACAACATGTTTTTCATAGCTTAAAAAATTCCCACTGGTAAATAAAAAAAACATAATTAAGAATTCAGCCTGCCACTGTGGAAGGGGCTGTAGGGATGGAAATCTATAGAGGCTGAAAAGAGAAAAGACCCTTTCAGAAGGCTGGAGCATGACTTTCTGAGGTTCAGAAATTCTTATGACTATTTGGAAGTGGGCACTGGATCTTTAAAAAGCCAGAGCGATGGCTATCAGAGACCTAAGATGTGTTTCTTATCCTCAGGCATATGAGGTGTCCTGGCTTACAAGATTATTAGCTTTTTTTTTTTTTTAAGATTTTATTTATTCATTTGAGACACAGAGATACAGAGAGAGAGAGAGAGAGCATGAGCAGGGGGAGAGGAAGAGGGAGAGGGAGAAGCAGGCTCCCCGCTGAGCCAGGAGCCTGATGTGGGGCTCGATCCCAGGACCCTGGGATCATGACCTGAGCCGAAGACAGACACCTAACCATCTGAGCCACCCAGGTGCCCCAAGATTATTAGAGTTCTATAAATAAATATTTGTCAACATTACAGAGCTAAACTACCAAATATATGCCTAAACTGTCCTGGCTAATGCCTGAGATTTCTTCAGAATCAATCTACACTGCTTTGTAACATTTTGGGTGGTTGAATCATACTTATGCTCTATAACATTTGGGGTGGTTGAATCATAGTTATGCTCTATAACATTTGGGGTGGTTAAATGGTATTTACACTGTAGCCTACATTCCAAGTTACAGATCCATTCCCAAGAGTAGAGTCAGTGAAGAAAAGCAAGGGTGACAATGAATACCTGAAAGATCTGAGGAATGGTAAACCACCAAAGTTAAGGGGAAAAAAAAGGCAATGAATGCATCTTCAGGCGGTGACTACTTCCCAAACTGATTAAGAGGAAGATTTAAACCTAAATCATGATTATACTCCAAAATTGTTTTATTATGCCAGAAATGAACAAAGATAAAAACAAACAAAAAAAAGCAAAACAAAACAAAAAACCTACCTGATTAAAATATTTTAAAATACCTGATACTTTGAGCTATCCTATTTGGGATATTAAGAGAAAAGTTCTGTATTATTATAAATTCTTTTTCCTTCCTGCTGCATTATTATGGAACAATTCCAAAAATATAAAATAGTTAACTATAAGATGAGGACTTATTCTGAATTATTAATAGAGCACCAAAAGACAATGAACAATGTCAATGGATTTGTACAGTGATCTTACACTCATTTCTTAACAGAAGTGGCTTATTTTACAAAAGAAATGTTTTATTATAATCTACATTTATCACATCATCAGTAACTGGTAAAGATTTACCACTAATATTATTTTACATTCTAAAAAGACCACAAGCTACTTTTGTAGACAACCTGAAATTTGTAATTTTGAATGACATTCATAGGGGACACAACATTGAAAATTTTTTGAAGATCTTGTTTAGCCCCCAAAGAAGCATGGGGCCTACTTGAAATTCTGAGCAATTCACCGATTATTTTAAAGTCTTCAAGTTAAAATTAGTAAACTCTCAAACAAAGACTGTTCGCAGCTTTAAGATCAAATTTTATACTATATTTATGCAACACAAAAGCAGACTTCAGGAACAAAGGCATTGCCTTTCTTGAAGACATTCCTAGTTTTACATTAAAATCACAGAGGTTATACTTTTCTCTATGTTGTATTTTGAGTTTACTCTCAAAAAACCCTTAGACAATCTGTCTACCCAGATCCCTCTGTGACCTTTCCTTTCATTTGAACCTTTCATGCATAATACATTTTAATACTGGGGTCGCACAGAGAGATACAGCAACTAAACATAGGAGCACTGAATAAACATGCCTAAAGAAAAACCAACTTGTGGAATGCAAAAGCATTACAACTAAGCAGCATTCCTGTCCTTTCTAATTATAGTAGGTTGGAAGTATAACATGGCCAAGAACCAGGTTTTCCTCCATTTCTAAAGAGGTGTACGCCAGCCCCAAATCCATGAAGGTCAACCATTTTGGTCCAATCCCATGCATTTTCCCTTTTTTTCCTTAGCTTCTTAACCCTATTCTATTTATATTTCATAATTACTGGGTGCTCTGCTGCTATAAAAAACCTGAAGTCATTCCTTCTGGGTTGTCATACTGCTCTTCATTTCTTCTACTCAGTATAATTTGTCCCTCAATCTTCCAAAAGGGTCCAGATACATTTTTCTAGATCAGCGTTATCCAAAATGGTGTTACATAGCTGTCCTACGCAGATCAGTTTCTGAGATCCAAGTTAGGAAAGCCTGCAATCCATACTTTCTTAAAGAGTTACCGTGGACATCTTGCATGAAAGATTCTGAGAAAAATGACTATTAAGAAGAAACAAAACTGTTATATAAATAAGTTTTTCTCAAATTTAATTACAGAACATTTTTTTTCCCCATAACACACATGAAAATCTTAGGGAAAGACACAGTGATAGGAAATACTATCCTAGATTCTCATCTCTTAAGCAGCTGCAACTCTTGACTATTGGCCTCTTATATGCAAACTCTTTAAAAGGCATATCACTAACAAGAAGGTAGTATTCAAGGCCATGGCAATACTCCTAATTATAGACATAGAGAAAGCTGTGTTTTTAATTCCTTCATATGCAATAAGCAGAGACTCCAGTGACTCAAAATGGCAATAGCCAGAGAGCACCTGCCACCAAGACATACAGGTTAATGAAAGCCTTTTAATTCTTTACTCATTTCCTACAGCCAACTTTCTGTTGTTGCTGTTGTTACTCACCTGAAGATTTTCTGCATAAAAAAGGAAGAAATTATATAAAACAAATACAGTATAATGAAACCTAACCAATCAACCGAATTGGACTATCTCAACTTCATGGTAGAGTTTGAGAAAATAAGCTATGTAGTAACAAGTAATATTTTGTTAAATAATAAGCACATTTAAGGTAGAGAAATCCAGATCCAGATAAACAACTACTTGAAATCTGCCCTTTATATAGAGAGAGCTAATTAAAAGATTGACAAGGGTAAAACTATATATTGTCACTGGTTTGTATAGACATTTGTATAAATATATATATACATATTTATACATGTTTATATATATGTATATGCACAACAAATGATAAAAAATAGATGGCATTGTTTATATTTTTAAAAAAGAAACTGAAACACGAAACAGAAAAAAGAAAATAAATTCTCAGAGGTCCTCAGATGATATAACTGGAACACCCAGATTGTGAGGGGTGTGCACTTAATTAATTTAGGGAAGAGGCCAGTGTAAGAAAAATTGTAAGTGTAAGACCAGCATAGGCTAGACATATAGACCAACGAAATAAAATTCAGAGTCCATAATAAACATAAACCCATGTATCTACGACCAGCTGATTTTTGACAAGAGCACCAAGTCTGTTCAATGGGGAAAGAACAGTCTCTCAACTAACGGTGTTGGCTCAACTGGATCTTCACATTCCAAAGAATGAAACTGGACCCCTACCTTATACCATATTCAAAAATTAACCCCGAATGGATCAGTGACCTAAATATAGAGATGAACCATAAAACTCTTAGAATAAAACAAAAGGATTCATCTTCATTACTTTGGATTTGACAATGGATTCTTAGATAGGACACGAAAGCATGATCAACAAAAGAAAAAATAGATAAATTTGATTTCATCAAAATAAAAAAAGAGCCTTTTGTGCATCAAAGGACATTATCAAGAAAGTAAAAAGAGGCACTTGAGGTGGCTCAGTCAGGCAAACGTCTGACTCTTGGTTTTGGCTCAGGTCATGATTTCGTGGATTGTGGGATCAAGCACCGTGTTGGGCTCCTTGCTCAGCAGGGAGTCAGCTCGAAAGATTCTCTCCCTCTGCCCCTCCCCCTGCTCATGTTCACTCTCTGTCTCCCTCTGTCTCTCTCTCTCTCTCAAAATAAATAAATCTTAAAAAAATAAAAAGACAAGCAACAGAATAGGAAAAATATTTGCACATTATGCATGTGATAAGGGTTCAATGTCCAAAATATGTACAGAAGCCCTAAACCTCAACAACAAAACCCAATGTAAAATGGGGCAAAAGACTTGAACAGACCAAAGAGGACATACAAATTGCCAATAAGCACATGAAAAGATTCCCAACCCTATTAGTCATAAGAGAAATGCAGATCAAAACCACGAGGAGGTACCAGTTCATATCTATAAGGATGGTTATAATAAAAATATTGAAAATAACAAGTGTTGGCTGGGATGTGGAAAATTTGGAACCCTCATATATTGCTGGTTGGAATGTAAAATGGTGCAACCACTGTGGAAAAAAATTTGGTGGTTCCTTGTAAAGCAAAAAGCACATGATGCAACAATTTCACTTCTAGATATAAACCCAAATGAATTGAAAACATGGACTGAAAGAGACATTTGTATGTCAAGGTTTGTTTCAGCTTTATTCACAATAGCTAAAAGGTAGAAAAAACTCAGGCATCCCTCAACAGATGAATGGATAAACAAAATGTGTTCTATCTACACAATGGAATATTATTCAATCACAAAAAGGAATGGCATCTGATACATGCTCCAACATGGATGAAGTGTGAAAACATGCTAAGTGAAGTAAGTTTGACACAAAAAGACAAATATTGGATGATTCCGCCTTATGAAACATAAATAATAGGAAAAATCATAGAGACAGAAAACAGATTAGAGGTTATTCGGGGCAAGGTCGAGGAGGCAGTGGGGAGTTGTTGCTTAATGGTATTTCATTACTCCCAATAAATATTCTGAATGGTTACAGAATTTCTGTTTGGGTGATGAAAAACTTCTGGGAATAGACAGTGACAACGGTTGTACAACACTGAATATAATTCATGCCTTCGATATGTACACTAAAAACTAGGTAAAATGGCTAATGTTATAGTTTGACATTTTAAAACTAAATATAATTAACAAAAGATTTGAATTTTCTAACCAAATTACATAGTTGCACTTCAAGAATTTTTCCATTTCATGTAATATATTTTCAGATTAAATATATATATATATTTTTTAAAATAAAATAAAAACTTTAAAAAAAAATGAAGAGGGAAGAAGGCCCATCTCCTGCTCTTCCTTCTAAGGAAATTACTGAATTGCATCTCACAGATGTGCTTACAGTTTGAACAATATATAATCTTTAGAAAATCCCTCAAGAAGCTAAGCACAGGAGTAAATACTTCAGAGTAAATAAGAAAATTACAACTTCCAAAGCTGACAAATATCACACAAATCCACACACATAAAATTTATACTGATGGACCACTTGATACACACTTCTATGCTTTTCCTATTTCTTTTCGTTCTTTATTCTTTGAAAGTCTCTTCGTAGGATGATTTGCAAACCACTGCCTAATGAAGGAAGGGAAAGATGATTTAGGCTTTCTTCTAGCATGACTTGTATTGGAAAGTCAGCCGTGTGGTGAGAGATTTCATTTTGCAGGAGCCTTGATGTCACTTGTGGGAATCTCTCTTATTCTCTAGCCATTGTAGGTTCCTTTTGCTCGGCATCAGCTGAATCTTCCCGTCGGGCAGGAGTAAATGCATGTCCCAGGGGCTATGTTCATTATCCCAAGGGACTTAATTTGTATCTCAGGCAAAATTCTGAGCATCCTTAGGACATCTTCATGTGGGCTTCCTTGCCATACCTCAGTGGACACTTCAGTCTCTGAGAAGTCTCAGGGTCTCCCATGAGGAAAGAAATTTCATAAAACCACTGAATTTGAAGTTCAAAGTGATCATAAAAAGCACCTGGTCCGGAATGTTTAAACTTCAGCCACCTAAGATCTACCCTCAGTTTTTCCATTTCTATGTACCATTTCTGCTATTCACTTACCATTTATTTTCCAATTTTTTAGTCACAGACTTCAGTCTGACCTGACCTAATTCTTTCCATCAAATTGCATGTTTGAATGGCAACATATTTTTTTTTCCCCAATGGATGTTAAAATACATTTATAGCTCAGAAAAAAAGAGTCTGTCTGGGTCCTGCTAAAATTGCCTCATGCCCTGTGCACCCCAGCAGATGCTGAAACAAAATAACTCATCTAGACTGGAGAAGACTTGTATTGGGGGAGTTAATGATACAGGAATAAGAAATCCCTTAAGTGATGGAAACTATGTGGAAATCTTGTTATTTTCCAAAGCCAAAGTAATTATCCTTTTTATTAAAGTGAAGTGTGAAAAGAGCTATGCTCACAGTTGTTTGTTTTTTCTCTACAAGTGTTTTTTTTTCCTTAACAAAAATCATGCTGTTGATTAGATTATAGCAATGTTTGGTGCACTAGGGAGTCATTTTAATCAAGTGGGGAAAAAAAGTAAAATTAAATAATAAAGCCAGTAAGGGAGCCAGGACCAGGGTTAATGAGGGGCAGAAAACATACCTTGTCTGGTTACTTCCTCCATGACTTTATGAAAATTTTCCCTCTCATATCCTTCATCTCTACAGGTAGAAATAACCCTCTATACTTCACCTACTACCCTCTCTACATAGGCTTTTATTCGTTGTTTCCTACCCTCTTGTCTACATTCTGTAAGCTCCAAGGAGCACAGAAGCAGCCTTACTCCCACAGACATCCCTGGTAACACACTAAGTACATGTGTTTCATGTTGTTGAATAAATGGCCAAAAAAGTATACATAAAAACAGACACCGGGGCGCCTGGGTGGCTCAGTCGTTAAGCATCTGCCTTCAGCTCAGGTCATGATCCCAGGGTCCTGGGATCGAGCCCCGCATCGGGCTCCCTGCTCAGCGGAAAGCCTGCTTCTCCCTCTCCCACTCTCCCTGCTTGTGTTCATGCTCTTGCTGCGTCTCCCTCTGTCAAATAAATAAATAAAATCTTTTTAAAAAATAATAAAATAAATAAATAAATAAAAACAGACACCTAGAAATAAACCATTTTAATACTCATCATTAATAATACTTAATAAAATCGACAGCATTCCTAAAATTAGAGCACCCATGATAAGTAATGGATGAATACAGATTTAAGAGGAAGACTGGAAATATTTCTGTTAACTTATATAAGACAACTCACTGGCCTATATTTCAATGAGACAAGTGTTGCCAGACTCAACACAATAATAACAATACCGTTTTAGTGTTTTCTAGCCATCAGTCTGACAGATATTATTATTGTCTGCATTTATATGAGATTGGAAAAGGGGGAAGAAGAGATTTCAAAGTATCTAAAGTGAAGACAGTCTGAGAAGGGCAATGGTGAGATTACATTCAACAGGACAGAAGTTCACTTGTGGGCAATAGGATTTAAAAACGTTTCATCCAAGTATATGCAGAAGCAGGCCAGAAGAACCCCCATGTAATCAACCCAAAGGTCCGTGGAAGGATACAAGCGAGAGATGTGACAGTGAAGCTTGAGACAGTCCAGACATGATGAAAGAGAATCGTCTTTGCCAAGCTCCGGGGCATGTTCCACCACATGCTCTCCCTGAGGCCTCAGCAGTGCACGGTCAGCAGGAGCCAGACGGCTGGTCTCAACGCCAGCACATCAGGCAAGGACGTGCTGACCTGGAGAACGCACGGTCCACATTCACATAGCTGCTGCTCCCCAGCAACTACCAAAGCACTGCCACATAAAGAGAGAGGGCCCACGTGGCCAGAACTTGTGATCTCCTAAGACTTTTCTGTGAAATTTAACGACTATTCAGTTTTAGTGATGACCTATCATATTTAGGAACACTATACAGGCCACACCAGACACATCTGCTGTTCCAAGTTGACCCTTCACCCTCCAGTTTGTAAATCATGGTTTAACTGCATCTCAACAGGGGCACCTGGGTGGCTCAGCCCATGAAGCGTCTGCCTTCAGCTCAGGTCATGATCCCGAGGGTCTTGGGTTTGAGTCCCGTGTCAGGCTCCCTGCTCACTGGGGAGCCTGCTTCTCCCTCTCCCTCTGCTCCTCCCTGACACGTGCTCTCTCTCTCTCATTCCTCTCTCTCTCAAATAAAATCTTAAAAAAAAAAAAAAAACTGCATCTCAACAAAATTTAAATTTTTAAAGAGATTATTTTAACACCATCATGGCTCTAAAAAGTTTTCTTGGGATTAAAGTGCAAAGTCTTAACATACTGAAAATGTATTAAAACGTTCAGGAGAGGTATCACTTCTAAGCATTATATTATTGTACTTGACGGAGTTACATTTCAAAACTCTTGAATATAGGGACTACTGACTTTTACATTTTACATAATTACATTATAATTTATATAATTATTTTTATAATCTATATTAAAATTCTTATAATTTACATTCTGTCTCTGCCTCCCTCTTTCTCTTCCAAAAAGTTAATTATGTACCTTAATTCACAGCAAATTATTACCATTAGTCTCTTCCTCAATTCAATTATTTGGTATAGTCTACCTATTCCCCATTCCTGTTCCTATTCCATACCTCGCTAAAATAGTAAACTATTCCAATGTATTTGATGTGTATGCTTCTTTTCTATGTGGTCTCATCAAGTGAGAGTTTTTGTTCTTTTTAACTTACAAAAACCTATTGAGCCATTTTTACTTTCCTACAAGGCATGCCTTTTTTTTTTTTTAAGATTCTATTTATTTGAGATAGAGCGAGTGAGAGAGAGAGAGCACAAGCAGGGGAGGGGGAAAGCAGACTCTCCACTGAGCAGGGAGCCCGATGCAGGGCTCGATTCTGGGACTCCGGGATCATGACCTGAGCCAAAGGCAGCTGCTTACTCCAGAGTGTACACCCACCACACACACCTATCCATCCTGAAGTTATGAATGCCTGGAGTCTGCAGCTTGTTGACACCACAAGCAACACTGTGCTAATCAACCTGTGTGTGTTCCCTCACAGACTTTGGGGTCTATGTCTAGGACTGGGATTGCTGGCCCATCAAGCATGTGAATATTTAATTTTACTAAGAACTGTTTCGTGCTTTCCAGGAGTCCTGCAGCCATCTACAGCCCTACAACAGAATGTCAGGATTCATACTGGCAGAATGTGAACTCTCTGCCAAACATGTCATTATCCGGGCCCATAATATATCCAAAATGGTATCTCTTTATATAATTTTCATTTTTCTACTCCAGTAGGGGAGCAATGGATGACCTCGTTCCTGGCGAAATGGAGCTTGAGGCCATGAGCAGATACACCAGCCCAGTGAACCTGGCAATCTTCCCCCATCTGACCATGGTGTTATTGGCCATTGGCATGTTCTTCACCACCTGGTTCCTCCATTGAGAGGTTACCACCATGAAGTACACTTGGGATCTCTACAAAGAGCTCCTCATCTCCTTGGTGGCCTCACTTTTCATGGGCTTTGTAGTCCTCTTCTTGCTGCTCTGGGTCTGCATCTATACATAACCTCCCAAAGCTCCAACCAGGTGGCTTCACTGAATCCCTGCTTTTGTAAATTAATTTACTATTGCTGGAAGTCTCCCACCTGCTGTTCACAATAAAGGCAGATGTGTGGAAAAAATTTTTTTCATTTTTATATGAACGTGAACCTCTCCTTATAAGCTTATTGATTTTTTAGTCGTCTTCTGTAAGTTCTTGGTTCAACAATGTTTGCAATCTTATGTCGAGATATTGATCTTTCTCTTACTGATTTATAGGAATCTCTTCTCTAGTAAAACATACATAAATCCGTATACACACACACACACACACACAGAAATACTTGCATGCAGATCACTTGAGGACCTTGATAAAATACATATTCTGACCCACTAGGTCTGGCGTGAGTCCCAAGAGTCTGCGTTTTCCATAAATTACCAGATCCCACCAGTATGATCACAGTGACACCTGTCCAAAATCACACTTGAAGAAGCAAGGGTTAAGACGGTATTTAACTACTTGTTAACCGTGATTCTTCCATTCATACTTTAGAGTAAATTTATGATAGTTCTCAAGAGTATCCACCTGGGGGTTTGAATGGAATTGATCAAAATCACTAATATTAAAAATGAGGTTTTAAAAAATATATTATCACTGATTAAAGAACAGCAATGTCTCTCCACCCATCCAGATCATGTTTTACCTTATTACCTTCAGAATTTTTCCACAGATTTCTTGTGTGGTTGTGGTTAAGCTAAGTCCTAAATATATTTTAGTTTTTGTGAATTTTCTACAAAGTGTCTTATTTATAGTTAGTTATAACTGGTTCAGAGAGGGATGCTACTGATTTTATTATGTTTGTATTTTACCTGACAACTTTGTGGAAAACTTGTTAGTCCAAATACTTCATTGATCGTGATTTATTGTGATCATTATTGTTTTTAGGTACCTAACCACTAAATCTTCCCTCAAATCACAATTTTATCTTTTCTCTTTCAATTCTTAACACTTAGTTTTTCTCAGAGCACTGATCAAGACATCGAATGCTATGTTATAGTAGCTATGTTAGTCAATGTCCTCATCTTGACCCATCTTTTAAAAAGAGCATCTAATGTAAGTATAATGTTTGTTGTAGATTTTCAGCAATCATTGCACTTAATGGAAAAATATTTATTTTATATGTTTTTAGATATATTTATTAGGAATGTCTGTTTTTATAGCAATATACTATTTATATATATGTCTTTCTTAAATAAAACAAGTAAATATAAACATCAGTTCCCACATATCTCTAACTTGTTAAGAGTTGTTATCAAAACGTTACTAAAGCATTTTTTCCGCATCTAAAGATATCAAATAATTTTTTTCCTAGAAATCATTAATATATAAATGGAGTTACATAAACTATATTGATAAATTTCTTATGTTGAATCATTTTGTAACTCATATAACTATTACTTGGTAATTATGTATTATAAAATGCATTTTTATTTTATTTAGTCCTTGCATTATTTCAGATTTTTCTTATGCAATCATAAGAAGAGCCAATGCTTTTCCTCTTTATTGGGATTAAGATTGCACTTGTCTCCTTAAATGAGTTTGGAAGGTCTGATTTTTCTCTTTTCTTCAACAGTTTTATGTGGACAGTTTAATTAGTCTTAAAAATTTAACAGAATTCCTATGAAAACAGCTAGAACTTGGATATTTATGGGCATAGGTTTTGAATACCATCTTTATTTATCACTCTATTTATGTTTTATTTCCTCCTGTGTTAAGTCCAGAAATTTGTAGTTTTATACGAATTATTTCACCTCATTTCAAAATTATATCATTCTTTTATTAATCTTTTCTATGAAATAGCTTTTAGCTTAGTAATCTTCTCTAGTGTTCTTTATAATTTCATTTTAATACAAATTATTTAAGAATACATCATTTGAGGGGTGCCTGGGTGGCTCAGTCATTAAGCTTCTGCCTTCGGCTCAGGTCATGATCCCAGGGTCCTGGGACCAAGCCCCTCATCGGGCTCCCTGCTCAGCGGGAAGCCTGCTTCTCCCTCTCCCACTCCCTCTGCTTGTGTTCCCTCTCTCGCTGTGTCTCTCTCTGTCAAATAAATAAATAAAATCTTTCAAAAAAAAAAAAAGAATATGTCATTTGATTTCTAAACATATTGAATTTTTTTTTGAAAGATTTTATTTATTTATTTGAGAGAGAGAGAATGAGAGACAGAGAGCATAAGAGGGAGGAAGGTCAGAGGGAGAAGCAGACTCCCTGCCGAGCAGGGAGCCCCATGCGGGACTCGATCCCGGGACTCCAGGATCATGACCTGAGCCGAAGGCAGTCGCTTAACCAACTGAGCCACCCAGGCGCCCAACATATTGAATTTTTAATACAGCTTTGGGTTATTAAGGTTTTTTTAAATTTTTTTTAAAGATTTTATTTTTTTGTCAGAAAGAGAGAGCGAGCACAAGCAGGGGGAGCAGCAAAGGGATAAGCAGGCTCCCCACTGAGCAAGGAGCCCAATGCAGGACTCGATCCCAGGACCTGGGATCATGACCTGAGAGCTGAAGGCAGAGGCTTAACTGACTGAGCCACTCAGGCACCTCTATTTCTTACTTGATTTGTCCCTGAGAGGTGTGTGTTAAAATGGCTGATTTATCAACTATTTTTGGCAGTCTGTTGTTTCACACAGATTTTTAAGCTCTGGATTTACATGAGTACATATTCATACATATCCGCTGTTATATCATCTTTCTATATTATTCCTTTTTAGATGATAAATTATTAACCATCATTCCCCAGAGAAATTAAATCGTTGCTTTGCATACAATAAACCTTTAGTAATCTTTTTTAATTGAATTAGGTTAGAACTGAATTAGATAATGTAACTGGTTTTTTTGTTGTTGTTGTTTTTTAAAGATTTTATTTATTTGACAGAGAGAGACACAGTGAGAGAGGGAACACAAGCAGGGGCAGAGGGAGAGGGAGAACAGGCTTCCCGCGGAGCAGGGAGCCCGATGTGGGGCTCGATCCCAGGACTCTGGGATCATGACCTGAGCCGAAGGCAGACGCTTAACAACTGAGCCACCCAGGCGCCCCTGTAACTGGTTTTTAAGAGTGGGCAAACAGGGAATAGGGAAGTCGGAAGCCTCCAAATGAATTAGAATTATCAGTACATTCTTCTTCTCTTGAAATTTTACTGAGATTGAATGTCCCCAAGAGTTTCAAAAGCCAATTTATTCTGAGCTGTAACTAAGATATTACTGAGTTTGTGAAACTGGGACTAGAAACTAGATCTTCTAATTAAGTTTGAAAAGGAAAGGAAAAGAAAGTCAGAGGCATATACATGCTCAAGAAACCAAGGAATGAAAAAACAGAAATGGAGCCAGCAAGAGAAAGAGAAAGAGAGACTGAAGGAGATAAAAAGAGAGACACAGACATAAAGATAAGAGGAGAATTGCCACATTCTCTGAACAATTACTATGTTGCAAGCACTGGGACATGTTCTTTAAAAATACTATTTCGTTGAAATGCACAAACATACTAGACAGAATAATTTTTAACAAACAAGAAGACAAGACCATTTCTAAGAGACAACACAGATCAGACTTTTTTCCAACACAGCTGAAATATTTATGATTTGTCTTCATAGTCAATTTAATTCAGAATTAAGAAGATGACTTTTCATAATCCATGGGCATGATCTATTTTTAGCACATTTTAGCAAATATTTTACTATAATTTTAGCAGAAATAACAAGGCCAAAACTTATGCCATTGGCTAGCACATTTTTCTGATATTTCTACTCTAATACTCTCTAAATCCCATTATAAAACTACATCTGAATATATAACCAATAACCACATTTGAAAGAAATGCACTTAGGAAACAATTCATATCTGTTAGTAACAGAAATTATCAATACTTTCTAACATTATTCAATCTAAAAATCATATAATCTAAAATACCATATAATCTAAAATATGAACAATGTTAAAAAATTGTTTTACTATGTATATATAGTGTCTACCCTGTTACATTTTTTACACTTTGGTTTTCAGTTTCTTAATAAGGAATCAATGGAAACTTAGGTTTTCCATTGGCATGTTTTTACTTGATCTTCTCAATTTCTTATTAAGATCAGCTTGAATTGTTTTAGTACTACTTCCACTGGGATAGTTGTAAGTAATAATTGGATTCTAATGAATAATGTTAGGGGTCTACAAAAACTTAAAATTATTTGCATATGCTCTATGTGTGTGTAAATGCCTAAGAGTAAGGGAATTATTTAAAGGTAAGATCTGCTTTGATGAATGACATATCAGACCACTGATTTTTGTTAATATATTTAAAACTTTAAAGAAGCTAAGTGAAAACTAATTAAAAATAATTTATTAACACTTACCAACTGATTATTTGTTATAAATTCATCTGTGAGTGATTTGTAGGAAGACAAAGGTCAGGAACGTTGTTCAACACTCAATAACCATGGCTGAATGAATTTATTACTAAAACTTTATTCTCTGAATAGGGATTCCATCACAACTATGCAAATACTATGCAAATATTTATTACATGGACTTGATTTAGGATATGTAAATATGTCCTGAGTTCAATTTATCTAAGGTGTAAAAAATTCATATTAAAAGTTAAACATAAAACATATGCATTGGTTCATAAAAGACTGTCTAATAGTTTGTAAATGAGTCATCTACTTTAAGACTGTCATCTGGAGATAAGAAATTAACAAGCCTCTTGAGAATGGTAAATTGTTCTAGTCACTTAAAAAGAAGTTGGTCCTGGAAGGAACATTGAATCCAAGTTTCAGGTTTGTATTTCTTGAAATTGTCAGTAATTGTTAAACACACATAAGAATTGGGTATTTGAACAAGCAATAAAATTTTAACATTTATTGGAAAATAAAAGTGAAGATGAAACTTACCCTTTGACAATCTTATGAAGCTATTTTTTCATATATATGTTTTTACAGCTAGACTTTAATATTCATACATATGAGAATCAGCTCTGTTGTTCCTTGTTTCCATTTGTGAAGGACAGTTATGAGAAACACCAAGTTCAAAATAGTGAAAATAATCTACACTATGCCCTTTATAGTAAGATATGATTAAAGTTGTCATAAAATTTGTTATCCAAAGTGGAAAACTTTGAGAGTGAGAGGGAATACTAACAATGATTACACTGGGCTGAAAACAGAGGCTTTCCGGGACAAACTGCAAAATATGATTACCTTCGCTACAAGGAACTTTGAATCCTACCAATTTACTTCTCCTTCCCAGGGAAACAGCGTCAACCCATGAAGCACTGAGATGCTGTCTACAGAACACATTCGGGATGGCAAAGTGACTTCAAGAATCACCTCCTGTGATTGATGGTTGGAGCACTGCACTAACTGAAAGACTGTTAGGACTCTGAAGGAAGGCATGCCAGGATTAATTCTCAGGGGAAGAGGTGGTGCCACAGGTGTGGAGGACTTTCTCATTTTGACGGAGTCTGCTGTTTTACTGGTTCTAACACTGTTTTATTCTTCTCCTGCTTTATCCGTTTATTGACAGAAGTAATAATAGCTATCTACACAATCTACATTATCAATCTTCAAAAAAACTGAACCTGATACCTCAGAACTACTGTGCCCATTCTACCCATAAGAAAGCCAAGGTACTGAGCATTTTAAAAACTTCCCAAGGTTACAAAACTGTTAACTGGCACACCTGGGATCCAGACTCTGGAATTCTAGCTCCAGATACTGTATATTTAACCAGTTTGATAGAATTCCTTTGGGTAGTGCTCGACATACTTGGAACTCTTGATTACTAATGTCCAAAAGAAATTAAAAAATCCAAGTTGGATATTATATGATTACTTATAAATAATGTATATGCCAATTCACTCTAAAACTAATAAATTCCTATGATCAGCAAAAAACAAAAAACAAAAGGAAATATTTAAGTATGGATAGGACTAGAGTCCACATGAGAAGAGGCCTTAAAATCATCTAAAATTTTGTATCCATTTTGCTTAAAAGAACCACTTCGTTCACTTTTGTATCCACAGCAAGCAGAAGGACATATTCAGCATATTTTTGGTACTTACTAAATCACTGTAAAATGAGTGAATGAATAGCTACAGATAAACCTGTGACCTTCTTTCCTGTCCTTTATTCTAATTACTGTCCATAAAAGCCAAGAGGGTAAGAGTAAGGGAAGAGTGAGGCTGCTCAACAAGCCACAGGTATATTTAATTGGAAATAGCCAAGTAGAATTCCACGCGTGGTGGCTGGAAGTGTCTTGCCTCAAGATGGGGAGTCAGGACATCACCACATTCTGCCTCTAACTAGTGGTCTGGTCTTAAAATCTGACCTGAAAATATGTAAAACCTCTCAGTTTCTCTTATGTTAAAAATAAGAGGAATAAACTAAACCTTTATGATGTCCCTTCAGAATTCTTTCTTCAATCTATTCTGAGGACATTTTAGCAAAAGTTTTCCCCCAATGGTTGTGATATTCCTTACTTACTTCATATTGAGAATATCTGATATATTTTTTAATTTTTCTGTTAAAACATATTTGAGAAAGATGTGCATCTGGCAGAAAAATCAAAAGAATGTTACTACTGAAGAGGATCTGAGTGACTGACATTCATGGCTATGTATCAATGTTGGTGATTTAGAGGGGTTAATATGGGTGGCTGATTATTATCCCCTTATTAGTTAAGGCTATTAAAATTAGCAAACTATGTCCAAGTCTAATATACTTAATAGAATGAACAGACTTCCTCAATCCATATACTAACAATTGAGAATAACCTGATAACCCCAGAAAATCATTTCCAATTCATACAAGATCTCAAACAAAAAATCTCCCATGTGCTCAGATAGCAAAATCAACATGTTTTACTTGGTGTCAAAGGAGGAAAATTACATATCTCATACTCTTTTATGAGTTCTAACATATATATTACTTTGCAATTTAAAAATAAAATTTGGTGGGCGCCTGGGTGGCTCAGTTGGTTAAGTGACTGCCTTCGGCTCAGGTCGTGATCCTGGAGTCCCGGGATCGAGTCCCACGTCGGGCTCCCTGCTCAGCAGGGAGTCTGCCTCTCTCTCTGACCCTCCCCCCTTTCATGCTCTCTCTCTCTATCTCATTCTCTCTCTCAAATAAATAAATAAAATCTTTTAAAAATAAATAAATAAATAAATAAAATTTGGTTGGTTAAAGGTAATACAAATTTGGCTTTTTTAAAGATTAAAAAGTTGTGATTGCTAGATGCAAATTAATTGTTTAATGGATTACTTCATACAACATTCAATTAGATTCTATAAAGGGCTCCATTTATAGTGGAGTTAAGCAAGACTGTAATGGTTTAACAATTTAAACTCATACAGTTTGTATATGGTTTCTGTATTTTTTCCTCCTATCTATTTGCATAACTGAGATGCAAGAAATTATCTTAGGAGTATAATGGCTGTGTCCAAAGTTTATATGTTTAATTTTCAGAGGTATCAGCAAATTGCCCTCCAAAATTATTACTTCCATTTACACAGTGGCCATCAAGGAATGTTTGCCTGCTTTTTACCAACAAGGATTATCAGTCTTTTTCATTTACCAAACTGAAAGGTGAAAAGTTTTATTCCATTTATTTTATTCTTGGTGAGGGTCCAAATTCTTTCAGATGTTTGTTATTCATTTATAATTTATTGCTGAAGACCAATTTCAAGAGAAGAAATACAAAATATCAAAGATAATAAGCAGATTTTTTTTCCAATCCCAGAATGATTTTATATGTGGGATTGTCACTGCTAACAGAACAGGGTACAACATCATAACTGACCCCATGAATTGTATTGTTAAAACCCAGACTCTAAATATTGAAGTGACTATTTTTGGCTAGATGCAGTTAATTGTGATCTGAAGAGAAAATAACCTCAATGCAATATGAACATTCTTACCCAAAGTTATCAATTTTACTTCCAAAAATAACCCAACAACAAGTGACTGTCTTGTATCTCCTCTTTATTTTTCTCTAAATGTTCTAAAATGTGGATCTGGGCTCCAACTCTACTTCTGTGAATCAAGATCACCATGGATTCTTCATTTAATCTCTGTAAAGCTTGGTCTTCTAATCTGCAGAATGTAGGGATAATGACAGTTTCTGTCTCGGAGGAATGAAATACAAGAAGGAGAGAGAGCACATGTGGGGGTGGGGGGGAAGGGCAGAGGGACAGGTAGACAGAGAATCTTAAGTAGGCTCCATGTCCAGTGCAGAGCCCAGTGCAGGGCTCGGGTTCACAAACCCTGAGATCCTGACCTGAGCTGAAATCAAGAGTTGGATGCTTAGCCAACTGAGCCACCCAGGCATCCCAGTAGTACTATTTTTAATTTTGTTTTAAAGATTTTATTTATTTATTTGTCAGAGAGAGACAGCGAGAGAGGGAACACAAGCAGGGGGAGTGGAGAGGGAGAAGCAGGCTTCCCACAGAGCAGGGAGCCCAATGCGGGGCTCGATCCCAGGACCCTGGGATCATGACCTGAGCCGAAGGCAGACGCTTAACGACTCATATTTTTAATTTTTTAAGGAAACTGCATACTGTTTTCCATAGAGATTATACCTTTTCACATTTTTACCAATAACATACAAAGGTTCCAATTTCTCTACATCTTTGCCAACACTTGCTATCTTTTGTTGTTTTGTTTTGTTTTTATAACAGCCATCATAACAGGTGCGAGATAATATCCCACTGTGCTTTTGAATTGCATTTCCCTGCTGATTAGCGATGTTGTACATCTTTTTATACACTTGCTGGTCATTTGTATTTCTTCTTTGGAGAAATGTCCATTCAAGTTCTTTGCCTATGTATTTATTTACTTATTCATTGCTATTTAATTATAGGAGTACTTTATGTATTTTGGATATTAACTCTTTATCAAATGCATTGTTTCAAGTATTTTTACGCATTCCATAGGTTGCCTTTTAACTGTTGATTATGTGCTTTGCAGCGTAGAAGCTTTTCAGTTTGATGTAGTCCCACTTGTCTACTTTGCTTTTGTTGCTTATGCTTTCGGCATTTTTCCTAAGAAATCATTGCCAACACTAAGGTCAAGAAGCTTTACTTCTATGTTTTCTTATAGGGTTTATACAGTTTCAAATCTTATACTGAAGTTTGTAATGCATTTTCAGTTGATTTTTTATGTACGGTGTAATATAAGTGTTCAATTTAATAAATACATGAAACAGAGTAGAAAAACAAATTTAAAAATCAACAGAGCTAAGAGTTAATTTTTTGAAGAGAGAAAGAAAACTGACAAATTTTAGCTGGGCTAACTAAGAAAAATGCGGAGAACACTCAAATAAGTAAAATAAAAAATCACAAGAAAGATAACAAGGAGAAGGGGCTGCTATGAACAATTGTATGTCAACAAATTGGATGCCCTACAAGAAAAAGTAAATTCTAGAAATATAAAACCTACCAAGATTGAATCAGGAAGAAATAGAAAATTGGAACAAATTAATAACAAGTAAGGAGACTGAATCAGTAATCAAAACTGCCAATTTTTAAAAAAAGATGTTTTTACTGCTAAATGTTACCAAATTAAAAAAAATAATAATAATGTTGAGACTTTTCAAACTCTTACCAAAAATTAGAAGAACTGAGCACTCTAAAACTCATCTTCTGAGGCCAGCATTATCCTATTACCAAAGCCAGGCAGATATTACACAAGAAACCTGTAAGCCAAGATCCCTGAAAAATACAGATACAAAATCCCTGAGAAGTATTAACAAACTGAATTCAACAGCACATTAAAAGGACCATGTGCCATGACTAAGTAGAATCTATTCCTGAATGAAGGATGGTTCAAGATACACAGATCCATTAATGTGATATATCACATTAAAAAATGAAGAGTAAAAATCATGTGATCATCTCAATAAAATGCAGAAAAAGCATTTGAGAAAATCCAATATCCTTTCATGATAAAAACTTTCAACATCCTAGGTATACAAGGAATTTACTTCAACATAATAAAGGCCATATATAACAAATTCACTGCTATCATCACACTCACCAGTTAAAAACTGAAAGCTTTTCCTCTAAAGATCAACAAAAATGAAAGGATTCCCATTCTTGCTGCTTTTATTCAGGACAGAACTGTAAGTCATAGCCAAGACAATGAGGCAAGAAAAAGAAATGAAGGGCATCTAAGTCACAGAGGAAGAAGTAAAATTATGTTTGCTGATGACATGTTCTTATATGTAGAAAAACCTAAATGATCCACAAAAAAGCTGAGAGAATAATAAACAATATAAAAAATATGCAGGATAAAAAAATCAACATGCAAAAAGAAAATCAGTTATGTTTCCATATACTAACAATAAACTATGCAAAAAGGAAATTATAAAAATAATCCCACATACAGTAGCATCAAAAAACAAAACAAAACAAAACTTTGGAACAAACTTAACCAAGGACCTGAAAGACTTGTATGCTGAACACTACCAAAATTGATGAAAGACATTTTAACAACACCAAAACTTTTTTAAAAATATCAGCATTCACCAGTATAATTGAAGCTGTTGTTAAAAACAAATGCCTTTTCAGTCATCAAAAATCTCCCAACAAACAAAAGCCCAGGGCCAGATGGATTCCCAGGGGAATTCTACCAAACATTTCAAGAAGAATTAATACCTATTCTTCTGAAACTGTTCCAAAAAACAGAAATGGAAGGAAAACTTCCAAACTCATTTTATGAGGCCACCATTACCTTGACCCCCAAAACCAGACAAAGACCCTATCAAAAAGGAGAATTACAGACCAATATCCTTGATGAACATGGATGTAAAATTCTCACCAAAATACTAGCCAATAGGATCCAACAGTACATTAAAAGGATTATTCACCACGACCAAGTGGGATTTATCCCTGGGCTGCAAGGTTGGTTCAACATCCGCAAATCAATCAACGTGATACAATACATTAACAAAAGAAAGAACAAGAATCATATGATCCTCTCAACAGATGCAGAAAAAGCTTTTGACAAAGTACAGCATCCTTTCTTGATCAAAACTCTTCAGAGTATGGGGATAGAGGGTACAGACCGCAATATCAAAAAAGCCATCTATGAAAAACCTACAGCGAATATCATTCTGAATGGGGAAAAACTGAGTTTTCCCCCTAAGGTCAGGAACATGGCAGGGATGTCCACTATCACCACTGCTATTCAACATAGTATTGGAAGTCCTAGCCACAACAATCAGACAACAAAAAGAAATCAAAGGCATCCAAATCGGCAAAGAAGAAGTCAAACTCTCACTCTTTGCAGATGATATGTTACTTTATGTGGAAAACCCCAAAGACTCCACCCCAAAACTGCTAGAACTCATACAGGAATTCAGTAAAGTGGCAGGATATAAAATCAATGCACAGAAATCAGTGGCATTCCTATACACCAACAACAAGACAGAAGAAAGAGAAATTAAGGAGTCGATCCCATTTACAATTGAACCCAAAACCATAAGATACCTAGGAATATTTAAATCTAACCAAAGAGCAAAGGATCTGTACTCAGAAAACTATAAAATACTCCTGAAAAAAACTGAGGAAGACACAAAGAAATGGAAAAACATTCCATGCTCATGGATTAGAAGAACAAATATCGTGAAGATGTCAATGCTACCTAGAGCAATCGACACATTCAATGCGATCCCCATCAAAATACCATCCACTTTTTCAAAGAAATGGAACAAATAATCCTAAAATCTGTATGAAACCAGAAAAGACCCCGAATAGCCAGAGGAATGTTGAAAAAGAAAAGCAAAGCTGGTGGCATCACAATTCTGGACTTCCAGCTCTATTACAAAGCTGTCATCATCAAGACAGTATGGTACTGGCACAAAAACAGACACATAGATCAATGGAACAGAATAGAGAGCCCAGAAATGGACCCTCAACTCTATGGTCAACTCATCTTCGACAAAGCAGGAAAGAATGGCCAATGGAAAAAAGACAGTCTCTTCAACAAATGGTGTTGGGAAAATTGGACAGCCCCATGCAGAAGAATGAAACTGGACCATTTCCTTACACCACACACAAAAACAGACTCCAAATGGTTGAAAGACCTCAGTGTGAGACAGGAGTCCATCAACATCCTAAAGAAGAACACAGGCAGCAAGCTCTTCAACCTCAGCCGCAGCAACTTCTTCCTAGAAACATCGCCAAAGGCAAGGGAAGCAAGGGCAAAAATGAACTATTGGGACCTCATCAAGATAAGAAGCTTTTGCACAGCAAAAGAAACAGTCAACAAAACCAAAAGACAACTGACAGAATGGGAGAAGATATTTGCAAATGACTATCAGATAAAAGGCTAGTACCCAAAATCTATAAAGAACTTATCAAACTTAACACCCAAAGAACAAATAATCCAATCAAGAAATGGGCAGAAGACATGAACAGATCTTTTTCCAAAGAAGACATCCAAATGGCCAACAGACACATGAAAAAGTGCTCAACATCGCTCGGCATCAGGGAAATCCAAAGCAAAACCTCAGTGAGATACCATCTTGCAGCAGTCAAATGGCTAAAATTAACTAGTCAGGAAACGACAGATGTTGGCGGGGATGCAGAGAAAGGGGAACCCTCCTACACTGCTGGTGGGAATGCAAGCTGGTGCAGCCACTCTGGAAAACAGTATGGAGGTTCCTCAAAAAGTTGAAAATAGAGTTACCATATGATCCAGCAATTGCACTACTGGGTATTTACCCCAAAGATACAAATGTAGGGATCCAAAGGGGTACATGCACCCCGATATTTATAGCAGCAATGTCCACAATAGCCAAACTGTGGAAAGAGCCTAGATGTCCATCAACAGATGAATGGATAAAGAAGAGGTGGTATATATATACAATGGAATATTATGCAGCCATCAAAAGGAATGAGATCTTGCCATTTGCAACGACGTGGATGGACTGGAGAGTGTTATGCTGAGCGAAATAAGTCAACCAAAGAAAGACGTGTATCATAGGACCTCACTGATATGAGGAATTCTTAATCTCAGGAAACAAACTGAGGGTTGCTGGAGTGGGGGGTGGGGTGGGAGGGATGGGGTGGCTGGGTGATAGACACTGGGGAGGGTATGTGCTATGGTGAGCACTGTGAATTGTGCAAGACTGTTGAATCGCAGATCTGTACCTCTGAAAGAAAGAATGCAATATATGTTAAGAAAAAAAAAAAAGAAGAAGATAGCAGGAGGGGAATAATGAAGGGGGGGAAATTGGAGGGGGAGATGAACCGTGAGAGACGATGGACTCTGAAAAACAAACTGAGGGTTCTAGAAGGGAGGGCGGTGGGAGGATGGGTTAGTCTGGTGATGGGTATTAAGGAGGGCACGTTCTGCATGGAGCACTGGGTGTTATATGCAAACAATGGAACACTACATCAAAAACTAATGATGTAATGTATGGTGATTAACATAACAATAAAGTTTAAAAAATGCCTTTTATTTTATTTAAATATGTTTATTATTATCCTTAACGGCTAGTTTAATATTAGCAGAATTGATGATTCTAGGAAAAAAGTAAAATTAATTTACATTAAAAGTAAAATAATGAAGAGTCTAAAGACATGGAAACAGAAAAGGAACTCATAAAAAAAAAAAAACCTTTAAAAAGACTCCAGTTACAAAGTGTATTTAAAATCATCCATTCTGAAAACCCAACTGTCAAAATATAATTAGACTATAGTTTATTTGTGGAAACAGAATTAATTGACTCTAAGAATAAACTTCACATTTTCTTTTTGTATATAATTATACATTTTCAGAAGATTAATGACAAATCTGTGGAGGCAGGTGATGTTGCTAGGTGCTTTCTTTGCAATGTAGACTACGACTGAATCATTTCAATAAAACGTCAGTTACAAGGGCAAGGATGAGTTACCTAAAAAGTACTGTATAGCCACCATTTTAGAAGTTCACATATATCAATGATATTTAATTATAATAAGCATCACAATAGTCTCAAAATGCTCATGAAAAAGTCATCTGAGAGAAAGTTACTCAAGGTAATACAGCAAGTGAGCAAGAGAGGTGGCACCCAAACGCATTTCTGTCTGAGGTTAGAAGGAACTAGAATGTAGGCATATACATGGGCTTTAAAATCAGACACAGGATGGGGCGCCTGGGTGGCTCAGTCGTTGAGCGTCTGCCTTCGGCTCGGGTCATGATCCCGGGGTCCTGGGGTCGAGCCCCGCATCGGGCTCCCTGCTCGGAGGGAAGCATGCTTCTCCCTCTCCCACTCCCCCTGCTTGTGTTCCCTCTCTCGCTGTATCTCTCTCTGTCAAATAAATAAAATCTTTTAAAAAAATTAAATAAATAAATAAATAAATAAAATAAAATCAGACACAGGACATGAAATTTATACAATTAAAATTTCATTGAATCCTAAATTACTACTGTTCTGTACCCTAATCTTCATCCCCAGCTCTATTTCTAGACTTTTTTTGGTCAATCTCTAACCCCACGCAAACTGAATGAAGCTTCAAATTTCTTCCTGAGAAAAGTGATAGTTAATATACTTAACAATTTCCAGGGCCTCATGGCTACCCAATCAGAACATACATCAGGTACAAGAAACCAGACCCTGTGAACAGACACCTGGTGGATGAATTCAGAACTGCTCCAAGGCATTTTGGTCCTGGCTTTTCCTATTTCCTCCATGCATATTTCCCATGACAGCCACTCTGTTTACTTACCAGGCTGAACCTCATCTACCATTTGCATACACACTGCGGACAGGGAATGCCAAGAAGGATTGGCAGCTTTAAAATAACACCTTAAAAGATTAAAAAAAAAAAAAAAAAGGATAGATGAGGGGCGCCTGGCTGGCTCAGTCAGTAGAGCATGCGAATTTTGACTTCCACGTTGTGAGTTCGGGCCCCACGTTGAGTACAGAGATGACTTAAAGTAATAAGAAAGATGGTTTTCTTGATATGCATCTCCAATTTAGAAAATTAACAAATACATACTTAATTGAAAAACTAAGATAAAAAGAGAATGATTTAACTAAAAATATCTTAGATTGGACTCAACTAAAAATATCTAAGTAGAACTATACTTGGTAAAGACAAATATGTTTATTTTCCATATAGGTTTAAATGACCAAAGTTAGCATATTAAGAAAGACAAAACATCTACCCACTTCAAAGTAAATACTAAAATCAGAGGTGAAGCTTCCAAAAGATAAGACATCTGCATAACACATTACATAATACATTACTTGGGGTAAATGTATTGTGGTTTTTATACCCAGAATATACGAACTGAAATGTTTTTAGTCTGAACTGCAGTCTACGCACTATGCCAGGTATTCTTCACGTGCTACTTATATTTTTCTCTTAGTAACCCTATATTAAGGTTATTACTAGTCCCCATTTTACAGCTGAAGAAACTGGTCCAGAGAGTCCAAATAACTTCCCTAGGGATTAAGTGGCACATACACGGCATGCTTTTTTCTTTATATTCTGCATTGCAAGGAGAAATGTTCCTAGACAGGAACTACTGTTCATATCCCAAGGGAGTGGGGGAAAAGAACAATTACTACTGGAAGATATAACTGCAGATAGATCTAATTTCTGACGGTTTCATCTGGCTAAAACAATGAGTCCCCAAAAGAATAAGCACAGAAACATCTTCACCTACAAATAAACTTTATGTTAAACTATTTATTCAATAATTGAACCATTCTCTTTAGGATCCAAAGCTTTCCCTCTTCCTCATCGCAACATGTTACTGAAATTGATGGCACTAAAATCACTGGATTCCAAAAGTTGAAAAACTGAATGATGTGTCATTATAAAATGACATATTTATATGCTGAAAGAGGGCTGAAGAGAGCTGTATGCATGTGTTTCTGGGAACTGTGTTATCTATGGGAAATCCCGCATTTTGCAGTACGTGGTCAACGAAATACACATCCCTCCAGAGCAAAATAGGCCACTTCCAAAGATAAGATTATTCCATCTTCATCCCTTTCCTCTCTTTGGATTTTTTTTTTTTTTTTAGGTTACAGAACTCCAGTAATTAAAAATATTATCAGCTTCATGGGCAAAATCTCTGAGCCAGAACTTTCTTTGGGTTCATTCTTCATTCTCTCTGAGCCCAAAATCTCATGAATCCAATGGCCTTTAGAGAATGTTATACTTGAAATGCTTCTGGTGTGTTCTGGAGAGTAACGTCGTTTCCAAGCTGTACTGATAAAAGGTTGGGCATTAAGAAGGAAGGCAGCCTACCGTAACTGTTCTGTAACTGGCATACATGCAGCATGTCCTTGCTTTCAAGCTTTAAAATGCTTTAAAGCCAAGTAAAACACTAAGCCTACTTCCCACTTGCATCTGTTGCATAGCCAAACTACTGGTCTTTTAGCCTTCTTAGAGCAGATCACCTACTGTAAACTGAAATATGAGGAGAGTGCTTTTCAGTCTCCATTTAACTGTCATTCTTTGAAATATTTTCTGTTGCCTACCCAATTTCCTTCTACCCTGCTGAATGCTGGGTGACAGAGCCAGATGCTGGCTGAGTCAATGAGTGACCTTGCTGGACTGTCAGGATCAATATGAGGAGCAGAGTGGAAATCTGAGAGCAAAGAACGGAGGTTCACCTGCTGGACAGGGCCTATTCAAAAGGACCAGAGAATAACAGTCATAAATCCCAGAGCCAAGAAGTTAGTGATGGGGAGAACAAATGAAAATAAAAGAAGTCGAGGAACAGCTTAGATTGGTTCTGTGCAATTTCACCAGAAAAAAAAATGACTGGACTTATCAACTCCCCTTTTGGGATTCTCAGGGGATTTCAACTCAAGTAAAGGGTCCGGTTTGGTTGAACAACCCCTTCCCTGGCATGTGTTCCAGAGCTTTCTTTCCTGCCTCTCCCTGGAAGGAATGTGAGGTATGTGAAGAGCTCTCAGAATTACCACGGCTGCCGTCAAGGCCTTTCTTTCCAGTATTGACACTGCTTTTGGTGCAGATGGGGCCCAACATGTTCCCCACTATGGATTCTGGTTGCTGTCATGGGCTACTGGAAATGGATTAAGTGGTGTGGAAACATGAAACCATGAGCATTCCAACAGAGATGTTAAAGAATGGGCAAGAAGACGCAAGAGCCAATAGAGGGTACCAGCAATTTGGTCTGGTTTATGTGAAACACTCATTTTTTCTACTGGTGAAGCAGGTCATATAATATAGAAGTAAACAGTCTACAGAGCCTGGATCTTATATGAGTTGAAAGGCTTTAAGTTTCTCCAAAGCATCCTGATGCTTTCAATCTATGACAGGGTAAAAGCCAAAAATCCAATGTCAACTATACAGAATTTCCAAATCATACTTCCACTCTTCTCTCCCTTTACACACCCTTGATTTAGAGATGAGGGTTCAGCAGATGATTGGCATGACTAAGCCAAGCCTCGGCCCATTTACTCACAAGTTGACAATAATGGACCCCACTACTGGGGTTGTGATTACAGCTTACAGGTAGTGGCTACATAATCATTAAAATTATCACCAATTTTAAGAATTGTGGGGTAGGCTGGTTTCTATTAATGGAACTGGAAATACTGGGGGTAGCGAAAAAAAGGCTCATGGAAGCCATTTGCTAACCGAGGGTATGATCTGAAAGCCAGAGGAATTTCAGCTTTTTAAGGAGACTCTCATCTCTTGAAGTACTGAATGTGCTGAAAATCAGACCAAGATATTAAAGTCACAACAGAATTGCAGAGGGGATGGGCGCCTGGGTGGCTCAATTGTTAAGTGTCTGCCTTCGGCTCAGGTCATGATCCCAGGGTCCTGGGATCGAGCCCCACATCGGGCTCCCTGCTTGGCAGGAAGCCTGCTTCTCCCTCTCCTGCTCCCTCTGCTTGTGTTCCCTCTCTCACTGTGTCTCTCTCTGTCAAATAAAAAATAAGTAAATAAAATCTTAAAAAAAAAAAAAAAAGAATTGCAGAGGGGACTGAAAGCATCATTTCAATTCAGTCATTTGTCAAATTCAGATCCTTGATAGGAAAAGGAGAAAACGGAGTAATCTAAGATGGGATTATTTGTTAGATGAGCATGAAAATCTTGAATCCTCAAATTCTCTGACTCTTATGCCTTAGTAGGAGTAGCCTCATTTCATTCCCTGATCAACATGTTCCTTACTGGAAATCATGAAATGGCTTCAGATGAAGCTGAAGCCTCTGATGACAATATTTGTTTTCTTCTAGATCTGCCCCAGCTCTCCTCATTGCCCCTGGCAAATAATGTCATGTCTTCGCATAGCTGAAGTGGTAAAATAAAGCCCCTTCTCCGGGAAAAAAATAGCTTACATGCCAAAGAAATCTGAGTACTTGACTAAGTCATATAGGCAGGAACCAAGGGGAATACACATATGAGAGGATCGTACAGAGTTGGACCGGAGCGTGAAGCAGAATATCAGATCGGACAAGGAAGGATCTATCTTGAGTCCACTCACTCACAAACTCATAGTGTCTGACAACATCTGGGGCAAGTCCTATCTGCGCTGTGACTCCTTGAAGCTGTATACAACGCTGACCTACCAGAAACGAGCAGAGATGCTAGATTCTCCCAGTACAGATGTGAGAAAGGCGTCAGCAGACAGACGTGGCAATAGAAGGCTAAGATATGGTGTAAATCTGGAGGAGATAATCTCTCTGATTTGATCTTTACACATCGGAGAAAGAGACACAACAATACCCTAGATTAGACTACACATCGCTTGACAGTAGAACCTGTTTTAATTCACTCATACTTCTTGATCCTTACAGGATATCACAAACATTTCTTGATTGAGCAAATAAAGGAATAGGCTTTACTGTGGGGATTCAAGCGGCACAATATACATATATACATCAAATATCTGACACATACAAGGTGCTCACTACATCAAAGATTTCCCTTCTCCACATGCTTTCTTTTAAATCTGCTTCGTAGGGCGCCTGGGTGGCTCAGTCGTTGGGCGTCTGCCTTCGGCTCAGGTCATGGTCCCGGGGTCCTGGGATCGAGCCCCACATGGGGCTCCCTGCTCTGCAGGAAGCCTGCTTCTCCCTCTCCCACTCCCCCTGCTTGTGTTCCCTCTCTCGCTATGTCTCTCTCTGTCAAATAAATAAAATCTTAAATCAATCAATCAATCAATCAATCAATCTGCTTCGTATCTCTCCATTCCACTCTGCAAAGAGAATCACATGTTCTTCCCTCTTTAGGACAGTTATTATCTTCTGCCATGTCTATTAGAAGGGCCTTTTATCTGTTAATCCCTGTCTGTTCCTCCACCATTATCCACAGAGCGAACTGTTACAATTTGTTTCTCAGTCTAAGGGCTAATCATGCTAGCACTTGCTTTCCACCTACTTGAGGACAAGCCAAAAATTCTTTCCCCTAGAAAACAATGTCTTTTACTAGTATGGCAGAAACTGCATGGGCTAAGACTTAGCAAATGCTTAGGGAATGGCTGCTAAGGAGCATTTATTAAATTTAATCTCTTAAACTCATTCCTTTGTCTGCAGAAGTTGTATACAGATACTTAACGTAGAGAAACTGCAAGAGTGAAGACTAGAAGAGATAAAATGTATGGGCACCAGATGAGCTTTAAGTACTCATGTACTGTTCTCTCTAGCTGTTATCTCCTGCCATCTGCCCTTCAACTCAAGGTGGGAATCACCCCAAGTATTTCATTTTGAGAAACTGAGTTAATGCTGAGACCATCCAAACCAATTCCAAGTTAGTGTGAATAAAGTAACTGCTTCTAGGTGTTGTCCCCACTGCCTTTCTTTTAGACTGTCCCAAACCCCTTCTTCTCCCAGAAAATTCTTCCATTTCATCTGAGCTCACTCCCCAGATGCTCTGTGTGAAAGCAGTATCTTCCCTTCCCGATTCTAGAAAATGTGCTGCTTAACTTCACTGTAATACTGATCCTGCTGTAACTGCCCTGTACCATTGCCATCTGTCCCTAGACTCTGTGCTCTTGGGGGCAGATACCACTGAGTCCTTCCCTATCCCTCCCAAACCTAAGCAGATTGTGGTGACCACACTCGCGCCCGATAAACAAATGGCTGCAACTGAGCGAATGAAGGAAAAAGTCCAGATTTCATCAGTTAAAAAAAAAAGTTTTAAATACTTAATGACAAAGATCTATCCGGGTAAAACCTCTGTGTAAAACATCAAGTATTCTCTATAAAATAATCAAAAGAAACTAATACCATGAAATAGGAGAGCATTGTATTACAAGTTACGGTAAATAAACTGCTTAGGTTCTCCAGACGCTAATGAAAGGTTCCCCCAAAACCTTGTGAAAAATCCAGCATTCTATAAAAGTGAAGGAAAAAGTAAATGGCAAACATGAAGAAAACAATAGTAGATGAAGCTTTAAAATGGTTTATTTTTAAATATTTATGTTTGCCACTTTCTAACATGAGAGTTACTGTCTCTTGCTTTATCAGTGTATGTTCACATTTTGGTTAACAGGTCCCCTGTGAAAGGAGCTAAGAGGAGAAGCAGGAGTTGAAGACTGGGAGCTACTGTCTATACTGAGTCCCAGTCCAGAAGGAGGAAGGTGGAAAAAGAAGAAGAAAAAGAACAAGTATCGACTGAAATGATCTACATCATTATCCCATGAAGTTTTTGCTGCCACTTGCTCAGCAAGCTTTTGTGGAGTCTGACAGTTGTGAAGAGACACGCTTCATTTGGCAGGTGGAATAAATTCAGTGCCTGAGTTATTATGTGGGACCGTCAATATGAAGAAAGTAGATGGTAAAAGGCACTTTGGGGATTCAGTGAGATGTGCGCTTATTAAAAATTATACAAAGGATCCTGACACAGGGAAAGTCAGTGGGCCTCTTCAGATCCATGCATGATAAAGAATGTCCGAGATGTAAAGAAAAATTTAGTTCAAAGTAAAGGAAGCAGATTCCAAGTGACTGAAATGTTACCCATTTAACAAAATATACAAATAGAGCCTTTAAGGCTCTTAAATGGTTAATTCCTACAAGTCTGGGCACTTTGTCTGATAGACTAGAGGTGGCTGTTTGCACAGCACCTCCGGGAAATAGACTTAATGCAGTATTTTAAGTAATAATAAGAACAGTAGCATAAGAAGATGAAATATCCTAAACTTGCTTTCCAGAGTCTCACAGCGGAGGGAAAAAAAGGGGGGGAGGGGGAATTAAACACAAAAATACACACAGGAACTGCATGTTTTTCTTTCTGATCCTTCTCAATTCCAGGAGCAATAACTGAGTTGGTACCATGATTAAAACCTACGGACAAAAGTAGATCAGTGTACTCTCCTGTCCTTCAAATAATGATAAAATTGTGATTTTCATTAGAACTATCTGAGCATATTATACAGGCTGCACTTTGATATTTGTCATCATTTTAGGAAACACTGCTGACATGATGTGGGTGCTGACCTCTGCTCTGCGAACCACCTCAGCTCTCAGATTCTCCTTATATATGGGGTCTTACATTATTTTCTGATCTAAGTAAACCAACGAAAGAACAAAAGCCTTTGTTTTTTGTTTTATTTCCACTGAACTCTACATTAAAAACATGCATAGAAATCTCTACAGCAACAAGGTCCTTTCCTGATTGACATTCAAGGATCGACGCTTTCCATAAATCCACTGCTCAATAAATCCATCCGTAACAGACATTTACATCCCTTCCCCTTCACTTCTGGTGGGAACTAATTTCAATCATCGTCTTCAGATTCTAAGCCTTTTAGAGAAGGTACATAATTTTTTTTTTTTTTTGCCTTCTTAAAGCTGTTAAGACCTCCCATCTGCAGCTTCACACACAATAAATAATTTAGATCATCATTTGAAGTCTGTTTGTAATGCTAATAAGCCTTGAGGCATGTCTCCTGAAATGCAATCTAATCTGAAGCAGATGAATTGAGCTCTAGAATGTACACTGTGTACCTGCCCATTGTGAAGATACAAACTGAATTACCCGGGACTATTTAAATTATTTTTAGAAAAGCATTATCAGTAAAAGTAAAAATGACAAACCACTCCATTTTAAAAAGAGAAGACCCCCTATGACCTTTAGTCATTCTTACCTATTTGGGCTTGTGTAAGGAGCCTGGTGTTCTACACATCAGTGATACGATGAGGGATAATATGCCTATCTGCTACAGAATCCATAACCACGGGTAACCATCGACACTCACTGAAGTGTGTGCTGGAACCCCTAAGACATTGTTGGTTCCCTTAAAGAACTGTGGATATACAAAATCCTGAAGCAAACCCAGTACGCCATCAATCTCTGCACAAACTTATATTTAAACTGTAATTCTGGATCGCTGAGAAAATTGGGCTCCACAGGCTATGCCCAGGACGGTTAACTGTCATAGATTCCTTCCTTCCCACTCCACCCCAATCTAGAGCAGGGCTACCTACTATCTATAAGCCTTTTGGGTCTTCCATTCTCTCATAATGATATTTAAATAAGAGAATTGGTTCCCATGAGTTCCCTAAGAAAATATACAGGCTTCTGACCCAAGTATAAAGGATTTTTGGGAGATATACCCAAGTTCACGAAGAATTATAGGGTACCAATGATTCCATGGTGTCTCATAACATATCCTTCCTTCCCTGAGCCTGCCAAACTGAGGAACTATAGATTCCAATCGGAATCAAGTCATGTATTTCCGTGCAGAGCACTTCGTGTGTACAGACCTAAGTAGAATAAGGGAAGAAAATCTTTTGGCAGTTTCTCTATTAAGCTGTGCTTCTGAAAGTGTAGAAGTATTGAGCTGTGCTTCTGAAAGTGTAGAAGGCATTGTGATTCTTCACTATTTAAAGTAAGAGGACAATTTCTTTCTACTGCAGGCATTAAAAGTTTCCAAACCTGCAGTCTTCAGATCACTGCTAGATTGGTTTACTTGTCTCAATCTTTTGCATAAACGTAAAGTGGGTAAGTTCCCATTTTCTTCTTTCAACCTTGCTTTTGGATCCTACTGAAATATACTACCCATCCTCCATGGAATTCTGAGCCCAGCTTGCTAGTTAACGTTAGGTTAAAAAAAAAAAAAAAAAGTGTAATCTGTTTAAAACTTCTAATCTCATATCCAAGGAAAAACTCTACAACATTCATGGTCCTTTTTCCAGATGCTTGCTTTTCTAGGTGGTTGAGAACAGGAAGGATGAGAAAGGGTGGAAGTCTCTCTACTTGGTTTCAGACTACTGCTCTTAGGAGGCCATTGGTCTTAGGACATGTCCTCTGTACAGCCAGCACTCAAATACAAGCTCCTCATGGGAAGCACGGTGGGCTGCCCTGAAATGCACTAGGAGATGGCAGACCGACAAAATTTCCTGACATGGGCTATGTGGATCCAGCTTAAACTCTCCCATTTGTGGCTGGTCACATATAGCCCCTCTCCACTGGGGTTGTTTCTCAGTGAGCAGCCCACTTGGGTGGGATCCTGGCACCAGGACTCATCTGAGCTGTTTCCTTCCATCTGCTGCCTGGGGAAAGTAAGCGTGAATCACAACCAATCCCTCTGCCATCTCCCTACATTCTCTGTCCTCGCTCCCCTTGGAACTGGGCCAGATCTAAGCATATTCTCAAAGAGAAATCACATCCTAACTTCCCCTTCTTTCAGAAGTCCCCAAATGTTTAGAACCCATTTTCCAAGTATTCTGTTTTCCCAATCGGCTTCAAGGAAAGCAAAGAACCATCTGCCCTTCTATGGATTGGAGAAAAAAATCTCTCAGCAATAATCCTCTCCAGGGCACAGACTCACAAATCTTTCCCTAGGTCCTTTTCCCTGCATATCAAGCCCCCTCCTCCTCCTAAATACACTCACGGAAGTGGTGGGGTCACAGGAGCACCCATCTATTGCTCATTCAGAACATACACAGAAGTCTTTATACCCAGTTTCTAACTGCTGTGACCTCTTTAGAGTGAAGGAAGACTTATTTTCACATTTGGGTCCTGGTCGCCAATTCTAGGCATGTGGAAGAGCCCCCAAAAGCCTGTTACCTGGTCTTAGGAAGAAAGACATTTCCACCCTCCCCCATGGCCACACCTCATAATTAACCTCCCCAGTGGTAAGATTAGTTCTGTCTGCACTCATCTTAGTGGCAGAGCATATAGAACAATTCCCAGTCTGATTTTAAATTAAAATTTTGTATCAACGAAGGGACTACATACACTGTTCTGTTCCACTTAATTAAAACTACATTAACTGGGTTTCCAGATTATTAACAATCTCTGTGCTCTATCCCTCTGAGAGCAATAGCCACAGGGTCATCATGACACAGAACACTGAGCTGGGGTCTATAGAACATGTAGTAAATCTTGGCATTAAGGCTTTGCCTACGAAGCTGGTCATTTTATTTTTTTAAAACCTGCAAATTACAAAGATCTACATGAAACTGGTTGGACTAACCCCTCTTCCCTGCTAAACCATAGGAAAGAATTGGGTTTTAGGCACCATTCTTCTCAGATGGCTCGAACAGAGCCATTCAATGATTACGTTGTGGCACTTTATAATAAAAGCAATTGTAGGTCTTCAGAACGAATCAAAATGGTCCTTAGCACAACAGTCAGATGTTTTTTCATCAATAAGTAGAATAAAAGCTATAAAAAGTATTTTTATTTTTCAAGCAATATGATATTGTGCTGTATTTTAAAAAAAAGAAAAATACATAGATATTACAAAGATATTTTGAAAGAGGACTGATAGATCGTACTGATAGAAACCGGAAGTAGAGCCTTCACGTGTGGACATTCCTCCCACTCCTGGGAGCCCAGTCACCCGTCTCCACTTCTTCCCTGCACACTGATACACTTTTTTTTTTTTTAAGATGTATATTGCATAAGGATGTCAAAGTTAAGGGCACCGTTTATATATAGCACAATCACATAACTGTACTGACTCACAGGCATCAGTGCATAGACAGGTGCAAAGATTCTGAATCTCCCCAATGAAGCCTAGAGCTAGAAGAGGAGGATCCTGCCTACACGTCCAGGACCTGCACGTGCAGCCACGCACACACTCGTCCGCACACCCGCACATGGGAGTAAGTCCTGCCCCTACCATACCCTTTGTGAATTCTCAAGTGGCTCTTCTCTCCCAAACCTGAAATGTGTGTCCTCACCGTGGGGAGATGACCGGGAATGTGCACAGCCAGCTGTGGAGAGCAAGTACTTTGTAGAAGCTTTGTCTGATCTTTAAAGGTCCAATGCATCTGCTCTAACCATGGATTTAAAAAGGGCTTTTATATATGAGATGATCTTTCACGTAAACTAAATATTATCAGGTAAACCCCTGAGCTCATTTCCTCAACCTAGTAAGTGAGCCACAGTACGTATTCATTCAGATTTTGCAACAGCATACAAGCTTTTTTCTTTCTTTCCTTTTCCTTTTATTTATTTTTATTTATTTATTTTTTTTTTTGGAGCTAGATGGGAAGTACCTCTGTGTAAGTGTTGCAATGATACTTTACACAGAGACTTAGCAAAGTTTATGCTTCAGGAAGCCTGGTCTGCAGGATACTAGAAAAGGAAGTGTTCCAGATTCCTTCAGGAAATGGGGATGCGTACAGTTTTCTGAAGAAGGAGATGTGGGATACCAACGATGAGGATCAGAGAATCTAAGGGGAGCCAGCAAAAACAGACTCATGGAGACTGGAGTGATACGGTAGAGATGTTTGCACACACTCCCGGGGCCTGCACTGTCAGGGTCCCTTCCGCCACACCCGACCCTTTCTGAAGCACGTGGGAACGAGTTAGGTCCCAAACGGCAACCCCCTCCTCTTGTACAGCTCTGGGATGCAGATGTGACTGCTCACTTACAAACAACAAAACCTACTTCAAACATCTTTCTGAGTTAGGGGTGTGTGTTCTCCCTGGGGGAGGCTAAGGAAAAGGTGGCATCTCTCTCTGGTCAGCTGGCCACAGCCCTCCCCCCGTGGGCTGGGGGACACCGTCTGTCCTCCTCACATGCATTCCCTGGTGAATACACCACAGCGGCTGACAAATCCCCAAGCAAGAGAGACCACAGGCCAGGTGTCTCTGTCTTCCTCTCATAGCTCATCCAAAGACAGAACCAGTCCCAACACAGGGAGCCTCCAGAGAATTAACAAATACATTGCTGAGAGAAGATTCGGAAAAGGTTACGTGTTCCCTTTAAGTTGCTAACTACAGTAAATAAACCAGCTAGGCTATGCCATTTAGCACATAGCAAGTCTGACAGAGAAGAACAATATCCTCACTGCCTCTTCCATCTCTCTATCTGCTGGGTCTTTCCCCAGCACACACAAAATTCACGTTTCTCCACTCTGGGATTCCTGGCTGTGTTTCTCTATCTAGTTCTATTTTTCTTGCACTATTGTTTCTTCCATGTTTCCTGAAATGGTTGTCCATATTCCCTATTTCTGTTTCTCTCAAGCTCTCTTCATTCATTTGAAAGCCCCCTACAATCTGGCACTTTCCCTTTCCCTTGTCACTCTGCGATTTAGGTCATCATGGACATCCATATTATCCAATCCAATGAATATTTTGGGAACTTTATTTTTGTAATTGGTTTACTATCAAAATTCTCTAAGGCCTTAGTTTCCCAGATATTTTTCTACCTTTCTGAATATTTGGTGCCAATATCTTCTGAGTTTTCTACATTCACACTGGGATCCCAGAATGAGGCCATTGGCCTGTGTTCTTTGCACCATGATTTTATCCAGGTTTAGGGTTTTCACTACACCACCATGTGCTGATAAATCTTCTAAGCCCTAATACACACATTCCACCACTGCTGGACTCATCTATGTGGGATGTCCTAAAAAAAATCACACATCAGCCTGTCCACATTCATATTTACCATCTTTCAGCCAAAATCTTCCTTTGTTTTCTATTTACGTATAGTCTCTGGTTTAGTCCTTAATCCTCAGTGCTGCCCATAAACACTTTAAATGAATGAATGAATCAGAGTCAGTAATGGCTTCTCTAAATTGATTGTATGAACTGAAGTATTTTACATGTTCACCCAAAAGCATCAAGTGATTTGAGTGTACAGACATAACTCCAAAAATTCAAAATATAAAAACGCTAACAGGGCTCCTTCCATGAAGACCTTCATGGCTCTTCCTGTTCCTCTACCACCCTGTCTCTCTCAGTCTATACACAGCTAGGAAAATAAAAATGACAGTTTGTGTGTCCTACTGTATTACTTCATATATAAAAAGTGTAGAACCGACCACACTATAACATGGTTGGTTACGAATGTATCTTTCTCACTATCATTTGAGCTTCCTGGGTGCAAAGACTGTACTTATTTAGTTTTATTTTATCTGTGCTTGACATAGCTGGCCCTTGTATTTTGGGGCAAATAATAAAACCCATTAGACTTACTTTAAAATGTATAATTTTCCTCTTAAATTTTTAGGTAAGATTTTATTAGACGATGAAATAGTTGCTTTTAAACATCTTTTTTTTAGAGATGGGGGAGGGGCAGAGGGAGAGGGACGGAGAATCCTAAGCAGGCTCTACGTCCAGCATGGAGCCCTAAGTGGGGTTCCATTTCACGACCCTGAAATCATGACCTGAGCCAAAATCAAGAGTCTGACACTTGACCAACTGAGCCACCCAAGCACCTGCTTTTAAACATCTTTTAATTAGTATGTTCTAAGCCACCTACTCTACTTAAAAGAAAGGGCAGGTAAATCGTAACATCACCTGTTTGAAGGCAACCCCATGACTGATGAATGGTAGGCTCTTACATAGTGAAATAAACTTAGCGCTATTCAATTTCAGACACGAGGATACAAATATCAACCATGTGGAGAGCTTTTTCAATTGCACACCACAGACTCTGATAGACAATTCCAGGCACTTTCCCTTTCAGAACCCTCCAGAGTCAGGAAGTGACATCTACCTCTCAGGTGAGCTAGAATCAAAATACATCAGAAGGGTGATAAAGGTGAGAATCCCAAAAGAATATTATTTTCTCCATCTGCAAGAAATATGTAAATATTAATTATTTCATAGGACTATTCCAAGAATGAATGGTCACCCAAAATAAATTATTAAACCTACTATCATTATCATTATCTTAATCCCTAAACCAGCTCTGTGCCAGGGTAATGGCAACATTTTCTGAAATGGATCAGATTATCCTTGCTCAGTCTACTGTAATCATTTCAGATGTCAGGCCTTAAGAAGACCCCTGCCTAGATGATTTCCATTTTTAAGTCACCCAAAGAAAATGAAGTTACTTACACAGCAATCTAAAAACTTAGTCAGCAACCCATCATTCTTGTGGCTAAGATACCAAACTGGCAAATAATCTATTCAGTGATGTGGCTCAAATGGTTTTATGGTCCGAAACGTTTTATTTATATAAAATTTCTGGCCCATTTATTGTGGTCAATAATCTGAAAATTGTTTTCTGAATGGCCAGTAACTTCGTATGATATTGTTAAAAGGGACAGCAAAAATGCACTTTAGGAGAAAGTACACACAAATTATCTGTTATACAGAGAAAATTTTAAAAAAGTCAATAATTTGGTGAATAAAGCTAAATCCCATTACAAAAATATAGGTGTCACACTACTAAAAAAATATTTATGCCTCCTGAATCCACCAGCCAAGAGGGGGATTATTCACTGATAGAATTTTATTTTTTAATACTTCCTCCCCAGAATAGACATAGGTCAAATTCCCTTGAATTTAAAAAGTAAAAGCCATTTTTTCATAAAATAGTACCTCAAAAGAAAAGCACACATGAGTTTATAAGCATTCCCCTGGCATCCAGTAAGAACGTATCTCACATCTTCACAAATCTCTGTACCACTGAGTAGCTGAGCCACTGACTTTTAGTGTTATAGGCTCCACAAAACAAAGACATAAAAAGCCATTATTTGCTACAACCCAAATGAAAAATACCCCACCTATATTTAGATAATCTCAATTCCATTTATGAAAAGAAAAAAGTTTTATGGCTTAAAAACTTAAACATATTTGATTATTGAAGCCTCATGACAGGAAGAGTTTCTGAACAAAATAATTCAGTGCTATCTGGTAATATGGGCATAATACAATCTTCTGGGTATTAGATAAAGCCAGGAGCTGTGGATCCTGATTTCGGCAGTGTGAGTCACCAGGCAAATGTGGTGCAAGCTAGCTCTACCTTAGCTTTCCTCATACATATTAAGGAGCCCATGACTACACCATAACTCAATATTCATCAAATGTATTACAGAGCTGAGGCTGCCAGATTTTCATTTCCTACTGTCTAGACAACCAGTCTACACACTGCATTATGAAGCCTCCACAGAGTATAATTCCCCAAAGATTTCTTAAAGCTCCTGGTGGTGTTAACTATGCCAGACACTCTCATTCTATTGCCTTTCTATGGTACTGTTTGCGTCCAGAAAGACAGAATATAGGATTCCTTGGGAGGAAAAAAAAGAAAGACTCGGTCATTCTTTAACTTTTAAAATCAATAAAGCCTTAATGACCAAGCACCCACTCCCAGCCTACAAGCCTCCTGATGGCTTTTAAACTGTGTTCAGCAGTCAGGCTGCAAGGTTTTCAGAAGAGAAAACACTGATTTTCATGAAATACAGAGCGCACAAAATATTTCGTGAGAGAGAAACTCCTGGAATTAAAATGAACATTTTTTTAATAGATTATTACATACTCTTCAGTGTACTGACATGGCTAAACAAAATGTTTTATAAAAAAATAAAATAACCTTGTCTTCAGTTTTAACACCAAAGTGAGGAGTTACATATAATCACTCTTAAACCAAAACTAGAAGAAATGGGTGAAACCTGAGCATAACCAAAGGATGACAGTCAGCCAAATTCAGGGAGGGCTTCCAAAAACGGGTTTAAAATTAGAATATAACTTAACAGCCAGGTGCAAAAACCAACATGGGATCAAAAGTCAGAGAAAGAACGTGGTC